>NW_027248279.1:12809473-14237801 GCF_041260155.1 Ptychodera flava
GTGTAAGGTGTGCTTGTGAGGATAGATTTCCAGACTCAACTTCTCATTCTTCATGTCATAGAAGTTGGTGTAATATTTCTACGATAAAGACGCTTAGTATTCAAAATGATTTACACTTTCTTGCATTTTTGAAATTTAAACTTGTTGCAACATGTGTAAATTACACAGTCTGCATCCTCTTCATTCTTACGGCAGACAAACCAATTCTAAAGATCGATATCAACCCAGAGAACAAAGACGGCAAAGTGCTTGAGGGAAAGAGTTTCTCTGCCGACTGCATGGTTGTACGTGCCAAACCACCTATAGAGGGCAGTGGTCCCACCTGGAGTACAACTGTAGAGGGCGCTGATGTCGGTGACAGCTCCTCATTAAACTTGCCCGCAGTGCTGAGAAGTCAGGCTGGTGACTATGTCTGCTCTGCTGAGAATGTGTTCTTTGATGGAAGTACTGGAAAATCAGAAGAAACTGTGACGCTGGAAGTACAATGTAAGAGTTTTGATCACACCGTATTATGGGCAAATCGAACGTTTCTTCTGGGCCAATACAAAAACAATATTACGATTCAGTAAAAGATGGGGTCAAGTTATTTCTCAGAGCTCTAGCCCCTCCCTCCGACATGATTGTTTTTGTGATAGGGCTACTGTTTTTTTCATGTGCACATTACTATGTATCACTTTTTAAACATGGGGCAGACTACTACATTGCGATTTTGTCTTCGTGTATTAATGTGTAATCGCCTATACTATTGGCTAAAGTAACTGGATCTAGAAATTCCGAGTCATAATACTCATGCCAGTAATCTATTCCTTTTAAGCGTTTCTAACTTTCTTAAGCAACATGACTCGAGGGTAGTGGTGTTTTCGTAAAATGTGTAAGGGTATGACCAGTATTTTTTCATAATTATCATATCGTCACGTGGCAATGAAATGGTCGCATCATTCAATATGTATATTGTTCAACATTATCGTCACTATCACGCTTACCTGATATAGAAGTTCAATAATATGCAAATTATAAAGAGTCGTTGGGCGATATTACGGTATGTCTATATGTATGCATGTATGTATGTATGTACGTATGTATGTGTGTCTGTCTGTCAAGTGTCAGTCTGTCTGTATAAATGAATGAATGAATGAATGCATGCATGCATTCATGCATTCATGCAAGTATGTATGTATGTATATACCTTCACCTTGCTTTCATAAGTCTAGCGCCCTCTTGTGGCGTCTGTGAATTTGAATGCAAAGTGAGGCCACTGGAGCAAACCCTGGGCAGCGGCTGGAGGGTTTCCCCAGTGGCCTCACTTTAAATATATGTCTCAAAAGTTTTACGTTTTTAACCATATATGCTGTTGATTTTACATTGTCACTTGGCTGTTTTTAATTATGAGCAGTAGCTATTTCTCAATAATTTTCTGTACACTTACAGATCCACCAGTTCTTACATTGCCTCAAACTACACATTCAAAGTCGGTGATGCTGTGTCTATCAACTGCAGTGAGAAAGTCACTGAAGCCAATCCACCTGTCACGGAGTTCACCTGGAAAAGGCATAATGATGTTTTCCAGACGAGAGAAGTCTTGACGATTGACGCGATCACCAGGGAAGGCCACGGAAGGTTTACTTGTGAGGCAAACAATGTTTTCTATGATGGCACTAAAGGCAAAGCTGATTCAACACAGAATGTTGATGCAGTGTAAGTGAAAGGAAAGAAAGAAAGAAATAGTCTGTGTCGTGACCTTGAGAGGACAGAGCCCCAACTTTAGATACTTTGCCCAAGAAAAAAAAGCGTATAATTCTCTTCCTTTAAAAATTATGTTTGGTAAACACGTCATTGTGCACATTATGAAGTGGCATTGTTAAGGGTAGATTCCATTCCTAATAAAATGATCTTAAACCTGAAAGCTTTCTTGACGAAATGACACATAAAGAGGCTTTCTTGACAAGTTAAGAGAATTATTTCGGGTTGATCATAAAAAAACTGCATTTTTTCTGACAACAGTGATCTAAATGCATCAAAAGCTTTTAATGATCAAGTTTAATTGTAGCAATTTTTGTCAAGGTCAAAATTGATTATTTTAGTTATACCACTCTCCTCTCCGCCTCGTGCCCATTGTTCTAACCATGCTCTCTAATTTCCATAACCGAATATTTTTATAATACCACCTGGCTTTCTTTTGTTTAAAAAGTGTCCGATTTACAAGTTCTTTTGTTTAAAAGTGTCCGATTTACTAGTAAATCGGACAGTCTTTTGTTAAAAACTGTCCGGTTTACTAGTAAATCGGACACTTTTAAACAAAGAACTTGTAAAATGGACACTTTTTAAAAAAAAGAAAGTCAAGTGCCGACGAGTAAAAAAACAAATGCGAGACATTATACCAGAAGAAATTTATTTCACCATTAGTACAGAGTAAAGACACTTTAAAAGAATCACCGGACTGAGTTAATTTTGCACGACTGTACATCTCAAAATCATTACAGGTTACCGTGAAATAACGGTATTGATTGCAAATATCACTTCAGTGTTAAGGTAATTGTTATCACGATCATTCGAAGCTGAAATTTAAGACTTCAAAGTCAGTTATCAACACTGAATGTAGAGGTTTCAGTCGCCTTTGGTAAAGTTAAATCTAGCGACAGGCAAACACACACGCAGTACCACAGTCATTGTGGATCTACACGTATTTTTTTGTACTTGCAGTTTCTGTTGCGCCTTTCTCTGACGTGGCTGTGTAGCTTGGTCTTCCGATTGTGGCCGTTAGCACTGGCGTGACAGGGGACTTTTCTTTTCCATCTTTGGCTTTGGTAGTTGAAGTGCACAGGATACAGCTTTCATTTGTACTTCATCCGCCATATCGATATACGTAGAGCGACTCGGCAATTGCGTGTATGCTGCTCAAAGTTTTCGACCCAAATGAGCAAAGCGTGACTCTAACGTCGATCTGCAAACACCTTTTCACTTCATTCGACCAACCAATCAATCAAACATAATTCATACAATTCAAATCAAACCAGGTGCGCAACCACGTCATCGCACTACATAGCAACACATGTCAACTTTGTTTTATCCAATCATGGTTATTTTTTTATACTTTCGTTCAACAAGGTGTCAAAACGCGTCAATGTTTTCCTGCCAAAGTTTCAACTTGCACTGCACTAAAATTACAAACAAAACTTTCGGCATGCAAACAAGGCTCTAAAACTCGGCAAATTCGTGGTATAACACGGTCAGCGAACTCGTAGTCGGCGGTTTACGGAATTCAACGGTACAGTTTGCCAGAAAACTCCTCGGCCCTGCGGGCCTCGGACTTTTACTGGCAAACTGTACCGTTAAATTCCGTAAACCGCCTCCTACTCGTCCGCTTACCTATAGAAAATTGCTAAATGCAGAGCCACTACGACGTACTATTATGTAGACAGGCATGCAGAAAACGACATTATTTGAAGAGATACTACTTAACGTTGTACATTTGAACTGTAAAAGCATGCTGCTTTTCCACTTTCCAGACAAACCTGATGTTAAAACACGGCCGTTGTTGCGCTCAGGGAGGTGAATCAGAGATGTGGTTTGTAATGTTGAAGCAGATCCAGCGCCCTCTACAGTCAAGTGGATCAAACTGCCTGGAACAGACGCAGTGTCAGAAACCGAAACACTGACCCTGACTGACGTCACTTTAGATGATGCTGGCGAGTACAGATGTGAGGCCAGCAACACATTTTATGACGGAGAAGTTGCAACTAATGATGAAAGCAATGGTATCTCTCAAGTTGTTGTACAGTGTAAGATTTTTTTCTGCATATTTTTCTTGCAAAATTTTGCAGGATAGTATAAGTAACAAATTATCTTATTCATGATTAACCAGGATTTTTCGGTAGGAAGTGTTCTATATTCAACCCAATTGCCAATGTAGGCAAAAATATAAATATGTAAAATGACTGTGATGTACTGGAACAGGTTATGTCGGAATTGTGACCGCTCCTGGCTTTTGTTATTTTCATATCTGCAGTTGGATTATTAGAGCTAAATACGAATCACCAAATATTTGTAACGAGCCAAAATTACTAAGTGTTTGTTTTATTTTTGGAGGCACGGTTAAGTCAATGTGCATTACATGACTTAGCAAACGAACTGGTGTTTTGAATTCATGATTGGAGCGGTTCACAGTGGACGCTTGTTTAAGTGTACTTCACCTTATCGACTGTAGTGCACCGAAATGAAGATGAATCAGTTTGGTGTTGATCATTTCGTAACAAGTTATAGCCGATTGTGTCAAAATCTGCTGATATATAAAAAAATAATTAGTATGAGAATGTTTTCCGTATCAAAAGACAGGTAAATATCATATCGATATTTGCTTAGAGCAGTCTAAATAGTCAAAATGTATTGCAGCCTGAACGCTTGAAAAACTAGAAATAAATAAACTGATAATATCAAAATATATATCACAAAATTACCTAAATACATTTAACTAGGTCATGTCCCATAAAAGGTAATTGTCAACACCGATATGAAACAAATTACAACACTCACCTTGTTTTCTCGTAGCTTGTACCTATGAAATCACAAAATAGAATTAATGCAACTGTTATGATTTTATATTTTGACTTACATTTATATAATTCTTATTAATTACTTTACAAAAAATCAAATCATTACTTAGCATGAATGATATACGAGGTAGAATCCAGGTTTTGAAAGATATCGATGATCTTCTGCACTTACGCGATCATCAAGTTCGAGCATTATTGTGTGCTCTTGGTAGAAATGCAGTTGCTATGAACATGATGTGGTAGTGATGCAAAAAGGTGATCCCAGTCTAACAAAGTACAATGGATCTCCAAATATCTCCTTCAAGAGACTTCCTTCCAAAGATAGCCCCCTTTTACCGTTGGTTCGATGTAATTGTGTCGTTGTTTTACTGTATCATTTTATTTTATTGTACTGCTGTGTAGGTAGTATTCATTTAATGAAAATATGTTTGGTGAAAAAATTGGTTAATATATGAATCATTTAATTGCACAGCAGCAACAAGTATATCCAATCAGTTTTGCGAATATCTCTGACAGATATATCAAGTGCAACCTCAATGGACCCACAGATCCCGTCGGCGAAGGCGATAAGAACATCGCATTGAACTGCTCAGTTGAAAGTGAACCCAAACCAAATTCATACAAGTGGGAGTTTGTGAACAAGCTGGTGAGATGACTTCTTACAGAGACATCGATGATGTTGGATCGTGGAGTAGCGTCTCGGGAACATGCTGGAAATTACACCTGTACAGCCACAAACACCTTCCATGATGGTTCAAGAGGGAGAAGTTCAGCTACGATTAATGTATCTATTATTTGTAAACACAATTAACAATTTAAGCTCAAACGTTAAGGAAGGCATGCAGACATTCTTGCCGTATTCCTTGAGAACTTGACCGGAACGAAAAATTCTGAATCACGCAATGTCATATATATATATATATATATATATATATATATTATATATATATATATATTATATATATATATATATATATATATATATTATATATATATATATATATATATATATATATATATATATATATATATATATATATATATATATGCCTTTCAAGGTGATTTAGCACAATTGGAACTAATTTAGGATGATTGGATGGTGAAGTGATGTCGTTTTGATCTGTTGATGTAACCTCGTCTCCTTTTCGTTTTAAGTTACACAGTTTTTTATGGATAATTTGTAATATTGCAACATTCAGCTATAGGGCACCTGACACCTTTTAGAAATTTGAAAAATAAAAATCCAATTATCCCGAATTTGTTCCAATCGTGTTACATTTAATTTGCTTGCTGATGTTCACACACAAATTCTCTCCTCGTGAGAAATAATTAAACATTGTAGAAATGCAAGAATTATTCTGAAACATTCGACGTACAATATTCGTACATCTTTGAAATTTGCATGTCTCAAGTTGATGCACCTAGCATTACGAACAAGGATGAAAACGTGGTTGTAGTAGAGGTGGGAGCCACTGCTGAACTCACTTGCAAAGTTGAAGCCGTACCCAATCCAAACTTCAACTGGTTCAATGCAACTGGAGCCAAGATTAAAAACGACAAGAGCAAATATACCATTGCACAACAGTCTGAAGATGGCGTTTTTACCAACACATTGATGATTAGTGATGTCGTTCTGGCAGATATCGCCACCTATATTTGTTATGTTGTAAACGATATTGGAAGCGATATTTACACGGTACAATTATCTCTACAAAGTGAGTATTAATATTGATGTCACCTTCTTAATCGTGCTGAAACGGTTGTGAAGTCAAAATAATTTGATAAAACAGCATTGTTAAAGCAAGGCAAAAATGAATAAGACAGGCACAGAATGATACGTTTAACTCGGAATCACCTTGCTTCAATGGAGTGTTAAGTTAGTATGACTGCATGTTGGTCTGCAAGTTAATTAAACACTTTGCCATAATTACGTATCCCTCTAGCATTATAACGTAACTTCCCATCTACCCCTTAAGTATTTAAAATTGATAGTCGAAGACTTATTTTTCATTGTTGACCATGTCTCCATTTGTAGATATCCCTGGCTTAAATATTACTGGCATTCTGGGCATCATGTTTTTGACTTCTTGTCGCTGTCTTACTCGGGAGTATCTCTGTTTTCTTCTGGTGCTTTTGTCGTAACAAGGCAATGGGAAAGGTGAGTTCTCTCCGTCAAATATTTTGATTGTCTCTCTTAACCATAATGAATCAGTTGAAACATTTTAAATATTCCACACTAGGTCACTTACAAATTTACATTGAAGGGAAAGCACATACGGAGACCCAAACACAGCAAACCAAACTGCATCCAAGATTTAATCATTTTCTCCTTACAGGAGGATATAGTCACATTTATTCAAGGAAGTCAATACGCAATTACGCATTTCGTATATCATTTATGCTAAGTAATGATTTGAAACTTTGTAAAATAATTAACAAGAATTACATAATAAATGTAAGGTAAGATATAAAATCATAACAGTTACATCATTTTTTGTGTGACTTCATAGGTACAACCTGCGAGAAAACAAGGTAAGTTTTGTATGTTGTTTCATATCGGTTTTGACAATATGGCCTTTTACGGGACATGATCTAGTTAAATGTATTAAGGTGATTTTGTTATATATATTACCATAAAGGAGTCATGCCAAACAGAATATCTCTGGGGACCTTGAAATGACGCCAGCCAATATCATGTCCGCCGTCTCATCTGGTGATGTTATAAATGCTGACGTGCCTGATGACCCTTGCCGCCGTATTAATGAACCACACCATCGTCTCGAAGGTGACATGATTGCTGCCGTCCGGGAACATCGTGAAAATGAGAACCCCGAGAGTAATGCCGATGCTATGCCTGTGAAACCAACGATGAACATTGCATCTTTATATGCAAGTCTTGCAGAAGAAGACTTAGAAGATAACGTGTACTTGAAAACCGGAGAGGTTGTTTGGGAGTTTCCAAGAGGTAACATCTTTCTGAGGGAAACTCTTTCTGAGGGACGATTCTGTAAAACTGTGAAAGGAGAAGCATGGTATATTGGAGGGAAAGATGGAACAAGTGAAGTCATTATCAAGGTTGCTATAGGTACGATATTGATGGTAATTGAACGTTAATACTTGACTTGAGTTATATTTACACATGTTCCATTGCAGTACTTTGTGTCTGTACCGAATCTACATAATCTCAAGCTCGTATATAATTGCAGATTCAAACCTACGGATTTATATCTTGTGCTTGCTGTATTCTATACGACGTGTTTATATATATATATATATATATATATATATATATATATATATATATAATATATATATATATATATATATATATATTATATATATATATATATATATATATATAACTGAGAATCTAGGAACTTGTAGTTGTCACTCTTCAGGCTGTTTCATGCGCTAAGCAATCATCTCCTGATGATTGCTTAGCGCATGAAACAGCCTGTAGCGTGACAACTACAAGTTCCTAGATTCTCAGGATTACCGCCCTGCAGAAATGCATTGAGCACTATACTTTGCCTGTATTGACAAGCAAACCATTTTCGTATATACATATATATATATGTCGCAGTGTGTGGTTTTATGAGTGCGCAATATACTTTAATTTGATTGGATACCAGGATATTTGTCTTATTGTGACTGGTAGTTTTATTTTGTTGAATGTGCGCTGAATGTTTGTCACGTTTTCATCTGACTGACTTTCATTTAGCCAATCATTAGTTTGTACATATCGCAATTGTATCTTAATCCACCAATAGAAACACATACACGTTGCAGTACTTGCACGTTTTGTGTACATCTGTCTGTCTCATTTGCATTTTTATCCACTAATAGTTAAATACAGACATAGCAGTACTCGCACCTTTTGCCACGTTTCAGTCCGTTAAAAGCAAAAGTGCGAGGAAACGTGCTTCAGTTCAAGCCTGTAGCCAGAACGGCAACATGTAACACTGTGTTTCTGTATATTTCAGGTTAGTAGTTATATTCTTCACAGCCAGTTATATTTTCACAATTTTAATGTACTTTTTGCTACTCAGAAATGGAATAATTTAGTTAGTTTCTGTTTGATGTTTGATGTGAAAGCGTTGTAATTAGTCTTTGTCAAAATAGTTCTTTCTCTCGGGATTATATACATGTATTGTCTTCAGCAAACAGTGTATTTTCTAATGAAAGTGTTTTGTGTTTTGTATAGTTTCAGTTCAAGCCTGTAGCCAGAACGGCAACATGTAAAACTGTGTTTCTGTATATTTCAGCATAATAAAAGTTGGCTGTTTCAATGCCATTGCTGGAGTGCTGTGTATCCATGTAAGGGCGGAACTGTGACATTTGGCGTAGTCGGCAGGATGGCAATTCCGTGTACTGGTGTTTTCCGTGGATGCCACGCCCTAAATGGTTAGAGGACACGGCCGTAGCTGAAAAGCTGATACTTCCGGACTGGGAGCGGCGAACCCTCGAGTGGCGGATTTGCGATAGTGCCAATTGAACTGAAACCAGGCCAAACTGGACTTTGGTGAATTATCAGGTAGGCACGCTGTTTCAATCCAAGTCGGGAAATTCTCTGCGCAGAGTGTGTGTATGGGTGAACTGATAGTAGTGACCTGACCCGTCGCCTGGCCAGCGTAAGTTTCGTGTCTGTACGTGTTCATCATTGGTCGACTCAGGATTGACATGTCAAGAAGAATTCAGACTAAAAAAAAGCCCTAACTGGTTGATTTGAACGTGATTTTAGTGCATTGTGAACAACGGGACACCAAGTCGCGGTGATATAATTGCCAACGAACTTCAGTTATTTGGTTGACCGCCATTTTCTTAATGTTGAATACATACCGCAATTAAGAAGTTATTATAGTGCGAGGCTACACGCTTAGAACTTAATGTAATTGTGTTATATGTTTGTGTCTACACGAATGTTCGTTTAGTATAGTCAGTTTCTTTCAGTTTTTTTTGCTTTGAATATTCCCGAAATAACCAAGCAATCATTTTCTAGTAGAAATGTAATGGAGACTAGATTTTTTTTCTTCAGATTCCGTAAATTTGATTTGACAATTTTGAATTAATTATCGCTTTCAATTACTTTAAGTTGATTTCCCATGTGTTCTCTGAATTGTAGATTTAATTTAGAGTATTTATAAATTAATTTGTATTATTAATTTGGTATAGATTATTAATTTGGTATAGATTATTATGCTAATTTTCTGTGTAGTAATCAGTTAGATTTAGTTGTATTTGTAATTTACAGAACTGATATAGAATTGATTTAGTTTCATACAGTATAAATTCTTCATTACTTCGGTTAGTAAAATTGCCACAGAACATTGCAATCCATCCTTACAATTTGTGAAATTTGGTTCTGTAGTGAATTGATTGGTTTGAATTATCAATTTGCATAAATTATTGGTATCAGTTGATGTTTATAATTATTCAAATTATTGATATCAGTGTTGAAGTTTGAAAGTTGTTTTGCTTCCAGTTTGTTTTCTATATTTATGAAAATTCCAGTTGTTTTAATTGCATTGTACTCATACGTTTAGTATTATTACCCTGTAAAGTCGTTATTTTGTGTGGCAAACAAAAGTATCGACGCAATATAATTTTTTGTATTCAAAGCGAGACGATTTACAACTGCTTTGTTGACATCCTCCAATATCCATTCCGTTATACTTTAGAAATACTTCCAAACTATTTCATTGCACTCATACTTGTTTTATTCACAGTGTATCGTAAGAATATAAATTGAGTGTAGAGTATGTGTGTGTAAATTGTTTGCCGTTACGTATCTTATGCAATTTATTTTGTGTTCTGTATAGCTTATATTGTGTAACTTGATCAACATGGCTACCAGTTCAATTCATGATCGTTGTCTTTTTGTGCAACAATTACCACCGAAGTGTGCCAAACAAGATTTATTGAAATTTCTTGACGAACAGTTGGATTTAATTGACATTGAAAATGTGTATATTTCTGGGGATGATTCTGCTTTTGTGTTATTTGCCAATGTACAGTCAGCAACTGCATCTTTGCCTGTTATTCATAAGAGTACTTTTGATGACCATAAATTAAAAGCTAGCCATGTCCCCATGACCCTTGGCCTAGAACTTGGGAAATTAATGCAGGAATTTAAGCAAGACCCTGATGCAAGTGAAGCTCAAAATATGGTGCCCCACGCTTCTCCAAAATCTGATCACACGAATTTGTAAAGCATTATAGCAATGTTAAGCTCATTATCAGAGACAGAAGAACGGGTTGTTGCTCAGGCATTGCTCCCTAAACAAATTGAAACTTGTCCCCACAACTAAGCTGTAACCCCAAAAGTGGAATATTTGCTCCTCAATTTCCATTTACACCTGCTCCCAGTACATCCACTACACAAGCACAAGCACCTCCATCCAGAGCTATACACTCTACATCCCAATCTGGCCCACCCACTACTGCCGTCCATTATTTCCGAGAATAGTAGTGTTTTCTGGTAAAGGGGACGTAACGTACGAAATGTGGCGATATGAAGTCAGAGGTTTATTGAGGGATAATGTTTTCCCGGAAGCCATTATAATGCAAGCAGTACGGAAATTCTTTGAGAGCAGCTGTCACTGACGTACTCTTGCATGTGGGTGAAGATGTTACAGTTTCCCGTTGTATCGACAAGATGGACATGGTTTTTGGAAAGGTTTTGCCCCCTGAAGCAGTTCTAGAAAAATTTTACACAGCACGTCAAAGTAAAAGTGAGAAGATTGCGGAGTGGGCTTGCCGTATCGAGGGACTGTTAGATGAACTCCGGCCAAGACAAACCATGGCTAGAGAGACACTAGAAACCATGCTACGGACAAAGTTCTTTTCTGGATTACAGAATGACCAAATCCGAAATGCGATTAGACATAAATACGACGCAGGTGAAAGCTACTCTGGTTTGCTACTGGCTGCAAGGATGTTGAAACTAACCAGGAAGCCACTACTCGCATTCAACAGGCTACAGTTGCTGATAAAGGTGTGCTGGCTAAGTTGGCAGAAGTTACTCAAGGTTTAGCGAAGTTGACAAAGAAGGTGGAAGACCTTGAAAGAAAGCAGAGGGCAAATCAAAACCAGCCTCATCAACGCAACAGTAATCAGCATACCCAGCAGAGATCTAATTTTGCAGGCACTGCTACAAGTGTGGGCAGGTTGGACACAGGAAAGCTGAACGCCATTTAAACGGACAACGGCCAGTCAATGAGGGACATGCACTAGGCCAGAAGATTCCCAGTCCCTCAACTACATTAGATTCATTGATTGGTGATGCAAATGAAGCCGATATCCTATTGGGAGGATTTCCTTGCTTGGCTCTTATAGATACCGGATCAATGGTGTCGACAATATCAGAATCCTTTAATAAAGAGAAACTTCAAAACCAATCCGGACATTAACTGATTTTGTGAAAGTTGAGGCCGCCAATGGGATGGAAGTTCCATACTTGGGATATATCGAAACTGAAATCATAATGCCTGATTGTTATGGAAGACATGTCTCAGAAATGTTCTCTTGTTAGTTGTAGATGACATTGAATATAACCTGAGGGTACCGGCGGTTGTTGGCACAAATATACTAAAGCATTTCCTTACAGAGTCTTCACCACAACAGGATGGTTCAACATCGAAGTTGTCTGGCCCATGGAGACTGACGTATCAGACCATACAACAACAGCAGCAAGTTCAAGGTAAATCTATACAGGTCAAGAATACCACATCACCATAGCTGCCAATCAAAGGACTGTAATCCATGGATTCTGCAGAGTAGACCCAAGGATATTCGGACAACAAATCATCATTGAACCAGAAGATCATATACCTCTACCAGGTGGGTTACTTGTCACCCCTACAGTGATGCAGTTGCGTTCAGTTGGAACTGCATGCAGAGTACCAGTAACTATAACAAATCTTGGAGTGAAAGCCATCACCATCCCACAAAAGACCATTTTATGTAATGTCAACCAAGCATCCCACATTTCTAAACCCTTAGATCCATATCAGGAAGAACCCACTGGATTGGCTGTTGATGATCCCACGGGACCCATAGCACCAGAATGGCTTATTAAAGACCTTGGTTTAATGGATGAAGAAATCGAAATAAATGAAGTCCAAAAGGACCAAGCTATGAGAATCATCGGGAAGTGGAAAATTGTTTTCTCTGAAAATGAAATGGACTTGGGGCACACAACACTCGTCAAACACAAGATAAAGTTGACTGATGAAACACCTTTCAAAGACAAGTACCGAAGAATTCCACCTGGGATGCATGAAGAATTGAAACAGTACCTAATTGATATGCAGGAAAGTGGCGTAATTAGAGAGTCTGACAGCCCCTGGTCTTCAAACGTGGTCTGTGTTCAGAAACCAGATGGAAATTACGAGTTTGCATTGATTACAGGAAGTTAAATGCTAAAACCATCAGAGATGCCTATGCTCTACCGAGAGTAATGATACTTTGGACAACCTCAGTGGTGCAGAATGGTTTCTTCCTTGGATCTTCACTCTGGGTACTACCAAGTGGAAATGGAAGAGGATGACCAACAGAAAAACTGCATTCACCGTAGGTAATTTGGGCCAGTACAAGTTCAATCGGATGGCAATGGGACTGACAAATGCACCAGCAACATTCCAACGTCTCATGGAAAAATGTTTTGGAGAATTGTCATTTCATGAATGTTGTATATATTTAGATGACATCATTGTATTTTCCAAAACCTTCGACAACCATTTGAAAAGGCTGGAGCGCATATTCCAACGATTGGCAGCAAATGGGTTGAAGTTAAAGGCAACAAAGTGTGACCTGTTCAGGCAACAAAGTGTGACCTGTTCCGTCGAAAGGTGAGATATCTGGGACATATTGTTTCTTCTGAAGGAATTGCAACTGATCCCAATAAAACATCTGCTCTGAAAGAATGGCCAGTTCCTACTACTGTAAAACAGGTGAGACAATTTTTAGGCTTTGCCGGATATTACCGTAGGTACATAAAGAATTTTAGTACCATAGCCAAACCACTTAATGATTTACTACGAGGGCTGCAAGCAAGAAACAAGTCTGGGAAGTTCCAACAGATCAACTGGGGAGATGATGCACAACAAGCATTTGATAGTCTGAGGGAGACACTTATGTCAACACCCATATTGGCTTTTGCAGATTATTCTTTACCATTTGAACTCCATACTGATGCAAGTTCCCAGGGTTTGGGTGCAGTGTTGTATCAACGCCAGAAAGGTGTTCTCAGAGTCATTGCATATGCAAGCCGAGGGTTAAACAACTCTGAACTTCACTACCAAGCACACAAACTTGAATTCCTGGCACTTAAATGGGCTGTTACACACAAATTCAGCGATTATCTGTATGGACACAAGTTCACAGTATATACTGATAATAACCCATTAACATATCTCCTCACTTCTGCCAAATTGGATGCGGTAGGGCACCGTTGGCTTTCTGACATTTCAACGTTCGACTTCTCCATTGTGTATAGATGTGGGAAGAGAAACATTGAAGTAGATGCATTGTCAAGAATTCCCTGGAAATTACAAGAGTCACCAGAAGATGAAACTACTGTGGAAAGTGACATAGTCCATGAAGTCTGTCTGGCAGCAAACCACGCAAGAGATGCATCATGCGTAGAGTCACTTAGTATGACAGTGGACCATGGTGGACTAACTGGAGTGGCATCTCATAACCTTATCAACTGGCAAACAAAGCAAATGGAAGATCCAGTAATTGGCCCAATCATACATCAGTTTACCACTGGACAGAGACCAAAAATACAAAACCAACATAGAAATAAAACAGCTGTTATGGCAGTGGAAGCATCTTGTTCTTAAGAATGGTGTCCTCTACAGAAAATGTATACTTCATGGCCAGGAACATTTACAACTACTGTTACTGGAGATGTACAGGAAAGAGGCGTTGGTAGGACTGCACGATAATCTTGGACATTTAGGCACAGACAGAACTGTGGATCTTTTCAGGCGCAGGTTTTATTGGCCTGGAATGATCAATGATGTCGCACGAAAGGTGGAAGGGTGTTTGCCTTGTATTCGTCGTAAAACATCTATTGTTCCTAGAGCTCCTTTGGTTACAATCCAGACATCACAACCTATGGAAATGGTATGTATTGATTATCTGCATATGCCAGCTGCTGACAGGATTTAGCAATATATTGGTAATGACTGATCATTTTACAAGATATGCCATGGCTGTTCCAACTAGAAACCAGTTAGCTTCAACAACAGCTAAAGCCTTATTTGAGCACATGATTCTGCATTATGGGTTTCCGAAAAGTATACACAGTGATCAAGGAAGGAACTTTGAGTCCGCAACAATTCGAGAACTCTGTAAATTGGCAGATATCAAGAAGACACGAACTACCCCATTTCACCCTCAAGGAAATGGAATGTGTGAACGCTTTACCAGACGTTACTTCAGATGCTTGGGACCCTGTCAGAAGACAAGAAATCTACATGGGCCACATATGTACCACAAATGGTTCACGCTTATAATGCAACGAAACATGACAGTACTGGGTATTCCCCCTTTTTCCTCATGTTTGGACGAGAACCAGTACTTCCTATAGATGTGGAATTGTTTACGTGCCCTAGGAAAACACAAAAGGGAACAGTTTCTGGCTATGTAACTCAGCTGGCTGACCGACTGGACTTTGCATACAAAACTGCCATGGAAAAGTCTGAAGAATGTGGAGTGAGGCACAAGACTACATACGATAGGAGAGTAGTAGAAGCAACTATTCAACCTGGAGACTCAGTCCTGTGAAAATGTTAACCACTAGTTACACCACAGAAGAATTACAAATTGGCCAACAGATGGGAGGATGATCAATACATTGTCCTCGCTCAGCCCTCAAAAGATATTCCAGTGTATGTAGTTCAGAGGCAAGGAGGGAAGGGCCGAAAGCGAACATTGCACAGAAATATGTTGCTTTCTCTACCAACAGAACTACATGGTGTAGACGAGGTGAAAGATACAGTCAAGAAGAAACTAACTTCACCATCGAGAAAACCCAGCACGTCCAGAAATAATGATGAAATCCAGGAAGATGAAACTCCACACCTAATCCATGTGACATCAAAGGTAACTTCACCTACATTCAACAAGTCTCTAGACCCTTGTAGCCCTGAATTTATCCCATCTAATCCAAACACCTACATAACTCCCTCTGACGCCGATATTCCACCCAGATCAGATTATAGTTTAGCCAATGATTCAGTTTCTGTGTATGACATCACACCACCTAAAAGTTCAGATGAGGTTTCTGACAATAGTCATGACTTGGTTACCTTAGACCAGCATTCTGACCCTAGTAATGATGGTAATAATGATCCTCTTTACACGTTAGACACAGTAACTGCTGACACTGGTAATTTACTTTCCTCAGACTTGCATTCTGTGACAACAATTGATGGCAATGATCATTCCTCGGAGTCTACTAACAGTCAAAGTGACATGAATATCTCTCTGATAGAATGGGACAGTGCTTCACCAGTTCTACGGCGCTCAACCAGGCAGAGAAAACCACCTGATAGATATTGTCCAGGCCAATTGGATACTCGAAATTTCATACATTTGACCCTTAAGGATGTACCCTTGATTTCATGTGATAGTGCATAGTTGATGTCGAGGACGCCATTTCCTAAGGGGGCGTGAATGTCGCAGTGTGTTGTTTTACGAGTGCGCAATATACTTTAATTTGATCGGATACCAGGATATTTGTCTTATTGTGATTGGTAGTTTTATTTTTGTTCAATGTGCGCTGAGTGTTTGTCACGTTTTCACCTGACTGACTTTCATTTACCCAATCATTAGTTTGTACATATCGCAATTGTATCTTAATCCACCAATAGAAACACACACTCGTTGCAGTACTTGCACGTTTTGTGTACATCTGTCTGTCTCATTTGCATTTTTATCCACTAATAGTTAAATACAGACATAGCAGTACTCGCACCTTTTGCCACGTTTCAGTCCGTTTAAAGCAAAAGTGCGAGGAAACGTGCTTCAGTTCAAGCCTGTAGCCAGAACGGCAACATGTAAAACTGTGTTTCTGTATATTTCAGGTTAGTAGTTATATTCTTCACAGCCAGTTATATTTTCACAATTTTAATGTACTTTTGCAACTCAGAAATGGAATAATTTAGTTAGTGTCTGTTTAATGTTTGATGTGAAAGCGTGTAATTAGTCTTTGTCAAATAGTTCTTTCTGTCGGGATTATATACGTGTATTTTTTCAGCAAACAGTGTATTTTCTAATGAAAGTGTTTTGTGTTTTGTGTAGTTTCAGTTCAAGCCTGTAGCCAGAACGGCAACATGTAAAACTGTGTTTCTGTATATTTCAGCATAATAAAAGTTGGCTGTTTCAATGCCATTGCTGGAGTGTTGTGTATCCATGTAAGGGCGGAACCGTGACAATATATATATATATATATATATATATATATATATATATATATAACTCACTTAACACAATAAGTCTTGCATAAGGAGTTGTATATTACATGTCTCGTATATCGAACGTCGCGCGCTCCATAGGATTAAATGGTAACTCGTCGATGACGTCGCGGGCCGCATAGTCATCACTGGACTGAAAGTGAACCGGAACTATTTTCAACTTGAAAACTTTTGGATGTAAAGTCTTGAAATTTCATGTTTTGCACAGAAAATCCGGTTTTGGAAAATTTCGCATGAAACTATTGATAAACCGCATAACAGTAGTTTAAATATATCAATGCGCCATTCGATGTTGAAAATCGTTCTATTTTTAACCGTTTTTCGTCTAAAATGAAAATAAAGCATTTGACTATAATGTGCCAATAAACGTAAATATTTTGGTGCAAACTGAATAAGAGAGGCATGTAATAAAAACATCATAGCCCAAACAAGGGACTATGTACCCTCGGGGCTGGAGATCATTTGCCCTCCTTACGTCGGGCAAATGGTCACCTACCCTCGGGCACATAGTCCCATGTTTGGGCTACAATATATTATAATATATATATATATATATATATATATATATATATATATATATATATATATATATATATATAATATATATATATATATATATATATATATATATATATGGTATTTAATCAATCTCCAGGCGATACTGACGACTTTAAACAGGAAATTCAAGAGATGAAAGTGTTGCCAAAACATATAGGAGTGGTCCATATGCTCGGCTGTTGTACAGATCAAGGTATATGAAAATTACAATGCAATCATTCCATTTATGACTAATTATCCATAGGGGTCAAAGTCTAGTGGCTTTTCTGTGACGTTAAACAATGAAATTATCAAATCAAACATGTAATATGTAAATAAATAGATAGTTAAATGAATAGATAGTTAAATAAATAAATATGGAAGGGGCACAAAATGATCTACTATTGTTTCAATAATCTCCCATCATCCTCTTTGCAAGATTGCTCAAAGACAAATACCTCGAAGCTTTATATGTGACACTGTATTTTCTATAAATGTATTTTTTACAGAACCAATTTACCTGATAACGAGTACGCATCGAAGGGGACTTTGCTGTCTGTTCTCTCCACGACATGAAACCAAACCCAACCTTCATCGTAAGAGTAGACGTCAGGACCATTTTAACTTTGCCATGGATGTTGCCAACGCAATGTACCATCTTTCAAATATCAAGGTGTTTTATATTATTATTTCCAGCAGTAGACAACCGTTTCGCTTTAGGAAGTAAAACCATGTGACATAATTCTTTCGCGTTTTGGAAATTACTCCACGTACATACGAGTATTTTTTATTCAAAACACTCATATTAAAGAACAAATATCGCAATATTAGCTTTGCATTTAAACATTAACGTGTTTCGTTAATTCTCTGTTTTCAGATCATTCACAGAGAGATCATGGCAAAGAATATCGTTGTTGACAGTCAGTGGAAGTGTAAACTCTCTTGTCTTGGTTCGTCAAGTGCTGTTCTTACAGATCTAAGATACAGACAAATGATGAAGGTAATGTCATATCATCAAATAAGGTGTCGTCATTCAGATACTAGAGATAGTGTCATTTTGTCGAAAGTTGCTAAATTTTCAGTAATGATTGTTAATGATAGTGACGAAGATGCAGTACCATCAAATGGGGCTTATCAGCAAAGATTGCTGGAAGTCAAAACATGCAGAATGACGTCATAGCTACATAGATCTATACAATAAATAAAACACCAGTCTCTCTCGCACTACACAGGGACACTTACCTATCCGATGGATGGCACCAGAAGTACTTTCAGGTAACGCTTACACAAGAGGACGTGACGTGTGGTCTTTTGATGTTCTTCTCTGGGAAATATTTATTTTGGGTAAGACTTTTCATACTTGTGTATTTCTAAAATTACAACATATACTCCCACGTACTGAAGACAGACAACAATATAATATTATATTAATAGTGATACTGGCTCAGGGATGGCCACAAACTTCAACTTAGTTTTTTATTAACTTAGGGTTTCAAAATGTTGTACATTATTCAATTGATATATTTTTACACCTTTCCAAATCCTTTCTTTTAGGAAGTGAGCCCTACGGGAAAGTCCTGAGGAAGGTATAAAGGAATTCATTCAGTCTGGGGGGACACTGAAGATCCGAGACAGTGCCCGAAGTCTTTGTTAGTCTGTCTTTAATGCGACTACAACTGTTAGGGTTTTCGACAAACATGGCATACAATATACGAATTTGGAATGGTTCATGTCATTAATATTCAAATTAAGCAAGACTGTCATTAGATTACATGAGGTGATTTCTGGTCACAACCGGCAATTTTTTCATACCACACCTTGAACTCGTTGTAGTGAAACTATCACCGGGGATAACGACAATACGACAAGCCTGCATGTTAGATGACAAACAGAAAGGGGGTACAGTGATAATGTTCAAATAAGTGACTCATGTTTGAGCTTCAGCCTAAATTAGATGTCCGAGCTTAAGTTACGATTCAAACCATAGTCAAACGTGCAAACTCTTAGCCAAGTAATGTTTAAAGTAAGAAGACTTTGCCAAACATAATTTTTGTTAAAATTGTAAAATGGCTTGACAAATGACACAACCCTTGACTGTGTCCTCCCACATAAAATTCTACACGGAACTTATTTTTATTGTAAACAGATAGCATGAAATAGACAGAAATTTGTCGTCAAACCAAGAATTTCAAAACTAAGTCTACGAACAGTTTTCCCCAATACATTAAGGCACCATACACGAACCCTAGCATTGAGGCATGGAGAATTTCACTTACGACGCTTTTATTTATTCTTTCACAGTCACAGCTCATGATACTTTGTTGGTCGGCGTCTCCGGATGAAAGACCGAACTTCACTGATCTTTCTTATGTCTTGAAGAATATTAAGTCGGGAAACAAAGTAAGTTGCCTTTCCTTCTGAAATAACGTACCGAACGCCAGTATTCGCCACGGAGTTAATATCACCAGTTGTTACTGCAATTAAGAATTGCACTTGTATCAACTTATCTCAATCGCTTCGCTCGGTGATTATTCCGCCCAATATGCTAATTTTCACCCCAGAAATCTTATATCTGCAACCAAATACCCTTGCTTGCCATTTATAACCTCTTATTATATTTAAAATCCAAATATTGCCGCCATCCCTGTATTAAATTTATGGAGAAAAAATAAAATTTTCGATTTTTGGAATACTCAGCCGGTCAAAAGTTTTCTTACACTAAGAGATTAAATTAAAAAAAAACCCACAAATGGTAGACCAGGAAAGAATTGAAAAAGTTTGAAAGTCCGAATATTTGTCCCCAAGGCGCGTTCTACCTTAAAATTGACATTGTTGTGAATGTCTAGTACAGTAGATACAAGAAATGATATGGCACCACATTATATTTGCGACACGGTGTAAATTGTTAGGGTTTATATGCTTAATCTGCGGATAAAAGTCAGTTTGAATCTTGTAGTACCAATATTTTTAACATCCTCAACGATCGAGTTTTGCAGTTTGTGGTCCAAATTCATGGAATTTGCTCCCAGTTGAATTCACGTGTTCAACAGAATTTTATACTTTGAAAATCAATATGAAAAATATTTCTATTTCAATAAAGTTATCAACTACACTGGTAAGCTTCTGAAATCGTGAAAATATGATGAGATTATTGTTTTTATCTTGTTTCAAGCGCTCTTCCTATTGTGTTCTTATTGTATATTTTTTATTCTTCACTTGTTGAATATTTTATTGTACAAAAGGCGCCATAGAACACTATTGAGCATAACATGTAACAAATTTATGGCTTACTGTCGGCTGCACATACAGCCCAGTTATTTCTCGGTACCTCAAATGACGATTTTGCCAAATAAGTGAGTCATAGTCAAAAATCTCAACAGGTCGACCGTTTTTTACTGTGGCGGATTTCTATTGATGATTGGTAAACTCACAAAATTACATAAGCACAAATGAACTTTTACATGACACACGATTGTAATGCCTAAGATGCCTAATAAAATGAAAAGATGATTCAGTAAACCTAGTTTAAGCAACAAACAAAGTTTTCCCAGGACAGCGATTATGTTTGAGGAAAAAGTATTCATGGAATCACTATCCCAAACTCTCAATGTTGTTAAAGGTCGAATTTCACACACCTCGACGTCAGTATCATGTAGATTGCCCATCTCCACTGTTGCGCGAATTCAATTAGTACCAAATAATGATGCCAAAAGACAAATGTCAAGACAACAGTAATAAAGTTAGTGGGAATAAACACACGAAACTCATAAGAGCAGCCGTATTCCTTTGAAAATCATCGACTCAAAAGACACTTCAAGTTGTCCCTTGTGACCTTATCATGTGACAGGGCAAAATATAATACAACACAAAAGTATTTGTCATAGACGTTGCCAAAACACTAACCCGTTAAACGGCTTAACGACACTGAGGCCCAGTGGTCGGACATATTGGTTATCTCAACAACAGGACACTCCAAGCAGAGCAAAGGAAAATTTATTTTCAATTAACTGCCACCACCGCCATCAGAAATTGCAATTTCTTGTTGTAAGGTTCTGTAATCAGGTGTCTTCGACAGATGAATCAAGTCCCGAGTAAGGTAGGGATCACTGAAAGGTTTTGTACTGAGCAGTATTTACATTACGAAGTAGACATCGGTCTCTAAAGAAGTGTTGCTTAAAATATTTGGCACAATGCAAGTAAAGTCAATTTTGCAAAACGACTTGTAACCATTAAGATTAAGGTAGAATGCGCCTCTGGGACAGATATTTAGATTATTAAACTTTTCGAATCTTTTCTGATCAACCACTTATGGGGGTTAAAAATGAAGCCTTAGTTTGAAGAAAGGAAAAACGTTCACCGTCTTGGCTTCTTGAAAACCGACAATGTTATTTTCTCCATAGAGTCAACACAGTGATGGCAGCAATTTCGCATTTCAAATATCGATAAACCTTTGGTAATCTGTTTGGCTAGTACCAAACTTTGCACCGTGACCCCTATTTTTATTCCTGATATTTAGAAGAGAATAGTAGAAAAATTCTTTGAGGAAAGTATGAGCAATGCTCAAGTCTTACAATTTAGAGGTGCATACTACCTTAAAATAAATATAATAAACTATCACTCGTTAGTTAATCAAATGAAAACATCTTGACTAGCTAAGATTTAGGCTTTAAAATACATTACGATGGAATTTTTTCATGTCTAAAAAAGGAACTGGTGACATGTCAATGATTATTCGATAATAATCTCCAACATTTGAACTACAAGTCTATGAATTCTAGCGTCAAAATCTCTCGAAAGCTTTAAATCATATTTTATCTCAGCTATATTGTGCAGCCTAACATAAAAGGTCATCTCTTATGAGAGTCGGCTATTCAGGCTTTTAGCATGAAGGTTGTCGTTTCGACACAGTTCTGTGGAAGGTCAAGCATCAGTACAGTAACGTTGTATAGTCAAATTTACAACGTGCCTTTATCAAAAGACAGTTTAACAAAACAAAGACTCGTTAGCCATCATGAATAAACCAGTGGTTTTATATTGAATCCTTATTTATCTTGTTGACAACTTGCCAAGCATTCATTTCAAAACCCTTATTCTGTCTGATATTTTTAGCGATCGCTCGAAGGAATTGTCAGTAAGATCCCCTGGTTTCCATAAACCCTCGGGGATACGTTTCAGTTAGGCCAAAATACATGCAATGTAGAAGAAAAGGATCAGTGTTATAAAGCTAGAATCTATTATTGCATCATGGTTAATGTATTTTACGGAGAGTTATAATTTGTATTCTTAGACCCTAGAAATTAAATCATAAATTGAACATCTTGGGTAATTCAAATCAAACAACAAGCGATCTAACGGCCGATAAACCTCGGCTGTGTTATGTAGAGAATATCTAGTAGCGACACAATTGTTGTTTATGGTTGAAATGTATGATACCTCATTATCAGTGGTCTGACAAAAATGGCAAAAACAGCTGTAAAAATACACAATTGAAAATGTAAATCACAATGTGAACATATCATTTTCGTAAAAACTGAATAAAAGTGGACCACATAGTGACCCCTGGGATACATCTAATGATACTGGGCCCACTCAGAAAAGCGATTGTCAATAACTGCTCTTCTTTGACGGTTACGTCAATGCTAGTTTAACAACGGTAGAACTTGACCTCAACGCTGTAGTTTGAAACTAACAGTCTATGGTTAGCAGAGCTAAAAGCCTTACAGAAGACAGTGTAGGTGCTATCAACTTGTAATTTCTTGTCGAAACAGTTTTTAAGAAACCACCATAGGTAACACGATTGCCTGAGTAGAACGAGTCTGAATAAAGCCATGCTGGAGTTACATGTGTAACCTCCACAAATGTAATAATCTCCACAAAGTAATATCAACCACAATTGTAATAAAATGCACCCATAAATGTAATATCGCCCATAAATGTAACAAAAATCAACCATAAATGTAATAAAAACACCAACCACAAATGTAATAAATGGTAACCATAAATGTAATAAAACAAACACCCATAAATGTAATACTTGTCAACCATAAATGTAATAAATCTATTTTGTCGTTGCAATTGAGGAATTAGCCCTTAAATATTGATCTATGTAATAAGGAAAGCAACTCCACACATTATTCATATCTTGATTGTTTGCGTTTTAGTGTATTTGTACGTATATTTGAAAGTGTATTTTACGTTGCACTGTTTTGTGTATAGAACTGATTGGCCACGGCGAGACACAGCTGTAATATGAATGTCAGTGCAGTCTCTACTCCAGCATGAGAGTGGGGAAGACTGTATAACACTACGATCCTTTAACGCCGTTTTTTCGAAAATTGCCGTACTTTCTTAATCAATTGCCTCAAATTCGTCTTCAGTGGATAAATTGTGTGGAATAATCGATAGATTGTCTGTATTCCTATGTTGTCCCACTTGAAGTTTGTTCCTTCACTAGGGATGCCAGGATGTCTAATTTTGTTCTACTGTGTTCAAGGTATTGTTCGTATTGTTTTTTACTAGATTGAAATATATGTTCTCGTCACCATGTTTTGTGTCGTAAGTTTTGTTACAAGGTTTATATTTCTCTGATATTTGTTCTGAGTCATCTGTCATAAACTTTGTGTGGTATCACTGGTTGACGAGTTATTTTGACGCTTCCTTATTATGTAATTATCAGTGTCTAGAACTGCTGTTCCACTTCCATTATCTAACGGTTTGATCAGTACCTCGCCGTTTTCTGATAGCGTTCTCAAAGTATTCTATTCTGTGTTTCGGAAAGAAAACCTAGTTTCAGGAAAGTATGCAATAACATTACACTAGTCTTATTAAAGTTATTATTTACTCAGGGCATTGATAAACAAATGATCACATATGCAAGTTCAAGTTTATTACATTTATGGTTGAGTTTTATTACATTTATGGTTAATTTGTTTATTACATTTGTGGTTGCGGGTTGTTACATTTATGGTTGACTATTTTATTACATTTGTGGTTGATTTTATTACAATTGTGGTTGATATTACATTTGTGGAGATTATTACATTTGTGGAGGTTACAACATGTATGCTGTTTAACATGGTGAAATATATCATCAAAATCACTTTTTCAAACGTTTTACTTTTTATTGAAAAACAAAGTCAGCGTGGACTCTCTCTTGTGCCGCGCAACAAAATAAACGCAGCCAACGATGTTTGTTGAAAAGGCGTGTCGGCATTACCAGGGCTGACTTTTTTGAACGTGTTGTTTTCATCATGGATATATCCATGTCATGAAAAAAATGGAAAAAAGTTAAATTTCGATATTATCAATGATTTTATCCAAGTCAGAAACTAAAACACGCGTTTTCTGTCTTTGAGGAAAATAACTGACACTAAACACGGATAGTGTATCTGTAAAAACACAATGGATAGTTAATGTTGTGTGGGGGAGATTGGGGTTGGGGCAGAGGAGTCGGTCACACAGTGGATGACGGTGTGCTTGCTGTCGTCAGAATTTCACCTGGACGTTTATAATACGTTCGGTTAAGACGGTGGCATCAATTTATATAGGTAAGGTGTATAATGCTGACAATACGATGACAGCAATCTGTATTAAGCTGCTTGCTTCGGTGTTTGTTCGGTTGATGCTGTCCTATCCCTTCGTACGATGCTGCGTGTTCCCGGCCACCACAGCCCTGCTAAGGTCAGCAGACAAAACCTGCGACGTGCGGTCCCGATTCGGAATGTACATGAAAATGACTTTGTATCTACTTCAGCCGAAATGAACTACATTCCGATCTTTTAAGCAAAGGACAAAAATGCAGCTAACTAACCATATTTTTTCCAGGTTATTCAATAAGTAAGCAGAATGGATATTGTGAAATTAGTGGCTTCGTTTATGCTGACACTTGCGGGTAAGTTGTGATTGATATTGGGATCAATGACGTTGTTTTCTGTAGCGGCAGAGCACGTGAAGTAATTTGCCATGCCTACATGATAAAATGCAGGTTTGCCCAAGCGTTGAACTGATTTCACATCAGCGTATGCTCTTGTAGCCTGAACTGATTATGGCATGTACGATTACTAACTGAGATATAGATGTCCGAACAGATCGTGTTCAAAGTGCCTTTTCAAAGACAGATCACTAAAATTTCTTCTTATACGTTAGAAAATGGAAATTATTCAGAAATTTAAGGATATAACCATAGTAAAAATCGCTTGCGACTTAATATATGTGCTGTTACCGATGAAAAATTACTCGGACTCTATTTATGTAGCCGCTCCTCCGCCTTGTTGATTATTCACAATTCGAATGGTTCTTCCTTGTTGTTGCCATAGTAATAAGACATTTTACAACTCTTATTCTGGAAATTGAGCCAAATCCTAATCCAAATTATTTAAAATTTATTCTAACGTTAAAGACTTTCAATAACTAACGATACCATGTTTCTTCCAATCGATAGCGTAATTTTTATATCGTAATAAGATAAGTGCACTAAACATCTTTTGGATATCGTAACTAAACCATTTCAAAACCAGGGATGAATTACGTTTCAAACGCATAGACTTCAAAATAATTTCTGATGTTTATTTCTCGTTGATTCGATAATTTCAAATCACGATCGTCCTTTGTTTGTTATGTGGTAATTTTAAACTTACGAGGGGGCTATCTTATCGAAATGTAATAAAATCAATTACAAATGTGATTAATCAGTCAAACATTAATGTAACAGCACAGAACCATAAATTTGCAATACACAAACTGACCAAAGATGTAATAAAAATCAACTGTAAATGTAATAAAGAACTCCATGGTGTTTCACAGTCTGTAGAGCAGCTGAATGGCGTACTACTCCAACAGATGGTCAGTATGAAGTAGGTTCAGAAGTCATTTTGAGCTGTGAATTAGATAATCTCCATCCTAATTTGCCTCCATCATGGGCGTTGTTGACAGAGGGCGCTGCCACAGCCACTGCAATTACTGACGGTACCAACATTGCAACTGAATTTAGTGATCTCGTAGAACTTGTTGGTGACCAGGTAAGACAATTGATATGATTTTACAAACAGAATATTTTGAATTTGAATCTGTTTTTCAGTGTCTACTTTGATATCATTTATGAACTCACAAAAATGACGCTGAGGTAATTCTCCTTTACACAGACTTATTACCTGCCAAAGTACATATTTTCAAAGTATGCATGATTTCATTGAATTCTGTAGTCAATAAATTAAGTGGATCATAGTGATTATCAGACGTCACCAATGATTGGCTTACACGATTACGATTATGATGTGATTTCACCAGTTAGTGGTGTAGAGGAATACACTATTGATCTCATGCAGATTTAAACCAACAACATGTTCATTTCAGAATAACGGAGAATGGAATTTGAAGATCAAGAGTATAAGCGTTGACCAACAAGGAGAATACTCATGTACTTCACTAGCATCAGATCCACAGAAACAGTCTGCCACTATTAGAGTTTGTGGTAGGTCTTGACATAGAGTATCATACATGAAACAGAGTTCAATGCCACTCTAGTCAAGTAATTAAAACCCATTAACTTTAATTGACCAATATGTCAGTCAATTTGTTCCATGCTCCAGAGTCATAATTTATGTTCCACACATTTACGCATAGTTACATGTTGCCTGTTTGACCGATTCCAATCTATTTACGAATGAATACAATTTCAGACCTGATTTCAGTTGTCAAAAGTAACAATACATCATACATACAAGACACTGTTGATAAGCTAGGGGGCATACTCCTTCGACGAGGTAGATTGGCCATATTAACGCAACACCCAGCATTCCAACCACGTCTATTTGTAGTGCATGAATTGCCCAGTGCAAACGGTTAGAGGTTGGACACAATAGGACACACCAGTGTCTGCAATGACATCTCCTAAGTTCTACTCGAAATTTTGCTTTTCCAAGTTACAGTACACTCTTCATGTAATCTATTAACTGAAAGACAAGGAGATATTTGACTGGTGTGAGATCAACTGTACTTTACTGAAAAGACAGTTGAAAACATGTCTGTTACAAAGAAACTGTGTGTGATCATGTTGCACTGAGGTCATTGCACACATTATGAGGCAAACAACTTAAGTTGTGTGTAATTTTTACCTATAAAAGTACTTTTTACGTCAAACTTAATCATGATTGTTTCATTTGTTCTACTTTTCGAGAAAGGTCACATTTCTTGACATAGCCAGCACATCTTGTAGTACACACCAAGGACGCGCGTAACCTCTTTAACATCTTGCTTGACACCAAAGAGGTGAACTTCAATACAGTACAAATAATATGGTTACTCTCAAAATTTTAAAGCGAATTGAGGCTAGCGGACCGCAAAATTAGGAATTGAACGTCATTTTTCAAGAAAATGTATTGCAATAGTTGAAACGTTCATTCATTTTTATAAAAAAGTGACTTCATCATCAGGTATGCTCGAGCAGTCCGGCAGTGATTGGGCTTAGTAGGAACAATTCTCTTATCATGGCTCGGTCCACGACTGTGACAGCCATCAAAACTTGATCTGGAACTCGAAACAGTTGAGTTTATCAAAACTCAAACAACTACAACAAGTTGTCTGAGGTTCAACTAAATGTAAAATATGTTACATTTTGTTATGCTATTTTCTAGGTCTCCCTCACGGTGACATATCTTCGATTTCCCTGATTTATCATAAGGCCAAAGTAATTAAATTTTATTTTTGCGTCCCCAACCGCGTACTAGGTTTTTAAGGTTTTCATGAAAACACACAAAATGTATTTGAATAGGAACTTTTAGGACATGACAGCTTAGCTTTTCTTAACTAAAACTTTGTTGCAATTTTTATTTGCTGCAATCAAATTACATTGTGTTAATTTTCTTGTGTGTGTTTTTCAGCCGCTTAGACGCGTACCTTTTCCCGTTAAGAGTTGACGCAAAACAAAGAATTTAATTACTTTGGTCTAAATGAAGTGTCAATCAACCAGTATAGCCTTATGCGTCGTTTGCCCTGCCGCCCATACAAACATGCACAATCATGAGCAAAACAGTTTTCTTTTACTATAATGATTTGAATCCTTAATTTTTAACTTCTCTAATTAAGTACTTCTGACTGCCTGTATATGAATGGATTCCCAAAAGAAAGCCTAATGTACAATGGTGTCAATTATGAACGCTAAAACTTAAAGTTTCAACGGGGAGACCCAGCAGTCAATCTTCAAAGAGATGGTTTTTGTTTTGTTATCGTACATACATTGCTAGTAATTGTGTGAAGTTGAAAGAATTACGGCCTAATATTCGAAACCAAATTAGTAGCAGAAGTTGGCGAGTACGGTTTTACGATGTGCCCCGGACATGTTGGTACTAGCACAGATGGTCAGCACAACAAGCACACACTGAGAACGCTGTAAACAAAATAACTGGATGCTGTGTTTGATGACTTTTGGTACAATCAGGCCAAAACAAGAAGGAAATTTCAATATCATGAACTTACATGTGAGGTTCCGTAAGACAGTACTCACGCAAATCTAAAATTTATGACAGTGTAGTGGCTTAAGTGCCTCGACTCGTCCGGAATTATTTGTGCATCGCATCGTTAAATTTCGCTGCAATAATTGCAGCCCATGGACTGTGCACTGGCTTCTTCTGTCCGTTAGCGATGTAACGCCAGCACTGCGGTCTTAGGTACATGCTTATGCTTGGAACATCTCTTCTAGCAGCTTGCTCTTTCCTTTGTTGGAAAAGAAATGCACAATGTCAGATGCAGAGAAGCGCGAGTTGAAACAAGCCTAAGCATTCCTTATCCCTTGTCACATAATTGTACATTTAGTTTGTGGCGGAAGGGGCCCACCGTGCACCCCTCCCATAAACCTACTACATGGGGTTTTGTTGTTCTTTGGAATCAGCTGAACTAGGAAACTAGGAAAAACATGTTAACATTGGATATTTTGGGATGCACTACCCGTCTGCACTGGTTTTTGACTTGCATGCGACATGAAAAGTGGCGAAAAATGGGTAGAGTATTGGTACTTTATCCTCCCCTACATTAAGTAAACTAGCATGAAATAGCACACACCTTACATTTCGGAAAGCTCAGATACTGCTCTTTCTAAGAAAAACCTATTTTAGCAAATTAAATCTGTGTACATAGAAAATGATGACTTTAAATGATTTTTTTAACTATTGTGAAATTTTTTACCCAAAATACCATTAACAATTGTTATTTATATTTTATTAACCAAAATGTTGACTGCTTTTTGTGTTTAAATTATTTATTTCGATATATTAAGCAAGAAATTAAGTGTTAACATTAAATATTTAACTATTTACTTTTTCTTTGGAGTCAATTTTTAATTGCGTGTATCTGTATGGGATGTGCAAAAGCTAGGGGTAGGGGTACAACATTATTTCCTTGATGAAGTAAAAGGCTTGAAATGCCATATACCTTATAGTAAGTTATGATTGATATTGGAATCAATGACGTTGTTTTCTGTGACGGCAGAGCACGTGAAGTAAATTTGCCATGCCTATATGATAAAATGCAGGTTTGCCAAGCGTTGAACTGATTTCACATCAGCGTATGCTCTTGTAGCCTAAATTGATCATGGCATGTATGATTACTAACTAGGATATAGATGTCCGAACAGATCGTGTTCAAAGTGCCTTTTCAAAGACAGATCACTAAAATTTCTTCTTATACGTTAGAAAATGGAAATTATTCAGAAATTTAAGGTCTTAAAAATGTAGAAACGTTATTTTTTATGGGAACAGTACCCATATCCTCCGTCTGATTGCATATAGACGTCAACCTTATTGGAAGCTTGTCCGGCATGAGACAGGAAATACCTTCACATTATTACGGATACCTGATACATACTATTTAATTAAGCAATAACCCACGCCGCAGGAGGGTATACACGAGATTTTGGTACAATGCGCGACATATAGCACGAGCCGATAGGCGAGTGCTATAAGGAGCTATTGACCAAAATCGAGTGTATACCCGACTGCGAAGGGGGTTATTGCTATTATATCATATCAACTTGTGTGTCTTTGTTCAAATTGTTGTCTTGTTTGAGTATTTTCGTCACTTTAAGCCCCAAATGCAGAAAATGGACGTGTGAGAGATCGATCGTCGGAAATTCTGCGCCCGAGACCGAGCATTTTTATGTTGGGATTACGTACACGCACACAGTATCGTACGATAAATACGCATACGTTCATCACATAACATTTTATTCGCATGCAACGCGAAGACTATCATTAAAATACCTGCTGCAGACACAGAAAACAGGTCAAGAGTTCAAATCAAAAGAAAAAGTAACAATTTTTTCGTAAATTTACATATGAACAATAGTCCTGTTTTTTTGGCATACTAAAAATAGATTTGTCTCATTCTGTACCGCTTTAATACGCGTATACGGTATACGTCGACCGTCGCGACATTCAGAGGTGGTACAGTGAAGTTACAGGATGTATTTTTGATGGATAATTCGGACGTACCAGAAAACATGCAGTTTTGAAATAATCCAGACGTACGATGACTGCAATTGTGATGAACAGTTGTACAGTGTCTGTTGCCCGATGCAGCGAGAGCTGGACGCTGATATTGTTCGTAGCATTTGATGTCAAATTTTGTCGCAGTCGCCAGGAGTCGTCCCATTGTTATTTTGAACTTCTTGGTCTACATCATTAGGACACCCTGGTCTGTTGCAGCCCAAACTTTGGTAAAGAATATCTGACATACCGTTACTGTGAGAAAGTGTCAATTTATTAGTGTGTGAACGAATACTAGCTTCATTTTAAAGAGCGGTAGATATATCAAGTCTCTATTCCCGCAATATCAAGAAAAGTGCAAGGTGCGCTGTCGCCTCAATGCAATAATTCGTCTACATCACACTCAAATGTGCTGCTTCAGAGATGTATTTTATCATCGATCCCAACTTATTTTCACCAAGAGGTGAGTTACAGACCCACACTTTATCTGTGTATTAAAATTCGGTATTGAAACAAAGCAGACTGTTTCGGTTTTTCGCGAGGGTCTATGGTACGTTCAAATGCAGCGAGTGGGAAATTTTCGAAAATGCTGATTTAGGGGCCCGTTTTACCACTGCTATCAGTGCTAAAACAGTATTTTAGCATCGGTGGAATGAGCTCTCGTCCAATCAGAATGGCGCATGGTAGCATGATATAATATAATATACAGTTTATCATTTACAAAATAATATATGTAATTCCTGTAGAATCCGTTCACCCTTAGCAATATGAAATCAATTAGACCTATGTATGTGACGAATCAAACATTCAGAAGTCTGTTTATTTATCCTTTTACAGTCAGTAGAGCAGCTGAATGGCGTACTGCTCCAACAGATGGTCAGTATGAAGTAGGTTCAGAAGTCATTTTGAACTGTGAATTAGATAATCTCAATCCTAGCTTGCCTCCGTCATGGGCGTTGTTGAGAGAGGGCGCTGCCACAGCCACGACAATTACTGACGGTATCAACATTGCAACTGAATTTAATGATCTCGTAGAACTTGTGGGTGATCAGGTGAGACAATTGATATTACTTTACAAACAGAATATTTTGAATTTAAATCTATTTTTCAGTGTCTAATTGTTATGTAGGTCATTTCCCCCACACTCATCATGACCTGAGTTCAATAAGTCTAGAACATTCTCAAGGTCACTGCCCTTAATGACCTCACAACCTTGAATTCAATTAGTCATGTTTGGAATGTTCTGGAAAATTGATTAGTTGTGTAAGAGAGATAATTTTAGAACAGTAATTAGCATGTCAATAAAGTTCTAGATTGTTCTTATATGCTTATGTAAACACATGAGTATAAATACTGGGACAGCAGGCTTGCAGTCAGACTATTGGGATTGTGTCTCTTGTGTGTTACTAAACTCCAGCAGTAGTCACTCTCAAGACTTTTCAAGACCTTCACTGCCAACGCTGGATTTATACTGTGGACTTTGTGCAGCTTCAAGCCTGCAAGGACTGTTCATTCATCCGACTGACTGTTACAACTCTGAGACTGGAGCTTTGCCGTCCCAGCTGAGATAAGTAGTCTGTACACTTTTAAAGCTTGTACTCTATCCCTGACTTAGCAATTAGTTTTATTTTCGTATTTAATTTTGTTTAAACATTAACTGCTGAGTTCACCCTTTTGTTCGTTTTCTCTGCACGTAACAAAATGGGGGCTCGTCCGGAGACGAATATTTTGAGCCGTTTGACAACATTTTGACAGCCTTTTCAAAACTACTGTACACTGTGAACTCAGCGAAATTCAATCATGGCGGAATTCAAGCCAGACGAATTTATGGAGGACCTTGATCAGGACACATTTAATTCCCTCAGAAAAGACAACCTCATAGCACTGGCAAATTTCCTTAAAGTAGATGTCAAAAGATCTATGCGCAAGCGAGAAATACAGTTCAAGATTGCAAAACATTTAGTTAATTCAGGCCATTTTGAGGAGTCTGCCCTAAAAGATTATGAACCTGAGTCTTCCTTTGAACTCAGAAAATTAGAATTAGAAATACAGGCAGATTTGGCACGTGAAAGTTAGCAATGGAAGAAAGACAGAAAGAAAAGAATTACAAATTAAAGAAAAAGAAAGGCAGGAAAGATTAGAAATGGAAGAAAGACAGAGAGAAAAAGAATTGCGATTAGAAGAACAGCGATTGCAGGTAGAAATAAAACGTTTAGAGCTTGGACAGTCAGGAAAATTCTTCCCTTCAGACAAGTTTGACATCACTAAGCATTTCAGGTTAGTTCCCCCTTTCCAAGAAAAGGATGTTGATAAATATTTCCTCCATTTTGAGAAAATTGCTCAGAGTCTGAATTGGCCTAAGGAGTCCTGGTCTATGCTTTTGCAGAGTGCTTTGGTGGGTAAAGCCAGAGAAATTTACATTCAGTTGTCAGTAGAGCAGGCTTCAAATTATGATTCTGTGAAGGAATTAATTCTCAAGGGTTATGAGTTGGTGCCTGAAGCATACCGTCAGAAATTTAGGGATTGTAAGAAGGTGAAAGATCAAACTTACGTTGAATTTGCTCGAACAAAAGAACAACTGTTTGATCGTTAGTGTTCTTCTGAAAAGGTCAATCAGAATTATGACAAATTACGACAACTTGTTTTGATTGAGGAATTCAAAAGGTGCATCCGGAGTGACATCAAGACGTTTATCAATGAACAAAAGGCAGATACATTGGAGGTTGCTGCACGTTTGGCCGATGATTATTCATTGACCCACAAATCTTCATTTCTCAGCAAACCATCCCAGTCCTTTTCATACAGAAACAATGCAGGTAAATTTAACTCGTCCTTTTCATCCAAGAATTTTTCAAAGGAGAGTAGGAAATCAAATGACAACAGTTCACAGAGTTCAAGTAACACTCCCACATCATCAGATCCCAAGTCTCAATCTCCTTCTGACAAACAGTTCGGTACACTTTCTTGTAATTATTGTAAGAAAGACGGCCATTTAATGTCAGATTGTTTCAAATTGAAAAGAAAACGTGAAGGTCAAAGTGGTCAAAGTGGATCTAAGCCCACCGGCTTTATTTCTTCATCAACTCAATTAGAGTCTAATAATGTGTGTAACACATTTTCTGAGGTTAAAGCCCTCTCATCCCCAATTAATGAGGTCAAGGTCAATTCTTCTTAAGATAGCATTATGGGTATTTTCGAACCATTTATTCATGATGGTTTTATATCACTTTCTAGTGATTTTTCTTCCGCTACCCCTCTCAAAATTTTAAGAGATACCGGGCTTCCCAGTCTCTTTTGTTGGCAGATACCCTGCCGTTTTCTGAAAAGTCATTTTCAGGTTCTAAAGTTCTTATTAAGGGGGTAGATTGCAATGACTTTATTCCTGTTCCTCTCCATAATGTCTATTTGTCCTCGGACTTTGTTTCTGGACCTGTGACTTTAGGTATTAGGCCTTTTTTGCCTTTTGAAGGGATTCACCTTCTTCTTGGAAACGACCTTGCTGGGGACAAGGTCATTACTAATCCACTTGTGACTGATAATCCTAGTTTAGATCAGAATCCAGAGCCAATAGAGGAAGAAATTCCCGGTCTTTTCCCTTCGTGTGCAATTACTCGAGCCATGTCAAAGAAAACTTCTGAGAATCAAAATACTCTCAAAAATAATGTCACAGATGTTGACTTAAATGACACCTTTCTCAGTCAGGTGTTTGACACGGATCATTCCGTTATCCCTCATGGATTTGAAACTTCCAGTAAAACTTCTGCTGACCAAAGTCAGACATTTTCTAGATCAAATCTCATTGCACAACAACACAAAGATCCAGATATTTTGTCTTTGTTTGACAGGGTAGATGATGAAGGTAAAACTTCAAATTGCTCTGTTTCCTGTTATACAAAATCTGGTATTCTCATGCGTAAATGGAGACCTCCAGATGTTTTTGGTTGATGACGATTGGGCTATAAAACATCAAATTGTGGTTCCAAAGCCCTATAGTGCTGAAATATTGCGCCTGGCCCATGAAACGCCCTGGGCTGGTCATTTGGGAGTAAGGAAAACTTATCACAAAATTCTCAGTCACTTTTATTGGCCTAATCTCAGGCAGGATGTAGCACATTTCTGTAAAACTTGTCACACATGTCAAATGGTAGGAAAGCCAAATCAGACCATTCCAAAGGCCCCTTTACAGCCAATTCCTGCATTTCAAGAACCATTTCGTAGGATACTAATATACTGTGTTGGGCCCCTACCAATACCAAGATCAGGAAATGAGTACATGTTGACAATTATGTGTACATCAACTCGGTTCCCAGAAGCCATACCACTGAGAAATATAAAGACAAAGACTATAGTGAGAGCTTTAGTCAAATTTTTCACTTTATTTGGCCTCCCTAAATGTGTCCAGTCCGATCAAGGCTCCAACTTTATGTCTGGAATTTTTCAACAAGTAATGGATCAGCTAGGCATTAAACAGTATAGGTCATCCGCCTATCATCCAGAAAGTCAGGGTGCTCTTGAGCGATTTCATCAAACTTTGAAAACATGATTAGGACCTACTGTTTTGACACAGAGAAGCAGTGGGATGAAGGAATTCATTTTCTGCTCTTTGCTGTTAGAGAGTCAATTCAAGAGTCTCTTGGTTTTAGCCCATTTGAGCTTGTATTTGGACACACAGTCCGTGGCCCACTTAAGCTTGTTAAGAAGCAATTCCTATCAGACGATGATGATTGTCTGAATATTTTGCAATATGTGTCAAATTTTCGTACAAAACTCTCTAAAGCATGTGAATTAGCCAGAGAAAATCTTGAGTCATCTCAGCAGTCAATGAAAACCAAATATGATAAAAACACCTCAAAACAGAAGTTTGAACCAGGTCAAAAAGTTCTTGTTCTACTTCCAATTCCTGGCAAACCACTCCATGCTCGTTACTTTGGGCCTTACCTAATTGATAAGAAATTGAGTGATTAAATTACATCATAATAACACCTGACAGGCGAAAACAAAACAGCTATGTCACATAAATATGCTTAAGCCATATTTGGATAGGGATAATCCTACTATAACTCAGCCTGTCAGTGCAGTCAGTTCAAACCATTATGAAGATAGTGATACTGAAACTGACTTGAGTGAAAATACTCTAAACTCAAAGCTGGGCTCGGTCAAGCTTCAGAACTCAGAAATCCTGGAGAAGCTGGAGTCTACAAAGTTGGCACACCTCCAGCCAGAACAACAACAACAGGTGAAAGAACTGCTCCATGAATATAAACACCTGTTTAAGGATGTTCCAACGAGGACGAACGTCATCTATCACGACGTTGATGTTGGGGACAGTAAGCCTGTAAAACAACATCCATACAGACTGAATCCAACAAAAGCGAAATATCTCCAGGAAGAAGTCAAATACCTGCTGGACAATGACTTTATTGAACCCAGTAAAAGTAACTGGAGTTCGCCGTGCATACTTGTTCCCAAATCAGATCACAGTTATCGTATGTGCACGGACTTTAGGAAGGTCAACACTTTAACAAAGACAGACACTTTCCCAATCCCGAGGATTGATGACTGCGTCGACCGAGTGGGAAAAGCCAAGTACGTGACGAAATTTGACCTACTGAAGGGATTTTGGCAAGTCCCTCTGACAGATCGTGCTCGTGAAATATCCGCCTTTGTTACACCAGACGGATTGTTCCAGTAGAAGGTGATGCCATTCGGAATGAAGAACTCTCCGGCAACGTTTCAACGGATGATCAACGACGTCATATCCGGGCTAGACGGATGTGCAGCTTACGTTGACGACGTCGTCCTGTATAGTGACACCTGGGAGGAACACATCAAGCTCATGCGGAAGTTCTTTGAGAGACTGAGCAAAGCAATGTTGACTGTCAACCTTGCCAAATCTGAGTTTGGCTGGGCGAGGGTGACTTACCTCGGACATACTGTAGGACAGGGTGAGGTAAAACCTGTTGATGCCAAAATCAGTGCCATTTCAAGTTTTCCCATACCAAACTGCAAACGACAACTGATGCGCTGTCTCGGTATGGCTGGTTACTACAGAAAATTCTGTCCAAATTTCTCCACAATTACTGAGCCTTTGACTAACTTACTTAAAAGAAAGTAAAGTTTGTTTGGTCAGAGCAATGCCAACAGGCATTTGATACACTTAAAGCCATACTGCAAAGTGCTCCAGTGTTGTCTGCACCAGATTTCACTTTGCCATTCAAATTAGCTGTGGATGCTAGTGATACGGCTGCTGGTGCTGTTTTATTGCAAGAGGATAGTCATGGTATAGATCATCCTGTTTGCTATTTTTCACGCAAATTTAACAAATCCCAGAGAAACTACTCTACAATTGAAAAAGAGTGTTTATCTTTGATATTAGCTTTACAGCATTTTGAAGTTTATGTTACTTCTTCAAATCAGCCAATAGTGGTTTATATTGATCACAACCCTCTTGTATTTCTACAGAAATTTAAAGGCAAAAATCAGAGATTGCTAAGATGGAGTTTAATGTTACAGGAGTTTAATCTTGACATTAGACATATCAAAGGCAGAGACAATTTAATTGCAGACTGTCTCTCTCGTATTTAGAGTTTATTGTTGTTCACTTTCAAGAAATTTTACTTTAGAGTAAAACAAAATTTGAGTACTTAAATCCTTTTCAAGATTACATTTGTAAAAGAAAGATTTTTCTTTGAAAATTTTCTTTTTTTGAAGAGGGGGTGTGTTATGTAGGTCATTTCCCCCACACTCATCATGACCTGAGTTCAATAAGTCTAGAACATTCTCAAGGTCACTGCCCTTAATGACCTCACAACCTTGAATTCAATTAGTCATGTTTGGAATTTTCTGGAAAGTTGATTAGTTGTGTAAGAGAGATAATTTTAGAACAGTAATTAGCATATCAATAAGTTCTAGATTGTTCTTATATGCTTATGTAAACACATGAGTATAAATACTGGGACAGCAGGCTTGCAGTCAGACTTTTTGGATCGTGTCTCTTGTGTGTTACTAAACTCCAGCAGTAGTCACTTCTCAAGACTTGTCAAGACCTTCACTGCCAACGCTGGATTTATACTGTGGACTTTGTGCAGCTTCAAGCCTGCAAGGACTGTTCATTCATCTGACTGACTGTTACAACTCTGAGACTGGAGCTTTGCCGTCCCAGCTGAGATAAGTAGTCTGTACACTTTTAAAGCTTGTACTCTATCCCTGACTTAGCAATTAGTTTTATTTTTGTAATAAATTTTGTTTAAACGTTAACTGCTGAGTTCACCCTTTTGTTCGTTTTCTCTGCACGTAACACTAATTTAATATCATTTATGAACTCTCAAAATAAAGATGAGGTACTTCTCCTTTACATAGACTTATTACCTGCCAAGTACATATTTTCATCGTGTGACTCAAAGTATGCATGATTTCATTGAATTCAGTAGTCAATAAATTGTTTAGTGGATCATAGCTATTATCAGACGTCACCAATGATTGGCTGACAGGATTACGGTTATGATGTGATGATCTCATGCAGATTTAAACCAACAACATGTTCATTTCAGAATAACGGAGAATGGAATTTGAAGATCAAGAGTATAAGCGTCGACCAACAAGGGGAATACTCATGCACATCACTATTATCAGATCCACAGAAACAGTCTGCCAATATTAAAGTATGGGGTAGGTCTTGACATAGAGTATCATACACGAAACAGAGTTCAATGCCACTCTAGCCAAGAAATTAAACACCCATTAACTTTAATTGACAATTTGTCTGTCATTTTGTTCCATGCATCAGAGACATGATATTTGTTCAACACATTTACGCATAGTTACATGTTGCTCTGCCTATTTGACCGATCCCAATCTATTTACGCATGAATTCAAGTTCAGACCTGACTTCAGTTGTCAAAATAACGATACATCCTACATACAAGACACTGTTGATAGGATAGGGGCAGATATCATTCGAAACTTACATTTTATTATTACATATGTACCACAGTTTACTAGCATCGAAGCGCGCGCGTACTTAATGAGTATTTACCAATTTGACGCGGAACTCTTTTTTGTTTGTAGACACAAAAAATATCGTCTACAAGATTTCATTTCACCTTGGTTCGATGTTCTTTATAGTAAAATGCATGACATTACCGATAAAACTACGACAAAGAAAATTGCATGTACTTATTATAGTGTGAGGATGATTTTCAATATCCGGAAGAGCAGTTTCTTTGTCTGCGAAGCAAAAACATTGACAACAGGCGGGCGACATCCATTTCTAGCTCCAGGGATACACGGTGGCCGCCGTACCATTGCCGCCATCATACATCGAAACACACGTAACTGCGGGCGTAGCAGAGCCAATTAAACAGTTAACATTTTCGGAGACATTTTGCCAGTAGTTTTCTCACCGGACATTCCCTCTTTACAATAGAAAGTCACTTTTGCATGCAGTTTATTCAGTGCTTGTGTGTCCTACGCACTTTGATAACAGTGAGCGCTTGTGTGCCACGGTGACCACTGAAATTTGATCGTTCGACAAGTTACCTTTGCCGTATCTTACTCTTAAAATTCCGTAGAATCTTCGTACAGTTATTTGTATCGATCATTAGAAGAATTTCAAGCTCAAAATGTGAAAAAATCAAAAGCATTGTTCAAAGTTCTCTTCGTTGGGCTCACTGTGGCATGTTGCTACGTACGTGGGAGCGATCACAGAATACGAGCCCTCCAACGTTCCTCTTACATCATCCTTGATAAACAATAAACAATAAACATTAAACAATAGTTTAGCAAAGCAAAATAGAGGGTGTGGCGGCGTTGACCAATGAAAGTGAAAGCTGATTCGATGCCTCATTACAGTGATATCAATGTTATATATTGTAGCCCAAACATGGGACTATGTGCCCGAGGGTAGGTGACCATTTGCCCAACGTAAGGAGGGCAAATGGTCTCCTGCCCCGAGGGCACATAGTCCCTTGTTTGGGCTATAATGTTGTTATTACATGCCTCTCTTACTCAGTTTGCACCAAAAATATTTACGTTTATTGGCAAATTATGGTCAAATGCTTTATTTTCATTCTTGACGAAAAACGGTTAAAAGTAGAACGATTTTTATCATCAAATGGCGCATTGATATATTTAAACTACTGTTATGCGGTTTATCAATATTTTTATGCGAAATTTTCCAAAAACCGGATTTTCTGTACAAAACATGAAATTTCAAGACATTTACATCCAAAAGTTTTCAAGTTGAAAAAGGTTTCGGTTCACTTTCAGTCCAGTGATGACTTTGCGGCCCGCGATGTCATCGGCGAGTTACCATAAATCCTATGGAGCGCGCGATGTTCGATATATGAGGCATGTAATAATATATAACTCCGCACGGTCGCCCTGAAGCCTTGATAGACAAGTAGTACGCACGACTAATCGTCGATTCTCTCGATAAATGATGCAAATAAAAGATAGAATATATGTAATAATAACAGAACCCCATGGCCGGTGAGTGCAAGCGCACCGTACTGGCGGTATTTGCACTCGTGCTGCGGTGTATTCGGCTGTCCTTTCAAGAGTGACTGCCGCCGAATACACCACAGTACTCGTGCAAATACCGCTGGTACGGCGCGCTTGCACTCGCCTCACATGGGGTTCTGTCATAATATTTACCAATACTCATTTCGACGAGGTGGATTGGCCATAATAGACAGGTTTGGCTACACGTTTTATGTGAACGTGAACGCGTAGAATCCATGGTGGAGTTGGCGTACACGTTCACGTGCAAAAATCCGTTTGGCTACGCGTTACGTGACGCATTCATGTGGCACGCGCAAGAAATGATTCTGCTCGACTTGAGTTCCCGTAGTCTGTTTCTGCATCACAGAGACATCTCAATGGTTACCCGGTATGCCGCGAATCGACGAAGAAATTTCGCATAAAAATTCATAAATATCTTTGAGGATGTCACTATCATATATCCAACTAACAACGTACACGAATGATTCAAGTTTATATCATGTTTTGTTACCTAAAGATAAGAAAAAATTTACATGTTTACAAAATACGTGAAAACGGCTGTCTTCACTTAAATACGCGACGCCGGCTCCGTGTACGTGGAGAACGTACGCACAAGTCGATGACATCTCGCAGAAATTCGTGACGTTACGCATTCAAGTTCACGTAAAACATGTAGCCAAACCTGTCTATGAACGCAACACCCAGCAAACCAACCAAGTCTATTTGTAGTGCACGAATTGCCCAGTGCAAACGGTTAGAGATTGGACAAAATAGGACACACCAGTGTCTGCAATGACATCTCCTAAGTTCTACTCGAAATTTTCCTGTTCCAAGTTACAGTACACTCCTCGTGTAATCTATGAACTGAAAGATAAGGAGAGATTTGACTGGTGTGAAATCAGCTGTGCTTTACTGAAAAGATAGTTGAAAACATGTCTGTTACAAAGAAACTGTGTGATCATGTTGCACTGAGGTCATTCCACACAGTATAAGGCCAACAGCTTATGTGTGTGTAATTTTCACCTGTAAAGGTATTTTTTACGTCAAACTAAATCATGATTGTTTCATTTGTTCTACTTCTCGAGAAAGGTCACATTTCTTGACATAGCCAGCACTTCTCTGAGGTACATACCAAGGACGTGCGGAGCCTCTTGAACATCTTGCTTGACATCAAAGAGGTGACCTTCAATACAATACAAATAAGATGGTTACTATCAAAAAATTTGAAATCGAATTGAGGCTAGCGGACCGCAAAATTAGGAAATTCAATGTAATTTTTCAAGAAAATAAATTGAAATGGTTGAAACGTCCATTCATTTTTATAAAAAGGTGACTTCACCATCACGTATGCTCGAGCAGTCCCGGCAGTGATTGGGCTTAGTAGGAACAATTCTCTTATCATGGCTTGGTCCATGACTGTGACAGCCATCAAAATTTAAGATGGTTAAGATAGAACTCGAAACAGTTGAGTTTATCAAAACTCAAACAACTACAACAAGTTGTCTGAGGGTCAAATTAATGTAAATTATGTTCCATTTTGTTATGCCATTTTCTAGGTCTCCCTAACGGTGACATATTTTCGATTTTCCCTAAATTTATCATAAGGCCAAAGTAATTAAATTCTGTTTGGCGTCCCCACCCGCGTAGGTTTTTAAGGTTTTCAGCTCAGCTTTTCTTAACTAAAATGTAGTTACATTTTTTTTTTTGCTTTAATCAAATTACATTGTGTTAATTTTCTTATGTGTTTTTCAGCCGCTTAGACGCGTAACTTTTCCCATTTAGAGTGGACGCAAACAATAATTTAATTACTTTGGTCTAAATGAAGAGTCAATCAACCAGTATAGCTCATGCTTCGTTGGCCCTGCCGCCCATACAAACATGCACATTCATAAGCAAAAACGTTTTCTTTTACTATAATGATTTTAATCCTTAATTTTTAACTTCTCTAATTAAGTACTTCACTGCCTGTATATGAATGGATTCCCAAAGAAAGTCTATGTACAATGGTGTCAATTATGAACGCTAAAGCTTAAACTTTCAACGGGGAGACCCAGCAGTCAAGCTTTTTTCTTTTGTTATTGTACATACATCGCTAGTAATTCTTTGAAGTAGAAATATTATGGTTTAATATTCGAAACAAAATCAGTAGCCGAAGTTGGCGAGTACGGCTTTACGATGTGCGCCGGAAATGTTGGTACCATACCAATGGTCAGCTCAGTCACGACAAGCACACACTAAGAACGCTGTAAGCAAAATAACTAGATTCTGTGCTTGATGACGTTTGGTATAATCTTTCCAGAACGAGAACGAAATTTCAATATCAGGAACTTACATGTGAAGTTCCGTAAGACAGTACTCACGCAAATTTAAGAATTGTGATAGTGTAGTGGATTAAGTGCCTCGACTCGTCGGGAAGTATTTATGCATCGCATCGTAAAATCTTGCTGCAATAATTGCAGCCCATGGACTGTGCACTTGCTTCTTCTGTCCGTTAGCGGTGTAGCGCCGGCACTGCGCTCTTAGGTCACTACATGCCTATGCTGGGAACATCTCTTCTAGCAGCTTGCTCTTTCCTTTGTTGGAAATAATGCACAATGTCGGATGCAGATAAGCGTGAGTTGAAACAAACCAAAGCATTCCTTATCACTTGTCAGGTAACAGTAGATTCAGTTTGTGGGCTGGAGGGGCCCACCGTGCACCCCCCTCCATAAACATACTACATGGGTATTTTCTTCTTGGGATCAGCTGAACTAGGAAAAAGATGTTAACATTGGATATTTAGGGATGCACTGCCTGTCTGCACAGGTTTTGAAAGGTTATGCAAATTACCTATCACGTGATAGTTATGTAAATAATGGTGACACTATGGTAACAAAAATGTTCCCCTATATCTAGGCTTTCCGAAAATATATAATTTACGGGGGTTCTGAGCTTTTTAACCATTAGAGAATTGTTAGCTTAAGTTAGTAAGGACGGGGACTATGTACGAAAATCGACGTCTGCACAGGTGTTGCGCACTATTTATGTCGTAACAGAGTGAGCTAAATATCGCAAAAGGAGATTATTTGCGACATCGTAAATTTAGGCTGTGTTACGCATAAATGAAGGTAAACGTATTAACTTGATCATGGTTTGTTATGAATGATCAAATTAATTATGTGATGATAAAATATTGTAAATTTTCATGATATTGGCATCGATGTGATCGATTTAAGAAGGTACCGTAAATGGACTGGACCCTGCGTATCATATCGCCATTAGCCATCAAACTACGTCGCGCTATCAGTGAAACTATGTCGTTGGTCGTGCCAGTCGGCTAAAAGTCACAGGTAGATTCACTACCAAAGCAACACAAAACAGAGCCAGAAGAGTTTGTGAGGCCCTCAAGGATAAATGGCAATCCTCTAGTCATGAAAATTTAAAATCTGATACTCTTGTCGAGTCGACTGCGGCCACAACGGCTGACGACCATTGCTATGTTTGCTCGTGCAACTCGGTCCGGAACCCATATGAAGTAGTCATATGTGAATATGATGAAGTCTACGATCCTTGGCGGCCAACAAACTACAGTGCCACAAGGAGAGATGGTAGGCGAATTGTTGATCTTGGTATCCTTGCAGATGTTCAGAGCACAATATATTCAAAATTCAGAAAAATGACAATATTCCCTGATAGGTTTTGAGCATGATCCTTGCTGAAATTATCAAAATGGGAGAAAAAGGCCCCTTTGTAGTTGAAAAAGCATGGGTAAGGGGTAATATAGGACCCCCTAACTCAAAAAGTAGCACGGTGACCCCCCTTTTTCTGTTTATTTTTGTTGACATAATTGTTCAGAGCACAATATATTCAAAAATCAGAAAAATGACAATATTCCCTGATAGGTTTTGAGCATGATCCTTGCTGAAATTATCAAAATGGGAGAAAAAGGCCCTTTGTAGTTGAAAAAGCATGGGTAAGGGGTAATATAGGACCCCCTAACTCAAAAAGTAGCACGGGGACCCCTCTTTTTCTGTTTATTTTTGTTGACATAATTGTTCAGAGCACAATATATTCAAAATTCAGAAAAATGACAATATTCCCTGATAGGTTTTGAGCCAGATCTTTAGTGAAACCAGCAAAACATACGAACAACAGCCTGTCAGTAGTTGAAAAAGCATGGGGTTAGGGTGCCTTACGAGCCCCTAACTCAAAAAGTAGCATGGGAACCCCCCTTTTTCTGTTGATATTTGTTGATATAACTGATCAGAGCACAATGTATGAAAAAATCAGAAAAATGACAATATTCCCTGACAAGATTTGCGCATGTTCTTTGCTGAAAGTATCAAAATGTGAGAAAAGGTCCCTTAACACTTAAAATAGCATAGGTTAGGGGTACTTTAGGACCCCCTAACTCAAAAAGTAGCACGGGAACCCCCCTTTTTCTGTTTATTTTTGTTAATATAATTGATCAGGCCACACATATGCAAAAATCAGGAAATTGACAATACTTTTAATTTTGAGTAGACCTCCACCTTAACAGACAAAGAATAGGAACTCGATAGCTGTTACGGTCATGTTTTGAACAGTACCGCAAAATCACGATTTTGCGACCCACATGCATTTTTGTAAAACCTGTCTCCTTGTACGTCATCTACTGAGCTTTAACATGACCTAGCTTATGGGGTATCATTAGAAAAGTGAGTTATTCTTCTTGAAAATGGTATATTGCAATATGCAAATATCTATTGTTTCCATTAAATAGGACCAAAATTTACCCATACCCAAAGTTTTATGTCGTAAATTACTGTCAAAACTAATCTAAATTCTACCAATCATTTACCTAGACATAATACAAAGGGCAATGCTATCTATTAAATTTGTTTAATTTGCTACATACAGTTGTTAGAAACTTGAAATAATCTTTTGACAGAAAAAATATTGAAATGTTGTAGCTGTAACAGTCATATTTGGAAGGGTACCGCAAAATCACAGTATTACCGACTCGCATTCGTTTTTGTTAAACCTGTCTTCTTGTAAGTCATCTGCAGAGCTTATTATTAACATAACGTGGCAGAAGGGGTATTATTAGAAAGATAATTTACTGTTCTTTAACATTATATGTTGCAATATGCAATATCTCCTGTAGTTTTCATGAAATAAGACTATAACTTACCCATACCCCAAAGTTTTATGTCGTAAATTACCATCAAAACTAATTTCTAACTCTACCAATTTTCTTTCCTAGACACATTAAAAAAGGAAATATTTTGTATAAATTATATTTTATTTGCTACAGTGACATGTCAAAAATATTAGGTAGACTTTTAACATACAAAACATTGGGATTAAAAGACTGTTACTGGCACTTTTGAAGGGTACCGTCACGTCACAGTATTACTGACTCGCACATGTTTTTTTTTTAATGTGTCGTCTTGTAAGTCACCTGCTGAGTTCACTTTTTACTTCAGCCTAGCTAATTGGCTTGCATTGGAAAGACAATTTATTTTACCTTAAAGTGACATAATGTAATATAAAATATCTTTTATAGATTTCATGGAATAGGACCAAACCTTACCCCGTATCCCAAAGTTTTATGTCGTAAATTACTGTCAAAACTAGCATTTAATGTCAATAAATTTTATAAAAAAGACAAACTTTGTATGAAGCCTATTTTATTTTTACAGAAATATTTTCAAACTATAAAAGTTACCATTAACAGGATAATCATTGTGATTAAGTAGCTTTTAGCATCATTTTTTGAATGATAGCAGGATATATGTGGCTGAAACCCGTGATATTTTAATAAACACGTTTCAATGAAAGTTATCTGCCAACCTTTATTTTATACGTAACCAAGATTGTAGGATATCATTACAAAGAGTTTTTTCGCTATTTATTTTAGTATATCATAAAGTGCACTATCATCCTAAATTGTCATGAAATAGCAAAAAAATTCAAAATTGTCAAAAAAATCATTTTAAAGTCATCCTTTTTTATTTACATAGATTTATTTTTCTAAAGTTGGTATTTCTCAGAAATAGCAGTATCTGAGCTTTCCAAAGTGTAAGATTTGTGGTAAATCATGCTAGTTTACTTAATGTAGGGGACGATATAGTACCCTACCCCTACCCATTTTCTCCATTTTTCGTGGTACATGCAAATCAAACACCAGTGCAGACAGGTAGTGCATCCCAAAATATCCAATGTTAACATCTTTTTCCTAGTTCACGGTGGGCCTCTCCAGCCCTTTGGACTAATTACACCTTCAGTTCAAGATAAATCTAAGCCAACGTTGACGCCCTGGAAGGAAATGGTCAATTTACATCACAGTCACTCCACGTGGAGGGACTGTGATTACATGTTATACTTGGAAATGGTTGACAACGCCTGCTCTGTCAGTGTACTCCCTATTGTTTAATTCTCATTTCACTGACCGGATATTCACCACAGAGGGTCATTTTTGATAGTCAAAACAACTAATTAGTTAATTAATGGCGAGTTTTAGTTTGATGTCAAGTTCAAAAATAAATGCGTACATTTTGACATTCATACCTATTGATTAAAGATTATAGCGAATTTCATTCGGCTGGAAAGATCATGTAGGTATCATTATTGGTCCGGTGTAGGCTCATTCAGTGTATTATAAAGCAAACAACTGCAAACAAACACAGCGACTTGCCTGTGGGGCTTTTGACAGTTTATACTATTTTGACCTTCATGTACCTGGTAGATCCTTACATCTATTTATCATTTAATCATTGCAGCCCCTGTGAAGTCTGTGGCGCTGACTGGTGGAGAGGATAGTACTACGGTTGAAGTACCCAAACCTGATGAAACCTTCACGTACACCAGAACATGCAAAGTGGACAATGTTAAACCAGTTCCCAAGTTAACCTGGACATACTCTATCACATCTGATAATAATCTCAATGTCGCTGGTGAGCTACCAGAAGATTTTGTCATGGGACCTCTTCCGGATGATGACCTTCCGGAAGGTGGCATCAACAACATCAAGGTAGACACCACATCTTCAGAAAATGGTGACAGTACCAGCAATGTAGCAAGTGTCCTTACTGTCAACTACACCTCAAGTTCAGATAACGATGGTAGCGCTGATCCAAACCTCAAAATTGTAGCCACCTGCAAAGTCTCACAGGACCCATACGTTGGTGACACACTCACTATGGAAAGCAGCCAACTTACAGTACACGTTATACCACGTAAGTACCATTTCTGTCTAAGCATCTGTAAGCACGCTCTCATACACAATGGTTTCAAGCATCCGAAAAATCTTCTAAGCTGAAATTAGGACCTTTCCATTGCTTTGAAGGGGTAACTCAAACAGAAAGCTCTTGACGTCAAGACAATAAATGCTGTGAATTCAGAAATGTAATTTATGTGTATTCTTTCACTCACTCTCGAAATTTTGTGTCAAAGAGCAATACCCTTCTTCCTGAGATGCGGAGGACATTCGGTTGATAGTAGCCAAATTTCAAAACTAAGGCAAGCCAACCAACCTAAGGCAAGCCAACCCAACCTCTTGCACAATCTGCTACGAGGTGGTTCATGATGTGTTGTGTCCACTAATGACATCAATATTTTCTTATAATATGACAGTAATAATTAAAAGAATGAAAAGACAGGAATGTTATACCTATATATCCCTTTGACATCATTTGAATACTTTTCAGAGGGAGCAGGTTACTCCGATTTTTGTTTATTTCACACCCTCTTGTCGTTGGTTGTGCTGACCATGACCCTGTTACCCTATTAACTTCGACCTTGTCACACTTCCCCTGTGACATGACAACATTTGAAATACAGAATACAACGTGCCTGGGAGAACTGACGTTTTTTTCTGTGAGAAAATCTGCTGCTTCAATACAATAATTTATGTTTTTTGATTCGCAAACTGCAAGCACCACGGCCTAGCGCCGTGGGCAACGATTTGCCTTTTACAATAATACGATGCCTGACTTTTAGTCATGGAGGGTTTTGGCAAATGGTTGGTTCTCACCAGCATCACTACCTTCTACTAAAAACCTTCCGAGTACTGTGACCATCGAGAAGACACGACAACGTGCTTTAGAGATAATGATACAAGTTTTTCCCCTCAATTGTTTGCCAAAATAAAGGTCAGAGGAAGTCGAGGTGACCAGTGTAGAGGGTTGGGGTGACCATGGCAGACAGGATGGAAACGATTGGCCCCTTTTTTGGAAACAATAACTCAAAGCTAGTTGCAATATTGTTTGTCCGCAAGGAATTCAACCAGAGTCGACCGCGACTTTACAATGTTTAGAGTTCGTGATTCATCGATTTTTGTTCTCGAAAAATAGCGTAACTTTGCCTGCGGTAATTTTTTAGGCCTATGCTATCCTAGAAATCGTGTATTACTTTGCATAATGTACGTGTACATCAAGATGTCATCTGGCATTTGCCCGGGGCATTTGCTCCGTTACACGAACGTTGGCGCATTGTAGTGTTCCTCGCTCACGCCACGGTCAACCAGAAAATAATTCACAATTTGACCATTTCGCCCTGATAATATTCCAAAAAATGTTCAAAATTTTAAACGCATAAGCATTATCGAATCTTCTTTGTTTGTACTTGTGATAAGTATAATGTTACCTGATATATTTCTTTGTTCAGCTCGAAAAAAACACTCCTGACGTACTATTATGTTGTCAACACTCGTCTTCCATTCGAGTTGACAATCATTGTGTCACGAGTATTTCCTTCACTGGACGAATAAAGATATTAGGGAACAATGTGTTATTATCCTCTGTTGGCTTTATTAATTAGATCAAATCATATATGTCTAATAATACATACTCATAATATCGATTCTCTCGGTCCATCTGATAAAATGCTCACTAGACTCTCAGAGTAAATAAGCAAATACGCTTGTAATACAATCTTTTATCAAACTTCTTTTACGCCAACCACTGGAAATGCTTTTGGCCGAGTTGATGTATTAATGTGAATTTCTCATAGAATCTTATCGGTTGACAAAACTATGAATACATGAAACTCGAGATCTTCATATTACCTAACACACTTGATCTGTCAAATTGTTGTTTGGTTGGCTGCTAGGCTGGTTGACTGTTTGGATTGTTGGTTGGTTGGTTGGTCGGACGATCGGTTTGTTTTGATTTAGACTTCCGTTTCATGTCACTTTATTTTATGTTGTATGCTTTTAATTTAGAAATCAGCCATATATCTTAAAGACCGATGGCGTTCCAGTTCAATGTTCAGGATGTTTAATGGTGTTATCGTAATAAATGGAACAATCACTAAATTTTCACTTATTACTAGATGGTAAACGTGTAAGTTGAAACATTACCTGAAATAATAATATATTTCTTCAATTCATCCTATGTACTATGTATGTTACTGTTGCTAAAAATTACTGATATGCGTCGAATAAACCTTATACTCTGTGCTTTTTACTGTGATCACACGAGTTACAGATAATTACGTAAGTACTGAATTTAGATCCATAATGATCAGAATTGAATTGAGAGTGCACCTCAAGAAATACCCTACAACCCTGTTTAAAGTATTTTCTTTGTGTTTTTAATTTTTTTAAACTTTTACATTAACTTGTATTAGTTTAATTTTCTTTACTTTTATGTTCAACTTTTTTATCGGTGTTCGTAATTCTAGCTTTTATCAAATTTTCATCTCAAACTTTCCTTTTTACAGGTGTTCCTACCACTACCACGGTTATTCCTTATACCGGTAAGGAAACTTACACTAAGCCCTCATAACCAAAAAGAATAAGATACAAACTATACGACAGAGATAAATTATACGTTATATTTACTTTTTGTAGACTCTTCTTGGAATTACTTTATGTTCACATTTGCATTTATTTTAATTTAACCATGTTCCATTGGACGTGGACTGTTGCTATTGTTCTTTCTAATTTGAAGTTTCTCTTCATACACACCTAACACAACTTATCTATTATCATTTGGCTGGCAACATGGCTTTTTGATTGTTTGTTGTTTGGTCGGTCGGTCGGTCGTTTGGTTTTGATTTGAACTGCCGTATCATAACATTCTATTTAGAAGTGTACACTTATAATCTAGAAATCAGTCAAATATCTTTAAAGAGCGATGGTAATACTATGTGAACACATTATGGAGTATGATGTCAATAGATCAGTAATTTGCATATTTAATGAACGTTCATAATAATGTGCGATATGTCAAGAAATGCCGCATCAAATGGGATACAGAACTTGTTTATCAAGCAATGTAACGAAATGCAAAGATGTTTACCTATATCATGTCAATTCATTGCTTATTTGCATATTTAATGAATTTTCGTAAGATGGCTGATAAGCCAATACATGGTTCATCAAATTTCATGACATTTGGTACAGATGTTGTGCTCACATAGCTTTAATAGTGAATAGAGACATTTATCAGTGTTATGTTAATCATTTTTTAATTTGCATAATTAATGAACTATCCCGATTTGAGTGATATGTCCAGAAATACTACATCTAATTTGATGAAATATGGTATAGAAGTTGATCTCACAGTGCTGTAGTACAATTCAGTGACACTTAGCAGTGTAGTTTAAATTATTTTTTAATTTGCATACATCATAATTGGATAATAAATATTCGTTTTTAGGATGAATGTCAAGAAGCACTACATCAAATTTTATGACACTGTGGTACGGTGAAAATCTTTTAGTGTTATAATAGAATGAAAAATGTTTGGCAAAATCCTGTCGATTAATTACCACTTCAATAATTTAATGACCCTCTGTAAGTAAGGTGGCCGCCCAGACTGATTTTACGCTTTTTACCACCGTTAAGCTTGTTCTTGATCATTAAGCCTCTGTATTGCAGTATTTTTAACCACAGACCAATTTTAATGGACCAGTAATCAAAGTTCCAATTAACAAGTGGGGTCTGTGTCATCAACTGTGACTTGTTAGTCTTTCCTTTTTTAAACGTTTATATTAACGTTTATAAGTTTTGTTTTCTTAGCTTTTTATTTATTGGTGTCCTTAACGGAAGCAAATGTCAAATGTGCATTTCAAACTATTTTGTTTACAGATGTTCCTACGGTACCAACTGCAATGGGAAACCCTAATACCGGTAAGGAAACTGACTTTAAGCCCTCATAACCAAAAAGCAAAATCTAGAAATGATTCGACTAAGTACAAGACAACCATGTTCTTGTTGATTATTCTGATGAGTATGTCACTACTCCTGAGGGAGGCACAAATATTCATGATCTTTCAAAAATGTAGCAACTCCTGTCTATGTGAGACATATTTTAAAATATACATTATATTAAGTTCTAAATAAAACACTCTTCCCAAGATAACTTTAACGTTCATATTTTCACATTTGTCTAAACTATATTTAATTGGACGTGGACAATTCCTGTTGATCTTTTCAATTTATAGTTTTACGTGACGTCGACTTCAAGGAATTGTCTGTCTGTCTGTCTGTATATGTCTGTCTGTCTGTCTGTCTGTCTGTCTGTCTGTCTGTCTGTCTGTCTGTCTGTCTGTCTGTCTGTCTGTATGTATGTATGTATGTATGTATGTATGTATGTATGTATGTATGTATGTATGTATGTATGTATGTATGTATGTATGTATGTATGTATGTATGTATGTAGTATGTATGTATGTATGTATATTTAAGTTATGTGAGTGTGTGTGTGTGTGTGTGTCAATATGTGTCTATGTGTATGTATGTGCGGATTTATGTCCGCCCACATAATACTCTAAAATGTTCGCACCATCTCAATATTAGGTGTATTGTTGCATCCAGGGGTGGAAATGTGAATTTTACCACATGATCATATCAGTGTAAAAAATATGCAAATTAGGTAAAAAAGGACAATTCTGCAAATTACTAAAAAAATCTGTAACCACAGCCAGATTTGGCTGTTGAAATGCTATAGCTGTATTGTACTATTTTGGTCAATATATTTATTCTTCTCCGAAACTCGTCATCCAATTGCTTTGAAAATGGGTAAGCATGATCACAGGATTAACCTGTGTAAGATTTGCTGAAATTGTGATGAAATTTTTAAATTTGTGTTTTTTGGTAATTTTTTCTCATTTTTGATCCTAATATCACTTTCTCCCAAAGTTCTTGTTGGATTGCTTTAAATTTTTTGTATGCAATATATTAGTGTTAATGTCTGTCAGATGTCTTAAAATTGTGGTGAAACATTTATACATTTGGCATTTAGGTCAAAATATCATATTTTTAATCAATATTCTGATTGCATTGAAACTTGGTATGCATGTACCTAGGGGCAAGCTGGGTTGAGTATCTTCAAATTGTGGCAAAACACGCAATATTATATTTTCTCACAACTTTTACTGTTTATTTGTAAAAAAAATTGCCTATTATCTCGTTCTTGAATATTCTGGCCAAATTGCAAAATTTTGACAAGTGCTGCCCATAACACCTAATGATGTGTAGGTGCATGTTGAACTGTACACGGGAATTTGTTTGAATGAAGGTAACATTATGTTGGTGATCTTTTCCCATGAACACACGCAAAGAGCTCCCAGTCAAGTAATCAATCGTTTTTTTTAAATACTATATCATGATAAATTACTAAATATTGCAACAGTTATGCCATGTAGTACATTATCGCCAGATAGCACATTTACTTTGGTATGGTAAATTGTATCACTTTTTTATGTACAACACTGCATGGTATTGTATATATGTGTGTGTCTGATGAAACATTTGCAAACCATAGCATGCTTCGCCTTTGTATTTGATTACATAACAAAATGTGTTCAAATGCACTTGGCATTATGAATATTACAAGCTATGGCCCATTAAAGCTATTAAATGTTGTATTTCAAACTATACTCTTTACAGATATTCCTACCGTAACCCTTACGACGGGAACTCATTATACTGGTAAGAAAACTGACACTAAGCACGCATAACCAACATGAATAGTGTAGAAATGATTCGACCAAAAGTAAGACAATTATATTCTTGTTAATTAGTCTGATGAGTATGTCATAAATCCCAAGGGAGATAAAAATGAACATGATCTTTAAAAGGTGTGGTGTCACCTGTCTTATTGAGAAATATTTCAAATGATACATTATATTTCGTTCTTAACAGACTCTTCCCGGGACTACTGTACATTAACATTATTGCATCTCCTCTAATTAAACTATGTTCAATTAGACGTGAACACTTCCTATTCTTCTTTCCAATTTGTAGTTTCTCCTCATGTGTTTTTCGTTGACACGTCGACACAAGAAAATGATTGACAACTCGCACACGGTGTATCGATATTATTCCCACGGTACATCAAAAGTTTAAACGCAGAACCAGGATCAAAAACATCTTTTTGCAAACAAATACAAAGAATCTTTTGGTTTGTGGATGTGATAAATATATTATTAGCTAACAATTTCCTTCGTTTAGCTCAGAAAACTCTCCTGACGTAATATAATCTATCAAAAATCGTTCTGAACTTTAGATGACAGTCACTACGTCACGATTATTTCCTTCGCTGAACAAATAAAAGTATATATGTCGTCACCCTCTGCTTGCTCAATGCCCAATTACACCTATTCATAATTATCAGGTACTTGGTCCATCTGAAAAATAAATATTACAAGCCACTTGGAGTAAATCATAAAAAGCCTACAAGAAAACTATTCGATTATAAAACTTCTTTCAAACCAACCACAGGAAATGATTTTGGCCGGATTGATGTATTTATGTGAATTCCTAACAGAATATGATCCATTGATAAAGCAGTCCGAAGATTACATGAATACGTTGAACTCGAGGTCTTTATACCTTTCACTCGAGATCTGTTGGTTTCGATTTAAACTATAGTATCATAATTTTTTTATTTTATGATATATACTTATGGTGTTTAGAGGGTTTAATTTTGTACTCGTAATATGTAGAACTATCCTTCAAACTCCTCTTATTACTTAGAAGCAATTACGTAACTCGAAAGATTATTCGAAACAATAATATATTTTGCAAATTCATTTTAGCTGGTTGCTGATGTACGTTGCTTGTTACTATTACCAATAATTACTGATGTATAGAGTATTACTCTGGTAGACCTTGCCTATATACCACAAATGTGCATCTTAAACTATTCTGTTTACAGATGTTCATACCGTAACCACTGCGACGGGAAACCCCTTTACAGGTAATGACACTGACGAAAAGAAGTATCTGGAAATTATTTGATCTTTAGCAAGACAAATAAATTATGTAAATAAGCCTGATGAGTATGTCATTACTCTTATGAGGTAGAATCGTTCAATATCAAATACCCATGCCCGTATCGCTTCCTCCTAGTGACGTTTACCGTGAAATATCAGCCGTGATCTTTCACTTCACCGTAAAACATCGAAATATGTACGATAAACGTCATCGGTTTTGGAGTGTTCCCTAACTACATTTGCAGTTTTATGGTAAACAACGTAAAAAACAAAATAGCTGACGCTCTCCGCCTGCAAAGTGGTGTTGCCGATGTAAAAAAAATGAAGAGCTTTGAGGAACACGGAAATTTCTGGCCGTTAAATACGTAAATAAGATATTAAAATTTTAATGTTTTCCTAGGGTTTTTCTGTTGAAGTTATTGTATTTTTAGAAAGCTCCAGCAAACATTCTGCCGATCGCACGGCACGGTCTAGTCTGGCAGAGACCCTGCGATTCGAGTTCTTCCCTGTTGGAACACGCGCGCGCCCTTCAGAGACGCGACGCGAATCCCAGGGTCTGGACCACTCTCGAACCAGAGTTCTTATCGCGCGTACGCTAATAATGGTTTCTACTCCGGAATAAAAGGGACGCGATGCGTACGCCGTTCTACATACTCAGTACGCCCAAATAATCACGTGATGCCGTACAAACAAATCCACATGTGTACTAGCGCGTATGGAAATACACGTACGTCTATGCGCGTTTGCGCACATGGCTTTGTTTGTACCGTGGTCGATTCGAATTCCGGGTTTGGCCTATTATCGGCGACAGCGCAAGGAATTGTGGGAAAGACACGCCGATAAGAACTCTGCGGTGGAGATTGGGTCTGGACGTTCTTGCAAGCGACCGGTCGGATTTCTGCCTGATCCGGGTACTTTCTAGAACTCCACACAACCGTTAATCAAAACAAAAATGACAGTAGCATAGCCAAATAAAACGAAAAATGAAAAATAAAAACATACCGCGTATATAAGTCTACCAGCTACTAGTATATATTCTCTCCGCCCAGTTAGATAGGTTTTCTTTTGACGTCACTACCCTTATGAATATTCATATCCTTGCAAAAACGGACAGTCGCTGTGTCTGGCAGCGCGTGCTCACAGCTGCACAGCCTTCGAATGCAGGCCCATCGCGGCGCGCACAAAACAAGGCACAGCGACTGCGGAGAGTCTAGGCACGGTCTAACTCCGAACAAGGTAGCGAGCGCGTACCATGATAGTAATGTCGCGAGCTCGACTTCTGTTGACATGGCAACTCTTAGTGTAAATAAACAAAATGGCGGCCCGTCTACGTACCGTAGAACTATCGAGCACAATCGAAAAGAGGAGAAAATTAAGGCAAAGGAAGTTTTTCCTCATAATAGCATAATCTTCCTCCTGTTCCACGATTTTTAATGAGCTCAGAAGAACGTCGGAGAGCTCGCGCTGGTCTACTCACTCTCTACTGCACTCGCGCATGTACACGTAAGCAACAAACGAAAAGAACTTCGAAAACGTAACCCTTTATCTTTTGACCTTTTGAACTCGAAAGTCTTCCAAATAGTATATACAAATCAACACGGAAAAGATTATCATTATAAGGTAACTGATAACTTGCAACAGCTTCCGAACTAATATGAATAGAAACTTGCAGACGACATTTTTGTTTATAAACAAAAGTATTTCCGGGTCAAACTGGTAAATACTCATTAACATAAAGGAATGGCATAATGTTTATGGTATTGCACTGCAGTGCAAATACCGGTAGTACGCGCGCGCTCCAGTGCAGGTAAACTAGGTACACATGTTATAATGTACAATCCTGTTTTTATAATTTGTTTTGTTTTCTTAACTTTTATGTTCAAATTTCTTCAGTGCTCCTTACCTACGGCGTATACCAAATATGAATGTCAAACTGTTCTATTTACAGATATGCCAACTGTCGCAACTGCAATGGGAAACCCTTGTTTCGGTAAGGAAACTGACGCTTAACGTGTATAATCAGAAAGAATGTAGATAGGATTTGACCGACAGCAAGATAGCTTTCTTCCTGTTAATACGTCTGATGCGAATAACGTTACTCCTAAAGCCGATAGAGACGTCCTTTGGCTTTGGAAGACGCCTTTGAGCTATTGGTGAAATATTGTCATTTTTTACATTATATTTATTCCTTAAGAGACTCTACAGGAGATTACTTTAAGGTTCACATTATTGCCTCTCTTTAAAATAATATGTTCCGTTGAACATGGATGAGGCTGACATTCAGCGTTTATCTGCGTAAAACCGAAGTATTCCTTTTTCCCCCATCTGTAGATTTTCCTCATCAAATTTGTGATTGCAGCAATACGTTGTTAATCGTCTTCGGCTGCCTATTTGCTATGACACTGGCACTACTGATCTTGATGATCAGCCTATTGTTTATTAATGGTCATGGCTTTAAAGCTCTATTGAAAAAGGTAAGAGACCAATTTCATTTGTTTTGTTTTTTTAGACTTTCAACATTATGGTATTCATATCAAACAAAAATCGCCAACTTGGGGAAAACTTGAACTGAATACTGACGACAGAAACTTACAAATCTTCAATTTTCTTGTACGTTACCTCAGCGATGCACATTTTATAAAATTTAAATGTATACACTCTAATATTATCAATACGTTTTGTTTAATAGAAGCAAATCGTCAGATTTCTCAAAAACGCCGTCGCATGGTATATAATATATGATCAATACGAGGCTCTTAAGATCACATTTTATATGTTAAATATTGATTTACATAGCAATATTTATCAAACAGTCCTCATCTTTGACAGAGAGCAACATATGCAATCATGCAGCTTATAACCAATGAAAGCAAAACATACAAATAATGAAACTATTGTTTATAAATTTGAAGTTGTTTAAAACATCAGAAAGGGTAATTTTGTGCTCTTCAACAGTTTTAAACTATCTGCGGTCTTATATTGTTTTGTTTTATTTTTATCTTTCAAAATGTTCAGAAATCAGAAAATTTGGCAGAAAGTACATGCCAGGGTCTTCAAAGAGACGCTCAATTATCGCCATACGCAAGTGTAAGTTCTATTACATTTTGCCTACCGGTTGACAATTACATGCCCCTACACTTCAGACGTTGACAGAATGTTGATAACAGTATACTTTAATAGCAAGAACTGTTCAAATTGAATTCAAGGGAAGGAAAACCTCAAAGGATTTTCATTCAATTTTCAACACATTTACCCTGTTACTGGGTTTAACGCAAAGAAACGACACGGAGACTAAGGTTTGGCCAAAACCAGGGGCGATGGAACATCACAACCCCTCACCTGAAGTCACTTTCAGATTTCAATGACCTCAGGGGAAGGTAGCATGTTACCAGAGGATGCACGTACTGCCACAGCGTGGGAATCGAGGCGTCTTAGTGGCATGGCAGGTGGTACAGGGTACCTAAGGGGTTAAACCGCTCACCGGGCAGCGTGATACCCGGCGCCAACTGTAGGCCCGTGACAGTAATCCCTAGGAACTTTATTGAGTTTAAGTCGTCCAAATATGAAAAAAGTAACATTTCTCTTTATTTGTGAGCTACTACCCGGCAGCAATGTTCCATTTTTATTTTTTGCATTTTTTGTACGGTGGAGGGTGACTGGGAGTTTACGATGTGAACTTGAGCGTGGTGGGATCTTGAATGACGGGTTCGTGACGTTGAGATACAGATATGCGAATGGGTGATGATTCATGGGATATAACGCAAGTTGATTAGAGAGCAATGAATGAGGGAAGGGAGCAGGCATGGATTGTGTTACATCTAGGGTAAATATAGTGAGTGATAAGGCGGATCAATGTGTTGTGGCGTGCACGAATCAGTGGTCTTGGCCTTGGTCTCCACGCCGCCTCTTTCCACCGTAAATCATGATTATAGTAGAGCAATAATCACCTATAAAACATACGATCAACACTGAAGTGCCTCATTCGTTTGCATTATACGAGTTATATATTTTTAGGACATATGTTGGGCAAAGATAGTCACTTCTCACGCTATCAACCAGCTCCTCTCCATGAGTGGACTAGTCGTATTTGGCAAGGAATGTTCCAATGCAGTAACTTTAGCTTTACTTTTGCGAAGACAGCGATTTTTTAAAGACTGTGTCTAAGATATTTGGTAATTTTATTTCCACGTAGTTACACATTGAAAACACAGGCATAACTGAAGGTTCTGTGCATATCGAACTTGACATGGCATCTAAGGACGCAGGTCTTGAAGAACCGAGCAATAAGCCAGACGATGTGAGCATGAAAACTGGGGATGTTGTATGGGAATTTCCAAGAAGTCGAATTTACTTGAAAGACATCCTTCGGAAGGAGCGTTTCAGAAATATCGTGTCTGGGGAGGCTTGGTTCATTGGCGGGAAAGATGGAGTTAGCAATGTCATCGTTAATGTCGCCAAAGGTAGGAGGAAAGATGTTTTTGTTTGACCAGCACCTATTGTAAAATGAACTATCGGGACAAAGACACATCAACATAATACAATTTTAAAGATAAAGCGAAAAATACCTTAAGAAGATTCTCTTTTTTACATAGTTGTATTATTCACTCTACAACAGGAGACAAACGAGACTTCAAAAGAGAAATTGAGGTCATGGCGTCATTGACCAAAATGAAGGGAATAGTTGGATTTCTTGGCTGCTGTGTTAACGAAGGTGAGATACATAGATCTGAAATGCCGATCGCTTTCAATATTTTAGAATTTTGTTTTATGACTTCCTTTCCAAATCACACTTTTTTCGCAAAGTTAAGAAAGTGCGTTTATTAACCATGTTCCAATATTGATGATGTATGTCCTTATACATGATTGAAGAATTGCTATTTGGTATAATATCATCGTCAAGAAATAGATCGTTTGTTAAAATGGTGACTGTTTTCTTGATAAACTTTTGAAAGCTACATTTTCGGACATTTCTATCATAAAACATATTATATTGTTACAGATCCCATGTACCTAATCACAGAATATACCCCAAATGGGAACTTGCATCAAGTTCTAGAAAAGATGAAGGATATTGCTGACTTAGAAGTCGAGGGTGTTGACTGGTGACCTTTGCCCTGAATGTGGCCCAGGGTATGCAATCGCTTTCGCAGAAAACGGTAAGAAACTATCTCCAAGTGCCCAGAATAATCTGTAATTAAAGTTTGTACATTTTTTTTGTTTCCAGAGATTGTAAAACCATGGGTATACAGTATTTCAAAAATCACTATTGGCAAGGAGATTATCAAAGAAGAGCACCACCACTTGTGAACAGGTTTTATAGCATAATTATTGCGGTGGTTACAGTTTTTTTGAAATAACCTAATTTTATAACCTTTTTTTCTGTTTTCAGATCATTCACAGAGAGATCATGGCAAAGAATATCGTTGTTGACAGTCAGTGGAAGTGTAAACTCTCTGGTCTTGGTTCGTCAAGTGCTGTTCTTACTGATGAAAGATACAGACAAAAGATGAAGGTAACGCAATCCGGGATGTTATGATACATTTCTGGTTTCATCTACGTTTATTACAAACTGTTCTTCAGATCCACCATAAAAAATACCATTTATATTTTCAATTCGTACATTTATTGAGATTTACAGTTAAATCTAGCATCTTGCGTTATTTTGCTAATGGTAATCTATTTTTGTGCCGTTAATTTTACTGTGACGCTTCAGGCAACATTTCCAGTGATTGCGCCGTTAAAAAAAAGATATTCAATATTGGACAAAACGTGGAATGTACTAACCTCAAAGTTTCCTAGGATGCATGTTTGCGTTTTCATGGAATGCACTAATTTCAAGTGCAATAAGATCGTAAGTCACGTTACGTCCCTACTGCAATATCAGTTACATTGACTTTTTACGCTAAATTTGCATAAAAATGCATTTCGTATTTCGAAACATAAAATTTATCAAAACGAACTCAATTTTGACTAAAACATGAATTTTGTCGCTCTTTCACTGGACCATCATCGAATTTTACTCCCAAAAAATGCGAGTGGCTTATCGGTGACTGATTACTATATATAGTTATAGGATACTGTATTCTTTTTGTCTTCCTCGCACTCTTGCCTCTTTGCATAGGGATGCTTACCAATCAGATGGATGGCACCGGAAGTATTATCAGGCAACCCTTATACAGCAGGAAGTGACGTATGGTCGTTTGGTGTTCTTCTTTGGGAAGTGTATTCATTAGGTAATTTAGATAATCTTGTCAATTTCCAAAAATTTGCAATCGCAGTGTAATAATCTAAATAGCGACAACGGGAAAGTTGTTTAATGCAATTTGACTTGAGAACATCAACGCTTCTACGTTTTAGTCTGTCATGCTTAATAGTGTTACACGTCGTTTTGATACCAGAAACAGAGTATGACTCATTCACTTATCTTTTTATTGCAGTCCTATTGATGATGTACTTTAGGATATCAATTGATTCAAATAGAATACTATGTCTAAATACTAATCCCAGACGAAAGTCATACCTTTTTCCGCAATGAAATTGCATAAAATGTCATGTAATTCTTGTAATACGGCTAGTTTTCTTGTAAAATCACTCTTGTATGATAGGTTGTACTCCTTATGAAACCGTACAAGATGATGACGTAAAAGGTTTTATTCAAGGTGGAAAGCGGTTGGACATCCCAAAAGGTTCTACGAATTCCCGTAAGTTTAATTTTTTATCGACTTCGAAGGTCATTGAATTCTTCTCGACACAATGCTATTTATAAGCTATTTGAAGTATGTCCATGGTTTGAATAATGGCCACTACAATCTGTATACTTACGAACTCTTTCTGTCTTGTATTTTTACAGTTATCAAATTATGAATTCATGCTTCGCGGAGATACCTGATGACAGGTTACAGGTCAATGACCTCGTCAGTAGTTTACAGCAGTTTCAGGCAGAAAGCGGGAAAACGTGCTAGTAATCAACAACGGATGAGGTGAATGTCGACATTTGGAATCACTCAGCTGATTAAGTTCGCAGATAATAGTCCTGAGAATTTTACAGATATTTTTAGAGAAATAACACTCTGTACGTGGACTATATTTCTTTAATATTCAGCATCACATACATAGGTGAGCAACAATGATTTAATTTCAACCATAATTTTATAGAGTATAATGTGTATCAATAAAACATAGTGTGTAGATAATATTGTTGAAATCGTAAGAAAGATGTTTTGTATGTGCAGGTAGTAATATTTCATGTGAAAGACCTGTGATGGTATTTTCAAAGCCTAGCATGCATTTTATCAAAGGAAAGAATGATGATGAATAATGATGATAAGAACACATGCTACTGGCGTAGATCACGAAAACAATATCGGCATTTGTATTATTTTATCTAAGCACTTTTGCGATAACTGTGACGACATACTATTGAATTGAGCTCTTGACATCTTAACTACTGCTTGTGGAAATGCTGACGTGTAATTACAATTTTTTTTTCTGAAAACCGACACATTTTTATCGCCCTCATTTTGCTTAATGTAAGTGTGCCACCCCAGTCAGCTGCTTAAAATGTACTTCCAACAATCAAAGCTGCTTATACAACAGAGGTAGCCGATACTGATACGGAAAATTTATCCTAATTCGTTGAAATTGATTTGACTTTGATTGAACTTGTGGTCATTGTATGCTTCATTTACAAAGTTGTTTGATCATGTGGCAGGAATGTACTTTGTTTACTCGATGTGTGAAATATTGTTGCATAAACACTAACAGTTCAAATGCGAGTGTTGCTGGGCATCGAAAATAGATGAAAAGGGAGTACCTCTTGCTATTCAAATATAAGCTTTATATTATGAAGCCTTTGTATTGCGGGACTTCCTTGAAATTTTCAATGGTAGGGACGAAGATATAGGCAATGTTTTGAATGCCGATAAGAGAAATAGTAATGACAGTGACAATAATTACAACCCCTGCGTGAGTGGGGTAAGCTGTTTGTACCGTAAGATGACGGAGTTAATTAACGCTACGGCCCATGACGATACGAATGTAACACGACTTTGGAATTTATTAAGTGATGCTTGACGTACTACCGTTAACTTTGAGAGATACTTGGTACTTTATACCATGTAATTTACACAACTTACTTAGATGCCGTACAATTTCGTCATGATATTTACCTTGTCAGCACGCTGTTGATGCTTTAATAAAAATCCATAGAATTAGTACTATTGTAATGTTGTATTGTATAACCACGTATGATTAATGTGGAATGTAGAATCGTGTATTTTGAGTATTATTAGATGATACATCACTGTATGATATATACTCGTTGATGATTTTATATCCGTTTGCCTTAAATTTCTGATATTGATGAAGTTATTTTTTTAAACTCAGAAGTAATTTTCTCTGTCCTTTCCTCACCCCATGTATACTTGTCGTCAGCAGGTTAGGGTACGTACTGTAACTATTTTTCATATTTTCGTTCAGCAAGCAAGCTGACGTTTAAAGTATGCTAGAGTGTCATAGTCTAAAATTCTTTTCATCGAATGATTGACTATGACATCGACAAAATTGAAACGTCACACCGAGTAATTAACAGAGCCTCCATTTCGACATCCTTTTCTAATTTTAATGTAATAATTTACACGTCAATATTTTTGACGTCGTAAATTTTAATCTTTACGAAAGTAACGAGATCACTCAAATGTAGAAAGATTTTTAAAACCGGATTTGGGGATAAATAATGGCGAAAGGGTTGATGTAGGAGTAATAAATCACTTTCTCATTGAAACCAACGACTTATTTTTGATTTCTTTTACAAACGCTGCCATGTGGACGGGTTATCCCTCACAGAAATGTGATGTTTAGCCTATGCCCGTGTTGATAGCTGCTATTGATTCCACACTGTACCATATTTCTCTCCGTGACTGGTGACATAGGACCGTAACCGTTTGAGAGAGAGAGAGAGAGAGAGAGAGAGAGAGAGAGAGAGAGAGAGATATTTTATTCACTCTTTCATAAGCATTTTGTTCCCCCTGCAATGCAACTCGAAATTGACACAAGAAACCCAGATTTCTTGCAGCTTTTAGTGGCCAGCGGTACCACTGATGTGCGAGCCCCGCTTTCTTTAAATTGTACGTCACTGATATTCGTGCGATTTGAAATTTGAATGAAAACGGTCCTAGTATTGTTGGATGCCGCCAAAACGAATTTTGAAACCAACCCTGTGTACACTGAAAAATGGTATTTTTGAAGTTTATAAATCGTTCCAGACGAGTGTGCGTCTCGTATTAGCGATTCTGCTGCTCCTCGAAAAACATTTGCTCCATGTTGATTTCCAAGACATTCGTCTGGACGACTGACAGCATGGTGGTCCGGACGATGGTGTCTCCACTGAGATCCTTGAGGTACACAGGAAGTACCTTTACTCCAGGAGGGGAAGTGGCCATTAAGGGCAACACGCTGCACTCTATGACTAAGATAAATGTCGAACAATCCATTTTGGACGAAATCTGTTGAAAAATAGAACGGTTTTCATCATCGAACGACGCACTGATGTATTTAAATCACTGTTATTCGGTTTATCGATTTTTTTCAGCATAATTTTGTAAAAACAGTATTTCCTTACAAAAAGATGTAATTTGATCAATTTTTTAATCCTGAATTGTCAAGCTGAAAATAGCTCCGGTTCACTTTCAGTGCAATAATGACTTGAAAATAGTTCCGGTTCACTTTCAGTGCAATAATGACCATGTGGCCCGCCACGTCATCAACGAGTTACCATTGAATCCTATGGAGTGCGCGACGTTCGATATACGGGGCATGTAGTAAAGGGACATCTCTCTTAGCAAGATCAGAGTTTGTGGTTACATGTACACATACACAGACACACAGACACACATACTCGCTTTATGAAAGCAATGAATAAATAGCTTGACTGTCGCATGTTCAGACTGAGACTGTGTATATGCACACGCGTATATGAATTATGATTATCATAAACAACATCTTAGTCGTAAATCATCATGTAAATTATTATCAAAATCGTCAATTATCATTAAATGACGCACCTTCACTGCTAAGTACGCATGTGAAAAATAATTCAGTACATTGTTAAAACTTGCTACGGGAGAAGAATAGATCCAATCGTTCAGATGCGGTGTACTGGAAGTTAGAAAATTATACTGACTAACGTTCCGTTGAGCACTTCTATTTTGATTTACAAGTTAAAGAGAGCGGGAACCCTTTGCTTGAGTTGCGTTTCCATCATTTTTGGACATCTAACGAGAAGTACACAACTATGCTGTAAGTCTCTTTACCTAGTAAATTAACCTCTTTATAATAACATCTGTTGGTTTGTAATATTTACATCTTCAAGAGCAGTAGACCACTGGGTTCAAGAAGACGGTTTTCGTTTTATATGCATATAAATAATTACGAATTTATGTATACACTATTTATAATTATACAAGAGGCACAGTGCCATGTCTAGTACATCAGGAGTACTTGACATAAACTTTGTCGTGCTACGATTAGTATTCAACAACAAGATACCATACGATAGTTGGAGCCTTAGTACGTGAAAAAGTCACCATACCGAGTCAGAGTATTGACAAGTCTTTCCTAAATTAACCTATTGCTCAAAACTCGCTATATTACTAGCATTTTATGTATGTTGAGTTTGAATGTGACTTTTAGTTAAGAATGCCAATGAGGAAAGGATAGCCAAATATTATGAAAGCGTGTATATACACTCCAGATTTCGCATTTTTACTCTAATATAGAGCATTTTCCTGTTGAGATAGAAGTGAAAATGTTTTATCACTCAGAATGCATTGGTTTCATTTTCCGAGTTGTACAATCACTGATAAGAACGTTAACACGTACTGCGATTTTATCTTCGACTATTGTATTGTTGAAAGTTTCAAGTTGTAATTACAATGTGAACGAAAGTGGATAAAGTATTGGGAAATCTTTTACAAGACCATAACGTAATAATCTGCTGATAACAGAAACTAGATGAAAGTGAGACACTGTGACATAAGACAAAACTTTTATTGCTCTCCATTGTTTGATAAGGACAGCATAAAATGTAATTAATATATTTAAGCCTATAAGGCCGAACAAAAAAAAATTGTGCTGTTCCGATAACCCGATCGCGACTTACCCTAATTTTTGGCCTGTCGACCATTAACTTTATAGAGCTACGTAAACACGGCAGTAAAAAGAGAAAGGAAAAAACGTAAAATTATGTATCGTAACCTGGCATTTGATTTTTGCTTGAACGAGGACGTCTGTTAGGTTTTATTCTTTTAATATGTATGATACGTTTTTCTTGAAATGTTGTGTTTGATCGCAATGAACCCCTGAAAAGTGCATATTTAAAAACAACAGTATTTTGGAAAAAAGTCCCTGCCGACGTACCTGCTCTATTTTTGAAAACTATGTTATCGGAACAGCACAATTTATTTTTCTTATTTTTTTTTTGCCTAACCATAAATATTTTATTCCTTTACCACTTTCACCAGCTGACAGACAAAGTGTGCTATTCATGATTTTTTCAAACTGTTACATGAGATAAGCAAAACAAAGGTACTAAAATTCACCTTACGACGAAGTCATGCTTAACGAAAGATCATAAACTTTTACACAAGAGTTGAATTAAATCAGCAAATCTGACCAAAACTTCAATATGAATAATATATTTTTTAAATATGTGTACTTAAGTGTGGGTTAAGTTTTGATATGGCTGCATCCGACCACTCATACTTTTTCAGATCATTTGATAAGTGAGCGAAATGGATATTGCGAAGTTATCGGCCTTATGTTTGTTACCACTTGTGGGTAAGTAATGTTAAACATTGACAATCATGGCGTAGTCTTTTAGTCCCCACGGACACCGTCCGGGGGGACTTATAGGTTTGGTCATGTCCGTGCGTGCGTGTATGCGTCCGTCCATCCGTCCGTTCACGCAGATATCTCAGAGACGCCTGGAGCGATTTCATTCAAACTTGGTACAAAGATTATTACTAATGCCATACATATGCACGTCGATTTGTTTTGTGATCCGATCCAATATGGCCGTGTGGCGGACATTTTATTTCCTGTACTTGATGTCGCTGCATATGTTCACGAAAATTTCTCAGTGATGCTAGGAGCGATTCCATTCAAACTTGGTACATAGATTACTCTATATGTTATACATATGCACATTGATTTTTGTTTTGATCCGGTCTAAAATGGCTGAGTGGTGGCCATTTTGTTTCCTATATTTGACGACTGTGTGTTCGTTCACGTAAATTTCTCAGCGATGCCGGGCGCGATGGCGTTGAAAGTTGGTACATATATTAATCGCTATGTCATATATATGATTTGATCAAAAATGGCTGTTTTCTTTCCTGTATTTGATATCCATCCACAGGGGTGCCAGGAATGATCCACAGGGGTTCCAGGATGGTAGTAATATTTATGCTATGTCCATGGATAGGGCTCATGAATGCAGATATCTGAGATATTCCTATGCCAATTCTTTTTGAATTTGGTGCAAGGATACTACACTATGGCATACATATGCAGGTCCATTTATATTGGTGTGGCATGCATAATTAGTGCTAATTTGCATAATTAGGGTTTAGAGTGCTGTTTCTGGTACGACTGTGCCAAATTTGATGAAACTTTGTGCAGATGTTTTTAGTCCCCACGGACACCGTCCAGGGGGACTTATAGGTTTGGTCATGTCCGTGCGTCTGTCTGTGCGTGCGTGCGTGCATGCGTCCGTCTGTCCCTCCATCCGTTCACGCAGATATCTCAAAGTTGCCTGGAGCGATTTCATTCAAACTTGGTACAAGGATTACATCATACGTCATACATATGCACGTTGATTTGTTTTGTGATACGATCCAATATGGCCGCCATGCGGCCATTTTATTACGATTTTTTCATGTACAGAGCCATAACTCAGACATGTTTCAACCGATTTTATTCAAAATTGGTACAAGGACATTGACCTATGTCATACATATTCATATCAATTTGTTTGGTGATACGATTCAATATGGCTGCCGTGCGGCCATTTTGTTACGATTTTTTCATGTCCTTAGCCAAAACTTAGGCATGTATCGACTGATTTTATTCAACTTGGTACAAGGACATTGACCTATGTCATACATATGCACATCAATTTGTTTTGTGATACGATCCAATATTGCCGCCATGCAGCCATTTTATTACGAGTTTTTCATGTACAGAGCCATAACTCAGACATGTTTCAACCGATTTCATTCAAACAAGGACATTGACCTATGTCATACATATTCATGTCAATTCGTTTTGTGATACGATTCAATCTGGGTGCCGTGCGGCCATTTTTTTACGATTTTGTCATGTCCGTAGCCAAAACTTAGGCATGTCTCGACCGATTTTATTCAAACTTGGTACAAGGACATTGACCTATGTCATACATATGTATATTGATTTGTTTGTGATACAATCCAATATGCGGCCATTTTATTACGATTTTTTCATATACAGGGCCATAACTCAGTCATGTTTCAACATATTGTATTTAAAATTTGTACAAGGACATTAATCTATGTCATACATATGCACATTGATTTGCTTTGTGATACGATCCAATATGGCCGCATGGTGGCCATTTTGTTACAATTTTTCATGTCCTAGCCATAACTCAGACACGTCTCAACCAATTTATTCAAAATAGTTACAAGGACATTGACCTATGTCATGCATATGCACATTGATTTGTTTTACGATAAGATTGAATATGGCTGCATGGTGACCATTTTCTTACGATTTTTTCATGTCCGGAACCACAACTCACACAGGTCTCAAAGTTGGTACAAGGACATTAACTTATGTAATACATATGTACGGTTTTTTTTTCACGATATTATCCAACATGGCCACATGGTGGCCATTTTGTTATGTTTTTTTTCATGTCGAGAGCCATAACTCTGGCAAGTCTCAACCGATTTTATTCAAAGTTGGTACATGGACATTGACTTATGTCATACATATGCATGTCGATTTTTTAGACAGTAAGATCAAATATGGCTGCGTGGCGGCGATTTTGTTACGATTTTTTCATGTACAGAGCCATAACTCAGACATATTTCCACCAGTATCATTCAAAGTTGGTACAAGGACATTGACCTATTTCATACATATGCACGTCAATTTGTTTCACGGCATGTAGCAGTATCATGTCAATCACTGAATTTTCGTAATTAGGCTGATATGTCAAGAAATACTGCATCAAATTTCATGAAACTTGGTACAGATGTTAAGTTCACATTGCTTGAACGGTGAAAAAGACATTTATCAGTGTCATTTTAATTAATTTGTAATTGCATATGTAATGAACTTTCCTAATTAGAGTGATATATCCACAAATACTGCGTCAAATTTGATGAAACTTGATACAGATATTGATCTCATAGTGTTGTAAATACTGCATCAAACTTTATGAAATATGGTACCGGTGATGATCTGTTAGTGTTAGGATAGTGTATAAAAATGTTTGGCAACATCCTGTCGATTAATTCCTAGTTGACTCATATAATGACCTTTTTTAATTAGGATGGTGGCCTACATTGGTTTTATGTTTTCACCACCATGGAACTCATTCTTGGCCATTGAGCGCCATCTGTATCAAAGTATTTTTATCACAGACCTAATTAATGAAGAGGACTCTATCCTCTCTAAGGACTTGTTATTACAAAGTACCCATTAACAAGTGGACACGTGTCATCAACGATGACTTGTTTGACGTGCGACACACCTGAAGAAAAGTGTCAGGTGTGTAAGGATAGTATGCAGTTTCTAAGGGTTTTGAATTGCATTGCTCCTCAGCATGAAGACGGAAATGAATATAAGTTTCAACAGCTCGTGAAACCTAACATGAATTCGGCACCTTTGAATATTTCATTTTAGTGTACGAAATACAGAACTATAACTCAGGAAAATTTTATGTTGAGCAAACAGTGTTACGGCATTACCACCCACTGTGTTAAGACTGCCGTTGGCAAAAAAAGTTGCATTGGTGCTCTAAAATAATTTTGTCCCAGTAAAATATCCCTTACTATCACGAATGGTCAGTTGTTATTTCAATTCAAACGAAATGACGATTCTGTTTACCAACGACATGTGTAAAATGCTGACGAAAAACAGGGCTGAGAACTGAGCTAATGTTCAGCATATTGTTCTTTCGTAGATTCATGAAGTTTTAGTTATGTATTTTATCATGTATTCGATGGGTTACATAAATCAAATATTATATTTTGCTATATTGTATATTGCAGTCTATAAAATTGCTATTGTCAAATACGCTCCTCGGTGAATTTTATTTTAATTATCTGACACTTTAATACTTTCCTGTTCTAAAAATAAATTGCTAAGATTCTCAGAAAGGTGACCAGTCGAATACTTGCCGTACTTGTTTGAAGCGCGGGCATGTTACACAACAATCTAACAAAGTGGTACTTTCCTGCAAAATATTACGATTCAGTGAAAAGTTTCCATAGCAGTACCGAGGGAAGGGACAAGTGAGAGGTTCGTTGTTGTTGCTGTGTTGTTGTTGTTGGTTGTTGTTGCTATTGTTGTTGTTTTTGTTGCTGTTGTTGTTGTTGTTGCTATTGTTGTTGTTTTTGTTGCTGTTGTTGTTGTTGTTATTGTTTATTTTATTTCAATAATATTGCCTGTGATATTCAATATACAAATGTATAATACTATCTTTTGGCGTGTCGGCCTAAGCATAGGTTTTCTAAAGATTCCTTTGTTTCCCCTTCATTGATTACAACAACAAACGCACCAGCAACACACTCGCAACTACATGACTTCTTGTTGTTACAGTCTTTTCACAGGATGCTCAGTTTATCAGCCATCCTGTTGTCACACTTGTAAAAGTTGGAAATGAGGTTACCTTTGACTGTGTGTTGGAAAATGTAGGCAATGGAGCCGTGTCATGGCTCAAAGGCGAAGAAGACCTCTACAGGGGATAGCAACAATTCCTGACCTATGCGAATCTGATGCGTTCAAGGAATGCTGTGAGCTTACTGGAGATACTGCAAGCGGTGATTTTTCCATGAAAATCAAAAGCGCAAAATACGAAGATGCTGCTGCATGGAAATGTAAATACAGTAGTGGTGGAGTAATCTTTGAGGAACACGGCAGCCTTCTGTGCTTGGTAAGCTGCCAATCCTGTTATTAATACAATGAATTTTCATTATTTCCTGTATCTTTCTTCACCGTAATGTTTTCCTGCTTTGGATGTCATCAGACACATGATGTGATTCAATATAACACGTTACAGGGAATCAATTATGGGTTTTCTTTTTCTCCTTAATTCCAGCCAATGTTGTCCAGCACAGACTCAGAAACACATAACAGAGGATACATACACACGAACATAAAAATAACGCTAATTACTTCAAGTGTCTATCTTACATGCATCAAGCATAGTGAGATATATGACAGAAGGGGCAGCAAAGATTGTACTTTTTAAGGAAACTGCGTTCATTCATGGTTGATAGACAAATTTTATCTATTTTTTATAAATCTTACATTGAAAGCGTTATCTCATTTTCATTCATTTGTAGTATCAAAATCTGTCTGTTAAAAACAAAACTTCACTTGATAGAATTGTTTCACTTAGCTCAAAACTAATTGGTATACCCCAGAGAAGTCTTTCTACGTTTCATAATCAGCAAGTACTCAGGAAAGCCCGCTCAATTCTTTTGTCTAGTGATCACATTTTATCAGCAGAGTTCGACACACTTCCCTCTGGTCGGCGTTTTAGATACCCGGCTTGCAGGTCAAACCGGCGCAAGTTGTCATTCATTCCAACCGCTGTGCGGCTTTTAAATGATTCCTAAACTGTTTTTTGTATAGTCCTGCGTCTCCTACCATTTTGTAAATTTGTATTATAATTTTTTGATGTTGTATTTGAGCCACGCTTTTTAATTGCCCGTATGTGGGATAAATAAAGTTCTATTGAATTGAATTGAATTGAATTGAATAGATCGGCGTGACGATTGCTATATGAATGACACTTAAATAGTACGACTTTGTAATCAGAGTACTTAAGCTGCACATAGTTGGATGAACATATCGCCACCTAAACGTATATTATTTATCGATTTCAACACCGCCTAAGACTCAGAATACGTTAAACCCAAACATGTAAATGAGAGTAAAGACCTGAATGAGAAAAATTTTGTTTTGTCGATCTGAGGATTGAAAGACGCATAATAGGACAACTCTTTTTCACACAGATGTATACGTGGCCCGATGTGATTATCATAGCAGAGAGTTACAATTGGTCACTTCTATTAACATTCATAACTTTATCTCTCCGCTATCACACTCATGACAACCAAAAGTCAAAGGCTGCGTTTACATTAGATTAACGACCCCATAGCTTGCAGACTAAGTTTACATTACCTTTCAGCTATCAAACTAATGAAAATCGCAGTTTGGCTCTTACTTTGACTGGTAACTCCTTTAGCTGACAATTTTTTTTTCTGAAAAAAAACTTTAAGTCATTGTTAGGCTCAGTATTTATAAAATCGACTTTCCTTTGCCTGGCAATGAAATTGCATTGTGAGTCCACGTTACGAGCCACAAGGCATACAGTATGTCAGCAAAAGTTATGACGGTCAAGTTTAGTGCTAATGAAAAACTGAGAGCAATGGTGCCGTGAGAAATCCAAACATGGCTCGTTCTATCCACCCTTTCAAAGGCATTGTGATATTTGCCACCCTACATTGCAACTAGAAAATAATTAGCTGTGGAAACGCAGCTATCTGTTGGCGGCGTAGCGGGGCTCGCTATGCGGGTCAAAGGTCAACCCCGCCACGGATAGCTGCGGGCCAACTGCCATCGAAAGTGGGTCTATTACGACGACACAACATGTATCGGAACTTTGAACGGCAAAATAAACCAAAGTGAGCGTAGTTCAATAAAATGACCTATACCTGCCTGCCTGAACTCTGATTATTGCTCATTCCCTAACTCCTTTTGTGAACAAAATTTCTGGTTCGTTTACATAATTCGGCTGATTTTCCAAGAAGTACTCAAGATTTTCACTCCAGCAGGGAACTTTGACTTCCATTGATATGCTAATAAGGATCTGACCGCCGTCACGCTATTCACGTTCGAACCATAGGGGCCTCAGGCTCGATGATGATGATGATTAAACATTTAAAATGAAGAAAAATAAAAATATATTTGGACTCAGTAAAGTTGTTGTTGTTGTTGTTATTGTTGTTGTTGTTGTAGTTGATAGTATTTGCAGAAAAGGACAAATTATGCGCTGCGAAATTCAATACAGCCTAACTATACATGTGCGTTGCAGCCTAACTATGTGCGTTGCAAATTCAATACAGCCTAACATTACCCAAGGGATGTCACTTCATTGCCACACACTTTTTTTCAATCGCCAAAAATGCACCAAGCAAGCATCGAAATCGGTAAAATTCGACGTAGGGTCAAAGCACATTAGTCCTTCTCAATCATACTCAGACATTTTTACCTCTTACCGATAAAAGTCGACAAATCGGCATGTTTTTCAATGCATCTCGTCGTCTCTTGCATTCCACATTTAAAATACCCCGCGTTAGATTAAGTCACGTGGGCGCATTTCAAATCGAACCAATAGCAGAGCCCGTACTGAACGAATGGGCCCAGCGTGAAAACCCGGAAGTAACGTAAGTTTCGCACGTCTTTGGAAGAACACTGTCTGCCCGCGTCTGCATACGAAATTCTGGTAGCTTTAACAATTCCAGTTCACACATAGTGAGAATTTCGCAGCATAATTTGTCCTTTTCTGCAAATACTATCAACTACAACAACAATAACAATAACAACAACAATAACTTTACTGAGTCCAAATATATTTTTATTTTTCTTCATTTTTAAATGTTTAATCATCATCATCATTGGAGCCTGAGGCCTCTATGGTTCGAACGTGAATAGCGTGACAGCCGGTCAGATCCTTATTAGCATATCAATGGAAGTCAAAGTTCCCTGCTGGAGTGAAAATCTTAGGTACTCCTTGGAAAATCAGCCGAATTATGTAAACGAACCAGAAATTTTGTTCACAAAAGGAGTTAGGGAATGAGCAATAATCAGAGTTCAGGCAGGTATAGGTCATTTTATTGAACTACGCTCCCTTTGGTTTATTTTGCCGTTCAAAGTTCCGATACATGTTGTGTCGTCGTAATAGACCCACTTTCGATGGCAGTTGGCCCGCAGCTATCCGTGGCGGGGTTGACCTTTGACCCGCATAGCGATGCCCGCTACCCCGCCAACAGATAGCTGCGTTTCCACAGCTAGAAAATAATACAAGGTATCGAGAGCATGGTATTGATTTTCGCGTCAATTTGGAAGATTATGACACAAGAAACCCCAAACAACTACATTTTTGGGGTTAGCAATGATCAGTGAATGATACAACTTCACTTACACTTAGTAAAGTAAAGCAAAATATTAAAGGTGCTTTGGGTTTCTTGTGTCATAAAGCCGTTCAAAAACAATAAAGATACATTAGTGAAGGTAAGCCTTTACAAACAAACGAACAACAGCTACGTGCGCATTGACAGCGCCTCGTTTTCAACACAACTGTGAACAGATTTAGACATAGATATTCTCACACTACAGTTAGAAGAACAAAGCAATGAAACATGAGCAAAAAGACACACAAACTCAAGCGACTGAAGAAGGAACTACTCAGGGTTCCGAAACGAAAGCGTCAAAGGATCACAGGTTCTTAGACAGTGTCTCAGTGTCCGAAATGTGTCAATGGTTTGTCGTTCTGGAGTTTAAGATTTTTATAGATTAAATCGTTTTGTTTTGTTTTTTTGAAAAATCCATTCAGGCATTTATTCTAAGAGGATAACCCTGCTTTGATTGTTTTCATATCTCTAATAAACACGAAATATTTAAAGTGCTAAATACTAGACGATATCTTGTATTTTCTTCGTCTAACATGAAGCCTGCCTTCTCATTCAGTATACACAAGTAGAGTTACGGCAATGAAAATGTAAGCTGCATCAAAAGAGGAATAATATCAACAATAAAGTCACTGTAGTTTCTTCTTCCTCTTCAGATGACCTCAACTGTTCTGTACAAGATGACATCAAAACTGAAAGTTTTTATCAAGTTATTGAAGGCAACACAAAAAAGCTAATCTGTCTTTCTGATGGCGCTCCACCTGGTTCTTTGACTTGGATAAGAGGTGGCGTAGATTCTGAGTCGACGGGGGATTCACCACTTGTATGGGAACCAACCTTTGCTGATGCAGATTCTAACCTTGTCTACGATTGTGAACTTCGTCACGAGACTCTTTCAGAACAGATATCATGTGAAACCACAATCTCATTTGATGTCCAGTGTAAGTCGTCAAACAGTTTACATCATTTGTCGTGCTTTGAGGTAATATAATCTGAAGATGTCTATTTGTTGCAAGAGCTTCTAAAATAAATTAAGATTGAATATGCTTGGCAGGAAAACTTTTAAGACGTCAATTTCCACAATATTTTAATGATTTAAAGTCTGTAGTATTTCGTATAACTGACACAGGTAAAGTTCTTAGTGATAAATTTGTCGTTTTGTGCTATTTTCACAAATTACGCATGTTTTTTGCATCTCTGTGAATTACATAAGTTTTGCCTTGATTGCAGACAAACCAGTTATAAAAGTTGATATCAACCCTGAGAACAAAGACGGCAAAGTACTTGAGGGAAAGAGTTTCTCTGCCGACTGCATGGTTGTACGTGCCAAACCACCTATAGAGGGCAGTGGTCCCACCTGGAGTACAACCGTAGAGGGCGCTGATGTCGGTTACAGCTCTTCACTTAACTTGCCTGCAGTGCTGAGAAGTCAGGCTGGTGACTATGTCTGCTCTGCTGAGAATGTGTTCTTTGATGGAAGTACTGGAAAATCAGAAGAAACTGTGACGCTGCAAGTACAATGTAAGACTTTTAATCAGACTGTCTTAGCCAATACAATATGTTTATTACGATTCAACAAAGTGATTAGGGTCAAGTTGTTTCAAAACGCTACAGAGGCCGTCACCAAGAGATAATTGTTATTTAATAAAGATACGGCCAACTATCATGTTTCCTACGGATACGTATTACTGATAAGAAATAGAGGAAACGGTCATGCTGAGATCTTTTCATATTTAAAAATATGTAATCATCTTTTTGCTGAATCATCTTGACCTTACTTGAAGTGTAATGATTCCAATTCACAATACTGTTTGTGGTGATATTTCCTTTTATGAGTCAACAGTTTGCTTCAGCAACTTGACACCGGGAGTGTGATATTTAAGAGTATGGTCAGTAATTATCATACTTGTAACATTGTCACGAGACTGGATGGAGCGGTCATCATCGTCCCGTGTATGTAGATTGTTCACGATTGTCGTCAATATCCCAATTACCTGCTTTAGAGTGTCGATAATAATGAAAATATAGGTGAGAGGTACTCCGTGACTCGACGACAAAGTTTAATATACCACTGCATGATTAACGAGGTCGTCTGTCCATGCAGATGTGACTCACCGAGTCAAAGAGACTAAGTTTGTCACTGAAGTCAGTACCTCAAAGTTTTAGATCGTCAATATCTCTCTGTCTGTATGCAGTGAGACGGAGTAAAGACGAAGAGTGCTAAGATTGAACGTTTCTCTGTATTTGAAGTAAACATATTGAATTTCTTTTCAATGTGCACGTTGCCAAGACTTTAATATGGTTCTTTAATTAACTTAAAAGCACTTTAGGGAATATAAAAATTTTATATTCCCTAAAGTGCTTTTTAGTTAATTAATTAAAGTAAGTAAGGTTACTCACACCTAAGTATTGTCGAGTACAGAAGCATGGAGATCAAGCTGAATATCTGGTAATCGCTAAATTTTTAAAACAATAAATCTCTAACGGGCAGATAAATCTTTCAAATGTCGGGAATTTGAGGTGAGATCATTCTAACGATACAGAATCGTACACATGTACTTGTGTCACAGATTCGCTGTCAGACTGATATACAAAAAGATGGGAAGTTGTACTGACGCCATTACAATTTCAGGAAAAATTGCTTGTATCTTTTTCATGTAGTATAGTGCACAATTATTTTTCGTACCAATTACTCAGGCTTTTACTCATTCGTACGATCTTTTAAAGGGTATGTATGTCTGTCTGTCTGTCTGTCTGTCTGTCTGTCTGTCTGTCTGTCTGTCTGTCTGTATGTATGTATGTATGTATGTATGTATGTATGTATGTATGTATGTATGTATGTATGTATGTATGTATGTATGTATGTATGTATGTATGTGTGTGTGTTAATTATTACTATATATTATTAAATATTCATTTATTTATATATTTATATACTTATTAATTTACTTATCGCTAGCGCAAACGAATCTCTGGCTGTATTTAGATATGGTTCATATCTATTTCTCTATAATTTTCTCTGATACACACAGATCCGCCTGTTCTTTCATTGCCTCAAAACTACACATTCAAAGTCGGTGATGCTGTGTCCATCAACTGCAGTGAGAAAGTGACTGAAGCTAATCCACCTGTCTCAGAGTTCACCTGGAAAAGGCATAATGATGTTTTCCAGATGGGAGAAGTCTTGACGATTGACGCAATCACCAGGGAAGACCACGGAAGGTTTAGTTGTGAGGCAAAAAGTGTCTTCTATGATGGCGCTGAAGACAAAGCCGAATCCAACACTGAATTTGTGGTGCAGTGTAAGTGAAAAGAACGTATATGAATACACCGTGCCCTCTACCCGCAACTTTTTATATTTTTGTTACTTTGTTACAGAAAACATGAACATTTTCCTCTTCCTTCAAAAATATGTTTGCATACACTATGTTAAGGACATTAAGAATGAATTTGTAGACGAAGGGCTCTGTTCCAAGTAATATGTCTTGATCTGCCAAGGTGTTGCTTTGTTGATGAAATAACACATACACCGACTGTGTTAACAAGTTTGGGAAAATACTTTTTTGGTTGATTGGGAAGAAGTATATTTTAATGACACAACAACAATGGTTAAAATGTTTAAAAGGTTACACCTGATTGAGTTTTATTGAAGTTTAATTGTTATATAGGTCTCAATTGAATATTTCAGAAACTTGCTACCAATATGCAAAACTGATAGAACGTGTATTAATGGTCATACAGAAAATGACATCATTTCAGGAGATTCGTTGCACATTTTGACTGCAAAAGCATGTTGCCTTTTCCACTCTCCAGACAAACCGGACGTTAAAACAGCGGCTGTTGTAGCAATGAAGGAAGGTGAATCAAGAGATGTGGTTGTAACATTGAAGCAGATCCAGCGCCCTCTACGGTCAAGTGGATCAAACTGCCTGGAACAGACGCAGTTTCAGAAACCGAATCACTGACTCTGACTGACGTCACTTTAAATGATGCTGGCGAGTACAGATGTGAGGCCAGCAACACATTTTATGACGGAGAAGTTGCAACTAATGATGAAAGCAATGGTATCTCTCAAGTTGTTGTACAATGTAAGTGATTAGATGCTGCTTTCTGTATATTGGTCAAGCAAACTATTTCAAGGTATTGGCAGATGCTGTGTTGTATGTCGTATGCGTTGATAATGGCGACACATAGGAAGACTGGCTTATGCACCATGTCTGGAATTTCCTAAATTTTCTACATTTAGCCGCCCTTCAAGAGACAGGTAGATATCATATCGAAAGTTGCGTACAACAGTCTCAGTACTGTCAAATGTATTGTAGCCTGAATGCAATGGCTTAAGTAGCAACTTCAGCAACTTCCTAAGTAGAGACAGCATCTGTACCAATGATATAAGTACTTTTACATTCTAAAGTGAGAGATTAACAGTTGAAATACTGACTTGGAGTGAATCATCAAGACATTTCTTCAACATGGGTGGGGGTCAAGTAAACTTGGTTTTTAACGTGTCTTTATTTATTATTTATTTATTTATTTAACTTTATTTACTGTCGATAACATGTTCGGCCAATAAGGCCGATCTTCCACAAGGTCGACATTAAAAAATTTACAGAATGACAGAGGAAAAAAATACAAATACTAATACAAGCAACAAACCAGTAAAAAATCAGGTCAAGAAAAAATAACAGCAATTAGGACAATAAGACAACTAACACTACAACAAAAGGCAAGAACATATCACACCCGATCCATGAGGAATTTATACAATTGCAACTTGAAAGATCTCAGATTTGGGCTGTTTTTCAAAGATGAGGGGAGTTCATTCCAAAGGACAGCGCCAGAATATGAAAGGCTTTTTCTCATTATTTCCGTTCTAATTTTTGGAAAGTACAAATTGTTTGTTGAAGTTGAGCGCAGAGACCTGGATGAATGAACGTTAGCAGGCTGAAAAGATTACTCAAATAATTTGGACACAAGCCATTGACAATTTGGAACATCTGGACCCCTTTTTGATAAATCAAGCGACCACCAAGTGGAAGTAGGCCAAAGTTTTAAACAATGGACCAGTTGGTTGATCCCATTTAGCCCCACAAACTAAACGAATAGCCTGTTTTTGCAACTGAAAAAGTTTGTTACAGTAGGATTGATCACAATTTCCCCAAACAACCGAACAGTAGTCGAAGGTTGATTCAATATAACATGTATAGAACAATCTCCGTGCCCGTAAGGGCAAGAGATGTCGTATTCGTCGTAACAAAGCCAATTGACTAGATAGTTTACCACGCAAGGATTCACATGAGCGCTCCATGAAAGATTGCAATTCAGAAGTACTCCTAGGAGTTTTTCGTCGCTAACATTTGACAATGGATCATTATTTAAAGATAAATCCAGGTATGATTTAGGTAAGCGTGATTGTTTCTGATGAGAAGTAATCAACATAGTTTTTGTTTTTGCTGAGTTAACTAGCATCCTGTTTGAATTACACCAAGATGACAAATGAGCAAGGTCGGCTGTTAAAGCAGACTCAAGCTCGATGATTGTTTCCCTTGACGTGTGCAAGGTCGAGTCATCTGCATACATGTCAATATTGTTCTGCAAATATAACGGCAAGTCATTAACAAAGATAAGAAAGAACAAGGGCCCTAATATGGAACCCTGTGGTACCCCGCATAGAACAGACTGGAACTGCTGGTCGTTCCACTGGACATTTACGGTTTGTTTTCGGTCATGGAGATACGACGTGAAAAACGACATGGTTTCCTCAGAACAGCGATAGTAGTTTAATTTGCGCAGAAGAACACCATGATCTACAAGGTCGAAGGCCTTCCGTAGATCAATAAATACTGAACCAACTAATTTGCCATTATCAATGGCTGAACGCCATTGATCAAGCAATTTGAGTAAAGAGCTCTGACATGAATGCCCATGGCGAAAACCGGACTGTCCGGGAAACAGCAGTTCAAAATCTGTCAGGAATTTATAAAAATGAGTATGGATATGTCTCTCCAAAATTTTAGATAAAACTGGAAGGACAGATATAGGTCTATAGTTTTCAGCACATTGTCTGGAACCCGATTTAAAGATGGGGACAATTTTTGCAATTTTCCAAATACTAGGAAAAGAGCCTCTTTGAATACAAGCGTTGAAGATTTTGGTTAAAGAGGGAGCGATTTCACAAGCAGCATGTTTAAGAAACTTCGGATGTAGCCCATCAGCCCCCATTGACTTATTGATATTCAAATTTACGAGCGATTGTTCAACATCTGCGATACTTAACAAAGGTATGAAAAAATGAACATTATTCGGAAGACGCTCCTGCACAAACTGTTTGATTTTGTCAAAATAATGTTCATCTGTCGGCTCTGAGTTAGGATTCAAAAGTCCAGTCACAAGATTAACAAAATATGTGTTAAATTTGTCAGCGATCTCATTTGGCCTGGTGTACACCTTTCCATTGCCTTCATCTAAACAGGCTATTGAGGGTAACTTAGATGTAGGGATAATTTCTCTTAGTGATCTCCATAGCTTTTTTGTCGTGCTCTTTTGATTGAGTAAATGACATAATAAGATCTCTTGGCTTTCCGTTGGAGAAACCGTATTCGATTTCTCAATCCCTTCAATTTAGTATTATCACCCTGTTTGTTACATTTGTCTCTCAAACGGACGGTAGCATCGATTTCATCTGTCCACCATTCGGGACGTTTAGCATGTTTAACACGTTTTTTCTTGACAGGAGCATGATCTTCAACAATTTTAAGGAAAAGTTCCATCCAACCAGCTAGCATATCGTCAGGTTCATGAAATGAATCAAGAGACGACCAAGGGACTAAACTCAAATCATGTCTGAATTTGGTAACATCAAAATTCTTCATGCATCTGTAAACAATTGATTGATGCGTACCATTTCCTTTGCGAGACATATGCTTATAATTGACAAATACAAGTTTGTGATCACTTATATTATAATTCAATACTTCACAACATTGGATTTTTTCTGGATGTGAAACAAAGGCGTGGTCTATAAGTGTTTCGGTACTTGCAGTCATTCTTGTGGGCGATTGGACACATTGAGTTAAACCATGGCTCGACATGGAATAGAGCCAGTTTTGGTTATTGCCATTCAAAATATTATAATTGAAATCACCCATGATAACTATTTGGTCACCACTTGACATAACTGTATCAATCCATAAAGATGTAGAATCTGGTGGCCTGTAAAAAAAAACCAATTAGTACAGGACGACTATTTTCATTAAGTTGAACTTCAATCCATAGATTTTCCAGGTGGCGGTGTTCTAGGTCGGTTCGTCGTCGATGAGGAATGTCAGATCTAATATAAGCCATGACACCACCACCATTTACATTATCTTGATGGTCTTGTCTGTAAATGGAGTAACCGTCAATTTGAAAAGAGAGTTCACTAAATTTACTGGAAGCAAAGTTTCAGTCATGCCGAAGACATCAAAGTTTTTTCCTTGCCATTGAAAAATATTTTTTATTTCGTCGAATTTGTTGCTTAGACTTCTGATATTTAGATGACCAATTTGAAGTCCTTTTGTTGGCAAGTGTAAATTGAAGGGGTCACCTTCGTGGTCAGCACATAAGGTATCATTGATACAGTTGTAGTTATTTGATGATTCGCTGGTACAAGACATTATATTCACACAGGTGTCACATATCCAATCAATACAATCAAATTCCGATGAGACATCAGTGGTTATTTCCATGTGCCACTTATCTTTGCAAGTAATACAATGCACCAGAGTCTGTGGTGGTGCAATAATCGCCCCTTTACACGATTTGCAACAAACACCACTGCATGACGAGATAGATGAATGACGACTTGAAGAAAAAGCAATGTCACTGGCTCTCTCATATTCGGGGCCTGGGTGGGGATGAATGTCTCCACAAATTAATAAAACCACATGGATGTAATACGCAAAAAAGTTAAAAGATTTCATGCCGGACTTTGGATACTGAGCATATTTCGAGATTTGACGGCCAATACCCAAGTCGTTGACAAGTTTCTCTCGTCCAAAAGATAGAAATTCCAGGTCCGACTTGAGAAACGTGTAGTCACTTGAATTAATGTTGCCTTTCGAATGCTGGTTCAGGTACTCATGTGGTGATGGTTGACGATAAATAGTATAAAAAGTCACAAAGATTAACAGGCTAAAAACAAGACCGTTTGCGCCGGCCGCCATCATAAACGCTCGAGTAACAGATAGTAGACTATTGAAATATTACGGTAGTATAGTGGCCTTGGCAACTTTCGTAGACGGTGTGTAAATCCTCACGCTAATGATTCTGAAATGATGTTCTTGACCTACATGCCCGCTTTTAGTTGTTGTCGTATATTTACCGCCATAACCATTGTCTTCGGAATTTCTGCTCAGTATTGTTTCAGTCCGATAAAAGCACGTATGACACAGGAAGAACTGAAAACATTCAATACACTGGTAAATGTCAGAGTCTAGCTTGATATCTCGAAGACAGTTATCACAAATTACAGAATCTTCGGACATTACACAGACCTGTGAGAGCACAGACTAGCAGATAATAACACACCTGACCTGGTAAGAATACGTTGAAGCGTTGCGTTGCGTTGAAGCCACGTTGCGTTGAAGCCACGTTGCGTTGTAGCCACGTAGACAAAACAAATCCAGGGGAAATCCATGAAATAGAGGGTATTGCGGCAAGAAAATCCAACACGAAGAAGTTATATGGGCAACTGAGCAGTACTGCAGATAATAAGCGATGAAACAGGCAAGATAAACTGTCGGAAAGTTGCAAAAAAACTAATAAACGAGCGGAGCGGATGTAACACGATGTTGACAGCACGGCAGCACTCACTATAAGAGGGCTTTCGGTTCTTCTTCACTGGTACGCTTGAAAAATGAGAAAGAGAATTTACTGAGAATATCAAATTATAAGAACTGTGACACAGTATCGGTAGAATCCAGGTTTCTGCGGATATCGGTGATCTTCCTCACATTATATTGACTGAAACGCTCGGCAAATTCAAGTACTCTTGTGTGATCTTTGAACAAATGCTGGTGCTTTTAGACATAATGTGGTAGTTATGAAAACAGTGATGTCAGACCAACAAACTACAACAAAGTTCCATAGATCACTTTGAAAGAGACTTCTAAAAGGGATAGCCTCCATTTTAGCGGCAATTGGTTGTGATTTCGTTCTTGTTTTATTGTATCGATTCGTCTTATTTTATTGAATGTATGAACAGTTCTTGTACTGATTTGCTGTAGTTCGTGTTTTTTGATGAAAATATATTTAGTGCAAAATTGATTACATGAATTGGTGAATTATTCAATGAAATGTCGGTTGCTGCATGTGTACCAAATTTTCTTGTTCTAAGTGTATCCAATGCATTCATTGTGTGTATATCTGTGACAGATATATCTAATTCAACCCTCAATGGACCCACAGTCCCTGTCCGCGAAGGTGATAAGAATATTGTATTGAACTGCTCTGTTGAAAGTGAACCCAAACCAAATTCATACAAGTGGGAGTTTGTGAACAAAGCTGGTGACATGACTGTTCTCGCAGAGACATCGATGATGTTGGTTCGTGGAGTAGCGTCTCGGGAACATGCTGGAAATTACACCTGTACAGCCACAAACACCTTCCATGATGGTTCAAGAGGGAGAAGTTCAGCTACGATTAATGTATCTATTATTGTAAGTACAATTTATTATGTAGCACTCGAACGCTCTAAGGAAATACTCACAGATATTGTTGTCACATTTCTTGAGAACTTAATTCAAGAAAGGGTCTCTTCGGTCACTATAAAGAAATTCTAAATTACTCAAATATCCGTTTCTTTTCAAGATAATTGCCTGTTGATATTTGCATGCATGTTCTCCACTGGGGAACTCTGGGAAGGAAACTTAGTAGAAATGCAAATATTATCCCGAAAGAATCGTACAATATTCGTACATCTTGAAATTTGCACGTCTTAAGCAGATGCACCTAGAATTACGAACAAGGATGAACACATGGTGTTGTAGAGGTAGGAGCCACTGCTGAAATCACTTGCAAGGTTGAAGCCGTACCCAATCCAAACTTCAGCTGGTTCAATGCAACTGGAGCCAAGATTGAGAACAACGATAGCAAATATATCATTGTACAACAATTTGAAGAAGGTGTCTTCATCAACACATTGACGATTAGTGATGTCGTTCTGGCAGACATCTCCAACTATATTTGTTATGTTGTGAACGATATCGGAAGAGATCTTTTCACCGTGCAATTATACCTACAAAGTAAGTATTAATATTTGTGGCTCCTTCTAATAGTTGCTGAAACGTCTGTGAAGTTGAAATAATTTGATACCACAGAATTTTTAAAGCATGAGAAAGTAAATAAGACAGGCCTAGATCCGTGTCTTTACTTCTCTTCAAAGGGCGATCATATTTTATAGCTTGGTGTTGGCCTTCAAGTTGATCTTGTGCTTTCGTCATAATTACGTAACCCCCTACTAGCTGAAAGCATTAGAATATGATAAAAATTATGAAAACGATAACAATGAATACTACCGGTGCAGTATACAGATGTCCTCGCGGAAATTACAGTGCTCGACGCCAAAGAAGAGCGTTATAGATAATAACACTTCAAGTACTAAGTAATGATATCTGTTACTTAAATTTCATGCATCTTGCAATCATCAGACAGAAGAAGTTGAATAATTCTTAGCTCAACACTCGTATATATGTATGATAAGGTCGTACCATTCTCTTTTTAGGTGGTGTTAAAATTCGATAAAATAATATTTTGTTTTGATGGAGAAATTTTGAAATCAACTCCGAGCGTTTGTTTAACAGCGTAGATTTGTCAGCATTGATAATGTGTAGCTTATGATATACAAAGATTGCATCGCTTGCTTATGTTAGAGTAACTTGATGCTTTGTCAATAATTAACCACGAAATGCAAAGACCTGGTTCTTTTGTTTTAAGAACTAGACGAACTTGGATAGCTCAGTGCAGTGCCGATAGCTTTCGTTACGGAATGATTGCATGTGATCAGCGAAACGCGTCTTGAAAGTGTTATCAGTGAGTCCGATGTAGACCTTCTCCGTGTTGTCCCCGTTGATACCTTGGCCTTGTAAACCACAACTTTGGATTGACAGTTACCCTTCAAGGGGCATGTAGACATTTCCCGGCAATTACAATCAGCTGGTCGATCTTGACGTTGGTCTCTGGTGATTACGCTCTTAGTAGGCGATTTGATTATACTAGATATATTCTTCATACAGCTGTAACTATGTTTCTATTGAAGATCTTATGAAGCTTAGACCGCTTGGGAATGTGTTTGTCAACAATTTAAAGGAATTTCTTGCCGATATTAGTTTTCACATTCTTGCTGAAAGGGGGAGGGGTTTGAACCTCGTAATGTTACGTTTCCTGTTACTATTTCTCGTCGCTGATTGGTTGGTCTTAGCATAGTCAATTTGATCTGTGTACCCGCTTGATTTTAATGCTGTGTGGTAGTGACTTTAGTGTTTATCAAAGATGCTCTTATCACTGGATATTGTTGAGATGCGTTTGATTATTCCGTCAGGTATATGTGTTTAATTATAGTTGGCGGGTGATAAGACTGTTTATGGACATACATTGTTTGGTCATTCGGACTTTTCTAAACATTTTGACTCTGTTAAACATTTAGTTGTGACCTGTATTTTGCCTAATTCTAGCCAAAGTAAGAAACACCTCAATAGACTTGCGAAGACAGATATCAGTTGATAAGAGAGAAATGGGTGTATTCAGACTACCTGTATTTTACCAGAGAATTACAAAATGCGGTGAATCACCTTTATTTACCTGATATGAATACTTTTACGCACAAAGTTTTTTTCTGACAGGATGAATATATGTTAAAAGTCACTAAACTCCATCTTTGCGGCGGAAACAACGACAAACACTCCTACAACAAAACAACAGGTTTTTTTTTAATTTCTGGTACCACCTTTTCTGCGCCAGCATAATACCCGAATACTCCTTTATGAAGCAAACTAAAGGAATCAAGAACCAAAATGTAATCATAGAAAGAAAGATGAGACAAATGACTATTTAGGAGATGACTGGACGGTTTCTTCAGTTATCGTTAATGACTGTTGTTATCTCAGAAACTAACTAATTGTTATATTCCCAATTGGAAACCCTGATCAGATGTGAAATTATGAATCTATTCTTGTAAGTTCATGTATTCAAACAAAGGTTAACATGTTAATTGCGTTATTTATGACTCGGCCAAAAGTGAATTTTCTATGAATATAACCATTTTGCTAAACTCTGGCTGGCTTATTCGCAGAAAATATAATTTCGAGCTGAGATCTATAAAATAGCGTTTTTTCACATCCTCGATCTAGATTAGCTCCGATCCTTTTTGTTCACGATCGTTTAGAGATGACACTAACAGTTACAATCTTTCAATCGTAGTTTAAGAGTGTTATTGAACCATTTGTAGATATACCTGGCTTAAGTACTGTTGGCATCCTTAACATCTTTTTTGGACTTCTTGCGGCTGTTGTACTCGGGAGTATCCTTGTTTTCTTGTGGAGCGTTTGTCGGAAACAAAGCGATGGGAAAGGTAGGTTCTCTTCAGCATTTTGTTTTAATTTCCTTCGTAATCATGTTGAATCATTTAAAACTTTTTAAATACTTTATACTAAGTCTCTGGCTAATTAAGAGTGTGTTTCATGTATCTAGATCATTCGATTATAATATATGTGGGGGAAAGCACAGATGGAGACATAAATTCAGCAGACTAAAATGTATCGACATTTAATTATTGTCTCCGTATAAAAAAATTGTCAAATTTATGTAAGGACGTCGCTACATTACATATTGCGTACATCATTCATGTTACATGAGGGTTTGAAAATATTAAAAGAATAAAAAGGAATATATAACTTTAAATACACAATTAAAAAGTTGCATTTATTCTTGTTGTGACTTTTCAGGTACAAGGTTCAACACAAGGTGAGTTTAGTACTTTGATTCACATTAGTATCAATGGCCTGTTTATGGGACATGACGTATCTAAAGGCATTAATGTAACTTTGTGATATATCTTACCATAAAGGAGTCACACCTACCAGCAGATCCCTTGGGACTTTGAAATGACGCCAGCTAACACCACTTTCACTGTTCAATCCGATGATATTATGAATACCGATGTGTCTGATGACCATAGCTCCTGTGTTAATGAACCACACTGTCGCCTCGAAGGTAAAATGGCCGCCGTCCGGGAACCACACGTGGATAGGGACCCCGAGTGCAATGCTGTTGTAATGCCTGTGAATGCAAAGTTGGACATTGAACCTATATACACAAGTATTGCAGAAGAAGACGTAGATGACAGCGTTTACCTAAAAGCTGGAGAGGTTGTTTGGGAGTTTCCAAGAGGTAACATCTTTCTGAGGGAAACTCTTTCTGAGGGACGATTCTGTAAAACTGTGAAAGGAGAAGCATGGTATATTGGCGGGAAAGATGGAACAAGTGAAGTCATTATCAAGATTGCTATAGGTACAATATTGATTTAATTGAATGTGAATACCTGACTCCGCTAGTTTATTTACACATCTAACGTTGCAGTAATTCGTAGCTGCGTTTAGTTTACACAATCACACGCTCGCTTATACATTATTGCAAAATAACCTACGCATTCTAATATATACTTATCTTGTTCCTGCTCTCCCATACAAAGTCATTTTGTCATATATATATTTTTCAAATCTCCAGGCGATACTGATGACCTTGAACGGGAAATTGAAGTGATGAAAGTGTTACCAAGACACAAAGGTGTGGTCCAGATGCTCGGCTGTTGTACAGATCAAGGTATATGAAAATTACAATGCAATCACCCTCTTTGATTAAATGTCTTACAAACTCAACGTCTAATATCTTTTTACGTGAAGTAAATACATAGATAAATAAATAAATAAGTAAATAAATTAATAAGTAAATATATTGATAAATGTATGCAAAAGTACCACACGAATGAATGGTATGCTGTTTATTTCAATATTCTTCCATCGTTGATTTTGCAAAGTAACTCAAAAAACATCTATGTCAAAGCTTTTGTATGTTATATTATATTTTCAGGAAAGTATTTTTTCTTTACAGAACCAATTTACCTGATAACCGAGTACATACCTAGGGGGAGTTTACTATCTATTCTGCAGGACATGAAAGCCAATTCCAACTATTATCGTAAGAGCAGATGTCAGTGGCATCGAAAAAGCAGAGGTCAGGACCATTTAACCTTTGCAATGGATGTGGCCGACGCAATGTACCATCTTTCAAATGTCAAGGTTATTATATTTTAATTTCAAACCATCGACAACACTATTTAGCTTTATAGAAACAAAACCTTATGACATAATACTTTTATGTTTTTGAAGCTACTTCAAGCCACGTCTTAGAGTTTTTTCCAATGAAAATGAGACTCTCTGTATTTTTGAACATTTTTCATTACTGCGATTCAATCATTGTAACTTTACAAAAAATGAACACATAGCAGGCATTTGAACACTGATTCTTTCATGTGGCCACTTTCAGATCACTCACAGAGAGATCATGGCAAAGAATATCGTTGTTGACAGTCATTGGCAGTGTAAACTCTCTGGTCTTGGTTTGTCAAGTGCTGTTCTTACTGATCAAAGATACAGACAAAAGATGAAGGTAACATCAAATCATAAATACAGCGTCATCAATCACATGAGAGATATATAGTCATATCACTGAAGGTTGCCAGAGATTTGCAACGATAATGTGGTGATTGCGACGACGATGAAGTAATTGCAAAAATCTATAGGGCCTGAATGGGGCCTGTAACAAATATTGCTCGACGCCGAAACATGTAATATGACGTCATAACTGCGTAGCCATGGTACGATAAAGAATATATCGGTCTCTCTCGTACAGGGACACTTACCGATTGGATGGATGGCACCAGAAGTACTTTCAGGTAACGCATACACAACAGGAAGTGACGTGTGGTCTTTTGGTGTTCTTCTCTGGGAAATATTTACTTTGGGTAAGAGTTTCCATTCTTGTTCATTTGCTGATACCACATAATTTACTGCAGCTTACCGAAGACAAACAAAAATACTTAACACTATTGGAACTAATTTGGGATAATTGGATAATCATGTTTTTCCAATTTCTCGAAAGTGTTAGGTGCCCTATAGCCGAATGTTGCAAAGTACTCATAAAAGCAAAAGTATAACTTAAAAAGAATTGCAGATGAACCTACATTTTCAGATTAAATGGACATTACTTCACCATCCAATTATCCCAAATTAGTAGTTCCAATCGTGTTACTTATACTTGTGCCTACTTGGCAACAAAAGTGAAATTTCGTAGGCTACTTTGGGTCATTTAAATATACACAGTAACATTTTGAGATTGGCATTTGATATATGTGGCATTATTTAGCAGTTCATGTTGGGCAATACAAGATGTTATGTACATTATTCAATTTATATGTTTTTACCACCTCGCTAATTCATTTCTTTTAGGAAGTGAGTCCTTCGAGAAAGTCTCTGAGGATGGTATAAAGGAATACATTCACTCAGGAGGGACACTGAAGATCCCTAGACAATGCCCGCAGTCTTTGTAAGTACGCCTTTAATGCGACTACAAGGTTTCTGTAAGGGTTTATGATAAACACGGTGTACAAGAGTAAGAGAACATGATGCTTTGCCACACCAAACTATTAATAGACGTCTTAACATTTTCTTTAAGGGTTTCTCTTACAATTTGACCCTGCGCCGCAGTGTTCTCATGAAATACATTTTCAGCGTTTTGTTTTCTTAGCGATACCGATAAGACCGATGGTTCACATCTCTTATATTAAAATTAACTGAGACTGTCAAGAAAAAGTGCATATAATAATTTCTGGTCACGAGCTGCGATAATTCGTACCATACATTCAATTGGCTAGAGTGTGACTATCACTGGAGATACCAACTATGCAAGTCGGAATGGTATATTACACCACACAGTAATATCAGACAGAGTGGCAACAGCTATTGTTTAAGGCGTGAAGCGGTTACGTAAGCAATCCATGTTTGCCTCGCCTCACGAAGCTCTTGGCTCTCTTTTCCGAAGAGTGCCGACCATGCACCCTTCGGTAATTTTCGGATTTTCACCAATTGTTAAGCGAAAGTATGTTCGACAAAGCTTGTGTTGTACTTGTCGTGTGGTGCTGATCGGAATTGATGTGCTGGCGAAAACGCGAGTGTTTTGAGCTTCAGGAAAGTGGGTTTTACCGTTTTAAAAATTCCTCTCATATTTTCATGAATATATAATGAGTGTGTTTGAACCAAAAATGACAGTCTTTTATCGATACTGTCTGGTTTTACTCAATGGTTTACGGTCAGTCACACCGTCTTTTACACGTGCGCAAAGAAAGGAAATGTTTATGAAACTGCTGGTGTGTTATGTTTTGATTGGCGTGAGGCAGTGTTTCTGGCCTTAGAGCTCACAAAGTAACTATGGTTGCTACGCGACTGGCAGTACGATGCCATCTCGTCGTATGTTTCGCATAATCTCGTGTAATTATCAACCACAAACCAAGCCTCCAAAAAGTTTAACACCTTTGAAGCTCATTTTAATATGAAAAGCCAATAGTCTATCGAGACGGCCATGGAACAAAAGGCATGCAAGTGTTGCCACTCTGTCTATGATATTACTCTGTGATTACACATAAAGAAAAGGGGTATTAGGATAGTGTTTAATAGGTGACTCATAATTAAGTTAAGCCAAAGTCGCTGTCAATGATCACGTTACGATTCAAAGCAACAACCGAAAAGTTCTTAGTCAAGTCAATATTCCAGACTTTGCACTGGATGAATTTTGTTACACTTGCAAAGTGGCTTGAGCAGTGACTTAAGCCTTGACTTTGACCTTCCACATAAAATCTAACTGAAAGCTTATTTTGAATATAAAACACGTTTCAGACGGCCTGAAAAACACAGAAAATTTATACGGCTTTGCTTTAAAAATATTCAAATCATGGTTTGCTTTGAGTAATCAATGAAAACGTCATATTTAGTCATGGTGAATTTCAATTACGCTACTTTTTGATTCTTTAATAGACATAACGTAATGATACTTTGCTGGTCAGCGATTGTGGATGAGAGACCGAATTTCAGCGATCTTTCTTATGCCTTGAAGAATATTAAGTCGGGAAATAAAGTAAGTGGCAGCTGCCTCTGACATACAACATACTGAAATTCGTGTCAACATCAACAAAACATGCATGACGTGGAGATTGCAAATCGCTTTTCAAATAATTTTATCTCACCCATTTATCAATAACAGGAAGGTCAATGTTTGATTTTTCCTACTCTGAATGGTAGTATGACATACGATTACCTTGTCTTACCTATAAACCTTACGGGCTTGTCTCTCTTTATTTTTCAGGTATACATGTTGCCAACAGAAATAAATTGAGACTTAAGAGCAATAAGCGTCAAATTAAAAACAACGAACTTCAAACGATATCGGAAATCTCAGTGCTTATTTTTATGATACTCCAACAATATTGTAAATGACAAACAACAAGGAATATGAATCAGAAGCATAAAAAGTTAACACCAAAACGGTGATCTTTAAGTACAAATAGCTTAAATGAATACGGCTAAATTTCGCATCTTTCACTAATCCAAACTACTGTAAGCTGATGTAGAGCTTTGTTCTATACTTGGCACCGATGGTTTGATAATTCAAGTATCTAATCAGTAGTATATTGTACGACGTAAGGTATTCTCATTTGTTAAAACTTATATAGTTAGAGTATAATTGCAGAAAGGTATTATTTAGACACTATATGCAACAAATATTTAAGTTATAGTGACTTTTTTTTTAAATCAGAATGGTGTAAGCAAAACTACACTTTGCGTTACACATTAAATGTATAATGTTTTTCACATATTATATCAATAGTGAGGAAATAATAATAACAATATTGATCGCGTCAAGCACTGAGCAGTGTCAAACCAATGAATAGTTCATTTGCATATTCAATGAAGATTTGTACCTTGTTATATAACTCCGAAATCAACGCAGATATCTGACTGTATTGATTTAGTCTACGTACACCCACGAGCGAATGTTTCTACAGCAGCTGAACACATATCAAATAATTTACAGAAATTGGAATCACTTGCCCCGGATGCTCCGAAGTTTGTACTTGGTGACTTCAATCATTGTGACTTTAGCAAGAGTGCAAAAATATCCACCAATGTGTTTCGTGTCCTACTCGTTTTGATAAAATACTTGATAGGTGTTATGGTACAGTTCCTGACGAATACAAATCTTTTGCGTTGCCCTCTCTTGGATCTTCAGATCATAATGTTGTAATGCTTGCCCCTATCTATAAACCAGTCATTAAGCGGATTCGTAGAGTAACAAAAACTGTGAAGAACTGGTCAGTAGACAGTATTTCTAGCTTACAGGCGTGTTTCGAATGTACTGACTGGGAGATGTTTTATCATTCTTGTATCGATTTTAATCAACTTGCCGATGTCATTTCTTCCTATATTTCATTTTGTGCGGATTCTGTTATTCCTACGAAAAATGTTAAAATTTCCCCAATAACAAGCCATGGGTGACCAAAAATTAAAGTCTATTCTCAACCAGAAGAAGAGAATCTTTTTCAGGGTACATCAGGCGAGAAGCAGTTGATAAACAAAGAAGTCAAGAGAGCGATTAGGCAGGCAAAGTTAGATTATAAAAATAAAATTCAATCAAAGTTTCTTTCTTGTAACTTTCGATCTACTTGGCAAGGTATCAAGCATATGGCAGCAGTAGATAAGGTTACTCCTTCAGAATCAAAAGTTACACTAAATAACTTAGACTCAGCGGCGCTGCCAAAGGTCCTGAACACATTCTTCACTCGTTTTGAAACAGAGGATTTTTCATCTCAAATCTCAAATCTAAAACAATCATTATCTCCTGAGTTAGGGATGTCTATTGAGACAGAGAAAGTAGCTAAAACTTTAAAATCATTAAATGTGAACAAAAGTCCAGGTCCTGATTGTATTTGTGGTCGCACCCTGAAGTTCTGTGCTGATCAGCTTAGTGTAGTCTTACAACACCTTTTCCAAGTTTCTCTTGATACAGTTAGTATTCCTGCCATATGGAAAAATTCTATAGTAGTACCAGTTCCAAAGAAAGCTAGCCCTAAAGAACCCAATGATTTTCGACCTGTTGCTCTTACTTCCCTGGTAATGAAAACATTTGAGAAAATAATTAAGTCCATTATTCTGACAAAGGTTGGCAACAAACTAGACCCCCTACAATTTGCATATCGACCGGGAAAAGGTGTTGAAGATGCTAAGCTATTCATTCTCAATACACTGTACAAACACTTAGAAAAAACAGGTGCTCATGCAAGAATCCTTTTCGCAGATTTCTCCAGTGCTTTCAACACAATCCAACCCCACAACCTTGCAGAAAAACTCTTAAAATTTAATTTTAGCAATCAACTTGTACTTTGGATTATTGACTTTCTTACAAATAGATCACAAAGGGTGTTTGTCAATGGTATTTTGTCAAGTATCATTCAAACAAATACAGGTTCTCCTCAGGGTTGCGTTCTGTCTCCTCTGTTTGTACATCCTTTATACTGACGATTGTAGAAGTACACATGAAGGTAGCCATCTTGTTAAGTTTGCTGACGATAGTGCTCTGCTTACACTTCTACAGGGATCAGAATGTCATCATGGTCCCGCTCTTAGTGAGTTTGTTGAGTGGTGTGATAATTCGTATCTAAACTTAAATGTTAAGAAACTAAGGAAATGATAATTGATTTTAGGAGGCAAGAACGCAACCCTCCTACGTCCATTGTTCACGACCAAGAAGTCGAGATTGTTTCGAAGTATACATACCTTGGTTCAATGTTTGACAGCAAATTGAAATGGGATCATAACACCGATCCTATACTGAAGAAGGGCAGCAAAGATTGTACTTTTTAAGGAAACTGCGTTCATTCATGGTTGATAGACAAATTTTATCTCTTTTTTATAAATCTTACATTGAAAGCGTTATCTCATTTTCATTCATTTGTTGGTATCAAAATCTGTCTGTTAAAAACAAAACTTCACTTGATAGAATTGTTTCACTTAGCTCAAAACTAATTGGTATACCCCAGAGAAGTCTTTCTACGTTTTATAATCAGCAAGTACTCAGGAAAGCCCGCTCAATTCTTTTGTCTAGTGATCACATTTTATCAGCAGAGTTCGACACACTTCCTCAGGTCGGCGTTTTAGATACCCGGCTTGCAGGTCAAACCGGCGCAAGTTGTCATTCATTCCAACCGCTGTGCGGCTTTTAAATGATTCCTAAACTGTTTTTTTGTATAATCCTGCCTCTCCTACCATTTTGTAAATTTGTATTATATATTTTTGATGTTGTATTTGAGCCACGCTTTTTAATTGCCCGTGTTTGGGATAAATAAAGTTCTATGAATTGAATTGAATTGAATTTAGTAGCGTAAAGTACGTTAGGATTTCATTTGCATATTTAATGAACTTTTAATAAGTTATATAACTCCGAAATAGCTGCACCAAATTTGCTGTAATTAGTTATTTAACGCCGAAGTACTGTGCAAAAAATAATGAAACCTGCTACATATAACGATACGACAGATATCTGATTGTGCTGTGGAGCGTGAAATTTTTAAAGCTCGGCTGAAATGTTTTATTAGGGATAATATTGATAAATAGAACTTTTATTTTTTCTCTTTGCTTTGTCGTTTATTTTAAATATTTTATCTTTATTTTTATTTTGTCTGCTTTTTGACTTCATTGTTTTTTAACACTTATTGGATTTTAATTCTGTGTGTTTAATTGGGACCCCATGGGAGATTACAGCCTTATTGGGTAATTTTAACTCGATTTGAGCATGTAAATGGGTAATCCTTTAAAGTGAAATAAATAAACAAATAAATAGCGTACAACAATGTAATGAAGCTGTTGTTGAGGACATTTAGTTCATTTTTGTGTCATTACTGATAGGAATTAACATCGCAAAGACAAGGGAATTCAAATTCACATATTGAAAAGTGCCCAGAAGTCACAACATAGGTAAATTTCAGGAATAGAGGGTATAGCCAATTCTAGTTAATACTTTTTTCAAGCGTAGTCGCTTCGATGACAAAAATATGTTAAAAAATCAAACTCATGATCTTTTCAAAGTATCCGTTTAATTCAATGCGACATATGTTTTTACCTTGCAAATGGATCGTTCCAATATTAATGAATAAATACATGGCGATCATAAAAACATCTTGAAAATATTTATGAATTAGCTAAAGTTTACGTCATTTCGATATATTGATAGCTTTTGACTTTATGTAACTCAGAGTGACTACATTGTTTAAGATACCCAAACTCTATCTTCTTGTTTTACAAACATCCTATTCAAAGCGGATCGTACTGCTCGGCGCCATGCGAAAAGTGTGGACCACATTTGGAACATTCAATTCCTATTGCAATTCTTCATCTCAATATACACAGTTCATCAGGTCATGTGACCAGTATCGCCGTTAATGAATTTGAAAATACGAATACAGTCAAAGCTTGTATTCCGGTGGTTACTACATCCGGAAACCCTCTAGCCTACTGTGGACAACAGAAACAATGGCATCAAACTCTTCAATGATAGCACAATTACAGAAACTGGAGATTGGACCAGACTCTACGACTGTATGCATTCGATGCTAATGACGACAAGTAGCAGCTTGAATGACAATCATATCAACATAAGAGCGTCACGCCAGGAAGCGAGGAGATTTTGATGAATGTGCAATACAAGAGGATATGAATCTTGAAAAGGAAGAATTTAGTAACATAACATTATTTCTTTCCCGCTTTAACACCACGCCTTTATCGAAATTACAGTGTAAATAAATAAGTTATGGCATAGTCACATTTAACATTTTCTCGACTTCTCGAATGCCTTCTACACTATCCATCACGGCATTCTATAGAATCAACGACTTCTTTCACTGTCATTCACGTATCATATATATAACCAGTGTCAATCTTAAGTCGCTTGCGTGGAAAAAAGGCAAACAGGACAGCCCACGTTAAACCGACTTGAACTGATCCGTTGGCTCAGTTGATAGAGCATCCGAACAGAATTCGGGGGACGTGGGTTTAAGTCCTACATGGATCATGTTTCAAACTCCCAAATTTGCAGTGCAGAGACACTAAGATGTAGTTTTGTATTTATTAGTGTGATATGTCTATCTATCTATCTATCTATCTATCTATCTATCTATCGATCTATCTATCTATCTATCTATCTATCTATCTATCTATCTATCTATCTATCTATCTATCTATCTATCTATCTATCTATCTATCTATCTATCTATCTATCTATCTATCTATCTATCTATCTATCTATCTATCTATCTATATTATGAGAAACTTCTGTCGGTTGAGCCAACTTTAGTAGATCAATAGTCTTGTTCCCTGACCTATTCCTACCGCTGGCTGCGCTGCTTACGACAATAGGGTCAGGTATGGGCTGATGTTACGGTCAGGATTTTGAGTGCATATTAATGAGCACAGTCACCTGACAAGTTCATGTGATCAGCACATCTGTACACTGGCATGGTTGGAAATTAGATTAAGAAGCCTCGAACGCTGAACTTCACTTTTAAATCTCTGACTCTGTTCTTCTATGATGGTATATTTAACGCGGAAATGACGATTATCGTCTATGATTTTTTCTCAGACGTGCATGGTGACCTCTGGCATATACGGTAATGAATCAAAAATAAATGATTTTTCGTGTTTCATTCAATGTCGACAAAGCATGGTTTGTTCGGGAAAGTATGAAGATAAAATGACTTCAAGGGCATACGAAATCCAAATTTAAAGGGTAGCTGCAAGTTGGAAACTGTTGGGCACTGTGCTGACGATGTTTATTACACTGGTCGCGCTACTGTGGGTCAGAAATCACGGCTTTTCATCGTTATTACTCAGGTATTTTTTTTACAATTTTACAAAACACCCGGCGAATACAAATGTATTCACATTCTGTTTTCTGAACTATCTATTTTTCTAATGATCTTATGTCTAATATTTTTTTTCAATATTTGAATAGAAAACCAAACAAGACTCAGCTTCACTGGAGAGTAATTACCAATCCCTTCAAGGACATCACCCACAATCCGTTTACACAAATGTAAGTTAAAGTTTTGTATACAGTTTCGACAAATTATCAGGATAAAGAGTATAAGTATAAGGATTTATATATTCTCAGCATGGTGAGTTTCCTAAATAGTAGTAAAGGTCTTGAATTAGAACTTCATAGTTTTATCAGCTACCGGACCCTACTCTATCTTTCAACTTTAATCAAATCAAACGTTCGGTTCCAGGGGGTAGCCGGCATTTTGTATTTTCAGTAGTCCACCAAATGTGTTAAAATAAAAGTCCAAAATAGTAATAGACATTGCTCAGTTATGATTATAATCATGCAAATGTTATCAAATTATTAGAGAACAAATATAATTGTCCAATGAATGCCCAATCGTCTGCAAAACAACCCCTCTATTTCATCGTCAACAAGTATTTTACTTTCGATACACAGGGGTCGCTGACCAGATTTCTGTATCACATCGGTATTTCACAGGTGTTTTCACACAAACAAAAATATCTCAAAATAAATCTAAAAATTGACATCAAATAATCGATGTAAATAGGAGAACTTTTTTTTTACTCAGATAGCACTACAGAATGGATATTATGTGGATCGTTTTGAGTGTTGCCGACACAAGCGTAAAATAAAATCAGTCATTGTTATAATATGAACACCATATTTGTTTGACTGTCCTACCGATGCATTCCTAAATACAATGACACTTGTAATTATACTCCAAATATATATAAATGTTGTTGTCCGCTCTTCGGAATTTTCAGTCGAGAAATTTATGATGTCCAAGATCAATATTTAGAGAACCACATTTGCGTCTGTGCAATCGAAATCGTAACATATTTGTCCGCGAGCAACGTCGTACTTAAATGTTCTTTCATGAAAGTTCATTAATAACTTTTAGGTCATGTTTTCCAATTTTCTCAGCTGGGGATCCTTAACATGGAAGTTGAAGAAAATGCTGAGTACACAGAACTTGACATGAGACCTACCTATGCAAGTCTAAAATGTGGTGGTGCGAACCAAGACGTTTATCTAAGATCTGGCGATACTGTTCTTGAATTTGCAAGAGATAATCTATTTCTAAAACAGACACTCCATGAAGGACGGTTCAGGAAAATCATGAAAGGAGAAGCTTGGCTTATCGATGGAAAAGATGGTGTCAGTGACGTTATCGTGAAGGTTGCTAAAGGTGAAATATAATCGTTTGTGTTTTCATTTGCATCACTAAACTATAAAGTGAAGCTATTGCATATTTCAAAAATCAAGTTTCGTAACGGAACGACGCTGATACAATATGTCTTCTACAGGGTACAAAAGTGACTTCAAACGAGAAGTTGAGGTGATTGGATCCAACTTAACTGAAAGGAGTTGAGCGATTTCTCGGTTGTTGTGTCAGAGAAGGTAGGACAAAACACTTTTAGCATTTATCATGTTACCACCGACAAAAGAACATTATTAACGATGCCATTATATTATCAATTAATAAATTATTTGCATCAGCTGCATCACCTCTGCTACAGACATAAGCTTCTGCCTTAGGTTATGACATTTTATCAAAAATGTCCTTACACGTTTCGACAGTTTACTGTTCTACTCTACAAAGCGTGTTGAAACACTAAGCAATATTTTATTAATCTTTTTCTTTACCAATAATTGTTGATGTTTATGATTGATTTGCATGCAGAACTTTTCCATTTTGCGATAAGAAAACAAAATTACTTTTCAATGATGTACACACAGTGTTGACGACGTCAATACAACATATTAATCACAATTGTTAAACCTAGAGTTCAATGTGAGGGTCGACTACTTGTTACAAAGACTGATCCAGTTTGTCATCAACGTCATACAAATGATTATTTGGAACAGTTGGATACGGATAACAGTGCCTCTATTCCCATTACGTCATATATTTCGATGAAGATTCACTGTGATGACAATAGTAGTTACGTCATGTATTTTAAAAGTCAAAGGAGCAAAGGTCATACAGATATCTTGTCTAATATAGAGGGTCACGTATGATACTGAAACCTTTGCGATAACAGCCATCGTGAATTAAACTCTCTTTGCAAACAAAGCCCTCTATTCTTTACTATCAAATGCTATCATATACAATCATATGCGTATTCAAAATTCATGTTGACGGGCAGCGTGCGCGTACCGCGGTGTACTGCGCTGTACAAACGACGACGTTGCTTTGCCCGTCACGTAGCAATAACAGTGTCATGGAACATGTCTGGATCACGTGATTGATATTGAAGAATGAATTTATTTTATTTAAATGGTGACAGGTATTTCAGGAAGTACGTCCTTCAAACGTAATTTCCGTAACTTCAACCAAAAATCACGGATATACCCATATTTTGCTTCTAACACGATTGGACCTAATTTGGGATAATTGGATTTTTATATTTTTTAAATTTCTCAAAAGTGTTAGGTACCCTATAGCTGAACGTTGCAATATTACAAATTACTCATAAAAACAAGTGTGTAGTGTAAGGAGAAAAGCAGATGAGATTACATTTGTAGATTAAATCGGCATTATTTCACCATCCAATTATCCATAAATTAGTTCCAATCGTGTTTTCTGTGTACATGATTTCTTTCCAGACCCGCTGTACCTGATCACAGAGTACGCCCCCAACGGTAATTTATACCAAGTTCTAAAACATATGAAGACAGAGGATACAAATGCACTGAAAAGTAAGGGGCGTGACTTATTGACCTTTGCCCTGAGTGCAGCCGAATGTACGCAAACTCTTTCGCAGAACAAGGTAAATAGATTTCTGGAAAATATCAAAGTTTCTGCATGTACCCCGTGGACAGCCGGTGTGATTGCACTTGCAGTAATGTGGCAATTTTAATCGTTTCTGACATCGATAGGGTATCTATGTCAATCCCAGGGAATAAATGTGGAATGAAATCAGAAATTCTCTCATGTACCAAGCTGCCATAAGTTGGGAATCTTAACGGTTAAAGTGGTTTCGTTAATTGTCTATTTTCAGATCATTCACAGAGAGATTATGCCAAAGAATATCGTGGTTGACAGTCAGTGGAAGTGTAAACTCTCTGGTCTTGGTTCGTCAAGTGCTGTTCTTACTGATCAAAGATAAAGACAAAAGATGAAGGTAACGCCATTTTGTGTTTATAATACACAACCTTATTGGGAAGTAGAAAACAGTTCAATTGAATTTCTTTTTTTCTTTTTTTTTTCTTTTCAGCTTTTGAGAGACATGGTGCAACAAAAACTCATGTCCACTTGCAACTAGTTCGTTTGATGCAATCGTTTGTCATTGAGATGATTGGTGTATAGATATCGGCGGAAATTCCATTCACAGAGGTCCAACCTCCTTACAAATTTTTGTTCAGTACAAGCCAATGTTATTCTTTTTTGTAAACCAATGTGTACAAATTCTCTTGACGAAATAACCATGTTGAATTTTAAAGGTTTCTTATTCCGATGAGGTATTTAATGTTATGAACAAAAGATCAAAACAATATAAAGTAAGTCATCCATATCATATATGCGTTTGGTTATTTCTTTGGCTAATGACCCTTAATCAATGTGGAATATTCATGTACCTCGGATCTTGCATTGTATATTAGTGCAAGATGCCAGGTATAATGATATTCAAACATGCAGATTACACTAATGAGCATTGTTTCGGTATTAAAATTCTATGCTAATGACCCTTAATCAATGTGGAATATTCATGTACCTCGGCTCTTGCATTGTATATTTCTTTGCTGCGCTATCGTTTCTTCATCATTCAACAGTTTCGCTTTCAATGAGAACGCGTGTCATTACTCATGAATTGTGTACATAGCAAACTCTAAAGGAAAGAAACGCAACCATGAAATGAATAAGATTTTCTTTTGAGGATCTTATAATAACAAATGTAGACTTAGCATTGGCATTATAGCAATTCTTTGGCCCTGAAACGTTTTCAGAGATATGTAAGGTTATTGATGGTGAAAAGTAACACAAGCGGGAGTTCGACTGAATGCACAAACACCGTGGATCATTAGAGGTCAGGGGCAAAGTCCGAGCCAGAATTTAAGTCAATGGGGCTATCAGCTATGGCATATTGAAGAAAGGAGAAAAGAAGAAGGAAGTTCGGTAGTTGAAATCTGGTGGCGTGTAAAGAAATACAGCACACAGCAAATTAACTGTTTAATTTCGCGAAAATTAACAATATCAGTTAAATAATAAAATAGTAATCAAATAACAATAAGGTGGCACCGGAGTGCAAAGATCACACTCGTCGTTTAAAATCGGGAAAAGGTTACTGAGACTGGCGCCAGGAGTTCATATTTCTCAAGTTTATTTCTTGCGATCCACTAACACCGTCAAATGTTGACTGATCATTGAAAAATATGACAAAAAGACCATGTCAATGCCATATAAGCGTGCGCCAAACATGCCTAAAATTGTTTAATTTTATTCGTTGTTTAAATGCTACAATAGAAGAAAGGATTAACATTAAAAATTATCGCGGAATGTTGTTTAAATCGTCATTAGACGATAAGGTTTTGGTATTTTATAAGGGCTTGCACAACCATGGATTTCAAAACTATTAAGCATGTTATCAAATCCAATTAAGCAATAACACAACTATGCCGAGCGACCCGAAACTACATATCATGTGTTTAAAGCAAAACAATATCTTCATAAAGTGTTTTCAACAATTACACAGCCTTAGTCACTGTTCTTTCCAAAAGAAGATTCACACACCTTTTCAATATGAGAAAAAATTCCTTGTTTCAATAAATTCACCAACAATGTGTGCATTCGAAAGTGTATGTTACTTTTTAATCTCCATTAAAAATGTATTTGTTAGGTTTGTTTCGTTACAGTTTCCAATTGGTTTTAAGCGGACGTGTTGACATCGATTGCATCGATTCGTGGAGAGCGCCCTCCTTCCTCCTAGTCCTATTCAACGCATGCTACGTCCAGTCAAACATTGTGAGATCCATTGAAATTGACTAAGAAAATGTCACGAAATGTGCGTACGAAATTTTGACTGTATAGTCCACTTGGGGAATCGATCATAGCAGAGTGTTTGCTAATTCTGCCTGTAAGTGATCCGATGAGATCATAGAAACACAACGTTGAGTTACCAAGTGTATCGAAATCACATGAATGATACTTTGGACTGTGGGCTTATTAGATAAAATACGATACTCAAAAGTCGCACATGTTTTGACAAGTTTCTAAGTATACACATCGTAAACACTAATTCGAAACTACTAGTCAGTGTCACAACATAGTTAAGTTTCTAAACCACAAAAGTCTTGTCTGATATGGTACCAATATATTTTCGGATCTGTTCACATATTGTCAGCAATACACAGACTACAGTACAACTTCGCCGTCATCGCTGACAACATGGAATGGCAGTTTATACCTTTTATACGAGAGGAAAATATTTTACCTTAAAATGGCACTCATTGCTTTTGTATTGTATTATCTACAAAACTAATTTGACTGGACCGAAAGGTTACCCCACGCACTTACATCGAGCAAACCAGTCACAGTGTGCAGGTGACATCTTAAATCACGCTACGATTCAAAGCAAGAATGTGATGCTTACTTTTACCCGAAGAACCCGTTTTTAGGGAACCATCTAACATCATGTCTGTCATTGTAACACTGTTGTTGATGATGTGGTGCGGTGAGTATTGGTTATGTATTCATAATATTGGAGTCATATCATGCCAAGTTTTAGCATAACTGATATCTTCAATATAAGAGAGTTGTTACGTGTAGTAATTTGTGTAACTTGTACTTCACAAATGTTCGTTTTCCTCTCCAATCTAGTAGTCCGTGGGCTGGAGGGGCCCACCGTGCACCACCCCCACATCCCTACTACATGGGTATTTTTTGTTCTTTAGGACCTGCTGAACAAGAAAAAAGATGTTAACATTGGATATTTTGGGATGCACTACTATCTGGGCTGGTTTTGATTTGCATGTACCGCAAAAAATGGCGAAAAATGGGTAGGGGTAGGGGGTACTATATCCTCCCCTACATTAAGTAAACTAGCATGAAATAGCTCAAACCATACATTTTTGGAAAGCTCAGATTCTGCTCTTTATAAGGAACACAATTTTAGCAAAATTAATTCGTGTACATAGAATAGGACGACTTTAAAATGAATTTTTTTGACAATTTTGAAATGTTTTACCCAAAATACCATGTAACAATTGTGATTTACTTTTATTAAGCGAAATTTTGACAGCTTTTTGTGTTTGAAATAATTATTCCCACATATCAAACAAGACAAAAAGTGTTAACATTAGATATTTAACTATACACTACTTCTCTGGAGTCAATTTTGAATTGCGTGTATCTGTATGGGGTGTGTAAAAGCTAGGGGTAGGGGTACAACATTCTTTCCTTGATGAAGTAAACTGGCTTGAAATGCCATATACCTTATAGTTTTAGAAAGCTTAGATACTGCTCTTTCTAAAATGCATAAGGTTTTAGTAAAAAATATGACGTCATAGAATTGGATAACTTTAAATCGATTTTTTTTTCTGGTAATTCAGTATTTTAACCGGAAGAAAATACGATAATTGTTTCCTCCTTATGAAGCAAATCAAACACATTTATGGATGTTATTTACTAATTGCAATGTGCTGAAGAAGAAAATAAATGTCAAAATAGGGTATTACCCTGCATTATTGTCTCTAGTCACTAAAATAGCAAGTTTTGCTACATTGGTATATCGTGAATGCGCATTTTATTGTTATGCAATGAACTAATGCACAGCCTTAAAAAGAAGACTTTAAAACGTGCACACATAGTCATATTGCCATTTTCTCCTTCAAGTAAATAGATTATTGACGACTTTCTATTTTTATAATTTAATTTTTAAATACTTTTCTATAAAATAATTTTGATAAGACGTATTTGGAAAATTGTCTATGCCTCCTTGTCTTACTTATACAGCAAGCATTACTAACAATCTATTAGGCCGAGGCTAGAGGGGGCGTCTACGTGCACCTCCCCCCCACCCCACAGGATAACAAACCTGTAATTTTCAGAAGCCTTGAGATCCTTAGAATAAGAAATGGGATTTAACAGACAAAATATAGGGACTCAATAGCTGTTACGGTCATGTTTTGAAGGGTACCACAAAATCACGATTTGTGACCCACATGGATTTTTGTCAAACCTGTCTTGTTGTACGTGATCTGCTGAGCTTACTGTTTAACATGACCTAGGTTGTTGGGTATCATTGGAAAGGTGATTTATTCCTCTTGAGAATGGTATATAGTATTATGCAATATCTTCTATAGTTTTCATGAAAAAGGGCCATAATTTACCCCATACCCCAAAGTTTTATGTATCAATTACTGTCAAAACTAATCTAAATTCCACCAATTATTTTTCTATACATAATACAAAAGGCAATGCTGTGTATTAACTTTGTGTTATTTTTCTACAGCTACATGTTAGAAACTTGGAATAAACTTTTAACAGAAAAAATATTGAGATCCTGTAGCTGTAACAGTCACATTTTGAAGGGTACCGAAAAATCACAGTATTACTGACTCGCATTCGTTTTTGTTAAACTTGTCTTCTTGTAAGTCTTCTGCTGGGCTTATTTTGAACATAACAAGGCAAATGTGGCACCATTAAAAAAGTAATTTACTCTTCTTTAAAATTACATGTTGCAATATGCAATATCTTCTATATTTTCATGAAATAAGGTCAAAACTTACCCCATACTCCAACGTTTTATGTCGCAAATTACCATCAAAACTAATCTCAAATTTTACCAATTATTTGCTAGACACATTACAAAAGGCAATTCTTTGTATAAAATATATTTTATTTGGTACAGGGACATGTCAAAAATATGAGTTAGACTTTTAACAGACAAAATATTGGGATTGAATGACTGTTACTTGCATGTTTTGAAGGGTACCGTGAAGTCAGAGTATTACCGACTCGCATATGTTTTTGTTAAATGTGTGGTCTTGTAAGTTTCCTGCTGAGCTTACTTTTTACCATAGCCTAGCTTATGGGCTGCCATTGGAAAGACAATTTATTTGGCTTTAAAATGACATATTGTAATATACAATATCTTCTATAGTTTTCATGAAATAGGACCAAACCTTACCCCATACCCCAAAGTTTTATGTCGCAAATTACTGTCAAAACTAATCTTAAATTCTACCAATTATTTACCTAGACATTATACAAAGGGCAATGCTTTGTATCAAATTTGTTTTATTTGATACAGGTAAATGTTAGAAACTTGAAATAAACCTTTAACAGAAAAATATCCAGATGCTGTAGCTGTAACGGTCATATTTTGAATGGTACTGCAAAATCACAGTATTGCCAACTCGCATACATTTTTGTTAAACCTGTCTTCTTGTAAGTCGTCTACTGAGCTTACTTTTTAACATAACGTAGCAAGTAGGGCATCATTAGAAAGGTAATTTACTCTTCTTTAAAATAATATATTGCAATATGCAATATCTTTTATAGTTTTCATGAAATAGGACCACAACTTACCCCATACCCCAAAGTTTTATATTCCAAATTACCGTCAAAACTAATCTCAAATTCTGACAACTATTTACCGGGACATAATATAAAGGGCAATGATTTGTATTAAATTTAGTACATTTTAGTACATTTGCCTAGTACATTTGTAGAAAAATAACACAAAGTTAATACACTGCATCGCCTTTTGTATTATGTATAGAAAAATAATTGGTGGAATTTAGATTAGTTTTGACAGTAATTTGATTCATAAAACTTTGGGGTATGGGGTAAATTATGGCCCTTTTTCATGAAAACTATAGAAGATATTGCATAATACTATATACCATTCTCAAGAGGAATAAATCACCTTTCCAATGATACCCAACAACCTAGGTCATGTTAAACAGTAAGCTCAGCAGATCACGTACAACAAGACAGGTTTGACAAAAATCCATGTGGGTCACAAAATCGTGATTTTGTGGTACCCTTCAAAACATGACCGTAACAGCTATTGAGTCCCTATATTTTGTCTGTTAAAATCCCATTTCTTATTCTTGGGATCCCAAGGCTTCTGAAAATTACAGGTTTGTTATCCTGTGGGTTGGGGGGGGAGGTGCACGTAGACGCCCCTCTAGCCTCGGCCTAATAGATTGTTAGTAATGCTTGCTGTATAAGGTAAGACAAGAAGGCATAGACAATTTTCCAAATACGTCTTATCAAAATTATTTTATAGAAAAATATTTAAAAATTAAATTATAAAAATAGACAGTCGTCAATAATCTATTTACTTGAAGGAGAAAATGGCAATATGACTATGTGTGCACGTTTTAAAGTCTTCTTTTTAAGGCTGTGCATTAGTTCATTGCATAACAATAAAATGCCCATTCACGATATACCAATGTAGCAAAACTTGCTATTTTAGTGACTAGAGACAATAATGCATGGTAAATACCCTATTTTGACATTTATTTTCTTCTTCAGCACATTGCAATTAGTAAATAACATCCATAAATCTGTTTGATTTGCTTCATAAGGAGGAAACAATAGTTATCGTATTTTCTTCCGGTTAAAAATACTGAATTACCAGAAAAAATCGATTTAAAGTTATCCAATTCTATGACGTCATATTTTTTTACTAAAACCTTATGCATTTTAGAAAGAGCAGTATCTAAGCTTTCTAAAACTATAAGGTATATGGCATTTCAAGCCAGTTTACTTCATCAAGGAAAGAATGTTGTACCCCTACCCCTAGCTTTTACACCCCATACAGATACACGCAATTCAAAATTGACTCCAGAGAAGTAGTGTATAGTTAAATATCTAATGTTAACACTTTTTTTCTTGTTTAATATGTGGGAATAAATAATTCAAACACAAAAAGCTGTCAAAATTTTGCTTAATAAAAAGTAAATCACAATTGTTACATGGTATTTTGGGTAAAAAATTTCAAAATTGTCAAAAAAAAATCATTTTAAAGTCGTCCTATTCTATGTACACAAATTAATTTTGCTAAAATTGGTGTTCCTCATAAAGAGCAGAATCTGAGCTTTCCAAAAATGTATGGTTTGAGCTATTTTATGCTAGTTTACTTAATGTAGGGGAGGATATAGTACCCCCTACCCCTACCCATTTTTCGCCATTTTTTGCGGTACATGCAAATCAAAAACCAGCCCAGATAGGTAGTGCATCCCAAAATATCCAATGTTAACATCTTTTTTCTTGTTCAGCAGGTCCTAAAGAACAAAAAAATACCCATGTAGTAGGGATGTGGGGGGGGTGCACGGTGGGCCCCTCCAGCCCACGGACTATAGCAATTCGAGTCGTACTCGACGTATATAACCAAACTGAATGGCTATCGCCAATATTCTAAGACGGCGAGTGGCTCGAATACGACAAAATTTTATTGGCTAACACCAGACCCTGTTTGCTTGCACGAACATAAACGAGACATTTTAGCCGATGTGTCAAGTAGTTGACCCACACTAATGTGATAAGAATCAGCCCGATCGACGTAAATATTCGCATTGTTTGACATCACTGCTTATAGGAATGAAAACGAGTCCTAACCAAAACATTAACAAATGCTGTACAGGCACACATAAGTGCTACATGTTTCACCATAAAGTGGTAAAATGGTGTTGACATTTGTGCATGTACACAGTCTATCGATCCGTCTTCTTTTCAGTCTGTGTGCGCACAAACAGTATTCCTGACTAAGGGACCGTTCAGTTTTTAACGGCCGGGGGGGGGGGGGGGGGGCGGCAAAATCTTGTCGCCGGTGTTCAAAAAAATGATGACCCCCCTGCATTTTTCGCGAAAAAATGATGACCCCCCCTTTGTCAGACGAAAAAAATTGATGACCCCCCCCCCCCCACTGAAAAATAACCAAAACCCATATGTCAAATTTACCCGCACGGTTTGGATTTGAACTCCGGTACGCGGCGCACTTTATTCGTGTAGCAGAGATGCCAGTGTACAAACTTCTCAGCCACATCCATGCAAACGTCTGTTAATTAGGACGACTGTAAGGCAATTTTTAACTTCATTTCCATAGACAACTTATGTCCATGGACATTGTATAAAGTAAACTTCATTGGAGTGGTTCGCCAAAGGCAGCCCTCCGGTTAAGAGGGTCATGGGCCATTACGTAAAGTCAACTTTATTCTAGTGGGCAACCAAAGGTGGCCCACTGGTAAAAAGAGGGTCGATCATGGCCATTGCATGAAGTAAACTTTACTGAACAGGGCCGCTGAAGCGTCCGGCGTTAAGATGGTCATGGGGTATTACAATAAAGTCAATTTATTGTAGTGGGCCGCCAAAGGCGGCCCGCCAGTAAAGAGGGTCGATCATGGCCATTGCATGAAGTAAACCTAATTGGAGTGGGCCGCCAAAGGCGTCTGCCCGCTAAGAGGGTCATGGGTAATACATAAAGTATATTTATTGTATGGGCCGCCGAAGGCGGCCCGCGGGTAAAGAGGGTCAATCATGGCCATGGCATAAAGTGGACTTTGTTGTAGGTATTATGTTTTTGAAAATGTGGTGACCCCCCTTTCCTACCAGTGAAAAAGTGATGACCCCCCCTTCTTGGATTCCAAAATTATGATGACCCCCCCCCTGGATTTTGCCGCCCCCCCCCCCCCCCCCGGCCGTAAAAACTAAACGGTCCCAACGAGGCTATAACATAAATCGTGTTTAACATGTATTTCAATTTGGTATCGAATCAGCTTTTAAGTATAGACTTGGTTCAAGTAGGTGAATTTCTAAAAATAACATCATTTGCAGTAGTTTCTCATGTGCCAGTCTCTCTTTTTTTATATAAATATACTAGCTAGTATTTGGAATTTGGCAGCCCGGGCCAGGGTTTCCTAGCGATTGAACGCGTTACCTTTGAGTCTGCACAGTCGTGAGTTAGTTTCCGCCGGATTTATTGATTCATGGAGAAACTCCCCTGTACAGCGTTCACCCACTCAATCGCGTTCACCCCACTCATGCGTTTCACATTAAGAACACAAAATCATCGCGTTTTCCCCACTTAAACGTTCACAAATCACAGACTTGAACCAAGTCTAGGTTTTAAGGTTGGTGTGTGTGTGTGTGTGTCTGTCTGTCTGTCTGTTTACACGATAACTCAAAAACGCCTGAACGGATTCAAGTCAGATTTGGTAGACAGGTACCATATGCTACTTGCAAGAACTGATTAGATTTTGGTTAGTATGGCTTGCATATAAATGAAGTTATGCAATATCGTTTTTTTCGGTACAATGGTTTCCCTATGGAGACTATAATGACAGTGTAGACATATATCAAGAAATACTGCACAAAATTTCATGAAACTTTTCACAGATGACAATCTCAGAACATTATGATGATACTGTGAGTGTCATGTCAATTACCTTCTCATTTGCATATTTAATGAACTTTTGTTATAGTGAGATAACTCTGAAATTCCTGCACCAAACTTGATGATACTTGCAACAAATATTGATCATATATATATCTAATTATACTTAGAAGCATTGGGCAGTGTCAAGTTAATAAATAGGTCATTTGCATATTTTATGAAGTTTTGTAATTAGTCATATAACTCCGATATAACTTCACCATGTCGCTGTATGTACATTTTTTAATTTTTTGAGGACATTGACAGAATACAAACTGTTCAGAATAGTGCATAGTGTCATCAATAACAACTGGAAGCTTCAGGTCGAACAACTTTTGAATAACAATTTAGGATCAGATAACCTATGAGTTATTTGTAGTTTCCTCATAGCCTACAATGTATAGTGAATCAACATTTTGGTGAAATTCCAAAATCAAATTTCTTGCACAACCATTGACTTGAAACCACTCTAGTCTAATCATGAATATTAATACTAATGATTAGGTGTACATAAATGCACAGGTTTACCAAGTTTTGTATTGGAAAAAAATTATTCATAGTTTCATCATAGACTGCCATGTATAGTGAATGGACATTTCAGTGAAATTCCAAAATCAAATTTCTTGCACACCCATTGACTTGAAACTACTCTAGTCTAATCATGAACATTAATACCAATAATCAAGTGTACATAAATGCACAGATTTACCTATTTTTGTATTGGAAAAAAATTATTCATAGGGTTTCACCATAGACTGCCATGTATAGTGAATCAACATTTCGGTGAAATTCCAAAATCAAATTTCTTGCACACACATGGACTTGTAACCACTCTAGTCTAATCAAGAACATAAATATCAATAATCAAGCATACATAAATACACAGATTTGCCAAGTTTTGTATTTAAAAAAAATTATTCATAGTTTCTTCATAGACTACAATGTATAATGGATCCACATTTCATGCGAAATTCCAAAAACAAAGTTATTGTACACAGATGCACGTGTTACCACCCTCTTCTAATCAAGCACAATTATGTCAATTATTCAGGGTCATATATACACAATAGTGCATATTTTTAATTCTGAAAATTTTTTTTTACAGTTTTGTCATAGACTCCCATGTATAGTGGATCAACATTTTATGCGAAATTCCAAAAACAAAGTTATTGTACACAGATGCATATTTTACCACCCTCTTCTAATCAAGCACAATTATGTCAATTATTCAGGGTCCATATATGCACAAATAGTGCAAATTTTTAATTCTGAAAATTTTTTGACAGTTTTGTCATAGACTCCCATGTATAGTTTTGTCATAGACTCCCATGTATAGTGGATCAACATTTGACAGAAATTCCAAAATCAAATATCTTGTTCACATGTGCACTTGTAAACAACCCATGCTAATCAAGTATATCTATATCAGTTATTAAACATCTGTATATGAACAGATATAGCTAGTTTTATACTGGAAAATACACGTTCGTAGTTTTCTTATAGTCGACTACACGTATAGTGAATCAACATTATCGATAAAATCTAAAAATTACATTTTTTGTACAGGCATGCACTTTTTACCTGCCACTTCAAGCAAAGTACATTTACATGAATTATCACACACATATGATTTGATATTTTTTGGACAACGCGTTATACGGCACATTTTGCCTTCCTTTCGGGAGGGCGACTTAAAAAAGTATAGCAAGTCAGAAGGGGGTCTTTAACACATTGGGGTTTTTTGGAGGGGTATTGAGTAACAGGGGAGGGTCACTTATTTTCATGCATGGATAAGGGGGAGGGTCACTAATTTTTGTGCATGAACTTTTGAAGGGTCACTATTTTTTACGCAGCGGTTTTTCGAAAAACACCGGCCCACCCCCCCTGTAATTTATGTCCAGTCCCTTATACATAAACTTGAACATATTGAAGCGATATTTTCGTTACCTTGTCTCAAAACATAATAATTACACCATAGAAAAGTTACCATAATAATAATATATATATATATATATATATATATATATTATATATATATATATATATATATATATATATATATATATATATATATATATATATATATATATATAATATATATATATATATATATATATATATATATATATTAAGAAACTTGGGTTGAAACACACTACCACACCTGGTTGTAGGTTCCAAACGTATTACACCATAGAAAGTTACCATATATATATATATCTATATATATATATATATATATATATATATTATATATATATATATATATATATATATATATATATATATATATATATATATATATATATATAATATTATAGAAACTTGGGTTGAAACACACTACCACACCTGGTTGTTAGGTTCCAAACGTATTTATTATACCTCAAACACAACGTTTCGCTGTAATTTAGAGCTTCTTCAGGTGTTTTCTATAATAAAAAGTACGAACATGAAAATTACAATGGTTGAATTGTGTAGGAAAACGAGCAATGTAGAGTTATAAGTCTGTGAAAATCTGGAAATGTACATGACAGGAGAGAGACTAAAAAATTACAATGGTTGAATTGTATAGAAAAACGAGCAATGTGGAGTTACAAGTATCTGAAAGTCTGTAAATGTACATAAATGAAAGGAGAGAGACTAACCTCGAGGTTGTGAGTACGGTCAAAACTGTCTGGACCTACGCCGAGAGCTGGAAATTGGCGCGCTGAAGTCCAGGGGGGTCCTTTAAATACTCAAAAGCTGGTATGTGGGGGCGCTGTTAAATGCTATGTAAATTTTGGGCGAATGTTTAGGCCAGTCCCTTATACATAAACTTGACCATATTGAAGCGACATTTTTTCCGTTACCTGTCTCAAAACATAATAATTACACCATAGAAAAGTTACCATAATATATATATATATATATATATATATAATATATATATATATATATATATATATATATATATATATATATATATATATATATATATATATATATATATATATATATATATATATATATATATATATATAGAAGAAACTTGGGTTGAAACACACTACCACACCTGGTTGTTAGGTTCCAAACGTATTTATTATACCTCAAACACAACGTTTCGCTGGAAACGAAATATATATATATATATATATATATATATATATATATATATATATATATATATATATATATATATATATATATATATATATATATTATATATATATATATTATATATATATGCAAGAAACTTAAGTAAGAGATATCATTACTTGGTACTTAAGTAATTTGTGTTATTATTTATAATGCCTGCTTTAGCATCGAGCACTTTTAGTTCCCACGGGGACATCTGAATACTTCGAGGTGTGTAAAATATATATATATATATATATATATATATATATATATATATATATATATATATATATATATATATATATATATATATATATATATATATATATATATATATAATATATATATATAAATCAAAGGCATTGATGTCTTGGTGGGAAATTACAGTGCTCGATGCGGAGTGCAGAGCGTTATAAATAATAACACTGATTGCTTTATCCTAAGAATCCTTTCACTTCTGTCCGAAGATTGCATGAAACTTAAAGGCCTCTGTTGGACCAAATTGTCTCATCAGAAAATTTACTCATTAGATTACAATTTAAATGGAATACAAAAGGCTATCATGCCTCCATAATCCTTTTATATACAAGAACAAAGGCAATCCAATGGATCGCGAACAGTGCCTTTATATTATTACTGTTTGTGTCTCCTCAGAGCTGAAATAATCCTACAGTCTGTAAACCTTGTTTTTTTTTTAACGCAAAGACACTCCTGGTGATTAAAATTGATTCAAAATAGCGACGGATGTAACCTTCCTTTCGATAATCTTTTGAAAAGTTTGGTCGGACTTGATAAAACGAAAAAGTGAGAAAAATATTGTATTCCGTTGTGTGTAAACACTCAATATTCCTATTTTCGTTTTAGATACTCCCGGTGAAGCCTGTGAGTGCAGCATCACTGTGTCTGTTGTTCTTGGATGCCTATCGGCAATTTTATTTGCAATAATTGTTGTGATGATCATTTTTCCTGTGGTACAGAGGACTTCGTCTGTCATCGTTTCTATGTCAGGTAATTATATTACCAACATAGCCTTGTGAAGCTTCAACCAATTCAATTGATTTATTGATTCTAAAATAGAAACTCAAGACAAAGTTACTGCAATGTTGATTTTACTATATAACTTTATTCTAGCTACGTGTTCTGATTTACTGTCAAAGCTATAAAACTTTCATTTTGCTGTGGAAAGACTCCATCCTACATAAGTGCGTCACTCGAGACCGTACGTTATTTATTTAGGCGGGGCTAGATAGTTGGTGTCTGGCCAGTGTACATGAGACTTAGGTGTGTGCCATTATTGGGCACAGAACATACGAATGAAGTGACTCCATGGCAAACATAGCCAATGACATAATGTACCAAACACGTATTTTACTTGGTATTGGATTCTTTACCAAGTGAAAGAGTAGTTCTATAGCGTTGAGAGAAAATCAGAGTAGTACGGTCAGAAGATTGTAGATAGATGTGAGGTAATGACATTATTATTTCTTGAAACTGTTAGTATTTTAAGCTGAAAAAGGAGAAAGGGTGCCAATATCAAAAATCTAAATGTACACAAGCGACACTTTCACTAACATATTCTTCCAAAGAGAATCTGCAGTGAGCAGTTAATGAATATGACGCTTATTGTTTGTCTGCATCGTTAGATCAGCGACGGAGAATATCTTTTATAAAATTAAAATTGACAGGAAATGACAATGCTTTATCTTCAGTCATCTCGTAACTTTTCATTGGGTGACCAATGTCATGAAGTTTGGTGATTCTTACACTCTTGTTAATGATGTTTTCCACACAGTACGAATTCATGGCAATGATGTAGCTGAGAGTCCTGAGTATATAAACATCTATACAGAACCTACTACGTAAGTCTTGAAGATTGTGTGAAGGAACGAGATGACTACTTAAAGGCTGGTGACGCCATTTTGGAATTTCCAAGAAATCGCCTGTTTCTAAAGGAGACGCTAAACGAGGGGAAATTCAGTAAGATAGTGAAGGGAGAAAGCCTGGTTTATTGGCGGCAAAGATGGAGTAAGTGACGTCATCATCAAAGTTGCCAAAGGTAACCTTTTTTTAAACTTTAGAAACTTATACTCTGACAAAATGGAAGAATGCATGCCATTAATTAGATCCAAAAAATTGGGGAAATATCGAGGAATATCGTATAATCTACCCTGTATATCAATCGAACTCTAGGGTAACAAATGTTAGTACAACACTCAGGTCATTAGTTTTACAGTAGGACAGTATCTTCAAACAGGAAATAGAGGTGATGGGGACGCTGTCTCAAGTGAAGAGAGTGATACGAATTCTTGGCTGTTGCACTGAGGAAGGTAGGATTTGATATAGACTATTTTCTCTTCACCATAATTTCCAAGTCTAATCCTACAGCTTGTTAATAACTCAGTAATCGTGTTTTGATCAGTTGGCACAAGTAAATACAGTATATACCTGTAAATACATCAGAACAACAAAGGACAAATTGATTTTTCAGCATAGTGAAATTAACAAATCTATTCCGATTTACTTTTACAATGTTTTCTTTAAATTGCATAGCTTCCGTGTTTAAGACTAAATCTTGGAAGTATCAAATTTGAAAATATCCTGGCTTTTCAAGAATGTCGTGTAAGAAGCTAATTTCTTTGTCAAACAACACCTTTCATTGTTAGATCCTCTGTGCATGATCATAGAGTACGCCCTCAATGGATCGTTACGAAGCCTTCTAGAAAATATGAAAACTTGGGATACTGATGAACGGAAAAACAATGAACTTGATCTTTTGAGGTTCGCTGTAAGTGCAGCAGAATGTATGCAGTGTCTTTTAAAGAAAGAGGTAAGCACTTTCCTTGAGTTTTCAAAGGACGACTTTGTGTACCATATTAAATGATGCCAATGCTGACACATACAAACATACAAAAGTGTTGGGGTCAAAGGTCAATAACTTTATTACAATGTTGACTGGCTATTAGCCGATTTCAACCACTCTAGGCGTACTGAGATACATATTCAAAAGACGAAGGAGCCAAAAAAAAGAAAATATTATAAATTCAGAAGCTAGTAGGATATATGGGAGGGAGGCTGGGGAACGCTCTAAGGTCGAAGCCGCTGTGATTAACTGTTTGGTTGCCTCGTTCCGGGACCATCCCACTCACAGCCTTGAACCTGGCCCATTTAAACTACAATAAAACAAGTATTATTGCTCTAGCAAAATCATGGAAATTGTGAACGTGTTATTGAACTTTGTTGATGATATACGTCATTCTCATTTTCGTTTATTACGATGTCAGCGTTTGTTGTTATGCTTTAATTTTATTAGTTTTGTAGCTCTATTGTAGCTCTATTGTTAAGTGTGATAATCATATAATTATATACAACAACTATTTCTGTGTCTCTTCATTCTAGATCGTCCAAAGAGAGATCATGGGAAAAAACTTTCTTGTTGACAGTCAGTGGAAGTGTAAATTCTGGTCTTGGTTCGTCAAGTGCTGTTCTTACTGATCAAAGATACAGACAAAAGATGAAGGTAATGCACTGCGCAGTGAACCTAATAATAACCTTAAATACATGACACCTGACGCCCTTAACACTGTGTGATACTGTTTCTTTGTTTGTATCTGTTTGTTTGTTTGTTTGTTTGTTTGTTGTTTGTTTTTTACATTGACTGACGATCAACCGAAATTTTGATCAGTCGAAACAAACAAAACTAAATGCTCGTCTCAATGAAAATGGTACACTATATCGTATCAGAAAGTATCCTTTTTATTTTCTCTCATTGGAATTATTCACTCCTTTGCTGTAACTACAAGCCATACAATGTCTTACTCGGAAGGACACTAGCTTTAATAACGATATTGTCTCTCCGATAAGAGTAACTTACCAATCAGATGGATAGCACCGGAAGTACTGTCAGGCAACGCGTATACTGCAGAAAGTGATGTTTGGTCTTTTGGTGTTCTCCTCTGGGAAATATTTTCATTCGGTAGGTTCAATAATTTTATCATATTCACATTCGGTCAAGTTTTCCGTGTTCGGGAAAAATTAAGAGGTTTCAAAGGTGACTATTCCAGGAATAGTTTTGAGTTGCCGATAATCATGATCTAAGATTATGTCGGAAGCAAAGTGTTAATAACAGTCAAGTAAGAAGTACGATACGTAGTCTGATTAATTGTAGACACTGTGTCTCTCTACACCTCTTCTGATTCTGTGATTTTTCTCATTCTGCTGATTTATACTTTGGAGTTTCGGCGAAATGACTACAGAATCTAAACGACTAATGAACGCACGTAAATCTATGTTGAAGTCTATTTATCACGTAATTGATATTAAACCTCTGCTGTCTGTCAGGTGACATTCCTTATGAAACTCTTGAAGACAATGACGTTAAAGAATTCATTGAAAATGGAAATCGACTGATTCCGTCAGGATGTACAGAATCCATGTGAGTTGAAACCTAATGACGTCAGGTGCCGCAAGTCTTTTTAGGTTCACGTTTTCTGTGAATTGTCTACAGCAAAGTCTCTTCAACAGTCATTGGTGTCCAAAGACAAAAATAACGTTTTTTGATTAAATAGTGTAGTAACTCCGCAGTAGCATTTTGCCGTTTGTTTAAAGTCACGTTGTCTTTTAAAAGCTACCCAAATTTCTCTTCTTTTACAGCTATCAATTGATGACGTCATGCTGGATGGAGATACCAGCCGAGAGGTCAACAGTCACTGACCTCGTCGACATCTTACAAAAGTTTCAGTCCGAGTGCCGGTTTATGCAACAGTGAAGTTTAATTTTAAATTTCCTTGTTCGCTTCAACAGATTTCATGCTCCAAAGGAATGCAGACATTTCTATAAATCGTTGGCCGAGAACATCAATACACACAATTTTTTTAAACACATGACTGGGGAAATATGAAAAGTTATGTCAGCATTTAAACTGATTCAGTTAAAGGTGGGTTTCATTGGAAATGAAATATTTGACTTTGAACCTATACAGAGTTGTAGAATCTCACAGATATATATTTCCTTTCTTGTACTTTCCTGTGGATTACTGAAAGTGTGTTTGCAAAACTGCTGATCATGAAAATCTAAGTTCATATTATGAATATGTCATTTTATTCCTTTAGACTTTCACCGCCATCAGTTAATGTCTTAAAAATTCTGATGCTTGGGCTAATGGTTTTATCTGTTGATGATTAAATAGCAAATGGACAACTGACAGGAAAAGAAATTACAGTGGAAAGATTGTATTTTAATTAAAATTACAATGAAACGTTTTATTTATGCCTAATCCTCTCGAAAGGGAAGTTGCAAACAACATTTTTATAAAAACGGATTTCATACAAGTTGTGCCCATACGTTGACCAATGATTGGTAATTTTAAATAAAGGTCTTGGCTACGGAGTCATTTTCCTTAATCATAGTCTCTTGAGGTACAGTGGCTACGTTTAGCTGTCAAATATTGACAAATCGTCACTTTTGAAATTTGTTTGCGTGACTGAAAATAATCGTCCAATTATTTTCCTACGATCTAGGTTCCTTTAGAGCACCTACCTGCTATTCACAATGTCGGCAAGTCAAAATAAAATGTTTCTAAATTTTGGCCAGAATATTAAAAAATGTAAACGATAGACTGTGTTTCGTTTTTCACTTGGAAACCAACTTTACAATTGTCAGCCACGCCCCTTTGTAATATAATGAATGGGCCATTCAGAGATCCGAGGTATCGTTTTGTTGTCGTCTTTTAGGCTTCGTCTGTACAATCTTTCATATCTAATGCCATTCTCTTATTTAATTTACTCGCATATCATGTGATCTCGAACGTTATTAACAACGTGAAATGAAAATCCTCGATCAATCATCAGTCTAAAAATATAAATTTCAAATCCCCTTGAGAGAATATGTAAAAAATAAGAAGTTGTTAGAGGCAAGAAGGAAAAAAGACGTCAAATAAAAGGGGAATAAAACACTGGATAAAGACCGATATTTTAATACATGTATCTTTTATAAGTATTCCTGTGAGTATAATCATACTTATTAATCAATAAAATACGAGCTCTTGAAAAAGTAAAATTATTTTGCATCGTTATATAACTGCAGCTCAGAGGGGATAACAAGTTGAGTACAAGCAATAAATACTTGTTGGAATATAATATAGACAAACTTAAACTAGCTAGGCTGGAAATCTTGGACAGGAATTGAAATGAAGAGTTTCATAACCCAGATTTTAACCCCCGATACCCACTCACCTTCGATCATCTGTTCCTGTTTCTTTATTTGACTTCTCTCCCGAAATGAGCAGCGCGGCGATTGGGTAAGCTCAAACTCTGTTTCTTTACACTCGCTGTGTTCTGACAACAACCATCAGCACAGCATTGCACTCGCTAGACATACGTCACGAACAATGAGTCTCTCTGGTCAGGTATTCTTAAATTATTTCACTGCAGATAATTGTCACTTTTATGTATACTTTATTAGTTTGTGCTGAAGAGACCAAGTGTCTGTTTCCGTCTGCGTTTTACGGCGTCATGGTTTTTTGGCTACAGTACTACTTTAAGTTGAAACTTTGCTGTTGATCGAGATACAAACTTTTTGAACAATGTAAAGCCTTTTGACATCGCCAGATTTCGATGGCAATTTGGTCCATTTCCACCCACAACACATCGAGCAAACCAATCCCCTGCTTCTCAACTGGCGATTCATTTTGGCTCTCACAAATTCATTAAGCGGGGGAACAAATTGCGTGCAAGTTCTCGTTATCCTTATAGGTGACTAGTACTCTTTATTATTATCGTTAAGCACTGTCCATTAACATGTTGAGATATCTTCAATTGTACATATAACTTTGTTAATATATGAAACTGCAGCATCGCGTATGTGACGTAGGCCGCTGATGATTGATTCCTTACTTAGGGCAGTAGCTGTTTGTCTTCAAAATCAAAGATAATCGATTAATTCGTAATAATTTAACTGTTAATTATTCATGATAGGAGGTTAATATAGGTTTGGAATATTGTTGTAAGTAATTATGACTGTGATTTATACATGCAATAATTACAACAACATCAGCTCTGAATACATCGTCTGACGTGTATGAAAGTTCATAAATGCATTCCAGGGCTGAATAGGGAACACAAGATCAATGTTGTAGCAACTATACACAGAATCGACGTAGCGTGTAGACTTTCCAATATTTTGGGCGATGCTAGATTAGAGTCTTGTTGGATCTCCCATTCAGGGCCTAGGGAAGCACAATTACATCCAGGCTACTATCATCAATGGTTTACAACTTTCACCAAATAGAAGCAGGAATGTGCTATGCATCAACACATTGTTTCTTGAAACCTAAACTCCCTTCAAGAAGCCCTGATTTTATCGTCAGTTGTATAGTGGTGCCAAAATTTACCTGTGTTTGAAACATGAACTTATGACAAAAGCAAAAGTGTAACTTGCTGCTAAACCCTTTGATTATATCTAGACCACTAACTGTCAACAAATCATTGCTGGTTGAAACCTTCAGAGAGTTGAACAAGAGAAGTGAACACAGAAGGACTTTAAATCCGTTTTTAAAGTCTATGGGCTACATAACGACAAACGTGAGAGTCATTGACTGGTAGAGATAGGACGGGAATTGCTAGTTCCATATAGGGCAACGTCTTTACTTTGTATTTCAGTTTGTTCCCAGCATCACTGTCAATCTTCGCTTTTTCGTAAAGTCATTTGGCTATTAAACGCATGATAGTTATGAAGTGGACCATGCAAACCGAATTCGAATAATTAAATGCAACGGTGGTGGCGCAGCTTCAGTTGATAATCCTATCATGCACAAGTCAGATGTAACTGTACTCCCGGGGGATTACTTGTTCAGAGAAGTGGTAGGGATGTGTAGCCGCATGTAAAAGGCCCAGGGCCCATTTTAGACCTAAAATCCTGTTATTTTCGGACCCCATTTTAGACCTTTATGACCTTTGACCCAGGTCAAAAGTCAAAGCATCAAAATTCTCAAAATAGTATAGGGTAAAAGGAAGCATTTTCATGACCGTGTTACTGGCAAAGCCTACCACTATACTCGCATTTCGTTTAGGTTTATATGTTGTTGCTGGCAAGCCATGATTTCCGAAAGATATTGCTTGAAATGCTACAAAATTGGGATGAAGTAAAATATCTTTAACCTTCACCAAAATTTTGGTCCAGCTTCTGAAAATTATCAGTTATTTGCAGTTACAGTCTGATTGGTGGTCTGTATACTACACCAATTCATTTTGCCATGATCGACCTGTCAGACAAGTGCGTTTACCTCTAAAATCATCTTATCAGTTGCCATGGCGTGAGTTCGTCGGGTGACTAGGCAAAGAACATTAAGGTATGCATGGACTTTGTTCAATGACCGCTGACCTACGACACTTACATTGGGCATTGTTCCGCTTGGTGGTCAGCCATATTGATTTTCATAAAATACCAGGCACTACGACAAAATAACGGCAGATACTTGGTTTTAAATAACTACATCAAGTTCAACACTACAAGTCATTTTGAGAGGTATGTAATCACAGTCTTCAAAATATCACCTCTACGCAAGGTAGGAATTGATATTGCTCTCGTCTTTACTATCGTCTTCTGAAGTCGGTTGTAAATATCCACTTTTCAAAGTAACGATATCTGGCATCAACTGATACAGAGATATTTCTTACTGACAGAGAAATGAAGAAGATAAGAATTTAACTTTTACACGAATACTTCATGTCCCCTTGTTTTAAGAGAGAACAAGCTCAGAGAATGTTTGCAATTGATATAGATATAAAGAGTTGAAACATCGCGCAAGTAGTTGTCATGGCCAATATGCATCATATATGGTGAAGTACATGCATATGGCCTTCAATGTAGAATGCAACTCGGACACAGATATCGAAACTCTGCAAAGTTTAAATCACTTTTCTGATCTACCACCTTTGTGGGATCGTTTTGTTTCAAAATCCTGATAGAGTTAACAGAGATGGCGGCCATTTTGAATATCAAATATCGCTAACATCGGTCACATAGCACCAAAGTTTGCACATTGTCCTTCAGGCTTTTATTCTTGATTTCGAAAGACAATGGTTTAAAGTTCGAGGAAAATTTGAGCAACTCTTGCCTCTAGGCGCGTATTACTGTAAAATTAACGAATAAAGGCTGTTACCGACAAATGTTAACAGTTTGCTTTGATTAATCATACGGCATAAAGCAACGTTCAAATTGCTTCTCTTTGTATTACCATAAACGTTCATTCATCCTCCTTGTTGGTATTGTGCGATCGACATGGCGGAAAAGGATTCACTTTACTCAAAATTTTAATAAATGCTCGTTCCCAGCAGAGAAATATTAAAATTATTGCCAAATGTTAAATGCATAACAATTGGTATAGATTTGTTGGTCACAGTATTGAGAACAATATTACACCTACAATATCATGAGAATTGCCAATAGCAGAGTTGAAATAATATGTTTCAGTAGATAACTTGATCTTCGATGTAATTGTTTACCCTTTAGCTTGCCTGTAATAAAGACCCTGAAAAGTGTAAAGCTATAAGTAGCTTTGGTTGAAATTAATCTTGATTATTCGATGCTATATGTCATCAGCTTCCTATGTAGTTTTACGTATATTAGCTGTTTTGATAAATTGAAAAATAAGTTTACATCATCCTGTCATTAGCTTCTTATATGGCTGTACTTATACTAGCTGTTTTAGCATTTTGAAAAATAAGTTTAGAAAATGCAGCAAGAAGCTGTTGTTGAAGCACAAAACGAAAATCCTGCACGGTATTTTTATATGACGTTCCCCCAAAAAATCTCTGAGATTACAATGTCTATGTTTGGAGTATATAGGTATGCATAATTCCACATGGGCACTTGCAGCTCAAAAGCAGTAGGGCTATGCAATGCATTTTTAGAAATGTTAATAAAATAACTTGTCCGTTTTTTAAATGTTTGCTGTAGCAGCACTCTTATCAAATGAAAAAGAACGTATTTTAGTGTGTACGATTTAAACACTACAAAGAATTTTGCCACATTAAAAACCCGATGTTTTTTCTAAAGCAATGACACTTATGTCCAACATTTGGTTTCAGATCCGAAGCTATTTGATATGATTACTTCGTTATAACAGTAAACTTCTGTTGTTGGGGGCTTATGTACAGTGGCCCTCGTGAACTTTGACCCAATGAATGCTACTTTTGACCCAGCTCCGCATCCTGCCGTTAATTTTAACTATATCTTTACTTCGCTGGAAGTGAAAACAGAATGGGTTCTCATCTGCGACATTTTCTTTATAATATACTCATGCTTTATCTTACTTCGTCAATGCAACAGAGTTAGCTCAATCAAATAAGCAGTCATGACTGTTGCTTGAGAACGATTCATTTGGCAGCCAAACATTAGTAGAGTGCAAAAACATTTGATTTCAGATCCGGAGCTGTTCGATATGATTAGCTCTTCTTTAATCACAAAACAAATATTCTATAAGGTGTTTTCATATAATTATGTCAAACATTTGATTGAAGATCTGGAGTTGTCCGATATGATTAGCTGTTCTTTAATCACAAAACAAAATTCTATAAGGTATTTTTGTATAATATCCCATAATTAATAAAAATGAAATAATTGATATTAAAAATCTCTTAGATTCCAATATCTGTTTTTGGAGAGTTTAAGCAATGCATTATTCCATGTGGGCCCTTGCAGCTGGCTCAAAATCAGCACAGCTGTACACCCCCTATTTAGTGATAAAAATAACTTTCCCTTGTTTTGAGTGTTTGGTTTATAGCAACGCTCTTATCTTATCACTGCATCTTACTTCGTTATAAGCTGAGGTTTTTCTGAAGCAATGACACTTAATATTTCAAAAATTTGGTTACAGATCCAAAGCTATTTGATATGATTACTTCTCTATACCAACAAACTCGTGTTGCCCGGGTCTTATCGACAGTGGCCCTTGTGAACCTTGACCCAACGAATGACCCTGCTCCGCGTCCTGCCATTAATTTTACCTCTATCTTTACTTGGCTGGAAGTTAAACAGAATAGGTTATCATCTGCGACCTTTTGTTTTTCATGTACCCATGCTTCTATCCAACTTCGTCAATGCAACAGAGTTAGCCCATGATAAATGAAACAAGTCATCGTTGATGACACAGTCACCACTTGTTAATGGGTACTTTGATTACAAGTCCTCAGAGAGGATAGAGTCCTCTTCATTAATTAGGTCTGTGAAAAATACTTTGATACAGATGGCGCTCAATGGCCAAGAATGAGTTTCATGGCGATGAAAACTTAAAACCAATGAAGGCCACCATCCTAAAGGTCATTAAATGAGTCAACTAGGAATTAATCAACAGGATGTGCAAAATATTTTTGCATCCTATCATAACACTTATAGATTATCACTAGTACCATATTTTATAAAGTTTGATGCAGTGCTTCTGGACATTCACCCTAAAAACAAAAGTTCATCATGTAAATGCAAATTGGCAATTAATTTAATTTATTGGATTGTATCACAAAACAAATCGACGTGCATATGTATGACATAGGTCAATGTCCTTGTACCAACTTTGTATAAAATCGGTTGAGACATGCCCGAGTTATGGCTTTGTACATGAAAAAATCGTAACAAAATGGCCGCACGGCAGCCATATTGGATTGTATCACAAAACAAATTGACGTGCATATCTATGACATTGGTCAATGTCCTTGTACCAACTTTGAATAAAATCGGTTGAGATATGCCAGAGTTATGGCTTTGTACATGAAAAAATCGTAACAAAATGGCCGCACGGCAGCCATATTGGATCGTATCACAAAACAAATTAATATGCATATCTATGACATTGGTCAATGTCCTTGTACCAACTTTGAATAAAATCGGTTGAAACATGTCTGAGTTATGGCTCTGTACATGAAAAAATTGTAATAAATTGGCCGCTTGGCGGCCATATTTGATCGTATCACATAACAATTCGACGTGCATATGTACGACATATGAAGTAATCCTGTACCAAGTTTGAATGAAATTGCTCCAGGCATCTCTGAGATATCTGCGTGAACGGACGGACGGACGCACGCACGGACGGACGGACGCACGCACGCACGCACGCACGGATATGACCAAACCTATAAGTCCCCCGGACGGTGTCCGTGGGGACTAATAAGCAGTCATGGCAGTTGCTTGAGAACACTTCATTGGACAGTCAAGTATCAATACAGTAAAATACCTTTGTCAGTTGCTAACTATTTTGCTCTAGGTAGTGGTCATTTGGCGCAGGGTGTGGAAGTTTGTAATAACATGCTGCCTTTTGTTCTTTAAAAAACTGGAAAAAGGGTGAAGAACTGAAAAATAGAACATTTTAGTCATAACTCTCATTTATGACGGTGGATATTTGAGATACATTTTGGCTATCCTGAAATTGATAGAATTTGGTGCACAGCTTAGTAAAAATTACCTCGTTAAAACTTATTAGAAAGACCATTGAATCTTGCTAGTATCTGTCAGTATTAAGAATTTTCCACTGTTTTGTTGTACCATCTTCTTCAATTTTATCTCGCGTGTTAAAACAAAGGTTTCAATTTTCATTCATCAAGATTTCATTAAAGATGGCGAACAACACATATAAATCATTAGTGTAAATTGTCTCTATTTGGTCATGACAACACAATCTAACCAACCCTGCTGGCTTTTGAATGTAGCACATGGCGTCGTTTCGTAGAAGTTACGTACTTCACTCACATATGCATGACTGAGGTTAGCTGTGGGTCCATAGCTGTGGTGTTTTCAGACGGGATTCCTGCCTTTTACAGGCTGGTTCGACTTTTATGTGGTGGCGGGGTTAAAATCATAAAAGTCAAACCAGCCCGTAAAAGGCAGGAATCCCGTCTGAAAACACCACAGCTATAGACCCACAGCTAGACTGAGGTCATAAATTAAATTTGTATACTTTCTGTGTCAGGTTGCAACATTTTTGGTCGAAAGAATTAATTTCTTCAATTAAATGGTTTGTTAGCTTTAAATTAAAAATAATTCTCGATTGGATTCGACCTCACTAGGATTAGTGATGACTTCAGCGATTAAAACTGCTTGGCCGAACTCCTCTTCTCTAAAAATATTAGTTCGATAACAAAGTCTTACTTTGACCTCCCCTCGCACACGTGCATTGTCATTGGCAAATATTATACAGCAGCAGACGGAGTAGGAATGAAATTTTGCTAACAGAACAGGTCACTTAAAATTAAAGCGTTTGTGACATTGATATTTCTCTGCATAAATCAAGACGCTGTCTTCAGGGTTAAGGACGACATATTGTACCGACAAAAGCGTATCCAATTATCAAACACCATATCTTTGTGTTCAAATCTATGATCAGACTATTTCAAACTGTCCTAGACAGGGATAAATGGTTATTCACTTTTCTTATTCTTTTTTATTCTTGTTTGGCCGGCCATGACCTTGTCTTGAAGATTGACACTTTGTCAACGATATATGTCAAGGCTTGCATTTACAATGCCACAGTTCACAAGGACTGTTTGCCACACGGATCTCGCAGAGACCGTTATCTAACCGATTCTGTTTACGCAGTACGCTTTTTCAGGAACTTAAAAACCTCTAAAATATAATGAGTGCAGACATATAATTGATATCCATACAACAGTACGTAGGACTTGTTCAGTTATTAAAAGGAATCTTATCAGTTTGCAAAGTTGAAATAGGATAGGTATTTTGTCATTTCTGCAACAGATTTACATGTATTGCACTGAATCACAATTCTGCTTTGCTGAATTTCTGGCCGATAAATAGGATTCTGATATCTCTAAAATTCCATTATTTCTGCAAGATTTATTTCAGTCCCCCACAGATATATGTAAATCTCTGCCTATAACAATAATAAGAATGAACTGAAAGAGAAGGAATGCTGGGAAAGAGTCTGAATATTCCATTATTGACTGCGTTGTCATCGCAATAAGATGTAATTTCTTGTGTGAATCAAAGGTTGAATGCCAAGGCAAAATGTTCAGAAAAGTGTGGTTTTAGTGTAATCACACTCAGTGGTAGGGGCTACTTCGTAATGTTAAATCGAGATTAACCAGTAGTCTACAGTTGTTTATGATAATAAGGCGAAACAAAAAGTTTAACTGATAAAACATCCTTTAGCCTGACAGTGTAAAATAGGAAAAATGAAAAGAATTAAGGTAATAACATTTCATGCCTTTATAATGTAGTTGAAATTTGAATTGCAAGAGTCGGAAACTTAAGTACAAATTTCCGTCCTGGATCTGTTCGTCCCTATAATTGTAAACGTCGTTTAAAATTTCAACATCCCTAGCCTTTTCCATACGGTATTTATGATTTGAATCAGCTTCTTTTCAAATGTCCCTTCCTTTTTGCACTACTTTTGTGCTCTGCTTTCAACGGTAGTACTCAGGCTGATCCAAAGACTGTTGAACGTTGAAAGATAAGCTGTGTTCTTAGCGTCCCTATAACAAATGATACGGCTGTTGTAGGGTATGACCTAGTGAATGGTGACTAAGTATTCCGGATAAAATCTGCTGTCCACAAAGCTGTGTTACCAGTCCGTTTGAACTATTACCTTTAGGCGTCAATCCATAAATCCAAAATTTATTTCTATAGCACTGCTGTAAGAACATCCAAAAGGTTATCAACGCTGACCTTCTATTCAATAGACACCCATGATTTATTGACTACAGCTATATTTGTTGGCGACGAATCTTGCTCTAGCGTATTTGTAGCGATGGCTGTTGTAGAACGCTGAACAATTATGTTCAGTGAGCATACGTATTAAATATCGCACCATACCTTATAACTAATTTTGGCAAAGTCTACCACACAGGTGCATAAAATTACCTTGAAGTAGGCAATAAGTTGTATATTCAGATATTTGTAAATAATTTATGGAATGTTAAATGTTAGAACCATATATTCTAAGTCGGACATCTAATCATTCGAGTGTTTGTTTTCTGTGCATTCTGTGCGATGGTTTAATCTCAAATTCCTTATAATTTCCTTCACACCAGTACGTTTAATATAATTTGGAAGCCAACATAAAATAATATTTGGCTTTATCCCGCAATCATTAAAATGAAAGAGAATTTTCTTATATATTCTTATTTTAGATATTAAAATAATTCAAAAATAATGTTTTAAGGATTGTGTTCGCTGTTAGCAGTGGTGTGTTTTATAGCCTTAAAAATATAGAAACCTTATCATCATGAAATAAAACGAGATATGTATATAATCGTTGCTCAGAGAGATTTGTCTTTACGAAGCATTTCTACGAGTATTATAAGTTGACTTGTTAATTTCACATTATACAAGTCCTCGCTTACCCGTTCATGCAGAAAGAAAGTATTTTTGTACACAAACATGTAGATACTGTAAATCGCTATTGATATGGAAATATGCAAAGAGGTTTTGAAATCGTGCCTACAAATGTACATTAAGGTCAATATGAATTGGTCAATATAAAATACTGGCAAAATTACTGCCAGTGTGAATCACTATCTATTCTTAACGTATCTTTTATTGTATGAAAATGAAAGTGCAATCTACCATACAGGCATACACTGTGTAGGGAGAGAGGTTAAAATTCCAACACCCTTTCTGACAATCCCGTTGATGTCATCGCTATTCTGTTATCTTTCAGTTTTACACTATGGCTGCTAACGCTGCATCTGAGGGCAACAACAGTCAGCGGCAAGACACAACACAGACAGAACGCATGGGAAAAGCACTCGTGATTTTTGATTCGTGGGATACAGAAAAATATGGTCTTCCAGAATTTCACAGAAATTTGTTCAAAGATATCTGCTCAAGAAGAGAAGGAGCATTGGAAGGTTTTGCAACTGTACTTGATATCACTGTTAGTGAAGCACAGATCGGAGATGCAGGAGAAGCTGGTATAACTTTGATACCGGGTAAACGAATTGAGTACCTTGATGAGAAGGATGACCCCATTAACATTCGCTGGTTGTATTGCCATACAAATTACTACACAGGTTTGCAGAAACTTGAAAACGTCAAATACGTCATTGGGTATGCCCCATTCACTGCTGATGCTGCTGCTAACATCCGCAAGAATCTGTTTCCTGATGCAAAGCTTTACCAAATCAACGCACTTCATCCTGATCATCATGCAATGGATCCTACCAGAGACAAACACAAACTAGAGCGTGATATGCTGAGAATGGCGCGTGAAGCCGATGCCATGGTGTCCATTGGTCCCAGCATGCATGATTACTTTGAGAATGCATACAGGGCCATAAAAAGAACAATTTCACACATAATGCTCCTCCCAAAGGCTGGGAACTGTTTCACTGCCGAAAAAGTTAGCGTACAGGACAACAAAAGACTGTTTGTCATATTATCATATGGTGAAATATATTCCCATCCGGAAGAAAGACTTCGTGAGTATGATGCCTCAGCAGCTGCCATTCACAGAATCGCATCTAATCTGCAAGGAACAGGAATCAGAAATATCAAATGGAATGTAGCAGGTGTTGGAGAACAAGTTGTCAAGAGTGTACAGAGATACCTGACTGAGAAATTGAAGGGTGCACAAGTTCAAGTGAACGTAATCGCTGACAGTTCAATCAATCTTCTGATATCTCAGCTTCGACGATGTCACGTGTGTCTTGTTCCTCAAAGTCAGATTGACTATGGATTTTTGGGTTTAGAAAGCATAGCAGCTGGTGTGTGACAACCCTCCTGAATGGCAAATCTCAGCTCGGCTACTACATCGATGAACTTTTCAATGAGAATGGCAGCCATTGTTTACTTCACATTGACGAACAGTGGAATGATAAGATAATGGCAACGGTGAAAAATGCTGCGGTTGCATACGAGCGTGCTATGAAGCTGAAAAAATGACTTAAGAGAAAGCAGGCAGTAGAAAAGAGTTACGCAAGAGTAGCTGCTTTGTTTGTAGAAGAACCAACGCCATCAGACGGTAATTAAGCTTACATATTTCCATGCCAGATGTTGGCTGTAACAATTTACCGTACTTTCCTTTGAAGCATACAATTACATATACTTGAGAGGGGTGACACATAGATTCACATAATAACAATGCTCTTTCATGATTTTGATGGTCCCTTGCATGTAAATGTTTGACATTTAATGATCCGAATGCCACATGGTTACATGTGGAGGTATAAGGTTATCAGCTTATGTCGGTATAATCATCGATAGTGATAATGTTTCTGTTTACTTTGTATATGTTAGATCTTCAAGTCAATATTGCTGTGGACATTGAGCATTTTCGGCAACATCAGAAAGAAGTAATGGATCAATTGGACATCTTATCAAGGCAACATCCAGTAGACGAATCTAGCATTGTGTTTTTAAAGAGGCGTTTACTGGAGTTACGAGGTGAAATGAACGAATTTCTACAGCTTTTCAAGGAAAGTGCGGAAAGGGTAACAAATAGCGACACCGAGGCAATCTGCAAACGATGCCAAGAGCCAGACTTTGGAATCTACAAGATGACTGATGTGCATGCAAGTTCCCTTGGAATGGCGGTCAACTTCCTGGGTATACTCTACCTCTACAGATTCAAGTCAGCCTGTCACAATGGTAGATTTGCCAAGGCATTTGAACCATTGCTGATAACTGATGAGATGAGAGAGCTGGCTAAGAGATTCAACATTCCACTAAAACTCAAAGCCACCTATGACCAGCAACAGTTTGATAGGATCGACCAATTTTTCTGTAAACGTAAGTTGCATATTGTAGCAGTGTGTCAAATCTGTGATAGCTCTGAATTAACAAATTAAAAATGCATTTCCCCACAGTAGTTTTGTGTAAATAACTACATTCTTCACAGTTATTTCGTTGTTCCTTTGATTACAATGAAATGCCTGAATTAGTATGTAATTGGATCATTCATAAAACATTCTAGGTGGTTGAAGTAAAAGTTCACTTTAAAGTTTCAAAGGCAATAAAATGACTTATCGTCGATGATCATTTTTTTACTCAATAGGAGATGGACTACATAGACTTGATGGTCAGTTTGCTCAGCAAGGTGTCCAAAGGAAGATGCCAGCTGAAGGTGATGACATCCATGGACGTTTGGGCCAGATGACAAAATTTGAAGTGGCGTAAAAAGAAAGTGTGAGCAGGGCGTCAGACATTGATATCCTTACGAAGGATAATGTTGTTGAAGAGGTCAGTTTGAGCAACATAAACCTATTTTTGTCATGAATGCTCCAATCAGGTACAGCATTATGTAATTTTTGTGCTTATCATTAACCATTTCGAATTGTAATATGTCAACTTAGTGAAATAAATCTGCACAATAATCAGTTTTCGTTAATTTGTCAGTTGTTTTTATTTTGTATGTCAATGACAAGTTCCTATTCTACTCCCAACAGAGTGTTGAAAATCCAGTACTATTGACCTTGTCAACAGAGCATTTATATGTGTAAAATGTACTGTTATTGTTGACATATAAATTCTCGTCCGGACGAGGATTCACTGGTCAAAATAGCAACACAGTTTACACATGTATAGGCCGAGTTGACAAGCTAAATATTTTGTATATAAACATGCTTTGGGGAGTAGAACAAGAAATTATAGTTAACATTAAAAATAGTGAAAAACAACATAAAAAATTAGCATTACTGCCGCTTTAAATTAAGGCTCTAAGAAGAAGCATCGTCCTCTTAAGGTAGTATGCGCCTCAAAAGTGAAATGCTTAAACTTTTGCTCAAATTTTCCTCAAGGAATCTTTCAACCATTCTCTTTCAAAATCAAGAATAAAAATCGGGGATCACTGTGCAAATTTTGGAACTAGAGAAACAAATTACCAAGATTTACCGATATTTGAAATTCAAGATGGCCGCCATTCCCATGTTAACTCTATGGAGAAAAATAAAATTTTCGATTTTCAAAAGAAATAAGACGGTGAAAGTTTTTCTTATTCAAAGGGCTTCAAAATGAACCCCCACAAGTGGTAGATCAGAAAAGAATTGAAAAAGTTTGAGAGTCCAAACATCTATCCCAGAGGCGCGTTCTACCTCAAATAATATTAGTTTATTTATTAATAGGGTACATTTGATGCATGCTATTCGATAGCTAATCCTTAAAAGTAGCTTCCAATCAGTGAGATAAGTTGATTCGTGTTGACACATGTATTAACGTTTTAGAAAGATGCTAAATCTCTTTTTCTGTTATTAAGTACGGACAGCCAGGTGACCAGAAACCACACTTTAAAGATGCAGTACTCGAGGCTAGTGGCATACCTTATATTACAGGTCAGACAATATACTGTTTCTTCAACATTTCTGTTTTTGAACATTGTACTGACGAAATAATACTTTCACTTCATGACATGACGATATCAAACTTCATCTGTGAGTGGTGAAAAGGAAAGAAGCTATTGGCATTATTAATTTTATTCAATCTGCAGACAATTTATTCTTGTAAGCTATCTGGTGATGGTCAGACATATTTACAATGGCCATTCTGAATACTTGCAAGAGTTTGAGTATCAGCGCTATTTTACGAGTATAAAAAAGACTGTCAAGTTTATTGGCTCCAGTGATTTCTCTTGATAGCTTCAAAAGATATTACATTGAGAAAATGCCTGACATCACTCATGAAACTATTCACCTGGTTGAAGGCAGACATTCTTTTAACGGTGAATATAAAATATAACGGATACCATATGGAGCTTACAGGATCGTTCCTCAAGACAGACAAAATTGAATTACTTAATATCCCTAGATTTCCAAAAACAGAATTTTGAAATCATGAATTATTCAGAATAGGCTGAATATTGGGGCAACACCTTATGAGACAGATTGAGAAAAGAAAGCTTGAAGGTCTTAGCTAAATGTTAAAAAAAATTACTACTCACTAAATTGACAAAGTGGTGACTTGTTTGATTTAGTTGCAAAATTTTTCATATTTTAGATACTAAACTACTTGCCTTCAAATCTGACAAGGACCAAAGATTCCTTCCATCAGCTGAGATGTACCTGCCTACCATATTCAATGTTGACAACTACACAGCACTGAGAGGAGATCAGTGGGACTTCATACAATTCATGGTTAAGATGACAGAGAAGATTCAACACATCCTATCCACCAGACAGGAGATCTTGTCAGTGCTGGGAGTTAGAGAGTTCTTTGTCACTGACACTGACTGTGAGAGACATGATTTGTATGGTAAGGTGTCTTGCATGTGTAAGATATTTGAAAGGTGACAATCCATTTTGTACCTCTTAAATTGACTTGTTAGAATTAAAGCCCCACTAGCTGGAACTCTTGAAATTTGTAGACCTCAAAACATCTTCCTTTTCTCTCCTGGTTGTCTCTGAATTCTACCCTCTGAAGAAATAATGGCTGTTACTGCATTAGGGAACCATTCCTTTGTGAAACATTGACAAGTAAATTCAAATTTTAACGTCAGTTTGATTTCCCACATTTTAAAAATCGGTAATATTACAAAGGAAACCAAACATACAATGCCACACTTGAAAACATTCACCTCTGTGCTTTACATTTGACTACTCTGTGCAGTTGATATGAAGATTTCAGGATAGATTTGCACGATAACAGTTTTTGCTTTTCGCATGGGCTGCAATTTAATGTTTGGCCAAAAATATAATCTAGTGTAATCTTTATCTTGATCAAAATTGCATATACAGTCCATGTGGGTAGTTAATAATAAGTGCATACACACATCTAAATTAGTGCATTCTCACAAACTTATTTTAGCTTGAAAGTAGAATCATTACAATAATGGTAAAAGTACAGCCAGTGGGGCTTTAATGTTATTTTACACACAATGACTTTAACCATGTCTTCTGTTTGCAGGTCTGGCAGATCAATTCTTAAACACGGCAGAGCACCACTGTGTATCAAATCATCAGCTAAACCCTATAGTCTGAGTGCTAGGAGTTTGATTCCATATAAAGTCAGTCACACACTGCTAGATAAGGAAGGTCAAAGGTCATTAGAGTTAGACCAGACAGACTGGCACGAAGCATTAAAACTTGTACTGAAATATAGGGAAGAGGAAATCACTAAATTAAGGGGAAATTTATCAACAGTAGAAAATAGGGTAAGGCAGCTAGAGAGTGAAAATACAGCACAGAACCGAGCTGTGCAAGAAAAGAGAAATCTGGAGTTGCAACTGAAACATGCTGAGCAGGAAGTAGAAATTGTACAGGGTTTGTTAAAAACAGAGAAAGAAAATCTTAAAAGAGCAGAAAAAGCATGTACCAAAGCTACTTTGGAAAAAAACAACCTAAAACAACGACTTGAGAGCGCAGAAAAAGAAGTAGTAAAAGTACAAGATATGAACAAGAAACAGCAAACTGAGCTTGTGAGGGCAGATGAAATAATAACAAGTCAGCTTGTGAGAATTAAAGAATTAGAATCCAAAGGTAAACAAAGTGAGATTCCCAGAGTAGATAAGAGTACATGTACACCATCATTGCCTGAGAAGACTCTGGAACAGATATCAGAAGCCATGTCAGTAGGTAAGGTGATAAATATGGTGTAAATGAGTTGGATGGAAAGATATGTTAGTTCATTGTATACACTCTAGATATCAACTTTACATTTTCCCATAGGCGACAATGATGATTGCTATATATACAACCACAAAACATGCTGCATTAATTAAGCAGTACCAGTCTACATGTGAAATGCATTGATGGTAATTTCAACATATTAAAGAGGCACTTCCACTTGGTAACATTTTTAAAACACATTTTTCTAATGCCAACGGTCGATATTTGACATGGCGACTCCGCGCTGATCGCGAGATATTGATAAAAACATGTCATTTCCCGAGCGTATTTTTCGCATCCCGAAGTTTTACGATCGTTTACGGTTATGACCCGAAATCCCCCGAAAGGTGTGTTGTTGTGCTGATTGACGATATTCTAAGGAGTCCAAAAACGTTCGAATGACGCAATTAATTACCTCCTACTGCGATGACTTTATATACATCATTATCAATGCCTTTACATCTGGTATTCCTTTTTTAAAACTTCTCTTAGTTTTTGTGGTTTTCATTATTCTCAATCAGTTGTATTAAATTTTAAACAATACCACATAGATATCAGTTTTTACGTGTAAAATATTAGTTGCCTCTGATGACTCCTTGTTGTCGTCTGCCACACAGTTACGCGTGGTTCGATACATAGCGGCCGCCGCGTGTGGTATGCGCTCATCATTAGGGGAAGGCTCCATTAACTTTGATGGTACCTGAAACCCGAGTTGCTGCCTGCCAACTCGGGTGACAAACAGAAGACTTTTAATCCCAAGGTGTTAATTTTCCATTGTTGCGATTATCTTATCGAGCTGGTGCTATGATAGGAACGTCAGGGCTGTAACAACTCACTCAATACCACGGGCACACACATATGCTTGCACATGGAACTATGTTGACAGGAAAGAGTGAACTGCCCTTTTTTCAATGCAAGTAATCTAGTTTATTCTTTAATTTAGGTTCTAAACTAAGTTTAGAAATATGGCGAAACAAAATATCGTTCTTCGTTCATTTTCATTAAAGTTTCCTATTTTCGGACGCTTCACATCAGTAACGCGCATTGATCATATATGCAAATGTGATCAGAACAGCATAGAACGTTCTTTCCAAGCACGGTCCCTCCATTTTGTGGAGGGACCGTGTTCCAAGTGACGAGATTTTTCTTGCACTTGCAAACAACGTAACGAGTGAGCAAGGACTCCAAGAGCTGCGCGTATCCTGTGACATTACATCTCCTATAGAGCGAATTTAAGTCAATGAATTGCTAGCCGGATCCGTCTGTAAACAGCATGGCCACTCGTACAGATTATAAGAAAGGAGAAATGGTAGAGGCAGTTAACGAGGCCGGTCGGCGGACGGCACAATTTTCAGTGATTTAATTCACTGTATTAATTTCACAATAAAACGAATCCGCGAGCTGACCATTGATTTTTGGTGATGTTGAATATAATTGAAAAAGAGAGCTAAATTCCAGTGTTCATGTTTGATAAAATTCCAAGTTGACGACACCCAACGTCAACCTGTACGACACCGTATGTGTACAACACACCTGCAGTCGACTAGTCGATTGTGACACAGTAAGCTTACACATAATGCAATATCGGTCGACCCACAGTCCCTCTATCCATGCATTTCTGCAGTTGTCTTTCCTATTCTGCTCAGTTAACAGACATGATTTCACAGAATATTACACAGAAAACAATTTTATCATATTTGGAGGCACTGAATACTAGCATTGCAAGAGAAAACGACGACAAATTTCCGGTTTGATTCCAGCCGTTGCTTGTGCTACGTCAACACACTCGCAGCGATCAACCCCAGAAATTATCGCACACTATCATCATTTACGATGGGAGAAGGATCACGAAAAACAAACACCGGTTTCAGGATATGATGATTTCTGTCTTCGTGTCGTAGATAGACGCAGAGAACACTTAATAGAGCCAAAAAACAGCGAAAATTCGAGAAAAGCGTACACACAATCGGGGACTGTGGCATGCAGGACAAACCCAAGCTACGCATTATCACGTGACTGCCCCTCGTATCGCGGTTTGGCTGTGCGGTCCAGGTGATTGACACCTTTTACAATAGGCGTTTCCAGACCGGTGGATAGAGGGACTGTGGTCGACCTGAAATTTGACACTGTGATCGACGTAGCGTTTCAAAAGTACGAAAAATAAGACCAAGTAATTGTTTGTTTATTTAGATTTGATCTAAAACCTCCGGCAACCAACAGACAAAGTCCTACTCTTTCGCAGAAAATCAACGTTTTCAAGCGTAGACTCCCGCGTAGACTTTCCCTTCCGCTTAAACCACGGCCCCTCCACAAAACGCGATGTAGATCTATGATCGACTATGGATGGATTGACGTGGCGTTTCAAAAGTATGAAAAATGAGACTCAGTAACTTTTGGTTGCTTTACATTTGATCAAAAACCTACCAATCAGACAAAGCCCAACTCTTACGCAGAAAACAAAAGCTCTGAAGCGTCGACTTTCTCTTCCGCGTTTGAGACTTTCTTCTCTTTCGCGTTTGAGAGAAACAAACGTCGGCTTTATTCGGAAATAGCCGGCTATTGGTGGGCGTCAACGTCAGTCCAATGGTAAGCTGCACCCGATGTGAATGTCGGAATAATTCGGGCTGTAGTCGGGAAACCAAGGATGACCTCGAGAGCGATTCCCAGTACAGTACACGTTCGCAGATCGCGGTACTACAGGCTGATACTAGATAGCAACAAGTTCACCGCGTAAATTGCTAGATTTCATTTAGCCACATAGGCACTCTGAAATGTTATCTCCGGCTTGCAAGACAACAAATATCAAAATATTATTATCAAAACAAGAATTTCGGGGCTAGAGAGTGAAACATTGCTGAAAAGTAGCCGGCCAAAATACGGAAGTAGCCGGTCAATTTGGCCGGCATCGGCTAAAAATGAACACGTGGATTCAAACAGAGAGGCTTGTTGTTCGATGGACAAGTAGCCTTTGGCTTTTGACCAGAAAAATAAGTGAGTGTTCATTGATAATTCAAAGACTGGATCCGTTGACACCAAAGTTTGCTCGTGACTTTCATTGCATTGCATGCACCTTTCCGCAATGTGAGTCTGAACTGAAATTGAAAGAGTACGTTTTAGTAAAAGTCCTGTTTTGTTGTGCTGAAGTCCTGTTTTGTTGTGCTGATTTTCGCTACCGTACTTTCAGGGGTATAAACATTCATACAAAAATAGCTTTTCGTATGCAAAATCAGCGTACGTTAATTAACTGCTAGTATTGTTTAAACAGCATTTTATTTGAAAGGGATTCTATAGTACCATTGTTTTTGTAAACTCTTCATGCAATTTTATGAACTAAATGATGACCTCAAAGTAACAGCAAGTGTGGACGGCACTTTTAATGCTGGTCGGAAATCCTGAGTGCCGGACAGGGGGGCCGTCATCAAGTCAGGCGCCGACTGGCGTGGGCCATGCTAAAAGTAGTTCCGGCAGTGCTAATGTTTTGTTTACACTAAAAGATAATCTGTTCGCATATGTTGACATAGAGATTAATCCTCTGATAACCAACTCGGGTTACTCGGGTACGTCCAAGTTAATGGAGCGTTCCCTCATGTACACGCGGCGGCCACTATGCATACCGGCTACTATGTATCAACCGCACCTATCTGTGCTAGTCCCACCTATGCGAATTCTGGTGGAATCAGCAAACTTTGTTTTTCGTTTTTTTGCCGAGTCAGTAGGACTCGGCTTTCTCCCATGGGACATGACCGCTCACCGACGCAGTGGTACTGCTGTGGTACTGCTGAGACTCGTACTCCATAGCTTAGTTGACAATGGCCCTAGTGCCGAACGTTCTATGTTCGGAAGCTGAATTCAGGTGGGCCACCGGAATTCAAACTTTAACTTTTTTGAGGACATGTTTTTATCGATATCTCGCGATCCGCGCGCACTCGCCATGTCAAATATCGACCGTTGGCATTCAAAAAATGTGTTTTAATCAAAGTGAGACTTGAGTGGACACCGTGGGTCATCAGTATGTATTAGGGAGATGGTGCAGTGGCAAAGAATGTGAAATTTTCAGAAGAGTTACTTTCAGAATGTGCTTAGGAATACAATTCAGAATAACATTCAGACACTCACTATGTGAGATAATATATTCTGTATATTCCAGAAGAGTCCTTTCAGAATGTGCTTTGGAATACAATTCAGAATAATATTCAGACACTCACTATGTGAGATAATATTCTGTATAGAAGAACAAGTCATTGACATTGACATAGTCCCCACTTGTAATAGGAGTATTAGTCTTGATGGGGCAGGGAAATGAGGTCATTAAGAAGTATCACTGGAGTGTATATGTTCAGATCTATGGACACATAGGTCGATGTCATTGTTCCCATTTTGAAACAAGAGGCATGTCTAAGTTATGGTTCTAAATCGGGAAAAAAGATCAGACCTCTAGCTGTATTGGCCAGCCAAGAAATACATATGTGCATAAAATGAGGTACAAGATGTGACATCTTAAGGTCTACTATCCTATCAAAATGAAGCGTAAAGAACTTGTGGTTACAGAGTTATGCATATATATGCATATTTAAGGTCAAAGGTCATCAAGGTCACGTGACATTTTGAAAAAAAAAAAACATTGTATTGCTAATTAATCCATATATGCCAAAATTCAGACCTCTAGCTCTATTGGCTTGCCCACAATTATATATGGGCATAATTAACGAGGTAAAGCATGTGTTGTCATAAGGTCTCCCATCCTACTAAATATAAAGGACATAGCACTTGTGGTTACTTATTTATTGACATAATCGTGTATTTTACGTAAAAGGTTATCGAGGTCACATGACATTTTGTCAAAAAATTTCTATCCTATAGTCTGTCCCTATATACTAAAAATCATACATTTACCTCTATTGGCTTGCTCAAAATTAGATATGCACATAATTAATGAGGTACAATATGTGGCGTCATAAGGTGTCCCATCATACCAAATATGAAGGGTTTAGCACTTGTGGTTCCTGAGTTATGGACAAATATGTATATTTGAGGTCAAAGGTCATTGAGGTCACGTGACATTTTTTCAAAAAAATTGTATTGCTAAGTTATCCCTATATACCAAAAATCAGACCTCTAGCTCTATTGGCTCGCTCAAAATTAGATATGTGCATAATTAATGAGGAACAATATGTGGCGTCATAAGGTGTCCCATCATACCAAATATGAAGGGTGTAGCACTTGTGTTACTGAGTTATGGACAAATATGTATATTTGAGGTCAAAGGTCACCAAGGTCACATGACATTTTGTCAAAATAATTGTATTGCTAAGTTATCCCTATATACCAAAAATCAGACCTCTAGCTCTATTGGCTCGCTCAAAATTAGATATGTGCATAATTAATGAGGTACAATATGTGGCGTCATAAGGTGTCCCATCATACCAAATATGAAGGGTGTAGCACTTGTGGTTACTGAGTTTGGACAAATATGTATATTTGAGGTCAAAGGTCACCGAGGTCACGTGACATTTTGTCAAAAAATTGTATTGCTAAGTTATCCCTATATACCAAAAACCAGACCTCTAGCTCTATTGGCTCGCTCAAAATTAGATATGCGCATAATTAATGAGGTACAATATGTGGCGTCATAAGGTGTCCCATCATACCAAATATGAAGAGTGTAGCACTTGAGGTTACTGAGTTATGGACAAATATGTATATTTGAGGTCAAAGGTCACCGAGGTCACGTGACATTTTGTCAAAAAAATAGCATTGCTAAGTTATCCGTACATACCAAAAATCAGACCTCTGGCTCTATTGGCTCGCTCAAAATTAGATATGCACATAATTAATGAGGAACAATATGTGGCGTCATAAGGTGTCCCATCATACCAAATATGAAGGGTGTAGCATTAGTGATTACTGAGTTATGGACAAATATGTATATTTGAGGTCAAAGGTCACCAAGGTCACATGACATTTTGTCAAAAAAATTGTATTGCTAAGTTATCCCTATATACCAAAAATCAGACCTCTAGCTCTATTGGCTTGCTCAAAATTAGATATGTGCATAATTAATGAGGTACAATATGTGGCATCATAGGGTGTCCCATCATACCATATATGAAAGGTTTAGCACTTGTGGTTACCGAGTTATGGACAAATATGTATATTTGAGGTCAAAGGTCACGTGACATTTTGTCAAAGCGTCTGAGATATCTGCGTGAACGGATGGACTCACATGGATGGACTGACGGACTGACATGACCCAATCTATGAGCCCCCTGGACTTTATCTGTGGGGACTAAAAACTGTGTCACTGCATCCTTTTTGCAATATGAATACGATGAGAAACTAAATTTTTATTTTTCTTGGCCTTATACATGGGAGTCTATGGACTGCCTTATACATGGGAGTCTATGGACTGCCTTATACATGGGAGTCTATGGACTTCCTTATACATGGTCTATGGACTGCCTTATACATGGGAGTCTATGGACTTCCTTATACATGGGAGTCTATGGACTGCCTTATACATGGGAGTCTATGGATTGCCTTATACATGGGAGTCTATGGATTGCCTTATACATGGGAGTCTATGGACTTCCTTATACATGGGAGTCTATGGACTGCCTTATACATGGGAGTCTATGGATTGCCTTATACATGGGAGTCTATGGATTGCCTTATACAGGGAGTCTATGGAGGCGAAAACTAAAAAGTCCTCTAACACGGCCAAATTTGATCACATTGTGAAACAAATCAACGTGCATCTGTATGAGGTAGAGTACTATCCTTTTACCAAGTTTGAACGAAATCGCTCCAGGCGTCTCTGAGATATCTGCGTGAACGAAAAAAGTCATAAAATATGCAAATGAGCAATTAATTAATAAGCCACACCCACCAAAATCTAATCAGATCTAAGTCTCATCATGATAATACCAAATACCAAATTGCATGACATTGGACCTAAGGGTTCTTAAGTTATGAGTGGAACAAAATCTGTCTACGGACGGACGGACGGACGGACAGACGGACAGACGGACAGACGGACACACACAGACATTGTGGCGACATAGGACACCTTTGGTGCTTCGCACCACGGTGTCCAAAAATGTTACCAAGTGGGAGTGCCTCTTTAAGTAGAGCCCGGTTTACATTAGAACAATGAGCTTGCTTTTAGTCAAAGACCGAACCTTTATATCAATATAATCTACCTAGGATATATTTTGCATAATAAGCTACAAAATGTAAACCCATTATAAACCAGCTGACATTTGATTTTTTTTCTTCTTGAAGCACTGATGCCGCCAACAAAGGAGGTTAAGGAATGAACAGTATTTCAAATGTAAACTTTGTTGTTCTCAATATTCTAAATCATCGAACACCAATCGGAGTGCAGACTATATGTCATATGATTGATATACCTTTGAATTTATTCATTTCTATACATTACTATATTCATGCATGTGATAGGACCATGGATCAGCATCACCAAAATCTGAAATAAAACCACAGACAAAGGGGCTGCTGCTATTCCTAATCGAATCACCATAAAACTTTTTTTTTATTTCAGAGGAAATTCCCAGTGCTGAACCACACTCCTATTGGTGGCACAGACTACATTGGTGAGAAAAAATATGTTCAGGGTAAACATGGAGGTAAGAGTTGGATAACTGAGTCTGAGTTATTGTTTGTTTGTAAAGATATACTGTGTATTTAGGCTGAAAGAGTATTTGTACATCATTTAGCAAGTTGGGTGAGTTCAGAAATCAGACCTTGCTAATCACAGTTGGTTGAATGGAAGGGGGAGATATTTCATCCCTCTCTTAACCATTTGTCTTCGGAATTGATTGTACATTCTGTTGTGAGTTGCTACATTGACCTGCTATGCTTCCAAGGAAATGCATGTATGCATGCATTCATTATATTATCAACTGACAATATGAAAGTTTTCTGAGTACAATGTCCAATATAGCAATTTTAATGGCATAAATATTTGTACAATGACTGACTAATAGTTGACATTGAAGTTGAAGGCACCAAATTACATCACAGATATTTTGTTATTTTGAAACAGGAATTTGCTGTAATCAGTCCCAATCAATGTTTTGCATCATCAAGGAGAATCATGCAATCAAAATCAATGTAAAAGGATCAGATGTTTTCTAGATCAAAGACTGTTAAGAAATGTAAACTCCAGCTCAATTTATTTTCTATGATATCACACAATCAGACTAGCAACTATGCTCATGGTAACATATTGTCCTCTAATTTGGCAAAAAATCGCACAGCGTCTAAGCTATTGGACACTGATAACCATTTCAAAATATATAAACATAAAATCTTGATTTTTCTCGTTTTTATTTTTTCATCGGTAGCTCAAGTCCATTATCACTCATTATATTACCATTCCCTGTCCGTCGCATTTTAATTGGTTGAGCTGAACCATGTGACTTACCACAATAATGGTTTATGTGCCCGTGAATATGAATAATATAGCAAACATTGTAACTTTTCCGCTCAAACGTAAATTTTAATTTTTACAAAGACCATAATAAATAACAAAATAAAATGGAACACTTGTGGGCCAAGTTTAGATACTTTTTGGAAAACATCTCCGGATTTGCAAAATTTTACAACACACGCAGTACTCACTGACACATTCCGGGCCCTGTTGTTGTTTGTGTGGGAAATTTCATAAATTTTGACGGTTTTTGGGGTCTGTTGATAATATAATGGAAACTATAGACTCCGCACTGACCGTTAACATTTATTTATGGGTGCAGGCTTGAGGAAAGCCAAAATCAACTGGCGAGGCTTGTTAATTTTTAGCTTTCCTCTCGCCCTTGTACATAAATAAACGTTAATAGTCAGTGTGTCGCTTGTGTATAATCATAACCAATTATACATCACCATACCAATAATTATTTGTACTTTTATAAAACTTGAAAACAGGTCAGGTTGCTCATTCAACTTGAAGCTGACCATACACACAATCAATAATATATCCATGTCTTTTCATAGGAAAGTTAATGTCTTGTAGTGAATACATGTAACTGTGTGATGTTTTTGTGGCTTGCCATTAGAGTCTTCATCTGTGAACAAACCATAATGATCAAGGGTATTTAGTATCTGCCAAGTTGATCTAAATATTTCAATATGAAACATATAAAAGTATGCTAATATCTACCTTTGAAAAGCATTCTATTCCAGTACTTGGGGAAGCAGTATCACAATACCATCTGAAAGCTACATTTTCATAAATTATAGGAATTTATTTTATTTTATTTTTTTGCTCATCAACAGTGCCATCAGGCAGCCACTTACAGACAAGAAAATAAAAAAGGATAAAATACACTAAAATTTAAACAACAAAAAAGTACTCTAAAAATCAAACAATGACAAAAACAAATTAACATGCCTTTTAAAAGTTGAATGAGATTCTTCAAAAACATTGACATTGCAAACCTTTTCAATCAGATCATTAAAAAGGCGTGACGTACGTCCAATCAGGCAGTTTTTTGTAACATCAACTGTACAGTAAGGGATGTGTAATAGAGGTCTGTGTCTAGCAGAGTATCTAGGTACGCATAGACCAGAGTCAATGTGATGAACAAAAGTGAGTTTTGAATCAAAAATGATACCCAAGTCCTTAATGTGAGAAACATTTAATTTAGCTAAAGGGCTAATTGTAGCCTGTTTACAATATAATGATAATGTTTATGCACTGACTCACAGTTTACTGGTGTCATCACCTTATTAAATGTTCATCCATAATTTGCCTTAAAGGCCCAGGGCTGTAATCTCAACATGCTTTTAGGAGGTGAACAAGAGACTATACTGATGACATTAAAATCAACACACTCCAGTAAAGAAATGGCATCAAACGTTTCAGTGCTCTTCGCATCTAAATCAGAAGCAAATTTCTGGCCCGATACATTCATTCATAATGTTGTATGATATTACTTGTGCTTGAATTCTGCTAGTATAGGATAGTTTATAAATTTATGAAACATAAATCTCTGTTGTGAGAAATTATGTTTCCTTTGTCCTAACTTCCAGGAATGATCTGAATAACCTTATTCAGCTATTCCAGTACAACATCACCAGTTAAAGCAATGAAGTTATCTGTAATTCAGTTGAATCAATTGTCAGGTGATCACTATTACAGGCTACAGAATATAAAAAGTTGAGAGAGAATGTGGCTATCAATAATCGTACTGAAGTCACATCTGTATGTTTAGATGGACAAAGTCTAGCATGTTTGATATATTATCTGAACATATTCAGTGAAATGCCTCAAATTTATGCAAAATGTAGCAATTGAATTGTGAGACTTTTGATACTGATGATCTTTACTGAAACAGCGTTATCTGCAGCATATCAGAAACTTTTCGCCAATATTTTGCTGAACTTCATTGTCTTTATAATTTCCAAACAGCCAATTAAGTAGAGAATGGCACTATATTTCTAGACTCCTTAAGTTTCTGTAAATAATAACAAATTACCAGTCACCTATGGCCTTATATGGCTGCGTTCAAAAAAAGGGGGGGGTCAGGGCTGAAGGAATCGCGATTGAAATCTTTCTTTTTTCAGATCCCCCTCAATACCCTCAAAAGTTTTAAAGTCCCCAGTCTAAATTTTCAAGTCTCTCCCCTAATTATCATACAGGACAGTGAGCTGAATACTTTTTGCTTACCTTTCAGTTTTCAAGTCTACAACTTCATCTGATTTGCTATAACATGAAAAACTTTCTCTCCCCATGACAAGTTTGTGATGAACTGAAAAAAGTAAAACATAATGTTGAAAAGTTGAAAATGTTTACAAGTACAATGTGGTGTTGTGCAATGAGGCAATAGACATATCTGAGTAAATGAATATCTTTCTGTCTCAACAATGATGTTCAATATTTTGTAATCTCTGATTTTCATTGTACATCAAAAACAAAAATTTCAGTAAAGTAGCTTTTGGATTCAATGAAACCGGCATTTCTTTAAGGCAATGTGTGAAACTACAAATTAATTATCAATCATAGTTAAAGTAGCCAGGTAATTGTGGGTAAAAACTAAACAGGAAAGTATGAGGCACTTTCTTAGAGTAATAATATTGGTAGTTCTGGGTTTCCTCTGGGTTTTAAAAAATCTTAGTAAATTTACGAATCCTAGTTTTAAATTATTAGTAAATTTGATAAAATATTAGTAAATGCCATTCCGGTGGTTTACCAGTCTTTTGTCAATGAGCTTCTCCAAGACGGTGCAAAGACTCAATGTGCTACTACTGGACATACCAGTACCAATACATGTAGATTTTGAGCCAATAATTCTCCTTTGTTTCAGTAAACACCACACTGCAAATGCCTTCTTGAAGTCAAATTTATCAATATTCCTCAGAGATGGTGCCTCTATTGCAATTGTCATAATGGAACTAACTGTGCTAACTTTCAGCCTAGCCCTGGATTTTGTTTTTATTCTGTTGTACCTGGAAAAGCCCCTTTCACAAGCAGCAGTGTTTGTTGGCAATATCACACCAATTGTGACTAATGTACATAGGTATGGATATATTTCATCAACCTTCAGATCCAAAAGTATGCCCATGTATCTTGAAACCCCCCCTGTAATTTCACACAGAATTTCTTTGGTTATACTCCACTCATATTTTAGTCTTTCAGAATTCTCAATTGGTCACTATGCTCATCCTTTAACAGGGTTCTCCCAAGAGTTCCAAGAGTACTGGACGGCTCATTAATATTCATGAGCATTAATATTCATGAAAAACTGTAACATTTTATATACTTGTATGTTTACTTTCTTAGGGCTTGATGTACAAATAATAACAGCCATTTCCACTGTGCCTTCAAGGTATTTTTTCCAGTTTCAACTGAACAATATGGAAAGAAAAAATCTTTAAGTAGTTATAAAGGAATGTTTTGAAGCTTCTGAAAAATAATGCACCATTTTATGTCATCATTTTCCTGTGCTTATATCATCCCTCACTATTTTGAAGTTTGGATTATCATTGCACTATACCAGTATCCTATGTTTTTCAAATTACCTAGGTGGTCTTGTTAATGCACATGAGCAAACTCTGTAGAGTTTAAACCAAAACTTAAAGGGTTGACTATTTGGCTATGGTTTTGAAAGTCGAGTTTCTCGATGTCAAATTTGCTTCAGTCACTTCTTGATAGTCATTGTAGAATGGGAAAATTCACAAACAGAGAGGCTTGATGGCACAGACAAGCAACTTTTGGCCTATTGACCTGAAAAATAAGTGAGTTACAGAGTGTTCATTGATAATTCAAAGACTGAATCCGTTGACACCAAAGTTTGCTCGTGACTTTCATTGCAGACAATCTTTAGCTTTCCACAATGCCATGCCGCCACTCACTGTATCTGAACTGAACATTGAACAATTGAAGAGTAGTACGTTTTAGTAAGTCTCATTTTTTGTGCTTATTTTCGCCACCGTACTTTCTTTTTATAGTGTTATAAACGTTCATGATACAAAGCAAAAACCTTCAGTTTGTCTAATTCTTTCGATCGTACAGAGCTAGAGATTGTGTGACGGGAAAACCTTGTCTAGTTCATCGGCCTGGGCAATGATCAATAGCTTTGTGAACGTACGCTCATCAGCTAAAATAGCTTTATACAACACTTCGAAGGGATTTATAACGTTCTTATTTACATGACAATTCGACTAGAGAAAAAGTCCTATCTTTACTTTCAACGGAGAATCCTAACATTATATTAAGAGTACAGGGGAGAAGATATAGGTGGCATTTGGGATTGTACAAAGACGTATGCTTGTCTGGGTGTCCTGGCCAAAAAACGTGGCTGTGCTTGACAGCGGAAGGAGCATGTCTCAGATGATATGATTGGCTGATAATGTGAATAGTCCACATTCACGACCAGTCAAAATATTCGTTATAAAGACTCTTATTTTGAATGACATCATTCTAACATGTAGGCGGTCTCAATCGCCTCCTTTGAGAACATCACTGTACACCATGACGCGATGCCCCATGTCCTAAGCCTGTATTTTTTCTCGTAAAAATACAAATGCGGTGTGAAAATATTTCGTAAACGGCAGTTTTTTCTCAATTACTAATTTGCGAGCAGCAGCGGAAGCCCAGGTGGTTATGTGTAAATAAAATGAAAATAAAATGAAGTTGAAGTCAAATTAAAATGTTACTTAGTTCATACTATGTTTGCAAAATTAGTGAAACTGGCAATGAAGTATGCAGTTTAACCTCCTGTTTTGGAAAAGAAAAATCTAACCAAACAGTTTAAAGTGTATTTTGATTCTGACCAATTCTTCATTCATATTATGGCTGCATAGTCCTCTAGTGTCTTTGCTGTACAGATTTAATGCACTAAATGATTGATGATTGGTGGAATGAAATGATTTCTGTTAACAGTATAGAACCACCAGGAAATATAATTTCTCGCGGTTCGATAGTATAGAGAGAAATTGATGTCTTCACGTTACGTAAATTTGGCTCGTGGCATTAATGATTAATGCGTGGGTGGGGCTACGGAGCTATAAATTGGAAGTTTGGAGTTAGGTATTCAGTCTAGGCAGGCACTTCAGCAGCCTACAGACAGGTTCGTCCAAGTTAGGCTTCAAAAAACAAAGATGTTGTTGTTTTCGTATTGAGGGAATGAACGAAAGTGGTGAAGTCCGACACCACACCGTGGTCCTGTGTTATGCACTGTTTTCGGACACAGGTTTCCAGAGAATTTCCCTAATCTAAGGTTTTTACCTCTGGTTTTTCCTGGACGGCATGCACAGGTGACGCGGGTAATACATTTCAACCGCTTCCGCCACGCCATTAGCTCCCGCACCCAGTTATAATGTGTACTGTATACTTTGCTCTACTTGTCTGTAATAAAGCTGCCCCTCTGGCTGATCCATCATTAATGAATGAATGGAGTGGAACGTAATTCATTTATTAGAATGAGAGTATAGAGAAGACATAGAATGGCCATGGATCTATTACATAAAAACAAAGTATTATATGTATTTCACCACTGAGGGCACTGTTCATAGTCCCCTCACTGCCACAGACAGCAGCAGGGTTGCAGCAAAGTTTGGTTGTCAATGGTAAAAGTACAGTATGTGTATACCGGTACATTCCTTGTCATGATGATGACTTGTAGCTGAGAAAAATGGAATGTGATAAACCAATTGTTTCTAAATTCTAGTTCATTGTTCCCTCATTGTAAATAATTGAAACAAGGACTATTTATCAGTCTACTTTGTGTTGCTATACATGCAGCAACCTTTTAAACATAGATTAAAATCACCATCATGGTAACTTATATCATAGAATACGATGATCTTCAGCTTCTCTGTCTGTGGTGTCCCTCTGGAAAGGTATATTGAAAAAAGTTCTCAGTATCTTTCACCTTACCTCACATAAAGTCTGATGAATTGAAATCAAGTAACTCACTTTCCTACCGCATACACTGCAGAGGAATTAGGAAAACATGAGTAAATTTCAAGAGAAACATAGCATTTTGATTGACACATTGTCTTTGTGGCATTATTGGCTGTTTTTTCAGATCATCAGCTATACTTGCTAGTACCAGTCAGATGATATAGCAAACTCTGACATTTTTCTAAATTACTGCATCAAGTATTTGCACAAATTATGGTAGAATACACCTCTGGGGCACACATTTGGACTCACATTTTTACAATTCTTTACTGATCTACCACTTGTGTGGGGGATTTTAAAGCTCTTGGAGTAAGAACACTTTTCAGGGTCTTGTCTTTTCTACAATCAAGAATTTTATTTTCCCCCACAGGGATAGAGCTTAGTTTGAATTTCATTTTTGGTAAATGTTTGGTAATTTGTTTCTCCAGCACTAAACTTTGCACGTTGACCCCTGATTTTTACTCTTTATTTGGTAAGAGGAAGTTGCAAGTTCATTGAGGAAAGTTTGAGCCAATGTTTAAGTCTTTCATTGTAGAGGGGTACATCAAATTGATCTTTGGGAATGCTCTATACAATCATATGCATGCTTTTCTTCCCATCCAGCAATTGACTTCAAGTTGAACCATATTAATATTTAATGAATGATCAGTAAACATCAGTGAATTCAGTTATATCACTATATATGACAGAAACAGCATTAAGATTACACCTTGTGGACAATATGGTCTCACTTTCTTTTAATGAAGACAACTTTTCTTTGCCAATTTACAGTATTTCATGTAAAAAGACAAAACACAAAAAAAGAAACAGTGTGTACAGACCTGTGTTCACAGCACTGTACACACTGCACACAGACCTGTGTTCACAGCACTGTAAACACTGCCTACAGACCTGTGTTCACAGCACTGTACACACTGCATACAGAACTGTGTTCACAGCACTGTACACACTGATACAGACCTGTGTTCACAGCACTGTACGCACTGTATACAGACCTGTGTTCACAACACTGTACACACTCAGTATACAGACCGTGTTTACAGCACTGTACACTCTGCATACAGACCTGTGTTCACAGCACTGTACAAACTGCATGCATATACAGACCTGTGTTCACAGCACTGTACACACTGCATACAGACCTGTGTTCAAAGCACTGTACACACTGCATACAGACCTGTGTTCACAGCACTGTACAAACTGTATACAGACCTGTGTTCACAGCACTGTACACACTGCATACAGACCTGTGTTCACAGCACTGTACACACTGTATACAGACCTGTGTTCACAGCACTGTACACACTGTATACAGTCCTGTGTTCACAGCACTGCACACACTGCATACAGACCTGTGTTCACAGCACTGTACACACTGCATACAGACCTGTGTTCACAGCACTGCACACTGCATACAGACCTGTGTTCACAGCACTGTACACACTGCATACAGACCTGTGTTCACAGGACTGTACACGCTGCATACAGACCTGTGTTCACAGCACATGTACACACTGCACAGACCTGTGTTCACAGCACTGTACACACTGCATACAGACCTGTGTTCACAGCACTGTACACTGCATACAGACCTGTGTTCACAGCACTGAACACAATGCATACAGACCTGTGTTCACAGCATTGTACACACTGCATACAGACCTGTGTTCACAGCACTGTACACACTGCATATACAGACCATGTGTTCACAGCACTGTACACAATGCATACAGACCTGTGTTCACAGCACTCGTACACACTGCATACAGACCTGTGTTCACAGCACTGTACAAACTGCATACAGACCTGTGTTCACAGCACTGTACAAACTGCATACAGACCTGTGTTCACAGCACAAACTGCATACAGACCTGTGTTCACAGCACTGTACACACTGCATACAGACCTGTGTTCACAGCACTGTACACACTGCATACAGACCTGTGTTCACAGCACTGTACGCACTGTATACAGACCTGTGTTCACAGCACTGTACACACTGTATACAGACCTGTGTTCACAACACTGTACACACTGCATACAGACCTGTGTTCACAGCACTGTACACACTGCATACAGACCTGTGTTCACACCACTGTACACACTGCATACAGACCTGTGTCCACAGCACTGTACACACTGCATACAGACCTGCATACAGACCTGTGTTCACAGCACTGTACACACTGCATACAGACCTGTGTTCACAGCGCTGTACACACTGTATACAGACCTGTGTTCACAGCGCTGTACACACTGCATACAGACCTGTGTTCACAGCACTGTACACACTGTACACAGACCTGTGTTCACAGCACTGTACACACTGCATACAGACCTGTGTTCACAGCACTGTACACACTGCATACAGACCTGTGTTCACAGCACTGTACACACTGCATGCATACAGACCTGTGTTCACAGCACATGTACACACTGCATACAGACCTGCCTTCCCTCTGTTCATAACTCGGCGATATTTGCTTAACTTGACAACACATGATTTAAACAACAGAGAATATATGCTGACTACATGACGAGAATACTGAAGATTAACAGGATTAAGCAATGTGTGCAACACTTGCACCAATTGATTATATGACAGAATCTGCACTGACTTGCAGCAATAACGAAAGGAAAATGAATGTTGGTTGTTGTTTGTTATATGTTACAAATACTGTAACATGCCCCTGAAGTGGCTCAGTCCATCCACACTGCGAGTTGTTGATAGAGTTAATTCCTACACCGGCTTAGGTCAGGCAGTCTAAACCGTCTCAAATTGGAAACGTTTCTGAACCACTTGGGAACGTCCACACGTAACTTTTTATGACAGTATTGGACCAGAGCCATTTCACAGGCGTACTGGCCTGTGTGTTAACAGCACAATGTGTGCACCAGATTTTATTCAGATTTGATCAGCAATTCTGAGATATCATGTAAAGTAAAGTAAGCCTTTATTGAAATCGTATCCCAGTTGGGATCTTGATCATAAAGTACAATAAAGGTTTTGCAAAAACAACAATGAAAGAGTATATATATATATATATAAAATATAAATATCTATATATGAGGTCAACATATGAAAGGTTCATAAATAGTTTACTTTGTTTTTTCATTTTGTCTTGTCTGAGTTTAAAACATGTATGTATGTATTTTCCCAATTCACATAGTGATGCTTTATCTGTCCTTGAAAAGATGCTTATAAGGTCTTGTGTGCCTCTGAATGCATTTTTACAAATGTTTAGTTTACTGAAAAAATCATGTCTAATGTCTGTGTAGCCTTTGCAATGAAAAAGAAAATGTATCTCATCTTCTACTTGTTTGTTTTGGCAAATTGGGCATGCTCTGTCTATGACATCAAGGTTTCTATATCTACCTGTTTCTATGTGTAGTATGTGTGCACTAATGCGTAACTTGCACAGGGCTGATCTGTGATCTGGGTTTTTTATAACATGAAGGTAGCTTTCGAGAGAGAAATCTTTTTTCAACTCTCTGTATGTGCGAAGTTTATTTTTATGGTGCCCTTGTCTGGTATCATCATGAATCAATTCAAATGCACATTTTTCAAATAGCTGTTTAACTTTTACATTGAAATTAGTTTTAAAACTGTTTTTCATTTTCTATCTTTACATTCATGGCATCTCCAATATTTACGAGCAGCAACGATTGTTTAATTCCTGACACCCTATTATCTGTATGTGCATTGTCCAGTTGACAACCCAGATCATAAGCCTCACGAGTCAGTGTTGTATCTGCTTTTTACTTATTTTTAACCAATATTTTACCATTTGTGTTATGCTTGAAACAATTAGAGGATATCTACCCAGTTCCATTAAACATGCTATGTTGGATGCTTTATTATTCACTTTAAGTATGTGTTTGCAAAATTTAATGTGCAACTTTTCAATTGTGTTTGTTAAGTTTGTGAGTATGCCATGGTTTCAGTGTTTTCTCTGCCTGCTCACTGAAGGGGGCAATTTCTGCCCCATTCATCAAAATTAGGGGGCAGACTTGACATTTTAGGGGCAGCATTTTTTAATGCTTACTAATGACATTAAACAACATATCCTATCAAAACATGAACATAAAATGGCACTAGTATCCATGGAGACTGAACTATAACTATGTCCTTGGCTGTTCTTTTTCGATGCGTACACTCCACGTTATGCACGTCACCAAAGTTGAATGACAGGCGATATATTGTCTTTTCCAAAGCAGTCTTCTGGCCAAAAACACCAGGAAATTTACAGTTCACTACACTATTATATGGGCTTGGATCACCATCATATGGGCGTATTTGCTTTCTGTGTTTTGAGCGATTTTCGCGCAGTCAGTAACTTTTAAAGGGCAGAAAATGACTCGAAATGCGCAATTTGCGCCATTGCGCAGTCGAAGAAAACCTGTGGTTTTTGCATTTGTGCATATGTCCGCAGTCCATACTTCTGTACAGTATAGCAGAATAGGTTTTATCATGGCATCAAACATTTGTAAATGGACCTTAATTGGAATATTTGACTCTGCAAAGAGTAACTGTCTCAATTTAAAACATGCCTTCATAGCTCTGTTTTTCAAATCAATTTGTGCTCTGTTTAGTTTTCCTGTAATATTTAACTTTATGCCAAGGTAAGTATATGTTGACACATTTTCCAACTCATTACCATGTATAGTAAATTTAAATTTGTTGAAAATTTCCCCGATTTGTTGAAAACCATGATTTTTGATTTGAGAATGTTTATGCCTAAATGCCATTTTTCACAATAATGCCCTATTGAATTTATAGCATTCTGTAGCCCCGTAGGTGTCTCAGATAGTAGAAGTAAGTCATCGGCATAAAGTAGACATGATAAAGTACTCCGTAATAAAGTTGGTGGGTCATTGGTGACACAATTAAGCGAATCTTTTATGTCATTAATGTATAGGTTAAAAAGCAGTGGGCTTAGGCCGTCACCTTGCCTTATTCCTCTCTCCATGGGAAACTGTTCAGTGAGTCCCTCTTTCACCCTAATGCAACCCTTCGAATTTAAATAAATTGACTTAATGATATTATAAAATTTCCCTGTGATACCATACTTTATTAGTTTGTGTAGAAGCCCCACATGCCAAATTGAATCAAAGGCTTTCTGAAAGTCTATGAAACAGCCAAAAATATATTTCCCCTTACTCAGATACTTTGTAAGTAATTGTTTTAAAACAAATATATGATCACATGTACTAAACTCTGGCATAAAGCCAATTTGTTCCCTAATAATAAGGTTTTCATTTTAATATGAGTAATTAGTCTTTGTTTTAGAACTGAAGTAAAAAGTTTACTAATTGTACTTAGCAATGTTATCCCTCTGTAATTTCTCGGGTCATTTTTGTCTCCTTTTTTGTATATCGGTATAATAATGCTGTATTCCATGCATCAGGAAAGTGACCGCTAGCTAATATTATGTTGAAAAGAGTTTTGATTTGTTTAATTAATACATGTCTACTGGCTTTTATCATTAGGGGCCCAGCCGACCGGCTGGGACCCTATTGTTATTGCTCAAGTTCTACTGACTTCCTCTTCTTCTTCTTCTGCCATTTCTTTGCTCACCTAGATCTCTCGAACGGCTGAACGAAACTTCTCAAACTGCAGGGGTAACAGGTGATGGGTAGTACTCGTGCACCTGACCTTGAATTTTTAATTAGTCATGTGACCTGGCTACAATTTTGAAATGAAAATGTTTTTTACTGTCCCATTTCCATAAAATTTGACCGATCCAAAATCTTTTCGCAAACTTTATGGCAATACTACCTAGATGCTATATATGAAATTTCAAGGATATTGACCCGGCGGTTTTTGAGAAGAAGATTTTTAAAGTATTATTTTTCTGATTTTTCAATGACCTTTGACCTCCCCTATACTTCTGCAGCTAAGCTATATCAGTCCGGGTTATGTCCATAGAGAGGATATTACGATTGACCAATCAGCGAACCTGCCGCCGCCAACGTCATGAATAATTAACCATGCAAACCTTGGCTCGTACATTGCAACGAGTTTGGAACTTTTCGGCTTGATTTCGCCCTTTATTTTTAGCACTGGGTAGTTTTTAGATGTAGACGTTAAGCACAATGTTCAGTGTGGCCGAGATGGTGACCGACACAAGTGGTTAGTACATTGAAAATTACTTATTTGGATGAATTTCTGGCCGGGTACGGCTCCTAGAAATCAGCATTTGACCCTTGTAAATCTACAGTAAGTTATTTGTCGCCAAATATCGCCTATTTTGGTCAAATTTCAATTTAACCTTGCCATCTGCAGTATGGAGAATTTTCAAGCTTTGCAAAGATGGGTCAACTGTTTTAGTCGGTCATCGGAGCACGATGGAGCACGATTTTTTCGATCACCATGCGTTGCCCGGTACGATTGACCCTTCGCTCAGAAAAACGCGCGCCGGATCAATCGCCGAGAAGTTCACCAAAAGCTGGAAAGGAGAACGAAAAACGTCCAATAACTCTTTGTCGAATATGGTCAAGGGTTAAGAAACTCAGAAAACTATTCCTGAAGAAATCTTACAATTTTTAACACGGTAGAACGTCGCCAATCGACTGGAGCTAAGATACTTCCGGGTAGCCAACAGTCTCACTCGATCGGTGGATCTGTCAGGTCATATCGCGATCTGAACCATGGATGTAAAAAATAGACCAACGTAACCTTTGACCCTTGTACATATACAGTACGTGATTGGTTCTTGCCTTAATTTCATTACATATACGGTACGCCATTGGCTCTTCCCTACTATCCTCTATATGGACATAACCCGGACTGATCAATGGCTTATTCTGGCCTATGTAAGAGTCATATCTAATTCGGGCAATCCAATAGAGCCAGAGGTCTGATTTTTGGTATATAGGGATAACCACGGAAAACAATTTTTTAATAAAATGTCACATGACTTCCATGACCTTTGACCTCAAACATACATATATGTCCATAACTAAGTAACCACAAGTGCTACAGCCTTCATATTTGGTATGATGGGAGACCTTATGACACTACATCTTGTACCTCATTAATTATGCGCATATCTAATTCTGAGCCAGCTAATAGAGCTAGAGGTCTGATTTTTGGTATATAGGGATAACTTAGCAATACAATTTTTTTGACAAAATGTCACGTGACCTCGATGACCTTTGACCTTGAATATACGTATATGTCCATAACTCAGTAACCACAAGTGCTACACCCTTCATATTTGGTATGATGGGAGACCTTATGACACCACATCCTGTACCTCATAAATTATGCGCATATCTAATTCTGAGCCAGCCAATAGAGCTAGAGGTCTGATTTTTGGTATATAGGGATAACTTAGCATTACAATTTTTTTGACAAAATGTCACGTGACCTCGATGACCTTTGACCTTGAATATACGTATATGTCCATAACTCAGTAACCACAAGTGCTATTCATATTTGGGATGATGGGAGACCTTATGACACAACATCCTGTACCTCATTAATTATGCGCATATCTAATTCTCAGCCAGCCAATAGAGCTAGAGGTCTGATTTTTTGTATATAGGCATAACTTAGCAATACAATTTTTTTGACAAAATATCACGTGACCTCGATGACCTTTGACCTTGAATATACGTATATGTCCATAACTCAGTAACCACAAGTGCTACACCCTTCATATTTGGTATGATGGGATACCTTATGACACCACATCCTGTACCTCATTAATTATGCGCATATCTAATTCTGAGCCAGCCAATAGAGCTAGAGGTCTGATTTTTGGTATATAGGGATAACTTAGCAATACAATTTTTTGACAAAATGTCATGTGACCTCGATGACCTTTGACCTTAAATATGAGTATATGTCCATAACTCAGTAACCACAAGTGCTACACCCTTCATATTTAGTATGATGGGAGACCTTATGACACCACATCCTGTACCTCATTAATTATGCGCATATCTAATTCTCAGCCAGTCAATAGAGCTAAAGGTCTGATTTTTGGTATATAGGGATAACTTAGCAATACAATTTTTTTGACAAAATGTCACGTGACCTTCATGACCTTTGACCTTGAATATACGTATATGTCCATAACTCAGTAACCACAAGTGCTACACCCTTCATATTTGGTATGATGGGAGACCTTATGACACCACATCCTGTACCTCATTAATTATGCGCATATCTAATTCTGAGCCAGCCAATAGAGCTAGAGGTCTGATTTTTGGTATATAGGGATAACTTAGCATTACAATTTTTTGACAAAATATCACGTGACCTCGATGACCTTTGCCCTTAAATATGAGTATATGTCAATATTCACAAACCACAAGTGCTACACCCTTCATATTTGGCCGCCATATTGGATTTTACGTAAAACATGCAATTTCCACTGACACGTACAGTAACTATGAGATGATGTTCAAAATCATACTTTTCCAAGATCGAATTTTGCACATAATATCATTAGTACAAGATCTTTCAACCATGTTATCCGCTTGGGCCCCGCCAACGCTGCTTGCAGCTTTAATTTCATTTGTTATTTTATCCATACTGGGGCTTTCCTGTTCTTTAAAGTACTGATGGCTTTTGAATTTCTAATTCAGAGATGGGTTTGTCCAAAGCTGAGATCTGTGTTCCCAGCCTCTGTTGATCGATCATGACATTCTCATCTATTAATGGCAAATCTACCTTTGTATTAAGGTGGTTGGAAAGGCTAGAGCATCAGTTATAAATTTCAACAAAACTATTAAAATATAAAAGTAGTCAACATTCTCTGTGGAATAAAAAAAACTAGACATTTGGGCACAAAGGCATTGCAGAGTTATAGCCTGTTAAAACTTCTGAAAAACTGACCAAATAAGAAGAAGTTGGGGAGTCCTTAGTGTATTAACTATGGTAGAGGTCCCCTAGCTTTTAATAAAATGTTTGAAAAGGGAAAGTCATTATTTGCTGTTTTTCAGGAAAGTTTGACAAGGCGGTGCTGGCATTCAGAGTGAGTGACTGCTATTGTAAATGCATTTTTAGATTCTTTGAGTGTCAAAAAGGTGTCAAAAGTGAGATTAACCCAAAAAAACTGCTCTATGACTTCAAAAGAGGGGTGCAAATATGGCTTGTTTTCAACATTTTTGACAGAATAACAGTTTTCCTACATAATTGTATACCAATTTAATCCAACTTTGAAATGAGATATGAACATGGAATTTTTACAGCCTATTAACAAGGTTACAGATAAGACTTGTACGGCACAATTTTCCTGTATTTGAAGTACTTTTGAAAAATCACATTTGAAATTTGAAAGAATTTTAATGATTTTTGATATATAAACCCATGTAAAATCATAAAAACAAATTTTATTTACAAATCCTGCCGTACAAATCTTACAATAAATAGTGTCAACATATTTATAACTAATTTGGTAATATTAATACTATCCAATTATTATTAAATTCAAATATGTAAAAAAGATATGAAAAATTAAATTTTAATATTTACTGGTGTCATATTTCAAAATCATGGCTGCAAATATACAATTTTTATATTCTTTGGAGAAAATATTAACTAAGGGAGTTATCCTGAAAATTTGAACTAAATATCTTGATTCTAACACTTGAAACTTGACATTAACTCTGAGAAAAGAATTGGTGCAAAAATAGCCTTTCCAACCACCTTAAGTGCCTTAAAATGATTGTACCCCCTTTCTTTTTCAATTGGTGTGTGTTCACTGCTATTATTTTGTGAATCTGATTTCAACTCATTAATCAGCTCCCAGTACTTATTTGGGTTTGATTTCCCCAAGCTGTCTAATTTGTTTAAAATCTGACTTTAAATTCTCTTCTCTTTGTTTTAACTAGACGTTTATATTGTTTCTTTAAATTGTAGCACGAGCTCCGTAATTCAGTATTATATGGGTCTCTGCTCAACTTAGTTGATAATTTGTAAACATCATTTTTTAAATTACCAAGATCATTGGTATACCACTTTGGTTTCCTAGAGGTGCTTAACTTCTTGCCCTTTTGTTCCTTTTTTTTCCTTATAATGCGTTTATGGAGACTAGCTCCTGCTGTTTGTAGGAATATGTTTGATAACATTGCACAAGCTGTATTAACTGACTGTATTGTGGCATCAAAATTTGTTTTGTTAAAATTATTAATGAGTGATGCAATGTGTGGATTATGTAATGCTTCATAAAAGTAATACCTAGAGTCGCTGTTCCATACAAAAGTAAAATCATTGCTATGTCTATCTTGATTATTTTATATTAGTATCTACATTATTTAAGTAGGCGTTAGTCTGTAACTGAAATTCAGTTTGGCAATGATCTGATATAGAAATGTTAAGTGGGTGAACCTTAAAAAATAGAATTTGCTAAATAAGTTAGTACTGACGATACTATAGTCCACAGTACTGCTGCCATGCCTTTGGTGACAGGTGAATTTTCCAATACTGTCTCCAATACATCTCCCATTAAGAATTACCATATCGGTGGCCATGCACAGATCTAAAAGTTGGTCACCATAATAATTTTTCATTGAAATATCCTGTGAATTCGTTTTTTGAATGCAATGTCTGCATTTGATAAATGATGGTCGTCTTGTTCATAAATTGTAACCTCCTGTATATTCTTAGTATGTGCATTGAACTCTCCAGTGAGAATAATTGCCCCCTTTTTTGAAAATTTAGCAAAATCTTTTTCCAACAGCTGAAACTGGTTTGACTCTTTCCAGCTAAAAATACTTGACCCTTGTGGACTAAAATATAGGGTACAAATAAAGATATCATCATCTAAGTTAAAAAAGTTACTATCTAAACGAACCCAAATAAAATCTTCAGAACTACTTTCCATCTGCGTAATACCAGCAGTAAAAATATCTCTAAAATAAAATGCAACTCCTCCAGAGGGTGAGCGTGCTTTTCTATGTTGTTTGGTTCTAGCCGAATGAAAAAAACTATATTTTGAAATATTAATATTTGAGTCCACTCTTGTTTTTGTCTCTACTAGACTAAAAAAATCAAACCTTTCTAAACTACTTAAAAAACTGCTATCTCTAACTTTCTGTTCTAAATTTCCATAAATATTCCATGTAGTAAATTTCAGTGTAGTTCTCGCTATTGAGGAACACACCATGTCAATAGTTCAAAAGTAGTGACAGTGAAGTTAAGTATTTTGACATTAAGATACCTGATTCAAGGTCCTCACATATCTAAAGGACGGATGTCAATGATGTATTCAATTGTTGATAAAATTCAGTATGTTCGTCAAAAACTCCCTCACGAGGTGCTTTCCTTTGTCGTTATTGCTGTTGCTGTTGTGATGAGGTGGTTCCTTTATCGTTATTGCTGTTGCTGTTGTGATTGCTGTTTGAATTGTATTTGTAATTCCAGGAGCCATTAGTGTTATACTCTCTCCCTCGATCAGTGTATTTCTTTGAAATGTGCTCTTCTCCAAACTTAGGATTTGGCTGATTGTTACCCATCTGTGTCAGAATAACTTTGTAGATGCTTCTCTTCATGTTTGCCACTAGGAAAGCAGTGCCTTTGTAATTTGGATGTACTTCATCTTCAAACAACTCTAATCTAATATTATTCACTCTGTCTTGGAAATTGTTTTGTATGAAGTGTAGATTTTGTGAATTGTCACTCATGAAATGGAGAGTGTCATTAAATTCACTGCTGGCGTGATTTAAGGTATCATTGCCTAACCTCGGTAAAATGCTTGATATAAACACTTTACTTTTTGGATAGGTTGCTCTAGTTGTGTCGATTAGATCTTTATACTTGTTTTGGCACATGTCAATGTGGTGTCCCGTTTGCAATGTTATTTGATCCAATGTGCAGCACAATGTTTTGTGGGTCTTTTAGTTTGGCAGCCTTGATGAAAGCATGGGCGTACGTCATCTATTCCTTTTCCATGAAGTGTTTTCACAAACGTCTTTCTGATTGTTGAAAATTTCTGTGGTCAATGTATTTAATGGTCGAATCACCTATAATTACCGTGTTGAAGCTCCCTTTCCTGGAATAAGCCAAAGAGTCTGAATGGGCTGGCCCAATTGATGTGTACTGTGTTGTGTTTGTACTTCCTCTGTTTGCAGCTGAGGATGGTGTGGATATGTCTTTCATCACACTCTGCTCTGTGGACAATGATGATGAACTATCTGAGTGTTCACTGAAGCCAGAAGGGTTCACAGAATCATTTAAGATGTCATAGTAATTACTAGCTGGAATATTAGCAGTAATTCTATCATCTGTGTCATCTGATGGAGTTCGGATCTCAAGCTCCATATTTTGCGAGTGTCTTTTCTCTTCACCACAATTCAGTTTTATTGTTTGAGTTGAGACATCAACATTGTCTCTTTTCTTCTGTATATTTTCATTGACAGTGGCCTTCAAGATGTCAAGAATCGTATTCTGGATCTCCTGTATTGTCATAATGTTCTTTTTAACAAATGCGACATCTTTGTTGGTATTTATAATAGATGTCTGCAGTTTTCCCAGAGCTGCTGTCACATCACTCATTGCTTGCTGACACGCTGCTGTTAACTTATTCTGAGACACCCACTTTGTCTGTAGATCAAGCTTGTCTTGTTGAATGAATCTAGTCTATGTGAGAGATCAATGTAGTTTGATTCAATACCCTGTATCGTTTCCATGAAGGAAGATTCTTTCCGCAAAGCAACACCTCTTGCTTTATGTAAGAGCACTGACTTGTTTGGCGAGAGGCGTGAGCTGACAGGCGTTTCAACACTTAATGATTAAAGATCAACTTGTCTTTCCCTTTCAGTCAAGGTACCAGTCTCTCCATTACATTCCCCTGAGCTGCTTGCCAAAATAGCGGTAGTGTCAGTTACTGATTGTTCAGAATATCCGGTTTCTGAAGTGGCGCCATTTCCAACGGCATACTGCTTACACTGATGGTCTCCATCTTGTGAAATTTGTTTTGATTTGTCCAAAGCACCATCCAAAAGACACTCGTGTTCACATTCACTATTTTCTCCTACCTTTGCAATTAAACGATCCACTTCAGCTTTTAACTTTTGGTACTCTTGATCACGCCATTTCTGGATATATTTACCCTGAATGAAAATTACGCCTGAGGTTGAATAGAAGCACACTGTAACTTAATTATTGCCATCGCTGCTGTCCCCTTGATGTAGATCAACCCATTTCATTTGCATGCCGCCCGGTATGCTGCTCCACTGAACTTCGATCTTGTTATTTGCAGCAAAAGTTTTATGGTATATCTCAACTTGGCAGCTTCTACCCAGACCTTGATTCTCGCCTGTGTGGTTCTAAAACAAATGTCGTTGACCTCACGATGTTGACTATTACTGTAGCGCCAATGGGTGACACTATCCGTTTCGTCGCTCAGGAGGTCCTTTGCTTTCCGTGTTGTGCTCCGGCAGGAAATTGTCAGTCTCGTGATGTTTCTGAATGTCCCTGTTGATATCTGCTTCATATAAAATCATCATTTTTTGTAGAACGGGTCATACGCTTGGATTTTTCAACATGCTTTTGATCTGCAGCAGTTCCAATGTCCTTGAATTGCGTACCAGTAGCCATTTTGAACACTCCAAGTACCACAACAAGGTTACAGGAAGACGTCGTCGTTCCGATGTTTTTGTGATTGATAAATCATAAATAGAGTGAGTTGATGATGTATTACAAAGTTGTAAGTGATATTTTCAGACCTGAATCGGATCTTAAGTGCACAATACAACCTACTGAACATGGAGCGATTGAAACATGTGTGTTCAGTCAAGTTAACCGGAAGTAAACAGACAGACATACAGACAGACATCACTATGACATACATAAGCCAAAAATAAAGCATTAAAAGGTCTATAACTACAGATTTAGTTGATTTACCGGCATAAAATATACCATTAAGCTTATGGGTAGACGTGCAATTGATGGATTCACAATTCATGTTCAGTGTCAGTGAAGTCTGGAAGGTGAAGTGAAGGATTGTGGGATAAGACTATTTATATCATATGTGTATTTGAACATAAATAACATACCTGAACTCTTTTTCTTCTTGATTTTTATGTCGCTTAAGAAATGTTTGCACTCTCAAACTTATTCCTGTGTCTTTCTTTTTATACAGTAAAGACTTCTTTCTTATCTGACATGGTTTAGTAACAGCTGAAAAAAATTCAGAACACACATTTTAGCCTGGTAGTTCAAGAGAACATCTGACTCAGTACCCTATGAAATGAATATCTGTTTTAACATTCATGTCACTGTTTTGTAAAATTTGAATTTCCATCGTTAATACATACAAAAATTATTATTGTAACCAAGCTATCTTGATATTGTGAAGGTAAAGATTTGATTGGAAAATGCAGGGCACTTATATCTGAGATTTAAGATCTGGAAGATATATATATGTGACTGAAATGAAAATAGAATAATATCAAAGAAAAATTCAAAATTTGGATCACTGGTTTGGACAAAGCTAATCATAGCATGTAAAATTTGAAATAAATGTATGATATTCTTCACAGCTATGTTTGCAAGATTAGGTGAAACGGGTGTTTAAACATGCAATTTAGTCTCCTGTTTTCATTTACGTTGCAAAATACACTTTAGTTTACTGACACTTTAGTTTACTGATTCTGACCAATTCTTCATTCTTTAACACCTAGGCTGCCATGCACCGTACTATGTTTCCACGTGAAGTGAAAACATATTGTGACTTAGACAGTCACAGTATCGGTACCTCTCATGTTAAGCAACATGACAAGAATTTTCTAACCAACATACATTCTATTTGACTGGTGTATTATTCCCCAAGTTCAACTGAAATTATTGTGTGTGGCAGTCAGAAATATCAGCAGATAAAATTATCTCCATAGTGAAAAGGGATTGACCTCGATAACCAAAGTGTAAAGTTAAAAAGCATTGTCATGAAAGCAATGCCTTAAGACGTGAAAGAATTGTTTATGTACAAGAGAAATTTGCTTCAGGTCAACACGTGATCTCAGTTTGCACAAATCAAGGAGCATTGTGGGTAGCATCACTCAATTCTATGCACTGAAATATACACTGAAATGTACAGACAAAATCAGATATAGCAATAACAACCCTAGATTTTGTCATTGAGCACTTTGCTGCTTAAAGTGAATGTATAAATTAAGATTCAAGATCTCTACATTGTAAGAGTATGAATCAGTATGAGCCAGAGAGAAATATCCATGAAGTCTCAACGAACTCAGAAAGCCAACACTGTAACCTTTGACCCTAATCAAGTGATTTTAGCTTTGTGTTGTGATACCTTCATGGTGTAGCAAAGCCATTGACCTTTGGTACTACAGACCTGTATCTGCAAATTAAACCACTTTTGAAATCATTTTTCCTCACTTTAAACATAGGATTAAACATTAGCAATAACTTCTGACATCATGCCTTTCCTTTTGAATGTGGCAAATGGTCCTTCAATATGCATCTTGAATATAAATTTGACAAATATGGGGGAACAAACTAATACTACCAAACAAAATTGAAACGTTTTTCTCTAAAAATACAATGATTCAATTTAGGAGAAATTCCAGACTCTTCCAACTGCATTACTTCTTGTCCTCAGCTTTCAACTGCATTACTTCTTGTCCTAGTTTTTACATTATGCAGAGAGGATGTATGAAACTTGAGTAACAGATATCATTACTTTGTACTTGAAGTAATTTTGTGTTATTACATTATATATATATATATATATATATATATATATATATATATATATATATATATATGAAGTGTGGTTGTGTGTTTGCTATTAACAATTTAAATAAAAGCCATACCTAAGACAGAATATTTCTGCATGGATATGAGCATATTTTTCCCAACAGATAAAAGTGAAATTCAAAGAATGTTGTTCATGAATTGCACACTCTGCCGCTCCACTTGGCATCTTCATATTGGAAAACATTTTTCGGGATATCTACACAGTCTGCATACCATTCCTTGCATCCATCATATTGTCTTTTTTCCTTCAGGATGTCTGCAAATACAATAAACATCATTATTGAATTACCTCAGGTTCCTTTGTCTATCTGTGGATCTACATTTTGGGCATGGGTCAAAATATGTTTGGCTTTTTTCCAAAACAATTATGTAGGTACTTCCTCATCAGTTTATGATCCAACAGTGAAAATGGATGCATATGAGACTGTGAAAGCAATATTTCAAACAAGCCACAATCTGTACCTCCTCTGGTTGCTGGACTGGAATGTGGTTAACCCTGACAGACTTGCCTTGAATCTGTAAGAATGAACAAAGCTGGAACAAAGATGACTTAGATATAGTGTGATTAAAACTGTCATAATAATTGACAGTATCCCCTCTAATAGTCCATTGTTCATACAGTTACCCTTTGACCAGGACAGTATAGGACATCTATCCTGTTACCTTTTGAAAGAAATAAACATCCACTTAATTAAGTTGACTTGAAGTCAGCTATTTCAGGAAACTCTCCAGCTGGTGACTTCTGTGCTGCTTGAATAACAGTATCATTTAGTTGATCACCGTTTGAAATTGGTTTTGAATTGTCACCACTGAATTTTTCCAGTGTATTCTTACTCAGTTCTGGTGAATGAAATCCAGTGACCGATGTAACAGTGTGACTGTTGTCAAAAGACAATATGTTAATTTCTTTGTCTTGGTGATATTTCTGTGCTTCATGGACATATTCAAGTTTCCAGATTTGCCATTTTCGCCTTCCTTGTATCATATTGATTTGTCTACTTGGAAAAGTACAGTTTTGGCATCCTAAAAGCTCCCTGACATTCTCACTGTCAGTACACAAATCTTTGATAGCTTTCTCAGGCAGAGTCACCTTCACTTCTGGCTTACCAGACTAAGTAAGCTGGTGATAGAGATACCATCTGATCTGAAAGTAGAAAGAAAGTTTGACATTGTTCTATCAGTTAATACATTTCATTCCACTGTTGAAAATTCCCTGCAAAAGACAGAGGCCATAAACCTGTACCATGTTGGTAAATGTGAAGACCATCCCTTGCGAACAGTTTCTGGACAAATTCCTGCAGAAATGATAAAGTGAATCAATAAAGCCTACGATCTTGCCTAAATACTGCAAGAGATGGTTGAGAGGTATAAAAAAATATTAAACCTCTCGATGAAATTTGAAGATGGCTGTATACACAGCTATCTCAGATCAATTCAACTCTGTATCTACTTTCAGCTCACAGCAAAATTAATTATACATTGTTAGGTATGGAAAAATAGGCAAGTCTTTAAGAAATTGTGTGAATTCATATCAATGACAGTTTATCAAGTGGTTCATTTAATCCCATCATATACAGGATCTGTTTATTATAAACACTTTTCATCTGATGATACCTCCCACTCATATAAACACATGTTGCTATCTGTCAAATTCAAATGTAATTGCTACATGTTTGATATGTTTGACAGTTCAGTAACTTAAAGCCGCTATATTACAGCAATAACAAATACAGAGTAAATGGCTATACTTTCACTTTCCGTTTTGCTTGTCTTTGCCTTTGTAACAACCATGTTAGGTCGAAGGTCATTTTGTTGAAGGTCATTGGGCCGGTCAAGGAGACCATAGTCAGTATAGGCCCCAGTTCAACTTCAAGAGTCTTTATTCCGTAGTATACCAGGGTAGAAAGTTTACCAGGGTAGAAAGTTTCCAGCCAGTAACTGACATGACACTGGTAAATGACTTTCCAAAGCGAACGTATAAAATGCCAACAAAGGCAAACGAAAATAGGCGAATTGGATTTCATCTGCACATTGCATGCAGTGTACAACAAGATAGATGGCTGTACCTGCATTCCATCGTTGATGCCACACTATCTCCCGGGCCACATCATACTACACAAAAAATCTCCTGCAACTTTGTTCATTCTATCGTGCCAATGGCTGAGTAAAACATTCTGAGAAGCATGAGTTATTTAAGTTTGCTAAATAAAATCATGTAAAGTTTGGTGGAAAGAGTCCCACGTGTCAATAGCCAACTTTTGTGTATTGACTTTTATTTTCCCAAAGTGACCTTTGACCCGGCAATCCAGGATGGCATATGGAGCGTGAGATGGGTGTATTGCCAAAACTTTAAGTTTAAGGCTAAAATATTCCATAAAATAAATACATAAATACCAAATTACCATTATTTCACCAAAAATTTCAGAGATTAATCTCTCTTTCACCCAAAATTTCAAAGATTAATCTCTGAAATTTTGGGTGTAATAATTGCAAATTTGGTAAAAATATAAATAATTCCATTTAGTAGCACATTTTTTCATTAAAATTACATACAGTCTTTTCAGTTCAAAGTTTTACTTTTTTTTATTTTACGATGAGAATGTGAAAATTTAGAAAATTAGGCATGGTGACCCTCATCTTTTTTCTTTAATATTTGATTATAGTCATATCTACAATTCCAAATTCCTGATACTTTCAAGTCTCCTGATCTTCCATATCATGTGTTGCTCTCTGGTTTGATCTTGTGTGCAAGTAGTACACATACACAGGCTGTGTTGGCAAGCTGAATACTGGATAATTCAACATGCTGGGAAGTAGAACAAGAACATTGTTGTATAAATTGAACAAAAAATATTGTCAAATGCAGTGCACTGCATACTGGCAGTGACCGAGAAAGCTCTGCCTCTGATGCAGTTCATGAAAAGTTTGGGTCACATGAGCTGTGAATTTGTATCATTGACAACTGACTGTCAGTCTGGATTGTAAATCATTTATCACCTAATACATATTTACATAAATTATCAGACTTATTGTTGACAAACTGAATATTGTGTGTTTCAGCATGCTGTAGGGAGACAGCAAGAAACTGTAATTGATATATATTGCACAGAAATATTGAAAAATTATCAGTTCCAGCTTCTGCCCCGTTACTTAGGCTCATGTGCTTTGATTTTTTACAAAAAATCATACACGCTTAGACAAAGTCATGAAAAATATGACAAAATTGTTAATAATAATAATAATAATAATAATGTTTAGTTTAATTATACTAATATTACAACAATTTGATGACATTAAAATGTTTATTACATGCCTGGATGTGAGTGCAAATCTGTGCATTGATTTGAATAGGAACATCCGGGGAGTTAGCGGGCCAATGAACGATGTACTGACCGGTTTCCATGGTTACCCAGTCCAGTCAAGCACTTGACATTTTCCACGTCAAACTAGACACTTAACACTAGATTAAATATCAATGCATGCACTCCTATTTAGACTTTCATGAAAATCTGTTTGATGCTGGTCGATAATGCAGGGCTCGAAATACTTTTTTTCAACCACCTGTCCACTGGACAAGTCAAAATAAAAATAGCGTCAAGGACACTGTAGCTCCCATCCTGGACTATTTAGTGTTTGTTCTCTGGTCAGATATTTGAACATGTGTGAAAGGGATAAAGTGCATGAAGTGAAAATACTTAAATGAAATGTACTGGAGACAGTGAAATATGTTTAATGTAATTATTCAGAATATAAAATGGAAAAAATACAGAATTAGATATATCGAATACTGTGATACAACCATTAACTCAACAAGTCATTTACAATGACATAGTCCCCACTTGTAATAGGAGTATAAGTCTTGATGGGGCAGGAAAATGTGGTCATTAAGAAGTATCACTGGAGTGTATATGTTGAGATCTATGGGCACATAGGTCTATGTCGTTGTTCCCAATTTGAAACACATGAGGCATGTCTAAGTTATGGTTCTAAATCGGGAAAAAAGATCAGTACTCTAGCAGTATTGGCCAGCCAAGAAATACATATGCGCATTATAAATGAGGTACAAGATGTGACATCTTAAGGTCTAATATCCTATCAAAATTGGAGGGTATAGAACTTGTGGTTACTGAAATATGCATATATATGTATAATCAAGGTCAAAGGTCATCGAGGTCACATGACATTTTGAAAAAAAAAATTATATTGCTAATAAATCCCTATATGCCAAAAAATCAGATCTCTAGCTCTATTCGCTTGCCCAGAATTAGATGTGTACATAATTAATGAGGTAAAGCGTGTGTTGTCATAAGGTCTCCCATCCTACTAAATACAAAGGACATAGCACTTGTGGTTACTTATTTATTGACATAAACATATATTTTAGGTAAAAGGTCATCGAGGTCACATGACATTTGGTAAAAAAATTTCTCTCCCATAGTTATCCCTATATACCAAAAATCAGACATCCAGCTCTATTGGCTCGCTCAGAATGAATATGCGCATAATTATTGAGGTACAGTATGTGGCGTCATAAGGTGTCCAATCATACCAAACATGAAGGGTGTGTAGCACTTGTGGTTACGAGTTATGGAAAAATATGTATATTTGAGGTCAAAGGTCACCGAGGTCACGTGACATTTTGCCAAAAAATTGTTTTGCTAAGTTATCCCTATATACCAAAAATCAGACCTCTAGCTCTATTGGCTCGCTCAAAATTAGATATGTACATAATTAATGAGGTACAATATGTGGCGTCATAAGGTGTCCCATCATACCATACATGAAGGCTGTAGCACTTGTGGTTACTGAGTTATGGACAAATATGTATATTTGAGGTCAAAGGTCACCAAGGTCACGTGACATTTTGTCAAAAAAAATGTATTGCTAAGTTATCCCTATATACCAAAAATCAGACCTCTAGCTCTATTGGCTCGCTCAAAATTAGATATGCGCATAATTAATGAGGTACAATATGTGGCGTCATAAGGTGTCCCATCATACCATACATGAAGGCTGTAGCACTTGTGGTTACTGAGTTATGGACAAATATGTATATTTGAAGTCAAAGGTCACCGAGGTCACGTGACATTTTGTCAACAAAATTGTATTGCTAAGTTATCCCTATATACCAAAAATCAGACCTCTAGCTCTATTGGCTCGCTCAAAATTAGATATGTGCATAATTAATGAGGTACAATATGTGGCGTCATAAGGTGTCCCATCATACCATACATGAAGGCTGTAGCACTTGTGGTTACTGAGTTATGGACAAATATGTATATTCAAGGTCAAAGGTCGCCGAGGTCACGTGACATTTTGTCAAAAAAATTGTTTTGCTAAGTTATCCCTATATACCAAAAATCAGACCTCTAGCTCTATTGGCTCGCTCAAAATTAGATATGCACATAATTAATGAGGTAAAATATGTGGCGTCATAAGGTGTCCCATCATACCATACATGAAGGCTGTAGCACTTGTGGTTACTGAGTTATGGACAAATATGTATATTTGAGGTCAAAGGTCACCAAGGTCACGTGACATTTTGTCAAAAAAATTGTTTTGCTAAGTTATCCCTATATACCAAAAATCAGACCTCTAGCTCTATTGGCTCGCTCAAAATTAGATATGTGCATAATTAATGAGGTACAATATGTGGCGTCACAAGCTGTCCCATCATACCATATATGAAGGGTGGTAGCACTTGTGGTTACTGAGTTATGGACAAATATGTATATTTGAGATCAAAGGTCATCAAGGTCACATGACATTTTGTCAAAATATCCGAGATATCTGCGTGAACGGATGGACTCACGGATGGACGAACAGACGGACATGACCCAATCTATAAGCTCACTGGACTTCATCCGTGGGGACTAAAAATTGTGTCACTGCATCCTTTTTGCAATATGAATACGATGAGAAACTAAATTTTTATTTTTCGTGGCCTTATACATGGGAGTCTATGGAGATCTGCCTTATACATGGGAGTCTATGGACGTGTAAACTAAAAATATGCAAATTTCACCACGATTTGCCCACATTTGGGAAAGGTCACTCCTATGCACTTCCATACCAAGTTTCAAATCAATCGGACTTGTGGTTTCAGAGCAGGAGATTTTTTGACCAAAAATGGGAGAAAATTACAAAAAATTCATGAAAAATAGCAAGTCCAAGATACTACCCAAGATGTGCACAATCATTCCATGTCAGCCAAAAGTACTTACATGCTAATTTTTCATGTAATCTGCTCAGTGGTTATTGAGTTTTTTCAATTTTGACTGTTTTTACATTTTTTCACTTAATTTGCATATTTTTGGCAATGACAACTTCATTTGAACAAAATCTCATCTACAGCCCATCATCCATGTACACACCAAATATCAAGATGAAATGTACAGCGATTTTGGAGTTTTTGATGTTGACGGACAGACATACAGACATACAGACATACAGACATACAGACATACATACATACAGACATTTCCCTAGCCTATAAGAATAGCTTCCATTGCCATATATACATATGGCTATGGGAGCTAAAAAGTACCTGTCCCAGTGGGAAAAGTACCTGTCTAAAATGGCATAATTTATTTAAAGAAACTATACTAATTCAACTCACCTGAGACAATGTCCAGAGAAATTGAATGTTATTTTTAATTAGTTTGATAGGAAGTTTTTGACAGAACCAACGAGTGAATCTTGGAAAATTCAACAAACTCACGTCTGTGTTGTATGCAAAAGGGCGTAACAACGCCATCCTTGTAGAGATGGCTCTGAGAATCTCCCAATCTAACAGATTTGAGACGTGACCTTTGATAAATCAACATGGCTGCCTCCTGTAAACAGTGATAAGATATTATCGAACTTTCTTTACTTTTTTCTGACAGGTAAATATCCAAACAATGATTTTCAAAATTTTAAAAGGTACATAAATTTAAACTTATGAATATTTGCTGTAGTCAATAGGTTGAAATACTGGGTTACAGGCTGAAAAATCTACCTGTCAATTTGGACAAGTACTTTTCAAAACTACTTGTCCCAGGCCAAATTTCACTTGTCCGGGACAGGCAGACAGGTATTATTTCGAGCCCTGTAATGGTAAAATTGTCCGAGAATGCCCTGCATGTAACCAAATGTCATGATATATATGTTAACTGTGAAAGGCATGTAATACAAAATTTGTCACCTGATCTCGGGCACATAAACCCATGTATTCAGGCAATAATATATAATGTTTCATTCAAAAAATTTTCAGGTCCCCATTGCCAGAGCTCAACTTTCAAGTTCCCATCTGCTACCCCAAAATATTTCATATACCCCCTGAATTCCTCCAGCCCCCCCCCCCCCCACCATTTTTGTGAATGCAGCCAAAGATACAAACAACCCTGAACAAAGGAATTTCAGTGTGATAATTGATTTGGCATTTGACATTCTGCATAATGTCAACAAAGTTATATTCATTGAAGACATGTACACTGTATGATGGAAGCAATATTGAAATAGTTTTCCCTAAATATAATTTTACATATTATTACATATGTACCACAGTTTACTTGCATCGAAGCGCGCGCGTACTATCGGTATTTGCACTGCAGTGCAAATACCAAAAACATTATTCCATACCTGCATGCAAATGAATAGAACAGCGCGTGATCCTTGTCTTTCAATGTGTGTCGCGTAAACTATTTAAAATGTGTTCGCTTGTTTTTTTTAGTTCCTTTATTTTCTCGATAAAATAAACAGGGGGAAACATATGTAATAATAACAGAACCCCATGGCGAGCGAGCAAGCTTGCCGTACCAGGGGTATTTGCACTCGTGTTTGCGTTGAATCCGGCTGTCCTTTCACTCGCTGCGCTCGTGAAAGCACGACCGCCGGATCCCCCGCAAACACTCGTGCAAATACCGCTGGTACGGCGGACGCGCGCTTGCACTCTCTCGCCATGGGGTTCTGTCATATTACCACAGGTGTAAACCCTAACCAAAAGGACAGGAAAAGTCACAAACAGTTTTCAGATACTGGCCCTTTTAATGCAAATACATCAAAATTTATTTTTATTATTATTTATTATTTATTTATTATTTATTTATTTATTTATTTACAATGACATGCAAGCATAAAACACAATCCATAAGATTAGGATTATTGGTAAAAGTATAGTTGGTATTTAGCTTTGAAAAACATCAAAGCTCAAAATAAACATCAAAACAGTAAACACAATTTCATTTGTCTTCAATACACATCCATTGTAACCGTGTATGTTAAATTCTTCTAATTCAACTACACTCATAACAGGGGGTGCAACAGTCAATACAGGCTAGAAATCAATACACATCATTTTTCAAGAATAACTTTGCTGAGCTGAAGTTTTCAATATGAACTGTCATTCCAGTCAATTCATGCTAAATTCTGCTACTTTAACTACACTCATAACAAGAGCTTCCAAAGTCAATGCCGGTTCCAAATTGATGTATATCATGTTTCAAAATTGACTTAGCTATCACATTTTCAATAATTAGTTGTCATTCCAGCAGAAATTTAATTCATCTCATGATAGTGTGATTGCATATTGAATACATTCACGATTCGCCAGAGAGATAATACTACAAGTTTAACTCTGGCTGTTCAAAGTGCAAAGTTGAGTCCTGCAAGCTTTAATTTATACTGTAGTGTATCCTGTAATTGGGGCCTCACTCTGTGGACTTTTAATCTAGATCTGTGTCATTACAAATCTTAATTTTGTATGTACATGTCCCTATAGGGGTATTTAGTTAAATTTATACAAAAATTCAACTTCTTGTAAAATCAATGTCATGTACAGAAGAACAATAGAGTGAATTGATGAGTTCTATGATTGACCTGAATAACAAAGAACTGATGTCAGATTTAAACTGAGATGTTTTTTAGAATACAAGTCAGACTGATCATTGTGATTCCTTCGATGTACATGCTGTGTTGGTATTTATCAACTGTCAAGATAATCTCGAACAACATTTTTAAAAATAAGGTTTTGAGAGAAAACCAGATTCATTCCCAGTTGTCATGAATTTTGTGAACAATCATAGGATAACTCTGTACTGCAAAATGTTTTGCAAAGAATTACAATATTACAGATAAGGTAGCTGCCAATCTGAAAATCATTAATAAATATTGTCTGATGAAGCAAAAATATGTTGACAACGCCAAATTGGTAATGGAGGTCAAAATAAGTGTGAAAATGAAGGTTATGTATACAGACAATAAACCTGAATATTCTTATGCTGAGGCAAACCAAACTAAAATTTTCACTGACCCACCAAAGTACTTTCAGTGGTCTGACACCACATTCAGTACATATCCTGTATTTCTTGGTATGTGTGCTTTTAGAAAATGAACTTAGACATCAATAAAAGACACATAATTATGAATAAAATTCATTGAAGATTTGAAATTCCAAGTGAATGCCATTTTATAGGGCCATGGGTAAAAATCTATGAAATAATATTTTTCTATCGTCATGATCCCAAAGACTTTGACAAAGACCATCGCAGAAAACATTACAAATTTTGACTGTGAAGCCTGAGATACAATGCTTGGTCAGAGTTTTAAAATAAGATGTCCCTTACTGTGACGAAGAAGTTAAAAAAAACTCAATAAAACAAAGAAATGAGAATACTTCAAATTGCAAAGATGAATTTCAATTTTTGGTTTGAAGATTGTACTATGTACAACTTGCACTTTGCCAATACATTATGTTCAATTATTCTTTTTTACATTAAGAGAGGTATGATTTGAATCAAGAAGGAAAATACATAAAATAATTTTAAATTCACGGTTCCTCTCTATGTAACTCAACAAAAACAAGGCACTAAAATTCAATTCTCCATTGACATTTTTATGTTTTCTTTTGAAATGAATACACAAAAATTATAGACCAATAATAAATCATAAAATGTTTTACTAAACATTTTATGATTTATTATTGGTTAGTTTGAGTTTGTAACTCTAAGAAAAATACTAAAATACACTTTGAGCAAACTCCACACATTTTAAAATGTAAGTATTTTCAAATAGTGTTATGATTTCAACAAAACCAAAGACTGACCACAGTTGACATAATAGGCTTCATCAAAGAATATCCCTGTATGACAACTAAGTGAAACAATAAACTTTATATTTACTGTCATGGTAAAATTGCAATGATAAACTCCCCAAAAGAAGTGAAAACCTACCTGTAATAGTTTTGCTTACATTGAGGTTGACATTAAAATTGTTCTGTACTTCACAGGTAAAATGGCAGTAACATTTTATTAAATTATGGATATAATCTTTCACTCCTGTTGTACAGAAAAAAAATCTTAACAACAATAAATTTCAAAATAACAGAGAAGTGAAAACTCTGCAGTATTGTTTACATTTAGGTTGACCTTTGACCTCTTTGTTACTCTTCAGGTTCTGAGTGGACAGTGCAGTTATTGGGCAGCTATGAGTCTGGTACAGAGCCAGGACAGTTTAATAAACCCAAAGGTCTGGCATGGCATGGAGATCAGCTTGTGATCTGTGACACAGAAAACCATCGCATACAAATACTCAATAAGAATAAGGTGGTCATAGAAATTATCAGATTTGATGGTCAGTTTGACAAAGAATTCAAGCCATTGGTTGTGGCCATATCCCTGATGGTCACTTCTTTATCACTGACATCGGTAATAACCAAATAATTATTTGTGACCAAAATAAAAAAATTATTCTAATTATTCCCCAAAGTGCAGACATTGAGGCTAGCAGCATTACTGTAATGGCAACATTTATTTTTGTCACTGACAGCAAAGGTAAAAGTTTGATCAAATACAACATCAAAGATGGAAAACTTGTTGCAAGAGTCAGTGATCAATTCAGTGATCCATACTCTGTAATGGCTACTAGCAACAACCATCTCTTAGTGTCAGATAGAGACAAACATGTCATTCATGTTTTAGATTCTGATTTGAATTTTCTGAATTCATATCGCAATGATAGGTTAAAGTATCCACGAGGCTTGGATGTCGATTCACACGGCAATATTTATATTTGTAAATGGGGGAGTAATGGCATTGTAAAACTGAGATCTGATGGACAATTGGATTGTGTATTATTTGAAGGTGTTGGGTATTACCCAGAGTTCATTGCAGTCAATGATGACATCACAACAACAATTGCTCTCACATCGTCGTGGTCGTCTCAGTCCGTCCACCAAATCAGAGTATACTCTGTATCAACATAGATATGCATTACAATCTCATCAAAATATCACCATTTTTAACACATTTTTCACATCCTACACCCCAAGTTTGGACTAAAAATCTCTTGTCCTCAACTCGACACAGAACTTCCTGTGCATCCGGATCAGAATTGTGAAAATTTTGGTGAAAAATTCAGGAATTTTTTGAAAATGCATTCAAAGCAATGGACGGTCTGCATCGGTGACGTCATCGATTGTTTTGTTGACTTCAAGTAAAGTAGGTCAGTAGGTTTTCTCCATTTTTCTCAAAATCTAGAAATTTTAGACATCAAGTGTGGGCTAAAAATTTCTTGTTCACAACTTGATGGACACGTTTATGGTGGTTGAAAACCAAGTTTGAAAAATTTGGGTGAAAAATTTCTGACATTTTCATAAATGCATTGATTGCAATGAGCAGTTTGAATTGGTGACGTCACTGGAATGCCAAGTAAAGTTGGTCATGATAAGAATTTCTCAATTTTTGGTAGGATTACAAAATTTAGACATCAAGTGTGGGCTAAAATTTTGTTGTGTATGGGTCGCTAGACTTGCCTATGGTGACCAGAATCCATGATTAGAATTTTTTGTTAACAAAATATGAGTAACTTTTGATGAATGATAATGAATGAATGAAAACAATCAATTGATTCTTGAAAATGCAGTGTTTAAAATTCAATCATTAAAATTCTCAAAATGGTTTTCGGACTTAAAATTGATTTCCGTACTTTGTATTGATTGCACGGTTTCACTGAAAACAAAAACCGGCGATTTGTAATTTTCCAAACTCACAACAAATGGAATATTTTGATGAGATTGTGTATTGGACTGTCCTGACAAACCATCAGATCTCAATTACACCAGAGACAAACGACCGGTACGGTTGATTTGTCAGTGAAATGTACTTGTAAAACATTACCTGTATATCCTGTGATAACTCCTGCATAATATGCAACAAATATTTCCATCCGATCGCGATGGTAAATTCCAAACTGTCCATGATCTGACAGTGAGCAAGTGATGGCCAGCTGGGATGGCCGGCCATGAAAACTTGTGAAGCCCAGTGCTGTGAAGCAGGATTTCGTGACAGCGCCTCCTCTGGCAAATCATGAGATTCTTTTGAAAGAGGGCGCTGTGACGCTCATCGTAGGAAATTTACATCCGCAGTTTCTTATAGGAAGACTGTGGCTTCACAAAGTAAAATACGGATGCAGCAAACACTAAAATTTCCAGAAATATGAACAAAAGATAGTTTTGCTTAAAATATGTTACTCAGATATATTTTGAAAAGAATAAAACTGGTTTTGGGAAAGCAAAAGTGTTGTAATTGACTTACCGAAAGTCTTCTCTTTGACGTTTTCGGTCTTAAAGTACACATGCTTGCAATGTCAATGCATTGTAGAGGAAAATAGTAGATATGTAATGCGTTATATTGTATTTCCTGTACTCTTAAAATAGGGCAAGGTTCTCTAAAACAACTTAAAGTATAGAGTTTAGTTCGTATGTCGCAATTCATTTCTTTTCGGTCATTTATGCCCGGATTGTCATAAAATAAGCAAAAGCTAGCGCAGTATAATTTTTGTAACACCGATTTAAGCAGTCATAAACTTGAGTCGTACATGTGTAACATCTTTATTCTGATGATTAATTTATTTTGGTCTTAACGTTTTCCAAGGGCAGATAGAACGGTATATATTCATTGATAAATTTGCAGTGCATTGCATTGTCAGTATTAAAACTAGAAATTCTTACTTGGACTGTAATTTTCAGTTTTCTATTCAAAGGCTAGAAACCGTGTGTGCTTCATTTCATTATAGTTCATAGTATACAGTCTTATCATCCTGGAAATAGATATGTATATTTATACAAACTTTCATTTGTATCCAGGATTAGCGTGAAGATTTGTTCACTTTTTTCTGTCACCAACATTCAACGATTACTGACTTATACATGTGTAAATGAATTGCGCAACTATGAAGATGTTCCATTTCGATTGCTACTGAAACTGTTGTCAATCACTGTTAACTGACAAAACATATCCCACTTCCACGCAATGTAAGTCGCAATGTACACTTTCATATTCTGTGATGTAATTCTTGCATTAAATGTATCAAACACGAAATCGTTTGTTTCACTTTATTTTGAATTCGTGACGAATAAAAGTGCAACATAGAGTATTTTTTGCAAATCACAATGAATATTGAAACATTCGATTTAAATAAGACGACATGACGTTTGAAAGCAAAATTTCCCGAAAGACCAAAGCAGATGTTAGAGTTAGTCGGCCCGAGATATCTCACTGATCCCATAACGGTTAGAAACTCTATGAAAGGATACAACATCTGCCTTTACTTGAATTTCTTGCATTTGCCATTTCTTGACCTGGAAAACATTTTTATCGTTTGTCTATTGACTGTGAATTCCCTAAGCGTAACTTCAACTGTTTAATTTTTTTCCTTAGAGGTTGGTGTGAATGACATCCATGTTCCTTTCAATCTCCTGTTCCCCCAAACTGACATGAATGTACAAACATTATTAATTGGACGATTTCGATGTTCTGTTGTAACATCTTCCCAATGACAGTAATATAGTTAAACCTGTCGGTGTGCGCTTTTTCCTTGTAGTCCGTGCAGAACGCAATTATTTTTCTTCACGTCATACGATATGAAGATGAACGCCAGACATATTTGTCCGCATTATTTTGTCCACGAAGCCCACCAACTTGTAAATGAACTCGCGTAAATTGAAAAGGGAGGAGAAAAGGGTGGATTAAGGTCACAAGAAAAATATCGAACACTTTCGAACTCTCTGTAGGAAATTGAGGTCATAATCCCATCAAAGTATATATTTTCTGAAAGCCTATAGATATTGGCAAATGCTGTTTTGTGTTATTTTATAATTGTTTAAATAAGGATCTTGTGACAGTAAATTTGAATAACCTCTTAAAATCATTTTTTTATTCTTCCATGCACTATAGGTACAATGCCATATTCAGCACATTAGCGTAGAGGGCGACATAACGTTAAAGGGACCACCAAACGGTCCATGCACACAAGCGTGACGATATCGCTCTCAGCGGCCTCAGGGCACGATACTTTATCTGCGTGATAATTAATGCGCTACATTGAAAAATAGACAAATAAAAGTGTGAAATTGGCATTTTCTGAAAGTTTAACTTGTCGAATTCTCTTACATCCCCAAAATTACCCGATGTTAAGATATGAATTTAAATAATAAAATATTTGACAGCAATCCTGATGGTGACATTGTCCTGGAGGTCCGTTTTACTGTCATCGTGAGTTTTTAGGAGAACCGTTTCACATTCTCTGTAGTCTGCTTTCACTACTTAATAGTGACTAGGGTCCACTGGCTCCATCAAGTTGTGCGGTCAACTATCACAAGGAGTGTCTTACCTTAGTTATACCTGGCGGCAAAAATCTCTACTCTCGCAGATTTGCCAATGAGACCAACTTTTTTGATCGAAATGCTAACCTTTGCACCTCTCATGAGGTTTCGCCAATGTATTTATATACCGCACACGGTGAAAGATCATTTCATTGCCCTCTGAAGGTTAATATTCACTCTTGGCATTGTAGTGTACATGTGGGTGCGTTTTACATTTGAATCCCTCTTTTTCATGTCGGACACATCCCTCTTTTTCATGGCGGACACATTGTATATGATATTGTAGCAGATGTAGACTTGCTCAAAGTCTGTTGGCATATAAATATCAAAACAGAGTAAATTAAGTAATAACGTTCAGCAGACTGTCGCTTTACTGGAAGGCTATTGCGTACATCACGGTGAGGACGCGATGCAAGGCCATGCAGCCAGTAACTGCTTCCGAGAACAGCCATGTGACTGGAATCATTCTTTACTAGATGTTTAAGTAAGAAGTTCTGTGATCCCGAAACATCAAATCCGGAGTAATCTTACATTATCGTCGTATGGCGAAATAATCGTAGTCGCTTAATATAACGCAGTTTCAAAAATTTCCAAAACATGGTTTTGCGGAAAACAGTATTCAACAAGATTCGTGTAATAACGATTTATCTGCACTGTTTATATTTCATAAATATTAGTGATTCCATTAATATGGAATTTTCTATGGGAATATTTTGAAGATCAATCGAGTCCTTATAGAGTTACATTTTAACAGTTCAGCATTTGCAAGGGTCAATGAGATTGTTACAGAGATTAAACAATCATATTGTGTTCACTGATAAAACATCAAGATGCCAATGATATGGACCATCCATGATATGGACCATCCATGATATGGACCATCCATGATATGGACCATCCATGATATGGACCATCCATGATATGGACCATCCATGATATGGACCATCCATGATATGGACCGTCCATGATATGGACCATCCATGATATGGACCATCCATGATATGGACCATCCATGATATGGACCATCCATGATATGGACCATCCATGATATGGACCATCCATGATATGGACCATCCATGATATGGACCATCCATGATCATCTAAACAGAAAGAGTGAAGAGCCGTGACGAAACCAAGGAAGAAAATCATCTTCAGGAAACAGACACTGGATTTCATCGTATGAAATCCCGATATTAAACGTATGTAAGTTGATGTGTGATGGGATTTTATACAGTCAATATAACCACAGAGAAACATAGACAGAGTCGCAACGGGTATTGTTTAAGGCGTGAAGCAGTTGCGTAACCCATCCATGTTCGCTAGATGTAGATAAATATTAGTGATTCCATTAATATGGAATTTTCTAGGGGAATATTTTGAAGATCAATCGAGTCCTTATAGAGTTACATTTTAACAGTTCAGCATTTGCAAGGGTTCATGAGATTGTTACAGAGATTAAACAATCATATTGTGTTCACTGATAAAACATTAAGATGAAAATGATAAGGACCATCCATGATATGGACCATCCATGATATGGACCATCCATGATATGGACCATCCATGATATGGACCATCCATGATATGGACCATCCGTGATATGGACCATCCATGATATGGACCATCCATGATATGGACCATCCATGATATGGACCATCCATGATCATCTAAACAGAAAGGGTAAAGAGCCGTGATGAAACCAAGGAAGAAAATCATCTTCAGGAAACAGACACTGGATTTCATCGTATGAAATCCCGATATTAAACGTATGTAAGTTGATGTGTGATGGGATTTATACAGTCAATATAACCACAGACAAACAAAGACAGACTTGTAACGGGTATTGTTTAAGGCGTGAAGCAGTTGCGTAACCCATCCATGTTCGCCTCGCCTCAGGTTGCTCTCGCCTCTCTTTTCCGAAGAGTGCCGACCATGCATCCTTCGGTAATTTTCGGATTTTCGCCAAATGTTAAGCGAAAGTATGTTCGGCAAAGTTTGTGTTGTTGTTGTCGTGTGGTGCTGAGCGGAATTGACGTGCTGGCGAAAACGGGAGTGTTTTGAGCTTCAGGAAAGTGAGTTTTACCGTTTTAAAAATTCCTCTCATATTTTTATGAATATATAATGAGTGTGTTTGAACCAAATTTGAAAGTCTTTTATCGATACTGTCTAGTTTTACTCAATGGTTTACGGTCAGTCATACCGTCTTTTACACGTGCGTCAAGGAAGGACATGTTTATGAAACTGCTGGCGTGTTATGTTTTGATTGGCGTGGAGCAGTGTTTCTGGCATGAGAGCTCACAAAGTAACTATGGTTGCTACGCGACTGGCAGTACGATGCTATCTCGTCGTATTTTCGCATAATCTCGTGTTATCAACCACGAACAAAGCCTACAAAAAGTTTAACACCTTTGAAGCTCATTTTAATATGAAAAGCCAATAGTCTACCGAGATGACCATGGAACAAAAGGCATGCAAGCGTTGCGACTCTGTCTATGTTTCTCTGTGACATAACGGTAATGGCTCCATGTAACATGTAACAAGATGACGTCTTCATTATTAGTTACATGTTACATGGAGCCAGTACCGACATAACATGAAAGGGGTCACAAAATATGGCACTGCGCATGCGTAGCTTCACACTTTGACGGTGAAATGAACACGTCAACAAGAAAACACACTATGATGGTTGGATAGGAAGGGCATGTGATCCATTTCGTGTTATGATGACTACATGGAACCCTTGTAAAACTTCAACAGGCAAGTCTCGTTGAATTGGGGGATTCTGTTACATCGTCACACTCAATGAATCACGTGACATGATATTCCAAAGCAAAAGATGTGTGAATGAAATAATGTTTGAATGATGCAAGATGGTATGTGTATTGTCAAAATTACACAGAACGAAAATAATTGCCAGCACAACAGACATATGATAGTATCATACTCTATTACTCTCAACAACAAAGATTTTATTCAATCTAAACTTCCATCACATTGTTGGCAAAATCAACAGCATCCTAAACTATACCAGAATGTGTTCGATAGAAAAAAAAATTATGTTTGGCCAAAACAGTGACAACTGCTCTCACATTGACAGTTTCAAACTTAGCTTGTTGATTCAACACCTGATGCAGTCAATACGTCACGAATCCATCGACTTATTAAAGCTTTTCTTTGAGACAGCATTGAAATAAGAAAACTGATTGGCCTTGTATGCTGCCCTCTACGGTCAGTGGGGTCGTATTATTTCAATGAGGGAACGGCAGATTTTAGCCACCTTTTCAAAAAGGCCGTGTGTTTAAATTAAATTATATGCAGGTGTGGCCGACCAGATGATTCTCATAAATAGAAATAGAGGACATTTTTCAATCATGTTATTCACATATATTTTCAACATAACAACACTGTCGGGGGAAGAACAAAGTGTTCGTAACTTAATGCCCCGCCACCTAAACATTTTAAAGTATTCGCTTTATTATCGTTTTCATCAGGCATGTGTATATGCACCTATCAAAGTTTTCCACCAGGGGAGGGGCTGAGAGAGGGCCCACCGGGGCAGGGGGTGAGAGAGGGCCTATCGGGGGAGGGGGTGAGAGAAGGCCTACCGGGGGAGGGGGTGAGAGAGGGCCTATCGGGGAGGGGGTGAGAGAGGGCCTATCGTGAGAGGGGGTGAGAGAGGGCCTATCGTGAGAGGGGTGAGAGAGGGCCTATCGGGGGAGGGGGTGAGAGAGGGCCTATGGGGGAGGGGGTGAGAGAGGGCTATCGTGAGAGGGGTGAGAGAGGGCCTATCGGGGGAGGGGGTGAGAGAGGGCCTATCGGGGGAGGGGGTGAGAGAGGGCCATCGGGGGAATTTTACATTTGTTTCTATGCCATGTCAAATCATTTATATATTGCATTTATGTGCAAATTTGAACCTTTGCCAGATGTTTGCAACTTCGTTCATTGAAAGTGTTATAATCAACATAATGAATAATATTCACTGAATCAAAGTATATATCCCCAATCAGAAAAGTTCATTAAAATATGCAAATTAAGAATTGTTCTCATTAAGTATGCAAATTGGGAATTGGCTGAAGTAAAAATGTTAAATGACTTTCAATAATGTCGTCGTATCATAGTATCTTTAATGTACAGACCTATGTTCACAGCACTGTATACAAACTGTATACAGACCTGTGTTCACAGCACTGTACACACTGCATACAGACCTGTGTTCACAGCACTGTACACACTGCATACAGACCTGTGTTCACAGCACTGTACACACTGCATACAGACCTGTGTTCACAGCACTGTACACACTGGATACAGACCTGTGTTCACAGCACTGTACACACTGCATACAGACCTGTGTTCACAGCACTGTACACACTGCATACAGACCTGTGTTCACAGCACTGTACACACTGCATACAGACCTGTGTTCACAGCACGTACACACTCAGGGTTAGCGGTAGGATTTTCAAGTTAGTAGCCACACTTACTCAGTGTGGCTAATTTGGTCCAAATTTTATTAGCCACACACAACTTTCATTAGCCACACATACTAAATACTGGTAGAAACATGCTTCAGTCTTAAATTGGTATAAGACATCTATACCCTCTTTCTGCATTTCAGTGTGAAAAGGTTTAAATGTTAAGTGGTTCTTTTTATCTTTCTAAAGACGAAGATTAACAAACTTTTAAAGTATGGCCATGACTGCTTGATTTTTAACGTTTCTGCTGTTATACATTTCTTTTTTCACTGCAAAGGCTACACAGACAGTAGACATGATCTTTAAGTAAACTAAACATTTGTAAAAACACATTCAGAGACACAAGACCTTATAAACATTTTTCAAGAACAGTCAAATCATCATTATGTGATTTGGGAAAATTGTTTGAACTCAGACCAAAATAAAAATGAAAAAGAGTAAAATATTGATGAACATGTTACATCCTCATCTATATATACTCTTTTGTTGTTGATTTTGCAAAACCTGTATTGCACTTTATGATCAAGATCCCCAATTGGGATAGGATTTCAATAAAGGCTTACTTCACTTTACTTACATGCCTACCCTAGTTAAACCCCGATACAGAAAGGTGCACGTGATGAGCGTATAATAGATCATTACAGTTAGTAAAATTACTCTTCCGATCAGAAAAACTATTAAAAAGGTGTTACAACGATGAGACATTGAAGTTCCCGCGACAGCATCGTTAGGAAAATGGCACGTTTTGCCAGTACCTTCATGAATCTGTGTCCCTCCGTACCCCCGTTACCTAAATAGAATAGTCCCACTCCGCATATCAGCCATTGTTATTCTCACTCAAGGCCACGATGCGACGTTGGTTTTCCTTCTGCAATTTCATTTGTTTGACGCTATTATCCTTTCATCAGTGAAGATTTTTACCGGTGACTATTACAACTTCCAATGCTGTGTCGTTGTTTTCACAAGATGTAGACCGTTTGATATGCAATGTCGACTTGCTTTTATGTGCAGTCAATGCACATGCCATGCCAGTTAGTTAGTTTACGGTTCACACTATGCTGTTGATCGACAGCATACACGACGTCTTTGTTTCATGTTTACTTTTTTAAACTCAAGTTATAACTTATGATAAATGTGGAAATTTCACTAAAATGTCGCTGATCAGGGATTGTGTAATCAGTTTGATTTGATACTCTGATATGAAATACTGTGTCAATAAAGCTCGGAATCGTCGCTGAGTTTTGCTGCTTTTGGCTATGGTTGTCTATCTCAGTATCAACGTGATCGGAATGCCAGTTCATGGAGATCGAGATCGCGAGAATGTAATCATAACTGTTTTCTGTATTTTGTCTTCCTTTACAATTTCAAGTAAGTGCTTTAAGTAAAGAGTTTTTTATGTTGTCTTTAGCATATCAGAGGAAAAGCATTAAGATTTGGACTTTAGCTTTATCAATTTCGACTATAGAAATCAGCTGTCGCCACGCTTTTGAGATCGTGGCGATTGCCGACGGGCTTTTGTTCGCCACAAACAAGTTTAGTCGCATTTTGCGACTGTGGCGACCTCTACCGCGAACCCTGACACTGCATACAGACCTGTGTTCACAGCACTGTACACACTGCATACAGACCTGTGTTCACAGCACTGTACACACTGCATACAGACCTGTGTTCACAGCACTGTACACACTGCATACAGACCTGTGTTCACAGCACTGTACACACTGCATACAGACCTATGTGTTCACGAGTGGGGTGCGGGATTGCTGGATAGCTGAATAGCCCCCTAAATAGCTAGGTAGCTAATAGCTACGTTAGCCATAAGAATAGCTTATATTTAGCTGTTTGTGGCTATTGAAGCTATTATTAATTTCCACAGGACACTTTTAGCTGCTAATAAACGTAGTAGGTAGCTATTCAGCTAAAAACAAATGATTATTGTAGGGCTGGTTATAGAGCTATTCAAGCTATTAGCCGTTTTTAGCCGCTAATAGCCACTCTTAGCTTACTATTAGCTGGCTACCAGCTACAAACTCCTGATGCCGAAATGGGCCGGCTATTGAGCTATTCAAGCTATTAGCCGTTTTTATAGCCGCTATTAGCTGTTATTAGCCAGCTATTAGCTGGCTACCAGCTAAAAACTCCCGCAGTGGGAATGGGCTGGCTATTGAGCTATTCAGCCTATTAGCTGTTTTTAGCCGCTAATAGCCACACTTAGCTAGCTATTAGCTGGCTACCAGCTAACAACTCCCGAGGTCGGAATGGGCTGGCTCCTGAGGTCGGAATGGGCTGGCTATTGAGCTATTCAAGCTATTAGCCGTTTTTAGCCGCTAATAGCCACTCTTAGCTAGCTATTAGCTGGCTACCAGCTAACAACTCCCGCGGCCTAAATGGGCTGGCTATTGAGCTATTCAAGCTATTAGCCGTTTTTAGCCGCTAATAGCCACTCTTAGCTAGCTATTAGCTGGCTACAAGCTAAGCAGTGGACTTGTCTGAAAAAGCCTGACAACTACTTATTACCAAGGAAGTTACGAGCGTGACTTTCACTTAGGTGTACAAAGAATTAGACATCTCATAAATATACTGAATAAATATTGTAGAACCAAGAACGTAGTATTGAGTTCTTTATGGAAGATATTTTTTTCATGCAAGTGTAAGTTTCTACTAACCATCGCACATGGCATTTTTTCTGCATTGAGAGCTGAAGAAATCACAAATTGTACGTATTGAGGATTTCATTCACTAGCATGAAACGAAATGATCGGGGAATCTTGCGATTTGTAGGACCAAGAAATGTATTAAGTCACATGGCTGGTTGAGCGGTAGAGTAGTTATGGTCAGTTAGTCTCTGTTTGAAAAGGTTTAATGTGATTGCTTGTGTCTAAAAAGTTTCATGTGATTAATTGTACCGACATTCACGCAGATGCTAATCAAATACCAGTGACGGGTTTTGCATTGTCTTTTGTTCAAAAACTTATTAAATATGCATGTCAGTTTGCAGCTGAACACAAAAATTGTTTGTAGAAGACTTCCCACAACTGACAAGTACACAAGCGTTTGGACGATAAGCTGTTGTTTTGGCTTGGCCTCTGTATTAAATGAAAGATGTGCAAGAATATGGGTAGAACCAAGAAAGTAATATCAAATGTTCGGTTACTTCAGAAATACAATGCATTTCTTGTCGAGCGGGGCTCTACGGAGGAAATGGTATAAGCGAAGGTAGAATCACGCCAAAAGATCACGCTGTACATGAGAATTGGTAATGTTTATGCCCACTTTACAGGTTTTAACAGATACTAATCCCGGCGACAAACATGAATGACTGATTACACAGGTTCTAAATCAGACAAAGAACTGCGACCAGTAAGTTCATGTGGAAAAGCGGAAGCGCAGTTGCGAGATCACTAAGATCGGCAGTGGGAATAATAGGTGTAAATAGAGAGATATCGACAAACAGGTGCTGCATTGCAAGAGTAATCGCACCGTAAGACATTTGGAGACTTCTCGAGTTTAAAGCAAATGTTGAAATGTAATAAAAAAGTCAGAAAATACACGTACGAATTGTATGTCACCTCATTCGGCGTGTTAATGATGAGAGTATCAGTTTCCAGGCAAGGCAATAATTAATACGGGAAAACATGACAGTGACTTTGCATGAATATGATTGATAAGAAAATAGCTGATAGCCAGCTAATAGCCAGCTAACATTGGCTAATAGCGGCTAAAAACGGCTATTAGCTTGAATAGCTGAATAGCTAAGGATTTTGGTATCATAGCAGAATAGCTGAATAGCTGCTCAACAACCCCGAAGCAGCTATTAAGTTTCCGTCATTAGGTCCCAAACATAATAGCTGAATAGCCGCTAATTATCCCTTGAGTCATTGCTGTAAACCCTCTTAGCTGAATAGCTGCTAAATATGTCAAAGCTGGCTATTTTGGCTATCCAGCAATCCCGCACCTTTGGTGTTCACAGCCCTGTACACACTGTATACAGACCTGTGTTCACAGCACTGTACACACTGCATACAGACCTGTGTTCACAGCACTGTACACGCTGTATACAGACCTGTGTTCACAGCCCTGTACACACTGCATATAGACCTGTGTTCACAGCACTGTACACACTGTATACAGACCTGTGTTCACAGCACTGTACACACTGCATACAGACCTGTGTTCACAGGACTGTACACGCTGCATACAGACCTGTGTTCACAGCACATGTACACACTGCACAGACCTGTGTTCACAGCACTGTACACACTGCATACAGACCTGTGTTCACAGCACTGTACACACTGCATACAGACCTGTGTTCACAGCACTGTACACACTGCATACAGACCTGTGTTCACAGCACTGTACACACTGCATACAGACCTGTGTTCACAGCACTGTGCACACTGCATACAGACCTGTGTTCACAGCACTGTACACTGCATACAGACCTGTGTTCACAGCACAGTACACACTGTATACAGACCTGTGTTCACAGCACTGTACACACTGCATACAGACCTGTGTTCACAGCACTGTACACACTGCATACAGACCTGTGTTCACAGCACTGTACACGCTGCATACAGCCATTTTTTACTTTTTTACAAAAACATTACATGGACAACAATACCTTTCCTGTGTTCACAATTGTCTTCAGCTGAGCTCTTCCACTGTTTATCTAAAGCTATCTGGAAATGCTATCACCAAGTATCAGCTAGCTAGAGTGAAGAATTAGAAACAGTAGACTGTAAAAATTACTTAAACGTAGATGCATAATTGGTCTCTCTGTGAGAATTTTTTTTTATACAGGCTGAAAATGTAGAGTAGTGGCTTTGTAGCAGAAAGATGCAATGTAATTTTACGTAGTTCATTTTGTGTAAAGTGAAACCTGTCCTTACGGACACCTGACAAATGCGGACACCTCTCATTTACGGACACTGTGTTTATTCCCGAAAGGGCTGTTATTACAAACAATAGGTCGGCAACCTGACAAAAGCGGACACCTTTGAATTGTGGACAGCGGACAGCTCTTTGATACAAAGCGTGTGTTTCCTATTGTTATGAACCTGACAATTACGGACAGATACTTATCACTTTGTTGCGGACACTTGTCACGTATTTCTGTATATCGGAAGATCAAAGATTAGTTTGTCCAGTTTGTCACAGCCGTTACGGACAAACAATGTCCTGCCTGTTTTTAACGCAAACGGACACGCTGGCGGATGACACCTTCGTATTGTTTGACTGCCGACAAGGCACAGCGAAGGTGATTGAACTGATGTCGAACCACATGGTGTAAATTACACCTTGGAAAAGCATGGACGATGACTGACAGATTTGCACGAAGTTGCATAGTCCACGTTTCTACATCGCGTATGGTGACATGGTTCGCCACTAACCACACTCGGATATATCCACAGTTGCAAGTGTAGTGATACGTACCGGCCGCCGCGTACTATGCATAGAATAATTGGCATAGTACGCGGCGGCCGGTTCGTATCACTACACTCGCAACTGTGGATATATCATAATAAAACACATAAATGAATTAAATTTCACTTATTTCTTTCATTTACATCGTCATTGAATGTTATGTATCAGATACTAAATGCTGGTTTTGATAGCGTCCACATCGCGATCGGAGTCGTCGACTAAGCTCGGTACCGATCAGTGCAGTCTACAGCCATGCTAACAGATACGGTACGTACGGTAAGCAGAAATCGGATAGTCATTATCATAATTTATGCAGTTTCCATGGAGTTTTTTCCCGCTACTCAGACTTTGCTACGCCACACTTGCACTTGGGTCTTTTTGTTTGTAAACATGAAACTGCAAAGAAAACAGACGTGTGTCCATTCATGAATATTAATGAGTTTCACAATTACGGACACCTCCAAACAACGGACAGTAAAGTCATTCCCAATGGTGTCCGCAATTGACAGGTTTCACTGTACAAGTATTTAAATCATGTTTAAATTCTTTCTGAAAGGCAAGATATATTAAATGTACAGCTATTGATTTATTAAGTCTATTACAGCAAATTTACTCCAATTGTGTGTACTTTGTCACTGTTATCATGGAGTTTTAATTCCTCACCTTGTCTGGTGGGATTGCTCTTTGTTATGATCCTCAGATATATTCATGGAACAAAATCATTATGTCTCAAAATCTTGACATTTAGATGTTCCTAAATTCATAACTGAAACCCTGTACGCAACAACTACTAGTACCGGTACTTTCAGTAGGTTCTGTCCAGTGCTAACTTTTGTCATGACAGTCACACATGATTTAAACAACAGAGAATGCGACTACATGATGAGAATACTGAAGATTTACAGGATTAAGCAATGTCTGCAACACCTACACCAATTGATTATGACAGACTCTGCACTGACTTGCAGCAACAACGAAAGGAAAATGAATGTTGGTTGTTGTTTGTTATATGTTACAAATACTGTAATACGGCTAGTTTTCAACGCCCCCGAAGCGGCCCATCCATCCACACAGCGAGTTATTGATAGAGTTAATTCCTACACCGGCTTAGGTCAGGCAGTCTGCACCGTCTCAAATTGGAAACGTTTCTGAACCACTCGGGAGCGTCCACACGTAACTTTTTATGCCATTTTGGACGAGAGCTTTTCCAGAGGCATTTTAATGGCCTGTGTGTGAACGGCACAATGTGTGCACCAGATTTTATTCAGATTGGATCAGCAATTCTTGAGATATCATGTAAATTACAGACAGACATACAAACAGACATCACTATGACATTACATAAGCCAAAAATAAAAGCATTAAAAGGTCTATAACTACAGATTTAGTTGGTTTACCGGCATAAAATAAATCTTTAAAATCAAGCTTATGGGTATAGACATGCAATTGATGGATTCAAAATTCATGTTCAGTGTCAGTGAAGTCTGGTAGGTGAAGTGAAGGATTGTGGATAAGACTATTTATATCATATGTGTATATGCGCATAAATAACATACCTGAACTCTTTTTCTTCTGAATTTTAATTTTATGTCGCTCAAGAAATATTTCCACTCTCAAACTTATTCCTGTGTCTTTCTTTTTAAACAGTAAAGACTTCTTTCTTATCTGACATGGTTCAGTAACAGCTGAAAAAGAATTCAGAACACACATTTTAGCCTGGTAGAGCAAGAGTACATCTGACTCAGTACCCTATGAAATGAATATCTGTTTTAACATTCATGTCCACTGTTTTGTAAAATTTGAATTTCCATCATTAATACATACAAAAATTATTATTGTAACCAAGCTATCTTGATATCGTGAAGGTAAAGATTTGATTGGAAATGCAGGGCACTTATATCTGAGATTTAAGATCTGGAAGATATATGTGACTGAAATGAAAATAGAATAATATCAAAGAAAAATTAAAATTTGAATCACTGGTTTCTGCCAAGTCCATATTTCACCACCAGGTCAAGATGGTTAAAATTAATGAAACACAACGTATTCCACATGATGTATTTTAACATAATACCGTACATTTGAAGGCTGTTGAAAACATAATACTGTAAAGTTGATTTTTTTGGGACAAAAGATGCTCTAACATACCAAGCCAAGTGGGTGAAAATACGTTATGTTTTGGCTCAATACCGCTTTTTACTGACTTGGCTAATGGGGAAGTGATGCAGTTATTACTGTCTGGCAGGAAAAGGTTAAACATGCAATTTAGTCTCCTGTTTCATTTACCTTGCAATATGACAATAGGGTAATGTAATTCAATGAAAAAAACAAAAAAAATCTCCACACAAAACACGACACTTTAGTTTACTGATTCTGACCAATTCTTCATTCTTGTAAACTTACCATGCACCGTACTGTTTCCACGTGAAGTGAAAACATATTGTGACTTACAGTACCTCTCATGTTAAGCAATATGACAAGAATTTTCTAACCAACATACATTCTATTTGACTGGTGTATTATTCCCCAAGTTTAACTGAAATTATTGTGTGTGGCAGTCAGAAATATCTGCAGATAAAATTGCTGTCTTTGCAATGGAGAAGGGATTGACCTCGATAACCAAAGTGTAAAGTTAGAAAGCATGGTCATGAAAGCAATGCCTTAAGATGTGAAATTATTGTTTATGTACAAGAGAAATTTGCTTCAGTTCAACACGTGATCTCAGTTTGCACAGATCAAGGAGCATCGTGGGTAGCATCACTTTCTGTGCACTGAAATATAGCATCACTTTCTGTGCACTGAAATATACAAATATACACTGAAATGTAAAGAAAAAATCAGATTAGCAATAACAACCCTAGAAATTGTCATTCAGCACTTTGCTGCTTAAAGTGAATGTATAAATTAAGATTCAAGGAGCATTGTGGGTAGCATCACTTTCTGTGCACTGAAATATACACTGAAATGTACAGAAAAAATCAGCTATAGCAATAACAACCTAGATTTTGTCATTGAGCACTTTGCTGCTTAAAGTGAACTATAAATTAAGATTCAAGGAGCATTGTGGGTAGCATCACTTTCCGTGCTCTGAAATATACACTGAAATGTACAGACAAAATCAGATATAGCAATAACAACCCTAGATTTTGTCATTGAGCACTTTGCTGCTAAAAGTGAATGTATAAATTAAGATTCAAGATCTCTACATTGAAAGAGTAGAATCAGTATGAGCCAGGACAGAAATATCCATGAAGTCTCAATGAACTCGGAGAGCCAACACTGTAACCTTTGACCCTAATCAAGTGATGCTAGCTGTGTGTTGTGCTACCTTCATGGTGTAGCAAAGCCATTGACCTTTGGTACTACAGACCTGTATCCGGAAATTAAACCACTTTTGAAATCATTTTTCCTCACTTTAAACATAGGATTAAAATTAGCAATAACTTCTGACATCATGCCTTTTCTTTGAATGATTATGTGCCAAAAAGTCCTTCAATGTGGATCTTCAATATAATTTGGAAAATAAGGGGAAACAAACTAATACTACCAAACAAAATTGAAACGTTTTTCTCTAAAAATACAATGATTCAATTTAGGAGAAATTCCAGACTCTTCCAACTGCATTACTTCTTGTCCTCAGCTTTCAACTGCATTACTTCTTGTCCTAGTTTTTACATTATGCAGACAGGATGTATGAAACTTGAGTAACAGATATCATTACTTTGTACTTGAAGTAATTTGTGTTATTACATTTTATATATATATATATATATATATATATATATATATATATATATATATATATATATATATATATATATATATATATATATATATATATATATATATACGAAGTATGCGGTTCGACTTGTCCGATACAAAGTGCTCAATACAAAAGTAGAGCGAGATATATAAGGGATGCTGGAGAATTGATTTTACAATGTCATCTCTACAACGTTGTTTCGTGAGTCGCGAAACTCACTCATGAGTTTCGCGACTCACGAAACAACGTTGTAGAGATGAATATATATATATATATATACTCATCAGGAGACTAGACTAGTCTCCTGATGAGTGAGTTTCGTGACTCACGAAACAACGTTGTAGAGATGAATATATATATATATATATATATATATATATATATATATATATATATATATATATATATATATATATATATATAAAGTGTGGTTGTGTGTTTGCTATTTACAATTTAAATAAAAGCCATACCTCAGACAGAATATTTCTGCATGGATATGAGTATATTTTTCCTAACAGATAAAAGTGAAATTCAAAGAATGTTGTTCATGAATTGCACACTCTGCCGCTCCACTTGGCATCTGCATATTGGAAAACATCTTCCGGGATATCTACACAGTCTGCATACCATTCCTTGCATCCATCATATTGTGTAATTATCTTTTTCCCTTCAGGTTGTCTGCAAATACAATAAACATTATTATTAAATTACCTCAGGTTTCCTTCGTCTATTTGTGGATCTACATTTTGGAAATGGGTCAAAATATGTTTGGTTTTATTTCCAAAACAATTATATGTAAGTACTTCTCATCAGTTTATTATCAAACAGTGAAAATGGATGGCTCTGAAAGAGAGACTGTGAAAGCAATATTTCAAACAAGCCACAATCTGTACCACACTCTTGTTGCTGGACTGGAATGTGGTTTAAACCCTGACAGACTTGCCTTGTAAGAATGAACACACCTGGCACAAAATGACTTAGATATAGTGTGATTAAAACTGCCATTATAATAATTGACAGTATCCCTCTAATAGTCTATAGTTGATACAGTTACCCTTTGACCAGGACAGTATAGGACATCTATCCTGTTACCTATTGAAAGAAATATTCACTTAGAAAAACTGACTTCAGTTGAAGCCAGCTATTTTGGGAAATATCTTTAGCTGGTGATATCTGTGCTGCTTGCATAACAGTATCATTTCGTTGATCACCGTTTGTAATTGTTTTTGAATTGTCACCACTGAATTTTTCCAGTGTATTCTTACTCAGTTCTGGTGAATGAACTCCAGTGACCGATGTAACAGTGTGACTGTAGTCAAAAGACATTATGTTAATTTTCTTTGTCTTGGTGATATTTCTGTGCTAAGTTCATGGACATATTCAAGTTTCAACATTTGCCACTTTTGCCTTTCCTTACATCATACTGATTTGTCTACATGCAAAAGTACAGTTATTGGCACCCTAAAAGCTCCCTCACATTCTCACTGTCAGTACACAAATCTTTGCTAGCTTTCTCAGGCAGAGTCACCTTCACTTCTGGCTTACCAGACTAAGTAAGCCTGGTGATAGTGCTACCATCTGATCTGAAAGTAGAAAGAAAGTTTGACATTGTTCTGTCAGTTAATACATTTCATTCCACTGTTGAAAATTCCCTGCAAAAGACAGCGGCCAACATCGGTTAAATTGAAGACCATATCCCTTGCGAACAGGTTCCAGACAAAGTCCCTGTAGAGATGATAAAGTGAATAAAAAAGGCTAAGATCTTTCCTAAATCCTGCAAGAGATGGTTGAGAGGTATAAAATCATAATAAAACCTTTCCAGGGAATTTGACTGAAGATGGGTGTATACACTGCTATCTTAGATCAATTCAACTCTGTATCTACACTTTCAGCTCACACACAAAATTAATTATACATTGCTGGGTATGGAAAAATGGGCAAGTCTTTAAGAAATTGTGTGAATTCATGTCAATGACAGTTTATCAAGTGGCTCATTAAATCCCATAATAACCAGACTGCAGTTATTATAAACACTTATTATAACATGAACTGGCCCATATCTCCACCTGTGTGACGTACACCAGCACAGATAAGAAATCCATATTACCCCTGTTGTACATCATCAACCGGAACTTTTTTCCTGCATGGTACCGTTAATACCTGCACGTCGCCACGCGATGGACACAGACCAATTTCTCGTGATCGATGCCATGCTGTCATGACATTTTTACAAAAAGTTGACCCGACAAATCCACAGATGGAAACATAGAAGGCATGTCCAACGAAAATTCGAGTCGCTAAAACTATAGCTATTCCCGAGAATCGAATGGGGATACCGTCGTTCGTTTTATTTTAATGGCTCAGTAACGTCGCGGCTAGGCTTCAGTCGAGTCGTAAGGCAAGGCTCACTGTGGACGTCGTACCTGGCGATCCCAGTTGGCGATAAACCCAAAACCTACACCTCAACGTGTTTTTCGTGGAGGCACAGCCGTGCGATCTTCGAGCCGTAGGCGAGAAGTTGTATGGCTCCGTGAAAAACACTCGTGTATGATGACGTCAAACAGAATAAAATACCATGGGATTATATATAATAATCTGATGATACCAGCTCCCACTCATACAAACACATTGCTACATGTATCTGTCAAATTCAAATGTAATTGCCACATATTGTTTGATATGTTTGACAGTTCAGTAACTTAAAGCCGCTACAAAATAGAGAAGTAAACAGCTTTACTTTCACTTTCCATTTTGCTTGTCTTAGCCTTTGTAACAACCACGTTAGGTCAAAGGTCATTTTGTTGAAGGTCAAGGAGACCATGGTCAGTATTGGGTCCTAGTTCAACTTCACAAGTCTTTATTCCGTAAGTATACCAGGGTAGAAAGTTTCCAGCCAGTAACTGACATGACACTGGTAAATGACTTTCCAAAGCGAACGTATAAAATGCCAACAAAGGCGAACGAAAATAGATGAATTGGATTTTATCTGCACATTGCATGCAGTGTACGACAAGATAGATGGCTGTACCTGCATTCCATCGTTGATGCCACACAATCTCCCGGGCCACACCATACTACGAAAAAATCTCCTGCAACTTTGTTCATTCTATCGTGCCAATGGCTGAGTAAAACATTCTGCGAAGCATGAGTTATTTAAGTTTGCTAAAATCACGTAAAGTTTGGTGGAAAGAGTCCCACGTGTCAATAGCCAACTTTGTCTATCTATTGACTTTTATTTTCTCAAAGTGACCTTTGACCTGTGTTACGTGCAGAGAAAACGAACAAAAGGGTGAACTCAGCAGTTAACGTTTAAACAAAATTTATTACGAAAATAAAACTAATTGCTAAGTCAGGGATAGAGTACAAGCTTTAAAAGTGTACAGACTACTTATCTCAGCTGGGACGGCAAAGCTCCAGTCTCAGAGTTGTAACAGTCTGTCGGATGAATGAACAGTCCTTTGGCTTGCAGGCTTGAAGTTGCACAAAGTCCACGGTATAAATCCAGCGTTGGCAGTGAAGGTCTTGAAAGGTCTTGAGAATGACTACTGCTGGAGTTTAGTAACACACAAGAGACACGATCCCAAAAGTCTGACTGGAAGCTGTGCACGTCCCTTTTATAAAGGCATATAAGAACAATCTAGAACTTTTATTGACATGCTAATTACTGTTCTAAAATTATCTCCCTTACACAACTAATCAACTTTCCAGAACATTCCAAACATGACTAATTGAATTCAAGGTTGTGAGGTCATCAAGGGCAGTGACCTAGAGAATGTTCTAGACTAATTGAACTCAGGTCATGATGAGTGTGGGGTAAATGACCTACATAACACACCCCCTCTTCAAAAAAAGAAAATTTTTCAAAGAAAAATCTTCTTTTACAAATGTAATCTTGAAAAAGATTTAAGTACTCAAAATTTTTTTACTCTAAAGTAAAATTTCGTGAAAGTGAACAACAATAAACTCTAAATACGAGAGAGACAGTCTGCAATTAAATTGTCTCTGCCTTTGATATGTCTAATATCAAGATTAAACTCCTGTAACATTAAACTCCATCTTAGCAATCTCTGATTTTTGCCTTTAAATTTCTGCAGAAAAACAAGAGGGTTGTGATCAATATAAACCACTATTGGCTGATTTGAAGAAGTAATAACATAAACTTCAAAATGCTGTAAAGCTAATATCAAAGATAAACACTCTTTTTCAATTGTAGAGTAGTTTCTCTGGGATTTGTTAAATTTGCGTGAAAAATAGCAAACAGGATGATCTACACCATGACTATCCTCTTGCAATAAAACAGCACCAGCAGCCGTATCACTAGCATCTACAGCTAATTTGAATGGCAAAGTGAAATCTGGTGCAGACAACACTGGAGCACTTTGCAGTATGGCTTTAAGTGTATCAAATGCCTGTTGGCATTGCTCTGACCAAACAAACTTTACTTTCTTTTAAGTAAGTTAGTCAAAGGCTCAGTAATTGTGGAGAAATTTGGACAGAATTTTCTGTAGTAACCAGCTATACCGAGAAAGCGCATCAGTTGTCGTTTGCAGTTTGGTATGGGAAAACTTGAAATGGCACTGATTTTAGCATCAACAGGTTTTATCTCACCCTGTCCTACAGTATGTCCGAGGTAAGTTACCCTTGCCCAACCAAACTCAGATTGGCAAGGTTGACAGTCAACATTGCTTTGCTCAGTCTCTCAAAGAACTTCCGCATGAGCTTGATGTGTTCCTCCCAGGTGTCACTATACAGGACGACGTCGTCAACGTAGGCTGCACACCCGTCTAGCCCGGATATGACGTCGTTGATCATCCGTTGGAACGTTGCCGGAGAGTTCTTCATTCCGAATGGCATCACCTTGTACTGGAACAATCCTTCTGGTGTAACAAAGGCGGATATTTCACGAGCACGATCCGTCAGAGGGACTTGCCAAAATCCCTTCAGTAGGTCAAATTTCGTCACGTTTTTTCGTACTTGCTTTTCCCACTCGGTCGATGCAGTCATCAATCCTCGGGATTGGGAAAGTGTCTGTCTTTGTTAAAGTGTTGACCTTCCTAAAGTCCGTGCACATACGATAACTGTGATCTGATTTGGGAACAAGTATGCACGGCGAACTCCAGTTACTTTTACTGGGTTCAATAAAGTCATTGTCCAGCAGGTATTTGACTTCTTCCTGGAGATATTTCGCTTTTGTTGGATTCAGTCTGTATGGATGTTGTTTTACAGGCTTACTGTCCCCAACATCAACGTCGTGATAGATGACATTCGTCCTCGTTGGAACATCTTGAAACAGGTGTTTATATTCTTGGAGCAGTTCTTTCACCTGTTGTTGTTGTTCTGGCTGGAGGTGTGCCAACTTTGTAGACTCCAGCTTCTCCAGGATTTCTGAGTTCTGAAGCTTGACCGAGCCCAGCTTTGAGTTTAGAGTATTTTCACTCAAGTCAGTTTCAGTATCACTATCTTCATAATGGCCAGAACTGACTGTACTGACAGGCTGAGTTATAGTAGGATTATCCCTATCCAAATATGGCTTAAGCATATTTATGTGACATAGCTGTTTTTGTTTTCGCCTGTCAGGTGTTATTATGATGTAATTTAAATCACTCAATTTCTTATCAATTAGATATGGCCCAAAGTAACGAGCATGGAGTGGTTTGCCAGGAACCGGAAGTAGAACAAGACTTTTTGACCTGGTTCAAACTTCCGTTTTGAGGTGCTTTTATCATATTTGGTTTTCATTGACTGCTGAGATGACTCAAGATTTTCTCTGGCTAATTCACATGCTTTAGAGAGTTTCGTACAAAAATCTGACACATATTGCAAAAATATTCAGACAATCATCATCGTCTGATAAGAATTTCTCTTTAACGAGCTTAAGTGGGCCACGGACTGTATGTCCAAATACAAGCTCAAATGGGCTAAAACCAAGAGACTCTTGAATTGACTCTCTAACAGCAAAGAGCAGAAAATGAATTCCTTCATCCCACTGTTTCTCTGTGTCAAAACAGTAGGTCCTAATCATGTTTTTCAAAGTTTGATGAAATCGCTCAAGAGCACCCTGACTTTCTGGATGATAGGCGGATGACCTATACTGTTTAATGCCTAGCTGATCCATTACTTGTTGAAAAATACCAGACATAAAGTTGGAGCCTTGATCGGACTGGACACATTTAGGGAGGCCGAATAAAGTGAAAAATTTGACTAAAGCTTTCACTATAGTCTTTGTCTTTATGTTTCTCAGTGGTATGGCTTCTGGGAACCGAGTTGATGTACACATTATTGTCAGCATGTACTCATTTCCTGATCTTGTTTTTGGTAGGGGCCCAACACAGTCTATTAGAATCCTACTAAATGGTTCTTGAAATGCAGGAATTGCTGTAAAGGGGCCTTTGGAATGGTCTGATTTGGCTTTCCTACCATTTGACATGTGTGACAAGTTTTACAGAAATGTGCTACATCCTGCCTGAGATTAGGCCAATAAAAGTGACTGAGAATTTTATGATAAGTTTTCCTGACTCCTAAGTGACCAGCCCAGGGCGTTTCATGGGCCAGGCGCAATATTTCAGCACGATAGGGCTTTGGAACCACAATTTGATGTTTTATAGCCCAATCGTCATCAACCAAAACATCTGGAGGTCTCCATTTACGCATGAGAATACCAGATTTTGTATAATAGGAAACAGAGCTATCTGAAGTTTTACCTTCATCATCTACCCTGTCAAACAAAGACAAAATATCTGGGTCTTTGTGTTGTTCTGCAATGAGATTTGATCTAGAAAATGTCTGACTTTGGTCAGCAGAAGTTTTACTGGAAGTTTCAAATCCACGAGGGATAACGGAATGATCCGTGTCAAACACCTGACTGAGAAAGGTGTCATTTAAGTCAACATCTGTGACATTATTCTTGAGAGTATTTTGATTCTCGGAAGTTTTCTTTGACATGGCTCGAGTAATGGCACATGAAGGAAATAAATCGGGTATCTCTTGTTCAATTGGCTCTGGATCCTGATCTAAACTAGGATTATCAGTCACAAGTGGATTAGTAATGACCTTGTCCCCAGCAAGGTCGTTTCCAAGAAGAAGGTGAATCCCTTCAAAAGGCAAAAAAGGCCTAATACTAAAGCCACAGGTCCAGAAACAAAGTCCGAAGACAAATAGACATTATGGAGAGGAACAGGAATGTAGTCATTGCAATCTACCCCCTTAATAAGAACTTTAGAACCTGAAAATGACTTTTCAGAAAACGGCAGGGTATCTGCCAACAAAAGAGACTGGGAAGCCCGGTATCTCTTAAAATTTTGACAGGGGTAGCAGAAGAAAAATCACTAGAAAGTGATATAAAACCATCGTGAATAAATGGTTCGAAAATACCCATAATGCTATCTTGAGAAGAATTGACCTTGACCTCATTAATTGGGGATAAGAGGGGTTTAACCTCAGAAAATGTGTTACACACATTATTAGACTCTAATTGAGTTGATGAAGAAATAAAGCCGGTGGGCTTAGATCCACTTTGACCACTTTGACCTTCACGTTTTCTTTTCAATTTGAAACAATCTGACATTAAATGGCCGTCTTTCTTGCAATAATTACAAGAAAGTGTACCGAACTGTTTGTCAGAAGGAGATTGAGACTTGGGATCTGATGATGTGGAAGTGTTACTTGAATTTTGTGAACTGTTGTCATTTGATTTCCTACTCTCCTTTGAAAAATTCTTGGATGAAAAGGACGAGTTAAATTTACCTGCATTGTTTCTGTATGAAAAGGACTGGGATGGTTTGTGAGAAAGGAAGATTTGTGGGTCAATGAATAATCATCGGCCAAACGTGCAGCAACCTCTAATGTATCTGCCTTTTGTTCATTGATAAACGTCTTGATGTCACTCCGATGCACCTTTTAAATTCCTCAATCAAAACAAGTTGTCGTAATTTGTCATAATTCTGACTGACCTTTTCCGAAGAACACCAACGATCAAACAGTTGTTCTTTTGTTCGAGCAAATTCAACATAAGTTTGATCCTTCACCTTCTCACAATCCCTAAATTTCTGACGGTAAGCTTCAGGCACCAACTCATAGCCCTTGAGAATTAATTCCTTCACAGAATCATAATCCGAAGCCTGCTCTACTGACAACTGAATGTAAATTTCTCTGGCTTTACCCACCAAAGCACTCTGCAAAAGCATAGACCAGGACTCCTTAGGCCAATCCAGACTCTGAGCAATTTTCTCAAAATGGAGGAAATATTTATCAACATCCTTTTCTTGGAAAGGGGGAACTAACCTGAAATGCTTAGTGATGTCAAACTTGTCTGAAGGGAAGAATTTTCCTGACTGTCCAAGCTCTAAACGTCTCATTTCTAACTGTAGTCGATGTTCTTCCAATTCTCTCTCCTTTTCTCTCTGTCTTTCTTCCATTTGTAATTCTTTCTCTCTCATTTGTAATTCTAGTTTCTTGATCTCCAAATTTGTCTGCATTTCTAATTCTAATTTTTTGAGTTCGAAGGAAGACTCAGGCTCATAATCTTTTAAGGCAGACTCTTCAAAATGGCCAGAATTAACTAAATGTTTGGCAATACGGTACTGTATTTCCCTCTTGCGCATAGATCTTTTGACTTCTACTTTAAGGAAATTGGCCAGTGTTATGAGGTTGTCTTTTCTGAGGGAATTAAATGTGTCCTGATCAAGGTCATCCATAAATTCGTCTGGTTTAAATTCCGCCATGATTAAATTTCGCTGAGTTCACAGTATACAGTAGTTTTGAAAAGGCTGTCAAAATGTTGTCAAACGGCTCAAAATATTCGTATCCCGGACGAGCCCCCAATTTGTTACGTGCAGAGAAAACGAACAAAAGGGTGAACTCAGCAGTTAACGTTTAAACAAAATTTATTACGAAAATAAAACTAATTGCTAAGTCAGGGATAGAGTACAAGCTTTAAAAGTGTACAGACTACTTATCTCAGCTGGGACGGCAAAGCTCCAGTCTCAGAGTTGTAACAGTCAGTTGGATGAATGAACAGTCCTTTGGCTTGCAGGCTTGAAGTTGCACAAAGTCCACGGTATAAATCCAGCGTTGGCAGTGAAGGTCTTGAAAGGTCTTGAGAATGACTACTGCTGGAGTTTAGTAACACACAAGAGACACGATCCCAAAAGTCTGACTGGAAGCTGTGCACGTCCCTTTTATAAAGGCATATAAGAACAATCTAGAACTTTTATTGACATGCTAATTACTGTTCTAAAATTATCTCCCTTACACAACTAATCAACTTTCCAGAACATTCCAAACATGACTAATTGAATTCAAGGTTGTGAGGTCATCAAGGGCAGTGACCTAGAGAATGTTCTAGACTAATTGAACTCAGGTCATGTGAGTGTGGGGTAAATGACCTACATAACACCTGGCAATCCAGGATGGCATATGGAACGTGAGATGGGTGTATTGCCAAAACTTAAAGTTTAACCCTTTCACCACCATGGTTTGTCCCAAATCCATTGTTTTCTATGGTAAAGTTGGACCTGTATACAGGGAACTGGGGGTGAAAGGGTTAAGGCTAAAATATTCCATAAAATAAATACATAAATATCAAATTTGCCATTATTTCACCCAAAATTTCAGAGATTAATTAGAGGTTATAAACGGCAAGCAAGGGTATTTGGTCGCTTGCTTCGCTCGGTGATTATTTCACCCAAATATGCTAATTTACACCCCAGAGGTCTTATATCCGCAACCAAATATCCAAGTGCACCGTATATAACCTCATTATAATATGCTAAAGATAAAAACAAGTGAACAATGTCGTTATAAGAAGTTGGAACGAGGGTTCAGGCGCCCAAACTGAACACAAACTCTAAAACGAACGTTCCAGAACGCATGCGCCTACACTGTTGATTCCATACAATACGGTAACGCAACGCATCGATATCGCGATTACCGACACCAAACTTGAAGAATTTTTCTTGAAAAAAAAGCTCAAAAAACTTTTAAAAATTATGTTGTTGTTACATCGCCGTCACTGCTTATACAAACTCTTCATTTGTGGGTTCATCGAGCTGCACCAGACTAAACTTTAACTATCAAAATCAATCTCAAGCCGTACACTTGTTCAACATTATGGCGCATTGAGCTCTCAAGCTAGCTGGAGTTCAAAATTTGCGCGAACTCAAAAATGTTCGAAGCACGCAAGTCTTCTTGTTGAGAATATAAACCCCGGCTTCAGCCATTAGATTGCTGGATTCAAGCTAAGCATATTATAATCTCTAAAATCTATATCTATATAATCTCTAAAGTTTTGGGTGTAATAATTGCAAATTTGGTAAAAAAATAAATAATTCCATTTAGTAGCACATTTTTTCATTAAAATTACATACAGTCTTTTCAGTTCAAATTTAAGTTTTACTTTTGTGTTATTCTATGATGAGAATGTGAAAAGTTAGAAAATTAGGCATGGTAACCCTATCTTTTTCTGATTATAATTTATAGTCATATGCTACAATTCCAAAATTCCTGATACTTTCAAGTCTCCTGATCTTCCATATCATGTGTTGCTCTCTGGTTTGATCTTGTTTACAAGTATATTTCATTGTCATTAGCATCATATGACTCAAACTTTTCTTGAACTGCATCAGAGTCAGAGCTTTCTCTGTCACTGTCAGTATGCAGTGCACGGCATTTGACAATACAATGTTTTTGTTCAGTTTATACAACAATGTTCTTGTTCTACTTCCCAGCATGTTGAATTATCCAGTATTCAGCTTGATTGCCAACACAGCCTGTGCATGTGTACTGTGCATTTGTATCACTGACAACTGACTGTCAGTCTGGATTGTAAATCAGTTATCACCTAATACATATTTACATAATTATTGTCGACAAACTGAATATTGTGTGTTTCAGCATGCTGTAGGGAGACAGCAAGAAACTGTAATTGATATATATTGCACAGAAATATTGAAAAATTATTAGTTCCAGCTTCTGAGCCGTTACTAGGCTCATGTGCTTTGATGTTTTACAAAAAAATCATACATGCTTAGACAAAGTCGTGAAAAATGAGACAAAAATGTTCTATGTTTTGTTTAATTATTACTAATATTACAACAATTTGATGACATTAAAATGTTTTATTACATGCCTCGATGTGAGTGCAAATCTGTGCATTGATTTGAATAGGAACATCCGGGGAGTTAGCGGGCCAATGAATGATGTACTGACTGGTTACCATGGTTACCCGGTCAAGTCAAACACTTTGACATTTTCAACATCAAACTAGACACTTAACACTAGATTAAAATACCAATGCACACACTCCTATTTGACATTGATCGTGAAAATCTGTTTGATGCTGGTCAATAATGTGTTAAAATTGTCCGAGAATGCCCTGCATGTAACCAAATGTCATATAGTGTTAACTGTGAAAGGCATGTAATAAAAATATTATTGCCTGAATACATGGGTTTATGTACCCTCACAGCAGGAGACAATTTGCCCCTTTGGCATCGGGCAAATTTGTCACCTGCTCTCGGGCACATAAACCCATGTATTCAGGCAATAATATATAATAGTTCATGCAAATTCCCATTGCCAGAGCCAAACTTTCAAGTCCCCATCTGCTACTCCAAAAAAGTTCATATACCCCAGAATTCCTCCAGCCCCCCTAACCATTTTTGTGAATGCAGGAATTTCAGTGTCATAATTGATTTGGTATTTGACATTCTGCATAATGTCAACAAATTTATATTCATTGAACACATGTACACTGATTGATGGAAGCAATGTAAAAATTGTTTTCCCTAAATATAATTAGAGGTTATTACCCAATATCGCCTGTTCCTGTGTCGTATCAGCATGAGTGTCATTTGTGCTGCGTCAGACACGAGACGAAGTCGAGTGTCTGACGCAGCACAAATGACACGAATGCTGATACGACACAAGGAACAGGCGATATTGGGTAATAACCGATTTATCATATACCCATGCCCATAATTTTAGGGAATTTTCATTAATAGAACGAAAAACCTTAAATTTTGAGGCTTTACTTTATTACGCCTTGCGCATAAATATCAGAATGTTTATGTGAACAGGCTTCATTCATAAAGTATTCGACGAAGATGTCAACAATCACGCGCGACATCGCTGCAAGTCGTCCATATCTCAATGAAACCAAGAAGAAAGACACCGGGATACAAAAATCGTCATACAGCAGGAATATTTAAGGTGCAATATGCTATTACAACTGTACCCGATCAAAAACTGCTCAGCTTTTAAATCTATCCTGAGTTCGATCGTCGTACGGCACGGAACTCGCGCGGAGAGGACGCCATTTTGTTAGTTTACCCTTCGAGTTGCCATGTCAACAGTCGTCGCGCGCGCAACATCGCTGTCACGCCACGCGCTCACTATAGAGCGTGCACAGTGCCGGCGCCGTGCGAACGGCAGAATGTTTGCTAGAACTTGACCAAAATAATACCATGGGAAAAAATTTCAAGACTCAACGTGATATTCCCGTAATTTGCAACCAGAAATACTAGTGTTCTTCGAAGCCCTTCAAGTTTTTACGTCGGCGACATCGCTTCGCAGGCGGGGAGCGGCAGCCATTTTGTTGTTTACGTTGTTTACCAACAAACTGCTAATGTAGTTCGGGAAAGCTCTAAACCTGATGACGTTCATCGTGCATATCTCGACGTTTACCGTGAAATATCACGACTGATATTTTACGGCGAACGTCACTAGGATGTAGCAATATGGGCATGGGTATATGATAATTTTACACATTACCACTGATCTGAGTTGCTGATGCTCTTACACACTAATTTTTAAAAACTTTGATTCAGTTTCTTAGTTTATTCAAGTTTTTCACACAATGCTGGAGAATATTATTATTATATATTGACAGGGCATAAAGATTCAGTTTTTGGAATGACCTGCCACCAATTTTTAAGTTTAACTTGTGAAATTATTAAGTGTTGACAGCCATAAAGAACAACTCTGTACTGTCTGTACTTAGTTACACAGAAAACTGAGTTAATGCTAGTGAAATATAAATTTACAATAACCCAAACGGGATTCGTGGTACAACAGTAAGTCACAGCAGCAGTATGCTATTATGGTTTTGGTAGAATTTTGTCATGAATAATTGCTCTATTTTACCGTCAGTTATAAATAAAAATAAGGTGATAGGCACGCCAAGATTGATTAAACATTATAGGTTGAGAAAGGAAATTTGCTGGCATAGTTCTCTAAGTGCAACTAAGTAACTTTTTCTGTGACTTTTTATTTGCATTTCCAGTGCCAAGTGTAATGTGCTGCTCCTATCGTTTTCAGTGAGCCCCTGCTATTAAAGGGTTGCAACAAATAAATAAATAAATAAATAAATAAATAAAGTGCATATTAAAATATGAAGTATGTGTTCTTGTAGTAATTCTTTACACAGAACCACTAAATAATGAAAAAAAAATCACAATTACATTGTGTCTGATTTGCACGGCAAAAACGAAATAACATAATTGCGCAAGTCAATTTGTATTAATTTCTGCATAATTTTCCTGCCATTGTTTGTGTCATAACCATAACAGGTCTATCTTTCTGTTTCTGATTCCCTGTATGTTGCTGTGTTGTCATAGATCTAAACATTGGTACACAGACTCAGCTAAAATCAGCATATTGTCTCAAAATCCTGACACTATGATTTTGCAAATTTGTCATGAAACATAAACACCTACCCTACAGGACTTGTCTTTACTCAACACTTGGTAGGCTAACAGCGCCCTCTATCATTTGGTTAATATAACGTCAAGGTGTTTGCAGGCTGTTCCTAAATTAAAATAAAACAAAAGGTTAAGTCTAAGGAATCAATGTAACATAAATAAAGTCAATCTTTGACACTTACAAGAGTGACAGGCACTTTAACAGACAGTAGCTGTAACTATTGATGGTTTTATCAGTTTTGTTTTGTTTTATACATCAATCATCGTCACTTCTTTTGTCATACCCCTAATGCATGTAAAAACACTAACATTTAGTTTGCCAACTCAGAATCAATGGAAATGTAAAATGCACTGTTTCTGTTCAAATTAGAATTCCACACTGGAGTGGAATTCACCAATTAACAATAAAATAACATTTGAAGTTCATTCATGTACAAGCTGAGTTGACATGCAGAATACCATGTATCTCAACATGTCTCTCGGAGGAGAACAATCAGACTTTGTCTTACCTAAATCACTCACCAAAAAGTCAGGTGAAGTCATTATATCAGCTGAGTTGAGGTGTGGAATACCATGTATCTCAACATGTTATTTTGGAGATGAACAATAAGACTATAGATAACTTTAACCTTCTCAGGTGTAAATCCCTCACCAAAAGGACAGGCAAAGTCACCAACAGTTTCAGCTACTGGCCCTTTTAATACAAATACATCAAAATTTATTTATTTATTTATTTATTTATTTATTTATTTAAGTAATAATGACATGCAAGCATCAAATACAATCAATAAGATTAGGATCATTGGTAATAGTTGGTATTGAGATTTGAAAACATCAAAGCTCAAAATAGACATCAAAACAGTAAACACAATGTCATTTGTCTTCAATAAACGTCCATTGAAACAGTGCATGCTGAATGCTCTCTTCTTCAACTACACTGATAACAGGGGGTGTAACAGTCAATACAGGCTAGAAATCAATACACATAATGTTTCAAGAATAACTTTGCTGAGTCTGAAGTTTTCAATATGAACTGTCATTCCAGTCAATTCATGCTAAATTCTGCTACTTAAACTACATAACAAGAGCTTCCAAAGTCAATGCCGGTTCCAAATTGATGTATATCATTGTTTCAAAATTGACTGAGCTATCAAGTTTTCAATATGAGCTGTCATTCCAGCAGAAATTTAACTCATCTCATGATAGTGTGATTGCATATTGAATACATTCATAATTCGCCGAGAGAGATAATACTACAACAAGTTTAACTCTGGCTGTCCAAGGTGAAAATTTGAGTCCTGCAAGCTTTATTTATACTGTAGTGTATCCTGAAATGGGGGCCTCACTCTGTGGACTTTCAAACTAGATCTGTGTCATCACAAATCTTAATTTTGTAAGTACATGCCGCTACGCAGGATATTTACTTAAATTGCTACATTGTACAAAAATTCAACTTCTTGTAAAGTCAATGTTGCATACAGAAGAACAATACACTGAATTGATGAGTTCTATGATTGACCTGAATAACAAAGAACTGATGTCAGATTTAAACTGAGATGTTTTTTAGAATACAAGTCAGACTGATCATTGTGATTCCTTTGGTGTACATGCTGTGTTGGTATTTCCTCAACTGTCAAGGTAATCTCAAACAACAATGGATGATTTTTAAGGTTTTACAGAAAACAAGAATCATTCCCAGTTGTCATGAATTTGGTTAATATCCATTGGATAACTCTGTACTGCAAAATGTATTGCACAGAATTGCAATCTTACAGATACCATCACTGCCAGTCTGAAAATCATTATAAATATTGTCTGATGAAGCAAAAATAGTTTGACAACTCCAAATTGGTAATGGAGGTCAAAATAAGTGTGAAAATGAAGGTTATGTATACAGATAATAAACCTGAGGTAAACCAAACTAAAATTTTCACTGTCCCATCAAAGTACTTTCAGTGGTCTGACACCACATTCAGTACATATCCTGTATTTCTTGGTATGTGTGCTTTTAGAAAATGAACTTAGACATCAATAAAAGACACATAATTATGAATAGAATTCCAAGGTTGCAAGGGCTGCTTAGGCCAAAGTAATTAAATTCTTTGTTTTGCGTCCCCACCCGCGTAGGTTTTTAAGGTTTTTATGAAAAACACACACAATGTATTTGAATAGGAAATTTTAGGACATGACCGCTTAGCTTTTCTGAACTAAAATTTTGTTACAATTTCTTATTTGCTGCAATCAAATTACATTGTGTTAATTTTCTTGTGTGTGTTTTTCAGCCGCTTAGACGCGTACCTTTTCCCATTTAGAGTGGACGCAAAACAAAGAATTTAATTACTTTGGCCTTATTGAAGATTTGAAATTCCAAGTGAATGCCATTTTATAGGGCCATGGGTAAAAATCTATAAAATTTTTCTATTGTCATGATCCCAAGACTTTGACAAAGACCATCGCAGAAAACATTTAAAATTTTGACTGTGAAGCCCAAGGTAAAAAACAATGCTTTGTCAGAGTTTATAATAAGATGTCCCCGACTGTGACAAAGAAGTTAAAAAAGACTCAATAAAACAAAGAAATGAGAATACTTCAAATTGCAAAGATGAATTTCAATTTTTGGTTTGGTCATTGTAAATGTACAACTTGCACTTTGCCCATACATTATGTTCAATTATTCTTTTTTACAGTTAAGAGAGCAATATTTTGAATCAAGAAGGAAAATACATAAAATAATTTTAAATTCACGGTTTCTCTCTATGTGACTCAACAAAAACAAGGCACTAAAATTCAATTCTCTGTTGACATTTTTATGTTTTCTTTTGAAATGAATACACAAAAATATAGACCAATAATAAATCATAAAATGGTTTGGTTTGACTTTGTGACTCTTAGGGTCTCAGAAGCATAGTAAAATATACTTTGAGCAAACTCCACACATTTTAAAATGTAATACGAATAGTTTTCAATCGGTTCGAACCCACAACATACGGCATCAGTCGCCTAGCTGAGAGGCCACAGACAGAACCACTCGGCTAAATCTCCACTCCCAAAAAAGAGTGGTTCAATAGCCGGCTAAGTTGTTACATTTTTCTGACTGAGACCGCTCAACAAGTTGTAGAGTTCGTGAAGCACTCACGCACGCATGCTCACTATCATACATACATCGCACATACACACTTTATCGAAGCGAAGAAACGAATTTCATCGCTTCATTTAACTGGGCGAACGATAACCTCGGGGACAATTCTGTCCACCAGCAGTGTTACCAACCTATTTTCAAATAGTGTAATGATTTCAACAAAACCAAAGACTGACCACAGTTGACATAATAGACTTCATCAAAGAATATCCCTGTATGACAACTAAGTGAAACAATAAACTTTATATTTACTGTCATGGTAAAATTGCAATGATAAACTCCCCAAAAGAAGTGAAAACCTACCTGTAATAGTTTTGCTTACATTGAGGTTGACATTAAAACTGTTCTGTACTTCACAGGTAAAATGGCAGTAACATTTTAATAAATTATGGATATAATCTTTCACTCCTGTAGTACAGAAAAAAATCTTAACAACAATAAATTTCAAAAAATAGAGAAGTGAAAACTTACCTGCAGTATTGTTTACATTTAGGTTGACCTTTGACCTCTTTGTTACTCCTCAGGTTCTGAGTGGACATTGCAGGTATTGGGCAGTATGGAGTCTGGTACAGAGCCAGGACAGTTTAATTATCCCAAAGGTCTGGCATGGCATGGAGATCAGCTTGTGATCTGTGACACAGAAAACCATCGCATACAAATACTCAATAAGAATAAGGTGGTCATAGAAATTATCAGATTTGATGGTCAGTTTGACAAAGAATTCAAGCCATGGGATGTGGCCATATCCCCTGATGGTCATTTCTTTATCACTGACATCGGTAATAACCAAATAATTATTTGTACCAAAATAAAAAAATTATTCAAATTATTCCCCAAAGTGCAGACATTGAGGTTAGCAGCATTACTGTAATGGCAGCATTTATTTTTGTCACTGACAGCAAAGGTAAAAGTTTGGTCAAATACAACATCAAAGATGGAAAACTTGTTGCAAGAGTCAGTGATCAATTCAGTTATCCATACTCTGTAATGGCTACTAGCAACAACCATCTCTTAGTGTCAGATACAGACAAACATGTCATTCATGTTTTAGATTCTGATTTGAATTTTCTGAATTCATATCGCAATTATAGGTTACAGTCTCCACAAGGCTTGGATGTCGATTCACACGGCAATATTTATATTTGTACAGAGTGGAGTAAAGGCATTGTAAAACTGAGATCTGATGGACAATTGGATTGTGTATTATTTGAAGGTGTTGAGTATTACCCATGGTTCATTGCAGTCAATGATGACATCACAACAACAATTGCTCTCACAGAGTGGTCGTATCAGTCCGTCCACCAAATCAGAGTATACTCTGTATCAACATAGATATGCATTACAATCTCATCAAAATATCACCATTTTTAACACATTTTTCACATCCTACACCCCAAGTTTGGACTAAAAATCTCTTGTCCTCAACTCGACACAGAACTTCATGTGCATCCGGATCAGAATTGTGAAAATTTTGGTGAAAAATTCAGGAATTTTTTGAAAATGCATTGAAAGCAATGGACGGTCTGCATCGGTGACGTCATCGATTGTTTTGTTGACTTCAAGTAAAGTAGGTCAGTAGGTTTTTCCGTTTTTCTCAAAATCTAGACAGTTTAGACATCAAGTGTGGGCTAAAAATTTCTTCTTCACAACTCGATGGACACGTTTATGGTGGTTGACAAACCAAATTTTAAAAATTTGGGTGAAAAATTTCTGACATTTTCATAAATGCATTGATTGCAATGAGCAGTTTGAATTGGTGACGTCACTGCAATGCCAAGTAAAGTTGGTCATGATAAGAATTTCTCAATTTTTGGTAGAATTACAAAATTTAGACATCAAGTGTGGGCTAAAATTTTGTTGTGTATGGGTCGCTAGACTTGTCTATAGTGTCCAAAATCAATGATGAGAATTTTTTGTGAACAAAATATGAGTAACTTTCATAATGAATGAATGAAAACAATCAATTGATTTTGAAAATGCAGTGTTAAAAATTCAACTGTTTTAATTCCAAACGTGCTATCGGACTAAAAATTGATTTCCGTACTTTGCTAGGACTGACTAGTTTCATTGCAAACAAAAAACAGCGATTTTCTAATTTTCCAAACTTGCAACAATTGAATATTTTGATTGAGATTGTTGTGTATTGGACGCTGTCCTGACAAACCATCAGATCTCAATTACACCAGAGACAAACGACCGTAACGGTTGATTTGTCAGTGAAATGTACTTGTAAAACATTACCTGTATATCCTGTGATAACTCCTGCATAATATGCAACAAATATTTCCATCCGATCGCGGTGGTAAATTCCAGACTGTCCATGATCTGACAGTCAGCAAGTGATGGCCAGCTGGGAGGGCCGGCCATGCCATCATGAGTGAAGCCGGTGAAGCCGGAGTTCGGTAAAGCGCCCCCTCCGGCAGATTGTGAGATTCTTTTGAAAGAGGGCGCTGTTAAAGGCATCATGTAAACTCCAAAGTGTACACCCAAAGTTCCTGAAAGAAAGGCTGGAGGCTGTGGCTTAACACGGATACAGCCGACGATAAGACTTCCAGAATTATTGACAGAAAAACATTTTTGTTGTAAATATGCTAGTCAGTTATATTTTGAATATAATAAATCTGTTGGGTGAAAGCAAAAGCTGTTTTAATTGATTTGCCGAAAGTCTTCTCCTAGACATTTTCTATCATATTAAAACTACACAAGGATTGCAATATCAATCGATTGGAGAGGAAAATAGTATATATCTGATACGTTACATTGTGTTTCTGGTACTCCTAGAATAAGGAAACTATCTTTAAAAGTACTGAGAGTGTTGAGTTTTGTTTGCATGTTGTAATTTTGTATATCTTTTGTCACTTTTGCTCAAATTGTTATAAAATGACGGTAAGCTAGTGCATTGTAATTTTTGTGATAATACTCTTAAATAATTATGAACTTCAGTATTGCGTGTATAATATTTTTATCCTGATACTTTATTGTGCTCTTAACGGATTTCCAAGGGTAGACCAAACCATTGTACATATTCATTGATACATTTGCAGTGCACTGTCAGTATTAACACTAGAAATTCTTGGACAGTAATTGGCAATTTCATATGTACCGGTAAAGGCGACAAACCATGTGTGCTTCTTTCATCGTAATAAATTGTACACAGAATTATTATCCTGGAAATAGACATGTATATTTTATACCAATTTTAATTTGTATCCAAGATCAGTGTGAATATTTGTTCAATATTTTCTGTCACCCATTTTTAACGATTACTGACTTATACATGTGTACATGAATTACACTGTAATACAGATTAGCCATTTTGATTGCTGCTGGAACTGTTGTCAATCACTGTAAACTGACAAAATATATATTCCTCTTTCTTTGAACATGCAATTTGCATTTTTATGTAGTTATGTTTTCATTTCCTTCACGGTACTGTAGTTTAACACAATTCTAGCATTTGGTGTATTATATTCGATTGTTTTGTTTTACTGTTTTGTTGTTGTTTTTGTTTTTTGTTTTTTTAAATATGACGAAATAAATCGATCCAGTATATGAAAATTCCGTATAGAGTGTTTTTATTGCTAAAACCCAAATAAATTAGAAATGACACACCATGGCATTGGACGGCTATCCCATGTTGCTTGAAAACGCTGTGAAAGATACAACAGCTCCCTTTAGGGAGCCGTCATTATTTACAGCCTGGGGGTGTCGGAGGAATTGCATGGGAAACTCCGAAATTTCGAGTACCCCCCTGACGACTGTGAATTTGCTGATGGTAACTTAACCTGTTTGATTTCTTTCCTTAAATTGGCTGTGTATCTTCAGTTTAACATTCACGTTCACGTTCAGTCTGCTTGTTTCCAAAACTAACGTGAATGTACAAACATTATCAATGTGGCAATTTCTATAGCGTGTCGCTTCATCTCCACTATTAGCACTAATATATACGTCGGTAAATGTAAGGATAATTTCGTGTAAGAAGCATTTTGTTCTCCTAGTCCATGCAGAACTGCAATTGTCTGTCTTCACTTCATCTAACATAGAGATGACATTCACCTACTTATTTAATCCAAAACATTTAGTCTCGTTAAATAGAGGGATTTCATACACAGAAGTGCAGTGTTCGGTTCTCGCAGATGATTTTCTTCCTGTCTGCTTTTTTGACTTCATCACGGCTCTTCACTCTTTCTGTTTAGATGATCATGGATGGTCCATATCATGGATGGTCCATATCATGGATGGTCCATATCATGGATGGTCCATATCATGGATGGTCCATATCATGGATGGTCCATATCATGGATGGTCCATATCATTGGCATCTTGATGTTTTACCAGTGAACACAATATGATTGTTTAATCTCTGTAACAATCTCATGGACCCTTGCAAATGCTGAACTAAATGTAAATCCATAACGACTCAAATTCTCTTCAAAATCTTTCCTTGGGAAATTCAAAAATAATGAAATAGCTAATATTTATGAAATATTTATATACAAGAAGGCTGGTGGTAGTTTACCGCACAGCAGGATGGATATCCAGTGAACCTTATTCATTATTAAAGTAATGATAACAGACTACAGAGAAAGTGAAACTGTTAAATGCAAACCATCAGGATTGTTATCAAATAATTTATTCAAATTCTTTCCCCGACGTCGGGCAATCTTTTGAAACTGAGAAGGGTCAACTCGTAAACTTTCAGAAAATGCTATTTACACACTTTTCTTTGTCTTTCATCAACGTAACGCACGCAATAAATTATCACACGAATGAATATATGGCGTCCTTAAAGCTTGTACCACTGAGAGCGATGCGATCGCTTGTGTGAATGACGACTTCATGGTCCCTCTAATGTTATGTCTGTCTCTCTACGTTTAAGCTTATGCGTTGAATACTTTAATACGCAACTTTACCCAAGGATTAGCCCCTCGTTTTTCAATTTACGTGAGTTCATTTAAAGGTTGATGGGATTCGTGGAAAACCAATGCTTACCTGTAAGTTGATGTTTTGTGGGATTTTATTTAGTCAACATAACACGAAATGGATCACATGACATAGCACTGCGCATGTGTAGATTCACACTTAAAGGTGAAATGAACACGTCAACAAGAAAACACACTATGATGGTTGGATAGGGAGGGCATATGATCCATTTCGTGTTATGATGACTGCATGGAATCCTTGTAAAACTTCAACAGGCAAGTCTCGTTGAATTGGGGGATTCTATTACATCGTCACACTCAATGAACCACATGAACTGATATATTGCAAAGCAAAAGATATGTGAATGTTTGAATGATGCAAGATGGTATGTGTATTGTCAAAATTACACAGAACGAAAATAATTGCCAGCACAACAGACATATGAGAGTATCATACTCTATTACTCTCAACAACAAAGATTTTGTTAAGTCTAAACTTCCATTACATTGTTGGCAAAGTCAACAGCATCGTCAACTATTGGTTTGTCATCATTTTTTAAATGTTGATGATGATACCAGAATATATTCAATATGCACAAATTTCTTTTTGGCCAAAAATATGACAACTGTGGTAACATTGAGACTTTCAAACTTAGCCTGTCGATTCAACATCTGATGCAGTCAAGACTTCATGAATCCATCGACTTATTGAAACCTTTCTTTGAGGCACCCTTGAAATAAGAAAACTAATTGTCATTGTATGCTGCCCTCCACGGTCAGAGGAAGTGTATTACTTCAATGAGGGAAAGGCAGATTTCAACAACCTTTTAAGAACAATTCATACCGATCTCCAGGATAATGTAAATCTACAGCATTTCCGGGTGATTTCCTGTATTGTACACACCAGCTTTACTTATAGTGAAGTTGTTGTTGTCTTGAGTTTCTGCATGTTGACGCAAACCGCACAGATGAGCGATATGAACAATGATATCGATACATCTACTTTGCCTATCTTTCTCGATCTCAGTATCTGCTTTGGATGCTTCTGAACAGAATGGTGTCTTTTAAAAGATCTATACCGACTAACAACCGTTGAAATGACAAACAGGAAAAAAGAGCTGATCAATTTTGAAGCCGAAATGCAACACTTGATCGTTGGTATTTCGCATCTCCTAGACTAATAAAGAATTATTATTGGCAAAACTCAAACTTCCAGCAACCAACATTTATATGACTGTGTACTTCTAACTTTTATTTTATTCAATGATAATCAATAATTTCCAGTTGAATTAAAATAACGGTATCAACTTTATACTTTGAGGCTTGCGAACAAGAAGCAGTACGGGGTCTAGCTTTAAAAATACAGACTTTCACAGAATGTTACGCACACCGACAATTATTTATTTCATCAATCTGTTAACAGCCATCTTTGCCAGTTGTCTGCGTCGATTTTTCCATTGATTCCTACAGGGAAATTATCAAAAAAAAAAGACGTACTTAGGAACATAATCATCTTTTTTGCAATTTGGTTCACTACAAAACATGGTATGCCACACATACGATATTCCTTCGGACTATTTCTTTCTATTTAGTCGAATGAGTCATGTTTCTGTCATAACATAACATTGAACCTTAACTTGTTGTTTTTAATCAACGTTTTCATAACTAGTGTAAATGATCACTAGTACGCATGCGTCAACAGAGGACGATACGAAATTTTTCATTCACCACACACATCGTCGCCGTCTTGTGAGTGAATCATCAAACTTCACGGGTCAAGCTTCAATAGTTCTTGTTTTTAAATCAAGATTTGCAATCGCTTCACTAAGAAAGATGTCTTTAAAGTTTGGAAACAATTAAAATGCACCAATATTTCAGCTTTGGATAATGTCAGAAATATATAATACCACTCAACAGCAGCAAGCAGTCGTCATGACTTGTGTCAATGCCACCAGCCTAGCTGACGCAAAGTACACTCTCTAGACGAGCTTATTGACCGCCTTCCCCTTCAATACGCGTAACAAGTGACACAACACCAACAGCAACTCAGAGCGTTCAAACAAATATTATAAAATTTGAATCTTGTGTATGTTGGTCGCCGATGTCACAGGAAACAATGTCATGGAAATTCATGAACCCGGAAGATCGGATTTACAAAGGTTTGCAGTATTCCATGTGGCGGTCTGTCAGCTCACCACGATGTGTGTTATGCTTACATTATCGATGTTATTGCAGTTTGGTGGGTAAATATTATGTGTTAATGTATTTCAGAACGGGACTTTTGCTGTGTATGATTTTTTTACCTTTTCTTGAAGTAAATTGTACTTTATGGCTGTACTGCTTCCTGTTTATTTGAACATGTGCTACTTTGCGGTGCGTGCAAGACATGACTATGTTAGACTTACATGTGCAATAACGATCTGTACTGTCTAAATCCCCACAGTACCCGTTTAATCTGTCTTGATACGGTGCTAAAATTTACTCTGATTTGTTGGTTGTTAACTTTAAGTTTTCTTTTACACTGACAAGCTGCAATTTCTTGACCTGCATGTATTCGGTCGTGGTCAACGTTTGACCGATCTGAATACTGGTTTTTGAGGATCACTTCCTATCAGAAAATTTTCTTCGACTAGACATCCGCTTCACCGAGCTATTAAATATTTATGTATTTATTTGTCACTGTATATAAATACGGTTTAGTAGAACATTAGATGGTCTATTGATCATATGCACCAATTTACTAAAATGAGATTAGACAAGAGTCACGTCAATTACCGCCAACTACGTACTCAACACACACACATATCGATCGGCTGATATCTATCTTTATTTTATTTTGTGGAAGTACCATACAAACAACGTTTAGGGTTGGCTGTAGAAGGTGACGCTATTGACATAGCAGGATATATAATTGCGATATTATCTGTACGAGTAATTACCATGTATTAAGTAAATCTATACAATGCAATGCAAACGAAGAAACTGCTGTGAGTATACCTTGCATTACTTATTTTCACATTTTACATAATTTCGATATTCTTATAGTTGCTCTTCACTCGTACGCCCAGACGACAGTTGTTGGACCGACTGACACAGAGTATGTGAAACCAGGAAACTGCATCATTCAACTGCTCTGTTACATTGGATACAAGTTCTGGCACTCACACCATACAGTGGGGAAGAAAGAAAGACAGTGATAACAGTTAGACAAACATTGCTCAGTGTTTCAGTTCTGATGGAAGCTCTACATTTATTGGAGGCTGTGAAACAGTAAAATCTACTGAAAGTAGTGGGCAAGCCGATGATTTCTTCAAACTTACTGTAGACTCAGCAACATTCGATGAAGATGCACACTATGATTGCTGGTCTTTTCTCTATGGTGGTCCAACAGCTCATCATTCAAAACTAATCCTGCTATGTGAGTTTGATTTATTTAAGAAGTACTATTTGAAGAAGCGCGAGCAACTGCGTAAATAAAAACACATGATACGTGTTAACATATACAGTCGATATATTGGTAGTGGCCGAAATGAAATCACTGAATTTAAATTTTCATATAGCGTATTGCTTGACTTCGTTAGTTCTATCCACACATCGCTCCTTTAAAAATAAAGAAACTGGAATAATTTTAGACAGACCAATGACCGAAAATGCCATTCAGACCACCTGCCTTTAAGTTGTACTTACACATATTGTGATTTTTGAACAAATAACTTTCAAACAAAATTAGCTTCACTGATAGTAAAATGCTTACTGTACAAACGTACAAAATCTGAAAACGTTTGTAGATTTTCATTTCTTCCTGATATGATCTATCGTTCTGAAACATTGATATATTAAAGTGTTCGTAAAGATCTATGTCGTGTAGATATCAACTGAAGGGCATAGATTTCGGAAGTTCATTATTTTCGATGTTCAAATAGCCTTTGTTCTCATATAGCTTAGGTAATTCGAATGTTTTAGGCTATAAAACAACTTTCTTTGCGTTTTATCATTTCTTCTGAGCTGATCGTAGCGCTAGATTACATGGAAGAAATATCTAAACTCAGTTTTGAACTCAGTATTTGTATAGCGAAGAAACATTTCTTTATATCACCATGCACTGATTTCAGACCAAATGACCAGTGTCACCATCAATGAATCTGACGATCAAAAAGCCGTGGTAGCTGGTACTCCCTTTGTTACTACATGCAAAGCAACATCCGGGAACCCTCCAGCTGATCTACTGTGGACAATGGGGGACCATGACATCACACGTTTTAGTGAAAACTCCACTGCACCAAATACGCAAGATCCTAGACTCTCAGATACAACAAGTAGTCTTCAATGCTTCTGATGACCAGCAGTATCTCAAGTGTCAATCGTTTAAACGTGAAAGCTTTACACCAAGAAGTTCGCAGATTTTGATAAGCAACGTAAGTTGACGTTTGTTTTTTGAAGAGATCTCATATTTGAAACATTCTGCGTGCCGTGAATAACTCATAAGCATCTTCACTCATATCCAAAACATATCATAAACAAGTTTTAAAATGATCTCATGGCATCAAATGACAGATTCTAAATTCCCAAATCTTTTGTTGTGTTCGATCCGTTTTAAGGTCTATGGATTTTCTAAAGTTTTGCTCTGTGTATCAACAAGTGTTTACTTCTCACCTTTCTTGAATGTTTCGAAATTGTGAAAGGTTTACGTCGTATTTTTAGCGTTCTAAATTATTGCATATTGATCGGATTTCATATAAGGATGTTAATGACTTTATCACGCATGCAGGTTCAAATAACACCAGGAAATTATATTGAAATCTTATCGATAGGATTTCGAGCAATCACAAACAAAGGAAGCATAAGCATAAATTTATGTACTGATGCACGTCCTGTATAAGTATACACAAAAGCATGTCTTGCTGTTCCTTCATATATAAGTGCCAAGTCGAAATTTCAGATGCTCCTGTAATCAACCTCATTGGTGATGAAATAACCTTTTTAGAAATTGATGTGTGCAATGGTGCAATCTGAAAGGTGTTTCATTTTATTTTGCACAAGAAATTAGGAAGCCCACTTCTTCCTCTCAACATTTTGAGCAACACCCTTGAAGTTTACAATATTGGAGAGGTTCGGCTACACGTTTTACGTGAACTTGAACGTGTGGAATCCACGTTGGCGTGGGCGTACACGTTCACCTGCGAAAATCCGTTGGCTACGCATTACGTCGCGCGTTCGTTTGGCACGCGCAATTGAGAAATGATTCGGCTCGGCTTGGGTCCGCGTAGTCTGTTTCCGCATCACAGGGATAGCTCAATGGTTACCCGGCATGCCGCGAACCGACGAAGAAATTGCACATAAAAAATAACGAAAATACATGAATATCTTTGAGGATGTCACTATCATATACCCAACTAAAATGTGCATGAATGATTCACAGTTTATATGTTTTTATATCTAAAGATGAGAACAATTTACACGTTTACAAATTACGTAGGAATGGGCAAGAGAGGGGGGTTACTTAATTCATCATGGTTCAGATGGTTGAAGGGCGGAGTTTCGATGAAATTCCTCCACCCCGGACCGTAAATAATGACGGCTCCCTAAGTTTTCCAAATTGGACTGAAATAGACATTATTTGACATGTTTAATGTAGAACCGTCGACGCGGTGACCGTTCCAGTTAACATTTATTTATGGGCAAGGGCGAGAAGAAAGCCACAAATTAACGGACGAGGCTTGCCGAGCCCGTTATTTGGGCTTTCCTCGAGCAACCGCCTTGTAGCTGTCAATATCTTGAGTGACCCACCTCAGATTCGTCCGACCCCCCGGGACGTAAATAATAGCGGTTCACTGATACCATTTTTGCTAAGATTTAAGACGAGCATTTTAACATCACATCGACCAATAATAAGAGAAATGAATGAGAAAAGCAGTCATGGAATTTTAGGGAGATTGCCTTGTATAAGGAGACATGATTTCCAAAACTCGGTGAGACGTGTACTTTTATTCATGGTGTGTTGTTTATATCCCTTTTTGAAAGAGCTTGATCGAAAAAAGGCGATCGTGATTTCACAAACTCAACTATTATATGGCCTGCTATACCAGAAAAGGTAGAAACGAGACTGTGCTGTGTGTGGGTATACAGAATTTCATATGAAAATAGGACATCTAGTGACATATTTTAGCGAACAAAATAGAATTGAACCTTTTCCTACAGGCATGATATGGGAATTTTACACATTAAGTGTTCAATAATGAATACCCTTTTCTGTTGACAATTTCGTATCCGATAAAGTATGGCATTTGTAGTAACTTGACAGTTGTAGTTTTTACCTGGCCTGACTAAGATTGCAGAATGAAGTGGAAAAGCAATCATAGAAAGAGAGTCTGCAATTGTGTAAATCAAAGGGAATATCAGCAGTGCATAGCTCCGTGAATCCGGCCCGGGCAGTATTGATAGTGTGTTCTTATCAGCATGATGACATCATAACATGATAGACAATCGACAACAGTCTTTGATGAAACGTACACCACACCCTTTGCGCGGAGTTACAAAGGAAAGGTCATGAACCCGGAAAACAGACGGTGTTCGCTCAAGCTATATGTATAGGGAAGCCATGAGGACTGTAATCAACACGAGATGTCTGCCATAACACCATCTTTGGTCATTCTACTGGGCGGTGAGTGTTACTCATAAATGAATATTTTGGAAGGAGTACAGTTTGGCATTACTATTTGTATTGCGTTTTGGATTTAAGACCAGACTAGACACTATGGCGTGGCATTTCCAAAAAATATTTAATAGCAGTAACAAGTACTTCTTCATTTGTAAATCTTGATATAAAAGCATGACGCGTGTGACACTACTGTTTTTCGATGTCGGACGTCCCTTATTTAATTTAGCGCTTGTTACGCTTGTGTATCGCAAATGTTGCACTCTTACCATTTCAGTTTTGTACTGTCCTGCTGTTTTGTCATAAAACGTGTTCATGTGCCAAAATCGCCTTAAAGATCTCCGTGGCAAGCGTTTCAAGAGCTGACATATCGGAACTCAGGGCTTCTACACTTCTGATGTTAGGGGATACAATTAACGAACCAGATTCATTGCGCTGAATGGTATTCAGATCAGAATAAACGATAGTTAGACTTTAGAAATCGGAGCATGGGATGACTGTCATTTTGATTAAGAGAATAGAGATGACGATGTGACAATTTTCAACCTAGCGTCGCAAAGTGATGCAAGAATCTGAACGGAACTAGCCCATTTGATATCGTTCCATTTCAATACTAAGTTCGAGTGAAAGTTGCCAAACATATATTTATATTGTCAAGTTTTCAGATACCGTTTCTCTATTCTTTGTGTTTATCGTTTTACGGAAATATTCTTATTTTCAGGAGTTATGAGTTGTATTATTTATACCTTGAAATAAGGAGTAGCTGACATTGAAAATTTTGAATAATTCAAATTTGGCTGCAACATCGTTTTCTTCATAACAGCTTTTCCTTCACACGCATACGGACGCACCAACCTTGTTTGCGTTGGAAATTGAATATCGCTGACATTGTAAAATGCTCAAGACTCTAGTGTTTATGTCTGGTGTTCATGTTTCTGCCGCCGCTTGAAAAAAATTGCTATCTGTGGATTTCCAAGACATTCGTCTGGGCGACCAAGCCAGCACGTGTGGTGCCTCCACTGTAACAGAGCCCACGACATGAAGTCAGTAATCAGTTCATAGCTGTTAAATCAGTCAGATAATCATGGCGTCGCGACGACACTTTGTAGAGGTTCAACTGTTTTTCTGTAGTGTATAAGTTATTTATTGGCAATAGGATGTCTAATATTAACAACTGATATCCATTATCTAGGCCCAAGGGTCATACAAATGGTTAGAACAGCCACTTTGACCAACAAGGTACACGTTTCGGGAAAGGTGTCAAAAACATTGGGCTGATCTAACATTTGTGGAAAAGAAACATCGAGAACAGTAGAACTAACGGATGTGTTATAATCCTTAGCTTGCCCGGTTTTGTTTTGGGAAAAGTTGGAATGTTTAATTTATACGAGGAATGAGAAAAATATACATCTTCTGGAAGATACAACGTTGAGCTTAATACTCCGCGAGAGAGAGAGAGAGAGAGAGAGAGAGAGAGAGAGAGAGAGAGAGAGAGAGGAGAGAGAGAGAGAGAGAGAGAAGGGGGGTATAGTAATGTTTGCACAGTGGAAGAAATAAGATGCCGTTTATATATGTCGTGTCACGATCCGAAGAACATGGCATTAAAGTATTGTGGTGAAGGTAACTAATATTCGTATTTTGTTAATTCTAGTCACTTTTCTTATAGTCATCCATGACTTGTACGCCCAGACGACTGTAGTCGGACCATCAGATACAGTGTATGTAAACCCATTAGAGTCTGCATCATTCAACTGCTCTGTTACACAATGGCGTACTGGTAGCCTGCCTTCAATATACTTCGGAAGAAGCAGAAATGATGGATCCACCTGGACTAACATTTTACAGTGTTACAATGAGGGGACATGTAATTATGCAGCATCTGAATTTGAGACAGTGTACACCTATGAAACCAATGCACCAGATTACAACTTCTTCAAGCTCACAGTGACGTCAGCAACATTGGATGAAGATGCACACTATGACTGCTATTCATTTGAAGAGTCGAACCCAGCATCGCCTCCATCCCCTCATGGTAGACTTTATGTACTAAGTAGGTGTTAAAATAATGGAAGAGTGGGTAATAATTCTAAGTATATTACACTAATCATAATCAGGCGCAAATTAGGTTTTATAAAAATATTGTTCTTCAAAGAAGAATACTTGAATCCATGCAGTAGTTCAATCTTGAAAGAGTCGTATTTTTACTGTTCTTAAACTACTTTCCTACGCGGAGCATCTCCACCATATCTAAGATGTCTGACGCCTTTTCTAATTTCATGTTAGTATTTGACTATTTTCCTGAATTTGCACCCTGTACTTTTCAACCTCGTATCTGTTTTAGGTGACTCCGAAAAAATAAAAAAGTACTGGCATCGTCAAATCAAATATTACTTAATACTGATATTGATGCGACTGCCCTGTAAATACATGACCTATTGTCAATACAGACATATGCCTGACTTAGATAAATCGCTAACAAAAACAACTATCACAAAGAACATCATTATTTGGCGCATACAATTCTCAAATACAACTTCTTGAAAGCATATAAACTCAAGTTTTACAAATACTAATATCAATGAGAGCAGAGAGCCACAAAATCCACGATTATGCAATGATATTATCATGGTACTCATGTATCTACAAATCCGTCTAAATACATTTTCAAATCATGGTATTTTGGTTGTATTTTTTTGCTGATTGGGGCTCAAAATTGTTTGATATGTTTCTGATAATGAAAGACTCTAGTGCTGGAATATCTGTACACACTGCATCTCATGATCACCATTTGCTATCTCATCGACTCCTTATTAACGTCAGTCGTTACTTCTGTTATGGTTACCAAATCTTATAACAGTCTAAAACCTATTCATTTGTCGCGCGTAGAGTACTTATTAAGCAGCTATTCACACATCAACAGATCAGGTGACAGATGTCAGCATAACTGGTTACAATAATGGAGACACCAGGACAGTGGACGCTGGTACCGAAGTGATCACAACATGTACAGCAACTTCTGGAAACCCTCCAGCTGATATACTCTTGACAATAGGAGACAAAGACATTAAATATGTGATTGACAACACAACAACAGAAACTGGAAATGACACCAGAGTCTACGACACAGAAAGTCGTCTTCTGTATGCATTCAATGCTTCTGATGACCAGCAATATCTAAAGTGTCAATCATTTCAACATGACAGCCTGACACCGATAAGTGCACAGATTTTAATGGATGTTAAACGTAAGTTCCCTTTAGCTAATTCCGTAATGGTCTCAGTGTATTACATTGCGCAGAACTATTCATTAAATATGCACACATATTTTTGTGTTTGAGAACATTTGCTTGAGATTTGGCTATTATGTTGCGAAATCTACCAGAAGAGCATAAACAGAGGTCATTTCTCTACATAAGCGCTATCTCAAATGATCGAAAGATGATGTACAGAAATGATGCCATAGCATGTAGTGTCATATTAAACAGTACCGCTGCCGCTCATTAAATAAATAAATAAATAAAAAATAAAAAAATAAAAAAATACTTGTTGATAGAGAAGAAGGTAACACGTTGGTTGCTGAATGTCCGACAACTGCTAATCCTAGTGAGATCACATATTCCTGGGTGAGTGATGATGGACAGACTGGAGGTAATTCCAGGACATGGACATTGACAGATGAAGATGGTGATGATGAAGTCACTATCATGTGTACTTCTTTTTCAAATTGTTACTTGTATTCAATTGCTGTATTTCAGACGCCCCCTGTAATCCAGGCTATAGTTTTGGATAGCTGGGAAGGCAACACAGTAACTGTGGAATGTGATGCAAAAGCTAATCCTGATGACATCACATATTCCTGGGAAAGGTGATGATGGACAGTCTGGAGTAATTCCATGGTATTGACATTGACAGATGAAGATGGTGATGATGAAGTCACTGTGACGTGTAATGCAATTAACGTGAAGGGAGAAAGATCACTGACAGAAATCGTGAAAAAAACATGTGAGTACGATATAGGCCTACATTATTTGTTCGTTTTTTGCGGTGCCGAATAATATGTGTACAGTTTCACCAAGCAAACGTGAAAATTATCATAAAATTTTAATAGTGAAACAAACATTTAGACAAAAGGCAAGTTATCGTCGTAGAAATTAGAAAGCGTAAGTTATGCGTATGAAATCTTCTCAAACCTACATATAGTGTGATAATCGAATTTTTCTGTTTAATGAAATTGTTGAGTTTAAAGCGCCAAATTTTTCTTTCAATCAGTATTGGGATATATTCGCCGTATGTCAAAACTTTTTTCAAAGTCAAATTTGTCAAAAGTGTGAAGTGTAGGGGACATCAAAGTTTCTTTCTTAAGATTTTATCAGTCTACAGCAGGTCATTATGTAATTCATCTGATGGGAGCATACACTTTTGCTGTATTCAAGTGGTTTGTGTTTTCACTAAATTCTTGGAAGTGTGATTTTTATGATCGATATTTTCCAATTATTGGTATCATTATCTATCACATTGACGATTGATTAGAACCACCTGGATAAAACGTTAAAAGGCAAGGTTTTACGGAATTACTGAATAGGATAGAATTCGTTTTTCCCACACCATGCAATTTTATCCGGTTAATTGAAAACGTTCGAAAATGTTGGGTCGCATTCGAAGTACTCCTCTTTGATGTACCTTTCATGATAAAGTGCTGCATATAAAACTAAACCTGAACGTAACATAGCTTTTCGTATGGACACTTTTATTTATTTTTATTTCTCTTTAAATCGGACATCAATTGTCCATAGAAACACTATTACAGAAATGAAAGAATAAACTTAAAGACACTTGAAATAAAGCACCGGCGAGGGTGCTGACAGCCAACCTTATCTCACTAGAAAAGAGAATCAATCCAACACTTGCGTAATTCAGATGAGAAATTCAAGCACTGATTCACTTGCTGAATAATTACATTATCACATATAGATATTCGTACCATAAAGCCATACATTTGTTTTCTGAGTAAACTGTCAAAATTATACAGATCGTTTGAAACAAACATGGAACTTGCACTACTGAACTTTCTTTATCCCAGAAAAATACGGGCAGCATTATTATAAGCAACTCTCAGTTTCATCATAGCCCCAAGGGAATATCTAAACCAAAGGTGAGATCCGTACAATTGGTAACAATAGGCTTTAAAAATCATACATTTTACCCTCAAAGAACATAGCGAAAATTTCCTCAGAAGCATATTAGCTGAAACATAGAATGATCTCTTTTGACGATCAATATCTGCATCGTCTAAAAGTGAGACGTTAGAAGACAGCCCAGATACTTCTTAGTTTCTACAAATGCGATTTGTATACCATTTATAATGTAAACTTTAGGAAAATGTACAACTCTAGATTTGTTAGAGATGACACACAGGCATTCGGTTTTCTTTGTATTGAAAACAATGTCATGAGTGGTACCATAAGAACTACAAATATCTATCAATTTCTGCGTCCCTTTGACAGAAGGACATATCAAGCAAATGTCGTCGGCATACATTAAATGGTTTATAAACGTTCCACCGATATTACAGCCTACTTGAGATTTTACAAGCAAAGCACTCAAGTTATCATTATATACATTAAAAAGTTTTGGGGATAGGACACCGCCCTGTCTTACACCATTAGTAACAGTAAATCCAGATGAAATGCAATCACCCCAACGAATAATAATAGATTGCGTCCGATACCAAATGAGTAAAAATCTTACAATATAAATTGGAACCTTGCGAGAAATCAACTTCTTAAACAATGTCCAATGGTTCACGCGATCGAATGCTTTTGAAGCATCCAAAAAAGTAATTATGACGTTACTACCATTTTTTCTGTAATAATTGACAATTTCCTTTAAAACAAACAGGCACATGTCAGTAGAGTGACCCTTCTTAAACCAAACTGGTAGTGAGACGTGTCAAGATACAACTCCATACTGTTCAAAAGAACAAATTCTAGAATTTTTGAAGCAATAGTCGACAGTGCAATAGGACGATAGTTGTTCTTATTACTGATATCACCATTCTTATCTTTGATAATTGGCACAAGGACAGTTTCTGAGATTTTGTTTGGACAAACTCCATGAACTAACATTGCAGTAAAGCACATACTAAGCAGTACAAACACTTTGTCAGCGGCATAGATATAATGCTCTGCTGAAAGTAAATCTGAACCAGCTGATTTGTCCATCTGTAATTTTCTTATTGCACATCGAATGTCACTGGGTGAAACAATGAAGTCATTTACACCATTACAACTGTTTATCATGTCTTCAACAAACTTTTGATCATTATTGTTATGGACGTCATTAAACAAACCACTGTAATGTTGACGCCACATTTCAACAATATTAGCATAGCCATTGCAACCATTAACACTACTGGGTCTTTGTGGTGTTTAGCATTAATCTTACCGACTGACCGCCAAAAATCACGTTGATTTCCACAATACAGGTTTTTTGCTGCATTGTCTGCTTTAATTTGATTTTCATGACGTTGGCAAGCACGCAGAGCATATTTAAACCTCGCATGAGAGCGGCGCTTTAAATCAAAAAGTGGACCACACTTAGGTTTTCCACAATTAACCCAGAGTTTAAACGTATCGCGAGCAATAGCATGAAGATCTTTCACATGATCATTCCACCCTGCCACCATTGAGTGGTGATTGCTATGTACACCAGGCATTGCCTGCATACCGGCTGAATATAAACTGTTAATAATGCTGTCATAAAATTGCGAAATACACTCTGTATGGTTTTTATCTGTACAATGCATATCTTTACAACAAAGGACGCTAGATGGGATTTTTATATCACTCAAAAACCTGTCAGAAAGTGCATGATAAGCATTACGTTGCTGAATATTGATCTTATCCCAATTCAATGTGGGTTTCTTGTTTGCACCAGCCTTCTCATTATTACGATGACATACTGGTAAAATTTCAAAATCACAATTAATGCTAAGTGGCAAATGATCGGAAGATATTGTGTCATATAATACTGATATAGAATTAATACAATTATGAGCACCATGAGTAGAAACACAGTGATCTATCCAAGAGGTAGATCCATGAGCATCACTGACGTACGTGAAGGTGTCATCTGACAGAAAGAACTCATCAGAGATGTAATAATTGTATTCGTTGCAAAAATTATGAAAAGAAGAACCAAACAATGAGTGACGATCAGCATTCCAGTCTCCAATGATCATCGTATTGTAACCATCATTGGATTGAACAATTGAGTGAACATTCGCCAAGTAGTCTAAAAAATCATCATAATTTTCCCTACAACACGTAGGCATATACACACACAAAATACAAATTTTACCGTTTACACTGTCAAGTTCAATACCAACAATCCTACTGTCCCCAAAAGATTTGACTTTGATGGCGTGACCTATAGATTTGCGCCACAGAATGGCAACACCACCAAACGGCCTCCCGATGAGCAGCTTTTCACTTGTGTCTACTGCAGATTCACCATAGTAGTCGAAGTCTTTGTGAACCGATGATAAAAAAGAAATATTGTCTTTAGTCAACCAGTGTTCTTGCAATAGACAAATATCGTGCGATTCACAGAGGTCTCTGACAGCAATGACCGAGTTCTTAACTGATCGACAGTTATATGACGCGATACGAAGTTCCTTCATTTTGTTTACGGGGTTGATAGAACTTCCGAACTAGGACACCTTCAGCCAGAAATCAGGATTCATCAGAGAATCAAAATGCATGGCGTTGACAGAAACTCGAAAAGAAGCTATGAGTCGTATTTGGATTGCAGTCGTTCACAATCGATGACATCCATATGACTAACTTTTAGTGTATGCAGATGGTATTTCCTCAGTTGAAGTAGTTCGAAAATTTTTGAAAGCCACATGCGTTACATGCTAATAAAGATAAGAGATGATTCTACTGATATCTCAATTGTTGATGATGACCCACGAATGTTGTTGTTTTATCTGTGTACCACGAATTATGCGGTACCATTATTTTTGTGATCTCTATTCCAAGTTAGACTAAGTACAAACCAGATATTATTAATTTTATCCAGAAACTAATCTATGTCATCGATTGGAGTGTTCATGAAGCAGTCAAAAGTGCCCTTTCATTGAGAAAAGGTCATTTAATTTTTCTGTTAAACCAAAGACATATTTATCTCATATGTATTATGAGGTGCATGCTATGGTTGACATACATCACGCAAGGATGTGTTCGCTTGTATTCTTAACGAATACAGTTAAACATCAATCTGAAACTTTATGATAACGATTGAGTTCCTCATTTGTCTGACAGAATTTCCTACTAGTATACAAGTTCGCATCCACATGTTTATGCCCATCTGTCTGCCTGCCTGTCAACTTGCATGTCTGTCTGTCTGTCTGTCTGTCTGTCTGTCTGTCCTTTATCATACACATTGTTGTTTTGAAATTTCAGTCCGTTTTAAAATATGTTTAATTATGAATTTGTGATTGACAACAAGTACCTATAAGTGAACTTCTCTACCTTCGCGTCTTTATTATGTTTTCTTATCCTTTAACAGATTATTTTATTTTATTTTGAGTTCCTCTAACAGCCATATCAATCTGCACCACTCATTGTCTTGTTTACAGATGTGCCGACAGTAATCACTACCTCCGATAATCCGTATACGGCAAATGAAGGTGATAAAGTTGAGCTCTCTTGTGAAAGTGATGCTGATCCGCCATTCCCAGACGGAATAATCTGGGAATGGAAGCAACTAGAGCAAGATAGTTTTGTCCCTGTTAACACATCTTCTGAGATATATGAAATTACTCCAGAGAGTGGTGATGAAAAAGAAACAACACTAACGATATCTGGTGTCCAAATTATTCATGCCAACACCTACGTCTGCAAGCTTGGAGAGTCGGCTGTAAATATTTCAGTCACTGTTACAGGTCAGAGTTCCACTCTTAAATATCTTATATAATTGTAACTGGTTTGGCTTTGGTTAATCGCTTTGCATGGCAGTATTTGAAGCGCCATCCATTTGATTGCTAAACATGTGTTTCATAAAACTTACATTTAATTCGGTAATGTTAACACACCCCGCGTCGAATTCAGCCTTACCTCATCCACAGTCTGTCTGTCTGTCTGTCTGTCTGTCTGTCTGTCTGTCTGTCTGTCTGTCTGTCTGTCTGTCTGTCTGTCTGTCTGTCTGTATGTATGTATGTATGTATGTATGTATGTATGTATGTATGTATGTATGTATGTATGTATGTATGTATGTATGTATGTATGTATGTATGTATGTATGTATGTATGTATGTATGTATGTATGTATGCATGTATGCATGCATGCATGCATGCATGGACGCACGCATGGACGCACGCACGCACGTATGTATGTATGTTGCGTACATATGTATGGATATTAAAGTCAATCTATTACCTATGAAAAAATATTTTTATTGTGTTTTTATTGGACTCATGTGTCAAATGCTGGTCTCATTTGATACATTTCTGTTGACAATTAAATGCAATCTTCCTAAAAATTCACGGCTTGAGGAAAGCAATCTCTATTTGAACCACGCTGTCATCTGTGACGTCACGTGAGGCCATTGTGCAAATCGAACTAGGTCTCATGTACATACAGAACCAATGGCGTAAAATTTAAACTAGGTGAGCGTGAATGAAGAGATAGTTTTTGGACTCGGAGTGTATGATGCAGATGATAGTGATGGGGAGTCTTGGGCTCTACATGACTATTGTGCAGGAAATTAAGGGCCACAGCCATATAGGTTTGAGCCAGCGAGGTGCGAGGTATCTCCCCAAACTGTAGAGGGAGTGAATAAGTCTGACCCTAACCCTAACCCTAACTTAAGCCTTACCCTAACCCTAACCATCGGAACTACATATCAACAAACAAACAAACAAAAAACAACAAACAAACAAACAACAAATAAATAAATAAATAAACTGCTCTTTATTGACAAATATTAACAAAACAGCTTTTCGCTGTTATTTTCTTAAAAATGACAAATAAACAAACAAACACATACACACAAACAAACACAGACACAAATAACAAGAAGTAAGAGCCCCGTGTGCCTACACTGCCACTGTACATACACGTTATTTGTGTCGGAAATTTACCGGTAAATTAGTCATCATCATTATCAGTCATCAATCAGTCATCATCACCTTCCTTGCAATTGTAGCGGGCCCGGGGCCGTTTTGTCCGTGATGTACCTGAATATAATCATCGTCGCCAGAGTTTTGATCTGCTTCCCCGACTTATCAGACGGTACTGGCACAGCAAATGACCTTCCCGCGTTCCGGAAATAACTACTGATATTCGCGCTGCGTTTCCGTGAACCTTGACATCGACACTGTCACTGCACTAATGGCCTCACATGACGTAATTTCACGTGATCATTTCGCGGCACATGTGAATTCAGATGTTTCCGAGGACCTGTATTTCGAGTGTTTTATGTACTATGAAATATAATATTATAGAAATGGATACCAAAATAATTTTTAATGATTTGGGTATTATGGCTTTTTATTAAACAACAGTATTATATTCAAATTAAGGGGCGACGTCAAAAGTTCAATGTAGGATGAAAAAATTATTTCCCTTAGTTTCCCCCAAACCCCAACCCCCCCCCCCCCCCCCTCCTAGAAACTTAATCGACTTATAATGAACCTATTGGCAGGCTCTTTCAATGTAAAGCGAAGCAAATGACCAGTCAATTATGGGGGTGAAATAAAAAATGACTAAATAATACTTCATTAACACTGAGAACACATAATTTTGTTTTATCCAATGAAAATACGACAATATTAACAACAAACTTTAAGTTGTTACTTGTTAGTAAGTTTTTGGAAATCATTCGAAGGGTTTGCGTACGGAGGAATTCGCCAGAAATATGTCAAAACAACTCACCAATTCTCCCTGCGCCTACCTCATGCACCACTCCAGCCTGTTTTCACGACACTTCAGTGACGTTACTCGCACGTGCAGTCCCCGAAACTGGTCTCATCGCATGGCCCAGCGATCGACATGTAAAATGTCGACACGTACACAAGAAATGTACCAAAACATAAATTCCGCGCGCAACAGAGGCCAGCCTGCATTGTTTGCGCTAACAGGGCAGGGACCGTCGTACAAAAAAACTTTGTCTGCTGGCTTCAACACGAAAGTGCACATTTCTGCTGTATATTTTTCAAAATATTCATCCCCCCCGCAATGTTCACCTTAAATCGATTTGTCGGATAGAAACTTTTGGGGGTCAACCCCCCCCAAAAAAAACACCAAAAACTAAAAGTATTAAGTTTGTTATCCGACATCGAACTTTTGACGCCGCCCCTAAACAAAATCAGGTAATAGATGGACTGTGTAACTAACCTGGTCGTTTGATTTGTAAATAACAGCAGATAATAAACAATCAGGTGAATTATGAATAAAGTTGATTTGTCACATTTAATTTTTTAGTCGACATTTGCTGCATACTATACAAGGCTACAATACTATAATGCAAACGAACTATTTAGAACTATGAATCTGTTGTACTCAAAGCCATGATGCTCATAGCTGAATTGCCTTTTCACACTAAAAGAAAAGTAGTTTTCTTTTCCGTTAAAGTTAATGTTCAATTTACTGAGATATTTCAAAACTGCAGTGTATACCAACCGTAGCCATTCCGACGGAAAATCTTTATACCAGTAAGAAAAATTAACGCTTAGCCGTCAAAACAAGAAAGTTTCCAGAAATGATTTGACTGAGAACAAGATAGCTAAATAAGTGTGATGTGTATGTCATTACTTGGGAGAAAGACATTTTCGAACGTTAAAATTGCGCTATCGCCTGTTTATTTCTCGAACATCGCTCAACCATTTTCTTTTACTTGATTTACAACTGAAACTTATCGCAAATACTTTAAGGCTCATTATTTCATCTTACTGAAATATTTTTAATCGAAAGTCTACTAGGCTAATGTTCAATTGATATCGACTCAGTATCAAAGTCTGCCTATAGGAAGTTATTGTTCAGAAACCTTTCAATGTCGTTTTTACACTGAGGCCATACAACCATAGCTGTGACTACTGACTGTCACTTGACCTTGAAAACAGATGAGAGCATATTGTACTCAACTTTTCGCCTAGCTTGTTAGATACAAGAAGGAGGTGAATTTATCGCCAATCTATATCTCTAAGTAAGGAAGAGATGGTACTCAGTTTTGGCGATTATTCTGAACAGCTCCCCAAGACCCTTGTGATTGGAGTAATATGTTGTCAATCGTCTTCGGCTGCCTATTTGCCATGACACTGGCAGTACTCATCTTGACGTTCAGCTTATTGTTTATCAATGGTCATGGCTTAAAAGTTCTAGTGAAAAAGGTAAGGCTTGAATATGTCAAGTGTATACCACATTCTTAATTGGCAACACATGTACACAATTACTATAGCCTTGTACTTGACATTATTTACACTTTGTGTTTTATTTGCTGCATCTTTATGGCAATTATTTAAAAATAATATAAAAACCTTGAAATTGCCAATATTTGTTACGTACAAACACGTCACCTTTACTAGTGATCCTCAAAAATAGTGTTAAGTCAAAACGGGGTATTAAGCACAGGGCTTTTTAGAACACAATTTACATTCTAATTACACATTTGCTCAGTCTTTCTTTCCACATATCGAACCGATAGTAATATTTGAAATCAGCTTTTGCCCTCATTAACTGGACGCTTACAAATAATCTTTTCAAATTGTAACTGTCAATTCAAGTCGACGTACAGTAAAGGATTACATTCATGTCCATCTGAAATAGAATAGGTTTTTACTTTTTTGGTCTTTCATTCTAGTTTTTTGTTTTTATATTTCAGAAAGATAAAAAATCAGAAAATTTGCCAGAAAGTACATACCAGGGTCTCCAAAGAGATGTCCAACAATCGTCATACACACATGTGAGTTTGATTGCTTTAAATGCATACGTTGACATTTACATATCCGAACACTTCAAACGTTGACAAAATGCTGCCATTAATATGCATTGAACGGCAAACGTTGTTCGAATTGCATTGAAGGAAAACAAAACTTCGACGGATTGTTATTTAGTTTTGACCTAATTAACTCATATAGGGTCACAAAACGTCATGTCAATAACATGAACGCTGCAGGTCTCATTTAATTTGCAATTTACGGGGTAGATATTTTCGGGTCACATTTTGGGCAAACGAGTGGCTTTTCTGTCGTCATCAACAATTATCTCTTCTGTCGGGGAGAAATAGTTGTAACTGGCAATGGAATCTTCCAATACAGAAAGTTAATTTTTACTACGGGGAGACAGCAGTGTTTCAAACACTGTGTATAAAATATTGTTATAATTTGATTTCCATGTAGTTAAACATTGGCAATACCAAGGTACCTGAAAGCCCTGAGTATATCGACCTTGACATGGAATCTACGTATGCAAGTCTTGAAGAAGACAACAAGAACAAAGACAATGTGTACTTGAAGTCTGGAGATGTTGTGCGGGAATTTCCTAGAAGTCGTCTTTACTTGAAGGACATTCTTTGTGAGGGACGTTTTAGTAAGACAATGACAGGGGAGGCCTGGTTTATTGGCGGGAAAGATGGAGTCAGTGACGTCATCGTGAAAGTTGACAAAGGTATGTCGTGGAAAGAGGTCTGTTTTTCATTAAGCTCAATTTGCGAAATGAACGAAAGGGATAACACAAAAATCGAAAAATCGAAACACGTGCCAAAGACGTCTCAATAGGATTATATGTCTTAAATTGTAAAATGTATTCTTTGACATCGTTTTCTTTTCGCAGAAGACAAAAGTGACTTCAAACGAGAAGTTGAGGTCATGGGGTCATTGTCCAAGTTGAAGGGAGTAGTGGAATATCTTGGATGTTGCATTACGGAAGGTGAGACACAACGATATGCAACACATTTCTAAACGTATTTATCAAGTTCTTTTTTTTAATTTCAGCTTTACTCTCCGTAATAAGATGCTTGTGATGACCATATTCTCACAGTGTATACAGTGTAAAATTGAAGATTGGTATTTTTCAGCGTTATCGACGAAAGTACATCTTCTTAAAGTGGTCAATGTTCCTTAATATATTTATAGAGTAGACTACAGTTAAATACCTGTCGAATATTGGCCCTCTTCAGATTTTACCGCTCTAAAATTACCTTTCGTTCCAGATCCCATGTATCCGATCACAGAGTACGCCCCCAACGGCACTTTGCTTCAAGTTCTAGAAAACATGAAGGATACCGATGCTTTGAAAAGAAAGGGCCCTGACCTATTGACCTTTGCCCTGGATGTGGCTGAGTGTCTGAAGACTCTTTCCGAGATTAAGGTACTATTGAACTATCACATGTCACCAGCATAGGTAGCAATTGAAAATATGGTTATTTAGAGTCTATGGATTGTTTTGGTTTGATTTGTTTGGCTGTTGTAGGCTACACAATTGTAATAATAATTTATTTTCAAGGTCAGTATACACCATAAGGCTTTAAATTTAATCGTTATTAATTTCCACTGTTGCTATTTTTAGCTATGTAGTATGTAATGGCTACTGTTGTTTTTGAAACAGCATAAATTTCACAATTGATTTTCTTTTCCTATTTTCAGATCATTCACAGAGAGATCATGGCAAAGAATATCGTTGTTGACAGTCAGTGGAAGTGTAAACTCTCTGGTCTTGGTTCGTCAAGTGCTGTTCTTACTGATCAAAGATACAGACAAAAGATGAAGGTAACACCATCCAGGATGCCATGATGCATTTATCATCCAACTTACTGTTATTTCAAATTGTTCTTCAGATTCCATATATATCCATGAATTCAGCGCCGTTCAGCGTGTGGTAATTGGTTTTTTGCTGAAAGTTACGACTTTTCACCTGTTTACCTGTTGCTGCTTCTGATGATAGTTTTAATGACTTGGGGAATAAAATCAAAATCATTAAGGAAAAACATTGCATGTGCTAAGCTGTTGTATAACAAAATATTTTGTGTTTAAACATAATAATCTCTTTAACAAGTGATTTTCCTATCGAAATGAGCGCGTGGCCTAGTATCTGATCTTGAAAGGACTAGTATAGTTACCTAAATCATTTGTTGTTTACAAACTCATGTCTCTATCTGGACAGGGAAACTTACCAATCAGATGGATGGCACCAGAAGTACTGTCAGAGAACGGATATACGACAAGAAGTGACGTAAGGTCGTTTGGTGTGCTTCTTTGGGAAATATATTCATTAGGTTAGTTTGTTTATCTCGTCAAATAATTTCAAATCTAGTATGTGGTATAATTCCTGAAACCAGTGATTTTCTCATCATAATTTATATGGTTACAAACAGCAGAAGTTAAAAAATATTTTTAGACTAAACTTAGTGCGAGCGTAAACATTCCGCGTTCGGAATATATTATATTCCGTATTACATTTTCACGCATTTGTTCAGGAACCAGAATAGAATTACAGAATGTCCACATCGTTGGTCTTTGCATAATATTTTGGCATCCACGCTCTGTTGATAATGTCTCTCAGGACATGAAATGAATTCCAACGGAAAAGTAACAAACAGGCCTTAAAAATACGAGAACCATAGAATTTCCCGCCTTGTGTAAATCATTTTAGAAAAAGATCCATTTTTGTCATGTGATATTGTCAAATTACTATTGTTTTATAGGTTGTACTCCTTATGAAACCCTGCTAGAAGATGACGTCAGAGATTTTATTCAAGGTGGAAAGCGTTTGGACATTCCACCAGGATGCACAGAAACCCTGTAAGTTCAAAGTCAAATGTCATAGTATATTTGTGCAAACAGGGCCATTATATATGTTTTGGATCACTTCCATCAACCATTGGCTGTGGGTGAAACTAACGTGCCCAATGATTAAAATACTTGACTTTGCTCGATGTATCTATCGCAGGTCATCAAATGATACCATATACATTATTACTGAAGTGATTGCTTGCATTAGCATTGAATAGACAATGCGTATCCATTGATTGCATAACACACTATTGTCTCACAAAATCTATTTCTGTTCTATTCACAGTTACCAAATTATGACGTCATGCTGGATTGAGTTGTCTGATGAAAGGATAAAAGTCGATGACCTCGTCAGCAGCTTACGACGATTTAGGGCAGAAGGCGGGAAAAAATATGATGAAAGGAATGATTGACGTCGGTATTTATGGAAAAAATATCTGTCTTAATTTCAGAGATAATATTTTCTATAGTAGTTTTTACTTATCTTATAGAGAAATAATATTATTTGCCGATACGATATTTTTATCTTTATCCAGCATCACTTTAAGGGAGACATCATAGCTGTAAGTTAAAACTAATGTTTATATATGTGTAGAGTATGACTTAATGTGTAGTTCTAAATACAATACGTATACAGTATTGTTGTAACGACTTTTGTATGCATGTAGAACTATTCTTGTGGAAAACCTGTGATGATATTGCTACAGCCTAAAATGCCTTATGTTGAATGGAGTAATGATGGATTATGATAAGAAGGAATGCCACTGGTGTAGTCCATGACAGAGAATCGGCATTTGTATTTTTCACAATTGCATCAGTACGTTTCGGTGATGACAAACCACTTTTGGATTTCATTCTTGATTATCCAACTCCTGATTGTTCAACAGTTACTGCTATTGGAATAGTTATATCGTTTTAGACACCGACGCATTCTCATTGCCGGCACTTTGCTTAACGTTAGTGTACCAGCCCAGTCAGCTCCTCAAAATGTACTTACATATTACATTACATGGACGCTGATGCTAAAACAGAGGGAGTCGATGCTGATGTGGAAACTTTATCCGAACCAGTAGAAATTGCTTTGTCTTTATCGCACTTGCTGTCATTGTATTTTGCATCCATAATGTTATTAGATTTTGTGTAAGAAATTGTTTTACCCGCTGCTTAAAAAAGTGTCGCGTAATTACAAACAGATCAAATGCACATGCGAGTGTCGTTGTGCATCGAAAACAAGAGATAGAAGGTGCAATCATTATATTTAAATAGAACTTTGTATGAACTTTGAATTGGGTGACATCCCTAAATTTCTAATTTGAATGAGGAAGATATAGGCGATGTTTTGGGAGCAGATATGAGTAATAATATTGACAGTGGCGATAATCACCTACCCCAGGGTGTGTGGAGAAGGCCTCCATTGCTTTAAGATATCGGACGTCATCAATGGTACGTTTATCATGATACAAATGTAATTAACACGATTTCAAAATGTATTAGGCAATACTTAAAGCCCAGTATTTGTAACTTTTAACAATTTTTTTCATATTTTTGATTAAAATGACATCCTCAGTATGTGAAAGTAGACCATAATTAATACTGAATGCATGGTTTGCATGCCCAGCCCGCCTCACGATTAACAGTAAAAGGAGTGAAAAATGACTTCTTGTCCGGACCAGAAGTCAGCTTTGTTGACACACGAAACGAAACGTAATCACACCACCGCGCATGCTCGACCACATCTACGCAAGTTTTACTGTGGCGTCCGTAGAAACTATACGCTCTTCGAAAAGGTCTGGTCCATCGAAACTGGAGACTCAGCTAAAAACGCGCGAAAGTTGGGTGAAATACCGGAAAGATATAAATATGTAAGTGTTTACAGATTGTTCCGACTATAATGAGCCGTGCAAACAAACGTCTTGAACAGCTAAACTAACGACGGAGGCAGTCGATTGTAAGCTTCATGCAAGGCATTGCACGTTGTGACCGACGGTACGGAGATCAAGTTTGCTGAATGAATTGAGAGAGAAAAACATATATGAATAAAAATTCAACACTTCACCATTGTAATCATTGAACTAGTCGTTTCTTCCATTATGGAGTATAATGAAAATTTCGTTGAAAATAAATGACGGGACTGATTCTGCTCCGTCTACTCAAACGGAGTTTTGTGTACGGCCAGGCTACGCTGCAGGCAACACAGCCTATCAACTTCGCATATCGTTGCCGTACGGCGTAATTGAAAACGCTCAGAAAGGAAAATTATATCTTGAATGCAGTACAAAAGTCTTACTTATTAATTTAAAAGTATTTCAAAATAATATCGAACGTAACGGGTATCTAATCCTCACAAGGACTACAGTAGTACAACAAGTATCGGCTAGCTGCGATGCGATGGAAGTTAGAACACAAGAGAGATCCGGCCTCACTGCAAAGTCGTCCCCTGCGCACCCGGCCCGACAGCAAACTAACCTCTTGGTTTGATTCTGTTGTTTATATTTTTGTATAAAATTCATGATACATATCTGACTTTCACAACTGTACAATTTGCTCAGGCTGTAGTCTACAGACGATCGGAGGGAGCTAAGGCAGGCCCCAAATTGCATGGACAATGCCCGGGACAATAGACGCAGCTCGATGAGAAAGTCATTCACATAAACCTAAATGAAGTGAAAATTTATGATCAACGGTTCTGACCTACGGAATTTACACTGCGACGTTGTTTTTTGTGTGTTTGGCCAGCTACTAGACCTGTAAGGCTGTACTACATGGAGATAGTAGACTGTACAAGTGCAGCGGGGCCGGGCCGAGATTGGTGTGGGGCCTGCAGCAAGGTAAAATTGACAGCGTCCATTGCAGAATGCCCGCGTGTTATCCTTTCTCGTTTGGGAGGAAATTTACCGCTGTATTCAGAATGCCTTTTTACCAGTATAAAAGCTCAGTAACTGATGCATCAAGAGCCAAGAGTCTGTAAATTTCTTAGCAGTAGCTCCATTGTTTTTTTCTAAATTTTCGCTGAGATACAGCAGTGCGTATACTGGTCCCGATCGTTCTGACTCAGGCGTTCACAGCTGTTTAGGGAGCCGTCATTATTTACGATCTGGGGGTCGGAGGAATTACATTAGAAACTCCGAAATTTTGAGTCGCACCCCAGCCAACCATGATGACTTTGAGTAACCCCCTCTCTAACAGAAAGTTTGGCTTACCTGAGCCCATGTAACAATATGTAGATATAAAAGCTCACCTAATAAGCAGTCTCCGACCATATAGTATTGTTAAATTTGGATGGGTAGCATGTCATTATGGTGTGGTTAAATGTCCAAATGGTTGTTGAACTCAAGTCAATTAAAATATACATTACTATGATAATATAAAGGATGAATTCACAACAGTTCAGTTTTGTCCTAGATCCTGTGCACTTATAGTGATATCTGTCGAGAACATTTCTCCATGACCCAGCCTCTCCTTCCAACCCTGGTAACGACTGCAGAAAACTACTGTGTGACATCATCATCACCACTGTTGATCCTCATCTTTAATGTCACTGCTGGTGCCATTGCGTACTTGAACAACGATATCATTCTCATCGTCACTATCTTCTCTTTCATAATAAGCATTGCTAGTAGTAGCACCTACTTGTAGTTTTTTGCCTTGCTTCATCTAGTTGATATGTATTTGTACTGTTAGAGTATATATTTTCTTTTATTTAATATGTATCAGAGTAAAATATATATAATCAACCAATCATTATGTCATTGAGGACAGAGTAAGACAAAGAAAAAACATTTTGAGCACCCCCTTATAACTTTCAATTTTTGAATGACCCCCAGGTCGTAAATACTGACGGTTTCCTTACTTGCTGCCAAAGGCCATCGCGTTCACTGCATTCGACTGCTTACCATACATTGTCAAACTATGTTGCTTCGATTTCGCAATCACCTTGCAGCTAAAGCGACAATCAGCAGAAATTTATTACTTCAAGTTACTCAATTTTGATATCTATTTGCCTACAGAAGTGAGCCAAGTGTATATAGTGTCGTCTTGATTTTACATCGGTACCCGGAGTTCTAAGTGACCAACTGCAGGGTGCGCATCGGTGCACTGCCGACTGCAGTTTGAATAATCCGTATATAACGCACACGGTACCAGAATAGAATGTTAGCCTCCTCTGCCAAAGTTCTGTATCCTCTGAAACACAGTAGCAGTACGTATTTGAACGGAGAAGAACAAAATAAAACCATTCGCAGGTCATTCAGCCGGCGACCATGGGCGATTACCCGGGCAGTGTGGCGTGGCATGGCAAGGCCCCAGGAATGTTGCAGGCTCGATGATGTCATCAGTATCGGCGTTCTCGATCACGTGCACAGCCTACAAATTGTCAACAAACCCGCGCGGCAATCCAACTCGATCGGGCAATATTTAGCGTTTGTATGTTACTACAGGAGCACAAATTTGGCTTATTTCTTTACTGAACAACATTTCACGATGGATGTAAGAGAATAACATGTAATTTCGAACATAAAAAAGGTTAAAAGTTACAAATACTGGGGCTTTAAGCAATAACCCCCGCCGCAGGAGGGTATACACGAGATTTTGGTACAATGCGCGACATATAGCACGAGCCGATAGGCGAGTGCTATATGGAGCGAATTGTACCAAAATCGAGTGTATACCCGACTGCGAAGGGGGTTATTGCTATTATGTTATATCAACTTGCGTGTATTTGTTGTCTTACTTGGGTATTTTCATCACTCTAAGTGCCAAATGCAGAAAACGGACGTCTGAGAGATCGAACGTCGGAAATTCTGCGCCCGAGACCGAGCATTTTTATAAGTTGGGATTCCGTACACACAGTATCCTACGATAAATACGCATTACGTCCATATCGACATTGCATTTTATTCGCATGCAACACGAACGATACTTGTCAAAAAATACCTGCTGCACTCACACAGAAAATGGGTCAAGAGTTCAAATCAAAAGAAAAAAGTAACAATTTTTTTCGTAAATTTACATAAGAACAATAGTCCTGGCTTTTTTGGCATACTAAAAATAGATTTGTCTCATTCTGTACCGCGGCTCTCGATACCGCATACCGTCGCGACATTCAGTGGTGGCACAGTGAAGTTACAGGATCTATTTTTGATGGATAATTTGGACGTTAATTGTACCAGAAAACAAGCAGTTTTAAAATAATCCAGACTTGCGATGACTGCAACTGTGATGAACAGTTGTGCAGATTCTGAGTGTGTTGCCGATGCAGGGAGAGCTGGACGCTGACACTGCTCGTTGCATTTGATGTCAAATATCGTCTCAGTCGCCAGGAGTCGCCATTGTTATTTTGAACTTCTTGGTCTACATCGTTAGGACATCCCGATCTGTTATAGCCCAAACTTTGGTAAACAATATCTGACATACCGTTACTGTGAGGAAGTGTCAATTTATTTGTGTATGAACGAATACTATCTTCATTTTAAAGAGCGGTACTAGGATATATCGCGTCTCGACTCCCGCAAAGTGCACGGAGCGCTGTGGCCCTAATATTTGTGTGCATCATACCCCAAACGCGCTGCTTCAGAGATGTCTTTCATCATCGATCCCAACTTATTTACTCAAGAGGTGAGTTACAGACCCACACTTTATCTGTGTATCAAAATTCGGTCTTCGGTCTTTGAAACAAAGTGGACTGTTTCGGTCTTTCTCGAGGGTCTATAGTTTAGATAGGTACGTACGTTAAAATGCACCGACCGGGCAATTTTCGAAAATGCTGGTTTAGGGGCCCATTTTAGCACTGCTATCAGTGCTAAAACAGTATTTTAGCATCGGTGGAATGAGCTCTCGTCCAATCAGAATGGCGCATGGTAGCATGATATAATATACTTGAGTTTATGACATGAACAAAGGACATGAACAAACTCTTACTACAATGGTAGTTTATTGGAACAACACTGATATCTATGCGACGTACTTGATAATTCGTAGTATACTGTTTACATTTCTTACATAAACGCTGTATTTTTTGTATGGTTTACGTGATAAATACCTCTTTAGCACACTGTTTACACTATAAACATTTATTTATACGAATCGTGTAGACATCGTTAATCACTGTATGATTAGATTATATAACAATGTATGATAAAATTTGAATGAAGACGAGTGTTTAGTGTTATTAGGCGATACGTCTTTGTGTTATACACTTTTGACTTTTTATGTCCGTCTTCCTTGAATTACTGTTATTGATGACGAGTGACGGAGTGATAATTCACGACTACGATAAATAACACATATAATATCAACATAGCACTGTGTGAAACAATAGCCGACAGTTTTCGCAATATTTATCTACGAAATGTAGAAAAGGTATTTGGAAGCTGATGATAGAGGACCGTAACAGAGAGAGAAGAGGAGAGAGAGAGAGAGAGAGAGAGAGAGAGAGAGAGAGAGAGAGAGAGAGAGAGAGAGAGAGTCCAAACACTATGCATCACATGTAAAAAATTATTTCATGCAGATTTAGTTATTATTTTTCCTTACTATAACACAGTATAATTGAACCTTGCTCCGACAAGAGTCACTTTTAAACAAGAAACTATATATAGGAGAATCAAGTTGCATCAAACGTGGAAAAATTGATTCTCGAAATACCTTTGTGAAATTGAATATAGTCAGAACTTTAGGCGAACAGAATGGAACATGAAAGTCCTTGTCATGATAAACAAAAATTCAGTAACTTTGTTGTCATTAGGTTTTTTTTGAAACAGACCTGCTGTCAAGTACTTTGTGCATTTATACGTAACGATTTAGCTTATCTGACATTTATTACGCCCTTGCCTCTGACTAAATCATGGCTACGGTCGTACAGACTAAGGGATAATTGCGATCATGTCCTTATTATCATGTAATTATCGAACACTAATAAATCTATCAGAGGCAGAATCGAACACCTTCGCGCTTGATAAATTGCCTTCAACATGTCAAGAACGAGTTCAGCAAGGCAGAGAAACTTTCGCAATTAATGGAGATAATTCCGTTATTTTTTCTATATATTCAGCCATCAATAGAACACTCTCACCTTTTCGGTTAATCTGTAGATCGTGTTCTAAGCTGATTAACTGTTAGTCATTGGCTGGGTAGTTCGTAGTCACACAAGTTCAGCTCTCGAACCCTACGCAACCATAAAAAGTTGCCAGGCAACGATCCCGCGCTCTCTACGATCTACAAAACGAGGTGACGCCCATTGAGCGAATACACCGTATCACTGAGCCGACCTGCGCTCAGCATAACCTTCAGGCGTGTATTACAGCCCTATTACAGATGCCGTAAACTGGTAAAATTCGTCAATTTTACAAAATCGTCACAAAACCTGTTTCGAAGGCTGATATACTGATTTTACCTATTTTTTGACCTTGATCTAAACATTTTAAGGGAAAACAGAGCTGTTAGTAACTGTCCTCCCACTAGCATACGGAAAAATATGCCCTCACTGAATTTTGATACCCACTGCCCTCCAGTATCTATGGTCTGCCTGCTCTCCACTCCCCACCACCGTTCAAGCATCCCCCTGCCATCTCCCCACCACTGAAACTCACGTCCATTTTTGTTTAGTTGATTACTTACATTTTTCTCAAGATTGTAAAAGAAAGCTAATTAATTTTTTACTGAAACCGATTGTCTTGCAAGCACTGCCAGAAATTTTCTCCCTCCCAAAGCAAAAAAAAAATTCCCCGCCCACTATAAATAAATTATTGACTTTTTCACCCCGCTCGCTGATTGGTTTTTAATTTTGCCCGCTCACTGAAAAACTGCATGCAAACACTTTTTTTACAAGAACAGCTTCGTTCGCGGCACTGTATAATTAGACTATTTAATTTAGTTTTTTGCTCATTAAATTTGCATCAGTAGGAGGAAAAACTAATTGTATTATGCAAATCAATGGAAAAATCAAGAATCTGTCGGCATTGTATAGCTACGGCAATAATAGATATCAGTTAATGACGTCATGCTGGACGGAGATACCCACCGAGAGATTAAATGCCACTTACCCCATCACTGCCAGAAGATGGTACAATGCAAAGTTCATCATGAAATAAAAAGATCGTTGGCTGTTTCACGTCATTGTTGACAGCTTGCAGCGGATGTCTTACTTACACAAATATCTTTGATGTCAGCAAGAATGTGTCCATATAGAACCAATGCCATGTTTTTTTGAGATTTTGACAACAAATCAATATTTACACAAATCAATCGAAAATGTCCACTTGCAACTAGTTCGTTTGATGCAATCGTTTGTCATTGAGATGATTGATGTATAGATATCGGCAGAAATTCAATTTCACAGAGGTCCAATCTCCTTACGAATTTTTGTCTCCTGTCTTACAATTCAGTACAAGCCAATGTTATTCTTTTTTGTAAACCAATGTGTACAAATTCTTTTGACGAAATAACCACGTTGAATTTTAAAGGTTTCTTATTCCGATGAGATATTTAATGTTATGAACAAAAGATCAACACAATATAAAGTAAGTCATCCATATCATATATGTGTTTGCTTGTTTCTTTGCTGCGCTATCGTCTCTTCATCATTTAACAGTTTCGCTTTCAATGTCATTACTCATGAATTGTGTACATAGCAAACTCTAAAGAAAAGAAACGCAATCATGAAATGCATAAGATTTTCTTAAGAGGGTCTTATGGTAACAAATGTTTACTTAGCATTGCATTATAGCAATTCTTTCGCCCTGAAAAGTTTTCAGAGATATGTAAGTTTATTGATCGCGAACAGTAACACAAGCGGGAAAGCGACTGAATGCACAAACACCGTGGATCATTAGAGGTCAGGGGCATCGGTCCTAGCCAGAATTTAAGTCAATGGGGCTAACAGCTATGGCATATTGAAGAAAGGAGAAAAGAAGAAGGAAGTTCGGTAGTTGAAATCTGGTGGCGTATTAAAAGAAAAACAATGATGTACCAAATACAGCACACTGCAAATTAACTGTTTAATTTGGCGAAAATGAACGATGTATGCTCAATAATAAAATAGTAATCAAATAATTATAAGGTGGCATAGGAGTGCAAAAGACCACACTCGTCGTTTAAAATCGGGGGAAAAGGTTACTGAGACTGACGCCCGGAGTTCATTTTTCTCAACGTTTATTTCTTGCGATCCACTAACACCGTCAAATGTTGACTGATCATAGAAAATGACAAAAAGACCATGTCAATGCCATGTAAGCGTGTGCCAAATATGCCAAAAATATTTTAATTTTATTCGTTGTTTAGATGCTACAATAGAAGAAAGGATTAGTATAGATAATTATCGCGGAATGTTGTTCAAATCATCATTAGACGATAAGGTTTTGGTATTTTATAAGGGCTTGCACAACCATGGCTTGACAAAACTCTGATTTCAAAACTATTAAGCATGTTATCAAATTCAATTAACCAATAACACAAGAATGCCGAGCAACCCGAAACTACTTATCATGTGTTAAAATCAAAACAATATCTTCATAAAGTATTTTCAACAATTACACGGCCTTAGTCACTGTTCTTTCCAAAAGAAGATTCACACAACCTTTCTCATACGAGAAAATATTCCTTATTTCAATAAATTCACCAACAATGTGTGCATTCCAAGTGTATGTTACTTTTTAATCTACATTAAAAAAATCATTTGTTAGGTTGTTTCGCTACAGTTTCCAATTGATTTTAAGCGGACGTGTTGACATCGATTGCATCGATTCGTGGAGAGCGCCCTCCTTCCTCCTAGTCCTATTTAACACATGCTACGTCCAGTCAAACATTGTGAGATCCATTGAAATTGACTACGAAAATGTCACGAAATGTACGTACGAAATATTGAATGTATAGTCCACTTGGGGAATCGATCATAGCAGAAGGTGTGCAAATTCTGCCTGTAAGTGGTGCAGATCATAGAACACAACGTTGAGTTACCAAGTATATCGAAATCACATGGATGATACTTTGGACTGTGGGCTTATTAGATAAAATACGATACTCAAAAATCGCACATGTTTTGACAAGTTTCTATGTATACACATCGTAAAAACTAATTCGAAACTACTAGCCAGTGTCTACAACATAGTTAAGTTTCTAAACCACAAAAGTTTTGTCTGATATGGTACTAATATATTTTCGGATCTGTTCACATATTGTCAGCAATACACAGTACAACTTCGTCGTCATCGCTGACAACATGGAATGCAGTTTCGATACCTTTTATACGAGAGGAAAATAGTTTACCTTAAAATGGCACTCATTGCTTTTGTATTGTATTATCTACAAAACTAATTTGACTGGACCGAAAGGTTACCCCACGCACTTACATCGAGCAAACCAGTACCAGTATGCAGGTGACATTTTAAATCACGCTACGATTCGAAGCCAGAATGTGATGCTTATTTTTACCCGAAGAACCCGTTTTTAGGGAACCATCTAACATCATGTCTGTCATTGTAACACTGTTGTTGATGATGTGGTGCGGTGAGTATTGGTAATGTATTCATAATATTGGAGTCATATCATGCCAAGTTTTAGCATAACTGATATCTTCCATCTATGGGAGTTGTTACGTGTAGTAATTTGTGTAACTTGTACTTCATAAATGTTCGTTTTCCTCTCTAATCTAGCAATTCGAGTCGTACTCGATGTATATAATCCAACAGAATGGCTATCGCCAATATTCTAAGACGGCGAGTGGCTCGAATACTACAACATTTTATTGGCTAAACACCAGACCCTATTTGCTGGCACGAACATATACGAGATCTTTTAGCCGATGTGTCAAGTAGTTGACCAATACTAATGTGATAAGAATCAGCCCGATCGACGTAAATATTCGCATTGTTTGACATCACTGCTTATAGAAATGAAAACGAGTCCTAACCGAAACATTAACAAATGTTGTACAGGCATTCATAAGTGATACATGTTTCACCATAAAGTGGTAAAATGGTGTTGACATTTGCGCATGTACACAGTCTATCGATCCGTCTTCTTTAAGTCTGTGTGCGCACAAAAAGTATTCCTGACTAACTATAACATAAATCGTGTTTAACATGTATTTCAATTTGGTATTGAATCAGCTTTTAAGTAGACTTGGTTCAAGTCGGTGAATTTCTAAAAATAACATTTGCAGTAGTTTCTCATGTGTCTCTCCTTTTTTCATACAAATCTACTAGTATTTGGAATTTGGCAGCCCAGGCCAGGGTTTCCTAGCGATTGAACGCGTTACCTTTGAGTCTGCGCAGTCGTGAGTTAGTTTCCGCCGGATTCATTGATTCCTGGAGAAACTCCCCTGTACAGCGTTCACCCCACTCATCGCGTTCACCCCACTCATGCGTTTCACATTAAAACAGAACACAAATCATCGCGTTTTCCCCACTTAAACGTTCACAAATCACAGAATTGAACCAAGTCTAGGTTTTAAGGTTCCAAGACAAGAAACTTCACCTTTTTTAATCTAACATTCTCTGGTGGTTAATAAGCTCAGAATCTTCTGAAATCCTAGATATAGGGAAACATTTGGTAACAACAGTGTCGCTATTTTACATAACTATCACGTGAAAGGTAATTTGCATAACCTTTGAAAAATCGTTTTTCGCTATGTTTTGTCTCACAATGCTCTTTCAAAGTGTGTCTCAGAGTTTTAATATCTTGTTAAGTTTTTTTACACAATTTTAAAGAAATCACTAGAGTAAATTCATCGCTTTAGTGTTTTTCTGGCATAACAATGTTTAAGAAGGTTTTAAAAAATTCAGAGACACAATTTGGAAGATCCTTAGGACAGCTTGCGCTCACACAAATTTCAGTCACATATCTTACAGCATTGAAAGAAAACATAGGAAAAACCGATTTTGTAAGTTTATGCAAATTACCTATCACGTGGTAGTTATGTAAATAATGGTAACACTATGGTAACCAAAATGTTCCGCTATATCTAGGCTTTCCGAAAAAGTATAATTTACGGGGGTTCTGAGGTTAATAACACTAGATAATTGTTGGCTTGAAAAAGGCCAGTTTCTTGTCTTGGAACCTTAAATCCAAGTATAAACGGTAAAAAATAATTTCAAAGGCCTTGCTATCCTATACAAGATACATCGGTACGTTTCATATTCGTCGGTTCTTGTGCTGCTGCCACTTTTGTGGATTACTTCGTTCGACATATTTCGCGATCAGGTATATTACAAATATATACTTTATGACTCATGTTTCGAGTGTAGCCGAATGATATATAGCATCAATTATTAGTGTGGAACGAATTATAAAATCACACACATAACTGTGTATGTTTAAATATAAATATCTCATATTTAAGTATTATATAAGTTTTCTTTACTGAAAGTGTAACTTTTATATTTATCCAGTTGTTTTTCACTCATACGCCGATATGAGAGTTGTTGGACCAACGGACGTGTTGTACGTTAAACCAGGAATGTCTGCTTCATTCACCTGTTCTGTTATCTGGGATGTCGGTGATCATCTGCAAACCCTTGTCTGGGGAAGAAGTAAAAATAGTGGTAACACTTGGTCTGCCATTGGACAGTGTTATAATTCTGGTAAAAGTTGTACATATATAGGGGATTATGAAACAGAATATCTCATTGAAAAGAATGGACAAGCCAATGATTTCTTCAAACTTACTGTGAGATCAGCAACATTGGGTGACGATACACACTATGACTGCTGGCCTTTTACCGATGGTCGACCTACAACTCCTCATGCAAGACTTATTGTGTTAAGTGAGTTAGATTTACTCTTTATTATTGTATAAAAGTATGATTTGCTAATGAACGTTAACCTACTTGTTGTCAATACACTCATATATATATATAATATATATATATATATATATATATATATATATATATATATATATATATATATATATATTGTTGTCATACACTGATTATATATATATATATATATATATATATATATATATATATATATATATATTATATATATATAACTTTCTTAAATATAATCCTGTACCAGTAATTTTAAGTTATCCCTTAAAGATATATTAAAGTATTTCAAACCTTTGTACTCTTGGCAATGTATTCGATAATTTGAGAAAATGAAACAAACTGAACCAATGGAAGCAGGAGAGATAAACCAGAGTGCCACCTAAATCAATTTACTCCATCCTAAATATAAATAGTGCATTCTTTGTGTTATTATGCTGTGCACTATTTTCAGATCAAGTGACAAGTGTTACCATTAATAACTTAGGAAACAAAACAACTGTCAAATCTGGTACTGGGGATATCATTTCTTGCAAAGCAACATCCGGGAAACCCCCGACTGATCTATTGAAGACAACAGGCGACAATGACATCATACGTTTTAGTGAAAACATGAAGACAGAACCTGGCGATGATACCAAACTCTACAACACTGCAAGTCTTCTTCTTTATCTATTTAACGCTTCTGATGACCAGCACTATCTAAAGTGTCAAGCATTTCAACATAAAAGCGTAAAGCCAAGAAGTGTACAGATTTTAATGAATGTGCAACGTAAGTTTATTTCGTTATTACCTTATCGTTAACAAGTACAGCACAGTTCATGTTGAGAAATGTAGATCACCTTTTTGTACGGATATCGTCAATATTCTAAGTCCGAAAGAGAGTAGCTCGAAGAACAAATTAATATATAATTGGCAAACTACAAGTATGTGCTTGTCATCACCACAAGCCGCTCAAACGACATGTCAAATTGAAGACGCACACATGTGATAACCTGCATGTCGATCAACGTAAAGTTTACACACACACACACACACACACACACACACACACACACACCACACACACACACACACACACACACACACACATATATATATATATATATATATATATATATATATATATATATATATATATATATATATATATATATATATATAGATAATAATCAAAGCACATTGATGTCTTAGTGGGAAATTACAGTGCTCGATGCGAAAAGTGGAGCATTATAATTAAAGCACTGATCGCTTAAGGTGCAAAGTGGTGATATTTGTCGCTTTAGTTTCATGTATCCTGCAATCTTCAGACATAAGTCTAAGAATCCTAAGAATCCTTTCATTTGTGTGCGAAGATTGCAGGATGCATGAAACTTAAGGCCTCGGCTGGCACCAAATTGTCTCATCAGAAATTTTTACTCATCAGATTACAATTTCAATGGAATACAAAAGGCTATCACACCTCCACAATCCTCTTAAAGACTAGAACAAAGGCAGTCCAATGGATCGCGAACAGTGTCTTTATGTTATTACTTTTTGTGTCTCCTCAGAGCTGAAATAATTCTACAGTCTGTAAACCTTGTTTCTTCTTTTAACGCAAAGACTCTTCCAGTGATGAAAATTGATTCAAAGTGGCGACTGATGTAACCTTCCTACCTATAATCTTTTGATAAGGTTGGTCGGACTTGATAAAACGAAAAAGTGAGAAAAATAAACAGAACAATGTGTGTATTCCGTTGTGTGTAAACACTCAATATTCCTATTTTCGTTTTAGATACTCCCGGTGAAACCTGTGAGTGCAGCATCGCTGTGTCTGTTGTTCTTGGATGCCTATCGGCAATTTTATTTGCCATGATTGTTATGATCATCATTTTCCTGTGGCACAGAGGTCTTCGTCTTTCGCCGTTTCTATGTCAGGTAAGTCTATTACAAACATAGCCTTGTGAAGCTTCAACCAATTCAATTGATTTATCGATTCTAAAATAGAAAATCAAGACAAAGTTATTGCAATGCTGATTTTTGGTATCGTACTATATAACTTTATAACTACGTGTTTTAATTTGCTGTCAAAGCTACAAAGCTTCTCATTTTGCTGTGAAAAGACTCCATTCTTAACAAGTGCGTCACTCGAGACCGTACGTGATTCATTCAGGCGGAGCTAGATAGTTTACATCTGGCCAGTGTACAGGAGACTTAGTTGTGTGCCATGATTTGGCATAGTGCATACGAATGAAGTAACTCCCATGGCAAACATAGCCAATGACATAATGTACCAAACACGTATTTTACTTGGTATTGGATTCTTTTCCTGGTGAAAGAGTAGTTTTACAGCGTTGACAGAAAATCAGAGTACAACGCGAGATGTGAGTTTGAGGTACGGTCAGAAGATTGTGGATAGATGTTGGGCAATGACATTATTATTTCTTGAAACTTTTAGTATTTTAAGCCAAAAAAGGAGAAAGGGTGCCAATATGAAAAATCTAAATGTACACAAGCGACACTTTCAGAAACATATTCCTCCAAAGAGAATCTGCAGTGAGCAGTTTAATGAATATGACGCTTATTGTTTGTCTGCATTGTTCGATCAGCGACGGAGAATATCTTTTACTAAATTAACATTGACAGGAAATGACAATGCTTTATCTTCAGTCATCTCGTAACTTTCTCATTGGCTGACCTTTGTCACAGCAAAGCCATGCAAGTTGCATAGAATGAAAAGAAACGATGCCTGGTGCACTGAAAGATAAATATGAAATATGAAACGGTGCACTGAAAGATAAATGGAAATAATTATTAAGGCGATCATCAAAGAAACAACTTCATCTCTAAATCTCAGTTTGCCAGATTGATTCTGTGCAAGCGAAGCACCAACCATTGAGTGCAGTCTAATCAGTAAAATATAGAAACCAAAATAGTACTTCAAATTGTAGACTTAAAAAGAACCGTAGGCGGCGCTATACATTAAAATTATTTATTGGGGATAAGGTGATGCGTATGTGATCGTGACAACAGAATAATGTAAATGTTTTATTGGTTATGTTATTATTTAAAAGTTTTGTTACGCTTCTTTAAGAGTAATCAGCATTATGCAAAGAACAAAGAGCGTGTTATTAGCGAACTACTGGTATTTCATTAAGCTTGAAAATCAACCCTTTTATTGATTGGTCGTTCACAAGGAAGAGTTGGTAATGAAATTCATATTAACCTCGAAGTCTGGTGATCCTTACACCCTTGTTAACGATGTTTCACACACAGTTACGAATTCGTGGCAATGATGTAGCTGAGAGTCCTGAGTATATAAACATAGATACAGAACCTACTTACGTAAGTCTTGAAGATTGTGTGAAGGAACGAGATGACTACTTAAAGGCTGGAGACGCCATTTTGGAATTTCCAAGAAATCGCCTGTTTCTAAAGGAGACACTAAACGAGGGGCAATTCAGTAAGATAGTGAAGGGGGAAGCCTGGTTTATTGGCGGCAAAGATGGAGTAAGTGACGTCATCATCAAAGTTGCCAAAGGTAATGTTTTTAACTTGAGAAACTGATACTCTGACAAAATAAAAGAATGCATGCCATTAATTAGATCCAAAAAAGTGGGGGGAAATATCGAGGAATGTCGTATAATCTATGCCTGTATATCGATCGAACTCTATGGTAACAGATGTAAGTACCATACTCAAGGTCATTATCTTTACAGGCGATAACAGTGTCTTCAAACAGGAAATAGAGGTGATGGGGACGCTGTCTCAAGTGAAGAGAGTGATACGAATTCTTGGCTGTTGCACTGAGGAAGGTAGGATTTGAAATAGACTATTTTCTCTTCACCATAATTTCCAAGTCTGATCCTACAGCTTGTTAGTAAGTCAGTAATCCTGTTTTGATCAGTTGGTACAAGTATATATCTATTAACGCAGCAGAACAACAAAGGATAAATTGATTTTTCAGCATAGTGAAATTAACAAATCTATTACGATTTACTTTAAAAATGTTTTCTTTCAATTGCATAGGTTCCGTGTTTAAAGTTATACAGTCACCTGTAATCTAAATATGCCCATATACGGTCAAAGGGTGCTTTCCTTGGTGTTCAAAATGCCCATATGGGGGCGCTGTTTTTAAAAAGCGGCCACCCGCTTAAAATATGTGGTTGGTTAGATTTTCTCTTTCCATGGTAACTGTGGCAAAATTGGAACAGGTGACAGTATACCTTTAAGACTAAATCTTGGAAATATCAAATTTGAAATATCCTGACTTTTCAAGAATGTCGTGTAAGAAGCTAATTTCTTTGTAACAAACAACACCTTTCATTTTTAGATCCTCTGTACATGATCATAGAGTACGCCCCCAACGGATCGTTACGAAGCCTTCTAGAAAATATGAAAACTTGGGATACTGATGAACGGAAAAACAATGAACTTTATCTTTTGAGATTCGCTGTAAGTGCAGCAGAATGTATGCAGTGTCTTTTAAAGAATGAGGTAAGCACTTTCCTTGAGTTTTCAAAGAATGTTCTTTGTTTACCATTTAAATGATGCCTACGCTGACAACATACTGACAGACAAAAGTGTTGGGGTCAAAGGTCAATAACTTTATCACAATGTTGACTTGCTATTAGCCGATTTCAACCACTCTAGGCGTACTGAGATCCATATTCAAAAGACGACGGAGCAAAAAAAGAAAAAGAAAATATTATTAAATTCAGAAGCTAGTAGGATAGGGAGGGAGGCTGGGTAACTCTCTAAGGTCGAAGCCAGCTGTGAACATCTGTTAGGTTGCCTCGTTCCGGGACCATCCCACTCACAGCCTTGAACCTGACCCATTTAAACTACCATAAAACAAGTATCATTGCTCTAGCAAAATCATGGAAATTGTGAACGTGTTATTGAACTTTGTTTGATGATATACGTCACTCTCATTTTCATTTATTACGAGGTCAGCGTTTGTTGTTATGCTTTAATTTTATTAGTTTTGTAGCTCTATTGTAGCTCTATTGTTAAGTGTGACAATCATATAATTATATACAACAACTATTTCTGTGTCTTTTCATTTCTAGATCGTCCATAGAGAGATCATGGGGAAAAACTTTCTTGTTGACAGTCAGTGGAAGTGTAAAATATCTTGTCTTGGTTCGTCAAGTGCTGTTCTTACTGATCAAAGATACAGACAAAAGATGAGGGTAATGTCACTACGCAGTGAACCTAGTAACAACCTTAAATAAATGACACCTGACGCACTTAACAATGTGCTGATACTGTTTCTTTGTTTGTATCTGTTCGTTTGTTTGTTTGTTTTGTTTGTTTGTTTTACATTGACTGACAATCAACCGTAATTTTTATCAGTCGAAACAAAACAAAACAAAATACTCGTCCCACAAACTCAATATATCGCATCAGAAAGTTTCCTCTTTATTTTCTCTCATTGGAATTATTCACTCCTTTGCTGTAACTACAAGCCATACAATGTCTTACTTGGAAGGATACTATAGCTTTAATAACGATCATGTCGCTCCGATCAGAGTAACTTACCAATCAGATGGATAGCACCGGAAGTACTGTCAGGCAACGCGTATACTGCAGAAAGTGATGTTTGGTCTTTTGGTGTTCTCCTCTGGGAAATATTTTCATTCGGTAGGTTCAATAATTTTATCATATTCACATTCGCTCAAGTTTTCCGTGTCCGGGAAAAATTAAGAGGTTTCAAAGGTGACTATTCCTGGAATAGTTTTGAGTTTCTACAACTCTTTGCCGATAGTCATGGTGATCTAAGATATGTCGGAAGCAAAACGTTAATAACAGTCAAGTAAGAAGTACGATACGTAGTCTGATTAATTGTAGACAACGTGTCTCTCTACACCTCTTCTAATTCTGTGATTTTTCTCATTCTGCTGATTTATACTTTGGATTTTCGGCGAAATGACTACAGAATCTAAACGACTAATGAAGGCACGTAAATCTATGTTGAAGTGTATTTATCACGTAATTGATATTAAACCTCTGCTGTCTGTCAGGTGACATTCCTTATGAAACTCTTGAAGACGATGACGTCAAAGAATTCATTGAAAATGGAAATCGACTGGAAATTCCGTCAGGATGTACAGAATCCATGTGAGTTGAAACCTAATGACGTCAGATGCTGCAAGTCTATTTAGGTTCACGTTTTCTGTGAATTGCCTACAGCAAAGTCTCTTCAACAGTCATTGGTGTCCAAAGACAAAAATAACGTTTTTTGATTAAATAGTGTAATAACTCCGCAGTAGCATTTTGCCGTTTGTTGAAAGTCACGTTGTCTTTTGAAAGCTACCCAAATTTTTCTTCTTTTACAGCTATCAACTGATGACGTCATGCTGGATGGAGATACCAGCCGAGAGGTCAACAGTCACTGACCTCGTCGACATCTTACAAAAGTTTCAGTCCGAGTGCCGGTTTATGCAACAGTGAAGTTTGATTTTAAATTTCCTTGCTCGCTTGAACAGATTTCATGCTCCAAAGGAATGCAGGCATTCTATAAATCGTTGGCCGAGAACATCAATACACACAATACTATAATACACTTGACTGGGGAAATATGAAAATTTATGTCGGCATTTAAATCAGTTTAAGGTGGATTTCATCGGAAATGAAATATTTGACTTTGAACGTATACAGAGTTGTAGAATCTCATAGATATATATTTCCTTCCTTGTACTTTCCTTTGGATTACTGAAAGTGTGTTTGCAAAAGTACTGATTATGAAAATCTTAAGTTCATATTATGAATATGTAATTTTATTTCTTTAAACTTTCACCACCATTAATTAATATCTTGATAATTCTGATGCCTGGGCCCATGGTTGATGATTAAATAGCAAATGGACAACTGACAGGAAAAGAAGTTACAGCAAAAAGATGGTATTATAATTAAAATAACTATGAAACATTTTATTTATGCCAAGGCCTCTCGAAAGGGAAGTTGCAAACAACATTTTTATAAAAACAGATTTCATACAAGTTGTGCCCATACGTTGACCAATGATTGCTAATTTTAAATAAAGGTCTTGGCTACGGAGTCATTTTCCTTAATCATAGTCTCGTGAGGTACAGTGGCTACGTTTAGATGTCAAATATTGACAAATCGTCACTTTTGAAATTTGTTTGCGTGACTGAAAATAAATGTCCAATAATTTTCCTACGCTCTAGGTTCCTTTAGAGCACCTGCCTGCTATTCAATTTGTCGGCAAGTCAAAATAAAATGTTTCTAAATTTTGCGATAGACTGTGTTTCGTTTTTCACTAGGAAACCAACTTTACAATTGTCAGCCACGCCCCTTTTTTAATATAATGAATGGGCCATTCAGAGATCCGAGGTATCGTTTTGTTGTCGTTTTTTAGGCTTCGTCTGTAAAATCTTTGATATCTAATGCCATTCTCTTATTTAATTTACTCGCATATTATGTGATCTCGAACGTTATTAACAAAGTGAAATGAAAATCCTCGATCAATCATCAATCTAAAAACATAAATTTCAAATCCACTTGAGAGAATATCTAAAAAATAAAAAAATTGTTAGAGGCAATAGGGAAAAAAAGGCATCAAATAAAAAGGAAAATAACACTGGATAAAGACCGATATTTTAATACGTGTATCTTTTATAAGTATTCCTTTGAGTATAATCATAGTTATTACTCAATAAAACACGAGCTCTTGAAAAAGAAAAATTATTTTGCATCATTCGATAACTGCAGCTCAGAGGGGATAACAAGTTGAGTACCAGCTATCAATACTTGTTGGAATATAATATCGACAAACTTAAACTAATTGGGCTGGAAATCTTTGACAGGAATTGAAATGAAGAGTCCCATGACCCGGATTTTAACCCCGATACCCACTCACCTTCTACCCTATCGTCTGTTCCTGTTTCATTATTTGATTTCGCTCCCGAAATGACCAGCGATTGGGTAAGCTGACGCGATATTTGTCGAAACTCTGTTTGTTTACGCTCGCTGTGTTCCGACAACAACCACCAGCATAACGTTGCCCTCACTAGGCATACGTCACGAACAATGTGTCTCTCTGGTCATGTATTCTTAAATTATTTCACTACAAATAATTGTCATTCTCATTATACTGTATCAGACTGTGTGGAAAGACCGTCTGCGTTTTATGGCGTCATGGTTTTTTGGCTACAGTACTACTTTAAGTTGAAACTTTGCTGTCGAGATACAAACTTTGTGAACAATGTAAAGCCTTTTGACATAGACAGATTTCGATGGCAATTTCGTCCATTTCCACCCACAATACATCAAGCAAACCAATCTGCTTCTCAACTGGCGATTCATTTTGGCACTTACAAATTCATTAAGCGGGGGAACAACTTCTGTGCAAGTTTTCGTTATCTTTATAGGTGAATAGCACTCTTTATTATTATCGTTAAGCACTGTCCATTAACATGCTGAGATATCTTCAATTGTACATATAACTTTGTTAATATATGAAGCTGCAACATCGCGTCTGTGACGTAGGCCACTAATGATTTATTCCTTACTTAGGGCAGTAGCTGTTTGTCTTCAAAATCAAAGATAATCAAATAACTGTTCATTATTCATGATAGGAGGTTAATATAGGTGTGGAATATTGTTGTAAGTAATTATTTTCGGTAGTGACTGTGATTTATACATGCACTAATTACAACAACATCAGCTCTTAATACATCTTCTGACCTGACGTGTGTAAAAGTTCACACATGCATCCTGGAGCAGAATAGGGAACACAAGATCAATGTTGTAGCAACTGTACACAGAAGCAACGTAGCGTGTAGAATTTCCAATATTTTGGGCAATGCTAGATTTAGAGTCTTGTTTGATCTCCCATTCAGGGAAGCAACATTACATCCAGGCTACTGTCATTAATGGTTTACCACTTTCACCAAATAGAAGCTGGAATGTGCCATGCATCAACACATTGTTTCTTGAAACCTAAACTCCCTTCAAGAAGCACTGATTTTATCATCAGTTGTATAGTGATGCCAAAATTTACCTGTGTTTGAAACATGAACTTATGACAAAGCAAAAGTGTAACTTGCTGCTAAACCCTTTGATTCTATATCTAGACCACTAACTGTCAACAAATCATTGCTGGCTGAAACCTTCAGAGGGTTGAACTAATCTACAAGGGAAGTGAACACAGAAGGACTTTGGCTACATAACGACAAACATGAGAGTCATTGACTGGTAGAGATATCGATAGGACGGGAATTGCTAGTTCCATATTATATAGGGCAACGTTTTTACTTTGTATTTCAGTTTGTTCCCAGCATCACTGTCATTGTTCACTTTTTCGTAAAGTCATTTGGTTATCAAACGCATAATAGTTATGAAGTGGACCATGCAAACCGAATAATTAAATGCAAAGGTTGGTGGCGCTGCTACAGTCAATAATCCTATCATGCACAAGTCAGATGTAACTGTACTCCCGGGGGATTACTTGTTCAGAGAAGTGGTAGGGATTTGTAGCCGCATGTAAAAGGCCCAGGGCCCATTTTAGACCTAAAATCCTGTTATTTTCGGACCCCATTTTAGACCTTTATGACCTTTGACCCAGGTCAAAAGTCAAAGCATCAAAATTCTCAAAATAGTATAGGGTAAAAAGGAAGCATTTTCATGACCGTGTTACTGGCAAAGCATATACTCGCATTTCGTTTAGGTTTATATGTTGTTGCTGGCAAGCCATGATTTCCGAAAGATATTGCTTGAAATACTGCAAAATTGGGATGAAGTAAAATATCTTTCACCCTCACCAAAATTTTGGTCCAGCTTCTGAAAATTATAAGTTATTTGCAGTTACAGTCTGTATACTACACCAATTCATTTTGCCATGGTCGACCTATCAGACAAGTGCGTTTACCTCTAAAATCATCTTATCAGTTGCCATGGCGTGACCTCGTCAGGTGACTAGGCAAAGAACATTAAGGTTCGCATGGACTTTGTTCAATCACCGCACCTACGACACTTAAATTGGGCATTGTTCCGCTTGGTGGTCAGCCATATTGATTTTCATAAAATTCCAGGCACTACGACAAAATAACGGCAGATACTTGGTTAAAATAACTACATCAAGTTCAACAATACAAGTCATTTTGAGAGGTATGTAATCACAGCCTTCAAAATATCACCTCTAAGCAAGGTAGGAATTTTCTGTCAATTGATATTGCTTTCGTCTTTACTATCGTCTTCTGAAGTCGGTTGTAAATATCCACCTTTCAAAGTAACGATATCTGGCATCAACTGATACAGAGATATTTCTTACTGACAGGGAAATGAAGAAGATAAGAATTTAACTTTTACACGAATACTTCATGTCCCCTTGTTTTAAGAGAGAACAAGCTCAGAAAATTTTTGCAATTGATATAGATATAAAGAGTTGCAACATTACGCAAGTAGTTGTCATAGCCAATATGCATCATATATGGTAAAGTACATGCATATCGCCTGTAGAATGCAGCTCGGGCACAGATATCGAAACTCTGCAAAGTTTAAATCACTTTTCTGATCTACCGCTTTTGTGGGATCGTTTTGTTTCAAAATCCCGATAGTGTTAACACAGAGATGGCGGCCATTTTAAATATCAATTACCGCTGATATCGGACACATAGCACCAAAGTTTGCACAGTGATCTTCAGATGTTTATTCTCGATTTCGTAAAACAATGATTTAAAAGTTCGAGGAAAATTAGAGCAAGTCCTGCCCTTAACTAGGCTCGTATTACCGTAAAATTAATGGATATAGGCTGTTACCTAAAAATGTTAACAGTTTGCGTTGATTAATCATACGGTCCAATGCAATATTAACCATTGCATAAACATGTTCCAAATTGCTTCTCTTTGCATAACCATAAACGCCAATTCATCCTCCCTGTTGGCATTGTACGATTGACATGGCGGGAAAGGATTTTCTTCACTCAAAATTTTAATAAATGCTCGTTCCTAGCAGAGAAATGTGAAAATTATACCATAATGTTAAAGATATAACTATTGGAATAGATTAGGTCAATGCTATGCACAGTACACATTCATATTTTGATTGGCGGGACCTTCATAAATAAAACTATAATTTTCATAGATAACTGTGAATGGTAGAACCAGTAACAAATACATCAAAATAAATGGGATTTGCCAAATTGAGTTTTATTGGTCACAGTATTGAGACCAATATTACACGATAGCCTAAGAAATACCAACAGCAGAGTTGAAATAAAATATGTTTCAGTATAAAACTTTATCTTCGATGTAGTTGTTTACCCCAGGCCTTTAGCTTGCCTGTAATAAAGGCTTTAAAAAGGGTAAAGCCATAACTAGGCTTGGTTGAAATTGAGTCCGGATTATTCATTGTAATCAACTTCCTATGTGGCTTTTATTAACTGTTTTAAAAATTGAAATATAAGTTTAGAAAATACAGTCATCAGCTTCCTATGTGACTTTACATATACTAGATGTTTGAACAATTTGAAAAATACATTTAAAAAAAACAAAAAAGGACAAAACAAAAATTCTGCAATGTGTTTTTATATGTTCCCCATCAAAATAAAAAATGATTTATTTAATATTAAAAATATCTGAGATTTCAATGTCTGTGTGTGGAGTACGTAAGTATGCATAATTCCACACGGGCACTTGCAGCTCCAATCAGTAGAGCTTTAAAATGCCTATTTAGTTATAACAAATTGTAAAGTCACACTAAAATGTTAATCAAATAACTTTCCTGCGTTTTGAATGTTGCTATATAAACATTGCAAATGATTTTGCTTCGTTATAAACCCGATGTTTCCTACAATAATGACACTCATATCAAATTTGGTTTCAGATCCGTAGCTGTTTGATACCATTACTTCGTTATAATAATAAACTCCTGTTGCTGGGGTCTTATCGACAGTGTCCCTTGTGAACCTTGACCCAATAAATGCTACTTTTGACCCAGCTCCGCGTCCTGCCATTAATTTTAACTTTATCTTCGCTTGGCTGGAAGTGCAAACAGAGCAGGTTATCATTGTGACCTTTTCTTAATCATGTACTCATGCTTCTACCCGACTTAATCAACGCAACAGAGTTAGCTCAATCAAAGAAGCAGTCATGACTATCGTTTGAATGAGAACAATTAATTTAAATTTGACAACCAAATATCAGTACAGTGCAAAAATACCTTTCTCAAACAAATGGTTTGATAACTTTTAACTAGAAAAAGTCACGAATGGATTCTGCTTCACAAGGTATAATACACTGCTCGGCCAAACGACTAAATTGTCGTAATGTTCTTACTTTGACCCCTCCTTGCGCAAGTGCATTGTCACTGGCAAATATTTTGTATCAGCAGACGGAGTTTGGATGGACTGATTCTTATAGATTAGGTCACCTTAAACTAAAGTATCAGTGATAGTGAAGGTTCCTTGCATGATTTGGATTATTGGGTTTGTTTTGACGTCAAATTCCTCATTCGATATAGAAAATAGCGTGTTTTCCCTGGGATGATGAGATGACATTGTTTCACAAGAACTGACTACAAGACACTGTCTTCAGGGTTAGGGAAGACACCATATTTTAGCGACAACAACGTAACATCGAATTGCCAAACACTATATATTTGTGTCTAAATCTATAATCAGACGATTTTAAACTGCCCCAGGTCAAAGATAAAAAGTATTTCACGTTTCGTATTATTATATATGATATTGATAATGCCTTTGTTGTTGATTGCTACATCTTACCTCATCTGTCTAATTTTCCCTTTGAATGTAGAAACACTGACGTTTTCAAAATAGAAACCATAGTTTATTATATCAGATTAATTTAAACCAAATGAAGACGGGTACTGTTCTTGCACAAAAAGTGGAATGAATTACGAATATTGAGTATTGTACAAAGCAATTTTGAATTCCCCAGTTTTGTAACAGAGATATTTCATAGTTTGTATTTACTAGGCAATTTTTCACAGGGAGTTTATGCAAGAAGGATCTCGCAAATACCAGTTATCCACCTGAATCCGTTTACGCAATACGCGTAAAAGCAAATATAATAAAAAGTGTGTAGATATATAATTTCTAATCCATATAACAGTACATTGAACGTGTGCATTTATTGAAAGACACCAGTTGAAATAAGAAAAGTTTGTCATTTATATCACAGATTTAGTTAAATCGAATCTCCATTTTTCCGCTACTTTACTTAATATCAAATTGATAAATGTTAGTAAGACATCTCTAAAATTTAATTATTTCTGCAAGAGTCATTTCAGTATCCCCTCAGATGTGTAAATGTCTGCACGTGACAATATTAAGTATGGACCTACAGGGGAGGGACGTTGAAACAGAGTCTGAAAATACCATTATTGACTGTCAAGTCATCATAATAAGAAGTAATTTTAGCTTGAATCAAAATTTACATGCTCAAACCATAGACAGTAGAGAAACAGGTTAGGAAGCTACGGTATTTCCTGTGGACAAACTAGCTTGGAATAAACTACGTTGTGTTTGCATACCTATTGATAAACAAATCCAATTAACGGCCAGCTGAGCAAAATCTCGCATCGCAGGCCTTAAATTCAGTGTGTGCTGAATACAACTTCTTCGTATCAAAGAAGAGTGGTTCTAAATACTATTTCTTCAGTATTAATTGATATCATATGAAATACAATGCATTTTGGCACACTTGGGAGGCTAAGATGAAACTTGCGCCACTTATTCTGTACTTCCGGTTCATATACTTGCTCTCTCCGATGCGATTGTTTAAATATTTTTTTCTGCAGGACTGACCGTGAATTTTGCAACAAATTTCAAATCTGAATTCCTGACTTCACCTACCATACATTAAATACAAATGTACAATACAAATGCACTCATCTAACTTGTATCTGCCGATAAAACGGTACACAAAATCACCGGCTCACAATTTTAGGTGTTACTATGACACGAGCGTTACATACGAACGACCATGACGTAAAATCACGATTTCTCCAAAGCCTTGCAAAGCCTCCACAATTAATATACACTATCACATCCGCTGATACAACTGTTAAATAATACAATAAACGCAACCGACATTTAAACGCAACGATCCCTTATAAATCGGGACACAGAGATCCGACTAGTTTTCATGAATCAAAACATCCCGTTTTGTGTTATCGCTGGAACGTGTGTTAATGGTTTTCTTTTACTGACTAACTGAAAATCATGTGAGTAATCAAAAAACGCGATACGCCATTACACTTGTAGTTCGCTAAGCATTTCACTTATTACAGTAATTAATCAGACTATCAATGTACGTCTGGCAAAGAAAGGGACACAAACTCGACTGCACTTACATGACGCACGATTGCACTGTATACATACGTAAACTATGTCGTCGCTGACGGTCTCTATGCGATCTCACAATCTTTGTATTTCATTGAAATCATTTTCTTCAAAACTACAGCTTTGATATTTGGTTTATAGGTTCCAAGAAAGACCTATTTTCAGATTTGTTCAAACTGAGCAGTAATATGCAAATTTGTACTTAAAGGGCAATTTTTGTCATTTTTTGTAAAAAAATTATTTCACCAAAATCGTCTATCTGACAGCTTAAGGTTTGATATTTGGCAAATTATTTTTTGGTATGCAAAATGTGATATATTGAAATCACGATAAAATCTGCAATTTTGTTTTTGGGGTGCCCTTTTTGCAATGTCTCTCTCAAAAGCTGCTCGTCTAATGTTATGCGGCATGATCTTAATGTAATACGTTCAACGTATGATGACGTCTTCAATTGTGTATTTGCAGCTATTTTGTCATTTGTTGTCAGGCCACTTAAATGAGCTATCAAAGATTTCCACCTTCTCCACCAACACGTGTGTTAAAAATAGTTATTCTCTACATAATTCAGTGAGCTATATCGGCCGCCAGGTCGCTTGTTCATTTACCTTGTCGATGTATAAACATAAAATCACTGAGGTAGAAACAAATCTGCAGACTCCAATAATTAAAACGATGAAAAGCTTGCGTAAAGATGACGATCAGGCGAAACGTTGGAAGTTGTAATATGACGTGAATCACAGCTTCTGTGTTGGATTAAATTATCATGACTCTAAAGTTGTGCTTTAGGTTAGCAAAATTAAATATGTAATATAGAAATAACGGGCGACGCGCTGACCATTAACGTTTATTTGTGGGCAAGGGCGAGAGGAAAGCCAAAAATTAACGGGCGAGGCTTGCCGAGCCCGTTAATTTGGCTTTCCTCGAGCTCGCGCCCATAAATAAACGTTAATGGTCAGAGCGGAGTCTGTTATTTCCATTATATTATCAACGAACCGGAGAAAACCGTCAAAATTTGCGAAAATTTTCGGAGCGAACGACAACTGGGCCCAAGAACTGAGCAATACGCGACGCACTGTCACGCGCGCTGTAAAATATTGGCAAATCTTGAAATATTTTCAGAAAAAAGTATCTCAAATTGGCCCACAAGTGCTCCATTTTATTTTGATTGATTATGATTTACGTTTGAGCTGTAAAGTTACGATACATTGAGTTGTTAATCTTATTATTCATATTCACGGGCACATAAACAGACCAGTACTGTGTATTTGTGGTCAGTCACGTGGTTCAGCTCGACCAATCAAATGCGACAGGCAGGGCATGGTAATATTATGTTATTTTCATTGTTTATAAATCCCACATAATCCCATTTAGAAGGAATACAATGTTTCTTTGTCGCATCTAGAATATATCAGTCTTGAGAATGATGAAATCAGACTTAAATCGGAACGACAACTTTATACTGAAAATACGTTAAAGGAAGTTATTTTTCACTGCGAACTGCCGTGACGAAAGCTTTCGTTCGAGCAGAGCGTTTACTCAGGTTGACGCTTCAAGAGTAATGAAACAAGGAGATTAGCTGAAACAGTCGTTTGATCAGCCTGGGTGAAGTGGAAAGCAGAGCACAACATTGGTGCAGAGAGCATGCAAAGAGCGGCACAAGCGTTTCTTTGTCTGCAGAAAGATGTATTGCAAAGACGACATACTACGAGTTGTATACGGAAATCGTTAGTCATTTTGTCAATGACTTAATTCTTAACAGCTGTTGGGAATACGTTATCAACCCGATTATACTTACAAACGGATTATTTTTTCTTCTTTTTTGACCAATCATAAATTGAATCCGATAACCTGAGAGCATTGTCAGAGCTACGATTGATTCCAATAATGATATGTTTATGGCGATTTGCCAAATGCTGTGACTGAGAGCTTGACAATTATTAAGCCTTTAACTGTCAAGTGGCTGCTTTTACGGTAGCCGGTATGTTTTATTATCATAATTATTTTCAAATACCAAAACATTACCCTTACTAAAATGACGATTTACAATTCCAAGTCAGAATGGAGAATATAGTTTCCTCCTTGTTGACATTCCTATTTAATAATAATAATAATATTTATTTCTTGAAAAAACGCTTTCCATGTAAACACATCTCAAAGCGCTGTACATAACTTGATAAAAAGTGAAAAGGCATTTAAAATGTTGTATGATAAAAAGTCATTCGGTGAATAAAAAAGTTTTAAGGTTTGATTTAAAAATGTTAAAATTCTCACTGCAACGGAGTAAAATGGGCAGCCTGTTCCACAACCGTGGAGCACCTGTAGAAAATGACCTGTCTCCATAAAAAGCCGTGTTAACAATAGGCTGATAAAGTGTATAAGCTCCATCTGTAAAAGAGCGAAGAGTGCGGCCAGAAGAGCGAATATGTAAAAGCTCTCTTAGGTACGAAGGAGCCATATTATTTAAAACTTTGTAAGTCAAACAAATTATTGTACATTCTAAAAAGGTTTCTATTTCTCTCCTATATCAACGAAATGTGTCTAAGTATTCTGGAATGAAAACTGCTGTCATCAAAGCTGTGTTACCACAGTCCGTGACAGACAGGTGAACTATCACCTTTAGTGTAAAGTCATAAATGCAAAATTTATCTCTGGTAGGTTGCTGAAAGAAAACTTAAAAGGTTATCAACAGCGACCTTTTAGTCAATCAATACCTATGATTTTATTGACTACGGTTACGTTTATTGGGCGACGAAATCTTGCCCTAGTGGATTTTTTAGCAATGGCCGGTTTGGTATAACGCTGAACACTACATGTTCAGCGAGCATGCGAATTAAATGTTATATCATATCAAATCACTAGTTTTGGCAGAGTTTATCAAAATGTGCATGGAATTACCCGAAAGCAGACGATAAGTTGTGTATTCAGACACTACATTATAACCAATAATTTTCGGTATGTTGAATGCTAGAAATATACCTCTAAGTCGAACATCTAATCATTTGACAATATTTATTTTCTGTGCATTCTGTGTTATGATTTAATCTCTAATCGCTGATAATATCCTTCCAACCAGTACGTTACATATAATTTTGATAGCAACATTAAATATAAATTTGGTTTTAACGTTATCATGAAAGTGAAAGACAATTTTCTAATTTATGTATTCTTGTCTTAAGTATAAGAATCACTCAAAAGTTATCTGTTAAGGATTATGTGTTTTACAGCCTTGAAAATATAAAACCATATCTTCAAGGAGAGATAATTGTACATGAAGATTTCTTTTATGGATCATTTCTACAAGTATTACTAGCAGGCTACTTGATTTTCGAACTTGAGAAAAAAAGGCCAATTTTCATTTGCTGACAAGATTTACTGAAAAGTTGGAACGCTCCGGAAAACTCTTTGCTTCCAAGATTATGCTGGAGGAAAGACAGCGCTTATGCACAAACATGTAGTAGCTCGTTATTAATATCGAAATATTCAAAGAGGGTTTAAAACAGTGACTACAAATTTACATTTAAGTCTATATTAATTGCTTAATCTAATTAATGTCTTTCAAAGTGAGTGATGAAAATTGCTGCTAGTATGAATCACAAAAACCTACTCTTAACTTACTTTTATTGCTTGAAAATGTAACTACATTCTAATATATATTTACATTTGGGATAGAGGTTGAAATTCCAACATCCTTCCTGGCAACCCTCTGGATATGGTCGCAATTCTGTTCTCTTTCAGTTTTGCACCATGGCTGCTAGTGATGCATTTGAGGGCAATAAAAGTCAGCGGCAAGATGAAGCACAAACAGAAAGCATGGGAAAAGCACTTGTTATCTTTGATTCTTGGGATACCGAAAAATACGGTCTTCCAGAATTTCACAGAAATCTGTTCAAAGATTTCTGCTCAAGACAAGAGGGAGCGTTGGAAGGTTTCGCTACTGTGCTTGATGTCACTGTTAGTGAAGCACAGGTCAGAGATGCAGGAGAAGCTGGTATAACTTTGATACCGGGTAAAAGACTTGAGTACCTTGATGCTGAAGATGATCCTGTTAACATTCGCTGGCTGCACTGCCACAGAAGTTACTACACAGATCTGCAGAAACTTGAAAACATCAAATACGTCATCGGGTATGCCCCATTCACTGCAGCTGCTGCTGCTAACATCCGCAAGACTCTGTTTCCTGATGCAAAACTTTACCAAATCAACGCACTCCATCCTGATCTTCGAGCGAACGTACCAATAAGAGATCAAAGCAAGCTAGAAGGTAATATGCTTAGAATGGCTGCTGAAGCGGATGCAATGGTGTCCATTGGTCCCAGCATGTATCATTTCTTCAAGAATGCATACAGGGCACTTGAAGAAATAATTCCTCACTTATTACTCTTACCAAAGACTGGAGAGAGGTACAACCAACAGCAAGTAACGGAACCAGATGACATAATACAACTCGTCATACTATCTTATGGTGAAATAAGCTTTAACATCGAGGAAGCACTGAGTGAGTATGATGGAGTAGCAGCAGCTGTTCATGATATTGCATCCAACCTAAAAGGAACGGAAATCAGAAAGGTCACATGGAATATAGCTGGTGTTGCAGAACAATACGCTGAGAATGTAAAGAGATATGCGTACACAAAACTTAAGGGAGCTCCAGTAACAGTGAAAACCAACGCAGATTGTACCATTAATGGTTTGATATCCATGTTGCGTCAGTGTCACGTGTGTCTTCTTCCACAATGTAAGATGGACTATGGATTTTTTGGCTTAGAGAGCATAGCAGTAGGTGTGCCAACCTTCCTGAATGGCAAATCTCAACTTGGTTACTACATTAATGACTTCTTAAAAAATAAAAGAACCCAATGTCTGGTGGAAGGTGATACGGGCTGGAGTGAAAAGATAATGCAAGTAGTCAACAATGCTGCTGAGGAATACAAGCGTGCCAGTACGCTAAAGGATACGTTCACCAAAAGCGGGGAGATAGAGAAGAGCTATGAAAGATTAACTGCTTTGTTTACTGAACAGTTAACAGTTTCAGAAGGTACGTAAGCTAAATTATCAGCAAATCAACTCACAGTTTTTATTAAACTGCGAGCACCTGAAACTGAAATATACAGTGTGAGTTTTTATAATATTTATTAACAATAATTGTCAAAAGAGATGTTGACATTCGCTTTCATTCTAAAAGTTAAATATATGTAGCATGTCTTATATTTTAGTAAGGAACCTGTTTGCTCAATACGGTTATTGTTTACTTTGTCCATTAGGTCTTGATGTTGATATTACCTTGGACGTCCACAATTGTAACCTGCATCGACAAAAACTGATGGATCAGTTAAAGGCGCTGTCAAGACAGCATCCTAATGATGAATCCAGGATTGTGACAATAAAAAGAAGCGTAGAGGAAATAGATGACGCAGTGCAAAGATGTCTAGAGCTGTTTGATGTAAATGCAATGAGAGTAGTTAATGATGACAGCACTGAAGTCAGAAGAATAATCAAAAGGCAAAAGATGGGGCCCCACAATATCAAAAACATAAATAGGAGCTGCCTTGGAATGGTGGTCGATTTCCTTGGTATACTCTACCTCTACAGATTCAAGTCAGCCTGTCACAATGGTAGATTTGCCAAGGCATTTGAACCATTGCTGATAACTGACGAGATGAGAGAGCTGGCTAAGAGATTCAACATTCCACTGAATCTCAAAGCCACCTATGACCAGCAACAGTTTGATGCCATTGACCACTTTTTCTGTCAACGTAAGTTTCAAACAAGGACTGTGACCACATATTAAAGCGCAGTGGTCGTCGCGCTGCGCGTGCGCGATTTTTTTGTTGATAAACATAAAGTTTTGTAAACATAAGTCTTCTCAACTTCAATAGGAGTGAGATGGGAGCAGTCCCCCACTTTGTTAAGGCCTTTGTAAGACTCAACATCATGCAATAGTAAAATATTAAGATCGGAAACGAACTTCAGTGGTGTATTTCTATCTATAAACTCGTTTAGAGCTACGAACATTGGGACACTACACTCAGCACATTATGTCGCTGAGTTTACTACACACAGACACAGTGAACAAAAAGGTTTGATCACGCGCGTTCACGCTGGTTGTACACAATGCTATGGTACAGTACAGTGAAAATACATAACTAAAATGATCAACAGTGCCTATATATGTAGACCAGCAACAAGCGCAATGCCTAACACAAAAGTTACACTCAAGACCATGATCAGCAAGCCAGAGCAGGACACGGGAGATGTTGTTGGGAGACGGTCACCGCGTTGACGTACACGGATATAGAGAATCCGGTCCCACAACGTACCGGCCCGCGACGACTTGGCCCACAACCAACTGTTCTTCACCATGTCTTCTCCTAGAAGACTATTCCTATCCACTATTTCTTACATGGTAAGAAATAGTAAAATGATAGGAAAAAATAGACAAAACGAGCGGGTTTTCGCGGCATTTGGCAGGAAAATTGCACGGCTACACCGTGCATAGACGTATCGAGAGATCCTGTGCCCTGGTCCTGTGCACGGTCATGGCAGTGATCCAACCGCTAGCTGGTGTAGGCCTACCGGTGCTGGGCAAACTTCGTTGTTGTACCTCCTGATTGCCGGGTAGGTCTGAATCCTCTTTCAAGTGAGATAACCCCCACATAACAAGAAGACCTATGAAAGGTCCTTCGCTTGACTTGATACCTGTTCTCGGACCGAAGACACGGCGGACGACCCACTGCGCTTTAAGAGTGCACCAAAACCGTGTCAATGCATGATATTTTGTTCAGATTACTAAATTCGTTAAAAACTAATCTAGGATACATCGATAATGTATGTGTTTGAAAGACCTTAGGTGGTCATGATAATGTTGAAGGCGACATAACTCATCACTGTCAGTAATCTAATTTACCCCTTAGGATATGGTATACCTAATGTGAGTGGTCAGTTTGCTAAACCAGGGGCGCAACTGCATATACCACGTGACAGTGATCTTAATCATGGACGTTTGGTGGAACTACAAGCATTTGGAACAGTGAAAAGAGAAAGCCAGGGGCGAGTGTCAGACATTGATACCATTATGAAGGACAGTGAAGTTGAGCATGATGTCAGTTTGAGTATCACAAATTGATTTTTGTTATGAATGCTTTTATACGTGACATCATTATATGGTGCATAGCATAAACAGTTTAAATCATAATAATCGATAGATTTATCAGAATTTACTCCAACGCATTCCATTGGTGTATATGTCAAACAGACTTACTAAACATTGCTTTGACTAATGGACGGATGGATGCAGTAAATCAAGAGTAAATTATTTCAAGTGCACAAATAAAGAGACTTGTCATTTTACTTTTTGTTCAATTAAAATGAAGCTTTCTGTTAGAATATGTATGACTTTCATTTAATAGCTCATACATGCAACTTTTCATTTTTGACAAATTATTATATTGACATATAATATGAATTTCAAGTTGTCACAAATTGTGCAAAGCCATAAAATCCTTCTCTTTGTCCTGTATTAGTCTAGAGAGCCACACTTCACGGGACCAAGGCGTGAAGAAGCAGTACTTGCAACTGGTGACAAATCTGGAGTAACAGGTTGGACAACATCTTATGCTTCCAGAGTGCCATTTTCAAATACATTTTATGTACGAATGAAAATGAATTACCACTTCACAAAATAATTTTCAATAATAAAAATACATTAACAAAATTCATTCACAAATTTTCGAATAAACCAGGATGTTGGCATCATCAACTTTATTTCATCTATATGAAATCTTTATACATCTACATGCAATTTTATACTTACATTAAACTTTCATCATTATCAGTGTACATTCACTTTTATATGATTGCTCAAAAACATACTGGTATCTCAAAAGGAGGGACTGTGGGTAAATCAATCTCAATTTTTATTGAGAATTAAGTCACCCTCTCACATAAAAATTGTTAGAACACTTGAAAATGAATGTTTTAAAATTGAAAAATATTAAAATTATATTCTTCACTAAAGACACAACTCATAACTGTCTTATCTAAACCTAAAACTGTTTCTGTAGGTGGCTGCATTTATATATAGCTACACAAGCAAGCTTCCATCTTGGACTTGAACTTTACAGCACTGCATTTCTACATATTACAGATACACAATTACTTGCTTTCAAAGCAAACAAAGCCTACAGACTCCTTCCATCAGCTGAGATGTACCTACCTACCATATTCAATGTTGACAACTACACAGCACTGAGAGGAGATCAGTGGGACTTCATACAATTCATGGTTAAGATGACAGAGAAGATTCAACACATCCTATCCACCAGACAGGAGATCTTATCAGTGCTGGGAGTTAGAGAGTTCTTTGTCACTGAGACTGACTGTGAAACACATGATTTGTATGGTAAGGTATAGCTGACTTGGTAAGATATTTGAAAGGTTGCAATCCACTTTATACCTCTGTTAGCTGTAATTCTTGAAATGTTTTGACCTCAAAATGTCTTCTTTTTATATTCTCTTCTGGTTTTCTCTGAATTCTACACTCTGAAGGGATATGGGCTTTTACTGCATTAGGAAACCATTCCTTTGTGAAACATTTGACAAGTAAATTCAAATTTTAAAGGTCATTTTGATTTCCCCCCATTTTTAAAAATTTGTAACATTACAAATGAAAACAGAACGTACAATATCACAGTTGAAAACATTCACCCTATGTATTACATTGGACTACTCTGTGCAGTTTATATGAAGATTTCAGGGCAGATATGCACCGTAAGGGTTTTTGCTTTTCTGCATGGGCTGCAATTTAATGTTTGGGTAAAAATTTAATCACAGTTTATTCTTTATCTTGTTCAAAATTGCATATACAGTCCTAGCAGGTAGTTTATAGTACGTGTATAAACACACCTAAATTAGTACATTTCACAAACTTATTTTAGCTTGAAAGTAGAATCATTACATTGCTAAAAGATAACAGCTAGTGTGGCTTTAATGTTATTTTACACACAATGACTTTAACCATGTCTTCTTTTTGCAGGTCTGGCAGATCAATTTCTCAAACACGGCAGAGCACCACTGTACATCAAATCATCAGCTAAACCCTATAGTCTGAGTGCTAGGAGTTTGATTCCATATAAAGTCAGTCACACACTGGTAGATCAGAAAGGTCAAAGGTCATTAGAGTTAGATCTGACAGACAGGAATGAAGCATTAAAACTTGCACTGACACAAAGGGAAGTAGAAATCGCTAAACTTAGGGAATCTTTATCATCAGTAGAAAATACAGTGAGGCAGCTTAAGAGAGAAAACATAGCAGAGTCTACAGATTGGCAAAATAAACTAGAAACATCTATGCAAGAAAAGAGAAGTCTAGAGTTGCAACTGGAAAATTCTAAGCAGGAAGTCATAACTTTACAGGGTTTGTTAAATACAGAAAAAGAAAATCTTAAAGGAGTAGAAAGGGCATGCACTAAAGCTACCTTAGATTCTAAACAGGTACAAAATAAACTATCAACAGCAAGGCAGGAAAAAAGTATCCTAGAACAACAACTTGAAAATGCAAAAAAGGAATTTGTAAAGCAGCAAAGTGAGCTTGTAGAAGCAAATGAAGAAATAAAAAGTCAATTGATACAACTTGAAAAGGCTAAACAGGGTGAAGAAACAGTACAGGATCTGTATCAAAGAAAGCAGCAAGAACTATCAAAGGCAGATACAATAATAACCAGTCAGATTGTCAGCATTAAAGAATTAGAATCCAAAGTTACCAGTCAGATCGTTAGCATTAAAGAATTAGAATCTAAAGTTAGACAAAGTGATGTGCCTAAAGTAGATAGGGCTACATGTACACCATTATTGCCTGGGAAGATTCTGGAGCAGATTTCAGAAGGCATGTCAATGGGTCTTGACAGTGATGAAGAGAGTGCAAAGAAATCTGATGGAAAGACTGGTGAGATCATGGTTATTATGTAGACATTTATATTACATTTGTATCCCATAGGTGACCTTGGTGGCTGCCTTACAACCACAGCATGCTGCATTAGACAACACTAGAGACTAGAGTGAATTCTAGAGTGAATTAATAAGGGGAGATTCACCACTTTTTATGCAAGAGTTTGGGTTAGTGCCATTTACGGGTCACAAAGTAGAGGTAGAGTCACCAATTTGTGTGCAAGGATATTGAAAAGTTCAACAAATGTTTCAAAACATGGGGCTGAGCAAAACACAAGGAATTTTAAGTGTATTGCATCGTGTCTCAGAGCACAGTAGTTTTGACTCTACTTCTATTGTCAGATCTACATTTTCTATCTAAAAACAAATTTCCATAACTTTCACAGTAAAATACATCTTTTGTAATAAAAACTAATTTCAATCATAAAGCAAGTGTGTCTGTGCAAAAGAAAGTTGTAAACTTCGATTATGAAGTCTTCACCTCATATTCAACGAAACATGCTAAGACCTCCATATTTTGATGAATTTTTGATGTTTCTTTTATCGAGATGTTTCTTTTTTTTGTATGCAATATTGTATTGTATAATTATACAATCAACACATTGTGTATGTTGCAAGCAGCATTAGAGTAGAGTTAATATTCAAACTGCTTATGATATTTGCTTTGCCAACAATATGCTGACTGACTTATACACATGCATGTACAAATTCTGTTGGCAAGTAAAGGCAATGAGTGGCAAATTAGCAGTTTTATTGGGAACATGGTATGCCATGCCTACTAAGGCATGGCATACCATGTCAGTAAGGGGCTGTTAGTGAGGCAGGTTTGTTACTAAATATATTTGCACACAGGCAACATTGGACATTATAACACACCTCATCCGCAGTCTGTGTTCTAATTCGCCAATTGATAGTCACGTGGGATGCGTTCTTTTTGTGCTGATCCACGTAAACGACGTCATCAGGCATCATTTGTTGGAACTGTTGCCTGCCAGGCATCAGTTCCGAAAAATGATGCCCGCTGACGTCAAAAAAACATTGGCGCATGCGCGAACTGGAATGTAAACAAAGATGTCGTCTGCGGACGAGCGAAACGATAGTCGAGAAATTTCTCGGTTTATCCGACTTTCTGAAGAAGAACTGAATGCTCTGGTTTCCAACAAGGACTCGAAACAAACGGAAACGATAATCAAAGGTGCATTGAACGTTTTGCAGAAGTATTGCGACCCTGTCGGGAAAAACGTTTTTTTGCCGAACCACTTCAACATATACATCATTCATGCGACAAGTTTTGTGTATAGTACGTTCTCATGCATGGCTATGGATGAGGTGTGTTATAAAACACATATTGACTGGCCTACGACCTCGGGAAACGGTCTGTTTTTGGGGACTCACAGTCCCTCGGGGTACAGACGTATGCTGTTGCCCTCATGGCAGTCACAGATACAATCAAAGGGCAGACTACATGTATATACACATATTGCATTGTTTTCACTGTCACTCAACAGCAGTATTGAAAATAACGTATGAATGCATTGTTCAGCAGGTGATGGGCATGGATCAGCATCACCTGAATCTGAGATGAAACCAGTAGATGAAGGTGGTGATACTGCATCTGAATTATCAAAGACCGGTTCTGAGTCAGAGACTGGTTCTGAGTCAGAGTCAACTGACATATCAGACAGTGGTTCTGAGTCAGGGATGAGTACACACTACATTGGTGAGATAAGGAAACTTTGGGTAAATATGGAGGTAAGAGTTTGATGTGTATATCAGGCTAAAAGAGTATTTTTACTTCATTGCACTAAGTGAGAGAGTTAGATGTAAGGCTTTGGATAATTCTCCAATTTATTGAGATCAAAGCTCTTGTGAAGGATGAACATGATGCACTTCTCTGGCATTTTGGAATGCAAATGTGACAGTGACAAATTTTCCATACATTTGCACTCAAGAATATAAAACATAGACAGGCAGTGTCCTACATATTCAGTACGCACAGGAAATTGGTGATGGCAGTACAAACAAACAGATGTGCACAAACGCATATTGAAATACATGGATTTCAATATGCATTTGTACTGGTCTCAGTTACCCAGACTGCTCTGCAGGACTCTCTTCTGGCCAACCCTTCAGTCTTGGGAAATCCCATTAAAAACTCTAAGAGCGAGATGACATGACATAGACAAGAGCTATGCACCCTGGGAGCAACTGATCTATGATATAATTATTATCTTCGGACACATGTTCAAGATTATGTACAAATGGCTTTCATAAGTATTGAGTGTGAAATATGACATTTATATCCTGGGTCAGTTGTCTTATACTTGTCTGTAAACTGATCCAATTAAGACATAGAAGTCATACGTTCACACTTACTAAAGATGAATTTCAAAAGTCACGTCTACAGAACCTTGAAGCCATATTATCCATGACTTTGTCTCAAAACATAACTATTATATCACAGATCAGTTTTTCAAGGATGGATGCTCTTGTCTGTGTTGTACCATCTTCCTTCGAGATTTTTGAATGGAATTTCCCCAGACTATGTAGGGGCAGAGCAGTCTGGGTAACTGAGACTACGTTTGCACATGTTCTATTGATTGTAATACTGTATTCAGATTCTGGGCTTAACCCAATTGACATTTCAAAGTCTGATATTCCCTATCACAGAACAGGGTTTGCAATAAGGTTTAATAATAGTCAAAAACACAAGAACTGTTCCATTTCGATGAATAAGTGGGCTTAGAGAAATTGACTGCAATTCAATTTCAAAAAACACTAGAAAAAATACAGAATAATTGGTTTGATGTATGGAATTACTGGGATCACAATTTAACAGAAGTCAAAGTGAAATTAATTTATTGAGTGTGAAAAGTGGTCTCTAGCTCTTACAGGCAGACATTGAAACGAATGATTTCTATTTTTAACTGCACTGTCAAAGTCCAAAAGGAAACTGAAGTTTTGAAAGATGAAAATAAATGTAAATGTGATGGTAGTTGTATGGTTAGAAAAGTGATCAATGACATGTGAAGGTTGAGGTAAGAACTTAGGAAAAAGTATGCTATATATTCTTTTTCAATTGAACTTGAATAATGAAAGTCATTTTGAATGTGCTGGGATAAAACCAATATATTATTGAGGTTTATAGCACTAAATCGTCAATATTTCTACAAGATCACACAATCTAGCCGGCAAATATTTAGCTGTATTCCAAAGGTAACATAATGTCCTCTTACTTGCCAAAAAGTCCTGCACCAATAGTGGGAATACTGTGATAAACCAATTCAATATATATGTAAAAACATGTTTTGTGTATTCATTATTGCCTGGAACTCAACGTTGATAGGATCATTGCAAAGTACAAAGTACAGATTCTGAAACTAATTAAAGTAACTGTTGGTTTGCCAAGATAATTAGTGTTTTCATAAAAAAATATATGAAGTTTGAAAAGTGGCAATATTGCGTATTGTCATTGACTACAATGTATAACTGCATGTATGTAATTGTGATGTTACACATACTCTCAAGGTCTATCTATCAACCAACATTCTACTGCCTTTTTGTGAAGAAGTGTGCCATATGCTTGTTGCCTACCACAAAAGTTTCCATCTGTGAACAAACCAAAGACAAATAATTGAATAGTCAATTGTAGATTGTCTCTTCTATCAATATTCAAACATCAACTCTTTGCTTACAGGTATATCTAGAACATTCCATATCATAAGTAATTAAAATTACCAAAATTTTATAATAACATCACTGACACTTTGCTCCAATGGGATTGAAGGTGAAGGAAATCATACATCAGACACTATCTGCCAAAAACTTTCAGAGAAGAGTATATTTTGGTCAAACATTTGTCCAGAAAAATTCACTTATGCAAATTTCACCATGAGGTTTAGTCAAATCAGAATGAAAAATCCTTGCATGTACGCATAAAAGTCAAAAAAATTTCTGGTAATTGCTTTGGAAGGAAACATTTGTTTGACTGAAAAATTGGAAATTAGCCCTAAAATAAATTTCTTTCATAACTGTTATATCACAGTATCTTCAACATATATTGCAAGTTTCATCAACTTTGGTGAAGTAAAACCATCTATACATCCCTAGTAAGGAAAGTTCACTAAAGATGTAAATAAGCAATCTTCAGCAACTGCCCCATGATTGATTCAATAACATATGTAAGAAGATTCTCATTAGATATGATAATATTATTTTGAGAAAATATGATTTTTGAACAAATAATTATGCAAATTAGTATCAACTATGCAAAAACTAATCAGTACTTGCCAATCTCAAATAAAATGTTACTGCGTTCAGACTGGGAATCTTGGAAACGTTTCTGCAACACTATTTGTGATTTGCAAACACAGGGGACTAATAGTTTGAGTCTGCTTGTGTCCACACACACAAAATTAAGTCTTTGTTTTGATGTTTTAGCAGGCTTAATGCACCCTCTTGAGTTCAAAAGGTGTATATGGCCAAGCGTACAGCATTGTACCAAGATGCCTGACATAACGATGTTGTACTGTCGTACTGTCTGTTGCTGGCAACAACTTCTTTGTAATTCAGTTTTAACGAGTGCCTTTATCTTGCAGTAGCACTGATCAGCTGTTCTGTTTAAACCCTTGTGTAGACCCTTTTCAGCAATATTTTTGTAAACATGGCTGTCGCTACAGATTCTGTTTAGCATTCTCTGTATACTTTCATTTGCCAAGACTGACATCAGCCCAACGTCTGATCTCATTGTCAGACCAGTTATTGCCACGTGATGCAGAGCTCTGTTCGGCAGCAATGACGAAAGGAAATTAAATGTTGTTTGTTGTTGTTATGTTACAAATACCTGTCACGTGAGGGTGTTTTAGATGCCCCTGAAGTGGCTCTGTCTGTCCACATAGCAAGTTGTTGATTGAGTTAATTCTAATACACCGGCTCGGCTTATCTGACATGGTTCAGTAACAGCTGAAAAAGAATTCAGAACACACATTTTAGCCTGGTAGAGCAAGAGAACATCTGACTCAGTACCCTATGAAATTAATATCTGTTTCAACATTCATGTCCACTGTTTTGTAAAATTTGAATTTCCATTGTTAATACATACAAAACTATAATTATAAACAAGTTATCTTGATATTGTGAAGGAAAAGATTTGATCGGAAAATGCAGGGCACTATCTGAGATTTACGGTCAAGAAGATATATGTGACTGAAATGAAAATAGAATAATGTCAAAGAAAATTTTGAAATCTGAATCACTGTTTACGACAAAACTACTCATAGCATGTAAAAATTGAAATAAATATATGATATACTTCACAGCTATGTTTGCAAGATTACTGAAACTGGTGTTGAAACATGCAATTTACTCTCCAGTTTTCATTTACCTTGCAATAGACAAGGGGGTAATGTAATTCAATAAAAAAACATAAAAAATCTCAACACAAACATGACACTTAAGTTTACTGATTCTGACCGATTCTTCATTCTTGTACAACTGACGTGCACTGTACTATGTTTCCATGTGAAGTGAAAACATATTGTGACTTATACAGTCTCAGTACCGGTACCTCTCATGTTAAACATGACAAGAATTTTCTAACCAACACACACACTCTATTTGACTGGTGTAGTATTATCCAAGTTTAACTGAAATTATTGTGTGTGGCAGTCAGAAATATTGCAGTTAAAATTGCCGTCTCAAAGTGGAAAAGGGATTGACGTCGATAACCAACGTGGAAAGTTATTTAGAAAGCACAGTCATGAAAGAAATGCCTTAAGACATGTAATAATTGTTTATGTACAAGAGAAATTTGCTTCAGGTCAACACGTGATCTCAGTTTGTAAAAATCAAGGAGCACCGTGGGTAGCATCACTTTATGCACTGAAATATAGCATCACTTTCTATGCACTGAAATATACACTGAAATGTACAGACCAAATCAGCTATAGCAATAACAACCCTAGATTTTGTCATTGAGCACTTTGCTGCTTAAAGTGAATGTATAAATTAAGGTAGTATGCACCTCAAAAGTGAAAGACTTAAACTTTTGCTCTAACTTTCCTCAAGGAATCTTTCAATCATTCTCTTTCAAAATCAAGAATAAAAATAGGGGTTCACCGTGCAAATTTTGGTACTAGAGAAACAAATTACCAAAGATTTACCGATATTAGAAATTCAAAATGGCCACCATCCCTCTGTGGAGAAAAATAACAATTTTCAAATTTCGAAAAAATAAGCCGGTGAAAAGTTTTCTTTCACCAAGAGCTTTGCCAGATATGAACTGAACATGCTCACGTGTTTCATTATATATTAAAGTTATGTATAAATTTGAACCTTCGCCACATGTTTGCAACTTCATTGAAAGTGTTATGATCAACATAATGAATAATATTCACCACAGATTGATTCTAAAGCCAAGTGTATATCCCCAATCAGGAAAGTTCATTAAAATATGCAAATTGGGAATTGACTGAAATGTTCTCATTAAAATGCAAAAAGTTAGGAATTGGCCGAAGTAAAAATGTTAAATGACTTTCAATAATGTCGTATCATAGTATCTTTAATGTACAAAGCAGTTCGTCAACTTTGGTCTAGTCAAGACAGATAAATATCCTTAATTAGGAAAAATCATTAAATTTGCAAATACGGAATCGGCTAAAATAAAAATTCTTAATGACTTTCAATGTTGTATCATAGTATCTTTAATGTACATACCAAGTTTCATCAAATTTGGTATAGTCAATACAGATAAATATCCCTAATTAGGAAAGTTCATTAAATATGCAAATTAGGAATTGGCTGAAGTAAAAAAGTTTCATAATTATCAATAATGTTGTTTTATAGTATCTTCAATATTATGTAGCAAGATTCATCAACCTCAGTCGAGTCAATTCAGATATATATCCCTGATTTGTGAAGTTCATTAAATATGTAAATAGGGATTGGCTGAAGTAAAACTGATTAATGATTTTCAATAATGTTATATCATAGTGTCTTCAATGTACATAGCAAGTTTCATCAATTTTGGTCAAGTCAATTCAAATAAATATCCCTAATTTCAAAAGTTCATTAAATATGCAAATTAAGAGTTTGACGAAATAAAAATGCGTAATGACTTTCAATAATGTTAAATCATAGTATCTTCAATATACATACCAAGTTTTGTCAATTTTGATCAAGTCAAATCAGATATATATCCCTAATGAGGAAAGTTCATTAAATATGCAAATTATCCATTATCTTTTATGTCACCCCTTCATCCCTTTCACAGCTGATATATCTTGGTGTGATCAACATTTGTAATAAATCTTATCAAATTGTGTGCAGTCGTTGTCAATATATAGGTGTTTTTTTCTAAAATCATTAATTATGCAAATGAGCAAAAAGTTAGCAAGCCACACCCACCAAAAACTAATCAGTTCTTGCCATTTGCATACTGAATCTATGTACCAGATTTGATTCTGATCTGATGAACCGTTTTTGAGATATTGAGTACACAGACAAACAGATAGACAGACAGACAGACAGACAGACATTGCTGCGACATATGCTCACGTGTGTCAACACGTGAGCAAAAAATGAATCCCCACATGTGGTATATCAGAAGAGAATTGTAAAACTTTGAGATTCCGAATGTCTGTCCCCGAGGTGCGTTCTAAGAGTCGAGTTCTCTACACTGAAAGAGTACGAATCAGTAAGAGCCAGAGAGTCCATGAAGTATCAACAAACTCGGAGAGCCAACACTGTAACCTTTGACCCCAACAAGTGATGTAAGCTTTGTGTTGTGCTACCTTCATGGTGTAGCAAAGCCATTGACCATTGGTACTACAAAACTGTATCTGGAAATTAAACCACTTTTGAAATAATTTTTCCTCACTTTAAACATAGGATTAATCATTAGCAAAAACTTCTGACATGCCTTTCCCTTTGAATGTGCCAAAAAGTCCTTCAATATGGATCTTCAATATAAATTTGGCAAATAAGGGGGAAACAAAGTGACACTACCCAACAAATTTGAAACTTTTTTCTCTAAAAAAAATGATTCAATTCAGAAGAAACTCCAGACTCTCCAACTGCATTAGTTCCAGTCCTAGTTTATACATTATGCATATATATTATATTTAAGTAATAGATATATATATATATATATATATATATATATATATATATATATATATATATATATATATATATATATATATATATATATATAAAGTGTGGTTGTGTGTTTGCTATTTACAATTTAAATAAATGCCATACCTCAGACAGAATATTTCTGCATGGATATGAGTATATTTTTCCCAACAGATAAAAGTGAAATTCAAAGAATGTTGTTCATGAATTGCACACTCTGCCGCTCCACTTGGCATATCTTCATATTGGAAAACATCTTCCGGGATATCTACACAGTCTGCACACCATTCCTTGCATCCATCATATTATGCAGGTTGTCTGCAAATACAATAAACACCATATTGAATTACCTCAGGTTTCCTTTGTCTATTTGTCTACATTTTGGAAATGGGTCAAAATATGTTTAGTTTTATTTCCAAAACAATTATGTAGGTAGTTCCTCATCAGTGTATGATGAAACAGTGAATGGATGTTTCTGAAAGAGAGACTGTGAAAGCAATATTTCAAACAAGCCACAATCTGTACCTCCCTCTGGTTACTGTACTGGAATAAGCCTGACAGACTTGCCTTGAATCTGTAAGACTGAATAAACCTGGCATAAAAATGACTTAGATATAGTGTGATTAGTACATCACAATGATTGACAGTATCCCTCTCATAGTCTATAGTTGATACAGTTACGTACAATATAGGACATCTATCCTGTTACCTATTGAAAGAAATAAACATTCACTTAATACAGTTGACTTGAAGTCAGCTATTTCAGGAAACTCTCCAGCTGGTGACTTCTGTGCTGCTTGACTAACAGCATCATTGAATTGATCACCGTTTGAAATTGGTTTTGAATTGTCACCACTGAATTTTTCCAGTGTATTCTTACTCAGTTCTGGTGAATGAAATCCAGTGACCAATGTAACAGTGTGACTGTAGTCAAAAGACATTATGTTAATTTTCTTTGTCTTGGTGATATTTCTGTGCTTCATGGACATATTCAAGTTTCCAGATTTGCCATTTTTGCCTTCCTTACATCATATTGATTTGTCTACTTGGAAAAGTACAGTTATTGGCACCCTAAAAGCTCCCTGACATTCTCACTGTAAGTACGAAAATCTTTGCTAACTTTCTCAGGTAGAGTCACCTTCACTTCTGGCTTACCAGACTAAGTAAGCCTGGTGATAGTGATACCATTGTTCTGTCAGTTAATACATTTCATTCCACTGTTGACAATTCCCTGCAAATTAAAGTCCAACAAACCTGTACCATGTTGGTAAAGGTAAAGACCATCCCTTGCTAACAGTTTCTGGACAAATTCCCTGCAGAAATGATAAAGTGAATAAAAAAGGCTAAGATCTTTCCTAAATCCTGCAAGAGATGGCTGAGAGGTATAAAATCATAATAAACCCTTTCTAGGAAATTTGACTGAAGATGGGTGTATACAATGCTAGCTCTGCTCAATGCAACAGACTGTATCTACACTTTCAGCTCACACACAAAATCAATTATACATTGCTATAGGTATTGAAAAATGGGCAAGTCATTAAGAAATTGTGTGAATTCATGTCAATGACAGTTTATCAAGTGGTTCATTTAATCCCATCATATACAGGCTGTGGTTATTATAAACACTTTTCATCTGATGATACCTCCCACTCATACAAACACATGTTGCTATCTGTCAAATTCAAATGTACTTGCGACATGTTTGATATGTTTGACAGTTCAGTAACTTAAAGCCGCAATATTACAGCAATAACAAAATAGAGAAGTAAACAGCTTTACTTTCATTTTCCATTTTGCTTGTCTTCACCTTTGTAACAACCACATTAGGTCAAAGGTCATTTTGTTAAAGGTCAAGGAGACCATAGTCAGTAAAGCCCAAGTTCAACTTCAAGAGTCTTTATTCCGTAAGTATACCAGGGTAGAAAGTTTCCAGCCAGTAACTGACATGACACTGGTAAATGACTTTCCAAAGCGAACGTATAAAATGCCAACAAAGGCAAACGAAAATAGATGAATTGGATTTCATCTGCACATTGCATGCAGTGTACGACAAGATAGATGGCTGTACCTGCATTCCATCGTTGATGCCACACATCTCCCGGGCCACACCATACTACGAAAAAATCTCCTGCAACTTTGTTCATTCTATCGTGCCAATGGCTGAGTAAAACATTCTGCGAAGCTTGAGTTATTTAAGTTTGCTAAAATCATGTAAAGTTTGGCAGAAAGAGTCCCACTTGTCAATAGCCAACTTTTGTCTATTGACTTTTATTTTCCCAAAGTTACCTTTGACCCAGCAATCCAGGATGGCATATGGAACGAGAGATGGTTGTATTGCCAAAACTTTAAGTTAAGGCTAAAATATTCCATAAAATAAATACATACATACCAAATTTGCCATTATTTCACCCAAAATTTCAGAGATTAATCTCTAAAATTTTGGGTGTAATATTGCAAATTTGGTGAAAAAATAAATAATTCGATTTAGTAGCACATTTTTTCATTAAAATTACACACAGTCTTTTCAGTTCAAAGTTTTACTTTTGTGTTATTTTACGATGAAAATGTGAAAATTTAGAAAATCAGGCATGGTGACCCCATCTTTTTTCTTTAATATTTGATTATAGTCATATATGCTACAGTTCTAAAATTCCTGATACTTTCAAGTCTCCTGGTCTTCCATATCATGTGTTGCTCTCTGGCCTGATCTTATGTACAAGTCTATTTCACTGTCATTTGCCTCATATGACCCAAACTTTTCATGAACCGCATCAAAGTCAGAGCTTTCTCGGTCACTGCCAGTATGCAGTGCACTGCATTTGACACCATTTTTGATCAGTTTATACAACAATGTTCTTGTTCTACTTCCCAGCATGTTGAATTATCCAGTATTCAGCTTGACAACACAGCCTGTGTATGTGTACCATGCATTTGTATCACTGACAACTGACTGTCAGTCTGGATTGTAAATCATTTATCACCTAATACATATTATATTAATCAGACTTTGTCGACAAACTGAATTGTGTGTTTCAGCATGCTGTAGGGAGTCAGCAAGAAACTGTAATTGATATATTGCACAGAAATATTTAAAAATTATCAGTTCCAGCTTCTGCCCCGCTAACTAGGCTCATGTGCTTTGATTTTTTACAAAAAATCATACACGCTTAGACAAAGTCATGAAAAATGTGACAAAAATGTTCTATGTTTTGTTTAATTATTACTAATATTACAACAATTTGATGATGACATTAAAATGTTTTATTTCATGCCTCGATGTGAGTGCAAATCTGTGCATTGACTTGAATAGGAACATCCAGGGAGTTAGCGGGCCAATGAATGATGTACAGTACTGGCTGGTTTCCATGGTTACCCGGTCCAGTCAAGCACTAGACACTTAACACTAGATTAAAATATCAATGCACGCACTCCTATTTTGACATTCGTGAAAATCTGTTTGATGCTGGTCGATAATGGTAAAATTGTCTGAGAATGCCTGTATGTAACCAATGTCATATAGTGTTAACTGTGAAAGGCATGTAATGAAAATATTATTGCCTGAATACATGGGTTTATGTACCCTCGCAGCAGGAGACAATTTGCCCCTCTGGCAGCGGGCAAATTTGTCACCTGCTCTCGGGCACATAAACCCATGTATTCAGGCAATAATATATAATATTTCATTCAAAAAATTTTCTGGTCCCCCATTGCCAGAGCTAAACTTTCAAGTCCCCATCTGCTACCCCAAAAAATTTCATATACCCCCTGAATTCCTCCAGGCCCCCCCCCAACCATTTTTGTGAATGCAGCCAAAGATACAAACAACCCTAAAAAAAGGAATTTCAGTGTCATAATTGATTTGGCATTTGACATTGTGCATAATGTCAACAAAGTTATATTCATTGAAGACATGTACACTGTATGACGGAAGAAATGTTCCCTAAATATAATTTTACACATTACCACTGATCTGAATTGCTGATGCTCTTACACACTAATTTTTAAAAACTTTGATTCAGTTTCTTTATTTATTCAAGTTTTTCACACAATGCTGGAGAATATTATTATTATAAATTGACAGGGCATAAAGATTCAGTTTTTGGAATGACCTGCCACCAATTTTTAAGTTTAACTTGTGAAATTATAAAGTGTTGACAGCCATAAAGAACAATTCTGAATTGTCTGTACTTAGCTACACAGAAAACTGAGTTAATGAAAAGTTAGTGAAAAGTCCTATACCGGTACAACAGTAAGTCACAGCAGCAGTATGCTATTATGGTTTTGGTAGAATTTTGTCATGAATAATTGCTCCATTTTACCGTCAGTTATAAATAAAAATAAAGTGATAGGCATGCCAAGATTGATTAAACATTACAGGTTGAGAAAGGAAATTTGATGATCACTGTGACATAGTTCTCTAAGTGCAACTGAGTAACTTTTTCTGTGACTTTTTATTTGCATTTCCAGTGCCAAGTGTAATTTGCTACTCCTATTGTTTTCAGTGAGCCCCTGCTAATATTATATAGGGCTCAGCCCTTGGTGTCGCGCCAGGGTTATTAAAGATTGGCAATGTTATTTGTATTGATTCATGATAAACTGTAATTGTTACTTCATAAACGTTTATATGACAACTATGCCCAGTTTCCCTCTGATGAAAGCAGTTCATGTACGTACACGACGTCAAACCCTGCAGCAGGGCAGGTATTTTGTGGAGGGACCGTGATTTTCTGTAGCGTGTAAAAATTTTGGACAAAAATTGGCAATTTTTACAATGATAACAGCCTATTGCGATTAGCAAGGGACGTATTATGCAATCGTTATCATTGCAATGGTAACCGCACTGCCCACCTTCCACTTGCAAGCTGAAATATAGCATTCCGTCTAAAAACTGGCAATTAATGAATCTAATTATTGACACAGGGGGTGCTCTTCTATAATTCAATCCCAGCATTCTTTTGCGTATGCCACCGTTCATATGCCACGACAGTTTTCTCCCTTTATCTATATTAACGATATTTTGTATCAGCGACAAGGTGCATAATAACATTTACTGGCTAATAAAAGAGGTATATTTTTATAAAGGCATGTTATATAATAGTAATTTGTTTCGTTTTTGTTTATTTACGAGTACTCCAAAAAAACATGGCGGCGCCAATGAAAGAAGGGTACACTTCCGGTTACTCGCATAGTATATTATGAATAAGCGCATGCGTAGTCAGTAAGCCGCTGGTGCGACTATTAAAGGGTTCCAACAATAAATAAATAAATAAATAAATAAATAAATAAATAAATAAAGTGCATATTAAAATATGAAGTATGTGCTCTTGTAGTAATTCTTTACACAGAACCACTAAATAATGAAAAAAAAATCACAATTGCGTCTGATTTGCACGGCAAAAACGAAATAATATAATTGCACTAGTCAATTTGTATTAATTTCTGCATAATTTTCCAGCCATTGTTTGTGTCATAACCATAACAGGTCTATCCTTCTGTTTCTGATTCCCTGTATGTTGCTGTGTTGTCATAGATCTGAAATATTGGAACACAGACTCAGATAAAATCAGCATATTGTCTCAAAATCTTGACACTATGATTTTGCAAATTTGTCATAAAACATAAACACCTACCCTACAGGACTGGTCTTGCTTACTCGGCACTTGATAGGCTAACAGCGCCCTCTATCATTTGGTTATTGTAACATCAAGGTGTTTGCAGTCTGTTCCTAAATTAAAATAAAACAAAAAGGTTAAAGTCTAAGGAATCAACGTAACATAAATGAAGTCAATCTTTTACACTTACAAGAGTGAGAGACACTTTAACAGACAGTAGCTGTAACTTTTGATGTTTTTTTTTCAGTTTTGTTTTGTACATCAATCGTCACTTCTTGTGCCACACCCTAATGCATGTTAAAACACCAACATTTTAACAATTTGCCAACTCAGAATCAATGGACATGTAAAATGCACTGTGTCTGTTCAAATAAGAATTCCAGACTGGAGTGGAATTCAAAAATTAACAATAAAATAATATTTTGAAGTTCACTCATGTACAAGCTGAGTTGACATGCAGAATACTGTGTATCTCAACATGTCTCTCGGAGGAGAACAATCAGACTTTAACTTTGTCTTAACTAAATCACTCACCAAAAAGTCAGGTGAAGTCATTCTATCAGCTGAGTTGAGGTGTGGAATACCGTGTATCTCAACATGTTTTTTGGAGATGAACAATAAGACTATAGATAACTTTAACCTTCTCAGGCATAAATCCCTAACCAAAAGGACAGGCAAAGTCACCAACAGTTTCAGCTACTGGCCCTTTTAATACAAATACATCAAAATGTATTTATTTATTTATTTATTTATTTATTTATTTATTTATTTGTTTATTTATTTATTTATTTACAATGACATGAAAGCATAAAACACAATCCATAAGATTAGGATTATTGGTAAAAGTATAGTTGGTATTTAGCTTTGAAAAACATCAAAGCTCAAAATAAACATCAAAACAGTAAACACAATGTCATTTGTCTTCAATACACATCTATTGTAACAGTGCATGCTAAACTACACTCATAACAGGGGGTGCAACAGTCAATACAGGCTAGAAATCAATACACATCATGTTTCAAGAATAACTTTGCTGAGCTGAAGTTTTCAATATGAACTGTCATTCCAGTCAATTCATGCTAAATTCTGCTACTTTAACTAAACTCATAACAAGAGCTTGATGTATATCATGTTCAAAATTGACTGAGCTATCAAGTTTTCAATATGAGCTGTCATTCCAGCAGAAATTTAATTCATCTCATGATAGTGTGATTGCATATTGAATACATTCATAATTCGCCAAGAGAGATAATACTACAAGTTTAACTCTGGCTGTCCAAAGTGCAAATTTGAGTCCTGCAAGCTTTAATTTATACTGTAGTGTATCCTGAGATGGGAGCCTCACTCTGTGGACTTTCAAACTAGATCTGTGTCATCACAAATCTTAATTTTGTATGTACATGCCGCTATGCAGGATATTTAGTCAAATTGCTACATTATACAAAAATTCAACTTCTTGTAAAATCAATGTCAAGTACAGAAGAACAATACACTGAATTGATGAGTTCTATGATTGACCTGAATAACAAAGAACTGATGTCAGATTTAAACTGAGATGTTTTTTAGAATACAAGTCAGACTGATCATTGTGATTCCTTTGATGTACATGCTGTGTTGGTATTTCTCAACTGCCAAGATAATCTCAAACAACAATTTTTAAAACATAAAGTTTTGAGAGAAAACCAGATTCATTCCCAGTTGTCATGAATTTTGTTAACATTGATAGGATATTTCTGTACTGCAAAATGTTTTGCAAAGAATTACAATATTACAGACAAGGTAGCTGCCAATCTGAAAATCATTATAAATATTGTCTGATGAAGCAAAAATATTTTGACAACGCCAAATTGGTAATGGAGGTCAAAATAAGTGTGAAAATGAAGGTTATGTATACAGATAATAAACCTGAGGTAAACCAAACTAAAATTTTCACTGACCCACCAAAGTACTTTCAGTGGTCTGACACCACATTCAGTACATATCCTGTATTTCTTCGTATGTGTGCTTTTAAAAAATGAACTCATACATAATACAAGACACATAATTATGAAAGGTTGCAAGGGCTGCTCATTGAAGATTTGAAATTCCAAGTGAATGCCATTTTATAGGGCCATGGGTAAAAATCTATAAATAATATTTTTCCATCGTCATGATCCCAAAGACTTTGACAAAGACCATCGCAGAAAACATTTAAAATTTTGACTGTGAAGCCTGAGATACAATGCTTGGTCAGAGTTTTAAAATAAGATGTCCCTTACTGTGACGAAGAAGTTAAAAAAACTCAATAAAACAAAGAAATGAGAATACTTCAAATTGCAAAGATGAATTTCAATTTTTGGTTTGGTCATTGTACTATGTACAACTTGCACTTTGCCCATACATTATGTTCAATTATTCTTTTTTACAGTTAAGAGAGCAATGTTTTGAATCAAGAAGGAAAATACATAAAATAATTTTAAATTCACGGTTCCTCTCTATGTGACTCAACAAAAATAAGGCACTAAAATTCAATTCTCTATTGACATTTTTATGTTTTCTTTTGAAATGAATACACAAAAATTATAGACCAATAATAAATCATAAAATGGTTTGGTTTGAGTTTGTGACTCTGAGAAGCATACTAAAATACACTTTGAGCAAACTCCACACATTTTAAAATGTAAGTATTTTCAAATAGTGTTATGATTTCAACAAAACCAAAGACTGACCACAGTTGACATAATAGGCTTCATCAAAGAATATCCCTGTATGACAACTAAGTGAAACAATAAACTTTATATTTACTGTCATGGTAAAATTGCAATGATAAACTCCCCAAAAGAAGTGAAAACCTACCTGTAATAGTTTTGCTTACATTGAGGTTGACATTAAAATTGTCCTGTTCTTCACAGGTAAAATGGCAGTAACATTTTAATAAATTATGGATATAATCTTTCACTCCTGTCATACAGAAAAAAATCTTAACAACAATAATTTCAAAAAATAGAGAAGTGAAAACTTACCTGCAGTATTGTTTACATTTAGATTGACCTTTGACCTCTTTGTTACTCCTCAGGTTCTGAGTGGACATTGCAGGTATTGGGCAGTGAGGAGTCTGGTACAGAGCCAGGACAGTTTAATCATCCAAAGGGTCTGGCATGGCATGGAGATCAGCTTGTGATCTGTGACACAGAAAACCATCGCATACAAATACTCAATAAGAATAAGGTGGTCATAGAAATTATCAGATTTGATGGTCAGTTTAACAAAGAATTCAGGCCGTATGCTGTGGCCATATCCCCTGATGGTCACTTCTTTATCACTGACATCGGTAATAACCAAATAATTATTTGTGACCAAAATAAAAAAATTATTCAAATTATTCCCCAAAGTGCAGACATTGAGGTTAGGAGCATTACTGTAATGGCAGCATTTATTTTTGTCACTGACAGCAAAGGTAAAAGTTTGATCAAATACAACATCAAAGATGGAAAACTTGTTGCAAGAGTCAGTGATCAATTCAGTAATCCACACTCTGTAATGGCTACTAGCAACAACCATCTCTTAGTGTCAGACTACAACAAATATGTCATTTATGTTTTAGATTCTGATTTGAATTTTCTGAATTCATATCGCAATGATAGGTTACAGTATCCACAAGGCTTGGATGTCGATTCACACGGCAATATTTATATTGTACAACAGCTAGTACTGGCATTGTAAAACTGAGATCTGATGGACAATTGGATTGTGTATTATTTGAAGGTTTTGTGTATTACCCAGAGTTCATTGCAGTCAATGATGACATCACAACAACAATTGCTACCACAGGTGGAAGTCGTGGCCGTATCCGTCCGACCACCAAATCGTTGTATTCTCAGTATCAACATAGATATGCATTACAATCTCATCAAAATATCACCATTTTTAACACATTTTTCACATCCTACACCCCAAGTTTGGACTAAAAATCTCTTGTACTCAACTCGACACAGAACTTCATGTGCATCCGGATCAGAATTGTGAAAATTTTGGTGAAAAATTCAGGAATTTTTTGAAAATGCATTGAAAGCAATGGACGGTCTGCATCGGTGACGTCATCGATTGTTTTGTTGACTTCAAGTAAAGTAGGTCAGTAGGTTTTCTCCATTTTTCTCAAAATCCAGAAGTTTTAGACATCAAGTGTGGGCTAAAAATTTCTTGTTCACAACTCGATGGACACGTTTATGGTGGTTGAAAACCAAGTTTTAAAATTTTGGGTGAAAAATTTCTGACATTTCATAAATGCATTGATTGCAATGAGCAGTTTGAATTGGTGACGTCACTGGAATGCCAAGTAAAGTTGGTCATGATAAGAATTTCTCAATTTTTGGTAGAATTACAAGATTTAGACATCAAGTGTGGGCTAAAATTTTGTTGTGTATGAGTCGCTAGACTTGTCTATAGTGACCAGAATCCATGACGAGAATTTTTTGTGAACAAAATATGAGTAACTTAATTTACTTTTGATGAATCATAATGACTGAATGAAAACAATCAATTGATTCTTGAAAATGCAATCATTAAATTCTCAAAATGGTTTTCGGACTAAAAATTGATCTCCGTAATTTGTATGGATTGACTGATTTCATTGCCGGGAAAAAACACGGGTGATTTTATAATTTTCCAAACTCACAACAATGGAATATTTTGATGAGATTGTGTATTGGACTGTCCTGACAAACCATCAGATCTCAATTACACCAGAGACAAACGACCGGTACGGTTGATTTGTCAGTGAAATGTACTTGTAAAACATTACCTGTATATCCTGTGATAACTCCTGCATAATATGCAACAAATATTTCCATCCGATCGCGATGGTAAATTCCAAACTGTCCATGATCTGACAGTGAGCAAGTGATGGCCAGCTGGGATGGCCGGCCATGAAAACTTGTGAAGCCCATGTGAAGCCGATTTCGTGACAGCGCCTCCTCTGGCAAATCATGAGATTCTTTTGAAAGAGGGCGCTGTGACCTCATCGTAGGAAATTTACATCCGCAGTTTCTTATATGAAGGCTGTGTCTTCACAAGGTAAAATATGGATGCAACCAACATAAAATTTCCAGAAATATGAACAAAAGATAGTTTTGCTTTAAAATATGTTACTCATATATTTGAAAAGAATAAAACTGGTTTTGGGAAAGCAAAAGCTGTTGTAATTGATTTACCGAAAGTCTTCTCTTTGACGTTTTCGGTCATAAAGTACACATGGCTTGCAATGTCAATGTATTGTAGAGGAAAATAGTAGATATGTAATGCGTTATATTGTATTTCCTGTACTCTTAAAATAGGGCAAGGTTCTCTAAAAGAACTTAAAGTATAGAGTTTTGTTGGTATGTCGCAATTCATTTCTTTTCGGTCATTTATGCCCGGATTGTCATAAAATAAGCAAAAGCTAGTGCAGTATAATTTTTGTGACACCGATTTAAGCAGTCATAAACTTGAGTCGTACATGTGTAACATCTTTATGCTGATGATTAATTTATTGTGGTCTTAACGTTTTTCAAGGGCAGATAAAACGGTATATATTCATCGATAAATTTGCAGTGAATTGCATTGTCAGTATTAAAACTAGAAATTCTTGCTTGGACTGTAATTTTCAGTTTTCTATTCAAAGGCTAGAAACCGTGTGTGCTTCATTTCATTATAGTTCATAGTATACAGTCTTATCATCCTGGAAATAGACATGTATATTTTATACAAACTTTCATTTGTATCCAGGATCAGCCTGAAGATTTTTTCACTTTTTTCTGTCACCAACATTCAACGATTACTGACTTATACATGTGTAAATGAATTGCGCAATAATGTAGATTTACCATTTCGATTGCTACTGAAACTGTTGTCAATCACTGTAAACTGACAAAACATATCCCACTTCCACGCAATGTAAGTCGCAATGTACACTTTCATATTCTGTGATGTAATTCTTGCATTAAATGTATCATACACGAAATCGTTTGTTTCACTTTATTTTTGAATTCGTGACGAATAAAAATGCAACATAGAGTATTTTTTTCATATCACAATGAATATTGAAACATTTCGATTTAAATAAGACGACATGACGTTGGAAAGCAAAATTTCCCCAAAGACCAAAGCAGATGTTAGAGTTAGTCGCCCCGAGATATCTCACTGATCCCATAACGGTTAGAAACTCTATGAAAGGATACAACATCTGCCTTTACTTGAATTTCTTGCATTTGCCATTTCTTGACCTGGAAAACATTTTTATCGTTTGTCTATTGACTGTGAATTCCCTAAGCGTAACTTCAACTGTTTAATTTTTTTCCTTAGAGGTTGGTGTGAATGACATCCATGTTCCTTTCAATCTCCTGTTCCCCCAAACTGACATGAATGTACAAACATTATTAATTGGAAGATTTCGATGTTCTGTTGTAACATCTTCCCAATGACAGTAATATAGTCAAACCTGTCGGTGTGCGCTTTTTCCTTGTAGTCCGTGTAGAACGCAATTATTTTTCTTCACGTCATCCGATATGAATATGAACGCCGGACATATTTGTCCGCATTATTTTGTCCACGAAGCCCACCAACTTGTAAATGAACTCGCCTAAATAGAAAAGGAAGGATTAAGGTCACAAGAAAAATATTGAACCCTTCCAATTAATGAACTCTCTGTATGAAATTGAGGTCATAATCCCATCAAAGTATATATTTTCTGAAAGCCTATAGATATTGGCAAATGCTGTTTTGTGTTATTTTATAATTGTTTACATCAGGATCTTGTGACAGTAAATTTGAATAACTAAAATAATTGTTTATGTTTCCATGCACTATAGGTACAATGCCATATTCAGCACATTAGTAGAGAGCGGCATAACTTTAAAGGAAAGGGACCACCAAACGGTCCATGCACACAAGCGTGACGATATCGCTCTCAGCGACCTCAGGGCAATGTTCATGTGCGTAATACTGTATTGCGCTACGTTGAAAACAGACAAATAAAAGTGTGAAATTTGCATTTTCTGAAAGTTTAACTTCTCGAATTCTCTTACATTCCCAAAAGTGCCCGATGTTAAGATATGAATTTTATAATAAAATATTTGACAGCAATCCTGATGGTGACATTGTCCTGGAGGTCCGTTTTACTGTCATCGTGAGTTTTTAGGAGAACCGTTTCACATTCTCTGTAGTCTGTTATTACTACCTTAATAGTGACTAGGGTCCACTGGCTCCATCAAGTTGTGCGGTCAACTATCACAAGGAGTGTCTTACCTTAGTTATACCTGGCGGCAAAAATCTCTACTCTCGCGGATTTTGCCAAGAATGAGACCAACTTTTTTGATCAAAATGCTAACCTTAGCACCTCTCATGAGGTTTCGCCAATGTATTTATATGCCGCACACGGTGAAAGATCATTTCATTGCCCTCTGAAGGTTAATATTCACTCTTGGCATTGTAGTGTACATGTGGGTGCGTTTACATTGATCCCTCTTTTTCATGTCGGACACATTGTATATGATATTGTAGCAGATGTAGACTTGCTCAAAGTCTGTTGGCATATAAATATCAAAACAGAGTAAATTAAGTAATAACGTTCAGCAGACTGTCGCTTTACTGGAAGGCTATTGCGTACATTACGGTGAGTACGCGATGCTAGGCCATGCAGCCAGTATAACTGCTTCTCGAGAACAGCCATGTGACTGGAATCATTCTTTACTAGATATTTAAGTAAGAAGTTCTGTGATCCCGAAACATCGAATCCCGGAGTAATCTTCATTATCGTCGTATTGGCGAAAATCGTAGTCGATTAATATATTTATTTATTTATTTATTTATTTCGAACTCCAACACAGATATGATACATTAAAAACCATATACATCCGCACTTACAGGAGGATTTTAGTAAAAAATACAAATAACATGATGTTACAGGACAAGAAAGCAAGTTAAAACAAATGACATGCACAACAAGGACAAAGTAAAAATTCAAAAGCAAATGCTTTTAGCTTTTCTTTTAAAACTCGAAACAGGAATGTTAAAAATTGGTAGACATTGATAAAAACTATTATATAGCTTTGGAATGCTATTAAAAAGTGAATTGCTAGTAAATTTAACTCTACCACCAGGTTCATGAAATGTCCGTTTCTGTCTAGTTGATCGCCCAGGAATGTGTAAATTAAAAATTGGTTGGCAATCAAGAAGGGCATTAATTGATTTGTGAAGAAAAACAAGGTCAAATAAGTGCGCCGTTTAGACAGCATTGGTAAATTAAACATAACACACATATCATCATATGAATAATCATCAAACCTTACATTTACAAGATAACACAAATATTTAACAAAGTTACGCTGTACAGCTTCCAGTTTGTCTGAGTACACTTTGTCAATACTATTCCAAACAACTGATGCATACTCGAGTTTAGTTCTAATGAATGTTTTGTAAACCACGAGCAATGCATCCACTGACAACCGTTTGCCAACCTTTTTAGCATGCCAAGTAGTCTTCGAGCATCAGTGACAATTGAAACAACGTGAGTTGAAAAAGTTAACTTTGTGTCTAGTGTCACGCCTAGGTCACTGTAACTATAAACAGTCTTCAAGTTGTGAGCATCAATATTATAATCCCTCTCAATTGGCAATCTTTTCAATGAAAGACGAAGTACTACACATTTGTCATAATTAAGGTGCATTTTCCATTTCTCAGACCATGTGGACAAGTAATTGATATCTTCTTGTAACATTGAACAGTCATTCACACTACGTATTATCTTAAACAACTTCAGATCGTCTGCAAAGCCTAAGGAGCCACATTTAAATTATCAAATATATCATTTAAATAAAGAATGAAACACAGTGGTCCCAGTTGTGACCCCTGCGGAACCCCGGACTTAACTAAGACAGGGTCTGATCTACACCCTTTAACATTAACTACCTGGGATCTATTAGTTAGGTAGCTACTAAACCAGTCAAGGAGGGCGTCTTGTATTCCATACTTACTAAGTTTGTAAACTAAATATTTATGATTTACTTTGTCGAAAGCTTTGGAAAAATCTGTATATATAACATCCAACTGTCTTGTCTCATTAACAGCAATACGAGCTTCATTAAGCAAGACAGATGGATTAGATTCACATGATCGCCCAGGCAAAAAACCATGCTGTTGTTCAGACAAAACACACTTTACATGGTTATATACATGCCTTGAAATCATTTTCTCACACATTTTCGAAACAATTGACAAAAGGGACACTGGGCGATAATTTCTAACGTTAGTTTTTATACCCTTCTTGTGTATAGGTACAACCAAGGCTTTCTTCCACTTTGTCGGGAAAACTCCCTCATGGATAGACCGATTATATATGAAAGTTAGTGGAATGGAAAGTGCATCAGCACATTTTTTTAAAACTATCGCTGGCAAATTATCATCACCCATTGCCTTATGTTCATTTAGGGCTAAAAGTTCCAACTTCACCTCTGACACAGATATAGTGAACTTACGCAAAGGATCATGTAATTGAGTGTCTAATTCAGGAATGGTAATGATGTCATCATTTGTAAAAACAGATTCAAAGAAGGTATTGAAAATATCGGCCTGAGCTTGCTCGTCACAAGCTTCATGTCCATCCAACTCTATAGTACCAGGATACGCGATTTGTCCTCAGGAATACGCGATTTTGTCCCTTTCATACAAGCTGAAGTAAAGGAGAAAAATCGCTTGGGGTTGCACTTGACATCTGCTGAAACAGATGCAACATAATCATTGTATTTCAATTTCGCCAGTTTCTGGAATGAGGTACGAGCCTGCTTGAAAAGTTCTATATTCTCAGGCACAGGTATACGTCTTTTGGCACGATGTCTAAGTTCTTTCAATTTTAAAGCTTCAATAAGCTCTGCATCATACCATATAACGACGGTTTCAAAATTTCCAAAACATGGTTTTGCGGAAAACGTATTCAACAAGATTCGTGTAAATAACGATTTATCTGCACAGTTTATATTTCATAAATATTAGTGATTCCGTTAATATGGAATTTTCTAGGGGAAGATATTGAAGATCAATCGAGTCCTTATAGAGTTACATTTTAACAGTTCAGCATTTGCAAGGGTCAATGAGATTGTTACAGAGATCAAACAATCATATTGTATTCACTGATAAAACATCAAGATGGAAATGATCATCTAAACAGAAAGAGTGAAGAGCCGTGATGAAACCAAGGAGGAAAATCATCTTCAGGAAACAGACACTGCATTTCATCGTATGAAATCCCGATATTAAACGTATGTAGGTTGATGTGTGATGGGATTTTATATAGTCAACGCAACATGAAAGGGGTCATAAAATATGGCACTGCGCGTGCGTAGCTTCACACTTTGAAGGTGAAATGAACACGTCAACAAGAAAACACACTATGATGGTTGCATAGGGAGGGCATATGATCCATTTCGTGTTATGACTGCATGGAATCCTTGTAAAACTTCAACAGGCAAGTCTGGTTGAATTGGGGGATTCTATTACATCGTCACACTCAAGGAATCACGTGACATGATATTCCAAAGCAAAAGATGTGTGAATGAAACAATGTTTGAATGATGCAAGATGGTATGTGTATTGTCAAAATTACACAGAACGAAAATAATTGCCAGCACAACACACATATGATAGTATCGTACTCTATTACTCTCAACAACAATGATTTTATTCAATCTAAACTTCCATAACATTGTTGGCAAAATCAACAACATCCTAAACTATTAGTTTGTCGTATTTTTTTAATGTGGATGATGATACCAGAGTGTGTTCGATAGGAAAAAAAAATATGTTTGGCCAAAACAGTGACAACTGCTCTCACATTGACAGTCTCAAACTTAGCTTGTTGATTCAACACCTGATGCAGTCAATACGTCACGAATCCATCGACTTATTAAAGCTTTTCTTTGAGACAGCATTGAAATAAGAAAACTGATTGGCCTTGTATGCTGCCCTCTACGGTCAGTTGGGTCGTATTATTTCAATGAGGGAATAGCAGATTTTAGCCACCTTTTCAAAAGGCCGTGTGTTTAAATTAAATTATATGCAGTGTGGCCGACTAGATGATTCTCATAAATAGAAGTAGAGGACATTTTTCAATCATGTTATTCACATATATTTTCAACATAACAACACCGTCGGAGGAAGAACAAAGAGTTCGTAACTCAATGCCCCGCCACCTAAACATTTTAAAGTATTCGCTTTGGTATCGTTTTCATCAGGCATGTGTAAATGCACCTATCAATGTTTTCCACCGGGGGAGGGAGTGAGAGAGGGCCTATCGGGGGAGGGATGAGAGAGGGTCTATCGGGGGGGGGGTGAGAGAGGGCCTATCGGGGGAGGGATGAGAGAGGGTCTATCGGGGGAGGGATGAGAGAGGGCCTATCGGGGGAGGGATGAGAGAGGGCTATCGGAGGAGGGGGTTAGAGAGGACCTATCGGGGGAGGGATGAGAGAGGGGTCTATCGGAGGAGGGGGTGAGAGAGGGCCTATCGGGGAGGGATGAGAGAGGGTCTATCGGGGGAGGGGATGAGAGAGGGTCTATCGGAGAGGGATGAGAGAGGGTCTATCGGGGGAGGGATGAGAGAGGGTCTATCGGAGGAGGGGGTTAGAGAGGACCTATCGGGGGAAGGGGTGAGGGAGGGCCTATCGGGAAATTTTGCGTTTGTTTGTAAGCCATGTCAAATCCCACACCCATATGCTACAAAAATGTGTCAAATACCAAAGATGGTGATATCAATAGAAATTAAAACTCTGCAAGAGTCACATCATGTATCATTTCAAATGTATTGATTGAAAAAAACTTTTCCATAGTTTTTTGTAACTGAGAATTATTACTTTTGGGTGTTTCTTATGGTTCAAATTTTATTATAAATCACGGCAATGATTGTGATTAGAAGTTACTCCAAATTTTATTACAAATTGTGCTAGTTCAATTATTACAAATTACTCAAAAGTTTATTACAAATTGCGCTAGTTCAATTATTCTAAAATTACTCCAAAGTTTTATATTACAATTTACTGCAGTATTACAAATTACAGCAAAATTTTATTACAATTTACTGCAGTATTAGAAGTTATGAAAGTATTACAAATTACTGTTCTACAGACCCTATGCATAAAAAGCATTCTATTCCTCTATACCCTAATAAAAATTGCGGAAGTAAACGACATTGACACAAATAACACAAAAATATTACGTTTCAAATTGCTGTCGATTGTTGTGTTCGTTGTTTGTTGAGCATGAATGGTTACGGCGAGGAGACTATTTGTTGTAAGGTGTTCCCAAATATAAGGGAGGTAAACAGACTCATTACCAAAGAAGACATTATCTTTTTAATGTAAGGAAGCAGTAAAGAATTGCTAAGTAATGTAGAATGGAAGTACAAGTTACGGAACTGTGAGTAAAACCATATTTTTTGCAGTTTTAGCTACTATAGACTATAGTCTATAGAAGCTATTGGGATGGGTATCCGTCCGGCGTCCGTCGTCAGTCTGTATGTATTTATGTATGTATGTATGTATGTATTGTATGTATGTATGTATGTATGTATGTATGTATGTATGTATGTATGTATGTATGTATGTATGTATGTATGTATGTATGTATGTATGTATGTATGTATGTATGTATGTATGTATGTATGTATGTATGTATGTCCGTTTGTGAGGCGTCCGTCCACTCAAATATCTTGAGAACCGCAGTACTTACTGATTTGATATTTGTTGTGTAGATGAAAAATATGATTTTGAGAAACTTTTTTTTTTAATTTTTTGATAATGTTGAAAATAGGCAAATTAATGCCAAAAAAGGCATTTTTGGTAAAAAATCTTCTTCTTCATAACCGCTGGTCAGACAGCTTTATTATTTGGTATACAGGTCCCTAGGGACAACCCAACTTACATGTAGATTTGTTCAAATTGTGATGAAATATGCAAATGTGTATTTTTAAGGAATTTTTTTGTCATTTTTGGTCAAAATTTGACTCACATTGTATGTAATTCTTGTACTGTATAAACCCTATCAATTCAGCCAGAAAAAAAGTTAATATGATTTTAAATAATTGAATAATCATCAAAGCCAAAATAATTTTAGTGTAGAATTATCAGAAAGTTCAAATTTTTTGACAGTCCATAGTGAAATGGTTACCATCTTAGAGGATTAAAACATGTAAAGGCAACTTTCCTGAATCCCAACTTTGACATATTCTGAACCGTCATTTATTGTGCCCTATATGTTAGGCCAAAAAAAAAAAAAGAAATGTTTCTGGTCAGGCCTTTCTTTAAAAAATGGTGCGGCGAAGCGGCTTTTTTTTTTTTTTTTTTTTCCTCCTCAAGGGAGGGAGCAGGGTCAGTTAAAGCGCCAAAGCTTAGCGGCTAATTTGCATAATCATTTGCATATCATTAATTATATTTGCATATGGATGTAAGCTTGCACATGCATCCACACATACATGTACACTCACAACAAAATGCAATGGTAACACAAAAGTGTGCAGTTTGAACATCATGGAAACTCTTTATTACACTTAAATAAATCATCACAGTATTGTAATTACAATTGCAATTAAAACAGAAGATTCAGATTGAAACTTTGAGAGCAAGAAATGGTTCGTCTGATTGGAGTTTCATTAATACATATATTGCTAATAAATTGTCAAAACTTGCCAACAAAGAGGAAAATTCACAAGTTTAAGCTTTACACAATTCAAATGCAATTGAATTTTATATCATTTTTGAACGACAAACACCGCGAATAATTTTTCATCACGGGGATAGATTTCAACCAGCGGCCCCCCCCCCCCTCCCCGCATAACTTCTACTTCCACTGAACATCGTCGTTCGATTCTTGATTTTAAAAATACCACCAAGATGATCACAAGACATGAACTAAGTACAACTAGAATCCCTCGAAAATCAGGTGTAAAATCTTTCAGAGAACGTGTCAGAGTGGACCACACGCGACGCCAGGATCAATGTCAACACGTTATGAACCTGTCGACCAACATGGCCGCCGCCATATTGAAATTTATGCAATGTGAACTCGATCGCGATCGTGATCGTACTCAGACAAAACTCATCGTTGTACAATCATAATCAACCTCACCAGTCAACTCTTGTTTCTTTTGCGGTCCATTTCGTTGATCAAAGCATGGGAATGTGATCAAAGGCCCTGCTAGTGCTACAACGCCTACCTCTGTGAACACAGGCTCTAGTAGAGTCAATGCAGGCGCTAGCCGCCACTGATACAATAAAATTGATTTTTATTGTATCAGTGGCGGCTAGCGGTTCGCCTGCATTGACTCTAGAGCCTGTGTCTGTGAACACTTGTCCGCGATGTATACTGTCTTTGTTGGTCGTAATAGTCGTTCTGGAATGAAAATTTGTGAACAACCCAGCCGATTCTTCTATTGTTTTAACGTTCCTCTCAACACTTCCGGACAACTTATCTGATGCATACCATACTTCACACCTTCCACTCTTTCACCAGGTTAAAAGTTGCAGTGAGCGCTTATGTGTAGACAATGCAGGCATCAGCTGGTAGCTACGCAGAGCGTGTGAACTAAAGGATGGCGGGAATATCGTAGCGGGGAGAATCACAGCGTAGCGGGGGGGGGGGGGGGGAGGCGAAAGCGTAGCGGGACCGCTATGGCCTGGGATAACACTGAGTTTTGTAGTTTTATCAATATAGTAACATTTAAATGTTCATGCAGTCACTGATCATGTGCCCCAAAGAATTTTCTTTCTCTTTAGCCGTTTTGGTTTGGTGTTATAGTAATCAGTAGGCCCTATGTAGTTTGCCACAGCCGCCGGCCTCAAACCAGGAAAAAAAAAAGGGTGACGCGCTGTTGTTCAAGTGACGCGCGCGCTGACCAGAAACATTTCTTTTTTTTTTTTGGCCTTATCTCAAAGAAATTGCTCGTGATAGTTTGTCATGATAGGGTGGTCAAATAATAGAGATAGAGAAAGTTCTAATCTTCATGTACGGTTGACTTGCTGAGGATAAAATAAAATTACTTTTTGAGGAAAAAAATAGAGTGGTCAAAGTGATAGGGTTTTTATGGTAAAGCTGGGCTGTAAGATTCCTCATGTGCTATTTATAGCAATTATGCAATCTGTGTAAACAGTGCAATGAAAGTGTTACATGACTCCTTACAATGCTTTTGATGACCTTGAACTTCTTAAGTTTCAAACATTTGTCTCTTCAGTGTGCTTTCTCTGAGTACGTACAGTCTCAACTTATTAAACAGAAATTACTTACAATATAATTTGAAAGTTAAAATGTGCTTAGTAAGGATGAAAATAACCAGCCTAAGATTCTTTATAACCTGACAGATACATGTATGCTGTATTTTTATGACGTAAAGCTTGATTTAAGCAAGTCTTGTTTACTTTAAATAGAATGTAATTAACCCTCGTTTATTAGCTACTATAGACAAATATAGTATGTACCATAATATTATGTACATGTATGTATGTATGTATGTATGTATGTACGGTATGTCCGTTTGTGAGGCGTTCGTCCACTCAAATATCTTGAGAACTGCAGTACTTACTGATTTGATATTTGTTGTGTGGATAAACTATATGATTTTGAGAAACTATTTTTATTAAGTTTTTGATATTGTATAAAATATGCAAATTAGCACCAAAAAAGGCGTTTTTGGTAAAAAATCTTCTTCATTACCACTGGTCAGACAGCTTTGTTATTTGGTATACAGGTCCCTTGGGATAACCCAACTTAGATTTGTTCAAATTGTGATGAAATATGCAAATCTGTATTTTTACAGAATTTTTTTTCCCATTTTTGGTCAGGCCATCCTGAAATGAGCTATCAAAGATATTCACCTTCTTCATCAATACATGTGTCACAAAAGGTTATTCTCTGCATAACACAGCAGAGCTCTGTCAACTGTTGAGTCGCTTGTTTTTCAAAACCGCTGGTCAGACAGCTTTAATATTTGGTCAAGTCCCTAGGATGACCTTAGTGAGATAATTTCATACAGTTAGGAAATACTTAATTTTGTATCCATGTCTATCGTAGCTTCAGGGACTTTGGCCCTATGTTTTAATATATGGCCCCTGTTCCATAATAGGAGAGTCTGTTTGATGTCATATCCGCCATAGCCGGCCGACATGCTGAGTCAGTCACGGGCCAACTCGACGTCGTAATGGCGATGGACGTTTGTTTTCTCTCCGGACAAGGGCGATTTCATAAGTCACAGCATAGTCACGGTCTTAATGACCGTCTATGAATTTCACTGGTGACTGCAGCGAATTTCAAGTTTTCATGCATAGTTTTCTCTCTTTTTCGAGATTAAATTTAATCTGTAATTTCTCTTAACTACTTCTCTTTTTTCTCCGAGAATTGCATTTGCAATTTGATATTGAAACATGGTACAGGCCACTTATCATCAACTGGTCTGGTTCGGAAATCGTCTCTGTGTTAGCTTTGCTATTTAGTCATTGCGGTTCTCTATTTCGTTCGATGCCCGTTGATTTTGCTACTAGCCTTATTTACACTACCCACTACGATTACATACTATATGACTTCCAAAAGACAGAGAATAAAGAATCGACAGTTCCGATCGCAAATATATCTGCATGGTCGACTTCCGATGTGTTCTCTGAAGAAACCGAGTAAACCTTCAAAAAGCTGACTAAACGGCCCTAAGGGCCACCACTTCCTCCAAAAAGAGAACTCAGCTACTGTAAACGCACATGTTCAATACTTATCCACGGTCCCTCATCACATTGATTTCACACTGATAACGTCAACCCACCCTAGTGAACAGTAAATATCTGAAAACAGGCAGGATTTGTAAATTTCCCGATTTCCGGAGTTTTTTTATTAAGGACTACGAGACTGAACACAAGTTTTACAAACCATTGCGAAGTACGGAATAGATTTTGAAATTATACATTTGGCGAATTTAAAAGAATGAGCTAGCCCGCGTTACGAAACAATCGGATGGCTTCGGTTTAAAGGTGTGTTGCTCTCATCCTTGTTTGTTATTTATCAATGTATTTTAGATGGACTAGTATTAGTAAGGAGAGAAATTTTGCGTCAGTTGGTTCGGTTGGTTTGTTGTACTGCGGGTAAGTCGACCAAACTCATCGTTGTAGGCACATTTGTTGTGCACTTTGCATGTTTTCCGCCATTTTAAATTGGATCTGTGGTGTGATCATCGGAAAGTTTTGTTTTGTGAGTGTCAGTACTTGTTTGGTAAGATGAATCAGAAATAGACAAGGTGCTAATAACAATATCAATCAACCATCCATCGATCCAGCTGACGAGGCTGCAGATGTGAACAACAAATGATTTGGCCCTCTATTGTTTCTCTTGAAGCTTGTCACTGATACTTGTCTTCTTTTGTCACCAAAGTAAACAGGCATTCACATTAATGACAGCTTGTTACCAGTATTTGCTTTTTCATCAAAACTGAACACGGCAAAATGCATATCAAATAAGCTGGTTATCTGTGATTTTACGGATTGAAAGGCTCCCAGAAAATTATCACCGCCGAATTAATTAACGGGCAAATTAACAGAAAGGACGATGATTAACGTGAGAGACATGTTAGTTATGTGCAGACTGCTTCAAAGCATGAACGGTGACACTTTATGAGGTCAACAAATTCATAATTCAGTAGCTCTATGCTGTACTTTACAAAATCTCAAACAAATCTAATTTGGGTGTTATGTCCTAGTGGTCGCGACTGCAAGCGGAGCCATCTGTGACACTTCGCCACCGGCCTCTCGATGAACGACTCATAAGTTGACATTGTATGCTGGGAAAACATAGTATTAAACTCCGTGACAGGCAGGCAAGATAAGACAAGGCGTTTAGGTGCGTAGATCTATGTTTATAAAAATTAAAATGACATCACCGATCATTAGAAACGTGGTGTTAAAGAAGATAAGTTATTGTTTTGTAACAGAAGACCATGGAGATCATTTTTCTTTGAGTATAGTCTATTTTTATAGCAAACTTGTGAAACCAACATCTGAAGAGTAACTTCAACACTTGTGGTTTTGTTCGCTATAAAGTTAGTTAAATTTTAGGAAAGTATCTTTACATTTTCGATATCTTTGCAATGCCAATGTCCAAACCGAAGCCATATCCGAAAGATCACACAATCAGTTCCAGACGGTGTAACTCCCCACCTCTCTCTCTCTCTCCCGTGAAGTCTAGCCATTTCGATGTTTTATTTTGTCGATATTACATGGATTTAACCATTAGACAGTTCCCCCTCTATTGTCTTTCATGGTCACCGCTCAGTGTTAACGTCAATTTCGGGTATCAGATGTGGTATCTGTCGTCACTCCTTTTTTATTCCTAGCATGTTCAATGTCAAACTCAAAACGCGAACACCGCTATATTTCATCCGACTCTAACTTCGATACTTGACGATACTAGACTTGTCAAAGTGCGGGTGAATTGAAATATCCAGTAACTATCGAAGATTTAACCACAGCACGCCCATCTTCCTCAGTACGACTCTACCTCCCTCTAACTTCGATACTTGACGATATTAGACTTGTCAAATTGTACGTAATAAATATCCGATATATAGGCCATCTGAAATTAACCACCGCAAGCTCGACTTCCTTAGTCCGACTCCAGTTCCATACCTGACGATGTCGTAGACTTGTCAAATCGCAGGTAAATAACCTATATATATATATTATATATATATATATATATATATATATATTATATATATATATATATATATATATATATATATATATATATATATATATATATATATATATATATATATATATGGGGATTTCACCAACTTAAAGATGTGACAAAAACAATCGTATTTCGATACTGTATAGTCTAGTAGCTGTAAATATCCGATAGCAATGTCACGGCGTCGTCCGATAAACAGCATAAATGTACATGTACACGCCGTTAAACTATCACGCTGCGAACTAATATAGACTGTGATCCTGTATTCAAGGTCTACGGAATTCACGTGCCTATCGTGAACTGTTGTTGGAGTCAACATTGTCCAGTCAACATTGTCCAGTCGAACGTTGTGGACGTTAGAACTGTTGCTGACAAGGGTTGCATGTTTTAATAATGAAAAACGATATCTTATTTCGAAAGCGTCATGATACAAAACATAAAAAAAAATTATTAAAAAGACGTAAGCGGAACAGGTCATTATATGCCGTGCCGTATGTACATGGCTATTATCACAGGTATAGTCCGTACACACTCAGCCTTTCACTCATTCACAGCACTGCGACGCAGCCTTGTACTTTCCTGAGGGTTCTATCGGCGCGGTTTTAGGAGTGAACCAGGAGTAGTGACTTTGAGCGTAAGTATTAATAGATCATAGCGTCGAAGTTCACAACCTCAATATCGCTCGCACTTCGATTGTAAGGGCCTCACTTTTGCCCCGCACTTGTCGATTTCCTGTACCCTTACATTCCACAGCATTGCAATCAATCGATCAATCAATCAATCAATTATTCATCAATCTACAAAGTTTATATAGCACCAAAATCCAAAAATAGTGTTTTGGTTGCTCTGGAGAACATGTGCGTTTCAGGTTTCTGTTGAAAGTGTCCAAGTTAGGGGATTCTCTTATGTCTGCTGGTAATGTGGTCCATAGCTTTAGTGCAGCGTATGAAAATGCACGGCCATTTTATGTGATGGCTTTGTAGGTTAGATATGTTAAAGGTTTTTGTGGGTGAACGGAATGTACAAATGGGAATATAGGGCTGGGAGAAGATCACTGATGTTTGTCTGTGAAAAAATTAACTAATTAAATCTCCATTAGCTGTATCTATTGATGTATCTGTCATTATTCTTGTTCGTTAGAAACTTTCCTTGTTCAATAGTTAAAGTCATTGTTGAATATAGAAGTCTGTTCCGGACTAGAATTCATCTTTTACGATATCATTGCAAATTGTACACGGCGTGTGCTGTGTGTACTTTGTGGTAATGCTTTGTTTTCGACATATCTTAGGGAGTGGACGACAAAATATTCTCTGGAACAAAACGATGAAAACATCAACAGTTATATAGCGATTGATGTCAAATTCAATGTCACAACACTTATACTCTGATTCCAGTATAATTCCATTTCGTGAACCATGACGTCTCCCTAAGCGTACGACTGAAAATACAATTGTTCACTTGCTTATCCCTGTTTACTCCACAATTCGTGTTTAAGTCACATGATTATCAGGTAATTCGACGGCATTATTTTTTTCTCTTAAAGAGCGCCTTCTTAACGATTTTTCTCGAGATGTATCGTTCACATATTTATGTCGATAACAGAATGATGATTCGAAGTCGAGATTGTTGACACAGCTGGAAGTGAAGAATTTCTTGAACTGAAGAAATTAATAAATCGAAATATTTCATATCTGTTTTCGCGCTCAATGATTTGAGAACCACCGGGCGACGCCACCGACGCATGCGCTCTGATTAAAAACCTTAAAGGTAAGATCGTATTTTGTTTTAACTTTCAATTATCAATCATAAAATTGTAGTATTACAGAAGATATCAGTAACAGATGTTAAATATTAATATTCAGAACGTTAATTATCAAATAAAGCCACAAATAGTCGGTTGAAAGTTTCACGTCAAAAAAATAAACAGGTAAAAGACAGATATCTATTCTCAAGACAATTTCAATTGTCCATTATTTCGAAACTTTCTAGTCTTTGACCATTTCTCATAAAAGAGGACACTTCCTTCATTCTTAATATTGTCATTATACCACAGAACTTCTCTAAGAAGAGCCTGTTTTGATGTTGGTAGATTCACTCTTCTAAGTCTAAGTCACTTCCAGTATTTAACATATCCCCATACACCATTGGGGTTCGTTTGTTGTTGACTTTGAAATTGAGATGGAAGTAGTGATAATCACTGTTCAGTTTATTGGCATAATTCGCTATGAAATATTTGATAAGCTGGCCCATTTAGGGGTCCCTTTATCTGGATTTTCTCAGATAATTTCATAAGGCCAGAGAAAAAAAAATCTTGTTCATCGGATTTTTTGGACCAAGTCCCAGGAGCGGCGAGCGAAAAATTTTTTTTTATTTTTTTTTAGGCCGAAGGTAAACGCGGTTCTCTGGCATTTTTGCACACATGCAGACAAGGCAAGATAATTGTTTCCCTTTTTACCAGAAATATCTCAGACAAGAAACACTGATACTGCTGAATTCAATACTATATTTCCCAACAATAACATAGGCCATTACATTCACAGTTAGTGTTTGCACAACATATTCTGAGCATTTCAACATTCTCTCAGAATAAAACTGAAATGTACAGCAAATCACTGAAATTCAACAATTCAGTATTGTCCTTTAATATTGTCCTGGTGGGACCTAGCATCTGAGTTTTTTTCATTTTACTTTGGCCCCATGTTTTGGCCTCTTTCCACTGTCTACCGGTATACCTATAGTATATATACACATTTCACACGATGGTCTAACAACACTACTGTGATCGGAGTGAAGTTATATAGTCATCATTCAGATCGTACTTTAACATCGACGCAACCATGTGTTTTGTCATTGCCGTAAATTTTTATACTTTTGATGCAATTTTCATTCAATCGGATGCACCGTCCATCTATATCTGCTGTCACGATCTTGTTGAACAAATCGCCGAACGTAATATCAGGACAAACACTGCATAGTGTCTCTGGAACTAACTGTTGGCCATCACGTCGAATGTTGGCGATCAAATTAATACTCATGATGTGACATGTACTAACCTTTACGAAACGAGCAACTTTCTGGCCAAATCGACCCACTTTGCGTCGTGATTCGCCAAATTCAGACGTCACAACAATGTGTTGGCGGTCAACTAAGTCCGAACACGCGTGCCCGCGAAAACCCGACAGTGTAGGGCGCCACCAGCGGCAGTACTAAAAATATTTGTAATGCGGAAGTAAGAATTTGCCGCGATCAAAAAAAAAAAAAAATTCCAAATATGCCAAAGTAGAAGCGGCGATTCCGATGAACAATTTATTTTTTCTTCCTGGCCTAATGCTTAGCCATTTTAATTGGAGTGCATTAATTTTTCTTCAATGTCGACAACTTTTTGCCACAGTCCATCATATCTTTGAATGAAAATGCCCCGTTTTATAACTTCTCGTTTACCTCTCCAAATAAAATTCCATAATTTACTATTTGCTTCATTAATAATTTCCTTAGGTACGTGATCAAATGATGCCAGGTACCATAATTTTGATGCAGCCAGCATATTAGCTACTATTGCCCTGCCTTTAAATAACAGATTTCTAGTATTCCAGATCTTAAGGCAGTTCGTAAATTTTTCCATCACTGTTTTCCAGTTTTCTCTAGATGTGTTACTGTTTCCAAACCCAACTCCCAAGATCTGTAAAACCTTGTTTGAAAAATCGATCCCTTCCACTGAATCAGTACGATTTTTAAAACTTCCAGCCCATAAACCTTTGGATTTCTTCTTGTTCAGTTTTGCACCTGTTGCTTTTTCATATTTGTTAAACATTTTCGACGACTGAGTAATGCTTTTCAAATTCTCAAATAAGAGTCGTATCATCTGCATAACTCTTAATTTTTTCCTCTTGTTTGTCTGGTAGTATGAATCCTGATATGCTGTCATCTTTACGAATATTTTCGGCTAGCACTTCTGCTGCCATAATATACAGTAACGGTGACATTATCTACAATTATCCTCACTTTGAAACTAGCTCCCTCAACGACGATAATGTGATAAAGCTTATGGACACCATCTTTGGGAAGATGAGTTGCAGCAACTACTACGACGACGGCAGCGCTGAAGATATCACAAGAAAGAAAAACATACCACTTCTGAGAAAACTCTTCAATTGTCGGCGAACATCAAACGAGTTGAAGAACTCTCTCCCTCCAGGAGCATAAAGTCTCGAAAGTTAAGAACAATATCGTATCGACGTGTCAATAAGAGTACAGATAACTCTGCTTATTTAGGCTGCATTCACAAAAACGAATGGGGGGGGGCTGGGGGAATTCGGGGGTAAGGGGAGGATTTGAAAATTTTACGGGTAGTAGAGGGGGGCTTGAAAATGTTGCTCTTCCTGAAGAGGGGCTTGAAAATTTTTGGTTCCCTTTTATGTTTTACATTTTCGTATTCTAAGTTTTGTAGGTAATTCATAAATGAATACAATTTTTATGTCATCCAATTGTTTTAATGATAATAATAGTTTAACAAATCTTGAACCATTTTGTCACATTTCATGACTTTTATCTTGAAAAAATCTAAACATGTGTGATTTGTCGTAAAAAAAAAACAAACTTGAGCCCAGTAACAGGGCAGAAGCTGCAACTGCTGATAATTTTGCAATATTTCTATGCAATATATTAACTACAGTTTCTTGCTGTCTCCCTACAACATGCTAAAACACACACTATTCAGTTTATCGTCAAAGCTTGTATATATAAATATGCATTAGGCGATAATTTAATTAGAGTCCAGACTGACAGTCAGTTGTCAGTGATACAAATGCATGGTACACATACATATGCTGTGATAGCAAGCTGAATACTGGACAACTCAACATGCTGTACATCGTAGAACAAGAACGCAGTTGTATAAACTGAACAAAAAATAATTGCTACAATTATCAAAGATAATACAGCTACAGCCTACGGGCAGTGTCACTATGAGATACTATACCCTGCTACTGCAGTGTCACTCTCACTGTATACTTAATCAGTGACAGAGATAGCTCTGACTCTGATGTACATGGTAGTTGAAGAAGAGTTTGGGTCAAATGGCGCTCATGAAACATACTTGTACACAAGATCAGGCCATAGTGCAACACATGGAAGACCAGGAGACTTGAAAAATTATCGGGGATTTTTTAATTCTGGCATATGAGAATCTTGAATTCCCAACACTACATGTTATACACACGCCTTTATAATTGTATATACATGTCTTGTCTTGTACAACCACGTCAATATCGTGACAGCAAACATTAAAGAATGAGAACAAAATTGCCGTAATTTGGTTTATTATAAACTAATTCAGAGATGCCTCAAGATTCTCTGTGAGCAGGTCGACGCACTCCACCTAAATTCCTTGCCTTAAAAATACTATCATTGCATCTACCTGTTATAAAAGCTGGATGACTTTGTGTTCAGAGAATATATTAGTCGTAACACACAATCGAAAACCCCAGAACCTACCGTACATTCCCTATTTATTGACGATGCTATAGTCTTTCCTTTTTTCCCCGTTTTCTACATTACATATACATGTAATGTATTTCAACTTCTCTTTGCTTATTCATAGGAAACAGACACTACAATATAATTCTGGTTGGTAACAAAGCAACAGTCCACGCAGGGAGGTCACACCTGAAGATATGCAAAGGATCAGGGAAGGATAATAGACTGGTATCCATATCTTGAAACGAGCGCCCTCATTGAAAAAAATATCACAAAGTTGCTTTTAAGATATTTTAAAGACAGCCTCTGTGACGATGACGTCAACGATACAAAGAAGAAGTCATTAATTAAAAGACTTTCGCTTAAGGCAAAATACAACAAAACCAACCAAAGATACGTACCATTCTCAAAGAGAAGATAATTTTTATTGCAATGTAGTACTTACTCGTTACGATTTTGAATATGAATTAGTTGGCGTGATCAGTGAATGCGTAAACTTTTGACATAAATACGCAACCATAATTTTTAAATGCAATGTGCAAAACAAAAAGGCGAAATAAAAATGTAAAAAGAACTATCTGATATCTAGTGCATCGCATATTAATGATATCCTATGAGTAAATTTCTTGTGTGATTGTCTCACGTAATGTCTTGAGTGTCTGCTTTTGTTTGTTTGTCTTTTTTTCTGATGCCCGTATGATAAATCATGTGACAGATACTTGCATATAATTCGTTATCGGTTCCATGATTCAGTGCGCGCGAGGATATATACAAAGCGTAAGTTACTCATGGAACTTTTGAGTCCTGGGGTACAAGCAGGGTATGCTTTTCACAGAACACTATGGGTGGTTTGAAGTAAACCTTTTAAAGGTTCTAGTGATTTGTTGCAAATCCCAATATGGCTACGGTAAGAATTAAAAGGGAATGTTAACCAATTAAATCCCTGTTTGGGACAACAATACAAATGTATGGTGATTTCTGACATTAAACTGGTATGATTTCACAATGAGTGCTACTATCAAACTTTAACATAAGGCGTCACTTTGAAATGGCATGACTACGCCATGACAACAACACACAGTTATATTAATCAGCAATGCTATGGTTACCTCCACTTAGTCATCGTTCGCACTCTATAATTTCTTTTCGTCATCTTGAATTCCCCACAGACACAGTGTATGTGAGACCTGGAAACTCTGCATTATTTGACTGCTCTGTTTCATATATTTGATACAAGTCCTGGCACTCACACCATACAGTGGCGAAGAAAGAAAGACGTTGATAACAGTTGGACAAACATTGCTCAGTGTTTCAGTTCTGATGGAAGCTGTACACTTATTGGAGGCTTTGAAACAGTATATTCTACTGAAAGTAGTGGACAAGCCAATTATTTCTTCAAACTAACTGTAGACTCTGCAACATTGGATGAAGATGCACACTATGACTGCTGGTCTTTTCTCTATGGTGGTCCAACAGCTCATCATTCAAAACTAATCGTGCTATGTGAGTTTAATTTATGTAAGAAGTACCATTTTGAAGGAGCGCGAGCAACTACGTGAATAAAAACACATGATACGTCTCAACATCTGAGTCGATATATTGGTAGTGGCCGAAATGAAATCACTGAATTTAAATTTTCATATAGCGTATTGCTTGACTTCGTTAGTTCTATCCACACATCGCTCCTTTAAAAACTAAAGAAACTGGAATAATTTTAGTCATATTTAATTTTAGCAAACAACAGACCTATAACGAAAATGCCATTCAGACCACCTGCCTTTAAGTTGTACTTACACATATTGTGATTTTTGAACAAATAACTTTCAAACAAAATTAGCTTCACTGATAGTAAAATGCCTACTCTGATGGATTTTTGGAAACTCAGTACAAAATCTGAAAACATTTGTAGATTTTCATTTCTTTTGATATGATCTATCGTTCTGAAACATTGATATATTAAAGTGTTCGTAAAGATCTATGTCGTGTAGATATCAACTGAAGGGCATAGATTTCGGAAGTTCATTATTTTCGATGTTCAAATAGCCTTTGTTCTCATATAGCTTAGGTAATTCGAATGTTTTAGGCTATAAAACAACTTTCTTTGCGTTTTATCATTTCTTCTGAGCTGATCGTAGCGCTAGATTACATGGAAGAAATATCTAAACTCAGTTTTGAACTCAGTATTTCTATAGCGAAGAAACATTTCTTTATATCACCATGCACTGATTTCAACCAAATGACCAGTGTCACCATCAATGAATCTGAGGATCCAAAAACCGTGGTAGCTGGTACTCCCGTTGTTACTACATGTACAACAACATCCGGGAACCCTACAGCTGATCTACTGTGGACAATGGAGACCATGACATCACACGTTTTAGTGAAAACTCCACTGCACCAAATAAGCAAGATCCTAGACTCTCAGATACAACAAGTAGTCTCAATGCTTCTGATGACCAGCAGTATCTCAATCGTCATGAACCCGTGTCAATCATTTAAACGTGAAAGCTTTACACCAAGAAGTTCGCAGATTTTGATAAGCAACGTAAGTTGACGTCTGTTTTTTGAAGAGATCTCATATTTTGAAACATTCTGCGTGCCGTGAATAACTCATAAGCATCTTTACTCATATCCAAAACATATCATAAACAAGTTTTAAAATGATCTCATGGCATCAAATGACAGATTCTAAATTCCCAAACCTTTTGTTGTGTTCGATTTTCTAAAGTTTTGCTCTGTGTATCAACAAGTGTTTACTTCTCACCTTTCTTGAATGTTTCGAAATTGTGAAAGGTTTACGTCGTATTTTTAGCGTTCTAAATTATTGCATATTGATCGCCAATTTTTAACATAGAATTTCATATAAGGATGTTAAAGACTTTATTACACATGCAGGTTCAAATAACACCAGGAAATTATATTGAAATCTTATCGATAGGATTTCGAGCAATCACAAACAAAGGAAGCATAAGCATAAATTTATGTACTGATGCACGTCCTGTATAAGTATACACAAAAGCATGTCTTGCTGTTCCTTCATATATAAGTGCCAAGTCGAAATTTCAGATGCTCCTGTAATCAACCTCATTGGTGATGAAATAACCTTTTTAGAAATTGATGTGTGCAATGGTGCAATCTGAAAGGTGTTTCATTTTATTTTGCACAAAAAAATTGAGTAAGCCAACTTCTTCCTCTCAACATTTTGAGCAACACCCTTGAAGTTTACAATATTTTGAGTGACCCCCTCACATTGCTCCGACCCCCAGGCAGTAAGTAATGACTTCAATAAAGGGAAGTCTCGCGATACAAGAAGTTACATCAAGCTACACATCTGTTCACTTATGTTCGATGCACAACGGCACTCGTGTTTGCACTGCTATATTATTTTAAACAAAAGCTGAAGCAACATCTTTTCTTACAGCACAATCGAATATTCTTTACCAGAAAATTACCAAAGTACGGTACACGTCGATTTGAAAGTAATTATACTGTTTCGGATAAATTTTCACTTATCAGTATAATCTACCTCTGTTGAAGGGCAGCTCCTGCCGTAACGTAATATGAAAGTATATTTAAAGTAGCTTATTGGACTGATACAGGACCGTTTACAAAATGGCGGCGATAGGAATGGGCCGGAGAGGGGGGTTACTCTAATTCATCATGGGTCTGATGGTTGGCAAAGGGGCGGAGTTTCCGATGAAATTCCTCCACCCCGGACCGTAAATAATGACGGCTCCCTAAGTTTTCCAAATTGGACTGAAATAGACATTATTTGACATGTTTAATGTAGAACCGTCGACGCGGTGACCGTTCCAGTTAACATTTATTTATGGGCAAGGGCGAGAAGAAAGCCACAAATTAATGGGCGAGGCTTGTCGTTAATTTGGCTTTCATCGAGCAACCGCCTTGTAGGAGTGACCCACCTCAGATACGTCGGACCCCCGGGACGTAAATAATATCGGTTCACTGATAACATCTTTGCTAAGATTTAAGACGAGCATTTTAACATCACATCGACCAATAATAAGAGAAATGAATGAGAAAAGCAGTCATGGAATTTTAGGGAGATTGCCTTGTATAAGGAGACATGATTTCCAAAACTCGGTGAGACGTGTACTTTTATTCATGGTGTGTTGTTTATATCCCTTTTTGAAAGAGCTTGATCGAAAAAAGGCGATCGTGATTTCACAAACTCAACAACTGTGTGATCTGCCATATACCAGAGGTAGAAGCTATACTGTGCTGTGTGTGGGTATACAGAATTTCATATGAAAATAGGACATCTAGTGACATATTTTAGCGAACAAAATAGAATTGAACCTTTTCCTACAGGCATGATATGGGAATTTTACACATTAAGTGTTCAATAATGAATACCCTTTTCTGTTGACAATTTCGTATCCGATAAAGTATGGCATTTGTAGTAACTTGACAGTTGTAGTTTTTACCTGGCCTGACTAAGATTGCAGAATGAAGTGGAAAAGCAATCATAGAAAGAGAGTCTGCAATTGTGTAGATCAAAGGGAATATCAGCAATGTATAGCTCCGTGAATCCGGCAGTATTGATAGTGTGTTCTTATCAGCACGATGACATCATAACATGATAGACGCTCGCACCGCACCCTTTGCGCGGAGTTACAAAGGAAAGGTCGTGAACCCGGAAAACGGACGGTGTTCGCTCAAGCTATATGTAGGGAAGCCGTGAGTACTCAACACGAAACGTCTGCCATGACACCATCGTTGGTCATTCTACTGGGCGGTGAGTGTTACTCATAATGAATATTTTGTAAGGAGTACAGTTTGGCATTACTATTTGTATTGCGTTTTGGATTTCAGACCAGACTAGACACTATGGCATGGCATTTCCAAAAATAGCAGTAACAAGTACTTCTTCATTTTAAAATGTTGATATAAAAGCATGACGGGTGTGACACCAATGTTTTCCGATGTCGTCCCTTATTTAATTTAGCGCTTGTTACGCGTGTGTATCGCAAATGTTGAAATCAATTACCATTTCAGTTTTGTACTGTCCTGCTGTTTTGTCATAAAACGTGTGCATGTGGCGAAATCGCCTTAAAGATCTCCGTAGCAAGCGTTTCAAGAGCTGGCATATCGGAACCCATCTAAAGTTTGATATAATCATTTTGTTTAAAGGCCAACTATGGCTTCTACACTTCTGATGTTAGGGGATACAATTAACGAACCAGATTCATTGCGCTGAATGGCATTGAAATCAGAATAAACGATAGTTAGACTTAAGAAATTAGAGCACGGGGTGACTGTCACTTTGATTAAGAGAATAGAGATGACGATGTGACAATGTTCAACCTAGCGTCGCAAAATGCGAGACTCTGAACGGAACTAGCCCAATCTCATTTCAATACTTAGTGCGAGTGAAAGTTGCCAAGCATATATTTATATTGTAAAGATGCTTTCCGATTCTTATAAAGTTTTCAGATACCGTTTCTCTGTTCTTTGTATTTATCGGTTTATGAAAATTTTCTTATTTTCAGGAGTTATGAGTTGTATTATTTATACCTTGAAATAAGAAGTAGCTGACATTGAAAATTTTAAATAATTCAAATCTGGCTGCAACATTGTTTTCTTCATAACAGCTTTTCCTTCACATGCATACGGACGCACCAACCTTGTTTGCGTTGGAAATTGAATATCGCTGAAATTATAAAATGCTCCAGACTCTAGTGTTTATGTCTGGTATTAGTGTTTCTGCCACCGCTTGAAAAAAAAACATTTGCTATCTGTGGATTTCCAAGACATTGGTCTGGGCGACCAAGCCAGCACGATGTAGCCTCCACTGTAACAGAGCCCACGACATGAAGTCAGTAATCAGTTCATAGCTGTTAAAAGCAGACAGATAATCATGGCGTCGCGACGAAACTTTGTAGAGGTTCAACTGTTTTCTGTTGTGTAAAAGTTATTTATTGGCAATAGAATGTCTAATATTAACAACTGATGACCAGTATCTAGGCCTATGGGTCATACAAATGGTTAGAACAGCCACTTTGAACAACCAGGTACACGTTTCGGGAAAAGTGTCAGAAACATTTGGCTGATCTAACCTTTGTAGAAAAGAACATCGAAAACAGTAGAATTAATGGATGTGTTATAATCCTAAGCTGACGAGTTTATGTTTGGGGAGAAGTTGGATTGTTTAATTTATACGAGGAATGAGAAAAAACATATGGTCGACATCTAATCTTTGTGTCTTCAATAAAGATACAATATATTATGCGGAAGATACAACGTTGAGCTTAATGCTCCGAGAGAGAGAGAGAGAGAGAGAGAGAGAGAGAGAGAGATAATAACGTTTGCACAGTGGCTTTATAGTATGGTGGTATGAAGGTAACGACTATTCTTATTTTGTTGATTCAGTCACTTTTCTTAGATGTACCCATTACTCTTACGCCGTGACGATTGTGGTCGGACCATCAGATACAGTGTATGTGAATCCAGGAGAGTCTGCATCATTCAACTGCTCTGTTACACAGTGGCGTACTGGTAGCCTGCCTTCAATATACTTCGGAAGAAGCAGAGATGATGGTTCCACCTGGACTAACATTTTACTGTGTTACAATGAGGGGACATGTAATTATGCAGCATCTGAATTTGAGACAGTGTACACCTATGAAACCAATGCACCAGATTACAACTTCTTCAAGCTCACTGTGACGTCAGCAACATTGGATGAAGATGCACACTATGACTGTTATTCATTTGAAGAGTCATCACCAGCATCGCCTCCATCCCCCATGGTAGACTTTACGTACTAAGTGAGTGTTAAAAAAATGAAAGAGTGGATAATAATTCTTCGTTATAATTATACTAATCATACTGAGTCGCAAGGAAGGTTTTATAAACAAGTTGATCTTCAAAGAAGACTACTTGAAACCATGCCATAGATAAATCTTGAGGGGGTCGTTTTTTGCTGTTCTTAAACCGTTTTCTTATTAACCAGAGGCATCTCCACCATATCTAAGATATCGGACACCTTTTTTAATTTCATGTCAGTGTTTGACTATTTCCATTAATTTGCACCCTGTACTTTTCAACCTCGTATCTGTTTTAGGTGACTACAAAAATAACAAATTACGAGCATCGTCAAATCTAATATTACTTAATACTGATATTGATGTGACTGCCCCGTAAATACATGATCTATTGTCCAAACAGACATATGCCTGACTTAGATAAATCGCTGACGAAAACAACTATCACAAAGAACATCATTATTGGGCACATACAATTCTCGAATGCAACTCCTTGAAAGCATATAAATTCAGTTTTACAAATACTAATATCAATGAGAGAAGAGAGCCACAAAATCCACGATTATGCAATGATATTATCATCATACTCATGTATCTACAAATCCATCTAACCTTCATTTTAAATCCATGGTATTCCGGTTGTAGCTTTTGCTGATTTGGCTCAAAATTGTTTGATATGTTGCTGATTATGAAAGACTATTGTGCTGGAATAACTGTACACACTGCATCTCATGATCACCATTTGATATCTCATCGACTCCTTGTTACCGTCAGTCGTTACTTCTGTTAAGGTTACAAAATCTTATAACAGTCTAAAACCTTTTCATTTTCCGTGCGTAGAGTACTTATTAAGCAGCTATTCACACATCAACAGATCAGGTCACAGATGTCAGCATAAGTGGTTACAATAATGGAGACACCAGGACAGTGGATGCTGGTACCGAAGTGATCACTACATGCACAGCAACATCCGGGAATCCCCCTGCCGATCTACTCTGGACAATAGGAGACAAAGACATCACACATGAGATTGACAACACAACAACTGAAACTGGAAAAGACACCAGACTCTACAACACAGAAAGTCGTCTTAAGTATAAATCCAATGCTTCTGACGACCAACAGTATCTTAAGTGTCAATCATTTCAACACGACAGCCTGACACCAAGAAGTGCACAGATTTTAATGGATGTTAAACGTAAGTTCCCTTTAGCTAATTCCGTAATGGTCTCAGTATATTACATTGCGCATAACTATTCATTAAATATGCACCATATGTTTTGTGTTTGAAAACATTTGCTTGAGATTTGGCTATTATGTTGCGAAATCTACCAGGAGAGCATAAACAGAGGTCATTTCTCTACATAAGCGCTATCTCAAATGATCGAAAGATGATGTACAGAAATGATGCCATGGCGTGTGTAGTGTCAAATTAAACACTACCGATGACTTTTTGATTTTTACAATATTTTCTCTGCCCTATGATGTGAGAAATGCTATTAACATTGAACATTTTAAGGTGAAACTGAAAGGGTTCATAAAACTAAATTTTCCTTTGTGAACAACTTAGTTTTACATTTACCTTCTCCCATCTTCGACATAGTTGCATGGTTTGACCCCTGATAAAAATTACTCATTAAGTAGCTCCGCTGCACATGAAAAGTGTAAATAAATAAATAAATGAATGAATAAATAAGTAAATCAATGAAAAAATATATAAATGAATAAAAATCAATCAATCAATCAATCAATCAATCAATCAATACTTGTGGATAGACAAGAAGGCAACAGTTGCAGTGGAATGTCTGGCAACTGCTAATCCTTGTGACGTCACATATTCCTGGGAGAGTGATGATGGACAGACTGGAGGTAATTCCAGGACATGGACATTGACAGATCAAGATGGTGATGATAAAGTCACTGTGACAAAGAACGCGTTTAACGCAAGTGTAACAGACATAGTAGTACAATACAGATATCATGTGTACTTCTTTTTCAAATTGTTTACTTGTATTAAATTGCTGTATTTCAGATGCCCCTGTAATCCAGGCCATAGTTGTGGATAGCTGGGAAGGTAACACAGTTGTAGTGGAATGTCTGGCCACTGCCAATCCTGATGACGTCACGTATTCCTGGGAGAGTGATGATGGACAGACTGGAGGTAATTCCAGGACATGGACATTGACAGATGAAGATGGTGATGATGAAGTCACTGTGACGTGTAATGCAAGTAATGTGAAGGGAGAAACCTCACTGACAGAAGTCGTGAAAAAAACATGTGAGTATCATGCACCTTTCTATGGGAGTGTGTAAGTGTCAAATATTATCTGAATGCCGATTGTTTTACTTGATGCATCTTTGCATACTTTTGATGTCGATATTTGACGAATTTAGAATTAATATTTTGTCTGTCTATCTGTTTGCCTGTCTGTCATTTAGTCTGTATTTATCTTACTATACTAAATTCTTTGTTCTCAGATACACCAACTACACCGACCAAAATTTCGACGACTGCAGAGCCTGCCACAGGTAAAGCCTTTTGTTGATTTTTGTGATGATATGTTGGACCTTTGCTTTTTTAAGCTGAAAAAAGAGAGATGAACTTACCATTTGCACTGTGAACAGATGCAAAATTTCACATTTCAAGAACGTGATCTGACTGTTTCGTTTCTTGTCACACATGAATGTAATATTTCAGTGGCGAACCTTACATCCATGGTCCCTGGCCAGACTTAGTCCAGGACATTAAACACCCATTGCCTGGTCATGAGGGCTATAGCGCCCCTCTATTACCCCGAGGGGCCGTGCGTTACCAGAAACACATCGCTTTATACCCCTCGGCCTACAGCCTCGGGGAATAGCGATGTGTTTCTGGTAACGCACGGCCCCTCGGGGTAATAGACGAACGCTATAGCCCGAATAAAGACCAGGCTATAGGTGTTTTATAACACACCACATGCTCATGTTGTATTGTTATATAGTTTTTAATGTGTTTTGATATTTTGCACGGCAACAATCCATTGTGACAAGTTTACCGGGCGGTGTTTCCAGAGCGGTTTCAGTTGTACGTACGTGGTACAACTATCTTTCAAAACATATTCTAAGTATACCTAGCGACATCCTTAGTTGCACTTTAATCTTTTCCGTCGATGAGCTGTTCAAGTTCCTACGCTGTTGGAATGTTGGAAAATGTTGGAAAATCTGTTTTAGAGAATGTGTCATCACCTATCCCGGACGCACATCACATTTTAGTCACCCGCCATTGTTGCAAAGCTGCAGACGACACTACGGTCACATGACCGGGCACTTTTGGTCAGAACTATTTCCCTAGGGAAATAGCTTTTCAAAAAATACCCTCTGACGTCACTTTTGTCGATCCGATGGGGACTAGACGTATCTATTTTCTCGTATTCTGACGTATTCCGACGTATTCTGGCAAATCGCGACATGGAATGAGCATGTGGTGTGTTATAATATCAAATAAGCGACGTATACTTTTCGCTAAAATAGTTAACCGATATCTAACGTAGTGGCCTAAGTTTCTACTTTACTGTCAGTGTCACACTAGTCTGTTTTTGGTATTTTAATATGGCGAAAGGCAATAAATTGAAATAATATGGTAACGTCATGTGCTGCGATTTTACATTAATTGAAATCTACTACCACAATATCAATAAAACTACATTCTCTCTCTCTCTCTCTCTCTCTCTCTCTCTCTCTCTCTCTCTCTCTCTCTCAAGATATTCCTTACCAGCCATGTGAGTGCAGCATCACTGTATCAGTTGTTCTTGGATGTCTGTTAGTCACTGTGCTGACGATGTTTATTACACTGGTCGTGCTACTGTGGGTCAGAGGTCATCGCTTTTCATCGTTACTACAGCAGGTAACTTTTATTACAATTTACAACTATACCAAGCCAATGATGTATTCAAATTCTGTTTTCAGAACTACTTAAATTTTTCTAATAATCAGAAGTCAGAGACAAAAACCAATGGTAAGGCTGCGTTCACAAAAACCGGTTAGGGGGGGGGCTGGAGGAATTCAGGGGAGATTCGAAAATTTTGGGGGTAGTGGAGGGGGGGACTTGAAAATTTTGCTCTACCTGTAGGGGGGGACTTGAAAATTTTTGGGTCCCTTTTGAGTTTTACATTTTCCAATTCCAAGTTTTTGTAGGTAATTCAATGAAAAATGAATACCATTTTTTATGTCATCAAAATGTTGTAATGTTAGTAATAATTTAACAAAATCTAGAACCATTTTGTCACATTTCATGACTTTTATCTCGAAAAAATCTAAACGTGTGATTTGTCGTAAAAAATAAACTTGAGCCTCGTAACAGGGCAGAAGCTGCAACTGTTAATGATTTATGCAATATTTTTATGCAATATAACAACTACAGTTTTTTGCTATCTCCCTACAGCATGCTCAAACACACAATATTTAGTTTGTCGACAAAGCCTGTATATATAAATATAAAAATGTATTTGGTGGTAATTTAATTGAAGTCCAGACTGAGTGTCAGTTGTCAGTGATACAAATGCATGGTACACATACATAGGCTGTGATAGCAAGCTGAATACTAGACAATTCAACATGCTGTAGGGAGTAGAACAAGAATGCAGTTGTAAAACTAAACAAAAATATTGCCAAAATTATCAAAGTTAACACAGCTACTGCCTACGGGTAGTGTCAGTATCAGATACTACCCTGCTACTGCAGTGTCACTGTCACTGCATACCTGAACAGTGACAGAGACAGCTCTGACTCTGATGTACATGGTAGTTGAAGAAGAGTTTTGGTCAAATGACACTCATGACAGTGAAACTCACTTGTACACAAGATCAGGCCAGAGAGCAACACATGGAAGAAAACATAGAAATGTTTGAATCTGGCATATGAGAATAATCAAATATTAAAGAAAAAAGATGGGGTCACCATGCTTGATTTTCTAAATTTTCACACACTTATTATAAAATGATACAGGAGTAAAACTTTGAATAGTAAAGACTAAAAGAAAAAATATGTGACCAAATGGAATTATTTATTTTTTAACCAAATTTGCAATTATCACACCCAAAATTTTAGAGGTTAAAACATTTATTTGATGGATATTTTAACCTTCCGGTATTGTCAATTTTGAGTAGTATCTAATTCATATAGGTCTTGCAGTTTTGAAACAATTTTTGGGTAGGTCACTGTGCAATACGGCAATTAGCCAGAATTCACAATTTTCCTACTCTCTCATGATTGCATTTTGTGTGCTCTTCAACAGGAGCAATTGACCTGGCCAGAGTTGGATTAACTCAAGTAGGCTTTTAGACCAATAAATCTAAAAAATTCACTGATGCATTTAAAGAACTTGCCTTGGGAATAAGACTATACAAAGTGCTAATACAGGTAGTGTTGAACACCTGTGAGCAGAACGGCGCAATACATGTTTATTTTTTCTGCGCTCACCTGGCTCACATCCTTTACAAATATGCAGGCCTGTGATAGTTGGGGGGGGGGGACTTGAAAAATTTTGACCATATAGAGGGGGGCATTTAAATTTTTTTAGGGTACTTAGGGGGGATCTGAAAAAAAATAAGATTTCAATCGAGATTCCTCCAGCCCCCCCCCCCCAATCGTTATTTGTGAACGCAGCCTAATGATTTTATCAATATTTTTTTTTCCATTTGAATAGAAAACCAATGAAGACTCAGAGAGTGATTATCAATCTCTTCAAGGACATCACCAGCCATCCGTTTACACAAATGTAAGTTACAGCTTCGTATACACTGTCGACAAAGTATCAGGATAAATTATTTAAGTAGTCTTTTGAACGTGTTAGAAACGAAGTCAAAAATGGTAAGACACATTGTTCAGATATGGTTGTAATGTTCCAAGATAGCCCAGTTGTCTGCAAAGCAACCACAGTGACTCAATTTCACCGTAAGGACCGTGCAGTAACTAAGTATTTTATTTTCGATGTACAGGGGCTGCTGACCAGATTTCTGTGTCACTTATCGATAGTTCACAGGGTTTTTCTCACACAAACAACACCTCAAAACAAGCATAACTATTGACGCCAAATTATCGATGTAAATAGAATGACTTTTGGTTTTTACCAAGATAGCACTACAGAATGGATATTATCGGGATTGTTTTGAGTGTTGCGGACACGAGCGTAAAATAAATGAGTCGTCATGTTATAGTATGAACACCATATTTTTCTGACTGTCGTACCGATGCATTCCTAAATACAATGTCACAAGTTATTATACTCCAAATATATATTTTGCTGTCTGCTCTTCGCAATTTTAATCGGGAAATTTCTGATGTCCGAGATCAATATTTAGAGGACCATTGTGCCCAGGCAACGTCGTACTCAAATGTCTTTTCATGAAAGTTCAATAATAACATACAGGTCATATTTTCCAATGTTTTCAGTTAGGGATCCGTAACATGGAAGTTGAAGAAAATGCTGAGTACACAGAACTTGACATGAGACCTACCTATGCAAGTCTAAAAGGTGGTGGTGCGAACCAAGACGTTTATCTAAAATCTGGCGATACTGTTCTTGAATTCCCAAGAGATCGTCTATTTCTAAAAGAGACACTCCATGAAGGACGGTTCAGGAATGTCATGAAAGGACAGGCTTGGTTTATCGATGGAAAAGATGGTGTCAGTGACGTCATCGTGAAGGTTGCTAAAGGTGAAATATAATCGTTTGTGTTTTTCATTTACATCACAAAATTATAAAGTGAAGCTATTGCATATTTCAAAAATCAAGTTTCGTTAGAAATACAAGTAACGGAAAAGACGCTGATACGAAATGACCGTCTATTACAGGATACAGAAGTGACTTCAAACGAGAAGTTGAGCTGATGGGATCCACAACTAAACTGAAAGGAGTTGAGCGATTTCTCGGTTGTTGTGTCAGGGAAGGTAGGACAAAACACTTTTAGCATTTATCATGTTGCCACAAACAAAAGAACATTAATACCGATGCCATTAATGATTATGTTATCAATTAAAAAATTATTAGCATCGGCTACATCACCTATGCTCGACACAAGCTTCTGCCTTAGGTTATGACATTTTATCAAACATGTCCTTGCACGTTTCAACAGTTTACTGTTCTACTCTGCAAAGCGTGTTGAAACACGAAGCAATATTTTAATCTTTTTCTTTACTAATAGTTGTTGATTTTTTATGATTGGTTTACTTGCAGAAGAACTTTTCCATTTTGTAATAAATAGATAAAACAAAATTACTTTGCAATGATGTACACAAGTGTTCATGACGTCAACATACCATAGTAATCACAATTGTTAAACCTAGGGTTCAATGTGAGGGTCGACTACTTGTTACAAAGACTGGTATCCAGTTTGTCATCAACGTCATACAAATGATTATTTGGAACAGTTGGATACGGATAACAGTGCCTCTATTCCCATTACGTCATATATTTCGATGAAGATTCACTGTGATGACAATAGTAGTTACGTCATGTATTTTAAAAGTCAAAGGAGCAAAGGTCATACAGATATCTTGTCTGATACAGAGGGTCACGTATGATACTGAAACCTTTGCGGTAACAGCCATCATGAATGGTTCTACTCCGGAATAAAAAGGACGCGTGGGTTCTACAGACTCAGTACGCCCAAATAATCACGTGATGCCGGTACAAACAAACCCACATGTGTACTAACGCGTATGGAAATACACGTACGTCTATGCGCGTTTGCGCACATGGCTTTGTTTGTACCGTGGTCGATTCGAATTCCGGGTTTGGCCTATTAAACTCTCCCTGCAAACATAGCCCTCTATTCTTTACTATCAAATGCTATCATATACAATCATATGCGTATTCAAATTTCCAGGTGACGGGCAACGTGCGCGTACCGCGGTGCACTGCACTGTACAAACGACGACGTTGCTTTGCCTTTCACTTTGTAATAACAGTGTCGTGGAACACATGTCTGGATCACGTGATTGACATTGAAGAATGAATTTATGACAGGTATTTCAGGAAGTACGTCCTCCAAACGTAATCTCCGTAACTTCAACCAAAAATCACGGATATACCCGTATTTTGCTTCTAACACGATTGGACCTAATTTTGGATAATTGGATTTCTGAACCTTGCATTATTACAAATTACTCATAGAAAAAAGTGTGTAGTGTAAGGAGAAAAGTAGATGAGATTACATTTGTAGATTAAATTGGCATTTTTACACCATCCTATTATCCCAAATTAGTTCCAATCGTGTTTTCTGTGTACATGATTTCTTTCCAGACCCGCTGTACCTGATCACAGAGTACGCCCCCAACGGTAATTTATACCAAGTTCTAAAACATATGAAGACAGAGGATACAAATGCACTGAAAAGTAAGGGGCGTGACTTATTGACCTTTGCCCTGAGTGCAGCCGAATGTACGCAAACTCTTTCGCAGAACAAGGTAAATAGATTTCTGGAAAATATCAAAGTTTCTGCATGTACCCTGTGGACAGAAAGCGTGATTGCACTTGCAGTAATGTGACAATTTTAATCGTTTCTGACATCGACAGGGTATCTATGTCAATCCCAGGGAATAAATGTGGGATGGAATCAGAAATTCTCTCATGTACCAAGCTGCCACAAGTTTGGAATCTTAACGGTTAAAGTGGTTTCGCTAATTGTGTACTTCCAGATCATTCACAGAGAGATCATGGCAAAGAATATCGTTGTTGACAGTCAGTGGAAGTGTAAACTCTCTGGTCTTGGTTCCTCAAGTGCTGTTCTTACTGATCAACGATACAGACAAAAGATGAAGGTAACGCCATTTTTGTGTTTATAATACACAACCTTATTGGGAAGTAGAAAACAGTTCAATTAAATTTCGTTTTTTCAGCTTTTGAGAGACATGGTGAAACAAAAACTCATTTTGTAGTATAATTTGCTAACTGTATTGCCTTCAGCAGTAATGCAGAACATTTGAAGTAACACCCCCGGTGCGATACATTAAACAAACATTACCTTTCAATTCGGTATGCCAAATTCTTTGTTTAACACTTAAGTACTTGTTATGAGATATACTCCTAATAGCTGTATTCTTTGTTTTTCCTAAACAATTGTCTGTTTGCACAGGGACACTTTCCTATCAGATGGATGGCACCGGAAGTATTATCAGGCAACGCGTACACAATAGGAAGTGACGTATGGTCGTTTGGTGTGCTTCTCTGGGAAGTATTTTCACTAGGTAAATATAATTTGTGTCACGATATCATCAATGTATAAGATGGCATTTCACCAGGCTTGCCAACTTAGATTGTTCACATGTAGTTTGATGTATATATTTTGAAATTGCAAAAATTAAATATTTGTCTAAAATTGACGTCTTCATTAAACCAGATATAGGTTATACTTTTATAAAGGGGAAATACTATTTGAAACTCTTTAGTTATCATAAAAATAATAGCTTATATAGAGCAAAGCATATTGAAACATGTGAACGTTCGTTATGAAAGCAACTTTCATAACGATTACAGTTGTGGAAATTAGCACCAGCTTCCAATACTTGCATATTTTCTGGTATTGGCTATGTAGACGATAGAATATGGAATTAAGTGTTAGTAATCTGAGAAAACAAAATCTGTTACCTTTTTTTAAACCGACGTCAATTACAATATTTTGCTTGAAGGCGACAATCCTTATGACACTATACAAGACGATGACGTCAAGGATTTTATTGGAAGAGGACAGCGGCTTGAAATTCCACAAGGGTGCACAGAATCCGTGTAAGTTGAGGCTGTTTGAGAGTTCTGGGTCATGATGCTGACCTTTACACAGCAAACAAAAATTGTATTTCAAGCCTTGATTCGAAAGCTGATTTTAAGGCGTACTGTGATTAACAACGTTCTTCAATTACAAAAATCGTTCTCGCGCTTATTCCGTTCAGTAGATAAACCAATCGCATTAACCCTACCGATGGTCCCTCTGTCACATAGAGGGATCGTGTTCAAGCCAAACTAAAAATCAAAACAAAAACCCATACGGATCGATTTCTACAAACATAAAGCCAAATTTTCTTTCTTCAATAGATATCAGTTAATGACGTCATGCTGGACGGAGATACCCGCCGAGAGATTAAATGCCACAGACCTCGTCACTGCCTTGCGACGATTTCTGTCAGAAGACGGTACAATGCAAAGTCCATGAAATAAAAAGATCGTTTGCTGTTTCACGTCATTGTTGACAGCTTGCAGCGGATGTCTTACTTACAAAAATATCTTTGATGTCAGCAAGAATGTGTACATATAGAACCAATGCAATGTTTTTTTAAGATTTTGACAACAAATCAATATTTACACAAATCAATCGAAAATGTCCACTTGCAACTAGTTCGTTTGATGCAATCGTTTGTCATTGAGATGATTGATGTATAGATATCGGCAGAAATTCAATTTCACAGAGGTCCAACCTCCTTACGAATTTTTGTCTCCTGTCTTACAATTCAGTACAAGCCAATGTTATTCTTTTTTGTAAACCAACATGTACAAATTCTCTTGACGAAATGACCACATTGAATTTTAAAGGTTTCTTATTCCGATGAGATGTTTAATGTTATGAACAAAAGATCAAAACGATATAAAGTAAGTCATCCATATCATACATGCGTTTGGTTGTTTCTTTGCTGCGCTATCGTCTCTTCATCATTCAACAGTTTCGCTTTCAATGAGAACGCGTGTCATTACTCATGCATTGTGTACATAGCAAACTCTAAAGAGAAGAAACGCAATCATGAAATGAATAAGATTTTCTTATGAGGGTCTTATGATAACAAATGTTTACTTAGCATTGGCATTATAGCAATTCTTTCGCCCTGAAAAGTTTTCAGAGATGTGTAAGTTTATTGATGGTGAAAAGTAACACAAGCGGGAGTTCGACTGAATGCTCAAACACCGTGGATCATTAGAGGCCAGGGGCAAAGGTCCGAGCCAGAATTTAAGTCAATGGGGCTAACAGCTACGGTATTTTGAAGAAAGGAGAAAAGAAGAAGGAAGTTCGGTAGTTGAAATCTGGTGGCGTAAAAAGAAAGACAATGATGTACCAAATACAGCACACTACAAATTAACTGTTTAATTTCGCGAAAATGAACACAATATGTTCAATAATAAAATAGTAATCAAATAATTATTATAAGGTGGCACCGGAGTGCAAAAAGACCACACTTGTCGTTTAAAATCGGGGAAAAGGTTACTTAGACTGGCGCCCGGAGTTCATATTTCTCAACGTTTATTTCTTGCGATCCACTAGCACCGTCAAATGTTGACTGATCATAGACAAATATGACAAAAAGACCATGTCAATGCCATGTAAGCGTGTGCCAAATATGCCTAAAATAGTTTAATTTTATTCGTTGTTTAAATGCTACGATAGAAGAAAGGATTGGTATAGATAATTATCGCGGAATGTTGTTCAAATCGTCATTAGACGATAAGGTTTTGGTATTTTATAAGGGCTTGCACAACCATGGCTTGACAAAACTCTGATTTCAAAACTATTAAAGCATGTTATCAAATTCAATTAACCAATAACACAACAATGCCGAGCAACCCAAAACTACATATCATGTGTTTAAAGCCAAATAATATCTTCATAAAGTATTTTCAACAAATACACAGCCTTAGTCACTGTTCTTTCAAAAAGAAGATTCACACAGCCTTTTCATACGAGAAAAAATTCCTTGTTTCAATAAATTCACCAACAATGTGTGCATTCAAAAGTGTATGTTACTTTTTAATCTTCATTAAAAAAATTATTTGTTAGGTTTGTTTCGCTACAGTTTCACATCAATTTTAAGCGGACGTGTTGACATCGATTGCATCGATTCTCGGAGAGCGCCCTCCTTCCTCCTAGTCATATTAACGCAGGCTGCGTCCAGTCAAATATTGTGAGATCCATTGAAATTGACTATTAAAATGTCACGAAATGTACGTACGAAATATTGAATGTATAGTCCACTTTGGGGAATCGATCATAGCAGAGTGTTTGCAAATTCTGCCTGTAAGTGATCCGATGAGATCATAGAAACACAACGTTGAGTTACCAAGTATATCGAAATCACATGAATGATACTTTGGACTGAGGGCTTATTAGATAAAATACGATACTCAAAAGTCGCACATGTTTTGACAAGTTTCTAAGTATACACATCGTAAACACTAATTCGAAACTACTAGTCAGTGTCACAACATAGTTAAGTTTCTAAACCACAAAAGTCTTGTCTGATATGGTACCAATATATTTTCACATATTGTCAGCAATACACAGTACAACTTCGTCGTCATCGCTGACAACATGGAATGCAGTTTCGATACCTTTTATACGAGAGGAAAATAGTTTACCTTAAAATGGCACTCATTGCTTTTGTATTGTATTATCTACAAAACTAATTTGACCGGACCGAAAGGTTACCCCACGCACTTACATCGAGCAAACCAGTACTAGTATGCAGGTGAAATTTTAAATTACGCTATGATTCGAAGCCAGAATGTGATGCTTATTTTTACCCGAAGAACCCGTTTTTAGGGAACCATCTATCATCATGTCTGTCATTGTAACACTGACGTTGATGATGTGGTGCGGTGAGTATTGGTTATGTATTCATAATATTGGAGTCATATCATGCCAAGTTTTAGCATAACTGATATCTTCCATCTATGGGAGTTGTTACGTGCAGTAACTTGTGTAACTTGTACTTCACAAATGTTCGTTTTCCTCTCCAATCTAGCAATTCGAGTCGTACTCGATGTATATAACCAAACTTAATGGCTATCGCCAATATTCTAAGACGGCGAGTGGCTCGAATACCACAACATTTTATTGGCTAAACACCAGACCCTATTTGCTTGCACGAACATAAACGAGACGTTTTAGCCGATGTGTCAAGTAGTTGACCCACACTAATGTGATAAGAATCAGCCCGATCGACGTAAATATTCGCATTGTTTGACATCACTGCTTATAGAAATGGAAACGAGTCCTAACCGAAACATTAACAAATGTTGTACAGGCATTCATAAGTGGTACATTTTTCACCATAAAGTGGTAAAATGGTGTTGATATTTGCGCATGTACACGGTCTATCGATCCGTCCTCTTTTCAGTCTGTGTGCGCACAGAAAGTATTCCTGACTAACGAGGGTATAACATAAATCATGTTTAACATGTATTTCAATTTGGTATTGAATCAGCTTTTAAGTAGACTTGGTTCAAGTCGGTGAATTTCTAAAAATAACATCGTTTGCAGTAGTTTCTCATGTGTCTCTCCTTTTTTTCATACAAATCTACCAGTATTTGGAATTTGGCAGCCCGGGCCAGGGTTTCCTAGCGATTGAACGCGTTACCTTTGAGTCTGCGCAGTCGTGAGTTAGTTTCCACCGGATTCTTTGATTCCTGAAGAAACTCCCCTGTACAGCGTTCACCCCACTCATCGCGTTCACCCCACTCATGCGTTTCACATTAAAACAGAACACAAATCATCGCGTTTTCCCCACCTAAACGTTCACAAATCACAGACTTGAACCAAGTCTAGGTTTTAAGGTTTCAAGACAAGAACTTCACCCTTCTTAATCTAACAATTCTCTCGTGGTTAATAAGCTCAGAACCCCCGTAAATTATACATCTTCTGAAATCCTAGATATAGGGAAACATTTGGTAACAACAGTGTCGCTATTTTTACATAACTATCACGTGAAAGGTAATTTGCATAACCTTTGAAAAATCGGTTTTCGCTATGTTTTGTCTCACAATGCTCTTTCAAAGTGTGTCTCAGAGTTTTAATATCTTGTTAAGCTTTTTTAACACAATTTTAAAGAAAGCAGCTAGAGATAAATTCATCGCTTTAGTGTTTTTCTGGCATAACAATGTTTAAGAAGGTTTTAAGAAATTCAGAGACACAATTTGGAAGATCCTTAGCGCTCACACAAATTTCAGTCACATACCTTACAACATTGAAAAAAAACACAAACCGATTTTGTACGTTTATGAAAATTACCTATCACGTGGTAGTTATCTAAATAATGGTAACACTATGGTCACCAAAATGTTACGCTATATTTAGGCTTTCCGAAAATGTATAATTTACGGGGGTTCTGAGGTTAGTAACCACTAGATAGCCAGTTTCTTGTCTTGGAACCTTAAATCCTAGTACAAACGGTAAAAAATAATTTCAAAGGCCTTGCTCTCCTATATTAGATACATCGGTACGTTTCATATTCGTCGGTTCTTGTGCTGCTGCCGCTTTTGTGGATTACTTCGTTCGACATATTTCGCGATCAGGTATATAACAAATGTATACTTTATGACTCATGTTTCGAGTGTAGCCGAATGATATATAGCATCAATTATTAGTGTGGAACGAATTATAAAATCACACACATAACTGTGTATGTTTAAATATAAATATCTCATATTTAAGTATTATATAAGTTTTCTTTACTGAAAGTGTAACTTTTATATTTATTCAGTTGTTTTTCACTCATACGCCGATATGAGAGTTGTTGGACCAACGGACGTGTTGTACGTGAAACCAGGAATGTCTGCTTCATTCACCTGTTCTGTTATCTGGGATGTCGGCGATCGTCTGCAAACCGTTGTCTGGGGAAGAAGTAAAAATAGTGGTAACACTTGGTCTGCCATTGGACAGTGTTATAATTCCGGTAAAAGTTGTACATATATAGGGGATCATGAAACAGAATATCTCATTGAAAGGAGTGGACAAGCCAATGATTTCTTCAAACTTACTGTGACATCAGCAACATCGGATGATGATGCACACTACGACTGCTGGCCTTTTAACGATGGTCAACCTACAACTCCTCATGCAAGACTTATTGTGTTAAGTGAGTTAGATTTACTCTTTATTATTGCATGGACGTATGACTTGCTAATGAACGTTAACCTACTTGTGGTCAATACACTCATATATATATATATATATATTATATATATATATATATATATATATATATATATATATATATATATATATATATATATATATATATATATATAAGATATATTAAAATATTTCAAACCTTTGTACTTTGGCAATGTATTCGATAATTTGAGAAAATAAAACAAACTGAACCAATGAAAGTAGGAGAGATAAACCAGAGTGCCACCTAAATCAATTTATTCCATCCTAAATATAAATAGTGCATTCTTTGTGTTATTATGCTGTGTACTACTTTCAGATCAAGTGACAAGTGTTACCATTAATAACTTAGGAAACAAAACAACTGTCAAATCTGGTACTGGGAATATCATTTCTTGCAAAGCAACATCCGGGAAACCCCCAGCTGATCTATTGAAGACAACAGGCGACAATGACATCACACGTCTTAGTGAAAACACGAAGACAAAACCTGGCTATGATACCAAACTCTACGACACAGCCAGTGTTCTTGTTTACCTATTTAACGCTTCTGATGACCAGCACTATCTAAAGTGTCAAGCATTTCAACATAAAAGCGTAAAGACAAGAAGTGTGCAGATTTTAATGAATGTGCAACGTAAGTTTATTTCGTTATTACCTTATCGTTAACAATGCTGGCACAGTTCATACTTTGTTGAGAAATGTAGATCACCTTTTTGTACGGATATCGTCAATATTGTTAGTCCGAAAGAGAGTAGCTGGAAGAACAAATCAATATATAATTGGCAAACTACAAGTATGTGCTTGTCACCACAAACGTATCTCGGGTCGCTTAAACGACATCATTGATGACGCACACATGTGATAAGCTGCATATCGATCGACGTAAATATTCGCATTCCTTTGGGTCGCTGCTCATTACAAATAAAAACGAGCTCTAAGTAAAACATTTACATATATTACAAGGGTACATATAAGTGCAACATATTCCACCATACATGTGATATAGTGATGTTGTCATGACGGTTGACGATTGGGGATCTATTAATCGATATTTTTTTTAATCCGGATGTGAACAAGATATATAACTAACTAAAAGATCATACTATTGTTCTTCCCTGCAAAAAGAGACTCGCCTCGGGATTTATGTTAGAGTGGCCAGGGACTGCATCGTCTCGATTACCCAGACTGCTCTGTTGGGTTGTCTTCCGGCCGACCGCACACTTTCTGGGAAAATCCCTTTCAAAGAAAGCAAGATGTTTCGACACGGACGAGAGCGATTCACCCTGGCAGCACCGATCTATGATTTAACATTATATTTTGAGACAAATAGACGGAAAATATAACTTCCAGGTTATGTAAATCTTCCGAAGTCCCTATTTAGAAATGAGTGTCAACTATGATTTTTATGTGTAGGATTAGTTTTCGGACGAGTACAATACGATGGCCGAGGATAACACAGTCACTAGTTACACCAATTACTAAGGTTGGACTTATAAACTTGAACATATTGAAGCGATATTTTCCGTTACCTTGTCTCAAAATATAATCATTATTACACCATAGAAAAGTTGCCATAATATATATATATATATATATATATATATATATATATATATATATATATATATATATATATATATATATATATATATATACACAAAATGTATACAATGTGCCCTCCCGGTTATCACCATAATGGCTTTATGGCAACCTCTGAACTTGGGCACAGAGAGTACGGTTTATATATATATATATATATATATATATATATATATATATATATATATATATATATATATATATATATATATATATATATATATATATATATATATATATATATATATATATATATATAATAAAAGTGCATTGATGTCCTAGTGGGAAATTACAGTGCTCGATGCGGAATGCAGAGTGTTATAATAATAACACTGATTGCTTTATCCTAAGAATCCTTTCACTTCTGTCCGAAGATTGCAGGATGCATGAAACGTAAATGCCATTGTTGGCACCAAATTGTCTCATCAGAAAATTTACTCATTAGATTACAATTTCAATGGAATACAAAAGGCGATCACACCTCCGCAATCCTCTTACAAACTAGCAAAAAGGCGATCTAATGGATCGCGAACAGTGCCTTTATTTTATTACTGTTTGTGTCTCCTCAGAGCTGAAATAGTCCTACAGTCTGTAAACCTTGCTTCTTTTTTAATGCAAAGACACTAATGGTGATGAAAATTGATAAAGTTGGTCAGACTTGATAAATAGAAAAAGTGAGAAAAATAAACAGAACAGTGTGTATGTTCCGTTGTGTGTAAACACTCAATATTCCTATTTTCGTTTTAGATACTCCAGGTGAAATCTGTGAGTGCAACATCGCTGTGTCTGTTGTTCTGGGATGCCTATCGGCAATTTTACTTGCAATAATAGTTGTAGCGGTCATTCTTCTGTGGTACAGAGGTCTTCGTCTGTCATCGTTTTATGTCAGGTAATTCTATTGTAAAATAGTCTTGTGAAGCTTCAGTAAATTCAATCGATTTATTGATTCTAAAATAGAAACGCAAGACAAAGTTACTGCAATGTTGATTTTACTATATAACTTTATTCTAGCTACGTGTTCTGATTTACTGTCAAAGCTATAAAACGTCTCATTTTCTGTGAAACGGTCACTCGAGACCGTAGGTTATTTATTTTGGCGGAGCTAGATAGTTGGTGTCTGGCCAGTGTACAGGAGACTTAGGTGTGTGCCAATATTGGGCACAGAACATACGAATGAAGTGACTCCATGGCAAACATAGCCAGTGACATAATGTACCAAACACGTATTTTACTTGGTATTGGATTCTTTTCCTGTTGAAAGAGTAGTTCTATAGTGTTGACAGAAAATAGGAGTGGGACGCTAGATGTAAGTTTTTAGGTACTGTCGGAACATTGTGGATAGATGTGAGGTAATGAAATTATTATTTCTTGAAACTTTTAGTATTTTAAGCCAAAAAAGGAGAAAGAGTATCAACATGCTAAATCTAAATGTACATAAGCGACACTTTCACTAAATATTCCTCCAAAGAGAATCTGCAGTGAGCAGTTAATGAATATGACGCTTATTGTTTGCCTTCATAGTTCAATCAGCGACGGAAAATAACTTACTCATTGGCTGACATTTGTCACAGCAAAGCCATGCAAGTTGCATAGAATGAAAGTAAATGATTTGCGATGCATCACGACAAATAAATAAGAATAATTATTGAAACGACCATCAAAGAAACAGCGTCATCTCTACATCCGGGTTTGACCAGATTGAATGTGTGCAAGCAACGCACCAACCATTGAGTGTTGTTAGTACTCGAAACTGAGGTGGCGCTATACATTAGAAATTATTCATTGAAATAAGATGAAAAGATATTGATGGTGTACGTAGGTGATCATGACAAACAAACAATATAAATATTTTATTGCTTATGTTATTATTGAAAGTTTTGTCACGGTTCCTTACGAGTAATCAGCATTATGCAAAGAATAACGTATAATTCGGCGAGTCTCGCACTGCTGGTATTTCATTCAGCTGAAGAATCAAATCTTTTATTGATTGGTCGTTCACAAGGAAGAGTTGGTAACATAATTCATATTATATACATCGAAGTTTTGTGATCCTTCCAACCTTATTAACGATGTTTTCCACACAGTTAGGAATTCGTGGTAATGATGTAACTGAGAGTCCTGAGTATATAAACATAGATATAGAACCTACTTATGCAAGTCTTGATGATTGTGTGAAGGAACGAGATGACTACTTAAAGGCTGGTGACGCCATTTTGGAATTTCCAAGAAATCGCCTGTTTCTAAAGGAGACGCTAAACGAGGGACAATTCAGTAAGATAGTGAAGGGAGAAGCCTGGTTTATTGGCGGCAAAGATGGAGTAAGTGACGTCATCATCAAAGTTGCCAAAGGTAAACCTTTTTTGACTTTAGAAACTTACACTTTGACAAAATGGAAGAATGCATGCCATTAATTAGATCCAAAAAGGTGGGGGGAAATATCGAGGAATATCGTATAATCTACCCCTGTATATCGTTCGAACTCTAGGGTAACAAATGTTAGTATAATTCTCAAAGGTCATTATCTTTACAGGAGATAACAGTGTCTTCAAACAGGAAATAGAGGTGATGGGGATGCTGTCTCAAGTGAAGAGAGTGATTCGAATTCTTGGCTGTTGCACTGAGGAAGGTAGGATTTGATATAGACTATTTTCTCTTCACCATAATTTCCAAGTCTAATCCTACAGCTTGTTAATAACTCAGTAATCGTGTTTTGATCAGTTGGCACAAGTAAATACAGTATATACCTGTAAATACATCAGAACAACAAAGGACAAATTGATTTTTCAGCATAGTGAAATTCACAAATTTATTCCGATTTATTTTTACAATGTTTTCTTTAAATTGCATAGGTTCCGTGTTTAAGACTAAATCTTGGAAATATCAAATTTTTAAAATATCCTGGCTTTTCAAGAATGTCGTGTAATAATTTCTTTGTCAAACAACACCTTTCATTTTTAGATCCTCTGTACATGATCATAGAGTACGCCCCCAACGGATCGTTACGAAACCTTCTAGAAAGTATGAAAACTTGGGATACTGATGAACGGAAAAACAATGAACTTGATCTTTTGAGGTTCGCTGTAGGTGCAGCAGAATGTATGCAGTGTCTTTTAAAGAATGAGGTAAACACTTTCCTTGAGTTTTCAAAGGATGTTCTTTGTGTACCATTTAAATGATGCCTATGTTGACAACATACTGACAGATAAAAGTGTTGGGGTCAAAGGTCAATAAATTTAATACAATGTTGACTGGCTATGAGTCGATTTTAACCACTCTAGGCGTATTGAGATACATATTCAAAAGACGACGGAGCAAAAGAAGAAAATATTATTAAATTCAGAAGCTATTAGGATAGGGAGGGAGGCTGGAAACACTCTAAGGTCGAAGGCAGCTGTGATTAACTGTTAGGTTGCCTCGTTCCGGGAGCATCCCACTCACAGCCTCTAACCTGGACTATTTAAACTACAATAAAACATGTATTATTGCTCTAGCAAAATCATGGAAATTGTGAACGTGTTATTGAACTTTGTTTGATGATATACGTCATTCTCATTTTCGTTTATTACGACGTCAGCGTTTGTTGTTATGCTTTAATTTTATTAGTTTTTGTACCTATGCTGTTAAGTAAATTTATTCAAACTGATAGAGTGTGACAATCATATGATTATATACAACAACTATTTCTGTGTCTTTTCATTTCTAGATCGTCCATAGAGAGATCATGGGAAAAAACTTTCTTGTTGACAGTCAGTGGAAGTGTAAAATATCTGGTCTTGGTTCGTCAAGTGCTGTTCTTACTGATCAAAGATACAGACAAAAGATGAAGGTAATGTCACTACGCAGTGAACCTAATAATAACCTTAAATAAATGACACCTGACGCACTTAACACTGTGCTGATACTGTTTCTTTGTTTGTATCTGTTTGTTTGTTTGTTTGTTTGTTTGTTTGTTTTACATTGACTGACGATCAACCGTAATTTTGATCAGTCGAAACAAAACAAAATGCTCGTCCCACAAACTCAATGAAAATGGTACACTATATCGTATCAGAAAGTATCCTCTTTATTTTCTCTCATTGGAATTATTCACTCCTTTGCTGTAACTACAAGCCATACAATGTCTTACTTAGAAGGACACTAGCTTTAATAACGATCTTGTCTCTCTGATCAGAGTAACTTACCAATCAGATGGATAGCACCGGAAGTACTGTCAGGCAACGCGTATACTGCAGAAAGTGATGTTTGGTCTTTTGGTGTTCTCCTCTGGGAAATATTTTCATTCGGTAGGTTCAATAATTTTATCATATTCACATTCGCTCAAGTTTTCCGTGTTCTGGAAAAATGAAGGTGTTTCAAAGGTGACTATTCCTGGAATAGTTTTGAGTTTCTACAACTCTTTGCCGATAGTCATGGTGATCTAAGATTATGTCGGAAGCAAAATGTTAATAACAGTCAAGTAAGAAGTACGATACGTAGTCTGATTAATTGTAGACACCGTGTCTCTGTACACCTCTTCTAATTCTGTGATTTTTCTCATTCTGCTGATTTATACTTTGGAGTTTCGGCGAAATGACTACAGAATCTAAACGACTAATGAACGCACGTAAATCTATGTTGAAGTCTATTTATCACGTAATTGATATTAAACCTCTGCTGTCTGTCAGGTGACATTCCTTATGAAACTCTTGAAGACGATGACGTCAAAGAATTCATTGAAAATGGAAATCGACTGGAAATTCCGTCAGGATGTACAGAATCCATGTGAGTTGAAACCTAATGACGTCAGGTGCCGTAAATCACTTTTAGGCTCACGTTTTCTTTGACTTGTCCCAGCAAAGTCTCTTCACAGTCATTGGTATCCAAAGACAAAAATAACATTTTTTATTAATTAGTGTAGTAACTCCGCAGGAGCATTTGCCGTCTGTTTAAAGTCACGATATCTTTTAAAAGCAACCCAAATTTATCTTCTTTTACAGCTATCAATTGATGACGTCATGCTGGATGGAGATACCAGCCGAGAGGTCAACAGTCACTGACCTCGTCGACATCTTACAAAAGTTTCAGTCCGAGTGCCGGTTTATGCAACAGTGAAGTTTGATTTTAAATTTCCTTGTTCGCTTCAACAGATTTCATGCTCCAAAGGAATGCAGACATTTTATAAATCGTTGGGCGAGAACATCAATACACACAATACTTTAATACACATGACTGGGGGAATATGAAAATTTATGTCAGCATTTAAATCAGTTAAAGGTGGGTTTCATCGGAAATGAAATATTTGACTTTGAACCTATACAGAGTTGTAGAATCTCACAGATATATATTTCCTTTCTTGTACTTTCCTTTGGATTACTAAAAACGCGTTTACAAAACTACTGATCATGAAAATCTAAAGTTCATATTATGAATATGTGATTTTATTTCTTTAAACTTTCACCACCATTAGTTAATATCTTGAAAATTCTGATGCTCGGGCTTATGGTTGATGATTAAATAGCAAATGGACAACTGACAGGAAAAGAAATTACAGTGGAAAGATGGTATTATAATTAAAATTACAATAAAACGTTTTTATGCCTAATTCTCTCGAAAGAAAAGTTGCAAACAAGCTTTTTATAAAAACGGATTTCAAACAAAACTACACCTATACGTTCACCAATTATTGGTAATTTTAAAGAAAGGTCTTGGCTACGAGGCCATTTTCCTTAATCATAGTCTCGTGAGGTATAGTGGCTACGTTTAGATGTCAAATGTTGACAAATCGTCACTTTTGAAATATGTTTGCGTGACTGAAAATAAACGTCCAATAATTTTCCTACGCTCTAGGTTCCTTTAGAGCACCTGCCTGCTATTCAATTTGTCAGCAAGTCAAAATAAAATGTTTCTAAATTTTGACCAGAATAAGATGAATATTAAAAGATGTAAACGATAGACTGTGTTTCGTTTTTCACTTAGAAACCAACTTTACAATTGTCAGCCACGCCCCTTTGTATATAATGAATGGGCCATTCAGAGATCCGAGGTATCGTTTTGTTGTCGTCTTTTAGGCTTCGTCTGTACAATCTTTCATATCTAATACCATTCTCTTATTTATTACTCGCATATCATGTGGTCTCGAACGTTGTCAACAAGGTAAAATGAAAATACTCAATCAATCGTCAGTCTAAAAACATAAATTTCAAATCCCCTTGAGAGAATATGACAAAAGTAAAAAAATTGTTAAAGGCAAGAGGAAAAAAGGCATTAAATAAAAGGGAAAATAACACTGGATAAAGACCGATATTTTAATACATGTATCTTTTATAAGTATTCCTGTGAGTATAATCATAGTTATTATTCAATAAAATACGAGCTCTTGAAAAAGTAAAATTATTTTGCATCGTTCGATAACTGCAGCTCAGAGGGGATAACAAGTTGAGTACCAGCTATCAATACTTGTTGGAATATAATATCGACAAACTTAAACTACCTGGGCTGGAAATCTTTGACAGGAATGGAAACGAAGAGTCCCATGGCCCGGAATTTAACCCCGATACCCACTCATCATCTGCTCTATCGTCTGTTCCTGTTTCATTTTTTTCGCTCCTGAAATTGTCGAAACTCTGTTTGTTTACGCTCGCTGTGTTCCGACAATAACCATCAGCACAGCATTGCACTCGCTAGGCATACGTCACGAACAATGAGTCTCTCTGGTCAGGTATTCTTAAATTATTTCACTGCAAATAATTGTCATTCTTATTATATGTATCAGATTGTGCTGAAAGACCAAGTGTCTGTTTCCGTCGGCGTTTTACGGCGTCATGGTTTTTTGGCTACAGTACTACTTTAAGTTGAAACTTTGCTGTTGATCGAGATACAAACTTTTTGAACAATGTAAAGCCTTTTGACATCGCCAGATTTCGATGGCAATTAGGTCCATTTCCACCCACAACACATCGAGCAAACCAATCCCCTGCTTCTCAACTGGCGATTCATTTTGGCTCTCACAAATTCATTAAGCGGGGGAACAAATTGCGTGCAAGTTCTCGTTATCCTTATAGGTGACTAGTACTCTTTATTATTATCGTTAAGCACTGTCCATTAACATGTTTAGATATCTTCAATTGTACATATAACTTTGTTAATATATGAAACTGCAGCATCACGTATGTGACGTAGGCCACTGATGATTTATTCCTTACTTAGGGCAGTAACTGTTTGTCTTCAAAATCAAAGATAATCGATTAATTCGTAATAATTATTCATGATAGGAGGTTAATATAGGTTTGGAACATTGTTGTAAGTAATTATGACTGTGATTTAAACATGCAATAATTACAACAACATCAGCTCCGAATACATCTTCTGACGTGTATGAAAGTTCACACATGCACCTTGGAGCAGAATAGGGAACACATGATCGATGTTGTAGCAACTGTACACAGAAGCAACCTAGCGTGTAGAATTTCCAGTGTTTTCGGCAATGCTAGATCAGAATCCTGTTTGATCTCCCATTCAGGGAAGCAACATTACATCCAGACTACGTACTATCACCAATGGTTTACCACTTTTATCGAATAGATGCTGGAATGTGCCATGAATCAACACATCGTTTCTTGAAACCTAAACTCCCTTCAAGAAGCCCTGATTTTATCGTCAGTTGTATAGTGGTGCCAAAATTTACCTGTGTTTGAAACATGAATTTATGACAAAAGCGAAAGTGTAACTTGCTGCTAAATCCTTTGATTATATCTAGACCACTTACTCTCAACAAATCATTGCTGGCTGAAACCTTCAGAGGGTTGAACTAATCTACAAGGCAAGGGAAGTGAACACAGAAGGACTTTGGCTACATAACGACAAACATGAGAGTCATTGACTGTTAGAGATAGGACGGGAATAGCTAGTTCCATATAGGGCAACGTTTTTACTTTGTATTTCAGTTTGTTCCCAGCATCACTGTCATTGTTCACTTTTTCGTAAAGTCATTTGGTTATCAAACGCATAATAGTTATGAAGTGGACCATGCAAACCGAATAATTAAATGCAAAGGTTGGTGGCGCTGCTACACTCGATAATCCTATCATGCACAAGTCAGATGTAACTGTACTCCCGGGGGATTACTTGTTCAGAGAAGTGGTAGGGATGTGTAGCCGCATGTAAAAGGCCCAGGGCCCATTTTAGACCTAAAATCCTGTTATTTTCGGACCCCATTTTAGACCTTTATGACCTTTGACCCAAGTCAAAAGTCAAAGCATCAAAATTTTCAAAATAGTATAGGGTAAAAAGGAAGCATTTTCATGACTGTGTTACTGGCAAAGCCTACCACTATACTCGCATTTCGTTTAGGTTTATATGTTGTTGCTGGGAAGCCATGATTTCCGAAAGATATTGCTTGAAATACTACAAAATTGGGATGAAGTAAAATATCTTTCACCCTCACCAAAATTTTGGTCCAGCTTCTGAAAATTATCAGTTATTTGCAGTTACAGTCTGATTGGTGGTCTGTATACTACACCAATTCATTTTGCCATGATCGACCTGTCAGACAAGTGCGTTTACCTCTAAAATCATCTTATCAGTTACCATGGCGTGAGTTCGTCAGGTGACTAGGCAAAGAACATTAAGGTATGCATGGACTTTGTTCAATGACCGCACCTACGACACTTACATTGGGCATTGTTCCGCTTGGTGGTCAGCCATATTGATTTTCATAAAATACCAGGTACTACGACAAAATAACGGCAGATATTTGGTTTTAAATAACTACATCAAGTTCAACACTACAAGTCATTTTGAGAGGTATGTAATCACAGTCTTCAAAATATCACCTCTAAGCAAGGTAGGAATTTTCTGTCATTTTGATATTGCTTTCGTCTTTACCATCGTCTTCTGAAGTCGGTTGTAAATTTCCGCCTTTCAAACTAACGATATCTGGCATCAACTGATACAGAGATATTTCTTACTGACAGGGAAATGAAGAAGATAAGAATTTTACTTTTTCACGAATACTTCATTTCCCCTTGTTTTAAGAGAGAACAAGCTCAGAATTTTTTTGCAATTGATGTCATGCCAATATGCGTCATATATGGTGAAGTACATGCATATCGCCTGTAGAGTGCAGCTCTGGGACAGATATCGAAACTCTGCAAAGTTAAAATCACTTTTCTGATCTACCGCTTTTGTGGGATCGTTTTGTTTCAAAATCCCGATAGAGTTAAGACAGAGACGGCGGCCATTTTGGAATATCGCCAATATCGGTCTAGCGGCACCAAGTTTGCACATTGCCCTTCAGAATTTTATTCTTGATTTCGAAAGAAAATGGTTTAAAGTTCGAGGAAAATTAGAGCAAGTCTTCCTTTAGGCGCGTATTACTGTAAAATTAACGAATAAAGGCTGTTACCGACAAATGTTAACAGTTTGCTTTGATTAATCATACGGCATAAAGCAACGTTTACCATTTTATAAACCTCTTCCAAATTGCTTCTCTTTGTATTACCATAAACGTTCATTCATCCTCCTTGTTGGTATTGTACGATCGACACGGCGGAAAAGGATTCACTTTACTCAAAATTTCAATAAATGCTCGTTCCCAGCAGAGAAATATTAAAGTTATTGCCAAATGTAAAATGCATAACAATTGGTATAGATTTATTGGTCACAGTATTGAGAACAATATTACACAATATCATGAGAATTGCCAATAGCAGAGTTGAAATAATATGTTTCAGTAGATAACTTGATCATCGATATCGATGCCATTGTTTACCCTTTAGCTTGTCTGTAATAAAGACTCTGAAAAGTGTAAAGTTATAAATACATTTCGTTGAGATTAATCTTGATTATTCAATGCTATATTATATCATCCGCTTCCAATGTAGTTTTACATATATTAGCTGTTTTGATAAATTGAAAATAAGTTTACATCATCCTGTCATTAGCTTCTTATATGGCTGTACTTATACTAGCTGTTTTAGCATTTTGAAAAATAAGTTTAGAAAATGCAGCAAGAAGCTGTTGTTGAAGCACAAAACGAAAATTCTGCAAGGTATTTTTATATGACGTTCCCCTAAAAAATAAAAAGTGAATTAATTAATATTAAAAATCTCTGAGATTACAATGTCTATGTTTGGAGTATATAGGTATGCATAATTCCACATGGGCACTTGCAGCTCAAAAGCAGTAGGGCTATGCAATGCATTTTTAGAAATGTTAATAAAATAACTTGTCCGTTTTTTAAATGTTTGCTGTAGCAGCACTCTTATCAAATGAAAAAGAACGTATTTTAGTGTTTACGATTTAAACACTGCAAAGAATGCTACATTAAAAACCCGATGTTTTTTTCTAAAGCAATGACACTTATGTCCAACATTTGGTTTCAGATCCGAAGCTATTTGATATGATTACTTCGTTATAACAGTAAACTTCTGTTGTTGGGGGCTTATGTACAGTGGCCCTCGTGAACTTTGACCCAGCTCTGCATCCTGCCAAATATTTTAACTATATCTTTACTTCGCTGGAAGTGCAAACATAATGGGTTCTCATCTGCGACATTTTCTTTATAATATACTCATGCTTTATCTTACTTCATCAATGCAACAGAGTTAGCCCAATCAAATACGTAGTCATGACTGTTGCTTGAGAACAAGTCATTTGGCAGCCAAACATTAGTAGAGTACAAAAAAATCTTTGTCACTTGCAAGTATTTGACCTAGGTAGTAGTCCACTTTGCGGGCGAGTCAATTGATTTTGCTATCGTCTTTACTATCACAGAGTTATAAATGCCTTTTTAGTAGTAAAAAATTGTGGAGTTACACTAAAATGTCAATTAAATAACTTTCCCTGGTTTTGAATGTTTTTTATAGCAGCACTGTTATCAAATGAAAAAGAACATTTTGGGGGTTTACGATTTAAACATTGCAAAGAATTTTGCCTCGTTATTAACCCGATTTTTTTTTGAAGCAATGACACTTATGTCAAACATTTGATTTAAGATCCGGAGCTGTTCGATATGATTAGCTGTTCTTTAATCACAAAACAAATATTCTATAAGGTATTTTTGTATAATTTCCCATAAATAATAAAAATGAAATAATTGATATTAAAAATCTCTTAGATTCCAATATTTGAGTGTGGAGAGTATAAGCAATGCATAATTCATATGGGGCCTTGTAGCCGGCTCAAATCAGCATAGCTGTACACCTCCTATTCAGTTAAAAAAATAACTTTCCCGTGTTTTGAGTGTTTGCTTTATAGCAGCGCTCTTATCTTATTAAGTGCATTTTGCTTCGTTATAAGCTGACGTTTTTTTTTCTGAAGCAATGACACTTAATATTTCAAAATTACTTCTTATATCAACAAACTCCTGTTGCTCGGGCCTTATCGACAGTGGCCCTCGTGAACTTTGACCCAATGAATGCTACTTTTGACCTAGCTCCGCGTCCTGCCATTAATTTTAACTTTATCTTTGCTGGGCTGGAAGTGCAAACAGAATGGGTTATCATCTGCGACTTTTGTTTATCATGTACCATTGCTTCTCAGTATCCAACTTCGTCAATGCAACAGAGTCAGCTCAATCAAATAAGCAGTCATGGCAGTTGTTTCAGAACACTTCTTTGGACAGTCAAGTATCAGTACAGTAAAATACTTTTGTACTAATACTTATATTGACCTCCCTCGCACATGTGTATTGTCATTGGCAAATATTATACAGCAGCAGACGGAGAAGGAATGAAATTTTGCTAACAGAACAGGTCACTTAAATTAAAGCATTCGTGACAGTGAAAGTTTTTCTGCATGGTTTTGATTATTGAGTTTGTTGCGATATTAAGTTCCTAATTCGATATAGGAAAATAGCGTGGTTAAACCATCCCTGAGATGATGAGAGGAGATATAGTTTTACATGTACTGAAATCAAGACGCTGTTTTCAGAGTTAAGAACGACATATTGAACCGACAAAAGCGTAATATTCAATTGCTAAACAGCACATCTTTGTGTTCAATCTATAATCAGACTATTTCAAACTGTCCTAGACAGGGATAAATGGTTATTCACTTTTCTTATTCTTTTTTATTCTTGATTGACCAGTCATGACCTTGTCATGAAGATTGACACTTTGTCAACGATATATGTCAAGGCTTTCATTTACAATGGCACAGTTCAAAAGGACTGTTTGCCACAAGGATCTCGCACAGACCGTTTGCCGATTCTGTTTACGCATTACGCTTTTTCAGGAACTTGAAAACCTGTAAAATATAATGAGTGCAGACATATAATTGATATCCATATAACAGTACGTCGGACTTGTTCATTTATTAAAAGGAATTTTATCAGTTTGCAAAGTTGAAAAAGGATAGGTATTTTGTCATTTCTGCAACAGATTTACATGTAGTTGCACTGAATCTCCTTTCATTTCAACGGCTTTGCTGAATTACTGGCCGATAAATAAGATTCTGACATCTCTGAAAGTCCATTATTTCTGCAAGAGCTATTTCAGATTCCTCACAGATATATGTAAACCTCTGCCTATAACAATAATAAGCATGAACTTAAAAGGAAGGAACCCTGAGAAAGAGTCTGCATATTCAATTATTTACTGCGATGTCATCGCAAACAGATGTAGTTTTTGTGTGAATCAAAGGTTGAACGCCAAGGCAAAATATTCGGAAAAGTATGGTTTTAGTGTAATCACACTCAGTGGTACTCTGTAATGTTGAAGCGAGATTAACCAGTAGTCTGAAGTTGTTTATGATAATAAGACGAAACAAAAAGTTTCTCTGATAAAACATCCTTTAGTCTGACACTGTAAAATGGGAAAAATGAAAACAACTAGGTATTAACATTTCATATGTTTAGTTATGATTATGATCTAGTTGGAGTTTGCAAGAGTGGAAAACTTAAGTACAAAATTGCGTCGCCCTGGAGCTTTTTACACCCTATAGGCCTAATTGTAAACGTGTTTTTAAATTTCAAGATCCCTAGCCTTTTCCATACCATATTCATGATTTGAATCAGACTCTTTTCAAAGGTCCCTTTCTGTACCAATTTTGTGCTCTGCTTTCCGCGGTAGTACTCAAGCTGATCCAAAGGCTGTTGAACGTTGAAAGATAAGCCGTGTCCTAAGCATCCCTATAACAAATGATACAGCTTTTGTAGGGTATGACCTAGTGAATGGTGACTAAGTATTCCGGATAAAAACTGCTGTCCACCAAGCTTTGTTACCAGTCCGTTTGAACTATTACCTTTAGGCGTCAAGCCATACATCCAAAATTTATTTCTACTGCACTGCTGAAAGAAAATCTACAAGGTTATCAACAGTGACCTTTTATTCAATGGACACCCATGATTTATTAACTACAGCTATGTTTGTTGGCGACGAATCTTGCCCTAGCGTATTTGTAGCAATGGCTGGTGTAGAACGCTGAACAATTATGTTCAGTGAGCATTCGTATTAAATATTGTATCATACTATATAGCTAGTTTTGGCAAAGTCCGCCAAACAGGTGCATGAAATTACCTGGAAGCAAGCGATGAGTTGTATATTCAGATACTACATTTGCCAATAATTTATGGAATGTTGAATGCTAGAACCATATATTCTAAGTCGGACATCTAATCATTCGACAATGTTTGTTTTCTGTGCATTCTGTGCGATGGTTTAATCTCAAATCGCTGATGATTTCCTTCCCACCATTACGTTTCATATAATTTGGAAGCCAACATAAAATAATATTTTGGTTCATCCTGCAATCATTAAAATGAAAGACAATTTTCTTATATATCCTTATCTTAGATATTACAATAATTCAAAAATAATCTTTTAAGGATTGTGTTCGCTGTTAGTAGTGGTGTGTTTTATAGCCTTGAAAATATAAAACCTTATCATCAAGAATCGTTGCTCAGGGAGATTTCTACGAGTATTAGTGGACTAGTTAATTCTACATCTTACAAGTCCCCGCTTCCCATTAATATTGAAATAAGCAAAGAGGTTTTGAAATCGTGAGTATAGATTTACATTTAGGTCAATATGAATTGGTTAATATAAAATACTGGCTAAATTACTGCCAGTGTGAATCACTATATATAGGCGTACACCATGGGAAAGAAGTTTAAATTCCAACCCCCTTTCTGACAATCCCTTTGATGTTGTCTCAATTCTGTTTACTTTCAGTTTAGCACCATGGCTGCTAATGCTGCATCTGAGGGCAACAACAGTCAGCGGCAAGATACAACACCGACAGAAGGCAAGGGAAAAGCACTTGTTATCTTTGATTCTTGGGATACCGAAAAATACGGTCTCCCAGAATTTCACAGAAATCTGTTCAAAGATATCTACTCAAGACAAGGGGGAGCGTTGGAAGGTTTTGCTACCGTGCTTGATATCAATGTTAGTGAAGCACAGGTCAAAGATGCACGGAAAGCTGGCATAACTTTGATACCAGGTAAACGAATTGCGTACCTTGATGAGAAAAATGACCCAATTAATATTCGCTGGCTGTATTGTCATACAAATTACTACACAGATTTGCAGCAACTTGACAACGTCAAATTCGTCGTTGGTTATGCCCCATTTACTGCTGACGTTGCTGCTAACATCCGTAAGACTCTGTTTCCTGACGCCAAGCTTTACCAAATCAACGCACTTCATCCTGATCTTCGAACAAACGTGCCAATAAGAGATCAAAGAAAGCTAGAAGACAATATGCTTAGAATAGCAGGTGAAGCAGATGCAATGGTGTCCATCGGTCCCAGCATGTATGATTACTTCGGGAATGCATACAGGGCACATGAAAAAACAATATCACACTTATTACTCTTACCAAAGACTGCAGAAATGTACAACCAACAGCAAGTGACGGAACCAGAGGACATAAAACAACTCCTAATACTATCCTATGGTGAAATACACTCCAACATCAAGGAAGCACTGAATGAGTATGACGGAGTAGCAGCAGCTGTTGATGGAATTGCATCCAGCCTCAGAGGAACTGAAATCAGAAATATCACATGGAATATAGCTGGTGTCGCGGAACAATACGCTGAGAATGTAAAGAGATACGTGTACACAAAACTTGGGAGTGCTTCAGTCACAGTAAAAACCATCGCAGATTGTTCCATTAATGGTTTAATATCCATGTTGCGCCAGTGTCATATGTGTCTTCTTCCGCAATGTAAAATGGACTATGGATTTTTTGGCTTAGAAAGTATAGCAGTGGGTGTGCCAACCTTCCTAAATGGCAAATCTCAACTTGGTTACTACATTAATGACTTCTTCCATGAGAATGGTAATCACAGTGCGGTCGATGGTGACGAAGGGTGGGATAAAAAATAATGACAGCAGTCGAAAGTACTCCTGTGGCATACCAGCATGCTAAGAAGTTGAAGGATGAGTTCATCAAAAGTCAAAACGTTGCAGCGAGCTATGCAAGAGTAGCTGCTTTGTTTTCAGAAGAGTCAACACCCTCAGAAGGTAAGGTTAAATATAGCAAGATAAATGTAATATAGTGTATCATGCCTCCCCCCTGATATATGATAAAATGTACAACTGAATATAAGAAATGCCTTGCAAAAAATACCAAACCTCTTTCATACTAAACGTCCAAAGCACATTCGAACCATCACTAAGTACTGCCAAGTTCAAAAATATGCATCATGTGTTACATTGAAAACGATTGGAACTAATTTGGGATAATTGGATAGTAAAGTAATGTTTGTTTTTTTCATCAGCAAATGTAAACTCATCTGCTTTCTTTTTAAGTTATGCACTTTTTTCTATGAGTAGTGTGTAATATTGTTAATTTCAGTCAGAGGAAAACTAATATTTTTGAGAAATTTTAAAGATATGAAGATCCAGTTATTCCAAATTAGTTCCATTCGTGTTACAGTAAAAGAGAAACTATTGATTGAGCATTGACAATACTGTTTGCTTTCATTTTCGTTGAATTAGATCTTGATGTAAAAATAGTTTTGGATGTCAAGAACTTTAGACTGCAGAGAAAAAAGCTTAGACTGCAGAGAAAAAAGCTGGAAGATCAGTTGACCTGCTGTTACAGCAACATCCACTTGATGACCCCATTATTTCGACAATAAAGAAAACCTACAGGAAATAGATGATGTCGTACACAAATGTGAAAAGCTTTTCGAAGAAAACGTCCAAATAATAGTAAATGGTGACAGCAAGGAAATAAGCAGACCTATACAAGGCCAACAGTTTGGGGTGCACAATGTCAACAATGTATCTGTTCGCTCAATCGGAATGGCGGTCAACTTCCTAGGCATAATTTACCTCTACAGATTCAAGTCATCCTGTCACAATGGTAGATTTGCAAAGGCATTTGAACCATTGCTGATAACTGACGAGATGAGAGAGCTGGCTAAGAGATTCAACATTCCATTGAAACTCAAAGTCACCTATGACCAGGAACAGTTTGATGCCATTGACCACTTTTTCTGTAAACGTAAGTTGCAAATTGCAGCAGTGTGAATTTCTGTTAAAACTCTGAATGAACAAATCTAAAATGCAGTTCAACGCAGCACTTTTGCGTAAATACCTATATTCTTCACAATTCTTCCTTTGTTTCTTTGTTGATGTGTAATTTAATTATTCTTAAGACATTCAAAGTGGTTGAAGGAAAACTTCATTATAAAGTTCCAGAGCCAAAACAAATAGCTTATCGTCAAATATCATTTTTATTCAATAGGAAATGGACTACATAGATTTGATGGGCAGTCTGCTCAGCCAGGTGTTAAGAGGAAGATGCCAGATGATGGTGGTGATTGCAATGGACATTCAGTCCAGCTGACAAAATCTGAAGCAATGAAAAAAGGGGGTGTGGGCATGGCTTCAGGCATTGCTATCATTACAAAGGACAGTGTTGTTGAGGAAAAGGTCAGTAATACAGTATTATATTATTGTTGCGCTTATCATTAAACATTTCGAATGGTAATTTGTCACCTTAATAAAACAAGTCTATGTGTATGTATACAATATATCAATACATAAATTATTAATTTCATAAACAATATTTGGCTGCGCAACAATATTAAAAGGCCAGTTCTGTCAGTTTCCGTTAATTTGTCATTTGTTTTTATTTTGTATGTCAATGGCCCATTCTTATTCTACTCCCAACAGAATGTTACAAATACTTCTATTTAGCTTGTTAACGTAGCATATATATGTGTAAAATACACTTTTCGTTGATATTAGAATTCTAGTCCGGACTTGAATTCACTAGTGAAAATAGCAACACAGTTTACACATGTATAGGATGAGTTGACAAGCTAAATATTCTGTATATCAATCAACATGTTTTTGGGAGTAGAACAAGACATTAATGTTGACTTTAATAAAGTGAAAAACGTCATCAAAAGTTTTAAATTACGATAAAGAAGTGTCGTCCTCTTTAATAATATTTTCCTTTATTTAGGGTTAATTTTGTTAGATTAGAAAGCACATCATACGAAGTTACTATAGTAACTTTGATAACATCATCTCAAATGCTCGAAAAATACATTACATTCATGTTATTCGATAGCTAATCCTTAAAAGTCACTTTAACATCATTTGGATAAGTTGATTCTTGTTGACAAATGTATTATTGTTTCAAAATTGCACTAAAACTCTCTTTCTATTATTAAGTATGGAGACGAAGGTGGCCAGAAATCAAACTTTGAAGATGGAGTGCTCAAGGCTGGTGGCATACCTGATATTAAAGGTCAGACAACATACTGTTTCTTCAACATTTCTGTTTTTGAACATTTACTGATGAAATAATACTTTCACTTCATGTAGTTGTTTATTGATAATATCAAACTTCAATGTGAATGGTAAATAGAAAAGCTTTAGGTATAATCAATCTTATTCCAGCTACATAAAATTTATTCTGGTAAGCTATCCGGTGATGGTCAGATATGTTTGCAATGCCCATCCTGAACACTTGCAAGAGTTTTAAGTATCAGCGCTATTTTACATGCACAAAAAAGACTGTCATGTTTTTGGCTTCAGTGATTGCTCTCTATGGCTTTCAAAAATATTTATTACATAAGAAAGTTCCTGACCTCACTCATCAAAGGTAGACAGAAGGTGAATATAAAATATAACAGATACCATATTGAGCGTACAGAATCGATCTTCAGAACAGACAAAATCGAATTACTTATCCCTAGATTTCAAAATTCAGAATTTTTGAAATCATTAATTATCCGGATATGCTGAATATTGGGGGGCAACATCCTATTAGACAGAATGTGAAAGAAAGCTTGAACGCCTGAGTTAGATCGACAAAGTGGTGACTTGTTTGATTTTGTTTCAAACGTTTCTTCATCTTTTACAGATACAAAGCTACTTGCTTTCAAAACTGACAAGGACCAAAGCTTCCTTCCATCAGCTGAGATGTACCTACCTACCATATTCAATGTTGACAACTACACAGCACTGAGAGGAGATCAGTGGGACTTCATACAATTCATGGTTAAGATGACAGAGAAGATTCAACACATCCTATCCACCAGACAGGAGATCTTATCAGTGCTGGGAGTTAGAGAGTTCTTTGTCACTGACACTGACTGTGAGATACATGATTTGTATGGTAAGGTATCCTGACTCTGTAAGATATTTGAAAGGTGGCAATCCACTTTCTACCTCTTAAATTGACTTGTTAGGATTAAAGCCCCACTAGCTGGAACTCTTGAAATTTGTTGACCTCAAAACATCTTCCTTTCTCTCCTGGTTGTCTCTGAATTCTACCCTCTGAGTAGCTGTTACTGCATTAGGGAACCGTTCTTTGTGAAAAATTTGACAAGAAGTTAACATTTAAACGGTAGATTTCCCTCCATTTTTAAAAATCAGTAATATTGCAAAGGAAACATACTATACAATGTCACAGTTGAAAACATTCACCCCTATGCATTGCATTGGACTACTCTGTGCAGTTTATATGAAGATTTCAGGATAGATATGCACGATAACGGGTTTCGCTTTTCCGCATGGGATGCAATTTAATGTCTGGGCAAAATATCTTGATGAAAATTGTATATACAGTCCATGTGGGTAGTTAACAATAAGTGTACACATACATCTTAATTAGTACATTCTCACAAACTTAATTATTTTAGCTTGAACGCAGAATCATTACAATAATGGTAAAAGATACAGCCAGTGGGGCTTTAATGTTATTTTACACACATCATTGACCATATCCATGTCTTCTTTTTGCAGGTCTCGCAGATCAATTTCTCAAACATGGCAAAGCACCACTGTGCATCAAATCATCAGCTAAACCCTATAGTCTGAGTGCTAGGAGTTTAATTCCACATAAAGTCAGTCACACGCTGGTAGATCAGAAAGGTCAAAGGTTATCAGAATTAGATCAGACAGATTGGCATGAAGCATTAAAACTTGTACTGAAATATAGGGAAGACGAAATCACTAAATTAATGGGAAATTTATCAACAGTAGAAAATAGGGTAAGGCAGCTAGAGAGTGAAAATACAGCACAGGACCAAGCTGTGCAAGAAAAGAAAAATCTAGAGTTGCAACTGAAACATGCTAAGCAGGAAGTAGAAATTGTACAGGGTCTGTTGAAGACAGAAAAGAAAAACTTCAAAGTGCAGAAACAGCATGTACAAAAGCTACATTAGGTTCAAGGCAAATTCAAAATAAGCTTACCATAGCAATGCAGGAAAAAGTAACCTAGAGCAACAACTCGAAAATGTACAAGATATGAACAAAATACAGCAAACTGAGCTTGTGAGGGCAGATGAAAAATTAGCCAGTCAGCTTGTGAGAATTAAAGAATTAGAATCCAAAGGTAAACAAAGTGAGATTCCAGAGTAGATAAGAGTACATGTACACCATCATTGCCTGAGAAGACTCTGGAACAGATATCAGAAGCCATATCAGCAGGTAAGGTGATGAGTATGGTGTCAATGAGTTAGATGGAAAGATATGTGATATCATTGTATACACTCTAGATATCAACTTTGCATATTCCCACAGGCAACCACGATGATTGCCATATATACAACCACAAACATGCTGCATTAATTAAACATTACTAGTCTACATGTGAAATGCATTGATGGTTAAATTTCAATATATTAAGCAGAGATGGAAAAGCAGAGTTTACATTAGAACAATATTAGTGAGCTTGCTTTAGTCAAAGACCAAATCTTTATATCAATCTAATAATATAATCTGACCTAGGATATATTTTGCATAAAAAGCCACTAAATGTAACACCATTATAAACCAGCTGAGATTGTATTTTCTCTTCTCTACCTCACTGATGCTGCCAATTGAGGAGACTAAGAAAAGAAGAACAGTATTACAAATGTAAACTGTTGTTCTCAATATTCTAAATCAGAGAACACCAATCATAGTGCAGACTATATATCATATGATTGATATACCTTTGTCTTTCATTCATTTCTATGCATTAATACACTCATGCATGTGATATAACCTTGAATCAGCATCACCAGAATCTGAAATGAAACCAACAGACAAAAGGGCTTCTGCTATGTCAGAATCACCATACAGCATTTTTTGTTTCAGAGGAAACTTCTTCCAGTGTTGAACCAAAGCCTATTGGTGGTACACACTACATTGGTGAGAAACAGTCAGTTCAGGGTAAACATGGAGGTAAGAGTTGGACAAGTCTGAGTGATTGTTTGTTTGTAAAGATATACTGTGTATTTTTAGGCTAAAAAAGTATGTATGTCATTTAGCAAGGTGGGCGAGTTCATAGATAAGACTTTGCTAATTACAGTTGGTTGGATGGAGGAGGGGGATATCTTATCCCTATCTTAACAATTTTTCTTGGAATTGATTGTACATTCTGTTGTGAATTGCAACATATTTGTTTCAAAGGATATGAATGCATTCATTATTATCAACTGACAAGATATTCATCAAAGTTTTCTGAGCACAATGTCTAATATAGCAATTCCAATGGCATAAATATTTGTACTATGACTGACTAATAAGCTGACCTTGAAGTTGAAGGGGACAAAATTACATCACAGATATTCTGATATTTTGAAACAGAAATTTGCTTTAATCAGTCTTAATCAATGCTTTGCATCATCAAGGAGTATCATGCAATCAAAATCAATGTACAAGTATCAGATGTTTTCTACATCAAAGACTTTTAAGAAATGTAAACTCGAGATGAACTTACTGTCATTTCTATGATATCACACCTAATCACTTCAAAATATACAAAGAAATTTTTTTTCTCATGTTTATTTTGTCACCTGTAACTCAAGTCCATTATCATTCAATCATAACCAAGTATACATTACCACAGAAATGGTAATTTTTACTTTGATTGAGTAAAACTTGAAAACATGTCAGGCTGCTCATTCAACTTGACGTTGACTGTAAACACAATCAAGAATAGGTCCAAGTCTTTCCATTGTAAAGTTAATGTCTTGTAGCGAATAATGTGATGTTCTCATAGCTTGCCATTAGAATCTTCATCTGTGAACAAACCATAATGATCAAGGGTATTTCATATCTGCCAAGTTCATCCAAATATCACAATATGAAAGATATAAAAGTATGCTAATATCTACCCTTGAAAAGCATTATATTCCAGTACTTGGGGAAGCAGTATCACAATACCATCTTAAAGCCAAATTATCATAATTATAGGAATTTAGCTACGGGGCAAATTGTAGCCCGTTTACACTATTTAATGATATGTTGATGTGTAACTCAAGTTTACTGGTATCATATCACCTCATTAAATGTTCATCCTTAATTAGTCTAAAAGGCCCAGGTCTGTGTATCTAGACATGCTTTCAAGAGATGAACAAGAGACTATGGGTGACATTAAAATCAACTAGATAGAGAAACAGCGTCAAACTTTAGATTATTTGCCCTCTAAGGAACCAGTGCTTCAGTGAAATGCTGTTGTACATGTAATGACACCTAAATCAATGACATATTTCAGAAAAAAGGAAAAAACCATTCAGCTGAAAGAACTGCAATGTTGTATGATTTTACTTGTGCTTGAATTCTGCTAGCAGGATACTGTTTATAAATTTATGAAACATAAATCTCTGTTATGAGAATGTTTCTTTGTCCTGAAGTACTCAGAATGATCTGAATGACTTCATTCAGCTATTCCAGTACAACATCACCAGTTAAAACTTGGAAGTGATCTGTTATTCAGTTCAATCATTTATCAGGTGATCACTATGGCCACAAAATAAAAAGTTGAGACAGAATGCGGCTATCAATAATCATACTGAAGTTACATTCTGTATGTTTAGATGGACAAAGTCTAGCGTGAATGACATATTATCTTAACATACTCAGTGGAATGCCTCAAATTTATGCAAATGTAGCAATTGGATTGTGAGACTTTTGATACTGATGATCTTTACTGAAACTGCATTATGTGCAGCATCTCAGAAACCTTTCACCAATATTTTGCTGAACTCCATTGTCCTTATTATTTTCAAACAGCCAACTATAAAGTAGAGAATGGTACTATATTTCTAGACTCCTTAAGTTTCTGTAAATAATAACAAATTACCAGTCACCTATAGCCTTATATAGCTGCGTTCAAAAAAAAATGGTTAGTGGGGGATTTAGGGCTGGAGGAATCGCAATTGAAATCTTCCTTTTTTTTCAGATCCCCCTCAATACCCTCAAAAATTTTAAAGTCCCCAGTCTATATGATCAAAAATTTCAAGTCTTCCACCTAATTATCATACAGGCACAGTGAGTGAATACTTTTTGCTTACCTTTCAGTTTTCAAACTAGAACTTCATCTGATTTGCTATAACATGAAAAACTTTCTCTCCCCATGACAAGTTTGTGATGAACTGCAAAAAGTAAACATAATGTTGAAAGTTGAAAATGTGTACAACTTACAAGTACAATGTGGTGTTGTGCAATGAGGCAATAGACATATCTGAGTAAATGAATATCTTTCTGTCTCAACAATGATGTTCAATATTTTGTAATCTCTGATTTCCATTGTACATCCAAACAAAAATTTCAGTAAAGTAGCTTTTGGATTCAGTGAAAAAGATATCTCTTTAAGGCAATGTGTGAAACTACAAATTAATTATCAATCATAGTTAAAGTAGCAAGGTAATTGTGGGTAAAAACTAAACAGGAAAGTATGAGGCACTTTCTTAGAATAACGATATTGGTAGTTATATGTGTGACTAAAACAAAAATAACATGAAGTCAAAGTAAAACTTAAAATGTTACTTAGTCCATAGCTATGTTTGCAAAATTAGTGAAACTGGCAAGGAAGTATAGTTTGACCTCCTGTTTTGATGAACATTGCACTTCACAGGGGTAGTGTCCTCCAATGAAAAAGAAAAAGCTAGCCATTAAGAAGTTAAAGTATATTTTATTGATTCTGACCATTCTTCATTCATATTATGGCTGCATAGTCCTCTATTGTCTTTGCTGTACAAATTCAATGCATTATTAAATGATTGATGATTGGTGGAATGAAATGATTTCTGTTAACAGTATAGAACCACCAGGAATAGAATGGCCATGGATCTATTACAGAAAAACAAAATATTATATGTATTTCACCGCTGGGGGCACTGTTCATAGTCCCCTCACTGCCACAGACAACAGCAGAATTGCAGCAAAGTTTGGTGTCAAATGGTCAAAGTGAAGAATGTGTATGCATTCCTTGACATGAAAATGACTTGTAACTGACAAATATTGAATGTGATAAAAGACCAACTGCTTTTACTAGTGCTAGTCACTAATATTGTACTGAATTTGTTCCCTTATTGGAAATCAGTGAACAAGGACTATACAGTCAGTTCACTTCTTGAAAACTAGATAACCAGATATGAACTGAAAATGCCTCACCTGTTTCATTATATATTGCATTTATGTGCAAATTTGAACCTTTGCCAGATGTTTGCAACTTCATTGAAAGTATAATGATCAACATAATGAAAAAAATATTGAACACAGATTAATTCTAAATCCAAGTATATATCCCCAATCAGGCAAGTTCATTAAAAATTTGCAAATAAGGAATTGACTGAAATGTTCTCATTAAAATGCAAATAAGAATTGGCTGAAGTAAAATGTTAAATGACTTTCAATAATGTCGTCGTATCATAGCTAGTGTTTAATGTTAATGTACAGACCTATGTTAACAGCACTGTACACACTGCATACAGACCTGTGGTCACAGCACTGTGCACATTGCATACAGACCTGTGTTTACAGCACTGTACTACATACAGACCTGCAGCTAGTGTTCACAGCACTGTATACACTACATACAGACCTGTGTTCACAGCACTGTATACACTACATACAGACCTGTGTTCACAGCACTGTACACACTGTATACAGACCTGTGTTCACAGCACTGTACACACTGTATACAGACCTGTGTTCACAGCACACACTGCATACAGACCTGTGTTCACAGCACTGTACACACTGCATACAGACCTCCTGTGTTCACAGCACTGTACTACATACAGATCTGTGTTCACAGCACTGTACACACTGCATACAGACCTGTGTTCACAGCACTGTACACACTGCATACAGACCTGTGTTCACAGCGCTGTACACACTGTATACAGACCTGTGTTCACAGCACTGTACACACTGCACACACGCCTGCGTCACAGCGCTGTACACACTGCATACAGACCTGTGTTCACAGCACTGTGCACACTGTGTACAGACCTGTGTTCACAGCACTGTACACACTGCACACACGCCTGTGTCACAGCGCTGTACCTGCACACACGCCTGTGTCACAGCGCTGTACACACTGCATACAGACCTGCAGTGTTCACAGCACTGTGCATACAGACCTGTGTTCACAGCACTGTACACACTGCATATACAGACCTGTGTTCACAGCACTGTACACACTGCATACAGACCTGTGTTCACAGCACTGTACACACTGCATATACAGACCTGTGTTCACAGCACTGTACACACTGCATACAGACCTGTGTTCACAGCACTGTGCACACTGTGTACAGACCTGTGTTCACAGCACTGTACACACTGACACACACGCCTGTGTCACAGCACTGTACACACTGTATACAGACCTGTGTTCACAGCACTGTACACACTGCATGTACACACTGCATACAGACCTGCAGTGTTCACAGCACTGTACACACTGCATACAGACCTGTGTTCACAGCACTGTACACACTGCATACAGACCTAGCTGTGTTCACAGCGCTGTACACACGTATACAGACCTGTGTTCACAGCGCTGTACACACTCTATACAGAGATGTGTTCACAGCACTGTGTACACACTGATATACAGACCTGTGTTCACAGCACATGTACACACTGCATACAGACCTGTGTTCACAGCACTGTACACACTGCACACACGCCTGTGTTCACAGCACTGTACACACTGTATACAGACCTGTATGTGTTCACAGCACTGTACACCTGGGACTGCATACAGACCTGTGTTCACAGCACTGTACACACTGCACACACGCCTGTGTTCACAGCACTGTACACACTGTATACAGTACAGTGTTACGTGCAGAGAAAACGAACAAAAGGGTGAACTCAGCAGTTAACGTTTAAACAAAATTTATTACAAAAATAAAACTAATTACCAAGTCAGGGATACAGTACAAGCTTTAAAAGTGTACAGACTACTTATCTCAGCTGGGACGGCAAAGCTCCAGTCTCAGAGTTGTAACAGTCTGTCGGATGAATGAACAGTCCTATGGCTTGCAAGGCTTGAAGCTGCATAAAGTCCACAGTATAAATCCAGCGTTGGCAGTGAAGGTCTTGAAAAGTCTTGAGAATGACTACTGCTGGAGTTTAGTAACACACAAGAGACACGATCCCAAAAGTCTGACTGGAAGCCTGCTGTCCCAGTATTTATACTCATGTGCTTACATAAGCACATAAGAACAGTCTAGAACTTTTATTGACATGCTAATTACTGTTCTAAAATATCTCTCTTACACAGCTAACTAAATTTCTAGAACATTCCAAACATGACTAATTGAATTCAAGATTGTGAGGTCATTAAGGGCATTGACCTTGAGAATGTTCTAGACTAATTGGACTCAGGTCATGATGAGTGTGGGGGAAATGACCTACATAACAACAGACCTGTATGTGTTCACAGCACTGTACACATTGTATACAGACCTGTATGTGTTCACAGCACTTGTAACCTCCACAAATGTAATAATCTCCACAAATGTAATATTAACCACAATTGTAATAAAGTGCACCCATAAATGTAATATAGCCCATAAATGTAACAAAAATCAACCATAAATGTAACAAGTCATCGTTGATGACACAGTCCCCACTTGTTAATGGGTACTTTGATTACATGTCCTCAAAGAGGATAGAGTCCTCTTCATTAATTAGGTCTGTGATAAAATACTTTGATACAGATGGCACTCAATGGCCAAGAATGAGTTCTATGGTGATGAAAACATAAAACCAAAGTAGGCCACCATCCTAAAGTTCATAAAATGAGTCTACTAGGAATTAATCAACAGGATGTTGCAAAACATTTTTGCATACAATCCTAACACTTAACAGATTATCACTTGTACCATATTTCATAAAGTTTGATGCAGTATTTACAACACTATGAGATCAACATCTGTATCAAGTTTCATCACATTTGACGTTGTATTAATTTGTGGCTATATCACCCTAATTAGGAAAGTTCATTACTTATGCAATTACAATTAATTAAAATGACACTGATAAATGTCTTTTTCAATGTTAAAGCAATGTGAGCTTAACATCTGTACAAAGTTTCATGAATTTGATGCAGTATTTCTTGACATATCAGCCTATTTACGAAACTTCAATAATTGACATGTTACTGCTACATGACGTGAAACAAATTGAGGAGCATATGTATGAAATAGGTCAATGTCCTTGTACCAACTTTGAATGATACTGGTGGCAATATGTCTGAGTTATGGCTCTGTACATAGGAAAATTGTAACAAATTCACCGCCATGCATCGATATTTGATCTTACTGTTTAAAAAATCAACAAGTATATGTACGACATAAGTCAATGTACATGTACCAACTTTGAATAAGATCAGTTGAGACTTGCCAGAGTTATGGCTCTCGACATGAAACAACCATAACGAAATTGCTACCATGTGGCCATATTGGACCATCTCGTGAAACCAATCGACATACATATGTATAAATAAGTCAATGTCCTTGTACCAACTTGAATAAATTTGCTTGATACATGTCTATGTTATGGTTCCGGACATGAAAAAATCGGAAAAAATGGCCACACGCCGGCCATATTGGATTGTATCACAAAACAAATCAATGTGCATATGTATGACATAGGTCGATGTCCCTGTACTAAGTTTAAATAAAATCGGTGAATAAAATCAGTTGAGACGTGCCCAAGTTTGGGCTAAGGACACAAAAAAAATTGTAACAATATGGCTGCCATGCAGCCATATTGGATCATATCATGAAACAAATTGACGTACATATGTATGACATGAGTCAATGTCCTTGTACCAACTTTGAATAAAATCGGTTGAGATATGCCTGACTTATGGCTCTGTACATGAAAAAATCGTTAGAAAATGGCTGCCTGGCGGCCATATTGGATTGTATCACAAAACAAATTGACGTGCATATCTATGACATTGTTCAATGTCCTTGTACCAACTTTGAATAAAATCGGTTGAGATATGCCTGACTTATGGCTCTGCACATGAAAAAATCGTTACAAAATGGCCGTCTGGCGGCCATATTGGATCGTATCACAAAACAAATTGACGTGCATATCTATGACATTGGTCAATGTCCTTGTACCAACTTTGAATAAAATCAGTTGAAATATGTCTAGACCATGGGCCAGTAAGGGTGAAACCTCCCCCCCTCTGGGGAATTTTGCAGACAATGTTTTTCTGAAAGCCTATCATGTAAGAAGTAAAATTCTGTTTGTTTGCCATCTGGGCAGCGGGCGTTTAGAAGTTATAGGCTTTTAAAGTTAGGTGGGTAGGTACACAAGAAAACCCGCAAAATGCGATATCTAACAAGGGTAGGGGTAGGGTTGCCCTGCCAAATGCTCTTTGCATGCACTTGTACCGCAGGCAACTATGGTGTATGTGGTATCAATCGAAAGCTTATGAAACGGTCTATCATATTATTACTAATTTACATACATATCGCCGGATATTACGTAACAATGACGTCATTTCAAAAATACCGCCAGAAAATTGTATTTTAAACGCGGTACATGTTTATTGGTTATATCACACACCTTAAAGGTATACAGTCATCTATTCAAAGCTGTTCTAAAGCTACTATACATACTTGCCATTCAGCCAATCAGTGATTTTTACTGGGTGGCCAAGAAAAACGATTGCGCCCTCTAATGTTCTCGTTAACTGTGTGCGCCCGTACGAAAGGAATATGAAAATTTTAGGTGACTGTATACCTTTGAGGGTCAACCTTGTCAAGTTCAATGCAAGTAATAATGTAAACTGTGATAAACTCACTGTAATGAGATTTATGTCATGATGACACAATTCCAATAAAAACTTTATAAATGATATTTGAGATGTAGACATACGGTATTAAACACATGCTCATTCGACGTTGTAAGTGAAGTATGCTGATGCTCCATGATTTTCAACTTTCAAAACAACAGTAAAAAGAAAGGGATAGAATAATTAAACAGTGGACATATACATGGGTAATATGTCCTGACAAGTTCAAACATCACCTTCATCATCACTGTCCTCATAATTATATCAACCATGTTGTCTGGTATTTCTACATCATCCTCATCTTCATTTCCATTAGTGCTCATGGAATCTTGCAAGTCTTCAGATTCACACGATGGAATGGACTGACTTAATATATCTACTAATGCTTGGGGTAGAATATCACCTTTTGTCCATTCATATGTTAATATGCCACTCTCATCCTGTCTCCATCCGTGTTCTGAAGGACTCGGAATATCGGGATAGTGAACATGGGAATGGTTCCATATCAGTGCTTGATAATTTGCCCTATATATGTGCATCTGTAGAGAACTCTTGCATGGTGGCAATAGACTAAGATCGATGCCATCAAAACTTGTTAATAGGTTTCCTGACTTTGCCTGATACTTTTGTGTGAACATATCGTAACGAAGCTTGTCAACATCAACGTACGCTCTCTTGCCATACATATAGCAAACAAACTTTTCTAACTCTTTGATGGTTTTCTCACACACATCTCTTTGTTTTCCAAGGTTTGCAAATGTACTCAAAAATTCAGGATATTCTCTACTATTTTCAGTGGTCCTACTTTACCACGTCGAACAAAGGCACTCGTTGTGTCGCAACCTGTAAATGAATGTAGAGCGGGAAGTATGGAACATAACTCTGACTTCTTAGCAGAAATGATGTCTTTCACATTGAGCATCCGTCTCTTATTTCCAGTTCCTGTATCAAAGAGCACATTTGCTCTACGGTATATTCTGCGTAAACTTAACAAGTAACACCAATACATCAGTATCAGGGGACCTGACAACAATGTATGTTGATGTTGGAGATGTCGATGCAATGTGGTTACAATGGAGGATAATGCGTGTGTCAGCTTCCTCTTGTGATGAATCAAGATCGGATTCAGGTCTAACCTGCACAGTTTCTCCATTATCAGTGCTCATGTGATAACAGTTTTCACCACAAACAAAATACAAGTGTCGCCCTTGGAGTTTCGGGGCATACTTTGCTTGTTGCCATTCTTTTAATAGCAGTTCCACAAGCTGTGTCTTATTCTTTTCATTAGACATAAACGATTTCCAATCTCTCGGGGCTTTAGTTTTTGGCCCTGTGATTAGGAAAGTCGACGACGTACCACGACGTCGCCTCTCAGATGTTTTTATTGATGCTGGATGGTATGAATCAGTCACAAAATCAACTCTTTGGGATTTTGGCAAAATCTGAAATGCCATCTCTGCCACATCTTCAAACGTTTCTGGAACACATGTAATTGCTTGTAACATTGCATTTCCATCGACGACATAAGCTGTTTCTTGGTATGGGGGCTTTTCTGTCGGTTTGACTGTAGCTTCTAAATTATGGAGAAGCTTTGCTTTGTCAGTCTTTACTGGACATCCGTCAGCCGTGGCTAGAGACCATGGCACTGGCCCTAGTGGAAATGACAATGTCATGTGAAGATCTATGTTGTGTTGGGTCGATAGTAAAACCAATTGACCAAAGATATTTCTTTCAGCTTTAAACTGAACAAGTTTGTTTTGTGAGCTCTTTATCTTTTTAGTTGCCCCGATAGCAGCAAATGTTTTCAGTTTCATGCGTTTCAGGGGATCATGAAAACTGGTTCTTTTATCAACAAGCCTTTCTTTAACAAACGTATCCCTTATTGCTTCTCTCCCAAGACTACATGCTTGCAATAGATCATGGGTTACATCTGGCGGAGCTGGAACACCAGATGATAGACAATACAACTCATCCCTATTTTCTACTGCAAATGGATTCATAAAATTCTCAAAAGCTGCAACCATTCTCTGCACATCGACCTCACTGCTCTTTATTTGAGTGGGTCTCAGTTGCTTGTGTACTGAATCGTCAGTACATATCATATCAGCCATGATCAAAGTTGCTTCAACATACTTGGCTCTTGAGTGGCGGGTGACACACCACCTGTGGTATGCAGCATAGTTCCCTACTGAAACCAATGATCCCTCCATGTGATTTGGCATGTCGATTGACAGTCTGTTCAATCGTGATATCTACCGCATTTCTGGATAAAGGAACACTAGATCGCGAGACACTGAATCCATTTCTCCTGAAAGATCTTCAGCGCCTGGATGTGTCTGTGGCAGATTCATTAGAGTAATCAAATATACAGGAATGTATCGTGAATAATTGTGGTGATCATATGCAAAGAAAAGTGCACATAGTTCGTGCAAAGTATGAATGTGCAAATCAAGATTGTTTCCTTTGTTGCCCTGATGCATGAGATGATTAGCCACACTATGTCAATATAGCTCATCCAGAATTCTGCTGTCTTTCCCAAGGTACCGCACCTAACATCATCTTTAAACCTGCAATACTGATCATAAAGCTGTTGGAAATTTTCACTAGCCATCACTTTCTGCATATTCTCAGAATTTTGTAATTGGGAAAGTTGATGAAGGGCTGCCTTATCTTCTGCGTTGAGCCCTCTAATTCCCTCTACTTTGTCCAAAAATACTCCAAATAGAAGCCTTTCTAATGCTTCTAAAGCAATCTTGTGAACACGTAACGCACGATTGTAATGTTTTCCAGACATAACTCTCTGGATAGAACCACTGGCACACACACCTGCCTCGATCAGAATATCCTCAAGACCACTACCTTTCATGCGCTTACCAAGAGCGGAAAACACTGAACATAAGGTATGAAATACCCCCATTCGGACAATTACATTTCTGAATTTTGGGTTTTGCCACACAATATGGTATGCTTTTTTTGCCACAGCCAAATCAAATGTCACAATAGTAAACTCCTGTCCAACACTTTCAGTTGCTTTCTGGGACACTTCGATAACATGCTGTACTGTAGCATTTTCAGTGATGGGAAATTTAACAGGAGCCATATACTCAACCTTAGAGTGTGTATTCTGTGTTTCTGGCATAGTTTCGTTAGTTGTCACAGATAGCCATCCAGCCCACGAAGGAACAGTGGTGTTTCATTGAAGAAGATTTCCTACAATATATCCAAATGAAATTAGACAAGCCAATTCTAACTAAATTTTCCGGTCTTGTCGGGACAATTGTGGTAACACTTAAGCAAGGTTCTGATTTTTCTTTCATAAAACAAGGTGGAAGCCCCGCTGGTTCTTGAACACGCATAGACCTTTCACGAGATCGACTTGTATTTGATTGAGGGAAGGTTTGTCTCTAGTGTGCCATCAACTTCCTGGATGGCAATACCATGGGCAGTGTGAGTAGTACCAGAGCCTGACGGGGTTTCTTCGTTTAAGTCAAAGTTGTCCCAGCAGAAATGCAAAACTGCATTATTGTTTGTGGAAATGCCGGAAGGTAGAAATGAATAGTTAGCTGTGACGCTGTTGCTCATTGCAGTTTCCAGTTCTAGAGTGTGTGAATAAGACTGACAATGTCCAAAACGGTTTAGCATTGTAATTATCTCAGCACTACCAGTGAGATGACGGATAGTCATGGCAAGTAGGATGTGTTTTGGCATTTCCCATTGGCCATTAGTCACAGCATAGCAAATATCTTCAGAACAAGAACCAACAAATCTCTCCGCCTTTGCAGACAGGATTCCCGTGGCTTCCCAGAAACAACATGAGAGAGAAAATCACAAAGCAAGACCGGTGGTTTTCTTTCCTGTCATAATAACCAAGGAATGGTCGGTGGCCAAGGCATGTCTTCTACTGCCTTATACGCACTTATTATTTGGCGTCTCAATATCATGGCCACCTCTTCTATTCTTCGTTCCACAGATGATGCAAGTTCAAATGCTATTTCTACTGCTTGGCCAGTACAAACACTAACTGAGTATACCAATTCGGCACGGTATGACGGTTGCCAAAATGCTATTTTGTTTCCAAAGTGTCTTTTTATTTTGTCTTTGAGTTTATCAGTTTTTTTGTAGTTTTCATTATACAGTTTTGGACTATTCTGCAACATAAACAGTAAGTATCTTTCCCGCAACATGGTCATTCGCTCAACTTTCTGAAGAAATATTATATTTTCTTCAATATAGCTGCAAATATACGCAAATGCATTTTTATGTGCCTCAAACATGTCAGAAGACTCATCTTTTCTACCGGTAGCCTGATATTTGCTAATCTCCCTAGTGTAGTTTCGTCGGCAATGGTTGTGATAATGTGCTTCACGGGCAATTAAATCTATGCCCCGAATTCGACACAGTAAATTTTCATCACCCTTTTGTTCTGCAGCTGCCTTGATGGACTCTTCTGCAGTTTTTGTGACACATTTAACAAGTAAATGTCGGGTACCTTTCACCTTTAGGATTTATTATTGCAGAACAAACACCTATCACATGGTAAGAGTAGAGATTTTGAATTTGGTTTTATTTGAGCTCGCCGCCTTCTCTTTGAACTGCTTGCTTCGTCCTCTATGTCACCTGTACATTTTCTCTTCAACCGTTTTATGTTTGTAAAGTTCTGGTAACACCAACGGTGGCTACCATGAATCGTGGTGTTGAACTGTTGGGTATATTCTGGATGATTTCATCCAGTCGCACAGCAGGATCAGCACTGCTTTGTCTCAGTTTGGAAATTTCTTGTATCTTTGAAAAACTTTTGTTATACAGGGGATTCACCTTGGTGTCTGTCGTGTTTCTATCAAAATGAATTATACAAATCTTCCGTACTGGTAAAGATTTTGATCGCGATCTTTTTCTTTCCCCTTTGCTGTCATATGAAGGGGTGTTTCCTTTCGAGACATGTTGTCCGTGCTGGTATGTGAAAAATGTGAAAAAATTAATGACTTTTAGCCAACTAACGATTAACACATAAAGATATGAAAGAAGAGTTAAAATCTTGGATAAAGACAACAGCTCACTGCAAAAATATTCATATATGGTAAATATAAACGTGCTTAGAGCTGAAAAAACGATATGAGCTCAAGCACTATCGTTATTAAAACGGAACAAGTTTTGTTCACTCAAACTGGATAATACTAGATAGCTGATGAAAATTATGAAAGCTCTAGTGCATGTATAGAATCTTAAAGCAGGTCTATCACCTTGTAACAAAAAGCTCTCTGGTAGTATTAAAAGCTGTCAGAGTCTCACTGGATAACACGTGCAACACCCTTGCGCCTTAGGGTTCTTTATTTTACGTGCTACTGTGAATACACAATCTGATATTTATTGTAGAATTCAGGTTCATATGTCAAAGTTGAAGCTGCATCAATCAAAATATGATACGGGTGATCAGGAGAAAACAATATCACGCTTCAATGCTCAGTATATTTCATAAACATGTTCAAAATTAACCCAGTTAGAAGTCAAACGTAGCGGCCAAACTTTTGATGAAATGTAAAAATATACTAAGTTATATACCTTGGCTGAAATAATTTACAATTAAAAGGATAGTAATGGTAAATCAAGATGCAACTTTTCCTATACTGGAAAGTTATGTATTGGTGTTACTGTAACCCAAACTAAAGTGTTTTATCAGAAAATTAATTGAATGACTTGCCTACCACAATCAACACTTACTGTGACAACGTTATAAAATCCTACAGCTGAAAACTCACTTAAATCGAAACTTAAACGCAGCTGCATAAACGCAGTGTAAAAGTGATCAAAACGCCTGCCTGATATCAATGATTTTGGAATTTAAATTATTGGTTTGAGATATATGTCACAAATGACATCAGCTGGATGTATCAACTCATGCAGTGTACATTATCACATGTATTGAACTTGACAAAATTCACCCTTAAGGTGCGTGGTATAAGCAATAAACATACTCTCTATACCGACGTCTAAGATACCATTTTCCTGGCGGTATTTTTGAAATGACGTCATTGTTACGTAATATCCGGCGATATGTATGTAAATTAGTAATAATATGATAGAACGTTTCATAAGCTTTCGATTGATACCACATAAACCATAGTTGCTTGCGGTACAAGTGCATGCAAAGAGCATTTGGCAGGGCAACCCTACCCCTACCCTTGTTAGATATCGCATTTTGCGGGTTTTCTTGTGTACCTACCCACCTAACTTTAAAAGCCTATAACTTCTAAACGCCCCACTGCCCAGATGGCAAACAAACAGAATTTTACTTCTTACATGATAGCTTTCAGAAAACATTGTCTGCAAATTCCCCAGAGGGGGGAGGTTTCACCTATACTGGCCCATGGTCTAGTCTGAGTTATGGCTCTGTACATGAAAAAATCGTTAGAAAATGGCCGTCTGGCGGCCATATTGGATCGTATCACAAAACAAATTGACGTACATATCTATGACATTGGTCAATGTCCTTGTACTAACTTTGAATAAAATCGGTTGAAACGTGTCTGAGTTATGGCTCTGTACATGAAAAAAATCGTTACAAAATGGCCGCCTGGCGGCCATATTGGATCGTATCACAAAACAAATTGACGTGCATATCTATGACATTGGTCAATGTCCTTGTACCAACTTTGAATAAAATCAGTTGAAATATGTCTGAGTTATGGCTCTGTACATGAAAAAATCGTAATAAAATGGCCGCCTGGCGGCCATATTGGATCGTATCACAAAACAAATTGACGTGCATATCTATGACATTGGTCAATGTCCTTGTACCAACTTTGAATAAAATCGGTTGAAACATGTCTGAGTTATGGCTCTGTACATGAAAAAATCGTAATAAAATGGCTGCCTGGCGGCCATATTGGATCGTATCACAAAACAAATTGACGTGCATCTGTATGACATATGAAGTAATTCTTGTACCAAGTTTGAATGAAATCGCTCCTTGCATCTCTGAGATATCTGCGTGAACGGACGGACGCACGCAACACGCACGCACGGACGCACACACGCACGGACACGACCAAACCTATAAGTCCCCCCGGACGGTGTCCGTGGGGACTAATAAAAACATCAACCACAAATGTAATAAATGGTAACCATAAATGTAATAAAAAAAACACCGATAAATGTAATACTTATCAACCATAAATGTAATAAATCTATTTTGTTGTTGCAATTGAGGAATTAGCCCTTAATATTGATCTATATAAAAGGAAAGCAACTCCACACATTATTCATTTCTTAATTGTTTGCGTTTAGTGTGTTTTGCATATTTGAAAGTGTATTTTACGTTTCCCTGTTTTGTGTACAGAACTGATTGGCCATGGCTAGACACAGCTGTAATCTGAACGTCAGTGCAGTCTCTACTCCAGAGTGGGGAAGACTGTATAACACTACGATCCTTTAACACCGTTTTTTCGAAAATTGCCGTACTTTCTTAATCAATCGCCTCAAATTCGTCTTCAGTGGATAAATTGTGTGGAATAATCGATAGATTGTCTGTATTCCTATGTTGTCCCACTTGAAGTTTGTTCCTTGACTAAGGATGCCAGGATGTCTAATTTTGTTCTACTGTGTTCAAGGTAGTGTTCGTATTGTTTTTCACTAGATTGAAATATATGTTCTCGTCAACATGTTTTGTGTCGTAACTTTCTGTTATAAGGTTTATATTTCTCTGTTATTTGTTCTGAGTCATCTGTCATAAACTTTGTGTGGTATCACTGGTTGACGAGTTATTTTGACGCTTCCTTATTATGTAATTATCAGTGTCTAGAACTGCTGTTCCACTTCCATTATCTAATGGTTTTGATCAGTACCTCGCCGTTTTCTGATAGCGTTCTCAAAGTATTCTATTCTGTGTTTCGGAAAGGAAACCTAGTTTCAGGAAAGTATGCAATAACATTACACTAGTCTTATTAAAGTTATTATTTACTCAGGGCATTGATAAACAAATGATCACATATGCAAGTTCAAGTTTATTACATTTATGGTTGAGTTTTATTACATTTATGGTTAATTTGTTTATTACATTTGTGGTTGCGGGTTGTTACATAATTAATGGGTTGACTATTTTATTACATTTGTGGTTGATTTTATTACAATTGTGGTTGATATTACATTTGTGGAGATTATTACATTTGTGGAGGTTACAGCACTGTACACACTGCATACAGACCTGTGTTCACAGCACTGTACGGTACACACTGTATACAGACCTGTATGTGTTCACAGCACTGTACACACTGCATACAGACCTGTGTTCACAGCACTGTACATGCTGTATTCAGACCTGTGTTCATAGCACTGTACACACTGCATACAGACCTGTGTTCACAGCACTGTACATGCTGTATACAGCCATTTATGTTCTCACATCAGCACTGCACACTAGTACTGCATGCAGGATTATGACAGACTGCACTGGCCAAGTTACTGTAAGTGTTAATTTTATATTTCCACCGTTCCACTGCATAGACTTTATAGAAATTCTGAGGTATGAAATCTTTGAATTCACTATGTAATCTTGCTGAGACATACAGTATAAATATCAAATATTCACTTTTTTACAAAAACATGGACAACAATACCTTTCCTGTGTTGACAATTCTCTTCAGCTGAGCTCTTCCACTGTTTTAATCGAAAGCTATCTGGAAATGGTATCACCAAGTATCAGCTAGCTAGAGTGAGGAATTAGAAACAGTAGACTGTAAAAATTACTGAAATGTAGATGCATAATTGATCTCTTTGTGAGAATTTTTATAGAGGCTGACTAGAGTAGTGGCTTTGTAGCAGAAAGATGCAATGTAATTTTACATAGTTCATTCTGTGTAAAGTATATTAATGTACAAGTATTTAAATCGTGTTTAAATTCTTACTGAAAGGCAAGCGATATATTAAATGTACAGCTATGGATTTATTAAGTCTATTGCAGCAAATTTACTCCAATTGTGTGATTTTGTCACTGTCATCATGGAGTTTTAATACCTCACCTTGTCTGGTGGGATTTCTCTTTGTTATGATCCTCAGATAACATGCAAGAAACAAAATCATTATGTCTCAAAATCTTGACATTTAGATGTTCCTAAATTCATAACTGAAACCCTATGCAACAACTACTAGTACCGGTACTTTCAGTAGGTTCTGTCCAGTACTAACTTTTGTCATGACACTAACACATGATTTAAAACGACACAGAATGCTGACTACATGATGAGAATACTGAAGATTTACAGGATTAAGCAATGTGTGCAACACCTACACCAATTGATTATGACAGACCCTGCACTGACTCTGCAGCAACAACGAAGGAAAATGAATGTTTGTTGTTGTTAATATGTTACAATACTGTAACACGCCCCTGAAGCGGCTCAGTCCATCCACACTGCGAGTTGTTGATAGAGTTAATTCCTACACAGGCTTAGGTCAGGCACTAAACCGTCTCAAATTGGAAATGTTTCTGAACCACTCGGGAGCGTCCACACGTAACTTTTTATGCCAATTTTGGACGAGAGCCTTTTCAGAGGCATTTTAATGGCCTGTGTGTGAACGGCACAATGTGTGCACCAGATTTTATTCAGATCGGATCAGCAATTCTGGAGATATCATGTAAACAGACAGACACACAGACAGACATCACTATGACATTACGTAAACCAAAAATAAAACATTAAAAGGTCTATAAATACAGATTTAGTTGGTTTACGGGCATAAAATATACCATTAAAATCAAGCTTATGGGTAGACGTGCAATTGATGGATTCACAATTCATGTTCAGTGTCTGTGAAGTCTGGTAGGTGAAGTGAAGGATTGTGGGATAAGACTATATCATATGCGTATATGCACATAAATAACATACCTGAACTCTTTTTCTTCTTGATTTTTATATCGCTCAAGAAATGTTTCCATTCTCAAAGTTATTCCTGTGTCTTTCTTTTTAAACAGTAAAGACTTCTTTCTTAACTGACATGGTTCAGTAACAGCTGAAAAAGAATTCAGAACACACATTTTAGCCTGGTAGTGCAAGAGAACATCCGACTCAGTACCCTATGAAATTAATATCTGTTTTAACATTCATGTCCACTGTTTTGTAAAATTTGAATTTCCATCGTTAATACATACAAAAATTATTATTGTAACCAAGCTATCTTGATATTGTGAAGGTAAAGATTTGATTGGAAAATGCAGGGCACTTATATCTGAGATTTAAGATCTGGAAGATATATATATGTGACTGAAATGAAAATAGAATAATATCAAAGAAAAATTAAAAATTTGAATCACTGGTTTGGACAAAGCTAATCATAGCATGTAAAATTTGAAATAAATGTATGATATACTTCACAGCTATGTTTGCAAGATTAGGTGAAACGGGTGTTTAAACATGCAATTTTAAAGTCTCCTGTTTTCATTTATGTTGCAAAAGACAAAGGGGTAATGTAATTCAATGAAAACAAGTCATCGTTGATGACACAGTCCCCACTTGTTAATGGGTGCTTTGATTACAGGTCCTCAGAGAGGATAGAGTCCTCTTCATTAGGTCTGTGATAAAAATACTTTTGAATAAATTCGCTTGATACATGTCTGAGTTGTAGTTCAGGAGATGAAAAAATCGTAATAAAATGGCCACATGGTGGCCATATTGGATCGAATCACAAAACAAATCAATGTGCATATGTATGACATAGGTCAATGTCCTTGTACCAAGTTTGAATAAAATTGGTTGAGATATGCCTGAGTTATGGCTCTGTACATGAAAAAATCGTAACAAAATGGCCGCATGGTGGCCATATTGGATCGTATCACAAAACAAATTGATGTGTATAGCTATGACATTGGTCAATGTCCTTGTACCAACTTTGAATAAAATCTGCCTGAGTTATGACTCTGTACATGAAAAAATCGTAATAAAATGGCCGCCTGCTGGCGGCCATATTGGATCGTATCACAAAACAAATCAATGTGCATATGTATGACATAGGTCAATGTCCTTGTACCAATTTTGAATGAAATTGGTTGAGATATGCCTGAGTTATGGCTCTGTACATGAAACAATCGTAACAAAATGGCCACCTGGCGGCCATATTGGATTGTATCACAAAACAAATTGATGTGCATAGCTATGACATTGGTCAATACATGTCAATGTCCTTGTATCAACTTTGAATAAAATCTGTAGAAACATGCCTGAGTTATGGCTCTGTACATGAAAAAATCGTAACAAAATGGCCGCCTGGCGGCCATATTGGATGGTATCACAAAACAAATTGACGTGCATATGTATGACATAAGTCAATGTCCTTGTACCAATTTTGAATGAAATTGGTTGAGATATGCCTGAGTTATGGCTCTGTACATGAAACAATTGTAACAAAATGGCCGCCTGGCGGCCATATTGGATCGTATCACAAAACAAAATGATGTGTATAGCTATGACATTGGTTAATGTCCTTGTACTAACTTTGTATAAAATCAGTTGAAACATGCCTGAATTATGGCTCTGTACATGAAAAAATCGTAATAAAATGGCCGCCTGGCAGCCATATTGGATCGTATCACAAAACAAATCGACGTGCATCTGTATGACATATGAAGTAATCCTTGTACCAAGTTTGAATGAAATCGCTTCTGGCATCTCTGAGATATCTGCGTGAACGGACGGACGGACGCACGCACGCACGCACGCACGCACACACGCACGCGCGCACGGACGCACGCACACACGCACGGACATGACCAAACCTATAAGTCCCCCCGGACGGTGTCCGTGGGGACTAAAACAAAAAAAATCTCAACACAAAACATGACACTTTAGTTTACTGATTCTGACCAATTCTTCATTCTTTAACACCTACCATGCACCGTACTATGTTTCCATGTGAAGTGAAAACATATTGTGACTTATACAGTCACAGTACCAGTACAGGTCTCATGTTAAGCAATATGACAAGAATTTTCTAACCAACATACATTCTATTTGACTGGTGTATTACTCCCAAAGTTCAACTGAAATTATTGTGTGTGGCAGTCAGAAATATCAGCAGATAATATTATCTCCATAGTGGAAAAGGGATTGACCTCGATAACCAACGTGAAAAGTTAGAAAGCATTGTCATGAAAGCAATGCCTTAAGACATGTAATAATTGTTTATGTACAAGAGAAATTTGCTTCAGGTCAACACGTGATCTCAGTCTGCACAAATCAAGGAGCATTGTGGGTAGCATCACTTTCTATGCACTGAAATATACACTGAAATGTACAGACAAAATCAGATTTAGCAATAAAAATCCTAGATTTTGTCATTGAGCACTTTGCTGCTAAAAGTGAATGTATAAATTAAGATTCAAGATCTCTACATTGTAAGAGTATGAATCAGTATGAGCCAGACAGAAATATCCAAAAAGTCTCAATGAACTCGGAGAGCCAACACTGTAACCTTTGACCCTAATCAAGTACTAGTAATGTTAGCTTTGTGTTGTGCTACCTTTATGGAGTAGCAATGCCATTGACCTTCAGTACTACAAAACTGTATCCAGAAATTAAACCACTTTTGAAATCATTTTTCCTCACTTTAAACATGGGATTAAACATTAGCAATAACTTCTGACATCAATGTGGATCTTGAATATAATTTTGGCAAACAAGGGGGAAACAAAGTAAAACTACCCAAAAAATAAAAAAAAAATTTCTCTAAAAAAACAATGATTCAATTCAGGAGAAATTCCTGACTCTCCAACTGCATCACTTCCTGTCCTAGTTTTTGCATTACTTGTGTTTTCTTGTACAATCATGCAATATGCAGAGAGGATGCATGAACCTTAAGGAACAGATATCATTACTTTGTACTTTAAGTAATTTTGTGTTATTATATATAGATAGATAGATAGATAGATAGATATGTATCTGTGTGTGTTTGTGTGTGTGTTCACTATTTACAATTAAGCCATACCTCAGATTGAATATTACTGCATGGATATGAGTATACTCTCCAACTGCATCACTTCCTGCCCTAGATAGATAGATAGATAGATAGATAGATAGATAGATAGATAGATAGATAGATAGATAGATAGATAGATAGATAGATGTGTGTGTGTGTATGTGTGTGTTTGTGTGTTTGTTATTTACAATTTAAATAAAAGCCATACCTCAGACAGAATATTACTACATCTTCATCTTCCAGGATATTTACATAGTCTGCACACCATTCCTTGCATCCATCATATTGTGCAGGTTGTCTGCAAATACAATAACATCATTATTGAATTACCTCAGGTTTCCATCATCTGGGCCCACAGCTAACTGAAACGTTGCGGATTGATATATTTGGAGAAACAAACAACAACCTTTCAGGGAGTGAAGAGTTCTGTGATACTCCTACATGAAGCAAAATTGATGCTGCAACATTATCAATGTTATCTATATATATATAACATAAATGACCCATATGGCAAGCATCACTTGTCTCATTTGCATTTCATATTTTTGAAGCAGTCATGGCTTAATAGATTCAGAAGTGTGCAGGTATTCTATGACCTACAATATTACAAAAATAATTGGACACAGCAGAAAACCTTTAGTAACTCTGTGGATCAAATGAGCTGCAATGACAATTGAACACCATGCCACAAGTCATGTTGGGGTCACAGAATATCCACACATGAATGACGGGTACTCTTAAGTCAAAATGAATTTCACGTGTGTAAAATCAGCCCCTGCTCTTCACCCATTTCCTGACAAAAATCACAACATAAACCTGTTTTCAATGCAATAAATAGTAATTTTTTACTCGAAGTTTCAGTCTGGAGGGAGGAAAAACATGCCTTGTAATATTCTCAACAAAAGAGATGCACTACATGTGCCAATTAAGCTGACATACCGCTCCTGTCTCAAGCACCAACTTGCTACGCAGATGTGTGCCATGATTTGTACTGAATTTTAGTCTATTGCTTTAAATGCTGTGTCTTACCTCGACAAAGTCTAATAGCCAGATGTATGCTCCCCGTGATGACAGTGGATTTCTGTCATTCTGCGGAGGTATCTCAGTTGACAGAGGTGTGGCAGCATTTTCACATTGTAGAATTGTCCCAGGGGATGTTTGCTGTGTTGACACTGGATTTCTGTCATTCTGTGGAGATATCTTGGTTGACAGAGGTGTGACAGCATTTTCACGTTGTAGAATTGTCCAAGGGGATGTTTGCTGTGTTGATAGTGGATTTCTGTCATTCTGTGGAGACATCTTGGTTGACAGAGGTGTGACAGCATTTTCACGTTGTAGAATTGTCCCAGGGGATGTTTGCTGTGTTGATAGTGGATTTCTGTCATTCTGTGGAGATATCTTGGTTGACAGAGGTGTGGCAGCATTTTCACGTTGTAGAAATGTCCCATGGGATGTTTGCTGTGTTGACACTGGATTTCTGTCATTCTGTCGAGATATCTTGGTTGACAGAGGTGTGACAGCATTTTCACATTGTAGAATTGTCCCAGGGGATGTTTGCTGTGTTGATAGTGGATTTCTGTCATTCTGTGGAGTATCTCAGTTGACAGTGTGTGGCAGCATTTTCACGCTGTGGAATTGTCCCAGGGATGTTTGCTGTGTTGATAGTGGATTTCTGTCATTCTGTGGACATATCTTGGTTGACAGGTGTGGCAGCATTTTCACGTTGTAGAATTGTCCCAGGGATGTTTGCTGTGCTGATGGTGGATGTCTATCATTCTGTGGAGATATCTTGGTTGACAGAGGTGTGGCAGCATTTTCACTTTGTAGAATTGTCCCAGGGGATTTATGCTGTGTTGACACTGGATTTCTGTCATTCTGTGGAGGTATCTCAGTTGACAGAGGTGTGACAGTACTTTCACTTTGTAGAATTGTCCCAGGGGATGTATGCTGTGTTGACACGGGATTTCTGTCATTCTCTGGAGATATCTCAGTTGACAGAGATGTGGCAGCATTTTCACGTTGTTGAATTGTCCCAGGGGATGTTTGTTGTGTTGATAGTGGATTTCTGTCAATCTGTGGAGATATCTTGGTTGACAGAGGTGTGGCAGCATTTTCACTTTGTAGAATTGTCCCAGGGGATGTTTGCTGCGTTGACAGTGGTTTTCTGTCATTCTGTGGAGATATCTTGGTTGACAGAGGTATGACAGCGTTTTCTCGTTTTAGAATTGCCCCAGGGGATGTTTGCTGTGTTGATAGTGGATTTCTGTCACTCTGTGGAGGTATCTCAGTTGACAGAGGTGTGACAGTATTTTCACGTTGTAGAATTGTCCCAGGGGATGTTTGCTGTGTTGATAGTGGATTTCTGTCATTCTGTGGAGATATCTTGGTTGACAGAGGTGTGGCAGCATTTTTACGTTGTAGAATTGTCCCGGATGTTTGCTGTGTTGACACGGGATTTCTGTCATTCTGTGGACATATCTTGGTTGACAGAGTGTGGCAGCATTTTCACATTGTAGAATTGTCCCAGGGGATGTTTGCTGTGTTGATAGTGGATTTCTGTCATTCTGTGGAGATATCTTGGTTGACAGAGGTGTGGCAGCATTTTTACTCTGTAGAATTGTCCCGGATGTTTGCTGTGTTGACACGGGATTTCTGTCATTCTGTGGACATATCTTGGTTGACAGGTGTGGCAGCATTTTCACATTGTAGAATTGTCCTAGAGGATGTTTGTTGTGCTGATAGTGGATTTCTGTCATTCTGTGGAGATATCTCAGTTGACAGAGGTGTGGCAGCATTTTCACTTTGTAGAATTGTCCAAGGGGATGTTTGCTGTGTTGACACTGGATTTCTGTCATTCTGTGGAGGTATCTCAGTTGACAGAGGTGTGACAGTACTTTCACTTTGTAGAATTGTCCCAGGGGATGTATGCTGTGTTGACACGGGATTTCTGTCATTCTGTGGAGATATCTCAGTTGACAGAGGTGTGACAGCATTTTCACGTTGTAGAATTGTCCCAGGGGATGTTTGCTGTGTTGATAGTGGATTTCTGTCAATCTGTGGAGATATCTTGGTTGACAGAGGTGTGGCAGCATTTTCACTTTGTAGAATTGTCCCAGGGGATGTTTGCTGCGTTGATAGTGGATTTCTGTCATTCTGTGGAGATATCTTGGTTGACAGAGGTATGACAGCGTTTTCTCGTTTTAGAATTGCCCCAGGGGATGTTTGCTGTGTTGATAGTGGATTTCTGTCATTCTGTGGAGATATCTTGGTTGACAGAGGTGTGGCAGCATTTTCACGTTGTAGAATTGTCCCAGGGATGTTTGCTGCGTTGACAGTGGTTTTCTGTCTTCTGTGGAGATATCTTGGTTGACAGAGGTATGACAGCGTTTTCTCGTTTTAGAATTGCCCCAGGGGATGTTTGCTGTGTTGATAGTGGATTTCTGTCATTCTGTGGTGATATCTTGGTTGACAGAGGTGTGACAGCGTTTTCTCGTTTTAGAATTGTCCCAGGGGATGTTTGCTGTGTTGATAGTGGATTTCTGTCATTCTGTGGAGATATCTTGGTTGACAGAGGTGTGACAGCATTTTCACGTTGTAGAATTGTCCCAGGGAATGTTTGTTGTGTTGATAGTGGATTTCTGTCATTCTGTGGAGATATCTTGGTTGACAGAGGTGTGGCAGCATTTTTACTTTGTAGAATTGTCCCGGATGTTTGCTGTGTTGACACGGGATTTCTGTCATTCTGTGGACATATCTTGGTTGACAGGTGTGGCAGCATTTTCACATTGTAGAATTGTCCTAGGGGATGTTTGCTGTGTTGATAGTGGATTTCTGTCATTCTGTGGAGATATCTTGGTTGACAGAGGTGTGGCAGCATTTTCACGTTGTAGAATTGTCCCAAGGGATGTTTGCTGTGTTGATAGTGGATTTCTGTCATTCTGTGGAGATATCTTGGTTGACAGAGGTGTGGCAGCATTTTCACGTTGTAGAATTGTCCCAGGGGATGTTTGCTGTGTTGATAGTGGATTTCTGTCATTCTGTGGAGATATCTTGGTTGACAGAGGTGTGGCAGCATTTTCACGTTGTAGAATTGTCCCAAGGAATGTGTGCTGTGTTGATAGTGGATTTCTGTCATTCTGTGGAGATATCTTGGTTGACAGAGGTGTGGCAGCATTTTCACGTTGTAGAATTGTCCCAGGGGATGTTTGTTGTGTTGATAGTGGATTTCTGTCATTCTGTGGAGATATCTTGGTTGACAGAGGTGTGGCAGCATTTTCACGTTGTAGAATTGTCCCAGGGGATGTTTGTTGTGTTGATAGTGGATTTCTGTCATTCTGTGGAGATATCTTGGTTGACAGAGGTGTGACAGCATTTTCACGTTGTAGAATTGTCCCAGGGGATGTTTGCTGTGTTGACACTTGATTTCTGTCATTCTGTGGAGATATCTTGGTTGACAGAGGTGTGACAGCATTTTCACGTTGTAGAATTGTCCCAGGGGATGTTTGCTGTGCTGATAGTGGATTTTTGTTCTTCTGTGGAGATATCTTGGTTGACAGGTGTGGCAGCATTTTCACATTGTAGAATTGTCCCAGGGGATGTTTGTTGTGTTGATAGTGGATTTCTATCTATCTGTGGAGATATCTTGGTTGACAGAGGTGTGACAGCATTTTCACGTTGTAGAATTGTCCCAGGGGATGTTTGTTGTGTTGATAGTGGATTTCTGTCATTCTGTGGAGGTATCTCAGTTGACAGAGGTGTGACAGCATTTTCACTTTGTAGAATTGTCCCAGATGTTTGCTGTGTTGACACTTGATTTCTGTTATCATTGAAAGTTGTGTCCCTAGCGGAGCCTGCAGAAGAAAGAGGTACACTGTAAATAAAACTATCAGTATCAGTATAGGCTAATCGTAATGCGCCGATAGACACATCTTAGTTTGGTTTGCAATGATGACTACTCATGTTACTTACTTGAAATTGAACGCTTTGTCAACTATTGTTATAGAAATTACTTGGTTTTGAATGTTAACAAGACGAAGGAAATGTTAATTGATTTTCGTATGCAGCCAATTGAGCCTGACCCAGTTGTTATAAATGTGAAAATGTATACAGAGTTGTGACTTATGAGTACTTGGGTATCACTATTGATAGTATATTATGCTGGTGTTTTCATGTTGAAGCAATTTTGAAAAAGCTTAATTCCCGTATGTATTGTCTTCGAAATTAAGGTCTTTTAATGTAAGAAAAGAGATCCTGTCTGCATTTTACAATGCCGTTATCAGCAGTGTATTAAGTTATTATGTAGTCTGGGGTTGTAACATCTCAAAGCAAGAGAAAGCTAGGCTTGACAAAATCATAAAGAAGGCGGAAACAATCATCGGAATTTCTCAGCGACAAGTTGACCTTATCTACCACGACCGACTTGATAACAAAGTAACCCTTATTCTGACCTACAAGACTCATCCTCTATATAACGACTTGGTCGACAACGCATTGTTAGAAGTGGCAGACTTAGGCCACCGGTAGCCCGTACTCAGCACCACGCAAACTCTATTCCACAAGTTGTCAGTCTTTTTAACCTAAATTTTAATTGTGGAAATTGACAGCCATGTCCATTTTTTTTTCTGTTTTCACTTTCATTGCCTTGTGCTTTTGTGCATTTTGACTTTTGAATCGTTTTTTTAACGTTTGTCAAGCAGGCATTCAATGTGCCCTTTTAGAGATTTAATAAAGTTTTCTCTTCCTGTCTCAACAATCATGTTCAATATTTTGTAATCTCTGATTTTCATTGTACATCCAAACAAAAATTTCAGTAAAGTAGCTTTTGGATTCAAGGAAAACGACATTTCTTTAAGGCGATGTGTGAAACTACAAATTAATTATCAATCAAGTTAAAGTAGCCAGGTAATTGTGGGTAAAAAGTAAATAGGAAAGTATGAGGCAGTGTCTGAGAGTAATGATATTGGTAGTTATGTGTAAGTAATATGAAAATAAAATGCAGTCAATGTAAAATGTAAAATGTTACTTAGTCCATAGCTATGTTTGCAAAATTAGTGAAACTGGCGATATCGAGCTTCAAAGTCGACGTTCTGAGAGGAGTGGAACAAGAGAAAATTGCGAAATATATAAACTCCTGAAGAGAAAAAAAAAAGAAAATTATTTTTTCAACATAAAATGATCATCGTAGATTGTACATAGCCGAGTGGTGGTTAGAAATAATATAAATTACAGAGTGCAACATCGCGATGCTCTTTTGTTAGCAAGGCTGGTTTTCGCCCGAGTGCTCATGGTTGAATGAGATTAACTGTTAAATGGCGGCGGATACGACGCTTCTCTCGCATAGAGAGAGAAAAGTAGGCTTTGAGTAAGTTTGCAAGTGCGGCTGGCCACATCGTGTACCTAGGCGACGTGGGTGTGCTCTAAAACGAAGATCAATGCAAGTTTGGATTCAAAATCGGCTGTTTTCGGAGGAGAAACTGCCTGCCGTATTTCCAAGGAGGGCCAGCGGTTTTTTTAGCTCACGTGTGTAAACACGTGGGCTAATGTCATAGCGATGTCTGTCTGTCTGTCCGTGTGTGTGTGTGTCTGTCTGTTTACACGATAACTCAAAAACGCCTTAACGGATTCATATCAGATTTGGTACACAGGTACCATGTGCTACTTGCAAGAACTGATTAGATTTTGGTTAGTGTGGCTTGCATATTAATGAAGTTATGCAATATTGTTTTTTTTTCCAAACAATGGTTTCCCTATGGAGACGGTAATGACAGTGTAGACATATATCAAGAAATACTGCACAAAATTTCATGAAACTTTTCACAGATGACAATCTAAGAACATTATGATGATACTGTGAGTGTCATGTCAATTATCTGCTCATTTGCATATATAATGAACTTTTGTTATTGGTGACATAACTCTGAAATTCCTGCACCAAACTTGATGATACTTGCAACAAATATTGATCTGATATATATCTAATTATGCTTAGAAGCATTAGGCAGTGTCAAGTTCATAAATAGCTCATTTGCATATTTTATGAAGGTTTGTAATTAGTCATATAACTCCGATATAACTTGACCAAATGTGATGAAATCTGCTGCAGATACTGATCCGACTGATATCTAACTGTAGTGTAAAGCATTAAGTAGTGTGAAATTAATGAAGGGTTCATTTGCATATTTAATGAACTTTGTAATTAGGTATATAACTCTGAAATTACGGCACCCAAGTCAGTGAAATTGGGTACAGATATTGTTTTGATAAATATCTAATTGTACTGAGAAGCATTTGGCAGTGTCAAGTTAACAAATAGGTCATTTGCATATTTTATGAAGTTTAGTAATAAGTGATATAACTGCAAAATAACTGCACCAAATGTGATGAAATCTGCTGCAGATACTGATCCGACAGATATCTAATTGTGGTGTAGAGCATTTACTTGTGTGAAGTTAATTAAGGGTTTATTTGCATATTTAATGAACTTTGTAATTAGTGATATTACTCCAAAATTACAGCGTTAAATTTGATGAAACTTGCTACCGATGTTGATCTGATAAAAATCCAATTGTACTGAGAAGCATTGAACAGTGCCAAGGTAATAATTAGCTCATTTGCATATTCCATGAAGTCTTATAATTAGTCATATAACTCCGAAATAACTGCATCAAATGTGATGAAACTGCTGCACATACTGATACGACAGATATCTTACTGTTTTGTAAAGCATTTAGTAGTGTAAAGTTAATTAAGGGTTCATTTGCGTCTTTAATGAACTTTGTAATTAGGTATATAACTCTGAAATTTCGGCACTAAAATTTGGTGAAACGTGCTACAGATATTGATTTGATAAATATTAATTGTGCTATGAATCATTGAACAGTGTCAAGCACTTTTGTGGACGGACCGTGTGTCAAGTTAATGTAGGGTTTATTTGCATATTTAATGAACTTTGTAATAAGTGATATTACTCTAAAATTACAGCATTAAATTAAATAAAACGTGCTACAAATGTTGATCTGATTGATATCTAATTGTCCCATAAAGCATTGAGCAGTGTCAAGTTAATTGACAGCTCATTTGCATATTAAATAAAGTTTTGTAATTAGTGATTAAACTCTGAGATATGTGTGAAGTTTAAAAAAAGCCTGCTACATATAAAGATAACATATATCTCATTGTTCTGTGAAGCGTACTACTATTAATTAACCTGTTGTAAAACACGTGAGCATATTCAGTTCATATCTGGTTTTTATATAAGTCTGCAGAGCTGTGGTGGGAGGCCGTATAACGCCGTAACACAAAGCCCTGCCATGCAGAGCTAACATGGGAATAATCTTTACCAGATCAACACAACACTCTACAAAACGGGTCCGACATATCAGTCTCGCGACTTAAAACTCTGCCCGACGATGACTTTCATCGCGCACGTCCGTATTTTGAAGCCCGCGTGAGTCAAAGACCTACTCCGTACTCGCAGTTCATTTTAAACCGGCGTGTGAAACGGGGTAAGAAAACACAAAATAACAAGATATACGTTATTAGCTCACGTGTGTAAACACGTGGGCTATTGTCATAGCGATGTCTGTCTGTCTGTCCGTGTGTGTGTGTGTGTGTGTGTGTGTGTGTTAATGTGTGTGTGTGTGTGTGTGTCTGTCTGTCTGTTTACACGATAACTCAAAAACGCTTGAACGGATTCAAGTCAGATTTGGTACACAGGTACCATATGCTACTTGCAAGAACTGATTAGATTTTGGTTAGTGTGGCTTGCATATTAATGAAGTTATGCAATATCGTTTTTTTTCCGTACAATGGTTTCCCTATGGAGACGGTAATGACAGTGTAGACATATATCAAGAAATACTGCACAAAATTTCATGAAACTTTTCACAGATGACAATCTCAGAACATTATGATGGTACTGTGAGTGTCATGTCAATTGCCTTCTCATTTGCATATTTAATGACCTTTTGTTATTAGTGAGATAACTCTGAAATTCCTGTACCAAACTTGATGATACTTGCAACAAATATTGATCTGATATATATCTAATTATACTTTGAAGCATTGGGCAGTGTCAAGTTAATAAATAGGTCATTTGCATATTTTATGAAGTTTTGTAATTAGTCATATAACTCCAATATAACTTCACCAAATGTGATGAAATCTGCTGCAGATACTGATCCGACAGATATCTAATTGTGGTGTAGAGCATTTACTTGTGTGAAGTTAATTAAGGGTTTATTTGCATATTTAATTAACTTTGTAATTAGTGATATTACTCCAAAATTACAGCGTTAAATTTGATGAAACTTGCTACAGATGTTGATCTGATAAATATCCAATTGTACTGAGAAGCATTGAACAGTGTCAAGGTAATAATTAGCTCATTTGCATATTTCATGAAGCTTTATAATTAGTCATATAACTCCGAAATAACTGCATCAAATGTGATGAAAACTGCTGCAGATACTGATCTGGCAGATATCTAACTGTGGTGTAAAGCATTTAGTAGTGTGAAATTAATTAAGGGTTCATTTGCATATTTAATGAACTTTGTAATTAGGTATATAACTCTGAAATTACGGCACCCAAGTCAGTGAAATTGGGTACAGATATTGTTTTGATAAATATCTAATTGTACTGAAAAGCATTTGGCAGTGTCAAGTTAACAAATAGGTCATTTGCATATTTTATGAAGTTTTGTAATTAGTGATATAACTCCAAAATAACTGCACCAAATGTGATGAAATCTGCTGCAGATACTGATCCGACAGATATCTAATTGTGGTGTAGAGCATTTACTTGTGTGAAGTTAATTAAGGGTTTATTTGCATATTTAATGAACTTTGTAATTAGTGATATTACTCCAAAATTACAGCGTTAAATTTGATGAAATTTGCTACAGATGTTGATCTGATAAATATCCAATTGTACTGAGAAGCATTGAACAGTGTCAAGGTACTAAAAAACTCATTTGCATATTCCATGAAGTCTTATAATTAGTCATATAACTCCGAAATAACTGCATCAAATGTGATGAAAACTGCTGCACATACTGATATGACAGATATCTAATTGTGGTGTAGAGCATTTACTTGTGTGAAGTTAATTAAGGGTTTATTTGCATATTTAATGAACTTTGTAATTAGTGATATTACTCCAAAATTACAGCGTTAAATTTGATGAAACGTGCTACAGATGTTGATCTGATAAATATCCAATTGTACTGAGAAGCATTGAACAGTGTTAAGGTAATAATTAGCTCATTTGCATATTTTATGAAGCTTTATAATTAGTCATATAACTGCGAAATAACTGCATCAAATGTGATGAAAACTGCTGCATATACTGATCTGACAGATATCTAACTGTGTTGTAAAGCATTAAGTAGTGTGAAATTAATTAAGGGTTCATTTGCATATTTAATGACATTTGTAATTAGGTATATAACTCTGAAATTACGGCACCCAAGTCAGTGAAATTGGGTACAGATATTGTTTTGATAAATATCTAATTGTACTGAGAAGCATTGGCAGTGTCAAGTTAACAAATAGGTCATTTGCATATTTTATGAAGTTTTGTAATTAGTGATATAACTCCAAAATAACTGCACCAAATGTTATGAAATCTGCTGCAGATACTGATCCGACAGATATCTAATTGTGGTGTAGAGCATTTAGTTGTGTGAAGTTAATTAAGGATTTATTTGCATATTTAATGAACTTTGTAATTAGTGATATTACTCCAAAATTACAGCGTTAAATTTGATGAAACTTGCTACAAATGTTGATCTGATAAATATCCAATTGTACTGAGAAGCATTGAACAGTGTCAAGGTACTAATTAGCTCATTTTCATATTCCATGAAGTCTTATAATTAGTCATATAACTCCGAAATAACTGTATCAAATGTGATGAAAACTGCTGCACACACTGATATGACAGATATCTATTGTGGTGTAGAGCATTTACTTGTGTGAAGTTAATTAAGGGTTTATTTGCATATTTAATGAACTTTGTAATTAGTGATATTATTCCAAAATTACAGCGTTAAATTTGATGAAACGTGCTACAGATGTTGATCTGATAAATATCCAATTGTACTGAGAAGCATTGAACAGTGTCAAGTTAATAATTAGCTCATTTGCATATTCCATGAAGTCTTATAATTAGTCATATAACTCCGAAATAACTGCATCAAATGTGATGAAAACTGCTGCACATACTGATACGACAGATATCTTACTGTGTTGTAAAGCATTTAGTAGTGTAAAGTTAATTAAGGGTTCATTTGCATATTTAATGAACTTTGTAATTAGGTATATAACTCTGAAATTTCGGCACTAAAATTTGGTGAAACGTGCTACAGATATTGATTTGATAAATATTTAATTGTGCTATGAATCATTGAACAGTGTCAAGCACTTTTGTGGACGGACCGTGTGTCAAGTTAATGTAGTGTTTATTTGCATATTTAATGAACTTTGTAATAAGTGACATTACTCTAAAATTACAGCATTAAATTAAATAAAACGTGCTACAAATGTTGATCTGATGGATATCTAATTGTCCCATAAAGCATTGAGCAGTGTCAAGTTAATTGACAGCTCATTTGCATATTAAATAAAGTTTTGTAATTAGTGATTAAACTCTGAGATCTGTGTGAAGTTTAAAAAAAGCCTGCTACATATAAAGATAACATATATCTCATTGTTCTGTGAAGCGTACTACTATTAATTAACCTGTTGTAAAACACGTGAGCATATTCAGTTCATATCTGGTTTTTATATAAGTCTGCAGGGCTGTGGTGGGAGGCCGTATCACTCTCGAAGCTGGTCCGAAATTTGCATATTTCTACACTATGCAAATAATATGTTAATGAGTTTGGTCGTCCGCGGGTACAATCCAAGATGGCTGCTTCACAAAAATTTGCCGTGAAAGTATCGGACTTTGAAGGTTCATAATTCGTCTTCATTCCTTTAACTGCTCTTTATTTAGTCATTTTTGGCCAAATTGTACCTTAAATATTTAAATCAATGAGGTTTTCAAAGGCTAAATAAAATAACTTTAAGATTCAGTTGTTGTGAATTTTGCGTACGGTCTCTCGCTGCTGCCTCAGCTGAGCTCGGCTACGTACTCGGGTATGTAAATGTGGTTTTCACCACGTCACCTGTCTTGTGCAGAGTTCATAGTTCGTATACATATTCATAGTGTATCTCTGCATTCTGATTGGAAGTTTGAATGCTCTCTGATCTTGCCAACGCAAACGACGCAGTGTTGAATGCTGGCGTGTAGCACTGATGGGCAAATGCGGAAGTAACTCGTCGACGAGTATTTTGCTCTCGCGACTGTTTATTTGACGATACCAGGCGATCATGCTTTACAATGATACTTGTTTTGCTATTTACTTCTTTGGTAGGAATAATTAGTGAATTTATAACATGAAACCCGTTTTTATAACATTTGTGCACAGCAACATCGGCGAGCTAGGGAAGTGTACGCAGTACAGCATGTACTGTGTGGGTTACATTGGTATACCGTACCGGACTACCGCGGCTCCATGCGTGAATACGTGATCACATTATCTGTTTTTCCGTCTAAAATAAAATTGTTTAAATTCAATGAGAACGCAGTTGAACTTTATGTATATACATGTGTATCGTTTTTTTTAATGATCAGCCACCTTGGTGTTGGCAGTAACATGGATGTACATCCATGGTAGTAATTGTACAGACAACAGTTTGTGAATGACAGAAAATTGATCAGGATATCATCAGTCATCGAAGCTGTCTCCATCTTCTTCTTCGTCATCTCCATCTGTGTATTCTATTACTTCAACCATGTTTTCTTCAGCAAGATCATATTCAATATTGATCTCATCAGTTTCTTCGATTTCCAAGGCTTCTGTGGTTTGCCCTTCGTTGGTTTCGTCAAAAACAATGTCATCAATTAAGCTGTCAACTTGATCTCCAGTATTGGCACAATTTAAACAATTGCACCCTGGGCCACAGGCATGATTTGACTTTTTACATTTGCAAAGTTTATTTTTGCACCCAGATTTTTCACATTTACACCCTTTGGTATAGAATGCCACCCTTTCCTGTACTTGGGACAAATTTTCTGGTGAATCCCATATGGGTGATAACTTGTTGCCATTGACAACATAGCCAGAGTTGTCATATCCATGTAAGACAATCTGGCCCCTTTCTGACTGTGACCATAAATCAGAGATGAAACAAGTTCTGAGCCAATGGTATTTTAAAGCTGTTGGGTTTGGAATTAGATCCTCCTCCCTCTGAATTCTAACTTGGATGGTATTTCTGATTTTTTCAAGCCACTGAATATGCAATTCCAATTCAGTGTCAAACGTTTCATCCCGTTTCATTGCTTTAAACAGGTCATATGGGCTGTCATGTTGTGGTTTAAACTCACTGTGATGTTTCTGGTAGTAAATAGTTCCAATTAAACGATAAAAAGACAGAAGGCCTTTTTCCCAGGTGTCACTCTCTGTGTCTGCAAGAGTGCCTGAGGTGGGAATTCCACCAGAAACAAATTCTGAATATTGGAAAAATTCTTTCAGAAATGCTGCTTTTCCACAGCCAACAAAAAATGACAAAAAGTCACAACCAGATGTGATATAGAGAGTTTGGAGACATTTTGCTCTTATGTCTTGATCAATTTGAGCAAGATCTGGATCATTTGCTAAGGCTTTAATTAATTTATTTAAATGTAGATATGACTGATCACCTGCACGTGCATTGAGTTGTATAAAGATGTTTCTGTCTGATAGCTCAGATGCCATCAGAGGTAATCCGATGTGGTAAACATCTGTATCTGGCGAGTATATGAGTATGTTCTTTTTTACTGAAACAGTGACATGGCGCCATATAAGTGTATCAGTTTCTTCATGATTCGAAAAGTATGCAGGGTTTTCATGAGAAGGGTAATTTCCACTCACAATTATTGCTTTGCCTTTCTTTTCCCCATCAAAACCCCCTGCAATGACAAACTCCTTGTCAACTCCAAGGTAGGGCTTCAGAAAGTCTGGAATTTCTTCACACAGAAAATTCACCAATAAGCGCTTATTTTTTCTGTCACCAAGAAAAACCATCCAATTTTCTTTTGGAAGTACTGTTTGCAGGTCAATTGATTCATATGCTGTACATTTTTTTGCTTTACCATCGTCTCTACGTGTTCTTTCCAAATCTTTAGGACTTGGTAAAGTTGAACTTAAAGAATGTGGGTCATCGAACAGCAAATGAACTGAGAGTGCACCTCGTCTGAAATGGGGAACAACCCACCTACTTATGGTATAGATTAAGTAGTCTTTGAATGTTTTATGATGGGATCTTATTGGCGCACACTGAATCAAAAACATACCTTCAAGTATTACCATTTCAGCTGTCCAATTCTCAGGCAGTGCCTCACTTATGATGCTGCATGTGTCATATCTTTTTTGTAATACTTTAGTTGTGTTTGATTTTGAGCTTTGATGGTGCATAGACCCATCTGCATCACAGATTGCACGTGGTAGGGGAATAAATTGCACAAAGCCTTTAATAGGCACACCAGATTTTATTGAGTGTGCAATTTGCCTTTTTAAACAGGCGTCAAGTATTTTTTTGTCAGCATCAGCTGTACGTGTTCTCCTTTTTACTACAACCTTCCCTGAAAATGTTTTAATTCCTCCTCCTCACAGGAGCTTCTGTACTAGGTTTATGTAAAAGCCTAGTAGAGATGTAGTCTGCTAGAGCTCTTTGACCTACTTCATAAAATGTCATCAGGTCTTCCTGTATTGCCCCTGTTGCTATTTCATGAGAGAACAACTTTTCCAAAGATTTTTTTTCAGAGGTTGCAGCAAAAACAGAGCTCTCACAGATTTTTTTATAATACACTCGGCACAACCCTTCATCAGTCTCCCTCATTCCCTTCTGCATTTCTCTATATCTGTTTTTGTTGACACTTTTGCCACTCTTTTCGGGAGTTATTTCAGAATGCAGATTTTTAAGGCATGAAGCCCTGAAAGGTAAATATTTTGCCATGTTGTCAAGCAATTCAGGAGAGGGCTTATGAACTGCCGTTTTGACACTTAAATTGATAAGTTGTTCATGGGCTTCATCAAGCGCAAGCTCTCTCCAGCTGAAGCCAGTTATGCTTGTTGTAAATCCCCAGACTGCAGGTGATCTAGGATGCAAGATGGTGCTTGCAGCAAATCATGGAGATGCCTTGGTATGAGACGAAGATAGGTTGACCGATCAAAAGCATGATACAAAGGGGCTAGCTGCTTGATTGATGCCATTCTCAGTGGCCAATTACTGCTACGGAAAGCCATGTAAAGAGAGATATAAGCAAAACAATCTCTGTGTATTAAAGTTGACCAGAATTTGTAGCAGTCATCTGTTTACTTCTTGTGTCAATGTAATCCAGAAATTCTGTGTGAAAATTTTCTATGGACATGTACAAGTCCTTTACAAGGCATTCTATATCATGAAAGTCAGTTCATTGTTGTTATCAAGTTTCTGTAGAGTGACGGCTTTCTCCAGTATACCTTGCATAATGGCTTTGGTATCTGATGATTCAGTTTGTGTGGCCTGTGAGGTGTCCCGTGAAAGAACAAATTCAGATATCTGATATCTGTAAAATGCTTCCCACACATTCATCAAAAATCTATGACAGCGTTTGAAATTATGACACTGTATCAGGGACTGCAATAGACCCTCCTCTTTAAATGTAGTCTTAGCAATGTCTTTCAGTCCGGCTTCCAAATATATTTTGAAAAGAACTGGCTGGGTATTCTTTAATATATGCCAGTCACCTGGCATGATAACCAGCCAATTCAATTCACTACTGTACATGTATTTTAATTTTGTCAGATGTTCAAACGTTTTCCCGTCCCCTACAACCACCAAATATTTCAATCTGGTCCCAACTTGGAATATAGCGTACAACCTTTCAATGACATGCTTCACTGTTTCAAGGTTATCGCAAGGTTCATTGAGAACACCTAGATATACAACTTTAGAAGTTTCTGTTGTAGGTAAACTGGCCTTTGACAACATGCATTTAAAATTGGGGAGCATTGTATCAGGTTGTAAGTGAATGCTGAATGCTTCTGAAAACAATAGATGAATGCATCCAATTTCAGCATACTGAATGCATTCATTTCAGTGGTAGTAATTTTGAAATCCTCAAGATTGACTTCTTTCAGTTTTGAGCCCGACCCTTCAGATATTGAGACATCAGGTAGAAACTTCTCCTGACTATACTGTGTTTCCTTGACAGACTGAATTTCCTCTGTTGTTGTTTTCCTTTTTTTGTTTTGGTGGGTGGCGCATTCACTTTCAGATTCGACAATTGCAGACGCACAGGGAAACAATCTCACACCAAAAATCTCATTCATTTACTTTGTATCACCTGCGGTCCAGCCAATCTGGCATTAGCCTGATACCATGGATTTAAGGGCATATTTTCATTGTCAAGGTCACAGAGGTCATAGTCACTATCAAGCCATTCTGTGTGTAAAAGCAATGAATACACACCATACCCATGTCGAATGATTCGAAAAGGCTCAACATTCTGATACTTTGAGCCAAATGTGTACAATAGCTTTTTGTCAGGGGTATATATCTGAACAGGGCATTTCAGGGCATAGCATAGACAGAGAAGCTCTGCGTAATCACCAGGTACTGTACTGAGTTTGACCTTTTGTGACCTTTCAAAAAAGTCAAAAAAATCAATGGTCAACAGGATGTTTTGTTCATCGATTGGTAATATTTCCTCAAGATAAGTAAGTGTCTCATCACTGCCAAGCAATACAGCAGTATAATTTCTTATCACAAGTTCTAGCTTTTTCAACACAGCTAGACTTGTAGGATTTTGCTTTAAACTGCCCTGATGGGCTAGTTTTCTGAGTACAGGATGTGCAGCTATTGCAAAACACTGAAACAGTGAAGTGGACTGACATTGCTGTATCTGCAACAACTCTGACAGTTGCCTGACTCTTGTACTGCAGTCAACAAAGTCTGCAGCAGTATTTCTTATTTTCTGAGGTTTGGGTTCAACTGCCTGGTAGGATGTGGCATGGATGCCACGGTTCTTAAATGAACTTGTAACACCAGCATAGGGTTGACCAATATCAATATTGTCAAGACTTGTAATGACAAAACTATCTGGGGTGAAGCAACTGGCAAAGTTTTCTTTTGTGGTACTCAAAACTGTCCTATTCATGATATCTCTGGCCTTAGACTTTGAACAAATCATGCCAAAAGAGTTGAGTAGGGTAATTAGTTTAGTTGAGCCACTATATGAGTCAACACAGTCTGCCAGTATGAAGTGCAATGGATATACACATTCTGTTGCAATATATGAAAGGTGACACAAATTATAGAACACCTTTAGCATACGCTTATGTTTGTTTAATGATGTTGGACTGTAAAACCCAAGATAGTGTTCATCCCAGCTGAATGATTTCCTATGTAGATCAGATCTTTCACTTTTGTTCATTGTGATCAAAAATAAGAAATTCCCACAAAACTGGATCTGTGCTGGTAACAGCATCATTGATTTGAAGCTGTGATAAATCAGCAGTTTCATACTTTTCAAAGAAACTGTCAGCCTGTTTGTATACTCTGCTATTAATGTCATCAGCTACAGCCAGTAACATGTTTGTAAAGCTTGGAGACTGATCTCTTGTTGTCTTTATAAGATTTTGCTCCATTTCCTTGCATGTGTCCTCAAGTTTGTCAACCTATTTTTTGTGTGAAAGTAGTGCATATGAAGCATGTCAGTTACATTTGCTCCCTGACGCAGAATTAGAGTGCCATATTTTGCATTTACCCTATACCCAGTACGTAGAGATGTAAATTGAATATGGCCATCAAATATTTTTGCCAATTCCATTCTGAAGAATGTATTTGATTTACTAGTATAATACTGCAAATCTTGTTCATGGTCACCTTGTGATCCATACATTTGTCTTACAATCTCACAATAGTGATCTCTAGCCTCTTGAAGAAGGACAGGCTCTTTTTTTAATAATTTTTGCCCAATAAAAAGTGACATTTTGTTCAGGGCTATATCACTGATATCAGTTGTATTTTTGATACTGGAGGCAATGTCTTCAATGACTTGCTGAAGGTCATGGTCTCTCGAGATTGCACCTGATGTTTTTTCCATTTTTTCAACAATGTGGTAAAGTTGCATGTAACATTTTCCACACAGTGGACTTTTTCCATCCAAACTAAAATTCATGTAGTCACCATGATCATGGAAAAAGCCATTGATTAAGTCAACATTTGACGGAAACCGCACATTCGATGTAATGCGCTTCCTACAATCTGGCATGCTACAGTATTTTCTGTTTTTTTCCATCCATTTATTGTAGTGTTCTGGACAAAGACACACTATGTCAGGAATGGAAGTATCGATATCACTGGAGTGGAGATTAAACTGTGTTAGAAAGAGGTTTTTGTCATCAACAGCAGTGGAGTGTAAACCTGGGCCAGTTAAAGTACAGATAAAACAATTGGCCTCTGTGACATCAATTATTGGTGCTTTCTCATCATCCCCTCCATCTCTTCCAGAAAATTCTTTATCTAAAGCTAGGCGACACGCATTGCAGAAACAATACTGTTCATTCATGCCCCTAGATTTTAACCAGAGGACATATTCCTCTGGTTTTCCCACAACATGGTACCATCTGTTTGTTTTTTCTATCCCACATTTACCACATGGACCACACTTATTCTTATCTGGATGAGCTTTTGCTTTATGTGACCTCACACCTCCAAGTCCAGAGATATTGATCAAAAGCACTTTCTTGTGCAATGTGTGTGACTTGAAACAGCCATACAATGGCTGGCCTTCTGAGAATAATTTAAAACTAGTCTCCTGTAAACCGAGACTGTGGGCCACCTCTTTCTGAATATCACATGAGAGCGATGATTTTAAAGGAAGAATAAATTCTTTGCCTTCTAGCACAACAGTTACATGGTGCTTTTGAAATTTGTGGCATCTTTTTAGCACATACTGGCCAATTCTGGACAACCGTATTTCAATATCAGAGAGCAGGCTAATGCTACTTTTATTTCCATGACATAGCTGCATCAATCTTTTTTTCAACAGTGTCATTTCTTTGACAATGAATGTGTTTTTTGTACACTGAGCAGCCTGTTTCAAACTTAAAACCCCTTGCCTATGGAGTTTCTGACAATGTGAAACAGCTTTTGAAATCTTGACCCAGGCTCTGTGTACAGTGTTTAGATGCCTTTTCAGGGACAAAGAAATATTCACATGGCTCAACCTTTGTGCTGTTGCATATTGCACTCTTTGTGTCACAAAATTGGCAAACAATTTAAAGTGCCACTTTTGCGATTGGCCTTGGCCTGTAAAAGAAGTTACCCTCCATTTGAGAAGACTTGCTGCCGCAAGTTTTACTTCTTTCAGGGGTAACCTTCCATGTTCTGTGGCATGGCACAGTTTATGCAGTCTCAATAAAGCATCCTTACTTGCACTGCTTATGGCTAAGGATCCAAACACTCTCCTTTTCCAACAAAATAGATTTCTTTCAAACATTTTATTCTAATTTGTCAAAACTGTGACAAATGTTTTCAAAGTACGTGAATTTCTGGTGGCCAAAACTTTACCATAAACTCAAATGTTAGTAAACATAGATACGGGTACAAATGGAGAAATACCGGTGAATATTGTAAGCCAGGGCCATTGCCAGAACGGGCTGTGGTAGGTTAGCAGCCACTTATCTGCAACAAAATGTAAAGAAACATGTATTTCAGAAACTGGGTCATACTTACATGTCAACAAACAAACAAAACCATCATTATATACATTCTTGATCACGAATTTTGCTCAAAAAATAAAAGATTAAAACAACTGGGATACTGAAAATACGCGATGATATGTGATACCCAACGCGTCTCAAGCTGTTTACGCGTGGCCGCCATATTGGATTTAACGGTATTCAACACCGAACAGACCTCATTTCAAAGGCGTGTAGTTCATATTTGTCCGTTTTGAACACCAAAACTTTGCAGAAAATCATAGTAATGAGATTCAAATCCGACCAAAACTGGTTGCAAATTGAGTGAAATGTCTTGCCAACGAAAGCGACGCAGTGCTGTATAAGGCGAGGTCAACATGTCTACAAAATCGAATCTGGTGATTTCTATCACAAATTTGCCCTGATTGTTGAAAAAATTACATAGGTCACGACCAGAGGCAATATAAATGGTAACAAAATGGAAAATTCCAGAAATACTCACCTTTTGCAGTGTTTTTTCGCCGATTTTTCTAGCCGTGAAAATGGTGTAACGGTCATCGATACTAAAGTGAGGGCGCCCTTCATTTGAAGGAAATCCCTTATTATGCATGCAAATGAAGGACCCAGCTTCAAGAGTGCTATAACGCCTGTAACACAAAGCCCTGCCATGCAGAGCTAACATGGGAATAATCTTTACCAGATGAACACAACACTCTACAAAAACGGCTCCGACATATCAGTCTCGCGACTTACAAACTCTGCCCGACGATGACTTTCATCGCGCACGTCCGTATTTTGAAGCCCCGCGTGAGTCAAAGACCTACTCCGTACTCGCAGTTCATTTTAAACCGGCGTGTGAAAGGGGGTAAGAAAACACAAAAAAAACAAGATATACGTTTTTAGCTCACGTGTGTAAACACGTGGGCTATTGTCATAGCGATGTCTGTCTGTCTGTCCGTGTGTGTGTGTGTGTGTGTGTGTGTGTGTGTGTGTGTGTCTGTCTGTCTGTCTGTCTGTTTACACGATAACTCAAAAACGCCTGAACGGATTCAAGTCAGATTTGGTACACAGGTACCATATGCTACTTGCAAGAACTGATTAGATTTTGGTTAGTGTGGCTTGCATATTAATGAAGTTATGCAATATCGTTTTTTTCCGTACAATGGTTTCCCTATGGAGACGGTAATGACAGAGTAGACATATATCAAGAAATACTGCACAAAATTTCATGAAACTTTTCACAGATGACAATCTCAGAACATTATTATGGTACTGTGAGTGTCATGTCAATTGCCTTCTCATTTGCATATTTAATGACCTTTTGTTATTAGTGAGATAACTCTGAAATTCCTGTACCAAACTTGATGATACTTGCAACAAATATTGATCTGATATATATCTAATTTACTTTGAAGCATCGAGCATTTGGCAGTGTCAAGTTCATAAATAGGTCATTTGCATATTTTATGAAGTTTTGTAATAAGTCATATAACTCTAATATAACTTGACCAAATGTGATGAAATCTGCTGCAGATACTGATCCGACTGATATCTAATTGTGGTGTAGAGCATTTACTTGTGTGAAGTTAATTAAGGGTTTATTTGCATATTTAATGAACTTTGTAATTAGTGATATTACTCCAGAAATACAGCGTTAAATTTGATAAAACTTGCTACAGATGTTGATCTGATAAATATCCAATTGTACTGAGAAGCATTGAACAGTGTCAAGGTAATAATTAGCTCATTTGCATATTCCATGAAGCTTTATAATTAGTCATATAACTGCGAAATAACTGCATCAAATGTGATGAAAACTGCTGCATATACTGATCTGACAGATATCTAACTGTGTTGTAAAGCATTAAGTAGTGTGAAATTAATAAGGGTTCATTTGCATATTAATGACATTTGTAATTAGGTATATAACTCTGAAATTACGGCACCCAAGTCTTTGAAATTGGGTACAGATATTGTTTTGATAAATATCTAATTGTACTGAAAAGCATTTGGCAGTGTCAAGTTAACAAATAGGTCATTTGCATATTTTATGAAGTTTTGTAATTAGTGATATAACTCCAAAATAACTGCACCAAATGTGATGAAATCTGCTGCAGATACTGATCCGACAGATATCTAATTGTGGTGTAGAGCATTTACTTGTGTGAAGTTAATTAAGGGTTTATTTGCATATTTAATGAACTTTGTAATTAGTGATATTACTCCAAAATTACAGCGTTAAATTTGATGAAACTTGCTACAGATGTTGATCTGATAAATATCCAATTGTACTGACAAGCATTGAACAGTGCCAAGGTAATAATTAGCTCATTTGCATATTCCATGAAGTCTTATAATTAGTCATATAACTCCGAAATAACTGCATCAAATGTGATGAAAACTGCTGCACATACTGATACGACAGATATCTTACTGTGTTGTAAAGCATTTAGTAGTGTAAAGTTAATTAAGGGTTCATTTGCATATTTAATGAACTTTGTAATTAGGTATATAACTCTGAAATTTCGGCACTAAAATTTGGTGAAACGTGCTACAGATATTGATTTGATAAATATTTAATTGTGCTATGAATCATTGAACAGTGTCAAGCACTTTTGTGGACGGACCGTTGTGTCAAGTTAATGTAGGGTTTATTTGCATATTTAATGAACTTTGTAATAAGTGACATTACTCTAAAATTACAGCATTAAATTAAAAAAAACGTGCTACAAATGTTGATCTGATGGATATCTAATTGTCCCATAAAGCATTGAGCAATGTCAAGTTAATTGACAGCTCATTTGCATATTAAATTAGTTTTGTACTTAGTGATTAAACTCTGAGATCTGTGCGAAGTTTAAAAAAAGCCTGCTACATATAATGATAACATATATCTCATTGTTGTGTGAAGCGTACTACTATTAATTAACCTGTTGTAAAACACGTGAGCATATTCAGTTCATATCTGGTTTTTATATAAGTCTGCAGGGCTGTGGTGGGAGGCCGTATAACGCCGTAACACAAAGCCCTGCCATGCAGAGCTAACATGGGAATAATCTTTACCAGATCAACACAACACTCTACAAAAACGGCTCCGACATATCAGTCTCGTGACTTACAAACTCTGCCCGACGATGACTTTCATCGCGCACGTCCGTATTTTGAAGCCCCGCGTGAGTCAAAGACCTACTCCGTACTCGCAGTTCATTTTAAACCGGCGTGTGAAAGGGGGTAAGAAAACACAAAAAAAACAAGATATACGTTATTAGCTCACGTGTGTAAACACGTGGGCTATTGCCATAGCGATGTCTGTCTGTCTGTCCGTGTGTGTGTGTGTGTGTGTGTGTGTGTGTTGTGTGTTAATGTGTGTGTGTGTGTGTGTGTGTGTCTGTGTCTGTCTGTCTGTTTACACGATAACTCAAAACGCCTGAACGGATTCAAGTCAGATTTGGTACACAGGTACCATATGCTACTTGCAAGAACTGATTAGATTTTGGTTAGTGTGGCTTGCATATTAATGAAGTTATGCAATATCGTTTTTTTCCGTACAATGGTTTCCCTATGGAGACGGTAATGACAGAGTAGACATATATCAAGAAATACTGCACAAAATTTTATGAAACTTTTCACAGATGACAATCTCAGAACATTATTATGATACTGTGAGTGTCATGTCAATTACCTTCTCATTTGCATATTTAATGACCTTTTGTTATTAGTGAGATAACTCTGAAATTCCTGTACCAAACTTGATGATACTTGCAACAAATATTGATCTGATATATATCATTATATTGATAAGCATTGGGCAGTGTCAAGTTCATAAATAGGTCATTTGCATATTTTATGAAGTTTTGTAATTAGTCATATAACTCTAATATAACTTGACCAAATGTGATGAAATCTGTTGCAGATACTGATCCGACAGATATCTAATTGTGGTGTAGAGCATTTACTTGTGTGAAGTTAATTAAGGGTTTATTTGCATATTTAATGAACTTTGTAATTAGTGATATAACTCCAGAAATACAGCGTTAAATTTGATAAAACTTGCTACAGATGTTGATCTGATAAATATCCAATTGTACTGAGAAGCATTGAACAGTGTCAAGGTAATAATTAGCTCATCTGCATATTTTATGAAGCTTTATAATTAGTCATATAACTGCGAAATAACTGCATCAAATGTGATGAAAACTGCTGCATATACTGATCTGACAGATATCTAACTGTGTTGTAAAGCATTAAGTAGTGTGAAATTAATTAAGGGTTCATTTGCCATATTAATGACATTTGTAATTAGGTATATAACTCTGAAATTACGGCACCCAAGTCTTTGAAATTGGGTACAGATATTGTTTTGATAAATATCTAATTGTACTGAAAAGCATTTGGCAGTGTCAAGTTAACAAATAGGTCATTTGCATATTTTATGAAGTTTTGTAATTAGTGATATAACTCCAAAATAACTGCATCAAATGTGATGAAAACTGCTGCATATACTGATCTGACAGATATCTAACTGTGTTGTAAAGCATTAAGTAGTGTGAAATTAATTAAGGGTTCATTTGCATATTTAATGACATTTGTAATTAGGTATATAACTCTGAAATTACGGCACCCAAGTCTTTGAAATTGGGTACAGATATTGTTTTGATAAATATCTAATTGTACTGAAAAGCATTTGGCAGTGTCAAGTTAACAAATAGGTCATTTGCATATTTTATGAAGTTTTGTAATTAGTGATATAACTCCAAAATAACTGCACCAAATGTGATGAAATCTGCTGCAGATACTGATCCGACAGATATCTAATTGTGGTGTAGAGCATTTACTTGTGTGAAGTTAATTAAGGGTTTATTTGCATATTTAATGAACTTTGTAATTAGTGATATTACTCCAAAATTACAGCGTTAAATTTGATGAAACTTGCTACAGATGTTGATCTGATAAATATCCAATTGTACTGACAAGCATTGAACAGTGTCAAGTTAATAATTAGCTCATTTGCATATTTCATGAAGTTTTATAATTAGTCATATAACTCCGAAATAACTGCATCAAATGTGATGAAAACTGCTGCACATACTGATCTGACAGATATCTAACGTGTTGTAAAGCATTTAGTAGTGTAAAGTTAATTAAGGGTTCATTTGCATCTTTAATGAACTTTGTAATTAGGTATATAACTCTGAAATTTCGGCACTAAAATTTGGTGAAACGTGCTACAGATATTGATTTGATAAATATTTAATTGTGCTATGAATCATTGAACAGTGTCAAGCATTTTTGTGGACGGACCGTGTGTCAAGTTAATGAAGGGTTTATTTGCATATTTAATGAACTTTGTAATAAGTGACATTACTCTAAAATTACAGCATTAAATTAAATAAAACGTGCTACAAATGTTGATCTGATGGATATCTAATTGTCCCATAAAGCATTGAGCAGTGTCAAGTTAATTGACAGCTCATTTGCATATTAAATTATTTTTGTAATTAGTGATTAAACTCTGAGATCTGTGCGAAGTTTAAAAAAAGCCTGCTACATATAAAGATAACATATATCTCATTGTTCTGTGAAGCGTACTACTATTAATTAACCTGTTGTAAAACACGTGAGCATATTCAGTTCATATCTGGTTTTTATATAAGTCTGCAGGGCTGTGGTGGGAGGCCGTATAACGCCGGTAACACAAAGCCCTGCCATGCAGAGCTAACATGGGAATAATCTTTACCAGATCAACACAACACTCTACAAAAACGGCTCCGACATATCAGTCTCGTGACTTACAAACTCTGCCCGACGATGACTTTCATCGCGCACGTCCGTATTTGAAGCCCCGCGTGAGTCAAAGACCTACTCCGTACTCGCAGTTCATTTTAAACCGGCGTGTGAAAGGGGGTAAGAAAACACAAAAAAAACAAGATATACGTTATTAGCTCACGTGTGTAAACACGTGGGCTATTGTCATAGCGATGTCTGTCTGTCTGTCCGTTTGTGTGTGTGTGTGTGTGTGTGTGTGGTGTGTTAATGTGTGTGTGTGTGTCTGTGTCTGTCTGTCTGTTTACACGATAACTAAACGCCTGAACTGATTCAAGTCAGATTTGGTACACAGGTACCATATGCTACTTGCAAGAACTGATTAGATTTTGGTTAGTGTGGCTTGCATATTAATGAAGTTATGCAATATCGTTTTTTCCGTACAATGGTTTCCCTATGGAGACGGTAATGACAGAGTAGACATATATCAAGAAATACTGCACAAAATTTCATGAAACTTTTCACAGATGACAATCTCAGAACATTATTATGGTACTGTGAATGTCATGTCAATAGCCTTCTCATTTGCATATTTAATGACCTTTTGTTATTAGTGAGATAACTCTGAAATTCCTGTACCAAACTTGATGATACTTGCAACAAATATTGATCTGATATATATCTAATTATACTTTGAAGCATTGGGCAGTGTCAAGTTCATAAATGTCATTTGCATATTTTATGAAGTTTTGTAATTAGTCATATAACTCTAATATAACTTGACCAAATGTGATGAAATCTGCTGCAGATACTGATCCGACTGATATCTAATTGTGGTGTAGAGCATTTACTTGTGTGAAGTTAATTAAGGGTTTATTTGCCTATTTAATGAACTTTGTAATTAGTGATATTACTCCAAAACTACAGCGTTAAATTTGATGAAACTTGCTACAGATGTTGATCTGATAAATATCCAATTGTACTGAGAAGCATTGAACAGTGTCAAGTTAATAATTAGCTCATTTGCATATTTCATGAAGTCTTATAATTAGTCATATAACTCCGAAATAACTGCATCAAATGTGATGAAAACTGCTGCATATACTGATCTGACAGATATCTAACTGTGTTGTAAAGCATTTAGTAGTGTAAAGTTAATTAAGGGTTCATTACATATTTACATATATCTTATTGTTCTGTGAAGCGCACTACTATTAATGAACCTGGTGTAAAACACGTGAGCATATTCAGTTCATATCTGGTTTTTGAGTTGCAGATCTTTGAAAGACTAGTCTTTTCGAGGGAGATATGCACGTGAAATGAGTTCATATTTTACGTCGATGGTTCGCCAGAATTCATTTTTCGCAAAGCGTTTTTTATCTGTGGAAACAGTTACGCTGTCAATGAGAACCGATCATTTGCAAAACGGACAACTTACATAAGAAGTCAGTGATTGATTTACTGCACCGATCAAAGTCAAATGGTAGTTATTTTCACACAATTTGTTGAAAATCAAAGGTTTCCTGCTGTGCCAGCTGTAGTGTCAATAGATATCTCATGGTTAAGTCTAAGAAGAGGTCATGCGTACACAAGTGGAGTGTCAGCTCAATTTTGTGGCTTATAGTGAGCAATATCTTGCTCAAACTGTGTTTATTTAAATATTTTAGCATATCTGCCACAAAGATTTGACTGATTGTCTTTGAGTGCCTGTTATCATACAGTTCCTCTAGTGGCACCTATCGGCTTATAATGAACAAAAAAATTACTGGCAGCCTAGTTTTTGTGTGCAGCTTATAATTCGCAAGACAGTGGGACATATGCCACAAAAAGAAATCGTAAGCGTAGTTATTACAGACAATTACATTTTTACCAAACAGTATTTCATGCAAAAAGACAAAACACAAAAAGAAAAATATATAATTCAATTATTCCTCACAGTACTTTGAAACAAAATATTTATCATGAAAGGCAGCCCGGTTTACTTTACAGCCGGCTGTATGGCCTGTGGCTACTAACAAAAATACAGCTTATGCACGTTTTGTACACCATACTTCATAATCATTAGCATTGACAATTAAGGCACAAAAATTAATTATTTGGGTGATCTGTACATTATATATTAAGGTACCATTATGAACAATTATAAATTGCCTGTTATGAATAAAAAGCAAGGAAACTGAAACAATTAATGCATGCAAAAACTACATGTACACACCTGTACATACTGTATAATGACACGTTGTTCACAGCACTGTACATATTGCATACAAACCTGTGTGCACAGCACATTACACACTGTATACAGACCTGTGTTCACAGCATTGTACACACTGCATACAGACCTGTCTTCACAGCACTGTAAACACTGCATACAGACCTGTGTTCACAGCACTGTACACACTGTATACAGACCTGTGTTCACAGCATTGTACACACTGCATACAGACCTGTCTTCACAGCACTGTACACACTGCATACAGACCTGTGTTCACAGCACTGTACACACTGTATACAGACCTGTGTTCACAGCAATGTATACACTGTATATACAGACCTGTGTTCACAGCACTGTGCACACTGCATGCAGACCTGTGTTCACAGCACTGTACACACCGCATACAGACCTATGTTCACAGCACTGTACACACTGCATACAGACCTGTGTTCACAGTACACTGCATACAGACCTGTGTTCACAGCAATGCACACACTGAATACATACCTGTGTTCACAGCACTGTACACACTGGATACAGACCTGTGTTAACAGCAATGCATGTACACACTGTATTCAGACCTGTGTTCTCAGCACTGTATATACTGCATGCAGACCTGACTGTGTTTTACAGCACTGTACACACGGCATACGGACCTGTGTTCACAGCACTGCACACACTGCATGCAGACCTGTGTTCACAGCACTGTACAGACTGTATACAGACCTGTGTTCATAGCACTAGTATTGTACACACTGCATGCAGACCTGCAGCCCGTAGGAAACGTGCAGATCTTCATTTAGCTGCAGCAGATCGGTTTCAGAGCTGTGACAGCTCAAACCAGCTTTAATGCAGATCTGCAGAGAGCGTTTAGAGCTGTCATTTGTCTGCTGCAGATTCGAGTGTCTCTGAAAGACGAAATGCAGACTTGTGCAGCTCTTGGCTGATCGGTCAACAGCCGTTATGCAGCTCAAAATCGTTCGAAGTAAAACTTTGTTGACACTACAATTGTTACAGCTCTGTGGCAGCTCGAAACAGTTCACTGGCAGCAAAACATGAGCCAGTCAAGGTATATTTATAGGCACCACCGTAGTTGAGTTTTCGTTTCTAGTATAGTGAAGTTATAAGGACGGTCAGGTATTTAATGAGTTCAGTCCATTTTCAAATTAAAATTTGCGTGCGTCCGTTTTGCGATCTCGGCTCAGAAAATTGATCGAGTACGCGTGTACGTGTACATGTAGTCTATCCGCGTAATCCTATGGGCATATGTATGCACATAAAAACGCCGGGAAAGCCCTGTGCATCAATGAGAAGTTGCCTTATAATTATCAACGTGTCTTCCTCAGAATCATTGTTCATTCGATGTTAAGCTGTGCTCCGTTTTACCTTTGATATTTGTAGGTCCGAGCACCGCTACTTTTGCTACTCCCCACAGGTCCGAACATCAAATCATAGACCCTTGAGAAAAACGTGTACGTTGCATGTTGTTGTTGGTTAGGCTGCATCACGCATGATGACGTCATTTATCATGTGAAAAGTTGTCCGCGATTGGTCAGATTTCGCTAAATGACCCAGGTCACGGAGGTCAAAGTGTTAGCGGCAAGACACATCGACCGTTAATCTACACGTATTGAATTAGCTTCAGGTTACTCTGTCATGTTTCTTTGCTAAACTGTGGATGAAATTTCGCCGAAAACGGTATCCAAACTTTGATAAAATGGTAGCAATTTGAACGAGTATACTTGACGACATATTCAACGTACCAATAGGTCTCGCCGTCAGGAGAAATGAGGTCAAACCATGGATATATTGCCTGCAATTGCAAACGGCATTGCAAACCGCATACCGATCCCGATGATACTATAGGTAAGTTACTTTGACATATCTCCTTCATATGCGTTTTTTATTTGTACAGACTTTTCTGAAGATTACATTCGGTATATCGAGGATATCTAGTTGCTTCAAAGTTCAAGCCAGGCATCAGTAAAACTGCCGATTTGCGATTGTACGGTTCAAGAAGACAGGGTGCTGAAATAATATACACAGTCAATCCAACACAATTGTCATCAATAAAATTGCCGATTTTCGATCACCATGTAATCAGTGTTTCATCTAGGCTTTTGATCTGCTTCATGAAAATGCTGTTGAAACAATATACCACGCGTAAATTTTCCGTACGCTGATTTTGCATATGAAAGCCTGCCAGTTGAGAGTTACGTGTACGTTCACAAAGTTCATTGCCCTAGCCCGATACGGTTTCTGTGTCACATTATCTCTGTACGATTGAGAAAAGGAGACAAACTGAAGTTTTTATGCATTGTATGGGCATGTCCATAACACTCTGAAAATAATTCTGATAGCAAAATCGACACGAACAATCGGAATTTATTGTCACAGAAACGTGTTCAGTGCAGACGGCATGCAATGAAAGAAACAGCAAAGCAAACTGTGGTGTCAATGGCCCACACAAGGGTCCTGTTTTTGAATTCAGTGAACAGACAAACTCATTTTTCGGGGCAAATAAACCCGTACAAGTTACAAGTTAAGTTCCCCAAAATTTTAAAATCCCCTCGAAAATTCCAGTGGTAGGGGACCAATCCCCCCCACCTGGTGTAGTATCCTAGATGAAACACTGTATAATATGGTTCAGTCTCAGTGCCAGCCTGCAGCCTTGCTTCACTTTCTTTTTCATCGCCAGGCCTTAACTGGCTTGTTGATAAGTTCGCTAATGTAAATTCTCACTGGATTTTAAAAGCTTGATGAACCTTTTGTCTGCACTTAAGCACTGTAAATCATATATTTTCACATTTCAGTAACTTGTGTTTCTCATTCTTCTATCATTTCAGAGTTCATCTGTGACTGGTATTAAGGCTTCACGTTGAAGGAGAACTTCACAGTTTTACACTATAAAAGTATCAAAAACGCGAGCGATTAAATTTAGAGCGTAGCCCTACATGTAGCATTGTGTCGTCTCAGCATGGAAATCCCTTGGTTTGAGGAGTAAACAGAATTTGTAAACATGTTTGCTGCGAAGTGACTTTACATAAAGTAATTCTTTTATTTCCCATGGTCCATCTGGGTGAATTGTATCTATTTAAATTACACCCTCGCGATTCTATTTTCTCATTAAATGCCAAAACAAATGTGTATTGCTTGATTTATAGTTTGATGTCCTTTCCATATAGAGGATCTCAATTTCATTACTACTTGCCGGTATTTGTTCAAAGCTTCCTATATTTATTCTATACATCAGAATAAATTTTGTTGGAATTGATAAGTACTGGAAATATTTGAATAAACTACAAGAACTTTGATCTATTTTACAATGCTGAGATTAACTCTTCACAATTTCTCAGAGAGTTTGATTCATCAAACAATGCTGAGGTAAACATCTCACAATATCTCCAACATCAGTTGTTCATGACAGTAAACTTGGACTAGTTTGTACTAGTTTTGATATAACATTATGCTAGCTTCACAAAGGTTTTAGACTTTTTTCCTTTGTTGTATTCAATGCAATTTTTCCCATAACCTTTAGTAATAAATGAGTGTTTCTTCATCCTACATCAGGTGTTATCTTTTTTTACTCACGTGTGAGGTAGGTGACGAGGATCTCCAGCTGCTTGTGTTGTATTGTTGTGAGCCATTGAAGTGAGCATGACATGAGGTAGAAATAAATATATTTTTGTGTGTACAAATAAAATATGACCCATTACATGCAGTATGATAATGGTGAATGAGCAATGTCCATTTTGAGCTGTTATATGTCTTCAAGTGGTCTAATATGAGCTGCTGTATGTCTGCAGGTCAAAAGTCATGGGCTGAAAGTTGTCTGCAATGAGCTGTGGCATGTCTGCAGGTCAAAAGTCATGGGCTGAAAGTTGTCTGCTATGAGCTGCTGCATGTCTGCAGGTCAAAAGTCATGGGCTGCATTTGAGCTGTCATGTGTATGTCATTGATCTGCATACCATGCCCCATGAGCTGCAATTTGCAGCTCAAAGCTAATTATATATGCACAAAATCAGACCATTTGCAGATATCTGCAAGTGATCTGCTACAGCCGAGCTGCGAAGATCTGCAATAGCCATCTGGCAGGTCTGCAGGTTTGGTAAGGGTGTGTTCACAGCGCTGTACACACATATATACATACCTGTGTTCATAGCGCTGTACACACTGTATACTGACCTGTGTTCAAAGCACTGTACACACCTCATACAGACCTGTGTCCACAACACTGTACACACTGCATACAGACCTGTGTTCACAGTACTGTACACACTATATACACCTGTGTTCACAGCACTGAATGTACACACTGTATTCAGACCTGTGTTCTCAGCACTGCATGTACATACATGCAGACCTGTGTTCACAGCACTGTACACACCGCATACAGTCCTGTGTTCACAGCACTGCACACACTGCATACAGATCGGTCTGTGGTCATAGCACTGCCTACACACTGTATACAGACCTGTGTTCACAGCACTGCATGCACACACTGTATTCAGACCTGTGTTCTCAGCACTGTACATACTGCATGCAGACCTGTGTGCACAGCACATTACACACTGTATACAGACCCGTGTTCACAGCATTGTACACACTGCATACAGACCTGTATTCACAGCACTGTACACACTGCATGCAGACCTGTGTTCACAGTACACTGTATTCAGACCTGTGTTCTCAGCACTGTATATACTGCATGCAGACCTGACTGTGTTTACAGCACTGTACACACCGCATACGGACCTGTGTTCACAGCACTGCACACACTGCATGCAGACCTATGTTCACAGCACTGTACACACTGCATATAGACCTGTGTTCACAGCACTGTACACACCTCATACAGACCTGTGTTCACAACACTGTACACACTGCATACAGACCTGTGTTCACAGCACTGTACACACTGCATACAGACCTGTGTTCACAGCACTGTACACACTGCATACAGACCTGTGTTCACAGTACTGTACACACTATATACACCTGTGTTCACAGCACTGAATGTACACACTGTATTCAGACCTGTGTTCTCAGCACTGCATGTACATACATGCAGACCTATGTTCACAGCACTGTACACACCGCATACAGTCCTGTGTTCACAGCACTGCACACACTGCATACAGATCGACCTGTGGTCACAGCACTGTACACACTGTATACAGACCTGTGTTCACAGCACTGCATGTACACACTGTATACAGACCTATGTTCAAAGCACTGTACACCGCATACAGACCTGTGTTCACAGCACTGTACACACTGTATACAGACCTGTGTTCACAGCGCTGTACACACTGTACACAGACCTGTGTTCAAAGCACTGTTCACACTGTATACACAGCTGTTTACAGGCCTGTGTTAACAGCACATTACACAATGCACATAGACCTCTGTTCACAGCAATGTACACACTGCATACAGACCTGTCTTCACAGCACTCCATACAATGCATACATTCCTGTGGTCACAGCACATTACACACTGCATACAGACCTGTGTTCACAGCACTGTACACACTGCATTCAGACCGAAGTTCAAAGAACTGTACACTCTGCATACAGACCTGTTATCACAGCACTGTTCAAGCTACATACACAGCTGTGTTTACAGCACTCTACACAGTGCATACAGATTATGTGCTCACATCAGCGCTGCACACACTTACTGCATATGGCCGGGCGTTGCACCAAATAATTATGACAGACTCTGCACCAGCCAAGTTACTGTTTTAATAACATATGTCCACTGTTTCACTGCATAGAATTTGGTATAGAAATACTAGGGTATGTGTAAACGTCCCACGGGCTTTCCACTGTTCCTAGTTACGAGCTGTGTCCAAAGTGTGTAAAGCTACCACTATTGTCATGTACGGAGTTACAGACATGAATTTGGCGAAGTACATTAAGCATTCAAAACCGCACCTTTTTGCTCCTTGTGGTTTATGTGCCTGTCCCTAATGTTAACTGGCTCTATTTGCATACATACATAGCTGTCAGGTTTAAGATTTCCCAGATGAATAGATACAATCATAGTTTATTCCATTTCTGAGGCAAAATTTACACACTTTTACATTTGCCATTCCTGGGCCCTGGAATCGATTACCGTACCTTTAAAACTTTGGTAATCAGTAGCAGATTTTTGCAAAAATGCAATTCATGAAGTTAGCCAAAGTACTGATTAGTAAACTGATAGGATTACTATTCAGTAACAAGAAGAAAATAAACGAAGGGAAGAAGATAAAACAGACATCGTGTTAGTTCTCTGCAAATTGCGGCAACGAGAATTAACTTACTTAAGAGTGTTTCTCAATGTAATTTAATATGCAGAATATGGTCGATCACTGTGTATAATTGAATATGCACATGTTGTATAAAAACTTACCACAGCAACATTTTTTGTCAAATTTAAGCGTTTCATATGATACTCTAATGTTAAATTTAGCGGTCGTTCAAGATTGCAATAATGTTTGATGTGAATTCATTTCCATGTAAATATAATATTTCAACAGGTATCAAGGAAGACATGGTTTATAAAATCGAGGAAAAGAAATTGAGACTTGAGAGCAAAGACATTGAACTGGAAAAAAGGAAGAAAATGAAGAGATGGCAGAGAAACATTACGATTTGGTAACACAACTGATCATGTCAGGTGATCCACAGGCAGAGAATAAGATTAAAGAACTGGAAGATGCATTTGACAAATTTAGGGCTACATTAGAATCCAATGTTGGGGATAAACAGAACGAAAAACAGTTTCCACTTCACGAAAAGTGGAGGTGAAATGAGTTGTTATGTTAAAAGTCATGGAATCTATTTTTTTTCATTTTTTCAAAGAAAAGTGCTTAAAAATCCTATTACAAATTAATGTTCTTTCATTATTCTGTTTTTCTTCGAAAAAAGGATAATGCATCTTGATAATAAAATATAGCCATGTAACATTTTCTGATGCAAAATTTGACCCGATGAAATATTGCACATGAAATTCATTTTTTTTCTAAGCGAAGGTCCACACTACACATACGTAATTAGCAGTACTTGCCTTATATGATAAAAGATTTCAATTTCAGAGTAAGTTGATTCAGACTGTCAACCATCGTCGAAAAATTTCAACATTTCATTAAAGTGAACTGGTCTGTTTCAACACTATTGATTGTACTGGGTTCAAAATCTCAACGATCTTTGACAACACTTCACAACGTCAACTTATCTGTTCAAGCACTATTGATTATAGTCAGTTCCAAATCAGAATAATAGTTGAGGACATTTCACAAGGTGAACTCGTTTGTTCTAATGCTATACTCATTTATGACAGTTTTAACATTTCGTATGAATTACCATAACTGAAGGACAATATATGAAAATATAGAATGTGTGCACAGATAGAAATGATAATGAAATTCTTTGTGGCAAAAATGCAAGTGACCAGAATACATTACAAAATTTGCAATTCATAAACATTTATTGACATATATATGAAATTAATCATTTCAATGAGTACATGCGGTAGTAATATATATTTCAGAAAAATATTCACATACATTTTACATTATGTAAAGAGAGCATCTGATTTGAAACAAAAGTCAATGTTTATGTTATATCACGTACAAATATATTCAAACAAAATATATTTCAAAATTACAGTTATAATTTGCCTCTTGTACTTACTGTATACACTAGACTATGGATTGAATGCTTTTCTACACTGAAGCATTAGGCTGCATTGACAAACACCTCTGATACTACAAATGATTTGTTGAAATATTGTGACTGTATAAGGATTGATGTACAAAAATGTTGTGTAATGTAATATCAATTTTCAGAATTAAATAATTTCTTCATGTTTATCATGGCCCATTGCGAAATATTGAAAATTAAAAGCAATGGCCTTTTCTATTTAAATTTTGGTGTTTTTTTTTATAAAAGTATATCAATGCTCTCTTTTTGACAGTAAGCATATCAAAGTAAACATGATGTCATCTTTTGTTTTCATTGACATAGTTGAAATAAAAAATAACTCAATCATATGCGAGTTGTACATGTAGATCAATATACATGTATGGAACTTATCTCAGCCACCAGCAATTAATCAGATTGTGAACAAAATATTGCACATTAGTACTCTGCCATAGAACAGTGTAATAGAATTGAATGAAATCAGTTTCTAAATGTGTAACAACAGATCTTGGCAGACTGAAAAACCCACAAAACTAGGCTGAATTGAAAAGTCTGAAACTTTACAAAATCAGTATTGAAGAACAAATTCTTGTATAATGGCTACATTCTTTCAAACTGATGCAAAATACACATCAAATAAAAAGATACAAGTATGAGCTAAAGACACCCCTTAGAGTTTCTGTACCAATATTTAAAGCAACTGAACCAGCATTTTGTCAGAATTTATTTTATCTTTAACCATGACTTCAATCTGCATTTATCAAAAGATGTCAAATTGAATTTTGTACACTACATGTATCCATTCTTAAACCAAATTGGAGGAAGGAAAAGAAAACTCTGTGATAATGTGCTTAAAATCAATAAAGTTGAAAGCTTCAAACATTACTTATTGGGTGATGAACACTTTTGAGTATATGTAGAATCTACCTAAACTTTAGTTCCCTGATTTTCTTTGACATATGATGTAGCTTTCCCATCAAGGGGTGGACTACTTACTCCTCAATATGGTTTGAAGTATTGGCAAGTATTCTGGGTCCCATCCAACTCCTCAATATGGTTTGAAGTATTGGCAAGTATTCTGGGTCCCATCCATGTAGTCTCTGTTAGCAATTTGCTGTATCAACTCTTCACACAACAAAGTACTCTTCATGTGCCCATGTAATTCTTCAGCCTCTATTGTGTTGTTGTGTTCTTCTGCTTGCAGTGATCTACAGTCAAATAGAATAGCGCATAACATTAGTGAACCATACAAACCAAACGGCATACAAAATCTCATTGGATCGTACCACAAAACAAATCGACGTGCATATGTATGACATATGAAGTAATCCTTGTACCAAGTTTGAATGAAATCGCTCTAGGCATCCTGAGATATCTGCGTGAACAGACAGACGCACACACGCACGCACGCACGCACGCAAGGACATGACCGAACCTATAAGTCCCCCCGGACGGTGTCCGTAGGGACTAATAACATTGGCACAAAAAATTGAAGTGATTAAAATTGACATTAACAGTGCTAAAACAGCCACTCAAACCCTAGTTACTCTATGCAACAACATAACAAAAGATTTTTTCATGCACAAAGCCATAACTCAGGCATATCTCAACTGATTTTATTCAAATTTGGTACAAGGACATTGACCTATGTCATGCAATTGCATGTTGATTTGTTTTATGATACGATCCAATATGGCCGCCGGGCGGTCATTTATTACGATTCTTTCATGTGACATGGGGCCTTAGTTAATGACCACTACCTATCTGACTTACAGATTGCTATATGGCGGGTGCTACATGTGGGGCAGTATGCGCTTACTATTTTCGAAACACCTGACATCACTTCTTGGTCTTTTGGCCAGAGGTCCATATATCTTTCTTTCATGAATTTGACTTTGTTTGTGTACCGTCTATTTACTGTCTGTTCTGTGCTGTTTTGTGTCTATGTTTACAACTATTGTCTTACAAATTTTGACCTAGTGTTATTGGATTATGGATTTGTATGATTGCGATTATTTTTTTTTCAGACATGTTTCAACTGATTTTATTCAAAGTTGGTACAAGGACATTGACCAATGTCATAGATATGCACGTCAAGTTGTTTGTGATACGATAAAAAATGGCTGCCGTGCGGCCATTTTGTTACGATTTTTTCATGTAAAAAGCCATACCTCGGGCATATCTCAACCAATTTTATACAAAGTTGGTACAAGGACATTGACCTATGTCATACGTATGCATGTTGATTTGTTTTATGATACAATCCAATATGGCCGCCAGGCGGCCATTTTATTACAATTTTGTCATGTACAGAGCCATAACTCAGACATGTTTCAACTAATTTTATTCAAAGTTGGTACAAGGACATTGAAAAATGTCATAGATATGCACGTCAATTTTTTTTTTTCTGCGAACCAATATGGCCACTGTGCGACCATTTTGTTACAATTTTTTCATGTACAGAGCCATAACTCAGGCATATCTCAACTGATTTTATTCAAAGTTGGTACAAGGACATTGACTAATGTCATAGATATGCACGTCATTTTGTTGTGATACGATCCAATATGGTCGCTCTGCGACCATTTTGTTACAATTTTTTCATGTACAGAGCAATAACTCAGGCATATCTCAACTGATTTTATTTAAAGTTGGTACAAGGACATTGATCTATGTCATTCATATGCATCTTGATTTGTTTTATGATACGATCCAATATGGCCGCCAGGAGGCCATTTTATTACGATTTTTTCATGTTCAAAGCAATAACTCAGACATCTTTCAACTGATTTTATTCAAAGTTGGTACAAGGACATTGACTAATGTCATAGATGTGCACTTCAATTTGTATTGTGATACAATCCAATATGGCTGCTGTGCTACCTTTTTGTTACAATTTTTTCATGTACAGAGCCATAACTCAGGCATATCTGAACTGATATCATTCAAAGTTTTACAAGGACATTGACCTATATCATACATATGCATGTTGATTTGTTTTGTGATACGATCCAATATGGCCGCCAGGCAGCCATTTATTATGTACAGAGCCATAACTCAGGCATGTTTCAACCGATTTTATTCAAAGTTGGTACAAGGACATTGACCAATGTCATAGATATGCACGTCAATTTGTTTTGTGATACGATCCAATATGACTGCCGTGCGGCCATTTTGTTACGATTTTTCATGTACAAAGCCATACCTCGGGCATATCTCAACCGATTTATACAAAGTTGGTACAAGGACATTGACCTATGTCATACATATGCTTGTTGATTTGTTTTATTACGATCCAATATGGCCGCCAGGCGGCCATTTTATTACGATTTTTTCATGTACAGAGCCATAACTCAGACATGTTTCAACTGATTTTATTCAAAGTTGGTACAAGGACATTGACCAATGTCATAGATATGCACGTCAAGTTGTTTTGAGATACAATCCAATATGGCCGCTGTGCGACCATTTTTGTTACATTTTTTCATGTACAGAGCCATAACTCAGGCATATCTCGACTGATTTTATTCAAAGTTGGTACAAGGACATTGACCTATGTCATACATATGCACGTCGATTTGTTTTGTGATAGATCCAATAATTTAAATTAATTGCCAATTTGCATTTACATGATGAACTTTTGTTTTTAGGGTGAATGTCCGGAAGCACTGCATCAAACTTTATAAAATATGGTACCAGTGATAATCTATCAGTGTTATGATAGGTTGTTAAATTAAAATGTTTTTTCAACATCCTGTTGATTAATTCCTAGTTGACTCATTTATTGACCTTTAGGATGGTTGCCTACATTGGTTTTATGTTTTCATCACCATGGTACTCATTCTTGGCCATTGGGCGCCATCTGTATCAAAGTATTTTTATCACAGACCTAATTAATGAAGAAGTCTCTATCCTGTCTGAGGACTTGTAATCAAAGTACCCATTAACAAGTGGGGACCACTGCGGCCCAGCGCGCCTTCGAATTGAGCAGTATTCCGCGAAGCGCCTTTTGTACCTGTTGACATAGCAACGTGTTTTCAAAGATGGCGGCGCCCATGTTGTTGAGTGCCGAGAAAGTCATTCAACGCAAATTACAGGAGGCAAAATCTGCACTTTTAAGACTTAGCTCTGTGTGCAACACACTACATGTGCGCACTTTATTTGACGAGCTCTCCCAAGTCACTAATAGGGCCGTTGTTAGAAATGACAAAGTGACGAAAGACAAAATACGCCTTCGTGATGTCGGGGTATTCCCCATGTTTCAACGTGATATGGTTCACTTGCTGCGTAGTTTCCGTGCACATTTATCAGCCTCACCGTCACTGAAGTCGCCATGGAAAGCTAAGTTTTCACGGCAAATGCCAAGGGAAGTATTTGATGTTTTCGGACATTTTGCTACCCGGAACAGCATTGCCATCCATGAGAATACATCAAAGGCAATCATAACTTTGACGTTCACAAGTTCATTGAAGCTGGCTTATGTACTGAAGAAGGGATGCTATGATGACTCGGAGAGAAGTACCAGATCACGAGAAGACAAGGATTTGCTTGAGAGAGAGGTCAAGGGGAAAAGAGTCGCTGTTACATGCACTGAAGAAAAAAACATGCATTGTCAAGTATTACACCAGCAGGGAGTCTGTAGTGGTCAACTTTTGCTATGGAGCCTGGAACAAATATGGTATTCCAATGCATCCAGAGAACTAAACTTTTGTTCAAATACTGAAAATATGAGTTTAAGTCAGATTATTGTTGTCAGTTTGTTGTTGTCAGTCTATTCCACCTCATTTTGCAGTTAGGAATAAATATGACATGAGATGTAACCATTTGTGTCAAAATCATCTTTATTTAAATACCAACTATGAAATGTAACTTCGCAAATGTACAATTCATTGCAGTCAATACAGGAAATTCAAATTATTTTCACAAAATTACAAAAAATTGGCAAATATGTATTTCTCCAATTACCATCTAGAATAGAGTTCATTGAGATAATTTTATAGAAAACAAACAAGTTCATTAGATTCACAAAAGATCACAGTTCATATTAATCATTGGATTTGAAAAGGGATACAATATTGTTTCAAACGTTTATTGGAAAATATCATCATCTAAACTACCAGATAGCAATGTTTGCTTTTATTGATAGAAAATACAATGAATTTCACCCATACTACACAGGAATTTGATTTGAGGTTATTTGAAATGTGCTTACATCAAACTCTGGAAAATGTGATATACTTCCAAATGTAACTATGAAATACTTGCTTTCTTGTTACTGATATCCAAATGCTATTCCTTTGCAAGGGAAATGACAAATACATTTTCATTGAAATATTGTCAGAATATGAGATGATTGTTTGAGACTCACATATAAGATTATATCATAAAACTTCACAACTTATTTGTTTGAATTGTGATCTCAGTTGGCATCATTTTGTTGTCATACTTCAAATATTTTGCAGAGGAGGGCTGTCACAGTGACCTTTCTGAATAATGTTTGTAGTGTGACTGCAAAATGTTGCCCAGTGATCAAATAGCATTAAAATACATATTTAAATAAATTCTGAAATTTCTATTGTGACAAGTGAGTGCCATTATCTCTAACTTAATTCCGACAATATTGTAGGGCAACATTTTCCTGCCACACTAAAACATTTTGCAGAGGAGAAGTAATCTCACTGAAAAATTTTCTTCAGTTTGTTACTTCACTTACCTGAGGTTGCTGCATGTTTTATTTCAGCCATAACCGGTTCAAAACAAATCGTACATCCTGACATATCGTCATCTTTCAAACTTCCACACATACAATATCCAGGGCTATCATAATACAGGTTGGGAATATACTTTTCTCTCTCTTTAAGCTCAAATTTATCTAGATTTGCCCTTCTGTACTTGTCTGCTTCAGGATTTCTTTCCCTCAGCCAAAACAACATTGTATACTCATGTCGAAATATGAGTGGCCACCTGGTTTGAGGAGTAGAATTTTCACTGAGTTCAAGCATTCGCAGATGTTTTGCCTCTCTACCCTCCATTGTGTTCAGCCCCAAGCCAAGTTTGAATTTATCATATACAATAGCAGCATGTTTTGGAACAACATATCCTATGTGCCATACTGTATTTTAACATCCATGAAAAGGGAATGGAGATTAAAATACCATCTGCATTTTTGCTTGAGCACAAGTAAATCTCCCTCACTCAAACTGAATCTTGAAAACAACAAAGTTATATCTCTCAGCAATAAGCCAGTATATGTGAAAAGGGCCAAACGAGCACGACGTTTTGCATTGACGTTATCACCTGTAAGTGAATGGATCAGGGATGTGAAATGCCAGGCAAGTTTTCGACTTTCTTCTCCAGTAAAGCGATAAATGGCACTAATTTGTGAAGTTGATTTTGCATTATTTTCATTGAAATACTAACAATTTTCCTGTAGAGTTTTCCCACTTTCACATTGTATTTGAGTGCAAACAGGAACTTGTACAAGCACGACTCTCTTGGTAGATTTTCAATTTGAACTCCCTTATCAATATCACTCTGTGAAGTGTGAACAACTGCATCAGTCAACAACATCTCAAAGTAGTATTGCCATGCGTGTTTTTCAGGTGTAATGGTTAAACTCTGGCAAAGTCAATAAATCTACCAAGGGGTGGTACAAATTCCTGTCTTGACTTTGACTAGCTATAAATTGAGTTATTCTCTGCCTCACTGTCTTAGGTTTCCCAGTCTTATTTTTTGGTGCTGACTTGAATTTCTCAAGTGCTTCAAACATATTTTATTCTTTTGTCATTCTTCCATTCATGCCATTTTTTAATTGTACCTATATCTGCTCCGATGCAATCTTTGTCGGCCTTTGATACTTTGCCAAGGAGCTAAAGTACTGTGCAGCATTGGAAAATTCTCCACACATGGTTGCCAGCCCCTTCTGATCAAAGGGTAACAGTGAAACTAGGAAGGTTACATACAGTAAGGTCGTGAACACTGTATTTACATTTTTCGATACAGTCCAGCTGTTTTGACAGTGAACGTGCAAATTCAATCATCAGCGGGTCATCTTCCTTGACATTTGCCCCTAACAGCAAAAAATTATCATCCGGACTAGCAACACGATGACAAACGTTCAAAAAACTGACCAACCAGGCCGTTGCTTGTCCATGTTTACCAAATGGAGCACCATCTGCACCAATACTTATTTGAAAGTGACCCTCTGGTTTGCCAAACCAGTTCAAGAGGTTAGGCTGAGCTGATCGTATTTGTAAATACAGATTGGCGACCTTATGAAGTAACTCTTCCAAATTTCGCTGTAAACCTACCTGCTTCCCATCAGCTGTTACAATTGGTTGTAGTGTACCGATATCAAGATTACTTACATACCCACTACTTTATTGTATGTCAGTAATCTTGGTATTCTAAAGCGAAAGTGAAACTGCAATGCTCTCCTTGGCTGCTGCATTTTAGAGAGAGTTTGCAATTCACTTTTTCTGAGACAGTTATACTTGCGTTTCGACAACACACCACCCTCGTATAAAACTCTGACACTCCTTTTAGATTATATTCACTGCCCTCAAACATATTGATCGATTTGTCAAATATTGATGGTATTACTTTATCTTTGATTTTGGGAGAGTTTTTGAGATAGGTTTTCATTTGGTCAGGAGTGGCAGAATTGACGAGGGTGTACCACAAACCATCAAGAGCTGCTTTTGAAGGTTGCATTTTACTAGCAGGAGCTACACCGTTGGCAGTAGTATTGGTTGTTGACACATGGATTGATGTGGCTGCTGACAAGGTTTTTCGTCGACGCTCATACTGTTCACGCCTACACAATTTCACAACAACTTCGCTGTTACCTTCAGATAATTCTGTGTTTTTGTGTACCCATCGGGGCTGCACAGTATCCTGTTGTTGCTGAAAGATAGATTAGGACATGGAGATGAGAAATTATCAACTGATATGGTCCTACAATTTTACTACATTGTACATCTGACCTGCCTTATAAATTGTCTTGAATTATCTTGTATTAATTCAGCAGGTCTGGAAGAGTCAATGGTTGCAAGGGCAAAATATTTCTTGTGCACAGGGAAGACACATGGCTCATCTCAACAATTACAGTCCGCTCAGTGCATTGAAATTATAAAACAATACAGTTATTGAAATCTAACATGGGAACAATGATATTTTCAGCTCGCTATGGCTATATACCGTACTTTACTGTACTATCTTGCTTTCTGACGGCTACTCTATGCTACCTTACCTTTTTACCAGAGTATGTCATAGCAGCTACATCCTGACTGACACAATTATCACTCTGCTCAAGTCTACTAAGATGTTTATTTAGCTCGTTTTACTAGTCTTCTAGCCGCACTGATTTTGCAAAGATTATCCTCTTTAATGCTATTTTCCTCATCTCTCTTTCTCTTCCACTGTCTTGACAACTCTTCTAAGTTAAACCTATGCCCTTCTTCTGCTCTACTTATCAAGGCATTACTCTGTACTCTTGCTAACAGTGCCCTAGTCTTCGCGTATTCTTCTAAGAGTTGCTGTGTCTGTTTTTCCTTTGCAATTTCTCTTCCTAACTTTTGTTGTTTTGCCCACTGGCCCATGTTAAAATATGTTTTCTCTTTCTATTCGGCATGCTGGAAGAAAAACTTCGCAGAAGTACCCTACTTCTAACAAAAATCCTACTCCACAACATACCAATGAGTTTTGGATCTCAGGAGAATGAATAACACATACAATTACATTTTATGACCACCAAAGAGGATCGCAATCATACACACTGAGAACCATGGTACACAAGACTGGCTGCGTGTAGACCCCTAACCCTAAAACAGCGGTCCCGTACATCACTGTGGGTTTCGCCTTCACTATTACATTCGCCGGTTCATTTTTTTTAATTTGAGTTTTTACCTCCCATGTACACACAAACACACGCTGTACATATTTTAGCACAGACTGTTGTTTTCGATTTTGATTTTCAATCATTTTTGACTGACAATTTTGCGAGAACGTTCATCGTACCGCCTGTAAAATGGAGTCGTCGCCATTGAAGTCAATGTGGACATTGCTAAACGCGTAGAACACGCTGAAGAGTATAATATCGCTTGGTGTGATTTCGTCAAATCCGCCGTAACACTTGTTCAAACGGAAACTTCGCCAATTGGATATATTAATCTACATTCGTATGGTTTAAAATTTTAAATAACTATTTCAGATGGCTATAAATTTATGAATTTTCCGTGTTCTGTTTGTGGTTGTCATGGGCGCCTTCAAACTTAGCAACAGCAGTCAATGTGTTGTAAAAGATCGATTTGCAAAGATATTCAGGCGACTCTACTTCAACTATGTAGCAAGGGAGAAACTTTAAACATGTCTTTCTGTGTAAACCTACATGGATAAAATGAAAGATTCAAAATATTGTAAAAATACTCACCGATTCACATTTGATCTCTGTGCGTCAGCGTTCAAGCCAATGGCGCTCATTAATTATTCATAAGCACTGGCAGCAGCCACAAAGATAGTGCCCAAAGAGGGCGGCATTTGGACCGCAGTGGACTGTGTCATCAACGATGACTTGTTTGTGATTGATCTGATTAATTGTAGAACTGGTAGTAACAGATGATTTTGCTGTTGGAAAAAAATATCCAGACAAAGGATGGAAATACACATGTTGCTGCTACTGTTACTGTGCACTGTGTGTCTGCATCCGTAGCATTTTCATCTGTGTATCAACCATGGTTTCTTTTCAAGCATGTTCAAACACTTAATATTCATTTATATATATTATATATATATATATATATATATATATATATATATATATATATATATATATATATATATATATATATATATATATATATATATACATGAATGTGTTTATACATTGTCTGTTTATTTGTTGGTGATATATATTCAAAGTTCTATGATATTGCATGTTTGTTTATGTAATTGTCTGTTTATTATTTATTTGTGTATTTGCATGCTTGTTTGTATGTTTGTTATATTTTGATTATTTCTTTGATTATTTATTTGTTTGTTTGGTTTTTTACCCCACTTCTGCTCCTGCTTTCACGGGAGCAGAAGTGAAACGGAAGTGAGAGCGCCGCCACTGTTTTGAGTGTGGGCACCCCCAAGAAGGCCTGACCCCCAAGCTTAAAATTGAGCATAGCGCCCCCTACGACGGTAGTCCATGAAAACAAGGACCAAAACGAGTTTCACACCTGGTCTCTATGGCATATTCATAGACTTTCAAAATAGCAACAATTGTTTAGATTTTGCTGCATAACGTGTGCATATTTATGAAGTCACATATAAAAAGGTATTTATAAATGATTTTCAATTCGCCATGCTGTGTGAATTCATTTTTAATTTTAAGTAAATAATAGTTCCAATATCGGACGTAACAGACGCCATTTCTCTGGCAGTTTGTCTAGTATAACAATATATAAAGGACGGCTACATGGATTTCAGTCAAATTTGATACAGAAGTTTAGTTACCAAATGACCAAAACTCGTCACCTTTTCATTCATGCGGGCTACATATTAATAAGTTTTATAAAAATTCTAATTTTTCTGTTACATATTATTCAGGGGAGCATCAAAATGACCAAAGGTTGCCACGTACCAAGGTTTACTGCACCAAAAATAAAGTCTCTTGTAAAATATTTGTAATGTTCTGGTTCGAATGAGTTGCACCTTAACAACTAGCGATTAAGCATACTTCAGTTAGCACAACAACATCAATAATATTCCAAATGAAATTAAAATCACCAAAATAATGTCAAAAATGAGCAACTTTGTCCCTTTAATGTGCTTGCATTGCAACTTTTCCATGCATTTGTGCTAAACTCCCAACAAATTCATACTCCTAAATACCGTCAACCGTGCTACACGGCGACTTCGGCGCTATGTTTTTTGCCCACGTGTGAACACGTGGGCATATGTCGCAGCGATGTCTGTCTGTCTGTGTGTCTGTCTGTCTGTTGGTCCATTTTCTCAAAAACGGCTGAACGTATTTCAGTCAAATTGGTAGACATCTTCAGAATTCAAATGGCTAGAACTGAAAAGGTTTTGGTGGGCGTGGCTTGGATATTAATGAAGTTATGAAAGTTTTAATTTTTCTGTTACGCCGCGTATGACAAGTGAAAACAATCGACTGTTTGAGGGCGCTGTGAAATGTGCTTGTCCAGGTTGGCTACAGCTGCAGCTGGATAGCTCTGGTTTCAACCACGGTCCCTCCGTGTTTCAACCTCGTATTGAACATTAAAAATATGATATTTTATTACTCATTCAACTCACTATTCAAGATAAAATATCGTTTAGCAAATTAGCTTTATCCTTGGTAATTGATTGTTTCCCTCGCTGCTCGATCGCCAGAAATGAGTACATACGTTCTTAGCCCTGCGTACGATGCTGTGTGTTCCGCTACAGCTAATAGCCCCGCTCACCACAGCCCTGCAAAGGCCCGTACGTAGAGTGGTGACTTCAAATCCATTTTTGGACTTGACGTAAAAAGCCAAATTACTGCCGAAATTCAGCGTTCTTGGGCCCAAGTCATATCCCTGCCTACCTCAGCTACTCGATCGCTTCCAAAAATGCCAGTCTTTTATTCTTTTTTCGTAAATAACCGTCGATGTCGGCAACTCTCTCGCTAGCCCTGCGTACGTACGCAGTGTACGCTGTGCATTCCCTGTGTGCGTTCCTAACACACAGCGTACACTGCGTACGTACGCAGGGCTAGCGAGAGAGTTGCCGACATCGACGGTTATTTACGAAAAAAGAATAAAAGACTGGCATTTTGGAAGCGATCGAGTAGCTGAGGTAGGCAGGGATACGACTTGGGCCCAAGAACGCTGAATTTCGGCAGTAATTTGGCTTTTTACGTCAAGTCCAAAAATGGATTTGAAGTCACCAACTCTACGTACGGGTCTTTGCAGGGCTGTGGTGAGCGGGGCTATTATTAGCTGTAGGGAACACACAGCATCGTACGCAGGGCTAATACGTTCTCTACCTAGCCTCATGGCATGGAAGTGCTGATGAATAATATTACTTTGGGTCAAAGGTATTGAAGTGTCCAATCAGGTTCGTGCACAGAGTCCAAGGCCATGACCTACTTCATGTACTTCTGCACTGTTTTGATTTTGCTTCGCCAAGAAACGTATTCGTCATTGTCCATAGAAGTATGTTTGCTCTCCTTTGAGGTTGTTTGTGAAACAAATTCCGGGATAGGCCTTGGAATGCATACGATCGGCATCGCGGCAGTGCATGTAGCTAGCCCTACGAGTATGGGGAGAGTGTCCGGCTTTGGCTACGCCGCCTCCCACCTCCGGCAGGCGGCGTAGCCCCCGGCGTAGCCAAAGCCGGACACTGTCGCCATACTCGTAGGGCTACGCATGTAGCGTACCATGCTTGTGTAACTGCCGAGCTCAACGTGCATTCACGGTTGATACTCGTGTACAATCATGATGTGTTCAATTCTGATGAAGATTCATAAGTCTTACTTTTGCAGTCTTTTTTCCGTACGATAATCCCGACAATACGTGTTACTGTTAGACGAGGTGGCCATTTTATGATTCAATACTGCACAGCTACATAGCGTCACTATCGTGTGATCGAGGTACAGCATTGTTGAACGGATACAGAAACTCTGCAGAGGGAGAAACGATCGTTGACATGAACAGTCAATGTACTTCAGCACGTAGTCCGCAGATAGCGGATCGAGAAAATAAACGTGTCCCAGTAAATAACGGAATATTTATGTACATTAACTCGATATTAATCAAATTTCCAGCTCATCGCAAAAAAATGTATGCAAAGATTAATTTGTCACTGACAAATACTGCACTGTATGGAAAAAACAGTCTGTAGAATTGTTCAACTTCAAGTGGTATTACCCGAGACAAACACTTGTGTTGTCAATTTTGATTTCATTTCATAAACTTCATACTTCATCGAGTATCGTGTATTTCAGCCTTTGTGAAGCCATTTTATTGATATTTTCAATTTTTGTCTTGGCTTTGTTGTGGAACATGTTGAATCGTCTCCGTGGACATGTAGGCAAAAGTGTGACGGGGTCGAAGTGACTTGGGTACCTGGGGCCGACCAAAACCAGTGTGAATTACTGGGGTCAAAGCGGACAGCGGCCGGGATGACGTGTTCCCCAAGCGAGCTACCTTCAGAAGTCTGTTTCATCGCAAAAAACGTCAACTTTAAAAACCCGTCATTTATTTACTGATGTTATTCTCAGCATCACAAACATATACGCCTCTGCTATGTATCACAGCAAATAGTTATATTTGAGCGCCCCGTAAATGGGATCCTCGTTTTTTTGCGAACCCGGAAGTGTGTCTTGCTCAATGCATTTCCTACCCATAGCGAGGGAAACTGCCCGCGTTCCCATGCTCCCATGCACCCTTTTTCAATGCCAGTGCAACGCCATCTGTGCAAAATTTGTGGTGGTATGCTCCCGTGTGATGGAAAACCTCTCTTATTCTAACAATGACGTAGTTGACTTTGGACTTCGATTTCGTAAATGTGATGTCCATGCAGTGAGTTTGGGTTGGCGCGCTTATAATGCAATCTTCGCCCGCCTGCGGTCCGATATCCCGCATTTATTAGCGATATTTATCTGTTTTGACTTGACCAAAGTTGGCAAAACTTGCTATGTACATTAAAGATACTATGATACAAGATTATTGAAAGTCATTTGACATTTTTTTCAGCCAATTCCCAATATGCATATTTAATGAACCTTCCAATTAGGGATATATACTGGCATTTACTTGATAAAATTTGGCAAAACATGCTGTGTACATTGATCATTATACCAGGTTATAACAGTATTGAAAGTCATTTTGCATTTTCATGTCAGCTAATTCATAATTTGCATAAATAGCTAACAAGCTTTCACGGTTTGGCATATAGAGCTTGAAGGACTTGACCAAAGGTAATTACACATGCTATATTGTGATACAATGACAGTACTCAAAGAAATTAATTATTTTTATTTCAGCTAATTACATATTTGAATACTTAATGACCTTTAGATTTGATCTGTGGTGAAATTCATTGTGTTGATCATAACTCTTTAAATGTAGCAAAGCATGTAGCAAAGGTTCAAACTTGCACATAAATGCAATATATAATGAAACCACGTGAGCATTTTCAGTTCATATCTGGTTTACTTTAGCCAATACCTTATTTGCAAATTTAAGGAACTTTCCTAATTAAGGATATTTACCTGTCTTGACCAGACCAAAGCTGACAAATTGTTTTGTACATTAAAGATACTATGATACGAGATTATTAAAAGTCATTTAACATTTTTACTTCAGCCTATTCCTAATTTGCATATTTAATGAGAACATTTTAATCAATTCCTTATTTGCATATTTTATGAACTTTCCTGATTGGGGATATATATTTGGATTTAGAATTAATCTGTGGTGAATATTATTCGTTATGTTGATCATAGCACTTTCAATGAAGTTGCAGAAATGTGGCAAGGGTTCAGTTTGCATATAACTGCAATATATAATGAAACACGTGGGCATTTTCAGTTCATATCTGGTTGTGAGAGGTCCAAGGGAAAGTAGATTCAGCAGTTTAGTGAAAGTGTAATGAGTCGTTTTTCTTGAAGCAAGTAACACTGGTATTTCAGTACAGTATTACAGCTGGCTGTCACATGTACCTGTACAGTGTAGTTTTCACTTACTCTTTAATTAAAAACTCAAGAAATACCTCTGCAATTAAAAAACTAGAGTATGAAAGACCTGCTAAGTGTTCAGCATCAAATGTTAAATGTTTATGTATATGTCTGTTTGTCTGGTACAAAATTGCACATGTACTATTAAAGTCTGATTATATTTGTCGGTTCACATTAACTTCATTTCTCTCTAATCATTTAAGTACAATTAATGGAGAGCTCTTTTGTTAGCGTTAAATGAATTTACAAAATATTAAATTTGTATATTTTGAAAGATAATATGGCACTTTGGTCAAAATACAAGCTATTATTCAGAGAATGTGAGGTATGTAAAAACATGTAAGAGTAATGTTAGTTGCACCGTGATTGCATAAATTTGTTTAAATGGCCAAGTTCATGTCAGTTTCTCAGGAAAGTGCAAACTGTACTGAACTTCAAAAAAAAACAGAGGACTAAATTAACATTGACAGGAACATGGCATAATTAAATTAGAGGTTTAAACGATACAAATGTTTGAGCAGTTTGTCTCTAAAAAACCATTTAACTTTGTGCATTAAGCCGGGCAAAGTTGTACACGCTAACGTTGACTACAAGTCCAATATTATGCAGCATTATTTCACTTGTAAAGGTAAGGGAGCGTTCAGTTATTATGGCAAATCCGGGGGGGGTTCACCTCAAATTTAAAAACTGCAAGGGGGGTTAAGTGTTTTTCAAACAACTCAGAGGAGGGGGGTCACTTAATTTTCATAAGTATCGTCCGTCCCGTCAAAAAGAAGTTTCAGTGTTCATAAATATTCTGGGAGATAAAAAAGATTCGTTGCATGATTTCATTCTCTGCAGTTATTCACCTGTAAATCTGAAAAAAAGTTAATTATCTGTCACATGAACATATTGACTTGACTACTCTGAGGCTTGTCTAATTGTAAATCATGCTCACTGAACTGAGGGCAATGAACAATTCCTATTACTTACATATTAGAGATATAGCAAGTTTTGTCGGGGAAATTATTTAACAGTTACCTGTACTGAGACTACTAGTACCATGAAAAGTTAAATAATACTTTTAGGTGAAATTCCAATATCATAATTGTTGTCCACATCTGAACTTTTAAATACCCTATTTGAATCAAGTACATTTGTATCAATTATCAAACACCTATAAAAGCACAAATTAATTTAGTTTAGCATTGTAAAAAAGTTATTCTTAGTTTTTTCATAGACTCCAATGTATAGTGAATCAACATTTCGGTGAAATTCCAAAATCCAATTTCTTGCACACATATCAACCTTTAACCATCCTAGGCTAACTAAGTACTTTAAAATGAATTATCAAATGTCTCTAAATACACAGATTTTGATAGTTTTGTATTGGAAAAAAATTATTCATATTTTTCTCATAGACTTTCATGTACCGCGAATCTACATTTTGGTATAATTCCAAAATCCAATTTCTGGCAAACACATCCATTTGTTACCACCCTAATCTAATCAAGTACATTGATATCAATAATCGAGAGTACATAAATACATTGGTTTACATAAATACATTGGTTTACCTATTTTGTATTGGAAAAAAATTATTCACACTTTCCTCATAGACTCCCATGTATAGTGGATGAACATTTTCAGTGAAATTCCATAATCAGATTTCTTGTACACATAATATGCACATTTAACCATCATATTCTAATCAAGTACAATTATGTTAATTATTGAAAGTCTGTAAATGCATAAGTATACCAAGTTTTTCATGGGAAAAAAAATTATTCACAATTTTATCATTGACTCCCATGTATAGTGGATGAACATTTTTGGTGAAATTCTAAGGTCAAACTTTTTGTCCACATGCCGGTTGTAACAACCATATTTCATTTAAGTACATTTATGTAAATTATCAAATATCTATAAATGCATAGATATAGTTTTGCATTGAAAAAGTACTACATAGATTTCTCATACATGTATGAGAAAATATATGTATACCATGTATAGTGAATCAACATTAGCAACAGCTGATTTTTAATTAAATCCAAATATCAAAATTGTGTACACACACTCTTGCGCAAAAAATTATGCGTTCCACCAGTAATTTCTGTCCAACCCCTTTGAGGGGCAAGTCAGAAGGGGAAATCTGAACATCAACACCTTGTGAGTTTGTAAGGAAGGTCATTTGAAAAACATCTAAGATCTTTTTTTGGATTCTATAGCTCCATTCACCCCGAGGTGTTTGTGTGTGCAGCTTTACTCAAGCAATGGGGGGGGGGGGTCATGAATTTTTTTTCATCTTAAAAGGGGGGTCATCAATATTTTGGTACAATGGGTAGGGGGGTTCACTTATTTTGACTGATGCGCAGGAAGAATTTGCCGGCCCACCCCCGGCCATAATAACTGAACGCTCCCTAAGGGAGCCATCATTATTTATGGCCTGGGGGGGTCGGAGGAATCTGAAGGGGGGTCACTCAAAAAATCAAAAGCTACAAGGGGGGGTTGCTCAAAAGTGGAGAACAAGAAAGGGGGGCTACTCAATTTTGTTGACATGTATTGAAGCATTTAGTGGAGTTACGAATAAATACAACAATAATAGTAAAGATATGTATATTCATACCCGGTATTTGTGTACACACACATAATATATATATATATATATATATATATATATATATATATATATATATATATTATATATATATATATATATATATATATATATATATATATATATATAAATCATAATACAGGTGGTTTCAAGTAGAAACTAAAATCTCATTACACTATGTGTTTCACGTTATTGTGATCTTCAGACGAGAATGATCAGCTATTTGACGTGGCAAGCCTTATGTTAGAGGCTAGTACTGAGTACATTTTTCAGTATTTCCTGATTAAAGATTGATATACTTGCCTGATCATTAATGAGAAACGTCTGCTTTCTATATTCTACATTGTATAGGTTACCGATAGGGGAAAATGTGTAAAGCAAGCTTATTCTGATGCTATAAAGTTTAAAACCAGTTGAATGCCTTGACAACAAACCCATCTTTTATTGCAGGAAAATAATAATAAATAATCAATGTGAATATATGTATGTCTGTCGCTATTTTTTCAGTTTCAAAAAATACAGTTGAAATCAGTGAACTGAAATATAAGTTTTGGAATACTGTCTCAGATTTATTTTCCTTTGAGTTTTTATACGAAAAAAATGCTCCCCAAGTGCCACCAAATAACACCATTTTAATCTCTATTTTTTAAATACTCCAATGGCAGGAGGGGGGACACCCCCCTCCTGACCTCCCCCGCAACCGCTTATGCGGTCTCTTGTGGTGCTTTCGCACCACATCTTCCCCCCTCTTGAAAAAAAATCCTACAGAATAACTGCATGTCACCAGAGCACTGGATACAGACCTGTACATCAGCCCCTGCCACGGCAATTGGAACCTCCTTCCAACAAAGACCTATACCACAGGGTTTAATCAGGGTCTGTACAGGGCCTGTCGCAGCAGCAATCCATTTTACTGTATAGATATTTAACTTTCCCAATTTTTTTGGGGGGAGGGGGTCACTCAAATTTTCTGTAGCAGAGTGGGGGGGTTACTCAAACACGTCATGGTTGGCAGGGGGGGTTACTCGAAATTTTGGAGTTTCGAAAGCAATTCCTCCGACCCCCCCCCAGGCCGTAAATAATGACGGCTCCCTAAGGAAACTTGATGCTGCTGCTACTTTCATAATAAGTGTTTTCGATGTGTCTACTCGAAGTCCGGAACACGTACGTTGAATTTCACATCAAAATTGTGCAATGTTTTTACTTCATTTTACCATAGAGTGTCCTCCCTTCTACTGTCTATGATTTTAACATAAAGAGTCCCCCCTCTACTGTCTATAATTTTAAAATAGAGATTCCTTCCTCTACTGTCTATGATTTTACTTCTGTGCTGTAGTATGATAGAACTCCGTTGCCGCACTGAGGTCATCTCGGTGGCCAGACTCAATATCCGTTGATTATCCAAATCACCTTGGATGGGTATGTGCCAAGGCTTCGACACGTTGATGAGCATTGCTATGAGGATGTCTTGGTAGTAAGCGGGAATAAATTGCCGTATATGACCAAATTGACAACAAACAGTCACACAGTGTCTTATAGGAATACAAATCAGTGGGCACTTACCACTATCTTGCTTTACTATAACTTGAACGAAAACCAGGAGCGTTGCTAGTGTTCGGTATATGTGCTGTACCACGACCCTCCACGACCGTGGCTGTACAGTCGGTCCCGCTGGCTTAAGTTGTTCGCATTAGTCACGCACACACGGCAGACATAACCATTCGAATTCAGAATATATTGCGTGCCGTGTTGCGCTTAATTGACACGTTAAAGGTTGCTAGTTTGGTGTAATTGTTGGACATTTAGCAAGTACTATACTTTTAAACAATTGCTAAGTAGATAAAAATAGATGAAGCATTGAAATTGTCTGCTACCTCCGCTACCCTTCGCTACCCAAAATCTCATTTGCATTAATGAATCGTGCCTCGAATTTGACATTAATTGGATGTTTTACTTCCCGTCGAAAACGTCATTCTACAGATTTTATGCTAATATCACTAAGGGCCCAGATCTCGGTGCCCCATCTTAACTAATAAAATATTCGATAAAAACTTATCGTACGACTTCAAAGGAAGAGAACCATACAACTATTTCGATTAAGGGAATGATAGGCAGAGCAAACAGTTTGAATGCTGACATTTCGTTTCGAAATAATTTAACATTGAAATAATTTACCATTTACTTTCTTTAGTCTTTACCAGAGGCGTTTCGACAACGGATTAAACTTTGCTATGTGTGCCTTTATTTGTTTGTTGTCCGTACATTCTTGTGCTGTTGAGTATGTTATTCGGGTTTGTCACTGTGGAAATTACGACAATGATATAGATAGTGGCTTTAGATAATTACAATCAGAATACCTGAAACTATTAGATTAGCTGAAGAGTGGTTTCCATCAAACAGATTACTCTGAAATAAGAAAAAAGTTTCCAAAACTTGTATCCTATCAGAGGGGTAAATTTCTCGATTCAAAGATGCAGAGGAATATTACAATAAAGATTAGAACACATCAAGTATGTTTGGTACCTATTAACTGAGTTTAACACACACACGTGATCGTCAGATGGGTAGATTTTAATGTATGGACTTTGCTTTAGGTTCTTACATATAAGTATCAAGCCAGGGCAAGCTAACAGACTGAGGACTGATAAATATTGCACTACATCAACGACAATTAATCATTCATATCTGGACATTACGTGCGGCTGACAACACAAACAATCGGTCACGCACCCACAAGATCAGACACTGTAACAGACATTCGAAATATTGAAAGTCTGGGTTCTATCTTCTCACCATCATGCCTGTCATCGTCACACTATTGGGTACTTTGTTGTTTGGTGAGTGCAGATTCTGTCGTTATATTTGTTAAAACGGGTCTCTCTGCTCTTCTTGTTTAGTAGTAAGAATAAGTTGTTAACCGAGACACTTACCTAAAAAAGCTACACAATTCCCTCACACCTCCCCAGACCACTACTCGTTGCTTCAATATGCGGTAACCGTGGAGCAACCCCTGCTTTGTTATTGATATGGCTAACAGATGGTTATCTAAAAATAATCCAGTGTGGTATGTATAGACATGAAAAAGCTGCTGGTAGGTCACCTACATGAAGTGAAGGTGACCTCTGCAACAGCTAGCGCTGACGTCACTACCACCCACAGATTACTCAGCCTACAGGAAACAGGAAATAGACGTCAGTGTTTTTCAGATGACTAACTGTGGTATTTCAACATCTTTATGGATATTTAAGCAGGCAGAAAGCTGTGAAACAAGTCACATTTCAAAAATGGATGGGGATTCTTCAACACAGACAATTGACTGGGATATGGTTTCACTTGCAAGCTCTACAGATGGATTGGAGTATAAATATTTCCCAGCAAGTAACCCAGAAGCCCTGAATGAGCGAATTAGGCATTGTGTGAAATTTTATCGTGATATAGTTATTGGAAATAATTATCGATTTTCAACATTGGAAGAACCGGAGGTGCCTCAACTAGAAGATCAACAAACCCCAAAGCGCAAGAAAGTGATTTCTTCCGATGAAATTTCAATAAGTTGAAGCGATCTTACCAGAGAGGAGTGGTGATCCCCGAGATACTGGAACCACCAATCATCACGAATTCATTCGAAGAGTTCAAAATTGGATTCAAGAATTTCTACCATGGTTTTAGAGCACGTGATCAACGGAAGTTACAGGATAACTACTTGTACGGTCAGTGGTTGGAAAAAGCTTTCGTTCATTCAGCGAGAAGAAAAAGAAAAAGGAGATTTCATTGATTGGGTTGAAGAGAACTGTGACATAAAACATGTTCGCGCGAGCCAGTTCAGAAAATTTTATAATGGTTTCAAACATTATCCACAAATATTACATTGTAAATTAAGCTTTGAATGGTTTAACAAGAATGGTAAAAAGTTGTTGTTATATTTTGATGACCACAGAGAAGAAATTTTTCAGTGGACCCATCCTCTACAGTGCACATGTAATTTATGTGCAGCGACCTTTAACTTACCTGTCATGTGATTTCAGAGGTCTGAAAGCCTACAGTTTTCAGAAAAAATTTCTGCAGAGTTTTTTCTGAACGATCTCGTTAACTAACTTTCATATCCATTTAATCCATAATGACGTATGTTACTCTAGCGGCGGACTAAATTCTTCTTGTTTTTGTATTTCTAATGCCTGATGAAATATGTCCTGAATAAGTTCTGAGGCGTTTTCTGTTTTTGCACCTTTTTCTTGTATTTGTGTAAGGAGCTGTTTATATTGAACGTAATAATGTTTATATTTCTCTCGCCTCTTTGATACTCCTGTTTTTCCTTGTATTACATCAATAATAACACCTGGTATAGGAGTTAAAGCTAAAAGAACTGGAACTGTCGGAATTGCCGCTATTACAGCTGAACTTACAAGAATTCCCTTAGTCACATTAAGAGCCATATCAATTCGACCCATTAATTTATAACTTCGTCGATATGCAGCGCTAGTTCTTTCGATATAGTCGGCCAATTGTTCAACGCTTTCAACAACTGAGACGTGCATTTTTTTTTTACTGTATATGTAAGGGATTATAAAAATAATTGTAGTAATATAGAAAGACAATATGGCAGAAGGAGGAGAAGAAAATATATCACTCCAGGATTTCGGTGATGCTGATATTACTGAAACATCCTTTATAGACGACGATAATACCCTTGCGGAAGCCGATCCTTTTCAGGCTGGCCCGCAGGTGGGTCGTTTGACTGAACTTAGAGTAGATAAAAAATTAAGTATGGTTAATCAATTCTTAAAGGAGAATAAGATTACTGATCCGGATGCACTAAATGTATTGGCTACGGAATCTGAGATTAGGGATGAAAAGCTGTATTATAAAAACCTCAAGCTGTCTAAAGATAGAGGAGGTGGATTTTATAAGCTCTCCACATTAAAGAGAGAAATAGGAGGACATGAATTTATGAGAGATGTATTCGGAGACCGCTCTAGCGCAGAGCCCGAATTTGTGATCGTATATTGAAATTTGAAGATGTGAAAAATGATAAAAATTAGGAAGATGACGCCAGAAGACATGGGTGTATACAAAGATGAACTGACAGTCTTACGGCAAGATCCTTCTGGTAATGCAGATAAAATACAAGCTTTTGAAAATAAAATCGAACAATGGAACAATCTAAACCCAGAATATAGAGCTATTAATGATGAATTAAGAATTGCGAATATGCGTCTTGGCGAGCTTAACAAAGAAAAAGTTAGAATAAGGCGAGAGAAAATAAAAGTTGAAAAACAGTTAAAGGATCCTGAAACGAACACCCAAGGAAAAGCAAAAGACAAAAAACTACTAGCTGAACTCATAACAAGCGAAGCTAAAATTGTTGATCGAATTGAATATGAACATGGTAAGATCAGTGAGGCACGTGAAAGTCTGGCTACGACTAGGTCTCTTCGTGATGTAATTTCCGATCCAGAATTGTCACTCAGGCTGAAGCTGACAGAGTTATTTAAACGAAATGGTATTACAATCGCTGCAATACTGACTGCCCTTGGAATGACAATATCAACAATTGCCCTGGCTGTGACTAAAGGAGGAGGAGGAGGAACTGGAGCAAACACAGGAGGTTCAGGTCCGCCCAAAGTATACACAAAAGCGAAAGAAATTGTAAAGCAGTTTGGCGAATGGTTAAAAACATTGGCCGCAAAAAGTGCTGCTGCAATACCAGGTTAATTGGCTCCCTTGTCAGTTTTCTATTAAAAACAGCAGGATCGGTGGTCGGATTTGTCGGAGAACAGCTATGGATATTTTTAACTGGTTTAACATTACTCATTATAAATAAAATTATGTATCAATATATGGTCCCGCATGTTTGGTGAAAAGAATATTGCAAAGTTTCTTTCTAAAATAAAGACCTGTTTGGTGTCTCTGTCGAATTGGAATGGTGCTAAACTCCGACGAGTAAATCAACATATCCTTCGAGCAAATCCAGGCGTCCGACTCAAAGATGATAATCTATATCATAACATATTAACTTTCATTAAGGAATGTCAAAAGACTAACTTCTTTAAGCGACTAGAATTCATAAACGTCTTTCAGGAGATTGACAATGATGAAATTGAAGTCCAACATCTCCAAGAATATTGGGTTCTTCGATTGATTCGCGACACGGGTAATCGATTTATCTTTCAATCAGACGGAAATATTTATGTAAAGATGTGATTTATTTCTTTTTTTCTTCTACTATATACATTACACGAAAATGGGGTACGATAGATCATTATTACCGAATTTCACCAACCGAATACCGCAGGGAACGAAGTCAGAAAGAACTCATCATGTGGTTGCTCATAATCCAAGTGAGGCAGATCCAGGCATGACACTTGACATACGATGTCCAAAGTTAGAAAGCGGAGTAGTACTAGTTCCAGATACTTTCGACCTAGTTTTTGATCTCGAAGTAACGGGACATGAAAATAACCGAGTAGTACAAAATGTTGCAAAAAATTTGGTGGAGCGTATGGTTCTCACATTTGAGGGGCAGCAACTTTTCAATTTGAATAAATATAACCTTATTGAATGTTATCGCGATCTCTTCAAACATAAAAAGGAGAGAACGAACATGACACTGTACGGAATTCAGAATGAAAATCTAAGAAAATTGAGAAGTGGCGCGAAAGATGCAGATCACGCCGTCGTGGACGATCTTTTACTTTTCGACACATATAAAACAAAATATGCTATTCGTCTGACTCATCCCCTCATAACAGGTCATGGGGTTGCATATCCATCAGCATTAGGGAGTCATATTGAACGGGAAATTACGCTTGCACCGCCTCCCAATTACTGACAAGTAATTCTAGTAATGTTCTACCCAATTATAACTAAAAAACATCCAATGGAATATGAAACATTAAGTGATCCCGAACTTGCGAGGTCAACTGCTGGTTATTACAACAGTGGAAAAAGTTACCTTTACGAGCATATACATTATTTTAGAACAATCCCATTCAAAGAATCAACCACGGTTATCAATGAAAATATAAATGTTCCACGACGTAGCATTAGAGGTATCGCGATACTATTCACTAGAAATATTATTCCTCGGTGGCTGAACAGTGAATTTTTCTTTAATCCATCCATTGAATCTGTGTCTGTATCAATCGAAGGCATTGCAAATAAAATATATGCTCAGAAGATGTTACCAAGACAATTTTGGCGAGAGGCACGACGGTATTTTGCTGAAGATAAAGATTGATGTGAAATTGATGTAGATGAGGTCGATTATTTTAGGAATAAATTCTGTCTGTTTATTGATCTGCGTAGCTTTAAAGATATTGAATTTCATGGAAATGGTTTACCAGTAATGAACACAAAGGACGGAATTCAGCTTGAGATTCTGAAGAAAGACACCTCAGTTAAGGGTGCCGACGACGCTCGCGATGATAATATATTTGCCCACGTTTATGTTATCAGTGATGCAATGGTCAACGTTAAGAATAGTAAATTGGATTCTTTAATATTTTAATCCGTGACGTAGGTCCGTCCTATCGGATCTGTTTCTGCCAGCCATTCGCCCGTGTCCAGATCGTATAACTGCACACGTTTGATATCATTTGGCGCCATCATGATTTTACTGCGCCTTTCACTACGAATTTCACCAGCTTTCCTTACAAACTGTACAAATTGTGCCCGCTCGGTCTCCTTCCTTCGGAATTTCCCATTTTTAAACAGATCCTCATAGTCTTCAAAGTTCAAATCTTTTCTGACACAAACATCTTTTATCCCTTTATTTTTTTTCGTCTCGGAAGTTGGAGTTCGAAAAGCATACACTTTCGAGCGTATGCCGACAAAATCAAGAATAGGTTCTCCATTCAACTCATCTTTAAATTTACCTATCACCTTTTTATTAATCTTCGGAACTCCCATCTCATCCCGAAGGCCACTAGTATCATATATTGTTTCCTTACCATTCTTTTCCACATCTTCCCGAACTATATCATTAAAAGTTACGTCAGGGGACGGAAGAGGTATGCTGTAAACAAAACTGTCAGTATCCATGTAGGCTAATCGTATTCCAGGGAACCGTGCCCGAAAGTAATTGTAGTGCATATCATACATAAGCAGCTTAGAAAGTTCCAGTACTGCCGCGCCAATGAAAACTGGCTTTTTATATTCATATTTATCCCTTTTCAGTTCCAGTAGGACACTGTTGCAGGAATCTCCATCCTCTCCCTAGTTATAAAAGTTCTATACTTCATATTTGGTATATACTTTGGTATTTAACAGGGCTGCCCGAAACAAATTTAAAGTCTCTGTACTTTCGAACGTCTTCTATTGTCTTGCCGAACATTGCATTATTCATAAGCTTATAGAAATTCTTTTCAAAATCTGTCTTTCCCTTTGTCCTCATTTCAGTGTTAAAGTCAATATATTGTTTGAGACACTTTGCCTCTTCGAAAGCGAGCGCCCGATACACCTTTTTCAGTCGCATCCCTTCTGAAGATAGAATTCAAGCAACTTGTAGTGTAAGACGTAGGACTCTCTGTCCAACACACTTGTAATCAGTCGAGTACCGTGCCCCGGAAATTCGAAGTGATGCGGCACTAATGGCAAATCCGAATGTTCTTCATGTAATTCGGCCGGATATTCTAAGTCTACTTCTAGAAAACTTGGCGGAAAGGTGGAACCGGGTCCCCACTCCTCCAAGCCTGCGCCCCATTCCGCCCACTCTTCCTTCGTCATCCAATGAAGTCCGCCCGTGGGCATTGCCTGACTCATTGCCCAGCCATAAAGATTATTAGCATCAAGATATTTTATTTTGGACAGCGGCTTCTCCGGATCATAATTCCCGCCAAGCTCGTCTGTTGCATAAGCTGGATGATTTGTCTGTACATAATGAATATTACACTGACTGATACCACCTCGAATTCCCCATTGTACGAAATCCATCTGCTCAGCATCTTGAATGAGCCCAAATTTATTACCCGTGAAAAGTAACATAGCATCCCATGTTAAGCCGGGCGCTGACATATAGTGGGCTGGATCTAACTTTTATGCTTTTAAACATGTGTCGCGAAAATTTTCAAACACGTTGGCAAGAAGGAGTACGTCCGTCTCACAATAGAATTCCATATAATCACGAATCGTCTTACATCCAACTTCGTCCCATACTCGCAATGCATGTTCGTAATCGGACTCCGAAATCCCCTCTTCCGTTAATTTGCTATAAAATTTGCCTCTCTCCGGGATCTCCCCCTCTTCTAGTCTGTCAACCGAGTCTAAATATTCGTAGGGGAAGAAACCTTTCGCCCGCTGAATGTCCGGGTACGAAAGTGGTACTGCCGTCCATCCATCCTCTGGCACAGTCTTTGCCAACTTCGCGAGCGACCCAGACATCAACTGAGCACTGTCCATAAACTTTATAGAAAAGAAACGTTTCTTTGTCTCCCTCTCCCCATCGACAACAATTGAGGCACTAAAAATAAATGTTTTCATAAGACACATAATTCCACCATTGCCCGTCTTAGCTATGATTTTAGGCTCTGGTTCCGAAGGGTCCCCGATTTCATGTATTTTTTGTAAAATAAAAGAACCATCGTATCCCTTGAGGTTGTGAAAGTAGATAGGAATGGTTCTCGACGGGCGGCACTTTTCACAATAAAAAGTATCATCACCGTCTCGGTATCCTGCCGGCTCTCCACATGCAATACAGTCTGGATCATTGTAATTAGATCTATCTTTAATCGGTTTTACTTTCCAATAATATGATTTTGAATAATTCTCAGCCCTTTTCTTCATATCCTTTAGAAATTCTGTAACACAGGAGAGGCCCGTGAATGTTCTTTTACCATAAACTTTCAGCCGGTTCCGGTTACCGCCCCATCGTTCCACCATAACATACGAAAGACAAATTGGAATGTGTCGGCCGGTCCCCTTCTCAATAATTGCCTCAGTATCTGCATACACGACGTAGGGACAGGGCACCTTCTTCTTATGTCCTTCGAATTGACACACTTCCTTAGGAAAAACTGGCTGGGCAGTGTCTGTTCCACAGTATACCTGATGTATTTCTAATTCTTCTGTTGACGCAAAACCTCTCATACAAACCATACACATACACTTCCGTCTGTGCACATTCTTACAATTTTTATTAGAATTAAGAAGGCGATTTTCCGCAGTAATTGGTACGAAGTGGCACCCGGGACCGTTCCGTGAGGCACCGACTATTAGTAAAATCTTCGCTGTCTGCACCGTTCCACCTTCGGCTCCGCCAGGGCCACTATATAACACAGTTATGCCGGACGGATCGGGATCATTCTCGTAGATCTGAAATACTTTGAGTCTGATGCCTGGATTTTGCTGCTCGAAGCGCTCGAATACGGCCGGATCGACGGGCGTGGGAAATGGAATGCCGTCCCAACAGTAGTCGGCCATAAATGGAGTGTACGTATTCCAATTTTTTCTGGTATTACCAGCCTTCTTTTTACGAAACGATTCGTCGGCCACTTTAAACTTGCTACGACGGCATACTGGAAACAATTCTCGGCGCCTCTGAGTAGAACCAGATTGCTAACGCATTTCTTATTTTTCAGCCATTCCGGTAGTTGGACTGTGCCCGGGCCGGCCCCAAGTAGTACTTCTACTAGATTTACTTTAAAATTAAGTATCTCCTCGACTACTAGGTCGGAACCCTCAACTTCAGCTTTATCAAGCCATTCTTTGTAACGTTTTACTAATTGTTCTTTCACGGCCGATCCTCCCACCTCTTTTGTGTATATACGTTCATAGTTAACATAGTGTGTGCGAGTTTGCACACTTTGATCTTTTTTTTTGAAAATTTGACTTCCATTTCGGTATAAACAAAGTACATCTTTCGGCTCGCCGCCATACCTTTGATATCAATATCCATGATATCCTCGACTCGCTTGACTTCGGGAAAATCTTTTTCTATATCTACACCTTTGAATCCCCTCCGTAAGCGACGTTTTTTTATGCTGTAATGCACAGTAAGTCTCCTTGGAATAAACTGCGGCGCCTCCCATTTCTTCGCCAATTCTTCTCTAAGATCATTGAAATCTATCCTAGGTTTTTTACCGAAGGGATTTTCTAGAGTAAAACCTTGACCTGAAGAATCTGTTAAATCGACCCGCGACATAAAATACAGATAATTCTGAGTATCTAATCCTCTATTTAAATCGAGGTCAAGTATATCAGTCAATTGACTTATCTTATATTCGTTCACGATTGGCTCCATTGTACTATCCTATATATATCATAAATAATTTTTTTCTTAAAAGAAAATATCTATTCTAATTCATCAAAATCCACTATAATATTTATGGCAGCATTTATTTGTTTATATATCTCGCCTAATCTTTCTAAGTCGACTAGTTCTTCCGCATCTTGAATTTCTGGTTTATTAGGCGCAGCACAAAATAACCTCTCAACAGTGAAAGAAAGAGCACGCTTATTTAAGCGCGGTTTAAATGCTAAGAATTCTATCTTACTACCTTTCCTGATATTACGAGGTACAATAGCAGGATTTTCTCGGACTGGCAATGGACTCACTGCTTTAAAACCACAGTCAATTTCTTGAACCATATCAATACATGTAGCGAAATCGTGAGCCCCTCTTTTAAACCGAAATTTAAAATACTTTATCTCGCTCCCTCGCTTCTGATACACTTTAGAAGGATTGTAAAATTCGATAGTATTCTTGGAGTGAGCGGCTAGGCTTGCAGCATAAATTTTGGCAGTGATTGCATCGAAACTTTCACCTAAGGTACGGAATACTATTAAATCAGTAAACTTTTGAAGACTTTGTTGCCAACGGACACACATTTCATCGCATGTAGCTGGATCTTTGGAACCGTACTTAGGTCCGATGTTGAAAACCACTTCTAGCTCACTGTCTACATATATAATAGGATCTACCAAAGATTCACCAAATATGAGTTTGCCGTCACTGATTTGGACGTCTTCTCCGGTTTCAAGTATTTTTATTGCATCTGAAATAGAAAGGATTGCCATTGTCTTATCGTAATATATCTTTACGAAAAATAATTTTAAAAACATTTTTCTATGATATAGTATCCCAAAATGTCATACATATTCATAAATGGACCAACTGGAAGTGGTAAGAGTTACGATGCAGTAAATTTGGCGGAGGGGCCGGAGGTGACTCACGTACCAGAATTTGACACTAGTTTTTCTAGCAACATTGCCGACTTTTATAATGGGCGTGTCGTTTCGATTGCCGATTTTCAGAATCAGTTTATAGAACATACTCTTAGTTTACAATGTCAGGCTGGGCCCCCTTCGGAACGCTACATTATTTGTGACTCTTCCATAATTCAACATCTAACTTTTTCTAGAATCCAGGGCGTGGCAGCGGAAGAAAAAAAGATTGTTTCAAAGGCATTTAACCATTTACACAGTTTCATTATCATATTCAAAGATATGCCCTGGGATTATTGCAGGCGGAATATTCTGACTCGAGCAAGACAATATGAAATAGCCGCCTTAGAAGAACTAGAAGAGATTCACAATAAGTTCAAACAGACTTTCTTAGAAATTTGCCACGACTACAGGCTTCCATGTTTGGTAATTCATCAATCTCTTACGCCTGCCCTTCTCAAGAATATACTTAATCCAACAATTGATACCGAGACAGTCGGACCAGTAGATTTTCCACGAGCTTTTGACTTTGGAATTGCATGGAGCGGCGGCAGCCAGGGATTTTTAATAGACGGTTTCAGCAAGGAGGAACTTGAAAAAGCTTATTATCCACCTAATCAAGAACAACTAGAACAACCTCGAGTCTCACTCAAGAACCTACACAAACTTCTTAATGCTTGTGAAACAGTGTGTGCTTACGTTGCTTCGTTTGACTTACGGGCACTTGATATGATGCCGAAGGAGCAACAAGACTTTGAAGTTACTTGTCTATGGCTAATGACAGTTGTGTACATTATACTTCAGCCAGAACTTATAGATAAAGCTGAAAAAGGGGGACTCGAAAGAACGGACTGTGGCAACATGAGAAGTCGCTTTGAAGATCTTGCAAACTTAATATGTGGCTCTGAAGGATCCTCCCCTGTACCACCTCATCCACATACTGCCGAAAAAGATGCAATAAGTGAACATTACTTACGACAGTACATGATAAATACTTGGCCAGGTGGTTGGAAGCGGGGTGGTAAACTGACACTTTCGGCTTTCAAGAAATTAAGACTTCTTCCATGGTACTTATTGAATAACTTTCGTAAATACTTACGTTAGTACTTACGTTAGTACTTACGCAAGTACCAGCACAGGAACTTACGAAGTTCTAATAACATTTTCCTCTGGCTCCCAACTATTGAAACTTTCTGGATAACCTTTCAATTTTATCAGATAATATTTCTTTCCTCTAATTTTTTTCGTCTTCAAAATTCGTTCTACTCTGTACAGCTCGTCGGCACCAGCAGCGCTCTGAAGTTCATCAGAATAGAAAGTGCCGAGTATTTCCTCTCCATTCAGGTCTTTTATTTTGTAAACTGGTGGCGTTCCCAGTCCAGCTGTGTACACCACTTTTGAAACCACGAAAATCTCCTCTGTCCAATTTGGTAAATATCCTTTCTTGAAAGTGGTCTTGTATTTTGTAATTCGGACCCGTTCTCCCGGCTTGAATTCAGGGTTAACTCCCATGGCTGCCAACTCAGGGTAAAGTGTATAAAATGCCTGCCAATCGTTCTCCTCTGTTACGTCGACGGGTTTCATTTTGATACTTCCGTGTACGGTGTTATTGTAATTCTCAAGAAGTTGTGGTAAAATGGGGAGCCAGGAACGTGTCTGTCTGTATGTAAAGTATTTCCACATCATCGTTTTAAGAGTGCGATTAAAACGTTCAACGACGCTAGCTTTTTTGTCACTGTAGGTGTGAAACCAGTGAATTCCCGCCTCCTCCAACCACCCCTGCATTTTTCAATTAGTAAATTCCCGCCCCTCATCTGTCTGAAGTTTGTCGGGTTGCCTCCCGGATTCTTAATCACGTCTTGTAGCGCCTGTAACGTATCATCAGCCGTTTTTGACTGTATCGGCCTGGCCCATGCATATTTACTGAGCACATCGATTACTGTTAGCATGTATCGAATGTTACGATTCTCTTTTGCGAACGCGGCAGGGAATTCCACGAGGTCTGCTTGCCATTGAGAGTCTATCGATGTTACGAAAAACGCGCCGGTCGCCACGAGTACGAGGGGTACGGTTTATGAAGATTATAAGTTAGCTGAGTTTTTAACCAGTCCTGCACCTCTTTCTTAGTAACTTTTAGTCCGCTGGCATGTGCTGCATCATACAATTTTTGTACACCTCCAAAACCAGTTTTCGGGTTGTAATATAATCTCTAAGAGAACCTTCGGTCGACCTTCCATAATTGCTATATTATACGAAAAATTATATGTCGTACGGATGCCGTAAATGAAATACTAGTTTACTTAATGGTCTACTTTTCAATTGCTGATTAGGGAACCCACCTCCCGTTCTGACACCTCCATTCCATATTCTTTATAATAGTTTTGTTGTCTGTCTTGCTCGGTGTGTAAAAAAGTACTAACATCTGTATGTTTTCCCTGAATGGTTTACTAATACTAGTATATTGTTGAGTCAGAACCCAGACAGATATCCGTCGTGTCTTGCGCTGAAACCAAGTTTGACTAAAATGTCACTGCGCTTCTTCATATCTTTGGACGAGGCGCAGTCGTCGAGGATTATTAAAGTGTTCGTGCCGGCCCATTCTTTATGTACGAAGGCTAGTGTATCATCCACAGCATCGAGTCCGACCGGAAACACAAACACATTGTCATCGGTGAAAATGAATCTTTTATTATACGTTTTATTGTCATGAATGTCGGACAAATGAAAACTATATATTCAAATTTCCCTAAGTACGGACCGGTGAGGAGATCCATTACATATTCTGTTTTGCCAGAATTTGTCGGTCCAGTTATAATCATGTTGAATGGTACAGTTGCATACATCGGATCTATATACTGTACATAAATGTAATGAATATTGCTAAAGATAACAAACCAATTTTACCATATTCATGAATAGGGTCTGCGCCAGTCACGGCTGCTGCCTTCCGTTCCGAAGGCGATATGAGGGGTCTCCGACTCGTATCATTGTGAGTCGGCCCAGAGGGCTCGTCCTGCACTTCATGGGATCCTCCCCCCTTCCATCTCATGTATAGCACTTTCTCGAATTTCTGTGTTTATATCTCCATTCACCCCGAAGACCATAGATTCTGTAGCGTATTGCAATTCATTATTATAACCTGAGATTGCCGGGCCCGAAAGAATAACCATCTCAGACGGCAAGAGAAGTAAATTGCCATATCAAGTTTGACACCAGTATTCATTATTGTGTCTTGGTATCGCCTATAACTGATTACTTTGTCAGTATTGCGAATTTCATCTTCGAGGAGAACGCCGAATTCTTTTCGTACTTGCTCTGCACTGCCAGTATCGCCTACTATGGTACTGCGAATATTTGCTTGTGCGCCGAGTATGCAATATACGTAGGCTTCAAGGCTTTCATTGAGGCGGGCTAGGCCAGCCTTTGTCAATCCCCCTTCGGGAACCGAGTCTCCCTTCAGAGGAATGAAACTATTGTATTGTCCCTCCGATCCATCATTTCTAAAGAAATAATAGTGTGGCCTGTCTTTGGCGGGCAGTACATGTTTTTTCTTTCCAAAAATGGTATCTGTATAGAAAACGCCTCCGTCGGCGGAGAGGAAAAAGTCGTGACCATTGTATATTGCTTTTGGCTGTCGAACGGGCCCACGATTAGTGTAATATTCATATCCATAACCAAGACCTGAGTTTTGGCCTTTGCGATATCGAAAGTCGGACTTCGTTGGACTTATATTTCCAAATTCTGTACATAGAAGTTCATATTGGACGAGATTGTATGGATTGTCGCTCGCTTTGAAGGTGGGGGTATCGTCTGGAAGTGCAACGCCCATTTCATGAAGGATCCGACGTATTGTAAAATATACATGGATACGACAGAATGATCGTATTTGCGGTGGAAATTCTCCCTTCGGAACCGAAGAGATGGGCGAATGATATACCACAACCAGTAGTGCTGCACCATACAGCGAAATTTAATTGCTGGTCCCAGTATTTCATGTTTGGCCCGCCCAGCCATATATTACTTTCTTTAGCTGTTCGATGAGTGATTACGTTATCTTTAAATATATCCTGAGGATGAAAAGTAAATTTATCTATCGGCGTTACATATATTTCTAAGTCCATGAGAATAGGTTTTATTCCCCCATTCGGTTTGGAAGGAATATCAGCATGCTGTACTGTCGGTACGCTCGTCTTATTCAATTGAAAAGCAACTGGGAATAAGTCTGTACTCATGATTCGTGTTTCTATATACAGATAGATTTTTAATGGAGGAGAATTTTCCATACTTCGGAATTGTACTAACATTCCAGACCATGTTAATATTATATTTCGGATTCAGGTTTAAACGAATTTTTTATTTTTTACTAAGAATAGATAACATACTGCAAACAATGGAGAATTTAATAAAGACATCGGCAGCAGCAAATACGCGTTCCGAAGGGCCTTCGGTGCCTTCGGACGCTCGATCAATAATAGAGACAAAGCATGAAAAAATACTCTGTGTCATCGCAAGTGGTCAAAGCAAGTTATTTTTTGGTAAGGAGATTTAAGTTGCTGACGTAGAAAAATGGGGAGATGAAACGGTAATTAAAGCCTTCAAAATGTATGAAGCGAAATACAGTTCTCTTATAAGTGATAATATCACTCAAAGTTTCATAGATCTAGGAGCCCGTGCAATAAGTCAGGTAGTTCCAATCGATGACCGAGATAACTATGCCACTGATCTTAAAAAGGATTTTATTCTAAACAGTGAAATAAAACGATTATCAGGACGGATAGCCTACACATGGGGGCCCATACTTGCTCTAGTTTCCACCGGTTTAATTACGGGTAAACATTTAAATTTTAAAAAAATCGGGCTTAATATAATACCCGAAATAAATGGATTCAACTTCGCAAGCACCGACTCAGCAAACGACTCCGACAGGGACTCCGTCAGGGGACTTGCCGACTCCGTCACCTCCGACGACACAGCGCAACATAGAGAAAATTACGTTACCGACGAAGAATCCAGGGAGAGTGGAAGCTGGCAAGAGATTAGCAGAATGGAACAGGCAAAACAAGGAGAAGAAACGAAAAGCAATGATTAATGCCGTGAGTATGACTGAAGCAAACTGTATAGACCCTTTTCGGGACGTACCGCCTACGACGAAAGAACAGTGTGATAGCTGGTATAATAAATGTTATCTTGTTTTAGGAATTGTGGGAGTTTCATTGACTGCATTAGGGCTATATTGGGGGCGTGCTCGACATACACAGTGTCCCCTCCGGAAAGATCCTCCTCAAAATCAGAAAGCGAAAAAAACAGAGCCCGTAGCGGCTCCAGGGGGAGGGGAACCCAGCTCCTGTACATTGTATGAGATGGATTAACTACATAATAACTAATGTTAAACCTGTTAAAAATATACATAGCTGTTATCCAACTCCGTTAGGTCCGATTCCGTAATTATTTTATTTTTTATTTTATATACTTGTCAGCAATCATGGATACTAAAACAGTTGTAAACACAATGTACGATGGTATTGTAATCGCTGGACTTGCGATGGGATATCTTATGATCTCCAGCAAATTTCTGAAAATAGATATGGGCGATCCAAGTCGACCAAATTTAATTCGATTGGCAAAATTAGGCGGTGCGACTGCTGCCGCGGTAGCAACCAAAGATCTCCTTGAACAGAAAAATATTATTCCTGCAGAACCTTATACTTTGTAATAATATACAGTTAGCTATGGCCTCAGCAATAGGAATGACAGTTCTCGGTGCTGTATTAAATGCAACGGCATTCACAGGAGGAAATATTATCGGACAAAAGCTTTCTGGGAATGGTGATGCTCTTATTGAAGAGAAAGTCCGACATGATAAGGCATTAGAAAAATTTGAACATGATCGCAACATCTGGTCAGAAAAAAGATTACTCCAGGCTGACTGGGAAAGAGAAAATCAAGCAAAGGATGCACATGCTGCGGCAGAATTAAGAGATACAGATGCAGAAATCCTGGAAGAAGCAGAAGCGGTGCAAAGCAACTCTACGCCAGCGCAATTCTCAGATTGTTATCAGCCCAGTCCCGAGCAAAAGAAATATGAAATGATTTATATTGCTGGAGGATTGGTCGTGGGATGGTTTATCTTCCGATAGGGTCCCTTCGGAACGCACCGGTAGGGTCCCTTCGGAACGCTTCGGAACGGCTACAATAATTCAATACAAAATTTAGTTGGCCTGTTATTGAAATTAACTATGTTTCCATTCTGATCTGTTATCCAAATACGCATTGAACTCATATGGTCTGAACCCTTTCTCAATGGCATGGAAATTGAGCTGTTTTTAAAATCATAGGTGACCTTTTCACCTATTCCCCCTTTTGTATCCCGGATGGGAAGTATTGTAAACAGTCCGATAATTTTCCCTGTATGTATCCTCCGAGGCATCCGAGCCAGATGAAACATAACTTCCAGTAGGGTCAACGACATCTGAATGGACTATGTATTCATCGACTGTTAAGAAATCAGCTAGGCCTGGACTCATAGTACTTTTTATCACGGGGTTGTTCTCAGGTTTATCTGAAAAGCCGACGAGGTTAGCGAAGTTACCTGTAGCATTAAAAAATACTTTAACATCTTTAGCCAAAGTTAGATAAACGCGGCCTGTCAGCACATGTTTTTCAAAATTAATTTTTTGCTTCAACCCGATTGCTTTGTTTAACGTATCGATATTATAGTTACCTGGACGTATTGATTTAGTCTTCTTCGGTTGGTCGCCTTCTTGATATTTTAATATACTATTCGTCCCGTTATGTTATACCATGAGTTAAAGAGTGAACACTCGAGCAGTCTTATCTTCGTAAACTGTGATATGTCAATACAAGGGTAAAAATTGGTAGTAACCGGTTTGCCTGTTTCGCTTTCAATCCAAATGATCATCGTTGTACGTTGTATATTATTACAAAGTATTATTTTAATTTTCACTGTATATAGGTCCCTACGGAGTATGTCTGATTCAATTAACTTCGGCCTAGGTACAATTCGTATGCAAAATCTTGAGCTTGAAGATTTGAGTGATGTTAAAGTGAACAATAATACTAAGATAGCTGCTAATCATAATAAGGATTACGTCCTTCGTTACAAGGACCGCGAGAAATATTTCGTTTTAGCTACTGCCGCGTTACAAAGTCACGAACATGCTGTAGAATTTTCCAAACTTACAGACATTGATGAAACTGTAATTGACGCCACAAAGGCTTCGAATGATCCAACTCCTTTTGCTCTGACGTGGGATGGGGATAGTAAGAAATTCATGCCTTATAATGTACCACGTAACATCTTAGATATATTGGATAGTGAAATTGCGGGTGGAGTTACTGAACTTCCAGGAACTCCAAATGTTATTTATTTTGATAGCAATGTTAACAAGTACAAGTTGCTAGATTTTCGTCGTTGGCTTACTCCTAAGAATCCATACATTGCACTTCTTGGTATACCGATTCACCTCAAGATCAAACCTCTTAATACAATAATGTCTTCAGATAATACACTAAGAAGGTGGATAAATAATGGGGAGAATTATTGTTCATATATAGCTAGCGGAGTTCCAGTAAGATTATTTTGGGACACCACTTTAAAGAAACTGGGCTTGAAAAGTGTTGGTGAGGAGGTGGCTGAATTAAATTTACAGACTATGAATCAACAGATGACTGATAATATGAAAATAATTGAGCATGGTACAGTTCTCATTAGATGTGTAAAGTTAGCTACAGGAGATGAATATGATGATTGGTTGGATATTACGCTATGAAAACAGATAACAGAACATCTTGTGATATTATCATAAGTATTGATAAAGATCGGGGAGGGGAAATGAGTATTGAATGTTTTGTTGGAGGGAATAGAGTAGAGAGTGGCTCCCTCCCCGACTCCGGAACTACGTTTGTACGTAAAGATAAAAGTGTTAACACTTTGGATATCAGTGTTATTTATCTAAAACGTCTCATCTTGTTTGAAGTAATGGTCTTCCGACATATTTTAAGTTCAGAAGAAATTTCTAAAATTGTATCTATCGGGTGAACAAGTTCGTACCGATAGGTAGCCATATCAATAACAAAGCAGGGTTGCTCCACGGTTACCGCATTGATGCATATTGGAGCAACGAGTAGTGGTCTGGGAGGTGTGAGGGAATTGTGTAGCTTTTTTAGGTAAGTGTCTCGGTTAACAACCCTTACCAAACCTGCAGACCTGCCAGATGGCTGTTTCAGATCTTCGCAGCTCGGCTGTAGCAGATCACTTGCAGATATCTGCAAATGGTCTGATTTTGTGCATATATAATTAGCTTTGAGCTGCAAATTGCAGCTCATGGGGCATAGTATGCAGATCAATGACATACACATGACAGCTCAAATGCAGCCCGTGACTTTTGACCTGCAGACATACAGCAGCTCATAGCAGACAACTTTCAGCCCATGACTTTTGACCTGCAGACATGCCACAGCTCATTGCAGACAACTTTCAGCCCATGACTTTTGACCTGCAGACATACAGCAGCTCATATTAGACCACTGAAGACATATAACAGCTCAAAATGGACATTGCTCATTCACCATTATCATACTGCATGTAATGGGTCATATTTTATTTGCACACACAAAAATATCTTTATTTCTACCTCATGTCATGCTCACTTCAATGGCTCACAACAATACAACACAAGCAGCTGGAGATCCTCGTCACCCTGTTAGATAAATGTGACACACCTCATCAAAGTTACCATACCAGTGAACTAGCTCACATGTGAGTAAAAAAGATAACACCTGATGTAGGATGAAGAAACACTCATTTATTACTAAAGGTTACGGGAAAAAATTACACTGAATAGAACAAAGGAAAAAAGTCTAAAACCTTTATGAAGCTAGCAGAATGTTATATCAAAACTAGTACAAACTAGTCCAAGTTTACTGTCATGAACAACTGATGTTGGAGATATTGTGAGATGTTTACCTCAGCATTGTTTGATGAATCAAACTTCTTCTGAGAAATTGTGAAGAGTTAATCATAGATCAAAGTTCTTGTAGTTTATTCAAATATTTCCAGTACTTATCAATTCCAACAAAAGTTATTCTGATGTATAGAATAAATATAGGAAGCTTTGAACAAATACCGGTAACTAAACGGAAACACCAATCTTCACCACATGCCATAATCCCACCTACTCAGGGGGAATTGGACAGTGAATCCGAAGGGAGTATGAAAGACAGCATGGAAGAGTGGATGGATAGGGTAGATAAACTGACCCAACATCATGAAGCTACCCGAAGACGTTACATGGCGGGAACTTCCACAGGTAGGTACCAGACCTTCCGAGAGGAGAGTTGGCGTAACGTTACGCAAGTCGGAGATGGCAAGAGAGGTCAGATTCGGTGATTATCCACCAGACCATCGGGAGTTTCCAATGTCTCATCAGCCGACACCCGACCGATATCCTCCAACTACTGGAGAGTATTATGGGGGCTATGAGACAGAAGTACCAACGGAGCCAGCATACTACCAGCGTCGTAGAAGGACAGATCAATATCGACCATCTATCCCCGTATCAGTGCCCAAGACTTTGGTATATGATGGGTCTGGTAATAGGCGGGCGTTTCAGCTGAAGTTCACCAAGTTTGCTGAGACGCAAGACCTGTCCTTCAGTGACTGCAAAAATTATCTGTGCTGGTGTCTGGATGGCAAGGCAAGTGATTATTACACCATGGTCACCGAGCGTAATCAGGAGATCAGTTACCATGAGTTGATAAAGAAGATGGAGAAGCGATTCGGTTCACGAGATCTTCCGGAATCGACCCAACTTCAATTCGCCCAGTCAAAACACAACCTGACGAAACTTTAGAAGAATGGGCAGGTAGAGTATATTCTCTTGCAGCACGTGCCTTCCGGGATTACAGTGATGCTACCTTGGAGCAACAGGCTGTAATGAAGTTCTGTCAAGGATGTAACGATCGTGAAGCAGGTGAGTCGGTAGCCAACCAAAGACCTGCGAGCATCGAGACAGCCTTGGATAGTATTAAATGGTACCAATATAACCACCGGGAAATATTTGGTGCCAGAACCAGCAGAAGAGAAGTGCGGTTTGTTAGTCCAGAGCCAGACCGGACGAGGGACATTTACGAAGTGCGGTCAACATCCCGATATGACCAAGAACGAAGGAGGTCACCTCCAGAACAACGCATGAAGTTCCAAGCTAGTAAGATAGATGGAACAAGTGCAATGGAGGGGAGGATGTCACGCATGGAAACCCAGATGTCTGCTATGAGTGCGACACTACAGACTGTAACGTCCCAATTAGCAGAACTCACAAAGGTGGTAAGTCAAAAACAAGCTCCTAGAAGCCGATCACCATCTCCAAGAAATCGCTGCTGCTATGGTTGCGGAGAATTTGGACATTTCAAAAGGGACTGCCCACACCAAAGTCCAAAGAGGGCAGAAGCACCTGAGAAGAAAACATTGTCCAAGCCGTTAAACACCAAAGGGTCAAACCCGGAGGCCTGAGTTTGGCCCATAGCGATACCAAGGGCCTCAATGCTTCTAAGGAAGAAAAGAGTTTCACCGAAACAACACCACCAAGTGAGCTGGAAAAAGTCTGTGAGAAAAGTGTGTCACCAACCTCTACAGGGGTGACACCAGGTAATAAAGACAGACCGACCACTGAAGTACCTCCAAGCTCTGATGCAAGGGATGAAACCGAGCAAGCCAAGGAAGCAACAACAATATTCAACATCAAATTTCGGAAGCTTCACTGGCAGAGGCGAATTCCAAAGAGCAAGAGGACATCCAAACTATTGAAGCAGATAACAAACCTACAGAAAAGGTTGTTATCAACGCAACGGACACAAGGGACAACACCGAACATGCCATGGAGGTAAGTGACATATTGAATGACGAACAACTAAACCCACATGTTCCATTGGCAAAGGAGCCAGAGGTTAATGTCACCTTAACAGATAACAAGCCTGTACCAGAGGTTGTTGTGGATGATGTTGTCCGATTACCAACTGGCAGTCCTAAAGGTAGGAACCCTAAAGCTCAGCTGGTAAGTGGGCTAAAACGGAACTGGAGTACCAAAGATACAAAGACCAACAGGATACAGTACTCCAGTTACAGGGGTGGCCGAAAAAGGGACAATGAGAGACGAGAGGGACTGGCCTTGGGATCCAGGTGGCCTGTCCAACATTTCTACAACACAATAACTGATGAAAAGAGATTACGACCTTCGGGTGAAAATGCACTCCTATGAAGCTGGTGATCCTATCTATCTGCTGGACGCAGGATCCGCCAAAGGGAAGTGTCGCAAACTTTGTTCGCCTTGGAAAGGTCCAGGAATCATCATTGCTACGCTCACACCCTACCTGTGACTTTTGCTATGAATGGTTCCACGGAGCATGTGTGAATGTTACACCAAAGGATGTAAAGACACATGACATCTTTACATGTCAAAACTGCAGGTAAGAACACCCGGCATGCACACAAATTGGCAAAACGTTAAGGTGTAACTAACATGCACTCCGAATTACTTCTCTTTTCACAGAAACAATGGAGCACTCCCGGCGACATCGTGGGGGTGAGACCCGTAACCTATCTTGGGCTGAGGTGGAGGAAGCCGACCAGGACCGGATCCTCCTGCCGCCCAAGAGGTTAGTGTACGGGATCGGTATGGCCAACGTCCCTTACCACCGAAAGGAGAGGATGCTGATCCGCCAATACCAGCTGGCTGTTCAGCGAAACCACTGGCGCTGGGTGGAGGACACCCGGCGAGAAGCGGACGTCGTCTTCCCTGAAGAGTGGTTGTATCGGCATCTTCTCCATCGGGATCCAAAGAAGAACAGGATCCCGAAAAGGCATAGAGCTCATCCACCAAGCTCTTCCACGCATGAGTCTAGCCGTGATGTCCGCTTGAAGACCCAACCCGGCTTGACAGTTGTCAAGCACATACATCGATCGTCGGGGGAGGTCATCGAGTCATCAGAACATCACGGCACAAAGAAGGACTCTCCCTCCAGAGGAATATCATCAACATCCAGGGGAGTCTCACCATCAAGACCAGCTTCGCCCCAACGTAGAAGGAGGGATCAACCCCCAGCTAAGGACGGCGAACGGGCGAAGCCATCTGCACCCCTGGCTCGTACTTCCGAAGAAAGGCAGCGTCATAACATCAGACCTGCAGCTGCAACAACATCTGCATCAGCAACTCGACCTGGGGAAAAAGCTAGCCGTCAAGGGCAACCCAGGAAGGGTAGAGGGAAATCCTCTGTAATGGAGGAACCCTCCAAGAAGACTAAGGGGAAGTACGAGGACAGTACTCTGGAGGTGACTATCCAGCGTGGAGAAAAGCGGACGAGGCGCGTGGTAAATTGGTTTGGACAGGATCAGCGGGGGCAACTACCAACATCAAAGGTCTCCTGTCAGCAACCACACCCAGCCAAGCGTACCTGTGTATGTCCAGTTCCTGGGTGTGGTAAAGAGTCAAGAAAGCTAAAGCGTCATTGCTTAGGGGCTCATATCCATCCGAGCCTACAGGAGAACCCCCGTATCATGAAGGCAGTTGAAGTAACCAATGCCCTGCTCAAAATAGTGGGCTGGATCCTTGGACCAGAGAAGACCATCCTCGACCTACTCCAGCACGTCAGGAAGCACTGTCTGAGGAAAATCCCTCAGACCTCTGTGCTGTCCAAGGCCAACTGCCTCATGATGAAGAAACTGTGCCAGGCCAATGGATGGGCTACACCGTCGAAATTCCAGCTACATCCGCCCAATTCACCGGCCGTGTTGATGCACTAGAGGATCCTCATCATCCTTCTCGGCCGGTTAACAGAAGAACAACGGGCTGAATTTCGACAGGTAGACGCCAAAGGGGCGGAGGCCAGAGAAGAACACCCAACCGAAGAAATGCCAGTCCTGGAGGGCCCACCAGAAGAGTCATCAGTGGGTGAGTATAAAGCTCCAGTCAACCTTTGTAGTCCAGCCCAAATGGGGGACACATTGGCAGAACAAGAACCAATGGAGGAAGGAGAGTGTAGTCCAGCCCTGATGGGGGACTCACTCACAGTAGCGGTTAACAGTCCAACCCATGAGGGGGACGTACAAATTAATATGGAGGGTAACAGTCCAACCCAAAAGGGGGACGTGCAAATTGTTAACAGTCCAACCCAAGAGGGGGATTTGCAATTTGATGTAACTGACATGGACAATAGGGAAGGCATGACCTGGGGAGATCAGTAGAATTAGCTGCTGAAACAGACCAGCAAACTGACCAACCTGTTGAACCAGTGAGACAGGCGTCAGTTTCAAATGGTCAACATTACCACCAGCTCTTAGAAGCAGCTGATTCTCACTTCCACATTGACCGAGTGCTGAATAAACTTCGTGGTCAAAACTGCCCTTCCACAGCATGGGAATTGACCGAATGGCCAGGTGGCCCTAAGGCAGAATTCCCAGTGAAAGTCATTGGGGGCGTAGAAGTTTATTGTGACCCAGGGCATTTTCCATCAAACTTGGAGCGACCTAGGGGGTGGAAAATTGCAGTAGGGATACACCCTAAGAAAGCCCCTAGCGCTGATGAGCAAGTATTTAAGACCTTAAAGCAGTATGTCTCCATCATCACAAGTTTCAGCCCTGGGAGAAGTGGGCCTGGACCGAACCGAACAGAGCCAGCAAAGTTCTGGAGCGTCCAAGAAAGGGTCCTGGCTCGTGCACTCGCTATGTGTGTGTCAGAGAAGCCCTTAATCCTGCACATTAGGGGCCCCATGGGGATCACTATGGGTCAGATGTCCATTGTCAAGCCCTCCAAATGGTAAAGGAATGGTGTTCGCCACGGCAACGTATTCACATCCACAACTTTACAGGTACCATCAACACAGTAAGGCGGTGGACAAGGGCTTTCAAAAACTGCTACTTCGGATTTTCCATCGTAACGGCCAATTTTGACCAATGGCAATGAAGAGCATTGAAAGAAGTGCCCAGTGATCGGTTATTGATAGAAACCGATTCTCCGTATCTCGGGGCACTACCATCAGCACCCCAGCCTTAATAGGGGATGTTGCCGTAGCTGTTGCCAAGACAAGGGGTACTGATTTGGTGCGCCTCCTTAAGGCAACAGTTAGCAATACAAGGCGAATTTATCACTAGGGATGGTTTAATTACTGCCAGTAACATTGCTAGCTGGCAGCTATTTTAAGTGTCAAGGTTAGCCAGTAACATTGCTAGCTGGCTGCCTTGTAAAATTAACCTCTCAGTTTTTTAGATCCCTAGAATACCCATTCCTGCAGAAAATAAAAGAGGGGAGAGTGTAGTGAAATGCGGGCTTTCGGCCGTTGGCGGCGCCCTCCTGCACAGGTGCTGCGCCGCCGTTGTATTCATGGAATGCCAAGCCTCGCATGTACATTACGCATTTCCCCTCACCAACAGCAGAACGATCCATACCGCCGAAGCCTAAAGACGTCTGAACGTGGAGCCTCTGCGGAACCACCCAGTGCGACAAAGACTTGGTAAGTCCACGAAGTTTAATATACTGGTAACACTATAAGTGCTACCGCTTTTTAATGATACCCTTTCTAAAATTATTAATTGTGATTCTTCACTTCGGATTATCAAATGTTCTTTTTTACTGCTGTAAAAGGCTAAAGGGTCTCGTTTAAATGAAAATATTGAGAAAGCAGTCTTTCTTAGCATTCAATAATCAAGATCATCAAACAACATGCATCTTACCGCTTCAATACAAACCTCCAAAAAATTTAATTTCATTCGTTTTACTTGTCTTAGCTCAGTGCCTCTTAGTGTTAAAATGTAATATATATAATAAAACTTGAACATGTGTCTTTAAGAACACTGCTTATTGAGCTTCGATGCTTTAAACGAGAGATAGGAAATTATGAATTTACTGTGATCAAAGTCACGTTGCTCATAATATGTATAAAATCTAGTACTGGTTTTCGTAAATAATTTTTTTAATTTTCCCTGATTTCTCATAAATGCAGCGTATACCAAATATTGCTCTCAAACTGTTCTGTTTACAGATATACCAACCATTGCTAATCCGACGGGAGATACTTATTCCGGTAAGGAAACTGACGCTTAGCCATCATGACCAGTAACAATCAATATATGATTCCACTGACAGCAAAAAAGTATTCGTTCGCTTAATAATTCTGATGCGCATGTCATTATTCCATAGAAATAGGTTATAGAGCGTTAAAACGTGCGGTATTGCCTTTCTATTTGACTATTGTTTCATTTGTTATATTTAGTTCACAACTGAAACTACCCAAATGTATTTAGGCTTCATGATTTCATCTTTGAAATTTATTCAATTGAAAGTGTACGATGCTGCTGTTAAGGCTGAATCCACTCAAGATCGAAGTCAGCCTATGGCAAACAGTTGTTCAGAGGACTTTTAATGCCGTTTTACTCTTAGGCCAGTCAACTGTAGCGGCGACGACGGATTATCACGTGACCTTAAAAACAGGTGAGAACATTACTCAACTTGTCACAGAGTATTTTCGATACAGTAAGGAGGTGAATCCAGAGCCTATTTACATCTCAAAGTAAGGAGCAGACGGTTTTCATTTTTGACATCGTACAGAACAGACCAAATGCAATGCAGACAGACAACGTGTACTTTGTTTTGTTTTCCAATTTCGTAGTGTGTCCTCATCAGCCCTGTGAGTGCAGTAATACGTTGGCAATCGTCTTTGGCTGCCTATTTGCTATAACACTGGCACTACTAATCTTGACGTTCAGCTTATTGTTTATCAATGCTCATGGCTTAAGAGTTCTAGTGAAAAGGTAAGGTTTGAATATGTCAAGTGTAGAACATCGTCTCAATTGACAAAGAGCTTAGCCAGTGCTTGACATTAATTACATTTGGTATAATTGTATTTGCAGCATTTTTATGATAATCTTTTAAAGACCGTGTAAACACCTGTAAGTTGCCAATATTCGTGTCTTTCAAATAAATCTTCTTTTTTACTAAGATTCCTCGAAAATACAGTCGAAAGACAAACATGAATATTAAACACTGGGCTCTTGCTAACACAATTTATATTTTAGGTACAAATTTGCATTTCATATCCATTCACTCAGTCTTTCTTTCAAAATATCGAACCAATAGTAATATTTGACATTAGCTTCTAGTCGCTGTAACCGAACGCTTAGAAATAATCAAACTAATATTTAACATTTGAAATTTTAATTCTAGACGACGTAAAGGCTTACATTCGTGTTTGCTGTCTTTCATTATCGTGCTTTTTTGATATTTCAGAAAGATAAACAATCAGGAAATTTGCCAGAAAGTACATACCAGGATCTCCAAAGAGATGTCCAACAGTCGCCATACACAAGAAAATTTTAAAAATCGTATAATGTATTCTTTGACATTTTAATTTTGCAGGAGACAAAAGTGACTTCAAACGAGAAGTTGAGGTCATGGGGTCATTGTCCAAGTTGAAGGGAATAGTGGAATACCTCGGATGTTGCATTACGGAAGGTGAGAGACAAGGATATGCAACACATTTCTTAACGTATTTATGACGTTTTTTTAAAAAGAATTTCAGTTTTACTCTTCGTCATTCAGATACGTGTGATGACCATTTTCTGACAGTGTAAAGTGTACTCCCTATGGTAGAACTGAAGATTTGGTATGTTTCAGAGTTTCCGTCGAAACTGCATATTTTCTTAAAGTGGCCAATGTTCCCTGATGTGTGTATATACTAGACGACAGTTAAATACAATCGATAATTGGCCCTCTCCAGATTTTACCGCTGTAAAAATTACTTTTTGTTCCAGATCCCATGTATCTGATCACAGAGTACGCCCCCAACGGCACTTTGCTTCAAGTTCTAGAAAACATGAAGGATGCCGATGCTTGGAAAAGAAAAGGCCCTGACCTATTGACCTTTGCCCTGGATGTGGCTGAGTGTCTGAAGACTCTTTCCGAGAATAAGGTACTTTTGAACTATCACATGTCACCAGCATGGTAGCAATTGAAAATATGGTTATTTAGAGTCAATGGATTGTTTTGGTTTGATTTGTTTGTCTGATGGAGGCTACACAATTGTAATAATAATTTATTTTCAAGGTCAGTATACACCATGAGGCTTTAAAATTGAATTGTTATCAATTTTCAATGTTGCTATTTTTAGCTGTGTAATCTGCAATGGCTACTGTTGTTTTTGAGATAGCATAAATTTCACAATTGATTTTTTCTCTACTTTCAGATCATTCACAGAGAGATTATGGCAAAGAATATCGTTGTTGACAGTCAGTGGAAGTGTAAACTCTCTGGTCTTGGTTCGTCAAGTGCTGTTCTTACTGATCAAAGATACAGACAAAAGATGAAGGTAACACCATACAGGATGCTATGTGCATTTCTCATCCATCCCAGTGTAATTTCAAATTGTTCTTCAGATTCCATGTACACTAATGAATTCAGCACGTTCAGCGTGTGGTAATTGTTTTGTTGCTGACAATAACAACTTTTCATGTGTTTACATGTTGCTGCTTCTGATGAAAGTTTTATTGACTTGGGGAGTAAAATCGACATCATTAACAAAAAACATTGGACGTGCTAAGTTTTTGTATAACAAAATGTTTTGTGTTTAAACATAATGATCTCTTTATTTAACAGGCGATTTTTCTGCCAAAATGAGCGTGTGGCCTGTTGACCCAGTATAGTTAGCTATATCATTTGTTGTTTACAAACTCATGTCTCTATCTGCACAGGGACACTTACAGATCAGATGGATGGCACCGGAAGTGCTGTCAGGTAACGGATGTACGACAAGAAGTGACATATGGTCGTTTGGTGTGCTTCTTTGGGAAGTATATTCATTAGGTCAGTTTGCTTTTCTCGTCAAATAATTTCAAATCTAATATGAGGCATATTTCCTGAAATCAGTAATTTCCTTATCATAATTTGTATGGACACAAACAGCAGAAAAAATAATTTAGATTCAACTTAGTGAGAGCCCAGACATTCCGCGCTCAGAATATAATATTCCGTGTAACACATTCACGCATTTGAAAAGGAACCAGAGTAGAAGTAGAGAATGACCACATCGTTGGTCTTCGCATATTATTTTGGCATCCATGCTCTTTTGATAATGTCTCTCGCAACGCAAAACTGCGATACAGAGCTTAAAATACGAGAACCACACATTTTTCTGCCATGTGTAAATCATTGCAGAAAAAGAATCATTTTTGTCACGTAATCTCGTAAAATTACTATTATTTTATAGGTTGTACTCCTTATGAAACCCTGCCAGAAGATAACGTCAGAGATTTTATTCAGGCGGGAAAGCGTTTGGACATTCCACCAGGATGCGCAGTAACCCTGTAAGTTTAAAGTCAAATGTCATAGTATATTTTTGCAAACAGGGCCATTATATATGTTAGACATCATGCACTTCCAACAACGATTGGCTTTTGGTGAAACTAACGTGCCCAGCGATTAAAATACTTGACTTTGCTAAATGTATCTATCGCAGGGCATCAAATTTTTATTTTTTTTTAATTTAATCTCGAACCAACAGGTTGCCCCAATAACAGGTTCGTTTGAAAATAAAAATATAATACAAAAGCGGAAAGTATATAACAGTTACAACGTAAACAAACAGACATGAACATTTTTTAACATTTAATGACAACTTCCATTTGCTCGTCCACTTCACAACCTGGTTGATATCTTGTTGTAGTTTGATGCAATCATACATATCAGAAATGGCCATAAATAACTTGGAATCGTCAGCATACAAAGATAAATTTGCATGGTTCATGCATTCAAACATGTCATTGATGTAAAGTACAAAAAGGAGCGGACCCAAAATAGACCCTTTGGGTACACCTGATGTGACATGTGAAATGATACCATATACATTATAACTGAAGTGATAACTTGTATTAGCATTAGCTAGACAAGGCATATCTATGGTTTATAATTACACAACACACTGTAGTCTTATAAAAACTGTCTCTATTCTTTGTACAGTTACCAAATTATGACGTCATGCTGGATTGAGATACCCGATGAAAGGTTAAAAGTCGATGACCTTGTCAGCAGCTTACGACGGTTTCAGGATGAAAACGGGAAATAATATGATGAAAGAAATGTAACTGATTGACGTCAGTACTTTGGTCGAAAAACGCAGCTCAGAAACTTACATTCAGAGATGGTAGTTTCCATAGAGTTTTTAATTATCATATAGAGCAACAATGCTATTTGCCAATTCTATAGTTTTTATCTATATCCAGCATCACTTTAGTGGGACAACATAATTTGAAACTACAGTAAGTTCAAACTTTGCATAGAGTATAACTTAATGCGTAGCGCCAAAGACAATATGTATACAGAATTGTTGTAGTGATTTTGTATGCATGTAGAATTATTTATGTGGAAAACCTATAATGGTATTACCACAGCCTAAAATATCTAATGTTGAACAGCGTAGTGATGGATTATGATTAGAACACGACTGGCTTAGTTCACGAAAGAGAATTGGCATTTTTCACCTTTGCATCAGTACGATTACGATGATGATAAACCTCTGTTGGATTTCATCCTTGATTATTTAACTCCTGCTTGTTCATCTGCTGTTTGAATAGTTATGAACACCGACGCATTCTCATTGCCCCCACTTTGCTTAGGTAATCCCAGTCAGCTCTTCAAAAAGTTCGTCCGTATTACATTACAACGGAAACTGCTGCTGAAGAAGAGGTAGTCGATGCTGATGTGGAAAATTTATCTTATTCTGTAGAAATTGCTTTGCCTTTTATCGCACTTGCTGTCATTGTATTCTGCTTTCATAATGTTATTAGATTTTGTGTAAGAAATTGTTGTTTTACTGGGTCCCGCTGCTTAAAATAGCGTTGCATAAACACTAACATATCAAATGCGAGAGTCGTTGTGCAATGAAAACAAGAGATAGAAGTTGCAGTTGTTGGTATTTAGGTAGAACTTTGTATGGACTTTGGATTTTGTAATACATCCCTAAAATACATCCCAAACTCTTACTACAATGGTGGTTTATTGGCACAATACTGATATCTGTGCGACGTAGTTGATAATATGTATTTTATTGTTTTACATTTCTTACAAAAACGCTGTATAGTTTTGTATGTTTTACGTAATATTTACCTCTGTAGCACGCTGTTTACATTATAAATATTTATAAGAATCGTTTAGACATTGTAAATCACTGTATGATAAGATTATAACAATCTATGATAACATTTGAATGAAGACGAGTGTTTAGTGTTATTAGACGATACATCAGTGTATTATACTCTCTTGACTTTTTAATGTCCGGCTTCCTTGAATCACTGTTATTCATTTGATCAAGCTCAGAAGTAATTTTATCTATACTTTCATCGACGTATAATTTTGTAGTCATCAAAATTGAGTACCTTATCTATTTTTCATGCTTTCGTTCAGCAAACGTTTTTGTATCGAATGATAAATTGATGAATCATGATTACGGTAAATAACATGTATAATTTTAACATAGCATTGTGTGACAAATGTAATAATATATACGCCGATAGTTTTCGCAATATTTATCTGCAAATTGAGAAAAAGTACTGGAAGCTGATGATAGAGGACCGTAACACACACACAGAGAGAGAGAGAGAGAGAGAGGAGAGAGAGAGAGAGAGAGAGAGAGAGAGAGAGAGAGAGTATATCCAAACACTGTGCATCTTACGTAAAAATTATTTAATGCAGATTGAGTTTTCCTTATAATAACACACTATACTCGCACCTTGCTCCGACAAGAAACACTTTTAACAAGACCATAATATAGGATAATCAAGTTCCACCAAACGCAGAGAAGTTATTCTCGAAATAGCTTTTGTCAAATTGAAAAAAGTCAGAAATTAAGGCGAACAGAATGGAACATAAAAGTCCTTGCCATGACAGACACAAAGTTCAGTAACTTTGTTGTCATTAGGTTTGTTTTGAAAAAGATCTCCTGTTGTCAAGTACTTCGTACATTGATAAGTAAAGATTTACCTTATCTGACATTTATCACGCCCTTGCCTCCGACTAAATGGCTACGATCATACAGACTAAGGGATAAACTGCGATCTTGTCCTTATTATCATGTAATTGACTTTGTGGAAATTTACCATCGTTTTCCTTACCATCCTCACGTCTGAAAACTTAAAATATGTTAAAAATCGAACACTAATAAATCTATCAGAGGCAGAATCGAAGACCTTCGCGCTTGATAAATTGCCTGAAACATGTCAAGAACGAGTTCAGCAAGGCAGTTATTTTTTCTATATTCAGCCATGATTAGAACATTCTCACCTTTTCGGTTAATCCGTAGATCTTGTTCTAAGCTGATTAATTGTTAGTCATTGGGCTGGGTAGCTTCGTAGCTACATCAGTTCAGCTCTCGATCCCTACGCGACCATAAACAGTTGCCAGGCAACGATCCCGCGCTGTCTACGATCTACAAAACGAGGTGACGCCCATTGAGCGAATACACCGTATCACTGAGCCGACCTGCGCTCAGCATAACCTTCAGGCGTGTATTACAGCCCTATTACAGATGCCGTAAACTGGTAAAATTCGTCAATTTTACAAAATCGTCACAAAACCTGTTTCGAAGGCTGATATACTGATTTTACCTGTTTTTGACCCTCTAAACATTTTGAGGGAAAACAGAGCTGTTAGTAACTGTCCTCCCACTAGCAAATGGGGAAAATATGCCCTCCCACTGAATTTTGATGCCCACTGCCCTCCAGTATCTATGGTCTGCCTGCTCTCCACTCCCCACCACCGTTCAAGCATCCCCCCTGCCATCTTCCCACCACTAAAACTCACGTCCATTTTTATTTAGTCGATTACTTACATTTTTTCTCAAGAATTATAAAAGAAAGCTAATATTCATTTTTACTTGAAACCGATTTTCTTGCAAGCACTGCCAGAAATTTTCTCCCTGCCCAAAGTAAAAAAATCCTTCCCAGCCCACTGTAAATATTGACTTTTTCTCCCCGCCTGCTGATTGGTTTTTAAATTTGTCCGCTCACTTAAAAACTGCATGCAAACATTTTTTTGCAAGAACAGCTTCGTTCGCGGCACTGTATAATTAGATTATTTAATTTAGTTTTTTGCCCATTAAATTTGCAATAGTAGGAGGAAAAACTAATTGTATGCAAATCAAAGGAAAAATCAAGAGTCTGTCGGCAGTGTATAGCTACGGCAGTATTGGTAGTTTACTATTATTAGCACAATGGCATAATGACGTCATACACACTAAAACAGTCAATGATGAGACACGGATTGACAAACAAGAGGTCATGAACCCGGAAAACGGACGGTGTTCGCTCACACCTATATAGAAATACCTGGAGGACTGTAGTAAGTGTGGAATGTCTGCCATAACGCAATCATTGGTCATTCTGCTGGGCGGTGAGTGTTACTCATAAACGAATATTTTGGAAGTAAAACCGGGTTGTCCGCTGGTGTTATTTTTGTATGGATTTGTGGGTTTTACTAGAAATTTTGACAAATAGCAGTTACACGTAATATGAGAACGTGTCTTCCTTAACGTACAGGTGCCGCCAACGAAGCCGTTCAAGCATGAATTTGTTCGTACGCAGTTTTTCAGCGTATGAGCAAATTTAAAAAGTAATCAGCAGGAGTGGAGAAAATGTCCATCTATACAGAGTGCGGGGAAGAAATTTCAGTTCTCACAGAGGGCGGGGAGATGCTTTCTGTCAGTGGGTACCAGAAAATAGGTAGAGGGAGGGGAATGCAGTGGTTGATAGAACTACAGGGAAGATAAAGCGCATAACATAGAAGGGAGCAATGACCAAAGGTCAAATGATAAGTTTTCCTAGCAACACGATTGGAACTAATTTGGGATAATTGGATCTTCATATTTTTCAAATTTCTCAAAAGTGTTAGGTGCCATATAGCCGAATGTTGCAATATCGCAAATTACTCATAAAAACAAGTGAAGTTTGCAACTTAAAAAGAAAAGCGGATGAGCTTATATTTACAGATTATACCGACATTACTTCATTATCCAAATATCCCAAATTAGTTCCAATCGTGTTTAGCACAGTTTTGCGTGGATCTTGGTTTCAATACACGCACGTCTGGGTGATTGATAAATAGATGAGTAAATGAAATGTACATGTTGGAATACGAACATCTAGTGAGCAGTGGGTAGTTTTAATGGTTGGAAGAAGGCAGTGAGGAGCTTGCACTTTTTATTGGAACTGGGAGGGGCGAGACCATAGATACTGGATTGTGATGTGCATCATAATTCAGTGGGAGGGAACATTTTCCGCGAATGCTAGTGGGAGAGCAATAACGAAAAGATCTACTTTCCCCTGAAAATTCTTAGGTCGAGGTTAAAATATGTAAAATGGGTATACCAGCCCTCCAAACACGTTTTGAGGTGATTTGTAAAATTGACAAAATTTACCATTTGGCGGCACCCGAATGGACCACTTGTTACGCATGCAATATCATGTTCAATATTGTTTTCACTACTGTTCTCTTAAACGATGATCATATAGCCAAACTGACATACTGAAATCTAATAATCTACAATTTTAACTTTATAATTTTGGTCAAAGTAAACTACGGTTGTGCATTTCTGATGTTGGTAGATACAACTACGAACCAGATGCCAGTTGAATGGCATTAAAATCTGAATAAACTATTTAGTTCTGATTAAGAAACTAGACCATGACCTTTACGTTGATTAAGAGAATACGAGTGACAACCCCGAACAGAAGTACCCAGTTTGATATATTATCTTTATTTCAATACTTAGTGCGAGCAAAAGTCGCCAAGCATTTTGTTATTGTTAGGGTGCTTTCCTCGTCTTATTACGTTTTCAGATACTGCTTCTCTGTCCTCTGTGTTTGTCATTTCTTGGGAATATTCTAATTTTCTTGAGTTACACTTCTGGTACAATAAAGTTGGAAACAAAAATAGCTGACCTTGTAAATTTTAAATATATTAAAAAATCTGGCAGTAGCGCACGAGGTATATGAAAGTGATTTAGGGCCAACATCTAGAATCTTTGTGTATTCAATAGAGATATAATATATTATGTGAAAGATATAACAGTGGAGTTTAAGGATCAGTAAGCAGGCGTATATAATATTGAAATTTGCACAATGGAAGAAATAATACGTCGTTTATATCTCTCATTTCACGGTGTTGAAGAACATCGCTCTCGAGAAATTATTTGTGAACTTTTGCCTCTACAGTATTGTTGTCAAAAGGTAACGAATATTCCTATTTCGTTAATTCCATATCCTTTTCTTACAGTCACCCATTACTCGTACGCCCAGACCACTGTAGTCGGACCAACAGATACAGTGTATGTGAACCCATCAGAGTCTGCATCATTCAACTGCTCTGTTACACTGTGGCGTACTGGTGACCTTGCTTCAGTTTACTGGGGAAAAAGTCGAGATTATGGTGTCACCTGGACAAATGTCGCTCAGTGTTACGATACAGGGACATGTCTCTTTACACTACCAGAGCTTGACGAAATATATTCGTATGAAAGCAATGCACCAGATTACAACTTCTTCAAACTCATCATAGATTCAGCAACAATGGCAGAAGATGCACATGCTTTTCATTTCATTTACTACAAAATAAATACAATTCCTACAGTGGGGTGAGTCACAATTTCAAACCCCAAATAAATTCAACAACAATGTCTGACTTCGAAAGTGTATGTTAATTTTTAATCTATATTAAGAATGCATTTTAGGTTTGATTTGTTTCGCGACAGTTTCCAATTGATTTTCAAGCGGACGTGTTGACATTATTTGGATCGATTCGACGAGCGCGCCCTCTTTCCTTATAGTCCTATTCAACGCATTATGCGTCCAGTGCAAACGTGATGGGTTGCATGCATCGAAATTAGATGAGAAAATGTCATGATTTTTCCAACTCAGTCTGAAAATATACAGTGTAGGGGCTTAAACAATTTTGGATATGCGTTCATTATATATGACAGCATAAATGTTGTCATATTCAATCACGCATAACAGCTGGTCTTTCCTGAGAAAAAAAGGTGAGCAAGTTAAATAGTTTGTTATTTCAGGAAATTGGGAAAAGGGAAGGTACTTTGAGGATGTCTGGATGTAGGGTTTCTTAAGGACTATGGTACAGATAGAATGGCCGTAATTTGTCACTGATTCACTACACTGTGTCATGGCGTACGCTGATTTGTTTTAAAAGAAGGGCAAAGCTCTAGTCTACTTATATCAGAATATAACGGTACTGGTGACATACGGCTGATTATTTCGTACGAAATATTGAATATATCTTCCACTTTGGGAATCGATCATGGCAGAGTGTTGGCAAATGTTCTGAGATAGTCATCAGCAAAAGGTTTCATGAAATTTTGTTCGTTATTTCTTGATTAAGTCGACACTGTCATTACTGTCTCCACAGGAAACCATTATTTGAAAAACTGATCTTTCATAACTTTATTAATATGCAAGCCATACAAGCCATAACCTAATCAGTTCTTACCCTTAGCATATGGTTCCTATATACCAAATCTGACTTTAATCCGTTCAGGCATTTTTGAGTTATAGTGTAAACAGACAGACAGACACACACACAGACACAGGCACAGACAGACAGACAGACATCGCTATTATATCAGCTCACGTGTGTGAACACAACGACGTTAAGTTACCAAGTACGTCGAAATCACAAGGAATGATACTTTGGACTGCGGGCTTATTAGATAAAACACGATACTCAGATCGCTCCTGTTTTGACAAGTTTCTATTTATACAAATCGTAAACACTAATTTGAAACTACCGGTCAATATCACAACATAGTTAAGTTTCTGAACAACAAAACTCCTCTCTGATATGGTACCAATATATTTTCGGATCTGTTCACATATTGTCAGCAGTACACAGTACAACTTTGCCATCATATCGTTGACGACATGGAATGCAGTTTCGATGCCTTTTATACGAAAGGATAATAGTTTACCTTAAAATGATACTCATTTCTTTTGTATTGTATTATCTACGAAACTAATTTGACCGGACCGAAAGGTTACCCCACGCACTTACATCGAGCAAACTAGTCACACTATGCAGGTGACATTTTAAATTACGCTATGATTCGAAGCCAGAATGTAACGCTTATTTTTAGCTGAAGAACCCAGTTTTAGGGAACCATCTAACATCATGTCTGTCATTGTAACACTGTTGTTGATGATGTGGTGCGGTGAGTATTGGTTATGTATTCATAATATTGGAGTCATATCATGCCAAGTTTTAGCATAACTGATATCTTCCATCTATGGGAGTTGTTACGTGTAGTAATTTGTGTAACTTGTACTTGATAAATTTTCGTTTTCCTCTCCAATCTAACAATTCGAGTCGTACTCGGCGTATATATCACAACTGAGTTACTATCGCCAATATTCTAAGACGGCGAGTGGCTCGAATACCACAACATTTTATTGGCTAAACACCAGACGCTGTTTGCTTGCAAGAACATAAACGAGGCATTTTAGCCGATGTGTCAAGTGGTTGACAAAGTGGTTGACAAATAAGATAAGAAATAGCCCAATCGACGTAAATATTCGCATTGTTTGACATCACTGCTTATAGAAATGAAAACGAGCATAAACAAAACATTAACAAATGTTGTACAGGCATTCATAAGTGATACATTTTTCACCATAAAGTGGTAAAATGGTGTTGATATTTGCGCCTGTACACGGTCTATCGATCTGTCTTCTTTTCAGTCTGTGTGCGCACAAAAAGTATTCCTGACTAACGAGGGAACAAATCGATTGTGTTTAACATGTAATTTAATCTGGTATTGAATCAAGTATTAAATTTCAGTATTTCTCTTTAATACAATGACCTCGGCACGTTCAATATTCGTCAGTGCTTGTGCTGCTGCCACTTTGCTGGATTACTTCGTAGTATTTGGCAATCAGGTATATTACAAATGTAAAAATGACTTATGTTTCGAGATGCAGCCAACTGATATATAGCATTAATTATTAGTTTGGAACGAAATATAAAATTACACACATAATTGTGTATGTTTAAATATCAATAACTCACATATGTAGATATTATATCAATTATCTTTACTGAGAGTATCACTCTTACATTATCCAAGTGCTTTTCACTCGTACGCAAAAACGATAGTTGTTGGACCAACGGGTGTGCTGTATGTGAACTCAGGAAAGTCTGCTTCGTTCACTTGCGCTGTTTCCTGGGATAGTGTTGCTCATCTGCGAACGGTAGTGTGGGGAAGAAGTAGAGATGGTGGTAACACTTGGTCTGCTATAGGACAATGTTATAATTCCGGTAAAAGTTGTACATATATAGGGGATAATGAAACAGAATATCTCATTGAAAGGAGTGGACAAGCCAATGATTTCTTCAAACTTACTGTGACATCAGCAACATTGGATGACGATGCACACTATGACTGCTGGCCTTTCGTAGATGGTCGACCTGCAGCTCCCCATGCAAGACTTTTTGTAATAAGTGAGTTAGGTTTACTCTTTACTGATGTATTGACGTATGATATGATAATAAATATTAATTCACTTCTGGACAATATATCGAAGTATACAGATATGCTCGTGGGAAACATTCCAGTGCTAGATGTGGAAAGCAGAGCTTTATAAATAATAACACAAATTACTTCAAGTTCAAAGTAACAATAGCTGCTTTTCATGCACCCCGCAATCTTCAGACAGAAGTGAAAGAATTCTTAGTAACACTCTCATTTATATATGCTTCGGACGTACAATTCTATTTTAGCTGGTGTTAAAATTTGATAGATAAACTATCAAATTATTTATTAACACTGGACCAATATAATAATGGGGAGATAAACCAGAGTGCTACTTAAATCAATTTATTCCATCCCAAGTATGAAGGGTGCTTTATTCGTGTTGTAATCCTGTCTACTATTTTACCAATTCCAGATCAAGTAACCAGTGTTACCATTCATAACATTGGCATGAAAACAAGTGTAAAAGCCTGTACTCGAGATATTATTTCTTGCAAAGCAACATCCGGGAAACCCCCAACTGATCTATTGCTGACAATAGGAGACACTGACATTACACGGTTTATTGAAAACAAGGAAACGGAACCTGGCGATGATACCAAACTCTACGACACAGCAAGTCTTCTTCTTTACCTATTTAACGCTTCTGATGACCAGCACTATCTAAAGTGTCAAGCATTTCAATATAAAAGCGTAAAGCCTAGAAGTGTAGAGATTTTAATGAATATGCAACGTAAGTTTTTTCGTTATTACCTTATCGTTAACAATGCCGGCACAGTTGTAGATAACTCATTTGTAAGGCTGTCATCAATATTGTAAGTCCGAAGAACACATCAATATATTATTGGCAAACTAATAGTATGTGCTTGTCGCCACAAACATATCTCGGGCCGCTTAAACGACATGTCAAATTGTTGACACACACACACATGTGATAAGCTGCATATCAATCCACGTAAATATTCTCATTCCCAAACGAAACGATCTCTAAGTAAAACATTAACGTATATTACAATGGTACATATTCAACCATACATGTGATATAGTGATGTTGACATGACGGTTGACAGTTGACGGTCTATTGATCGTTATTTTTTTTCAATCCGGATGTGAACAAGATGTATTCCTAACTAACAAATACGTATTATCATTCTTCCCTGCAAAAGACTCGCCTTTGGTTTTATGTTAGTTTGGCCAGGGGCTGTGTTGTCTCGGTTACCCAGACTGCTCTATGGGGCTCTCTGTCCGTGTCACGCCATCTTGCTATGTAATTTTTGAATGGGAACTTCCCAGATTGCATGTGAAGGAGCGGCCGAGAGAGAGGCCCACAGAGTAGTCTAGATAACCGAGACTATCAAAATTTAGTGATCGTTTGGTTCACAACACAGTTGATAACGAATATTGTTTGCAAAACCTGCTTTCTGAGTTGAACTAAAAATGTCTCAACCACAGGTATTATTATTTGTCGCAACCACAACAAATACACATAACATGTTTATATATATATATATATATATATATATATATATATATATATATATATATATATATATATATATATATATATATACATATATATATATATATATGTGTGTAAACCGTACTCTCTGTGCCCAATTTCAGAGGTTGCCAAAAAGCCATTATGGTGATAACCGGGAGGGTACATTGTATACATTTTGTGTGCATATATATATCATACAACCACATTGGAAAGCAGTGTTCCTTATTACAAAAACAATGTATACTACTTTTCTTTAATAATAGACCCCCTGTAATCCATGCCATTATTGTGGACCAACTTGGAGGAAACAGAGTAGTTATGGAATGCCTGGCAAGTGCCAATGCTGATTACACTTACTCCTGGGAGAGTAGTGAAGGTCATGCTGAAATCGAGGAAAGGATATTGATTAAAATTAAAAACGACAACTAAGTCATCTTTAAATGTAATGCAAGCAATATTGTTGCATCAACATCACTGGGAGTGACAGTGAAGATACTAGGTAAAATGTCAAAGCTGGTTTAATCTCATGTCTTTGGTACTGTGAAGAAACGTTTATGGATCAGAAGTCATCAAATGATCTATGTTTTATGAGCAATGAATGATTTCAATATATCCAAATCTTGTTGTCCTACTGTGCATTCAAAAAAGGAATATTGATCGTTTATTTGTATGTCTGTCTGTTTGTTAATACCATTCCATTTTTGTCTCCTCAGAGCCTAAATAATCGTACAGTCTGAAAACCTTGTTTCTTTTTTAACTCGAAGACTCAATATTCACTCAATATTCCAACCTTCGTTTAAGATACTCCTTATGAAACCTGTGAGGGCAGCATCACTGTGTCGGTTGTTCTGGGATGCCTATCGGCAATTTTACTTACAATAATTGTTGTAGTGGTCATTCTTCTGTGGTACAGAGGACTTCGTCAGTCATCGTTGCTATGTCAGGTAATTCTATTGTAAAATAGTCTTGTGAAGCTTCAGCGAATTCAATTGATTTGAAAATAGAAGCGCAAGACTCCGTTATTGCAATGTTGATATTATACTATATAACTTTATTCTGGCGTCGTGTTCTGATTTGCTGTCAAAGCTTTGAAACTCCTCATTTTGTTGTGAAAAGACTCCGTACAAAACAAGTTCGTCACCAACGACCGTACGTGAGTTATTTAGTTAAGTAACTCCAATGGCAAACATAGCCAATTACTTATGACATAATGTACCATGACGTATTTTTTTAGGCATTGTGAAAGGGTAATAGTGAAGGGTATTTTTATAGCGTTGACAGAAGATCAGAGTACGACGGCAGATGTAAGTTTTGGGGTACGATCAGAAGATTGTGGATAGTTTTGAGACAATGACATTATTATTTCTTGAAACTTTTTAGTATTTTAAGCCCCCCAAAAAGGAGAAAGGGTGCCAATATGAAAAATCTAAATGTACACAATCGACACTTTCACTAACATATTCTACCAAAGAGAATCTACAGTGAGCAGTTTAATGACTACGACGCTTATTGTTTGCCTTCATTGTTCAATCAGCGACGGAAAATAACTTTCTCATTGGCTGACATTTGTCACAGCAAAGCCATGCAAGAATGAAATTTAACGATGTGTGATGCATCCTGACAAATAAATAAGAACAATTATTAAACGACCATCAAAGAAACAGCGTCATCTCTACATCCGGGTTTGACCAGATTGAATGTGTGCAAGCAACGCACCAACCATTGAGTGCTGTCCAAAAGCCAAACCCGGAATTCGAATCGACCACGGTACAAACAAAGCCATGTGCAAACGCGTATGGACTTACGTGTATTTCCATACGCGTTAGTACATGTGTGGGCTTGTTTGTGCAGGCATCACGTGATTATTTGGGCGTACTGAGTGTGTAGAACGCATCACGTTCTTTGTATTCCGGAGTAGAACCATTAGCAAAGGATAGAAATCAATTTAGCACTCCAAATTGTAGACTTAAGGAGGTACGCTACCATTCAAAAAATGTTGGGACATTCTTGAAGTTGACTTTTCTGAAATAATCTTTATGTGTGCAAAGATATAAAAAATATAGGGTAGCCATGCAAAATTTTTGAAAAAAACACATGCCAAAATTGACAGAAAACTACTAAATCTCCCATTTTGCGAAATTTGCACTTACCAGCAGAATCTTTATTTCATCGCAAACGATTAACAGATCCCAGTGTGCATACCACATTTTTGCATTGCCAGGACAGCTGAATTAGGACAATCAACTAAAATTTGTGATGTCTTGTCTTAAAAATTAAATATTAGACCCTAAATTTATCATTTAACTGTAAATTAGTCTTTTTTAAAAATATAAACTTCATGTAAATGCACAAAATAATTTTCAAAATGTTAAAAAGTACAGCAATATCTATCAAACAGACAGTGTTCTTTGATTTAGAAGCAAAAAAAGTTGGGGTCACCACGCAAATTTTCTTACTAAACAGCAAAAAGTGACGAAAAAAGGTGAATTTTGTTAGACCTGAGATTTGACCCTCTAGCTTACTGATATTATGTCAGAGCTACAATTGTTAATTATTCTCTACTGATCTTTCAAAATAAAAATAACTGTCGATTTTTCAGTGCCAAAAATATAATTTCGGTTGTTTTGATTCATTAAAACTTCTGAAAGAAATATTATAAGGTCACTAGCGAGATTTTTTGCCATTTTGTCCTGTTATTCACGCTCACTAGGTTAGGTAGTCTAAAAGGAACATGTACATCTTCTGGACAAAAGAGGGCGCTCTCCTATATAGAATGGTAGCGTACTACCTTAAAACGAATCGTAGGTGGCGCTATACATTAGAAATTATTCATTGGAGATAAGGTGAAAAGATATTGATGGTGTACGTAAGTGATGATGACAGCCAAACAATGTAAATATTTTATTATTTATTATGTTATTATTGAAGGTTTTGTCACGGTTCCTTACGAGTAATCAGCATTATGCAAAGAATAACGTATAATTCGGCGAGTCTCGCACTGCTGGTATTTCATTCAGCTGAAGAATCAAATCTTTTATTGATTGGTCGTTCACAAGGAAGAGTTGGTAACATAATTCATATTATATACATCGAAGTTTTGTGATCCTTCCACCTTTATTAACGATGTTTTCCACACAGTTAGGAATTCGTGGTAATGATGTAACTGAGAGTCCTGAGTATATAAACATAGATATAGAACCTACTTATGCAAGTCTTGATGATTGTGTGAAGGAACGAGATGACTACTTAAAGGCTGGTGACACCATTTTGGAATTTCCAAGAAATCGCCTGTTTCTAAAGGAGACGCTAAACGAGGGACAATTCAGTAAGATAGTGAAGGGAGAAGCCTGGTTTATTGGCGGCAAAGATGCAGTAAGTGACGTCATCATCAAAGTTGCCAAAGGTAATGATTTTTAAACTTTAGAAAGTTATACTCTGACAAAATCGAAGAATGCATGCCACTAATTCGATTTAAAAAAAGCGGGGGAATATCGAGGAATATCGAATAATTTATGTCTGTATATCGATAGAAGTTTCTGGTAGCGGACGTTTGACAACACTCGTGGCCATTGTCTTTAAAGGAGATAACAGTGTCTTCAAACAGGAGGTAGAAGTGATGGGGACGCTGTCTCGAGTGAAGAGAGTGATACGAATTCTTGGCTGCTGCACTGAGGAAGGTAGGATTTTATATAGACTATTTTCTCTGTTAATGCAACAGAACAACAAAGGACAAATTTTTTTTTCATAGTGTAATTACAAATCTATTCTGATACATCGTAAAAATGTTTTCTTTATTTTGCAGAGGTTCTGTGTTTAAGACTAAATCTTGGAAATATCAAATTTTAAAATATCGTGACTTTTCAAGAATGTCGTGTAAGAAGCTGATTTCTTTGTCAAACAACACCATTCATTTTTAGATCCTCTGTACATGATCATAGAGTACGCCCCCAACGGATCGTTACGAAACCTTATAGAAAGTATGAAAACTCGGGATACTGATGAACGGAAGAGCAATGATCTTTTGAGGTTCGCTGTAAGCGCGGCAGAATGCATGCAGTGTCTTTTAAAGAATGAGGTAATCACCTTCCATGACTTGTCAAAGGATGATCTCTGTGTACCATTTAAATGATGGCTATACTGAGAACATATAGACAGATACAAGTGTAGGCGTCAAAGGTCAACAACTTTATTACAATGTTGACTGGCTACGAGCCGATTTCATCCACTCTAGGCGTACTGAGATACATATTCAAGAGACGACGGAACAAAAACAAGAGAAAATTATGAAATTCAGAAGCTAGTAGGATAGGGAGGGAGGCTAGGGAACGCTCTAAGGTCGAAGCCAGCTGTTATTAACTGTTAGGTTGCCTCGTTCCCAGACCGAGTCACTCACAGCCTTGAACCTGGCCCATTTAAACTACAATAGAACAAGTATTATTGCTCAAGCAAAATTTTGAAATTGTTAACGCGTTATTGAAATTTGTTTGATGATATACGTCATTCTCATTTTCGTTTATTACGGTGTCAGCGTTTGTTGTTATGCTTAATTATTGGTTTTGTAGCTCTGTTGTTAAGTAAGTTTATTCAAACTGATAGAGTGTGATAATCATATATTATATACAACAACTATTTCTGTGTCTTTTCATTTCTAGATCGTCCATAGAGAGATCATGGGGAAAAACTTTCTTGTTGACAGTCAGTGGAAGTGTAAAATATCTGGTCTTGGTTCGTCAAGTGCTGTTCTTACTGATCAAAGATACAGACAAAAGATGAAGGTAATGTCACTACGCAGAGAACCTAATAATAACCTTAAATAAATGACACCTGACGCACTTAACACTGTGCTGATACTCTTTCTTTGTTTGTATCTGTTTGTTTGTTTGTTTGTTTGTTTGTTTGTTTGTTTGTTTGTTTGTTTGTTTTACATTGACTGACTATCAACCGTAATTTTGATCAGTCGAAACAAAACAAAACAAAATGCTCGTCTCACAAACTCAATGAAAATGGTACACTATATCGTATCAGAAAGTATTCTTTTTATTTTCTCTCATTGGAATTATTCACTCCTTTGCTGTAACTACAAGCCATACAATGTCTTACTCGGAAGGACACTAGCTTTAACAACGATCTTGTCTCTCTGATCAGAGTAACTTACCAATCAGATGGATAGCACCGGAAGTACTGTCAGGCAACGCGTATACTGCAGAAAGTGATGTTTGGTCTTTTGGTGTTCTCCTCTGGGAAATATTTTCATTCGGTAGGTTCAATAATTTTATCATATTCGCATTCGGTCAAGTTTTCGTGCTCGGGAAAAATGAGGTATTTCAAAGGTGACTATTCCTGGAATAGTTTTGAGTTTCTACAACACTTTGCCGATATTCATGGTCTAAGATTACGTCGGAAGCAAAATGTTAATAACAGTCAAGTAAGAAACGATACATAGTCTGATTAATTGTAGACACCGTGTCTCTCAATACCCCTTCTAATTCTGTGATTTTTCTCATTCTGCTGATTTATACTTTGGAGCTTCGGGAGCCGGAGGGGGTGGGGTAGGGGTGGGGGAGGAATGACGCTGGACAGAGTCTAAACGACTCATGAACGCACGTTAATCTATGTTGAAGTCTATTCATCACGTAATTGATATTAAACCTCTGCTGTCTGTCAGGTGACATTCCTTATGAAACTCTTGAAGACGATGACGTCAAAGAATTCATTGAAAATGGAAATCGACTGGAAATTCCGTCAGGATGTACAGAATCCATGTGAGTTGACACCTAATGACGTCAGGTGCCGTAAATCATTTTTGGGCTCACGTTTTCTGTGAATTGTCTACAGCAAAGTCTCTTCAACAGTCATTGGTGTCCAAAGACAAAAATAACATTTTTTGATTAAATAGTGCAGTAACTTCGCAGTAGCATTTTGCCGTTTGCTCAAACTCACGTTGTCTTTTAAAAGCAACCCAAATTTATCTTCTTTTACAGCTATCAATTGATGACGTCATGCTGGATGGAGATACCAGCCGAGAGGTCAACAGTCACTGACCTCGTCGACATCTTACAAAAGTTTCAGTCCGAGTGCCGGTTTATGCAAGAGTGAATTTTGATTTTAAATTTCCTTGTTCGCTTCAACAGATTTCATGCTCCAAAGGAATGCAGACATTTTATAAATCGTTGGCCGAGAACATCAATACACACAATTTTTTTAAACACATGACTGGGGAAATATGAAAAGTTATGTCAGCATTTAAACTGATTTAGTTTAAGGTGGGTTTCATTGGAAATGAAATATTTGATTTTGAACCTATACAGAGTTGTAGAATCTCACAGATATTTCCTTTCTTGTACTTTCCTTTGGATTACTAAAAACGCGTTTAAAAAACTGCTGATCATGAAAATCTAAGTTCATATTATGAATATGTGATTTTATTTCTTTAAACTTCACCACCATTAGTTAATATCTTGAAAATTCATGGCTGATGATTATATAGCAAATGGACATCTGACAGGAAAGGAATTACAGTGGAAAGATGGTATTATAATTAAAACTACAATAAAACGTTTTTATGCCTAATTCTCTCGAAAGAAAAGTTGCAAACAAGCTTTTTATAAAAACGGATTTCATACAAACAGCGCCCATACGTTGACCAATGATTAGTAATTTAAAAAAGGTCTTGGCTACGGAATCATTTTCTTAATCATAGTCTCGTGAGGTACAGTGGCTACGTTTAGATGTCAAATATTGACAAATCTTCACTTTTGAAATTTGTTTGCGTGACTGAATATAAACGTCCAATAATTTTCCTACGTTCTAGGTTCCTTTACAGCACCTGCCTTCTATTCAAAATGTCAGCAGTCAAAGTAAAATGTTTCTAAATTTTGGCCAGAATAAGATGAATATTAAAAGATGTATACGATAGACTGTGTTTCGTTTTCACTTGGAAACCAACTTTACAATTGTCAGCCACGCCTCTTTGTAATATAATGAATGGCCATTCAGAGATCCGAGGTATCGTTTTGTTGTCGTCTTTTAGGCTTCGTCTGTACAATCTTTCATATCTAATGCCATTCTCTATTTAATTTACTCGCATATCATGTGGTCTCGAACGTTATTAACAACTTGAAATGAAAATACTCAATCAATCGTCAGTCTAAAAACATAAATTTCAAATCCCCTTGAGAGAATATGTAAAAAATAAAGAAAATTGTTAAAGGCAAGAAGGAAAAAATGCATTAAATACAAGGGAAAATAACACTGGACAAAGACCGATATTTTAATACATGTGTCTTTTATAAGTATTCCTGTGTGTATAATCATACTTATTAATCAATAAAATACGAGCTCTTGAAAAGTAAAATTATTTTGCATCGTTTGATAACTGCAGCTCAGAGGGGATAACAAGTTGAGTACCAGCTATCAATACTTGTTGGAATATAATATTGACAACCTTAAACTACCTGGGCTGGAAATCTTTGACAGGAATGGAAATGAAGAGTCCCATGGCCCAGAATTAACCCCGATATACCCACTCATCATCTGCTCTATCGTCTGTTCCTGTTTCATTTTTTTCGCTCCTGAAATTGTCGAAACTCTGTTTGTTTACGATTTCTGTGTTCCGACAACAACCATCAGCACAGCATTGAACTCACTAGGCATACGTCACGAACAATGAGTCTCTCTGGTCAGGTATTCTTAAATTATTTCACTGCAAATAATTGTCATTCTATTATACTGTATCAGTTTGTGCTGAAAAGACCAAGTGTCTGTTTCCGTCCGTGTTTTACGGCGTCATGGTTTTTTGGCTACAGTACTACCTTAAGTTGAAACTTTGCTGTCGAGATACAAACTTTTTGAACAATGTAAAGCCTTTTGACATAGACAGATTTCGATGGCAATTTCGTCCATTTCCACCCACAATACATCAAGCAAACCAATCTGCTTCTCAACTGGCGATTCATTTTGGCACTTACAAATTCATTAAGCGGGGGAACAACTTCTGTGCAAGTTCTCGTTATCCTTATAGGTGATTAGTACTCTTTATTATTATCACTATAGGGGAAAATTGCGAGACTAGAGCGAGAAAAGGACGCTTTCTCGCAATCAGTGAGAATCTGTTCTTATTCTCACCGCTGTCGGTGAGAAAAATTTTAATCTCCACTGGAGATTGGTGAGAAATGCACTCCTTGGCGAGAATCAAGTGTGAGAACAAATTCTCACGGTGAGAATGGAAATTCACCGGCGAGAATCATCAAGACTCGCCGTTCATTGGCGAGAATCAGCAAGACTCCCCATTCATTGGCAAGAATCAGATTTTCAATTCTCACTCTACTTGGTCAGAAAGCGTCATTTTCTCGCTCTAGTCTCGCAATTTTTACCTATAGTGTATCGTTAAGCACTGTCCATTAACATGTTGAGATATCTTCAATTGAACAAACTTTGTTAATATATGAAACTGCAGCATCACGTATGTGACGTAGGCCACTGATGATTTATTCCTTACTTAGGGCAGTAGCTGTTTGTCTTCAAAATCAAAGATAATCGATTAATTCGTAATAATTTAACTGTTCATTATTCATGATAGGAGGTTAATATAGGTTTGGAATATTGTTGTAAGTAATTATGTTCGGTTGTGAATGTGATTTATACATGCACTAATTACAACAACATCAGCTCTTAATACATCTTCTGACGTGTATGAAAGTTCACACATGCATCTTGGAGCAGAATAGGGAACACATGATCGATGTTGTAGCAACTGTACACAGAAGCAACCTAGCGTGTAGAATTTCCAGTGTTTTCGGCAATGCTAGATCAGAATCCTGTTTGATCTCCCATTCAGGGAAGCAACATTACATGTAGGCGATGTACTATCACCAATGGTTTACTGCTTTCATCAAATAGAAGCTGGAAAGGGGTATGCATCTACATTCTTTGTTTAAGTTGTATTGTGAGGCCAAAATTTACCTGCGTCTGAAACATGAACTTATGACAAGAGCAAAAGTGTAACTTGCCGCTAAATCCGTCGATGCTCTCTAGAACACTAACTCCCAACAAATCATCGCTGGCTTAAACTTCAGAGGGGTAAACTAACTCAGGGAAGCGAACACAGAAGAACGTTGGCTCTAATAACTACAAACATGAGAGTCATTGAATGGTACAAATAGGACGGGGGTAGGAAGTTCCCCATTGCAACGCATTTTTACTTTGTATTTAAGTTTATTCCAAGCATCACTGCCATTGTTCAATTTTTCCCGTACAGTCATTTGGCTATCAAATGCACAATAATAATTAAATTAAATGCAACGTTGGTGGCGCTGCCACACTCGATAATCCTATCATGCAGGAGTCAGGTATAACTGTACTTAGACAAAAGAGCTCATACATGTTTGACAAAAATTGAAGAACCCAAATAATAGGTGTAAAGTTTATTTATAATTTTAAATATGAAATGTGAAGAAAAGTCTATCAGATAACTGCCTTTACCTCAATAATCATCTTATCAGTTGCCATGGCGTGAGTTCGTCAGGTGACTAGGCAAAGAACATTAAGGTATGCATGGACTTTGATCAATCACCAAACCTACACATTGGGCATTGTTCCGCTTGGTGGTCAGCCATATTGATTTTCATACAATACCAGGCACTACGACAAAATAACGGCAGATATTTGGTTTTAAATAACTACATCAAGTTCAACACTACAAGTCATTTTGAGAGGTATGTAATCACAGTCTTCAAAATATCACCTCTAAGCAAGGTAGGAATTTTCTGTCAATTGATATTGCTTTCGTCTTTACTATCGTCTTCTGAAGTCGGTTGTAAATATCCGCCTTTCAAAGTAACGATATCTAGCATCAACTGATACAAAGGTAATTACTTAATGACATTACATGAATACTTCAAAAGAGAAAGATACTCAGAAAAATTTTGTAAAATTGTCATCTAACAGGGAATGTGTACCAAAATGTATTCTTTTCAAATGCTGGCATGAGGTGAAAATTCATTGCAATGCACATTATAAGGAACAAAACACTGGGCTGGAAAATTTAAATGACTAGTTTACCAATTTGAGAGCATTTTAAACAGCTCTTGATACAGACTTAAAGAGCTGCAACATCTTGCAAGTAGTTGTCATGGCCAATATGTATCACATATGGTGAAATACATGCATGTGGCCTTAATTGTAGAATGCCCCTCCGGCACAGATATTGGAACTCTGCAAAGTTTAAATCACTTTTCTGATCTACCGCTTTTGTGGGCTTGTTTTGTTTCAAAATCCCAATAGAGTTAACACAGAGATGGCGGCCATTTTGAATATCAAATATCGCTGATATCGGTCACATAGCACCAAAGTTTGCACATTGACCTTCAGATTTTTATTCTTGATTTAGAGACAATGGTTTACAGTTTGAGGAAAATATGAGCAAGTCTTGCCCTTTACTAGGCGTGTATTACCTTAAAATTGATGAATATAGGCTGTTACCGACAAATTTTAACAGTTTGCTTTGATTAATCATACAGCATAATGTAGCATTAACCATTGTACAAACCTCTTCAAACTTGCTTCTCTTTGTATTACCATTAACGTTAATTCATCTTCCTCGTTGGTATTGTACGATCGACATGGCGGAAAAGGATCTCCTTCACTCAAAATTTCAATAAATGCTCGTTCCCAGCAGAGAAATATGTAATGTATTGCATAATGTTAAATATATAACGATTGGTAAAGATTATGTCTGCGCTATGCACAGTACACATTCATATTTTATTTGGCGTGACTTTTAATATTTAAATCTATAACTTACATCGATACATGTAAATGGTAGAACCTGTAAAAGTACATCAAATTCAATGGGATCTGCCAAATTGACTTGAAGAAATCGGCCGTGTTTTGAGACCAAGCGCGGTGAGAAATGCGGCCTGCAGAACGATTCTACCATATGACGTCATTTTTTCCACTGCTAATTGGTTCAACTGTGTACTTCACCAATAACGTCTTGCCATGACCTTTGTTTTGGCCGTTGATTAGCCAATCAGTAGTGGAATAAATTACATCATATGGTAGAATCGTTCTGTAGGCCACATTTCACTGCGCTTGGCCTAAAAAACACGGCAGATTTCTTCAAGATGATGCGAGTAACACGTTCATCGACGTGATTTTCGAGGATATGGTTAAATTTGTGATCCAACTAGGTATATGGGAGTGTAGTTTTTAATGTTTTGTGCGAGCGCACGGCCAGTTGACAGATTGGGTGGTGTATTTTTTGAGTGATTCTGTTGCACACCTTGTGAGTATATAGGTTGCAGTGGCGGGCATATCGACTACGGAATCAATAGATCGATCCGATAATCGATCTACTTAGCAGACTACCCAGCTAAGGAGCGCCTGTGCATCAAGACTTCTCGCTCGGTACCCCTGACCTCATTAGCACGGAGGTCATGTGGAAAAACGTAAACAAAGTGGCGGGAACAAAATATGCTAGAACGTAAATGTCAAGTTTTCCGGCTAAAAAAATCAAATTTTACGAACAAATGACATAAGCATGTTGTGTTTTCTCACGATGTACTAAATTTCATGCTTTCTGTTCTCGAAAACGCGAGATCGGGAACGATATTTTAATTTTCCCCGTCAGTGTGGGCGACAATATTTGCATGTGAGAGCACTCAAATGCAAATTACTGAAAATGACGTAACCGTGCATAAGGGCACAGTACTGTAGATTTCCCATAAAAGTAACCTTCAAGGATACAAATCAAAGAGAATTGTGGGTAATTTATTGTACTGTGAAGGGCCCTTTTCGCTTGCGGCGGCCCACTTAGCATATTATAATGAGGTTATAAACGGTGCGCTCGGGTATTTGGTTGCGGATATATAAAGACCTGGAGTGAAAATTAGCATATTTGGGTGAAATAATCACCGAGCGAAGCGACGTGATTATTCCCGCCAAATATGCTAATTTTCACCCCAGAGGTCTTATATCCGCAGCCACAGAGTAATATCATAGACAGAGTGGCAACAGCTATTGTTTAAGGCGTGAAGCGGTTACGTAAGCAATCCATGTTTGCCTCGCCTCGCGAAGCTCTTGGCTCTCTTTTCCGAAGAGTGCCGACCATGCACCCTTCGGTAATTTTCGGATTTTCACCGATTGTTAAGCTAAAGTATGTTCTACAAAGCTTGTGTTGTTGTTGTCGTGTGGTGCTGATCGGAATTGATGTGCTGGCGAAAACGGGAGTGTTTTGAGCTTCAGGAAAGTGGGTTTTACCGTTTTAAAAATTCCTCTCATATTTTTATGAATATATAATGAGTGTGTTTGAACCAAATTTGAAAGTCTTTTATCGATACTGTCTGGTTTTACTCAATGGTTTACGGTCAGTCATACCGTCTTTTACACGTGCGCCAAGAAAGGACATGTTTATGAAACTGCTGGCGTGTTATGTTTTGATTGGCGTGAGGCAGTGTTTCTGGCCTGAGAGCTCACAAAGTAACTTTGGTTGCTACGCGACTGGCAGTACGATGCCATCTCGTCGTATGTTTCGCATAATCTCGTGTAATTATCAGCCACAAACCAAGCCTCCAAAAAGTTTAACACCTTTTAAGCTCATTTTAATATGAAAAGCCAATAGACGACCATGGAACAAAAGGCATGCAAGTGTTGCCACTCTGTCTATGATATTACTCTGTGCCGCAACCAAATACCCTCGCTTGTCGTTTATAACCTCTAAATGAAGTTTCCTCAATCTTCAGCCCTACGTAAACCCCTTAGCCGCAGTTGTCGAACGAACTTATGTGAATACTTTCATTTTTCTGTAAATATTGTACCTATATTCAAGTAAACACCGGACATTTTGACGTCTAGTCATTTCACTGTGTATGGTTTGTCTCATAGGAATCCTTAAAAAAGTGATTAGTGTACTAGGGGTGATAAACAATATTGTCAAATAACCTTGGTCTTCACCCAGTGTATTTTTCCTTTATTTGATACCAGGTCATTTTCTTTTAGATATAATGATTTCTCTATTTTACGCAATCAGCGATCAGATCAGCTAACGTATATTTTAAAAACTCTGTTCGTCAACGCTCGCCGAGTTATGGCTATAACTGCCAGGGCAGCCTTGCACTCGCTAGGCAAATGATCCAAAAAATGAATAACTCTGGTCGAGATTGTTACAATTATTTCATTGCAAATAACATATTTTCTCACTTTTGTTTCAAGTAAAAACTGATTAAGTTTACGCTGGGAAGACCTAGTGATCGTGTCTGTCGCTTTTTTGCGGCGTCTTGAATTTTCGGCTATACTTGAAACTTTGTCGAGCCTTTTGACATTACCAGATTACGTGGCTGTGATTTACACATACATTAATTACAATAGCATCAGCTGTTAACACATCTCATGACATGTGTTAATGTTCATTCATACATCATGGAGTGGAATAGATCACTCCAGATCACTGTTGTAGCATCTATGACAGAAGCAACGTAGCAAAGGGAGTTTTTGATATTTTTGGGCAGAGAGTTAGAGTCATGTTTGATCTTTCATTCACGAAGCAAGAGTACCGCCCGTCGAAGTTACTAGTACCGATGTTGTGCCGCTTTCATTGAACAAAGGCTGAAAAGTGCTATCCACCGACTACATTGTTCCTTGAAAGCCAAAGTCCACAATAGACCCTTTCCTCAATATAAAATGCAAGATCCGAGGCACATGAATATTCCACATTGATTAAGGGTCATTAGCATAGAATTTTAATACCGAAACAATGCTCATTAGTGTAATCTGCATATTTGAATATCATTATACCTCGCATCTTGCACTAATAGTTCCTCAATGTCAGCGGAAGTTTTCGTGCGCATGCGGAATTATATGCACTCCTTTCATAAATCCCTGATTTCACCATCAGCTTTATTGTGTTGCCAAGATTTATCTGTGATGAAAAATGAAGTTATAAGAAGAGTAAAAGTGAATCTTGACAAATCATTTAATACGGATAGTTTTCAATCGGATTCGAACCCACAACATACGGCATCAGTCGCCTAGCTGAGAGGCCTGAGACAGAACCAATCGGCTAAATCTCCACTCCCAAAAAAGAGTGGTTCAATAGCCGGCTAAGTTGTTGCATTTTTCTGACTGAGACCTCTCAACACGTTGTAGAGTTCGTGAAGCACTCACGCGCGCATGCTCACTATCATACATCGCACATACACACTTTATCGAAGCGAAGAAACGAATTTCATCGCTTTAACTGGGCGAACGATAACTGTAACTCTCACCCTGTCGCTGGCTGAAACCTTCAGACGGGTAAGCTACTTCACAAGCGAAGGGAATACAGAAGCAATGTCGATTTTATCTCAGCAAACGTGAGAGTCGTTTAGATAGGACGGAGATAGAAGGTTTTCTACAAGGAAACATTTTAGTTAGTGTTTAAGTTCATGCCCGGCATCGCTGATACGCTTCGATTCTTCCGTATGAATTCATTGAGTTATCAAACGCACAATAGTTATGAAAGTAAGCCCTGCAATTTGAAACCGAATCCCCAATGACTGTTGGCGCTGCCATAATCGATTGCTATATCTTGTACAAGTCAGGTTTGACCACATTCGCTTGCTGTTCGATACACGGCGGCCGCCTACTTTTCCAATTTCCACACCACAGTAGTCATCGCCGTGTGTCAAACCACATGCGACCTTGGGTTTAGCAATATACTTCGACAAAAGAAGCATACACGTTTGATAAAAATAGAATAATCAAAGGCAATATTTAGACACCTCTTAGTTTCAGTCTTCAGATAAGTGCGTTCACCCCTAAACTCATCTGAGCGGTATACATGTCGTGACCTCGTCAGGTGACAAGGCAAATATGCATGCGTATGCTTGGACTTTGTTCAACCACAATACCTGGGACAATTAAATAAGGCGTCGTTCCACTCAGTGGTCAGACATAATGATTTCAATGAATCTAAGCTATTCATAGCTGTAAAAGGGGAAATATTTGGTTTAAAATAGCTTCACCCAGTTCAACACTACGACTCCATTTTTTGAGGTTTTATCTGGACTCTTCGAGACAATCACCTTTAAGCACGGTAGGCACATTCTGATTATTGGTTTTGTTATCAACTTTGCTATCGTCGTCCCGAGTCACTTGTAAATGTCAGATGTTTAAAGTAACGACGTAAAGCGTCATGAACTGGTACAAAGGTAATTCCTAACTAAAGGGAAGGGTTTTAATTTCTTCAATAGTTTCTGTCCGCTTATCTTAACAGAAACAAACTCAGAAAATGGTATAACAATGTCAATTGAAAGGTAAAGTGTTCAATAAATGTAATCTTTTTATATGATAGGATACTGTTAAAGTTTCATGACAATCGACTTTATCAGGGACAAAAACGAAGCTGGGGAAATTATAATGAGATCACCACGTCAAGAATTCGCGTGCATTTAAAACTCTACTCAATAGACGCTTGAAGAGCTGCAACATCGCGCAAGTAGTTGACATGGCCAATATGTACCAAATATTGTGAAATACACGCATATGAGCTTTCGATAGAATGCACCTCGGACACAGATATTGAGACTGCAAAGTTTGCAGTACTTTTCTGATCTACCGTTTTTGTGGGCTCGTTTTATGTTTCAAAATCTCAATAGACCTTACACTGGGATGGCGGCCATTTTGAATATTAAATATCGCCAATATCGGTAGTACAAAAGTTTACACATTGACCTTCTGAAGTTTATTCTTTATTTGAACGTAAACGATTTAAAATTTGCGGAACGCATGTAAGTCTTTCCCTCTACTAGGCACGTACTACCTTAAAAATAATCATGAGGAAAGGCTTTAACGACAATTAACAGTCTGCTTTGATTAATTATACAGCACAATGCAACACTTTACCTTCAGTATAAACTTCTTTCAAATTGCTTCTGTATGTGTTACCATAAACGTTCATTTGTCATCCTTGTTGATATTTGTATAGATTATGTCTTTGCTATGCACAGTCACATTCATATTTTGATTGGCGTGACCTTAATCAATAAACCTATAACATACATTGATAACCATGAATGGTAAGAAAAAACAGTAAAAGTACATCAAATTCAATGATACTGCCAAATATAGTTTCATCGATCGGACAATATAACAACAAAACACGACAATTGCCGATAACAGAGTTGAAATTGGTGTTCCTTTAGAGAGCTTGATCTTCAGTGAAAGTGTTTACCTTTTAGTTTGCCTGTAATAAAGGCTTTGAAAAGTGTAACGCGATAGCAAGCCTGGGTTGAGATTAAGTTTGGATTATTCAATGTCATCAGCTTTTATGTGGCTTTACATATACAAGTGTTTTGACAAATCGAAAAATACGTTTAGAAAATGCATCAAGAAGCTGTTGTTGAAGTACAAAACAAAAATTCAAGTTTGCATTTTATATGAAGTTTCCCTTAAAAAAATAAAAATTGAAATAATTAACATTAAAAATTTCTGATATTTCAGTGTCAATGTATGGAGTATAATTTCACTCGGGTATATTACAGCTCAAATCCGACAAAGCCTATTTAGTAGTAACAAATTGTGAAGTTACTCTGAAACGGTAAGCAAATAACGTCCCGTGTTTTGAATGTTTGCTTAACAAATGAAAAAGGACACATGTTTTGCTTACGATTTAAACATTGTAAAAGTATTTGATTCGTTATGAAAAGTCTGAGGTTTTTAAAAGCAATGACACTTAGCTCAAACTTATCTCAATGCTATAGTTGATACGATTTCTTCGTTATAACAATGAGCACCTGTTGCTAGCGTCTTGACGACAGTAGCCTTTGTGAACTTTGACTTAATGAATGCCACCTTTGACCCAGCTCCGCGTCCTGCCATTAATTTTACGGAATGTCTATTGAGAGGAGTCTGTCAATAGACAAATCGGCTATTGACAGGCTTTATGTTGCTGGGCTGTAAGTGCTAACACCATAGGTTATCATTTGTGACCATTAGTTTACAATGTACTAATACTTCTATCCGACTTCGTAGATGCGACTCTTCATTTAACAGCCAAACGTCAGTACAGTACAATTACCTTTGTCACTCGCCAGTAATTTGATCTAGGCAGTGGCAATGGGGGGGGGGTGGGGGGCAGGAAGTTGCTAACATCGGTCTGCTCTTGTTCATTAAAAAAAAAAAATACTGAAGAACTGAAAAAATAGCACACTTTTAGCATAAATCTCTCATTTATGACGATGGATATATTAAATATGTTTCAGCTATCCTAAAATTGATAGACTTTGGTGCTCAACTTAGTTGAAATTACCTCATTGAAGCTTATAGAAAGACCATCGCGAATGTTGCAAGCATTTGTCAGCCTATATAACTTAGGTTTTTAGTACCATTTTCTTCAATTTTATCTCACGTGTTCAAAATCCTTCAATTTGGTTTGAAGTATTTCAGGATGACTTCATTAAGATTAACGTCAATTACTCATTTTGCTCATGACAACACACTACTCACTCTTATCAACACTGCTGGCTTTTGGCTTTTTGTACATGGTGATGGTTCGTAATAGCTGCGTACTTCACTCACATATGCATGACTGAGGTCATAATTTAAAGGGCCATTATTTGTAACTTTTGACCATTTTTTACTCGGAAAATTCCTTGTTGGAGGCTCATATTGTTGCAAAATGTTGTTTACGAAGAAACAAACATGATTAGTGATGTTATAGCCACATAAAACTGCTAATTTTTGTTCAAACGTGTTGCCCTTCGAGCCCGTTTGTTGACGTCTGGCATGCTCAGCGTGCTGGGGAGAACGCAGATATGGTGACGCCGCGATCACGCGAGATGTACAAGTTCACGTTTATTGCGGGATCAAAACAACATTGCGTCGTGGATTGCCAGACATCTGGCTACGCACGTGCTCGGACAATGGACTACGACGTAAGTACCGGGCATAAGTAATGAATATTTATTTTGAAATTGCTGTAAATGGCTCGCGCAGGTGCAGAAGAAAGCCTACGTTGCAATCCGCGTGTCAACAGAGTTTGTATTTCTGTCCGGACAGAAATTGAAATTTTCGTTGTAAAATCACATGTTATTTAGTTGTAGGGCACGTAATGTTTCCGAATAATATGCGATTCTCTGTTATTTGACAGGCTTTTCAACATGAGCCAGTGATCATTTCAATCAAAACTAACGGAAAAATCGCCAGAAGATACAGCTAATGGAACTTTAATGAGCATACTTTTCGGGTCAGTTGCAACATTTTGGGTCGAAAGAATCAATTTCTTTTCATAAATGGTTGATAGCTTTACATTAAATTCTGAATTTGATTCGACCTCACAAGATATTACACACTTAGTGATGACATCGGCGATTAAAAACTACTTGACCGAACTCCTCTTTTCTACAAACATTGGTTGGACAAAGCTAAGTTGTCGTAGTGTTCTCACTTTAACCCATCCTCGCGCACGTGCATTGTCATTGGTTTACACAGCAAATATTATGCAGTAGAGGACGTAGTTTGGATAAAATGTTTATTACAGAATAGGTCACTTAAAATTAAAGTATTCCTGATAGAGAAAGTTCCCTGTATGATTTGGATTATTTTGGTTTTTAAAGTCATATTCCGATCAACCGTCACAAAGATGACGAGAGAACATCGTCTCACTTCCACTGAATACCAGACGCTGCCTTCAGGATGATAAAAAAGACATAATTTGCCGACAACATCGTAACATCCAATTGAAAAAACACCATCTTCTGTTCAGATCTATGATCAGACAATTCAAACTGCCCTCGGACAGTTTTCACAGGATATGTCAAAGCTTGCATTTGCTAGGCAACAGTTCAAATTGGTTGCTTGCAACAAGGATCTCGCAAAGACCCTAGGCCATTCATCACCCAAATCAGTTCAAGCAATTAACGTTTTCTGGAAACGTAAAAACCCACAAAATAAAAAGTGTGAAGACATATGATTGCTATATAACCGTACATTGAATTTGTGCAGTTATGGAAAGGAAGTCTATCAGTTTACGTTAAAGTAACTGTTGAAATAAGATATAGGCTTAGGTAGTTTGTGATTTTTACGACATATTAGTTAGATCTGAGTCGCTGCAATCTCACAATTGATGATGATGGTGGTGCTGTTCTGTGCTAGGATGATTGCAGAGGCGGTGCAAATAAAACATTTTTTTTTCGTGTCGGAGTTGAAATTTACGGTCGGTCGAGAGGTGAGAAACACAAAAATAAAAAATGTCGCCCTTAGCCGGATACTGCAAAACGTGAAAATTGAACACGACTTAGATGTTAATATTTCATATGTTTATCTGTGAATACAATATCGTTGGAGTTTGCAATAGTGAAACAAACTTAAAAAGATTGTATCCTGAAGCTGTTCGCCCATATTGTTAACGTCTTTTTAAATTTCAACATCCTAAGTCTCTTCCATACGGTATTTATGATTTGAATCAGACTCTTTTAAAAGGTCTCTTCCCTTCTGACCAATTAATTTGTGCTCTGCTCTAACGGTGCTATACTTAGGCTGATCCAACGACTGATTGAACGTTAACAGATACGCAGTCTGTAGCGTCCCCATAACAATTAGAACAGCTTTCGTAGGTATAGTGAATGGTGATTTCAGTAGATGTCCTTGTAAAAAGCTGTTTGAGACCTAAATTTAGCAAAGCTTAGCTGGTAGTGCAACTAAAATATCTCTTGACCTTCCGCCCTAGCAAAGTCTATATCTTGATCTAGGGTGACACTGTCGGAGTAATGAAACAAGGAGATATGCTGAAACAGTTGTTTGATCAGCCTGAGTACAGGACCCGGGACAGCAGAGCACAACATTGGTGCAGAAAGCATGCAAAGAGCTATGCAAACGTTTCTTTGTCTTCATAAACATGCATCAGCGACCTTTTATTCAATCAACACTTATGGTTTATTATGCGTATTAAATATTATATCGTACTATATCACTATAGATAGTTTTGGCAAAGTCTATCAAAAGGTGCATGTATACAATTGCCTGTAAGCCGGCAATGAGCTGTATATTTACGCACTAAATTCTAAGTAGTACATAAAATCACTCGAAAATTATATTCTTTTCTGTTCAATCTGTGCATTGATTTAATCTTAATTTGCTCACAGTTTCCTTCCCACAAGTACGTTTCATATAATATGAAAGGCAACATTGTTAGGGTTTAAATCGCGCTATCATTAAAGTTACGGATCGTGTTCACTATTGGTGCTGGCAAGTGTGTTTTACAGCCTTGAAGATATGAAACCATATCATATTACCAGTGGACTATTTAATTTTACAACTTGAGAAAAACGAAGTTTCATCATTTGCAACAAGCTGGCATGTCTCAAAATCTTGATGAAAAGTCGGTAGGCATTGGAAAACTGTCTGCTTCTTTATTCTTGCCCGAATAAAGAGGTTTTTCAAAAATATTTGTGCACAAACATGACTTGTAATAACTCATTGTTAACATTGTAACGTGGCTTGTTGTAATGCGGGTAGTTATAGAGGTAGACAAGAACGGTTTAAAATATGACAACAAATTTACAATTTAGGTAATATGACTTGGTTAATAGTCTAAAGTAATGTCTTTGAAAGTGAGTGATCCAAATTATTGACAGTGTGAATCACTAAAAACCTACCCTGAACTCACTTTTATTGTATGAAAATGAAACTACTATCCTTAGCATAGAGGCGTACATAGCGTACACCTTTACTGGCAACCTCTGGATGCCGTCGGAAATTATGTTTGTTTGTTGTTTTTTTCAGTTTTGCACCATGGCTGATAACACTGCGTCTGAGGGTAACAACAGTCAGCGGCAAGATAACACACTGGCACAGCAAATGGGAAAAGCCCTCGTTGTCTTTGATTCTTGGGATACTGCGAAATACGGTCTTCCAGAATTTCACAGAAATCTTTTCAAAGATATCTGCTCAAGACAAAAGGGAAGCTTGGAAGGGTTTGCTACTGTGCTTGATATCACTGTTAATGAAGCACAGGTCGGAGATGCAGAACAAGCTGGCATAACCTTGATCCCTGCTAAAAGAATTGAGAATCTTGATGCTGAGGGGGACCCTATTAATATTCGCTGGCTGTACTGCCATAGAAGTTACTACACCGATTTGCAGAACCTTGACAACGTCAAATTCGTCATCGGGTATGCCCCATCCACTGCTGATGCTGCTGCTAACATCCGTAAGACTCTGTTTCCTGACGCCAAGCTTTACCAAATCAACGTACTTCATCCTGGTCATTGTGCGAAGGAAACAATCAATAACCAGCAGAAATTCCAGAGTGATATGCTAAGGATGGCAAAGGAAGCTGATGCCGTGATTTCAATCGGTCCGTGTATGCATGATTATTTTGAAAATGTATACAGAGCAGCGGAAACTACAATTAGCCACATCTTTCTGCTACCAAAGACTGGAAATTGTTACAGCCAACAGAGAGTAACTGCACCGAAGAACATCAAACAACTCGTTATACTGTCCTATGGCTACATAAGCTCCAATATCGAGGAGGACCTTTGCGAATATGATGAACTTGCAGCAGTGGTTGACATGATTGCACGTGATCAGAACGTTTTTGGACTGAGAACTGTAATATGAATGTATTACTAGGTGTCTCTGTACAATTTGTTAAGGACATAGAGAGATTTCTGGAAAGAAAATGAAGAGTACATCATTGAAATTGAATATCATTGCCAGCTGTTCGATTATCGACTTAATATCCCATCTCCGCCAATGTCACATTTGTCTCCTTCCTCACAGTAAGATGGACTTTGGATTTATGGTTTAGAAAGCATAGCAGTCGGTGTGCCTACCTACCTGAATAAGCAATCGCAACTGAGCTACTATATTGATGAATGTTTCTACAATAATGGCAATTACAGTCTGGTCGAAGATAACGAGGCATGGGGGAAAAGAGTAGTGAAGGTGATCCAACATGCTGATGACACATACGAGCATGCTTTGAAGTTGAAGAAAGACTTCATGAAAAGCGAACAGATAGAGCAGAGTTATGCTAGAGTAGCTGACTTGTTAACGGCCGACTCAGTACCATCAGAAAGTAAGTATACAAAAATAAGTTGCGTTCTTAAAGTTTTGAGAATATAATCACATGTAATTGAATGAGAAGCGGCCATTCTTTTTATGTACAAGTTATTTTAGACAGTGACTCTGCAACGAAATGATTATTCTTGTCCTTCTTACACAGATATGTTGCACTTAAGTAAGGTTGTTATTTCCTTAATTTTGACAAGAGTTTGTGTTTACTTTCTGTCAATTAGCTCTTGACATAGACGTTACTCTGGATTTGAGTACAAGACTACTGTATCGACAAAAGCTGGTGGATCAATTGGAGGTGCTGAAGAAGCAAAACCCAGTTGATGACTCAAATATCGCAATGGTAGAGAAACGCATACACCAAATTGATTTGGTAGAGAAACGCATACAGGAAATGGCTGAAGAAATTGCCAGGAAAGTAGCAAATGGTGACATCAAGGAAATCAACATACGTATCCAACGAAAACAATTCGGAATCTACTGTATCAGCAATTTACATGCAAGTTCCCTCGGAATGGCGGTCAACTTCCTGGGTATACTCTATCTCTACAGATTCAAGTCAGCCTGTCACAATGGTAGATTTGCCAAGGCATTTGAACCATTGCTGATAACTGATGAGATGAGAGAGCTGGCTAAGAGATTCAACATTCCATTGAAACTCAAAGCCACCTATGACCAGCAACAGTTTGATGCCATTGACCACTTTTTCTGTCAACGTAAGTTTCAAACAACGAGTGTGATCACATATTAAGAGTTGCACCACAACCGTGTCAATGCATGATATTTTGTTCAGATTACTAAATGCGTAAAAGTAATTTAGGATTTTTCTGCTAATGAGATAAAAATAGGCAGATACATCGATAATGTCAGTGTTTGAAAGACATTTGGTGGTCAAGATAATGTTAAAGGTGACAAAACTCATTACTGTCAGTAATATTTACCCCTTAGGATATGGAATACCTAATGTGAGTGGTCAGTTTGCTGAATCAGGGGCTAAATTGTATATGCCACGTGACAGTGATCTCAATCACGGACGTTCGGGAGATATTCAAAACTTTGCAATGGTGGAGAGAGAAAGTCTGGGGAGAGCATCAGACGTTGATACCATTATGAGGGACAGCGAAGTTGAGCATGAGGTCAGTTTGAGTATCATAAATTGATTTTTGTTATGAATGCTTCTATAAGTGACATCATTATATACTTACCATTAAACACTTTGAATCATAATAATAGATAGATTTATCAGAATTCACTCAAACGTATTCTATTGGTGTATATGTCAAACAGACTTACTAAACATTGCTTTGACTAATGGACGAATGGATGCAGTAAATCAAGAGTAAATCATTTCAATTGCATAAACAAAGATACTTGTCACTTACTTTTAGCTCATATTAACATGAAACTTTTCACTTTTGGCAATTTTACAACTTTTAGTTCTCATTGACATATTAATTTCAAGTTGTCACCAATCGTGCAAAGCCATAAAATCCTTTTCTTTGTGCTGTATTATATAGTCTAAAGAGCCACACTTCACGGGGCCAAGGCTTGAAGAAGCAGTGCTTGCAGCTGGTGACAAATCTGGAGTAACAGGTTGGACAAGATCTTATGCTTCCGCAGTGCCCTTTTCAAACACACTTTATGTACCGATGAAAATGAATTACCTACTTGACCAAATTCATTTACAATAAATGCAATTTACAATAAAAATAGATTAACAAAATTCATTCACAAATTTTCAAATATACCAGGATTTTGGCATCATCGACTATATTTCATCTACATGAAATCTTTATACATCTACCTGCAATTTTAGACTTACATTTAACTCTCATCATTATGAGTGTATATCCACTTTATATGATTGCACAAAAACATACTAGTATTGATGAATTATTGTTATATTCCTTTTCATTATACATTAAATCATGTGAAGAAATGTCAAATCCAACACTTAATTAGGTAATAAATATTCAGGAAAGCTTGCAACCAAGATTGTAAGATTTTATGACTAATCAATCATGAAATTTCCAAAAATTCAGAATATTCAAATCACAATCTCGCAAAAGAGGGATTGTGGGTAAATCAATTTCAATTTTTATGGAGAATTAAGACACCCTACCATATAAAAATTATGTGAGAACACTTGAAAATGAATGTTTTAAAATTTAACTTTATAAAGAGTATTAACATTGTCTTCTTCACTAAAGTCATAATTCAAAACTGTATTATCTAATCCTAAAACTGCTACTGTAGATTGCTGCGTTTATAGCTACACAAGTAAGCTTCTATCTTGGACTTGAACTTTACAGCACTGCTTTTCTACATATTACAGATACACAATTACTAGTTTTCAAAGCCATCAAAGCCTACAGACTCCTTCCATCTGCTGAGATGTACCTACCTACCATATTCAATGTTGACAACTACACAGCACTGAGAGGAGATCAGTGGGACTTCATACAATTCATGGTTAAGATGACAGAGAAGATTCAACACATCCTATCCACCAGACAGGAGATCTTGTCAGTGCTGGGAGTTAGAGAGTTCTTTGTCACTGACATTGACTGTGAAACACATGATTTGTATGGTAAGATGACCTGACTCTGTAAGATGTTTGAAAGGTGGCAATCCACTTTATACCCCTGTCAATTGACTTGTTAGGATTTAAGCCCCACTAGCTGTAACTCTTGAAACGTTTTGTTCTCAGAAAATCTTCCTTTTCTCTTTTGGTTTTCTCTGAATTCTACCTTCTAAAGGGATATGGGCTGTTACTATAATAGGAAACCATTCCTTTGTGACACATTTGAAAAGAAGTAAATTCAAATTTGAACGGAAATTTTGATTTCCCATCATTTTTAAAAATTTAATATTACAAAGGAAACAGGGCATACAATGTCACAGTTGAAAACATCCACCCCTTTGCTTTACATGGGACTACTCTATGTAGTTTACATGAAGATTTCAGGGCAGATGTGCAGAGTAAGGGTCTTCACTTTTCTTCATGGGCTGCAATTTAAATGTTTTGGCAAAATATAATCTAGTGTAATCTTTATCTTGATCAAAATTGTATTATACAGTCCATGCGGGTAGTTAATAATACGTGTATACGCACACCTAAAGTAGTACATTCTCACAAACTTAGCTTGAAAGCAGAATCAATACAAGGATGCTAAAAGATACAGTCAGTGGGGCTTTAGTGTTATTTTACACACAATGACTTTAACCATGTCTTCTGTTTGCAGGTCTGGCAGATCAATTTCTCAAACACGGCAAAGCACCACTGTGTATCAAGTCATCAGCTAAACCCTATAGTCTACGTGCTAGGAGTTTGATTCCATATAAAGTCAGTCACACACTGGTACATGTAGATCAGAAGGGTCAAAGGTCATTAGAGTTAGATCTGACAGACAGGAATGAAGCATTCAAACTTGCACTGACACAAAGGGAAGAGGAAATCACTAAATTAATGAGAAATTTATCAACAGTAGAAAATAGGGTAAGGCAGCTAGAGAGTGAAAATACAGCACAGAACCAAGCTGTGCAAGAAAAGAAAAATCTAGAGTTGCAACTAGAACATGCTAAGCAGGAAGTAGAAATTGTACAGGGTCTGTTAAAGACAGAGAAAGAGGAATTTAAAAAAGCAGAAACAGCTTGTACAAAAGCTGCATTAGATTCAAGGCAAATTCAAGATAAGCTTACCATAGCAATGCAGGAAAAAAGTAATCTGGAACAACGACTTGAAAATTTAGAAAAGGAAGCAATAAAAGTGCAAGATTTGAACAAGAAACAGCAATCTGAGCTTGCTAGGGCAGATGAAAAAATAACAAGTCAGCTTGTGAGAATTAAAGAATTAGAATCCAAAGGTAAACAAAGTGAGATTCCCAGAGTAGATAAGAGTACATGTACACCATCATTGCCTGAGGAGACTCTGGAACAGATATCAGAAGCCATATCAACAGGTAAGGTGATGAATATGGTGTCAATGTGTTAGATGGAAAGATATGTGAGATCATTGTATACACTCTAGATATCAATATTCCAATAGGCAACCACAATGGTTGCCCTATATACAAATTGTACTAGTCTACATGTGAAATGTATTCATGGTAATTTCAATATATAAGTAGAGATAAAAAAGCACTGTTTACATTAGAACAATGAGCTTGCTTTTAGTCAAAGACCAAATCTTTATATTAATATAATCTAACCTAGGATATATTTTGCATAAAAAGCTACTACATGTAACACCATTATAAACCAGCTGAGATTTGATTTTTTCATCTCCACCACACTGATGCTGCTGCAAACTGAAGAGACTAAGAAATGAAGTAATGTAAACTGTTGTTCTCAATATTCTAAATCAGAGAACACCAATCAGAGTGCAGACTATATGTCATATGATTGATATACCTTTGTCTTTCATTCATTTCTATGCATTAATACATTCATGCATGCGATATAACCTTTGCTCAGCATCACCAGAATCCAAGATGAAAGCATCAGACAAAAAGGGCTTCTGCTATGTCTGAAACACCATACAACTTTTTGTTTCAGAGGAAACTTCTTCCAGTGTTGAACCAAAGCCTATTGGTGGTACAAAGTACATTGGTACGATGAAGCCAGTTGAGGGTAAACATGGAGGTAAGAGTTGGACAAGTCTGAGTGATTGTTTGTTTGTATCGATATACTGTGTATTTTAGGCTAAAAAAGTATGTATGTCATTTGGCAAGATGGGCGAGTTCATAGATAAGACTTTGCTAATTACAGTTGGTTGGATGGAGGAGGGGGATATCTTATCCCTATCTTACAATTTTTTGGAATGATTGTATATTCTGTTGTGAATTGCAACATATATGTTTCAAAGGATATGAATGCATTTGTTATTATCAACTGACAATATGTTCATCAAAGTTTTCTGAGTACAATGTCCAATATAGCAATTCTAATGGCATAAGTATTTTACAATGACTGCGTAATAAGCTGACCTTGAAGTTGAAGGGGACCAAATTACATCACAGATATTTTGATATTTTGAAACAGGAATTTGCTTTAATCTGTCTTAATCAATGCTTTGATCATCAAGGGTATCATGCAATCAAAATCAATGTACAAGTATCAGATGTTTTCTACATCAAAGACTTTTAAGAAATGTAAACTCGAGATGAACTTACTGTCATTTCTATCATATCACACCTAATCACTTCAAAATATACTAAGGAATATTTTTTTTTCTCATGTTTATTTTTTCACCTGTAACCAAAGTCCGTTATCATTCAATCATAACCAAGTATGTATTACTACAGAAATGGTAATTTTTACTTTGATTGAGTAAAACATGAAAACATGTCAGGCTGCTAATTCACCTTGACGTTGACTGTAAACACAATCAAGAATAGATCCAGTCATTCCATTGTAAAGTTGATGTCTTGTAGTGAATAACTGCGTGATGATCTCATTGCTTGCCATTAGAGTCTCCTTCAATCTGTGAACAAACAATAATGATCAAGGGTATTTATAGTATCTGCAAAGTTGATCCAAGTATCTCAGTGTGAAACATATGAAAGTTTGCTAATAATATCTACCTTTGAAAAGTATTCTATTCCAGTACTTGGGGAAGCAGTATCACGATACCATCTGAAAGCTAAATTATCATAATATGAATTTAGCTATTGGGCTAATTGTAGCCTGATTACACTATTTAACGATATGTTGATGTGTGACTCAAGTTTACTGTTATCATCACCTCATTAAATGTTCATCCTTAAGTAGTCTAAAAGGCCCAGGTCTGTGTATCTAGACATGCTTTCAGGAGATGAACAAGAGACTATGGGTGACATTAAAATCAACTAGATAGAGAAACAGCGTCAAACTTTAGATTATTTGCCCTCTAAGGAACCAGTGCTTCTGTGAAATGCTGTTGTACATGTAATGACACCTAAATCAATGACAAATTTCAGGTAAAAAAACCATTCAGCTGAAAGAACTGCAATGTTGTATGATTTACTTGTGCTTAAATTCTGCTTGCAGGATACTGTTTATAAATGTATGAAACATAAATATCTGTTGTGAGAATGTTTCTTTGTCCTGATGTACCCAGAATGATCTGAATGACCTCATTCAGCTATATATACAGCATCACCAGTTAAAACTTGGAAGTGATCTGTTATTCAGTTCAATCATTTATCAGGTGATCACTATGGCTACAGAATAAAAAGTTGAGACGAATGCGGCTATCAATAATCGTACTGAAGTTACATTCTGTATGTTTACATGGACAAAGTCTAGCATGTATGACACATTAGCTCAACATACTCAGTGGAATGCCTCAAATTTATGCAAAATGTAGCAATTGAATTGTGAGACTTTTGATACTGATGATCTTTACTGAAACAGCGTTATATGCAGCATATCAGAAACTTTTCGCCAATATTTAGCTGAACTCCATTGTCCTTATTATTTTCAAACAGCCAATTAAGTAGAGAATGGCACTATATTTTTAGACTCCTTAACTTTCTGTAAATAATAACTAATTACCAATCACCTATAGCCTTATATATCTGCGTTCAAAAAAAATGGTTAGTGGGGGATTTAGGGCTGGAGGAATCGCAATTGAAATCTTCCTTTTTTTCAGATCCCCCTCAATACCCTCAAAAATTTTCAAGTCCCCGTCTATATGATCAAAAATTTCAAAGTCTCTCCCCTAATTATCATGTAGGCACAGTGAGTTGAATACTTTTTGCTTACCTTTCAGTTTTCAAACTAGAACTTCATCTGATTTGCTATAACATAAAAAACTTTCTCTCCCCATGACAAGTTTGGTGATGAACTGAAAAAAGTAAAAATTATGTTAAAAGTTGAGAATTTTAACAGGTACAATGTGGTGTGACGTTGTGCAATGATCGAGGCAAATTAGACATATCTGAGTAAATGAATATCTTTCTGTCATAACAATGATGTTCAATATTTTGTAATCTCTGATTTTCACTGTACATCCAAATAAAAATTTCCGGAAATAGCCGATCTTCGTTCCGAGAACGAAGAACACAACCCTGGTCTGATCCGGGAGCAGACGAGAACAAGATGGCGGAAACCAGCCGCGCGAAAATGAAAATGTTAGTGCTATGTTGCTATTGTATGAAAAACGTCTCAGGATACAAGTCGAGATAGGTGAATTATTATTACAAGTTTGATCTTTCCAAACATGTGATGTTTTTCGTTTTTGGTGTGTTGTCGAAAATTTTTGAGAGTAAACTGTTGTACAAATACAACGAACGTCTTCAACGTAATATTTGGGTAAAGCTTATGTATGAACGATGATTAAAATATAGCGCTACCACTATAGAAACAGGATCTCCTTCATGACAGTTGTCTGTTGCCGTGACTATAATCACATTTGTACCAAGTTCAGCCAAAGCGAGGCTGTGTCGTTTGGTCGTCAAGAACAAGAACAGCTATCGGAAGCTCGCCCTCGTCGGATGTTCTCCTGACGAGAACGGTTATATATGCCCAAACGCACCCGTTAATACTGTTAATTACTGTTATTATCAGTGATAATATGTATATACCCGTGAATTACTGTTACCTACTGTATCTACTGTTCATAGCTATTAATACTGTTAATTACTGTTATTATCAGTAATAATATGTATATACCCGTGACTACCCTGCCACAGACAACAGCAGGTTTGCAGCAAAGTTGGTGTCAAATGGTCAAAGTGCAGAAGGTGTATGCATTCCTTGACATGAAAAATGACTTGTAACTGACAAATAGTGAATGTGATAAAAGACCAACTGCTTTTACTAGTGCTAGTCACTAATATTGTACTGAATTTGTTCCCTCATTGGAAATCAGTGAACAAGGACTATACAGTCAGTTCACTTTTTGAAAACATAGATAACCAGATATGAACTGAAAATGCTCACCTGTTTCATTATATATTGCATTTATGTGCAAATTTGAACCTTTTGAATTAGGAATTGGCTGAAGTAAAAATGTTAAATGACTTTCAATAATGTTGTGGTATCATAGTATCTTTAATGTACAGACCTACCGGTATGTTCACAGCACTGTACACACTCTATACAGACCTGTGTTCACAGCACTGTACACACTGTATACAGACCTGTGTTCACAGCACTGTACACACTGTATACAGACCTGTGTTCACAGCACTGTACACACTGCATACAGACCTGTGTTCACAGCACTGTACACACTGCATACAGACCTGTGTTCACAGCACTGTACACACTGCATACAGACCTGTGTTCACAGCACTGTACACACTGCATACAGACCTGTGTTCACAGCACTGTACACACTGCATACAGACCTGTGTTCACAGCACTGTACACACTGCATACAGACCTGTGTTCACAGCACTGTACACACTGCATACAGACCTGTGTTCACAGCACTGTACAGACTGCATACAGACCTGTGTTCACAGCACTGTACACACTGCATACAGACCTTTGTTCACAGCACTGTACACACTGCATACCTGCAGACCTTTGTTCACAGCACTGTACACACTGCATACAGACCTGTGTTCACAGAGCACTGCACACACTGCATACAGACCTGTGTTCACAGCACTGTACACACTGCATACAGACCTTTGTTCACAGCACTGTACACACTGTATACAGACCTGTGTTCACAGCACTGTACACACTGCATACAGACCTTTGTTCACAGCACTGTACACACTGTATACAGACCTGTGTTCACAGCGCTGTACACACTGCATACAGACCTGTGTTCACAGCACTGTACACACTGCATACAGACCTGTGTTCACAGCACTGTACACACTGCATACAGACCTGTGGTTTTCACAGCACTGTACACACTGCATACAGACCTGTGTTCACAGCACTGTACACACTGTATACAGACCTGTGTTCACAGCACAGTATGCACTTCATACACAGACCTGTGTTCACAGCACTGTACACACTGCATACAGACCTGTGTTCACAGCACTGTACACACTGCATACAGACCTGTGTTCACAGTACTGTACACACTGCATACAGAGTTGTGTTCACAGCACTGTACACACTGTATACAGACCTGTGTTCACAGCACTGTACACACTGCATACAGACCTGTGTTCACAGCACTGTACACACTGCATACAGACCTGTGTTCACAGCACTGTACACACTGCATACAGACCTGTGTTCACAGCACTGTACACACTGCATACAGACCTGTGTTCACAGCACTGTACACACTGCATACAGACCTGTGTTCACAGCACTGTACACACTGCATAGAGACCTGTGTTCACAGCACTGTACACACTGCATACAGACCTGTGTTCACAGCACTGTACACACTGCATAGAGACCTGTGTTCACAGCACTGTACACACTGCATACAGACCTGTGTTCACAGCACTGTACACACTGCATACAGACCTTTGTTCACAGCACTGTACACACTGCATACCTGCAGACCTTTGTTCACAGCACTGTACACACTGCATACAGACCTTTGTTCACAGCACTGTACACACTGCATACAGACCTGTGTTCACATCACTGCACACACTGCATACAGACCTTTGTTCACAGCACTGTACACACTGTATACAGACCTGTGTTCACAGCACTGTACACACTGCATACAGACCTGTGTTCACAGCACTGTACACACTGCATACAGACCTTTGTTCACAGCACTGTACACACTGTATACAGAGTTGTGTTCACAGCACTGTACACACTGCATACAGACCTTTGTTCACAGCACTGTACACACTGTATACAGACCTGTGTTCACAGCGCTGTACACACTGCATACAGACCTGTGTTCACAGCACTGTACACACTGCATACAGACCTGTGTTCACAGCACTGTACACACTGCATACAGACCTGTGGTTTCACAGCACTGTACACACTGCATACAGACCTGTGTTCACAGCACTGTACACACTGTATACAGACCTGTGTTCACAGCACAGTATGCACTTCATACACAGACCTGTGTTCACAGCACTGTACACACTGCATACAGACCTGTGTTCACAGCACTGTACACACTGCATACAGACCTGTGTTCACAGTACTGTACACACTGCATACAGACTGTGTTCACATCACTGTACACACTGTATACAGACGTGTGTTCACAGCACAGTACACACTGCATACAGACCTGTGTTCACAGGACTATACACACTGCATACAGACCTGTGTTCACGCACTGTGCACACTGTATACAGACCTGTGTTCACAGCACTGCACAATGTATACAGAACTGTGTTCACAGCACTGTACACACTGTATACAGACCTGTGTGCACAGCACATGTACACACTGCATACAGACCTATGTTCACAGCACTGTACACACTGCATACAGACCTATGTTCACAGCACTGTATACACACTGTATACAGACCTGTGTTCACAGCACTGTACACACTGCATACAGACCTGTGTTCACAGAACTGTACACACTGCATACAGACCTGTGTTCACAGCACTGTACACACTGCATACAGACCTGTGTTCACAGCACTGTATACAAACTGTATACAGACCTGTGCTCACAGCACTGTACAAACTGCATACAGACCTGTGTTCAGTACACTGTATACAGACCTGTGTTCACAGCACTGTACACACTGCATACAGACCTGTGTTCACAGCACTGTACACACTGCATACAGACCTGTGTTCACAGCACTGTACACACTGCATACAAACCTGTGTTCAGTACACTGTATACAGACCTGTGTTCATAGCACTGTACACACTGTATGTGTTCACAGCACTGTACACACTGCATACAGACCTGTGTTCACAGCACTGTACACACTGCATACAGACCTGTGTTCACAGCACTGTACACAGTACTGCATACAGACCTGTGTTCACAGCACTGTACACACTGCATACAGACCTGTGTTCAGTACACTGTATACAGACCTGTGTTCACAGCACTGTACACACTGCACACAGATCTGCGTTCACCGAACTGAAAGTGGAAACAATAACTGGCTGTGCCATAAAAATCCTGCTGCACCTACTGACAGAACAATAATCAGGAAACTAAAGAGAACTTTACATCTTGAATAGTAAAATGTCCACACAGAGGAAGCTGGGCATGCTTGTTGCCCACCACAAGAGGTTCCATATGTGAACAAACCAAATAAGAATTTAATAATCAAGAGTAGACTGTCTCTTCTATATATTCAAACATCAACTCTATGCTTATTTAGAACATTCCATATCATAACTAAAAAATCAGTGTTACAATCATCTTGATATACCAATGAATATACCACTGCAATTTTTTACATGTCATTTTCATATAAAGTAGAAACAACAAGACATTTACCAAACCTTTAGAAATAACATCTCTGATACTTTGCTCCAATTGGATTGAAGGTGAAGGAAGTCATACATCAGACACTATCTGCCAAGAACTCTTAGAGAAGAGTACTAGTATATTTTTGTCAAACATTTGGCCCAGAAAAATTCACCTTGAGGTTTAGTCAAACTGGAATGAAAAATCCTTGGCATGCACGCATAAAAGTAAAAAAAATTCTGGTATAACTTTTGGAGGAAAAATTTGTTAGATTGAAAAATTGAAAATTAGTCCAAAAAATTAGCCCAAATTTCTCAACTTTTATATCACATTATCTTTTACATACCGGTATTTTGCAAGTTCCACCAACATTGGTGAAGTAAAACCACCTGTACATCCCTAGTAAGGAAAGTCACCAAATATGCAAATAAGCAATCTTCAGCATCTGTCACAAAGTTGATTCAATAGCCTATGTAGGAAGATTCATAAGATATGATAATATTATTTTGAGAAAATATGATTATTGAACAAATAATTATGCAAATTAGTATCAACAAGTCATTGACAATGACATAGTCCCCACTTGTAATAGTATTAGTCTTGATGGGGCTGGGAAATGTGGTCATTAAGAAGTATCACTGGAGTGTATATGTTGAGATCTATGGCACATAGGTCTATGTCATTATTCCCAATTTGAAACTCATGAGGCATGTCTAAGTTATGGTTCTAAATCGGGAAAAAAGATCAGACCTCTAGCTATATTGGCCAGCCAAGAAATACATATGCGCATAATAAATGAGGTACAAGATGTGACATCTTAAGGTCTAATATCCTATCAAAATTGGAGGGTATAGAACTTGTGGTTACTGAGTTATGAATAATATGTATAATCAAGATCAAAGGTCATTGAGGTCACGTGACATTTTGAAAAAAAATTGTACTGCTAATTAATCCCTATATGCCAAAAATCAGACCTCTAGCTCTATTCGCTTGCCCAGAATTAGATATGTGCATAATTAATGAAGTAAAGCATGTGTTGTCATAAGGTCTCCCATCATACCAAATATGAAGGATGTACCACTTGTGGTTACTGAGTTATGGACAAATATGTATATTTTCAGGTCAAAGGTCATTGAGGTCACGTGACACTTTGTCAAAAAAATTGTATTGCTAAGTTATCCCTATATACCAAAAATCAGACCTCTAGCTCTATTGGCTCGCTCAAAATTAGATATGTGCATAATTAATGAGGTACAATATGTGGCGTCATAAGGTGTCCCATCATACTATACATGAAGGGTGTAGCACTTGTGGTTACTGAGTTATGGACAAATATGTATATTTCAGGTCAAAGGTCATTGAGGTCGTGACATTTTGTCAAAAAATTGCATTGCTAAGTTATCCCTATATACCAATAATCAGACGTCTAGCTCTATTGGCTTGCTCAAAATTAGATATCTGCATAATTAATGAGGTACAATATGTGGCGTCATAAGGTGTCCCATCATACCATACATGAAGGGGTGTAGCACTTGTGTTTACTGAGTTATGGACAAATATGTATATTTGAGGTCAAAGGTCACCGAGGTCAAGTGACATTTTGTCATTTAATTGTATTGCTAATTATCCCTAAATACCAAAAATCAGACCTCTAGCTGTATTGGTATATATATATATATATATATATATATATATATATATATATATATATATAATATATATATATTGGTATATATATATTGGTATATATATATTGGTATATATATACAGCGTTCTCACCAGGCCGCGATTCCGCGACATTCTCGCGTATTTTTCTGTTTTGTCGCAGATTTCTTGGGCGTGCGCGCCAATAGTGGCGCGCCTTTGAAATTATAAACTTTCGTGATGCCAGCCGTACGGCGCGGCCGGCCGTATCATACAGCCAATACTTCTCACCATGGACGTAAATGATTGACGCGAGTAATTACACTTCCTGGTTGAAACCGAGGCAATCTGGAGGCAATACCCGTCAGAGGGCGTACTTAAGCCACAGTCACTTGTGATTCGATACATGATGGCCGATGTGTGGATGCATTATCATTACGTATACCACACAGCGGCCGTCGTGTATTGAACCACACGAGACTGTGGTAGTCTGACGCACTGGACGTGGTGTTCGCCTTGCATGCATACCGGTACATGTCCACGGAATTCGCGGAAGCTGGAGGCGTCATGGGCACGATAAATATTTTCATAGGCTACGACAACGATAATCCGAACTACGAAACACAAGAATGTAAAGCTTGTATATCCCTAAGGAATTACATGAACATTTTTCGAAAACAACGAACTCGAAGCTGGTAGCATTATACTGTGAGTTCCGCATGGCAACCAGGTGCCCCTGCCCCAGGGGGCAGATCGTCCATGTAGCCGACACGAACACGAAGTGTGTTTACCGGCTACCAAAAACTATGAAAAATAGTAAAGAATGAGCTACAAAATCACTATCAGTTTTAAGTTGCAGGTAGAATAAGTCTGTGCCTTTGTAAAAAATACTAAAAAAATAGTAGAAAGTGAAGAACCAGCTGAAAGTTAGTTGAGGAGACCTGACCGCATATCATTTGCATCTCATTGTCGGCTACATGGACTGTGTGCCAACCAGGGGTCTTGACGGGAACGACGTTATAGTGTTCGTGCCGTTGAGATTCAGTGAATTTTTGTTCTCGAAAAATAACGCAACTTTGTCTGAGATAATTTTTAGGTCTTTGCTATGTTTGGAATCATGTATAAACTTCGCGGGAGATACGTGTTGTGTGATGTTATCAGGCATTTGCTCCGTTCCTCGCCCACGCGACCTAGTACCTACGACTGGAAATGATCGACAACTGGCCCACTGCCGATTGATGATATTATTCCAAAAGTAGTTCCGAGGTTTAAATGTTGAATAGTTGGAGGAAAGTTCTTTTATTATGCAAGCAATTATCAATTCTTGGCTTGCGCATGTGATAAGTATATTATTCCAGGCGAACTTATACGTGAGAACATGGGGGTCTTTTTTCCATGCTTCAATCAATTGACAAAATTTGTAGCCTTGGCTGGCGACCAAAATTTCACGTCAAAAGTTGATGATTGTTTACAAACATCATAGGGATATGTTTCCTGATCTAAATAAATGCTGACTTGGCCTATTCCTTCTGCTGGTTGTGAAAGGGGGTTTAGTGTGCGAAAAAAAAGTAACTCATGACAGGAATCAACTGGGAGCTGAACGACTGGACACTCCAGCAACTACTGTTATTGTAGAGGGCCCCGAAATGGACTTTCACACTGGAAAGAACGAAAGTCCCATAGACTTTTCATTAAAAGGCACTGATATTCAAATCAGTTGATATTTTCACCGAATGTTTACAAAAAAGTTGTTAAGTTGAATGAGTTGTTGAGTCCTTTATTTTTTCCATGCATAGAATAAGGTTCGTATTCGCAGTTTGACTTTTTAACATATTATATATTGTCTCACAAAAATCATCCGTTGTCCCGCTTTTTTTTGGTCAGCGGGACAAACTGTCCCACAAAATTGTTTTTCTGGTGAGAACACTGTATATATATATATATATATATATATATATATATATATATATATATATATATATATATATATATATATATATATATATATATATATATATATATATATATATATATATATATATGTTCGAACAAATTGAATTCATCAAGACCAACTAATCAGCGAGGAGAAGCAATAACAAGAAGCGTCATATCACGTGGTTCAACCCCCCTTTCAGCAAGAACGTGGAAACTATAACATCGGCAGGAAATTTCTCCAACTTGTCGATAAATATTTTCCAAAGGGGTCTAAACTTCACAAGATCTTCAACAGAAACACAATTAAAGTGAGTTATAGCTGTATGAGGAATATGGCAAGTATAATCAAATCGCACAATAAGAGGGTAATCTCCGGAGAACAGCGTAAGGACCAACCAGCTGATTGCAATTGCAGGGTTAAGTCGGCATGCCCCTTGAAGGGTAACTGTCAAGTCAAAGGCGTGGTGTACAAGGCCAACGTATCAACGGAGGACAACGGAGAGAGGGTTTATATCGGCCTCACTGATAACACCTTCAAGACGCGCTACACTAATCACATGAAGTCGTTCCGCAACAAGAGATACAAAACGACACCGAGTTATCAAAATATGTATGGAACTTAAGAAATAAGGGACAAGACTTTGACATTTCATGGTCAATCATTGATAAAGCATTGAGCTACTCTAACATGAACAAGCGATGTAATCTTTGTATATCAGAAAAGCTGCACATTATCAATGCTGACAAATCTACACTGTTAAACAAACGCTCTGAGTTGGTTTCAAAATGTCGCCACCAAAACAAATATTATTTATCGAATTTTAACACTACCTACAAATAGAATGGTTCGTCCCAATCATATATGTAAAAGTGTCGAGCTAGTAATTCTTTTACTCTATCTGAGGATTGCAAGATGCATGCAACTTAAGTAATAGATTTCATTACTTTGTACTTGAAGTAATCTGTTTATTGATAACGCTCTGCTTTTTGCATGAGCACTGTAATTTCCCTCGAGGACATCTGTATACTTCGATATATATATATATATATATATATATATATATATATATATATATATATATATATATATATATATAAAGTGTGGTTGTGTGTTTGCTATTTACAATTTAAATAAAAGCCATACCTCAGACAGAATATTTCTGCATGGATATGTATACTTCGATATATATATATATATATATATATATATATATATATATATATATATATATTATATATATATATATATATATAAAGTGTGGTTGTGTGTTTGCTATTTACAATTTAAATAAAAGCCATACCTCAGACAGAATATTTCTGCATGGATATGAGTATATTTTTCCCAACAGAAAAAAGTGAAATTCAAAGAATGTTGTTCATAATTGCACACTCTGCCGCTCCACTTGGCATCTTCATATTGGAAAACATCTTCCGGGATATCTACACAGTCTGCATACCATTGCTTGCATCCATCATATTGTGTAATTATCTTTTTCCCTTCAGAATGTCTGCAAATACAATAAACATTATTATTGAATTACCTCAGGTTTCCTTTGTCTATTTTTGGATCTACATTTTGGAAATGGGTCAAAATATGTTTGGTTTTATTTCCAAACAATTATGTAGGTACTCACTCATTAGTTTATGATCTAACAGTGAAAATGGATGCATATGAGACTGTGAAAGCAATATTTCAAACAAGCCACAATCTGTACCCCCCTCTGGTTGCTGGACTGGAATGTGGTTAACTCTGACAGACTTGCCTTGAATCTGTAAGAATGAACAAACCTGGCACAAAAATGACTTAGATATAGTGTGATTAAAACTGTCATAATAATTGACAGTATCCCTCTCATAGTCTTAGTATAGTTGATACATGTAGTTACCCTTTGACCAGGACAGTATAGGACATCTATCCTGTTACCTATTGAAAGAAATAAACATTCACTTAAAGTTTACTTGAAGCCAGCTATTTTGGGAAATATCTTTAGCTGGTAATATCTGTGCTGCTTGAATAACGTTACAGTGTCATTTAGTTGATCACCGTTTGAAATTGGTTTTGAATTGTCACCACTGAATTTTTCCAGTGTATTCTTACTCAGTTCTGGTGAATGAACTCCAGTGACCGATGTAACAGTGTGACTGTAGTCAAAAGACATTATGTTAATTTTCTTTGTCTTGGTGATATTTCTGTGCTTCATGGACATATTCAAGTTTCAAGATTTGCCATTTTCGCCTTCCTTAGATCATATTGATTTGTCTACTTGGAAAAGTACAGTTATTGGCACCCTAAAAGCTCCCTGACATTCTCACTGTCAGTACACAAATCTTTGCTAGCTTTCTCAGGCAGAGTCACCTTCACTTCTGGCTTACCAGACTAAGTAAGCCTGGTGACAGTGCTACCATCTGATCTGCAAGTAGAAAGAAAGTTTGACATTGTTCTATCAGTTAATACATTTCATTCCACTGTTGACAATTCCCTGCAAAAGACAGAGTCCAACAAACCTGTACCATGTTGGTAAAGGTGAAGACCATCCCTTGCGAACAGTTTCTGGACAAATTCCCTGCAGAAATAATAATGTGAATAAAAAAGCCTAAGATCTTTCCTAAATCCTGCAAGAGATGGTTGAGAGGTATAAAATCATAATAAACCCTCTCCAGGAAATTTGAAGATGGCTGTATACACTGCTAGCTCTGATCAATTCAACTCTGTATCTACACTTTCAGCTCACACACAAAATTTAATTCTACCGGTACATTGCTAGGTATTGAAAAATAGGAAAGTCTTTAAGAAATTGTGTGAATTCATGTCAATGACAGTTTATCAAGTGGATCATTTAATCCCATCATATACAGGCTGTGGTTATTATAAACACTTTTATCTGATGATACCTCCCACTCATACAAACACATGTTTCTATCTGTCAACAGTGTTTCATCTAGGCTGCGCGATTGCGCGATTCCCCCTCTTTGGAAGGCTGCGCGCCGCCAATCACAGGTAGAAGGGGCGACACATCGTGCACTGCTCTGAGCTGGCTGGAATGGCTGCTATCATGGGTGTCACACTTCGATGCATTTGACCCGTTATCGGCACCTGTTAATTGTGTGGCAATGGGCATTGTATAAACAAGAACATTTACATGGAAGGGACTAATTTTAGTTTGATTTTGATATTTTTTGAACTGCTTCAATTGCTGTTGAAACAATACCACGCGTAAATTTCCGTACGCTGATTTTGCATATGAAAGCCTGTCAGCCAGTTGAGAGTTACGTTCACAAAAGTTCGTTGCCCTAGCCTGATAAAGTTTCTGTGTCACATTATCTCTGTACGATTCAGAAAAGGAGACAAACTGAACATTTTATGCATCATATGGATGTCCGTAACACTCTGAAAATAATTCTGATAGCAAAATTGACACGAAAATTTGGACTTTAGGCCAGGAAGAAAAAATAAATTGTTCATCGGAATCGCCGCTTCTACTTTGGCATATTTGGAAATTTTTTTTTTGGATCGCGGCAAATTCTTACTTCCGCATTACAAATATGTTTAGTACTGCCGCTGGTGGCGCCCTACACTTTGTCGGGTTTTCGCGGGCACGGGATTTTAATGAGACTTCCTACGTGTTTGTACGGACTATTTAGTTGACCGCCAACACGTTGTTGTGACGTCTGAATTTGGCGAATCACGACGCAAAGTGGGTCGATTTGGTTAGGTTAGTACATGTCACATCATGAGTATTAATTTGATCGCCAACATTCGATGTGATGGCCAACAGTTAGTTCTAAATACGCTATTCAGTGTTTGTCCTGATATTACGTTCGGCGATTTGTTCAACAAGATCGTGACAGCAGATGCAGTGTTCTCACCAGAAAACAATTTTGTGGGACATTTTGTCCCGCTGACCAAAAAAAGCGGGACAACGGATGATTTTTGTGAGACAATATATAAATATGATAAAAAAGTCAAACTGCGAATACGAACCTTATTCTATGCATGGAAAAAATAAAGGACTCAACAACTCATTCAACTTAACAACTTTTTTGTAAACATTCGGTGAAAATATTAACTGATATTGAATATCAGTGCTTTTAATGAAAAGTCTATGGGACTTTCGTTCTTTCCAGTGTGAAAGTCCATTTCGGGGCCCTCTACAATAACAGTAGTTGCTGGAGTGTCCAGTCGTTCAGCTCCCAGTTGATTCCTGTCATGAGTTACTTTTTTTTCGCACACTAAACCCCCTTTCACAACCAGCAGAAGGAATAGGCCAAGTCAGCATTTATTTAGATCAGGAAACATATCCCTATGATGTTTGTAAACAATCATCAACTTTTGACGTGAAATTTTGGTCGCCAGCCAAGGCTACAAATTTTGTCAATTGATTGAAGCATGGAAAAAAGACGCCCATGTTCTCACGTATAAGTTCGCCTGGAATAATATACTTATCACATGCGCAAGCCAAGAATTGATAATTGCTTGCATAATAAAAGAACTTTCCTCCAACTATTCAACATTTAGACCTCGGAACTACTTTTGGAATAATATCATCAATCGGCAGTGGGCCAGTTGTCGATCATTTCCAGTCGTAGGTACTAGGTCACGTGGGCGAGGAACGCAGCAAATGCCTGATAACATCACACAACACGTATCTCCCGCGAAGTTTATACATGATTCCAAACATAGCAAAGACCTAAAAATTATCTCAGACAAAGTTGCGTTATTTTTCGAGAACAAAAATTCACTGAATCTCAACGGCACGAACACTATAACGTCGTTCCCGTCAAGACCCTGGTTGCCATGCGGAACTCACAGTATAATGCTACCAGCTTCGAGTTCGTTGTTTTCGAAAAATGTTCATGTAATTCCTTAGGGATATACAAGCTTTACATTCTTGTGTTTTCGTAGTTCGGATTATCGTTGTCGTAGCCTATGAAAATATTTATCGTGCCCATGACGCCTCCAGCTTCCGCGAATTCCGTGGACATGTACCGGTATGCATGCAAGGCGAACACCACGTCCAGTGCGTCAGACTACCACAGTCTCGTGTGGTTCAATACACGACGGCCGCTGTGTGGTATACGTAATGATAATGCATCCACACATCGGCCATCATGTATCGAATCACAAGTGACTGTGGCTTAAGTACGCCCTCTGACGGGTATTGCCTCCAGATTGCCTCGGTTTCAACCAGGAAGTATAATTACTCGCGTCAATCATTTACGTCCATGGTGAGAAGTATTGGCTGTATGATACGGCCGGCCGCGCCGTACGGCTGGCATCTTGAAAGTTTATAATTTCAAAGGCGCGCCACTATTGGCGCGCACGCCCAAGAAATCCGCGACAAAACAGAAAAATACGCGAGAATGTCGCGGAATCGCGGCCTGGTGAGAACGCTGCAGATGGACGGTGCATCCGATTGAATGTAAATTGCATCGAAAGTATAAAAAATTACGGCAATGACAAAACACATGGTTGCGTCGATGTTAAAGTACGATCTGAATGATGACTATATAACTTCACTCCAATCACAGTACAGTGTTGTTAAGACCATTGTGTAAACCGTGTAGAGACAGTAAAGAGGTCAAAACATGGGGCCAAAGTAAAATGAAAAAACTCAGATGCTAGGTCCCACCAGGACAATATTGAAGGACAATACCATTTCAGTGATTTGCTGTACATTTCAGTTTTATTCTGAGAGAATGTTGAAATATTCAGAATATGTTGTGCAAACACTAACTGTGAATGTAATGGCCTATGTTATTGTTGGGAAATATAGTCTTGAATTCAGTTACCAGTATCAGTGTTTCTTGTCTGAGATATTTCTGGTAAAAAGGGAAACAATTATCTTGCCTTTTCTGCATCTGTGCAAAATGCCAGAGAACCGCGTTTACCTTCGGCCTAAAAAAAATTAAAAAAAAAATTTTCGCTCGCCGCTCCTGGACCTTGGTCCAAAAAATCCGATGAACAAGATTTTTTTTCCTCTGGCCTTACCGTCACAGAAACGTGTTCAGTGCAGACTGCATGCAATGAAAGTCACAAAGCAAGCTGTGGTGTCAATGGGTCCAGTTTTTGAATTCAGTGAACAGACACTGACTTATTTTTCGGGGCAAATAAACCCTAAAGTTAACTGTCGGCGATAACCAACCTTTCTGTTTGTTATTTTCCCATTCTAAAATGACTGACAAAAAGCAACTGGAGCGGGTCTGACGTCGAGAAACTCAAAATTCAAAATTCGGCAGACTAAGGTCCGACCCTCTAAGTTGTTCATTTTAACTCTACTGAGTCTGCGCGCGCACAAAACTACAAGACCAGCTAGGTCACTAGAAAAATACATCTAACTGGTTTGTATAGGGCAATGTTGATCCAAACTTACAGTAGTCAGGGATGATATAAGCACAGTAAAAACGTGACAAACAAGTACGTTATTTTTTCAGAAGCTACAAAACATTCCTTTATAACTACAAAAGAGTTTTTTCTTGCTTTTTATAGTGCAGACAGTTCAGTGAAAAATGAAAAAAAATCCCTTGAAGGTACAGTGGGAATGGCTAACTGTTGTTAATTTTTATGTTTGAATATACATTAAGCCCTAAAAAAGCAAACATACAGAATATGTACAAACAAACATACAGAATATTTTAGCATACAGAATATGCTATAATTTTTTTTTAAGAATGGTAATGCTTATGAATATTAATGAGCTGTTCACCACTCTTGGAAGCCCTATGCATTCACAACAGTGATACGCAAATTTGTTGACTTTTGAAAAAATCTTAAAAAGGATGGTGTTTGCAGCCAGCAGCTTGGATTGTGTAAGCAAGTGATTTATGGCTTGTAGTATGTATGTCACAAGTGACATCACTGCAACATTAAAACTTACGTATAAAGATGTCATTATATGTTTCAGTTAAATACCCCCAAAATTTTATAATCCCCCTCAAAAATTCCAGTAGAGGGGGACCAATCCCCCCTGGTGTAGCATCCTAGATGAAACACTGTGTCAAATTCAAATGTAATTGCTACATGTTTGATATGTTTGACAGTTCAGTAACTTAAAGTCGCTATATTACAGTAATAACAAAACACAGAAGTAAACAGCTTTACTTTCACTTTCCATTTTGCTTGTCTTTGCCTTTGTAACAACTACATTAGGTCAAAGGGAGGTCATTTTGTTGAAGGTCAAGTAGACCATAGTCAGTAAGCCCAAGTTCAACTTCAAGAGTCTTTTTTCCATAAGTATACCAGGGTAGAAAGTTTCCAGCCAGTAACTGACATGACACTGGTAAATGACTTTCCAAAGCGAACGTATAAAATGCCAACAAAGGCGAACAAAAATAGATGAATTGGATTTCATCTGCACATTGCGTGCAGTGTATGACAAGATAGATGGCTGCACCTTCATTCGATCGTTGATGCCACACAATCTCCCGGGCCACACCATACTACGAAAAAATCTCCTGCAACTTTGTCCATTCTATCGTACCAATGACTGAGTAAAACATTCTGAGAAGCATGAGTTATTTAAGTTTGCTAAAATCATGTAAAGTTTGGTGGAAAGAGTCCCACGTGTCAATAGCCAACTTTTGTGTATTGACTTTTATTTCCCAAAGTGACCTTTGACCCGGCAATCCAGGATGGCATATGGAGCGTGAGATGGGTGTATTGCCAAAACTTTAAGTTTAAGGCTAAAATATTCCATAAAATAAATACATAAATACCAAATTTACCATTATTTCACCCAAAATTTCAGAGATTAATCTCTCTTTCACCCAAAATTTCAGAGATTAATCTCTGAAATTTTGGGTGTAATAATTGCAAATTTGGTAAAAATAATAAATAATTCCATTTAGTTGCACATTTTTTCATTAAATTACATACAGTCTTTTCAGTTCAAAGTTTTACTTTTTTTTAATTTTACGATGAGAATGTGAAAATTTAGAAAATTAGGCATGGTGACCCCATCTTTTTTCTTTAATATTTGATTATAGTCATATGCTACAATTCCAAAATTCCAGATACTTTCAAGTCTCCTGATCTTCCATATCATGTGTTGCTCTCTGGTTTGATCTTGTGTACAAGTAGTACACATACACAGGCTGTGTTGGCAAGCTGAATACTGGATAATTCAACATGCTGGGAAGTAGAACAAGGACATTGTTGTAAAACTGAACAAAAAATATTGTCAAATGCAGTGCACTGCATACTGGCAGTGACCGAGAAAGCTCTGCCTCTGATGCAGTTCATGAAAAGTTTGGGTCACATGAGCTGTGAATTTGTATCATTGACAACTGACTGTCAGTCTGGATTGTAAATCATTTATCACCTAATACATTTTACATAAATAATCAGAATTATTGTTGACAAACTGAATATTGTGTGTTTCAGCATGCTGTAGGGAGACAGCAAGAAACTGTAATTGACATATATTGCACAGAAATATTGAAAAATTATCAGTTCCAGCTTCTGCCCCGTTACTTAGGCTCATGTGCTTTGATTTTTTACAAAAAATCATACACGCTTAGACAAAGTCATGAAAAATATGACAAAATTGTTAATAATAATAATAATAATAATGTTTAGTTTAATTATTACTAATATTACAACAATTTAATGACATTAAAATGTTTTATTACATGCCTGGATGTGAGTGCAAATCAGTGCATTGATTTGAATAGGAACATCCGGGGAGTTAGCGGGCCAATGAACGATGTATTGACCGGTTTCCATGGATACCTGGTCCAGTCAAGCACTTTGTCATTTTCGACATCAAACTAGACACTTAACGCAAGATTATAATATCAATGCACGCACTGCTATTTAGACTTTCGTGAAAATCTGTTTGATGTGGTCGATAATGGTAAAATTGTCCGAGAATGCCCTGCATGTAACCAAATGTCATGATATATGTTAACTGTGAAAGGCATGTAATACAAATTTGTCACCTGCTCTCGGGTACATAAACTCATGTATTCAGGCAATAATATATAATGTTTCATTCAAAAAATTTTCAGGTCCCCACTGCCAGAGCTCAACTTTCAAGTTCCCATCTGCTACCCCCAAAAATTTCATATACCCTGAATTCCTCCAGGCCCCCCCCCCCCCCCCCCCACCGTTTTTGTGAATGCAGCCAAAGATACAAACAACCCTAAAAAAAAGAATTTCATTGTCATAATTGATTTGGCATTTGACATTCTGCATAGTGTCAACACATTTATATTCATTGAAGACATGTACACTGTATGATGGAAGCAATGTTGAAATAGTTTTCCCTAAATATTATTTACACATTACCACTGGTGTAAATCCCTAACCAAAAGGACAGGAAAAGTCACAAACAGTTTCAGCTACTGGCCCTTTAATGCAAATACATCAAATTTATTTTTATTTATTTATTTATTTATTTATTTATTTATTTATAATGACATGCAAGCGTCAAACACAATCCATAAGATTAGGATTATTGGTAAAAGTATAGTTGGTATTGAGCTTTGAAAAACATCAAAGCTCAAAATAAACATCAAAACAGTAAACACAATTTCATTTGTCTTCAATTAACATCCATTGAAACAGTGCATGCTAAATTCTTCTACTTCAACTACACTCATAACAGGGGGTGCAACAGTCAATACAGGCTAGAAATCAATACACATCATGTTTCAAGAATAACTTTGCTGAGCTGAAGTTATCAATATGAACTGTCATTCCAGTCAACTCATGCTAATTCTTCTTCTTTAACTACACTCATAAAAAGAGCTTCCAAAGTCAATGCTGGTTCCAAATTGATGTATATCATGTTTCAAAATTGACTTAGCTATCACATTTTCAATAATTAGTTGTCATTCCAGCAGAAATTTAATTCATCTCATGATAGTGTGATTGCATATTGAATACATTCATGATTCGCCAAGAGAGATAATACTACAAGTTTAACTCTGGCTGTTCAAAGTGCAAATTTGAGTCATGCAAGCTTTAATTTATACTGTAGTGTATCCTGTAAAGGGGGCCTCACTCTGTGGACTTTTAATCTAGATCTGTGTCATCACAAATCTTAATTTTGTATGTACATGTCCCTATAGGGGGTATTTAGTTAAATTACTACATTACACAAAAATTCAACTTCTTGTAAAATCAATGTCATGTACAGAAGAACAATACACTGAATTGATGAGTTCTATGATTGACCTGAATAACAAAGAACTGATATGTCAGATTTAAACTGAGATGTTTTTTAGAATACAAGTCAGACTGATCATTGTGATTACTTTGATGTACATGCTGTGTTGCTATTTCTCAACTGTCAAGATAATCTCAAACAACAATTTTTAAAAAATAAGGTTTTGAGAGAAAACCAGATTCATTCCCAGTTGTCATGAATTTTGTTAACATTCATAGGATAACTCTGTACTGCAAAATGTTTTGCAAAGAATTACAATATTACAGATAAGGTAGCTGCCGATCTGAAAATCATTATAAATATTGTCTGATGAAGCAAAAATATTTTGACAACGCCAAATTGGTAATGGAGGTCAAAATAAGTGTGAAAATGAAGGTTATGTATACAGATAATAAACCTGAATATTCGTTATGTTGAGGTAAACCAAACTAAAATTTTCACTGACCCACCAAAGTACTTTCAGTGGTCTGACACCACATTCAGTACATATCCTGTATTTCTTGGTATGTGTGCTTTTAGAAAATGAACTTATACATCAATAAAAGACACATAATTATGAATAAAATTCATTGAAGATTTGAAATTCCAAGTGAATGCCATTTTATAGGGCCATGGGTAAAAATCTATGAATAATATTTTTCTATCGTCATGATCCCAAAGACTTTGACAAAGACCATCGCAGAAAACATTACAAATTTTGACTGTGAAGCCTGAGATACAATGCTTGGTCAGAGTTTTAAAATAAGATGTCCCTTAATACTGTGACGAAGAAGTTAAAAAAGACTCAATAAAACAAAGAAATGAGAATACTTCAAATTGCAAAGATGAATTTCAATTTTTGGTTTGGTTATTGTACTATGTACAACTTGCACTTTGCCCATACATTATGTTCAATTATTCTTTTTTACAGTTAAGAGAGCAATGTTTTGAATCAAGAAGGAAAATACATAAAATAATTTTAAATTCACGGTTCCTCTCTATGTGACTCAACAAAAACAAGGCACTAAAATTCAATTCTCCATTGACATTTTTATGTTTTCTTTTGAAATGAATACACAAAAATTATAGACTAATAATAAATCATAAAATGTTTTACTAAAACATTTTATGATTTATTATTGGTTAGTTTGAGTTTGTAACTCTGAGAAACATACTAAAATACACTTTGAGCAAACTCCACACATTTTAAAATGTAAGTATTTTCAAATAGTGTTATAATTTCAACAAAACCAAAGACTGACCACAGTTGACATAGTAGACTTCATCAAAGAATATCCCTGTATGACAACTAAGTGAAACAATAAACTCTACATTTACTGTCATGGTAAAATTGCAATGATAAACTCCCCAAAAGAAGTGAAAACCTACTTGTAATAGTTTTGCTTACATTGAGGTTGACATTAAAATTGTTCTGTACTTCACAGGTAAAATGGCAGTAACATTTTAATAAATTATAGATATAATCTTTCACTCCTGTTGTACAGAAGAAAAATCTTAAAGTTCCATTAGCTGTATCTTCTGGCGATTTTTCCGTTAGTTTTGATTGAAATGATCACTGGCTCATGTTGAATAGCCTGTCAAATAACAGAGAATCGCATATTATTCGGAAACATTACGTGCCCTACAACTAAATAACATGTGATTTTACAACGAAAATTTCAATTTTTGTCCGGACAGAAAATACAAACTGTTGACACGCGAATTGCAACGTAGGCATTCTTCTGCACCTGCGCGAGTTATTTACAGCAATTTCAAATAAATATTCATTACTTATGCCCGGTACTTACGTCGTAGTCCATTGTCTGAGCACCATGCGTAGCCAGATGTCTGGCAATCCACGACGCAATGTTGTTTTGATCCGACAATAAACGTGAACTTGTACATCTGGCGTGATCGCGGCGTCACCATATCTGCGTTCTCCCCACCAGCACGCTGAGCACGCCAGACGTCAACAACGAGCTCGGAAGGGCAATACGTTTGAACAAAAATTAGCAGTTTTGTGTGGCTGTAACATCACATAGTCATGTTTGTTTCTTCGTAAAACAACATTTTGCAACAAATATGAGCCTCCAACTTGGAATTTTCCGAGGTAAAAAATGGTCAAAAGTTACAAATAATGGCCCTTTAACAACAATAAATTTCAAAATAATAAGAGAAGTGAAAACTTACCTGCAGTATTGTTTACATTTAGGTTGACCTTTGACCTCTTTGTTACTCCTCAGGTTCTGAGTGGACATTGCAGGTATTGGGCAGTAGGCAGTCTGGTACAGAGCCAGGACAGTTTAATTCACCCAATGGTCTGGCATGGCATGGAGATCAGCTTGTGATCTGTGACACAGAAAACCACCGCATACAAATACTCAATAAGAATAAGGTGGTCATAGAAATTATCAGATTTGATGGTCAGTTTGACAAAAAATTCAAGCCATTGGATGTGGCCATATCCCCTGATGGTCACTTCTTTATCACTGACATCGGTAATAACCAAATAATTATTTGTGACCAAAATAAAAAAATTATTCAAATTATTCCCCAAAGTGCAGACATTGAGGTTAGGAGCATTACTGTAATGGCAGCATTTATTTTTGTCACTGACAGCAAAGGTAAAAGTTTGATCAAATACAACATCAAAGATGGAAAACTTGTTGCAAGAGTCAGTGATCAATTCAGTGATCCACACTCTGTAATGGCTACTAGCAACAACCATCTCTTAGTGTCAGATAGAGACAAACATGTCATTCATGTTTTAGATTCTGATTTGAATTTTCTGAATTCATATCGCAATGATAGGTTAGAGTATCCACGAGGCTTGGATGTCGATTCACACGGCAATATTTATATTTGTACAAGGCAGAGTAATGGCATTGTAAAACTGAGATCTGATGGACAATTGGATTGTGTATTATTTGAAGGTGTTGTGTATTACCCAGAGTTCATTGCAGTCAATGATGACATCACAACAACAATTGCTCTCACAGCGTGGTATCAGTCCGTCCACCAAATCAGAGTATACTCTGTATCAACATAGATATGCATTACAATCTCATCAAAATATCACCATTTTTAACACATTTTTCACATCCTACACCCCAAGTTTGGACTAAAAATCTCTTGTCCTCAACTCGACACAGAACTTCATGTGCATCCGGATCAGAATTGTGAAAATTTTAATGAAAAATTCAGGAATTTTTTGAAAATGCATTGAAAGCAATGGACGGTCTGCATCGGTGATGTCATCGATTGTTTTGTTGACTTCAAGTAAAGTAGGTCAGTAGGTTTTCTCCATTTTTCTCAAAATCCAGAAATTTTAGACATCAAGTGTGGGCTAAAAATTTCTTCTTCACAACTCGATGGACACGTTTATGGTGGTTGAAAACCAAGTTTTAAAAATTTGAGTGAAAAATTTCTGACATTTTCATAAATGCATTGATTGCAATGAGCAGTTTGAATTGGTGACGTCACTGCAATGCCAAGTAAAGTTGGTCATGATAAGAATTTCTCAATTTTTGGTAGAATTACAAAATTTAGACATCAAGTGTGGGCTAAAATTTTGTTGTGTATGGGTCGCTAGACTTGTCTATAGTGACCAGAATCCATGATGAGAATTTTTTGTGAACAAAATATGAGTAACTTTCATAATGAATGAATGAAAACAATCAATTGATTTTGAAAATGCAGTGTTAAAAATTCAACTGTTTTAATTCCAAACGTGCTATCGGACTAAAAATTGATTTCCGTACTTTGCTAGGACTGACTAGTTTCATTGCAAACAAAAACCAGCGATTTTCTAATTTTCCAAACTCACAACATGGAATATTTTGATGAGATTGTGTATTGAACTGTCCTGACAAACCATCAGATCTCAGTTACACCAGAGACAAACGACCGGTACGGTTGATTTGTCAGTGAAATGTACTTGTAAAACATTACCTGTATATCCTGTGATAACTCCTGCATAATATGCAACAAATATTCCATCTGATCGCGGTGGTAAATTCCAAACTGTCCATGATCTGACAGTGAGCAAGTGAAGGCCAGCTGGGAGGGCCGGCCATGCCATCATGAAATTTGAGTGAAGCCGGTGAAGCCGGAGTTCAGTAAAGCGCCCCCTCCGGCAGATTGTGAGATTCTTTTGAAAGAGGGCGCTGTTAAACTCATCGTGTAAACTCAAAAGTGTACACCAAAGTTTCTGAAAGAAAGCTGGAGGCTGTGGCTTAACACGGATACAGCCGACGATAAGACTTCCAGAATTATTGACAGAAGAAAATTTTAATTGTAAATATGCTAGTCAGATATATTTTGAACATAATAAATCTGTCAGGTGAATTATACATAGTGTTATTATCCTGGAAATAGACATGTATATTTTATACCAACTTTCATTTGTATCCAAGATCAGTGTGAATATTTGTTCAATTTTATCTGTCACCAATTTTTAATGATTACTGATTTATACATGTATACATGAATTACACTGTAATACAGATTAGCCATTTCGATTGCAGCTGGAACTGTGTCAATCACTGTAAACTGACAAAATATATATTCCTCTTCCTTTTAACATGCAATTTACGTTTTTATGTACTTATGTTTTCATATTCTTCACAGTACTGTATGTAGCTTAACGTAATTCTTGCATTTGGTGCATTATATTCGATTGTTTTGTTTTACTGTTTTTTTTGTTTGTTTTTTGTTTGTTTGTTTTTTTTTAAATATGACGAAATAAATCGATCAAGTATATGAAAATTCCGTATAGAGTGCTTTTACTGCTAAAACCCCAAATAAATTAGAAATGACACACCATGGCATTGGACGGCTATCCCATGTTTCTTGAAAACGCTGTGAAAGATACAACAGCTTCCTTTAGGAAGCCGTCATTATTTACAGCCTGGGGGTGTCGGAGGAATTTCATCGGAAACTCTGAAATTTCGAGTACCCCCCCCCCCCCTCCCCGACGACTGTGAATTTGCTGATGGTAACTTAACCTGTTTGATTTCTTTCCTTAAATTGGCTGTGTATCTTCACTTTAACATTCACGTTCACGTTCAGTCTGCTTGTTTCCAAAACTAACGTGAATGTACAAACATTATCAATTTGGCAATTTCTATAGCGTGTCGTTTCATCTCCACTATTAGCACTAATATATACGTCGGTAAATGTAAGGATAATTTCGTGTAAGAAGCATTTTGTTCTCCTAGTCCATGCAGAACTGCAATTGTCTGTCTTCACTTCATGTAACATACAGATGACATTCACTTACTTACTTCACTCTTTCTGTTTAGATGATCACGGATGGTCCATATCATGGACGGTCCATATCATGGACGGTCCATATCATGGATGGTCCATATTATTGGCATCTTAATGTTTTATCAGTGAACACGATATGATTGTTTAATCTCTGTATCAATCTCATTGACCCTTGCAAATGCTGAACTAAATGTAAATACATAACGACTCAAATGCTCTTCAAAATCTTTCCTTGGGAAATTCAAAAATAATGAATAGCGAATATATTTATGAAATATTTATATACAAGAAGGCTGGTGGTAGTTTACCGCACAGCAGGATGGATATGCAGTGATTTATAACAGACAACAGAGAAAGTGAAACTGTCAAATGCAAACCATCAGGATTTTTATCAAATAATTTATTCAAATTCTTTCCCCGACGTCGGGCAATCTTTAGAAACTGAGAAGGGTCAACTCGTAAACTTTCAGAAAATGCTATTTACACACTTTTCTTTGTCTTTCATCAACGTAACGCACGCAATAAATTATCACACAAATGAATATATGGCCACTGAGAGCGATGCGATCGCTTGTGTGAATGACGACTTCATGGTCCCTCTAATGTTATGTCTATGTATCTACGTTTATGGGTTGAATACGCAACTTTACCCAAGGATTAGCCCCTCGTTTATCAATTTACGTGAGTTCATTTAAAGGTTGGTGGGATTCGTGGAAAACCAATGCTTACCTGTAAGTTGATGTTTTGTGGGATTTTATGTAGTCAACATAACACGAAATGGATCACATGACATAGTATTGCGTAAGTGTAGCTTCACATTTTAAAGGTGAAATGAACACGTCAACAAGAAAACACACTATGATGGTTAGATAGGAAGGGCATATGATCCATTTCATGTTATGATGACTACATGGAATCCGTGTAAAACTTCAACAGGCAAGTCTCGTTGAATTGGGGGATTCTATTACATCGTCACACTCAATGAATCACGTGACATGATATTCCAAAGCAAAAGATGTGTGAATGAAACAATGTTTGAATGATGCAAGATGGTATGTGTATTGTCAAAATTACACAGAACGAAAATAATTGCCAGCACAACAGACATATGAGTCAGTATCATACTCTATTACTCTCAACAACAAAGATTTTATTCAATCTAAACTTCCATTACATTGTTGGCAAAATCAACAGCATCGTCAACTATTGGTTTGTCATCATTTTTTAAATGTTGATGATGATACCAGAATATATTCAATATGCACAAATTTCTTTTTAGCCAAAAAAATGACAACTACTCTAACATTGAGAGTTTCAAACTTAGCCTGTTGATTCAACATCTGATGCAGTCAAGACTTCATGAATCCATCGACTTATTGAAAACCTTTCTTTGAGGCACCCTTGAAATAAGAAAACTAATTGTCATTGTATGCTGCCCTCCACGGTCAGTGGAAGTGTATCACTTCAATGAGGGAAAGGCAGATTCATACCGATCTCCAGGATAATGTAAACCTACAGCATTTCCGGGTGATTTCCTGTATTGTACACACCAGCTTAACTTATAGTGAAGTTGTCATTGTCTTGAGTATTTGCATGTTGACGCAAACCGCACAGATGAGCGATATGAACAATGATATCGATACATCTACTTTGCCTATCTTTCTCGATCTCAGTATCTGCTTTGGATGCTTCTGAACAGAATGGTGTCTTTTAAAAGATCTATACCGACTAACAATCGTTGAAATGACAAACAGAAAAAAGAGCTGATCAATTTTGAAGCTGAAATGCAACACTTGATCGTTGGTGTTTCGCATCTCCTAGACTAATAAAAAATTATTCATGATTGGCAAAACTCAAGCTTCCCGTAACCAACATTTATATGACTGTGTACTTCTAACTTTTATTTTATTTAATGATAATCAATAATTCCCAGTTGAATTAAAATAACGGTATCAACTTTATACTTTGAGGCTTGCGAACAAGAAGTGGTATGGAGTCTAGCTTTAAAAACACAGCATCACCACAGAATGTTACTCACACCGACAAATTTATTTCTTCAATGTGTTAATAGCCATCTTTGCCGTCTGCGGTCGATTTTTCCATTGATTCCTAGAGGGAAATTATCAAAAAAGGACGTACTTAGGAACATAATCATCGTCAAGCTTGTCCTTCAATATTTAAAGTATTTCTTCTTCCGTTGGTGTTACACCAGGACGCAGTACAAGACACAGACAAATCTCATTGACAAATTGCTCATCTGGGACAGCCACTGCTTGACACATTTCTACATTGGAGTGACCGACCAGGTGTCTCTCTTTTTCTATAGGATAGATTTTCAAAGCATTCCTTGCCATACGTATACAATCATCTTTCCTCCCAAGATGCTGAATTCTTCCGTCATCAAACATGATTCCAACATCTCCAGTCATAAACCATCCACTCTGAGATTTTACAGCAGATGTCTTGTCTTCATCGCCATAGTAACACTGAAATTTATTTGGACCACGGACGCAGATTTCTCCTTTATTGTTGATAGGAAGTATACGGAGATTTTCATCGACTATCTTTACTTCAGAGTGCGCTATTGGCCGACTAACAGTCCTGATTCTGTCATCGATTGAGTCGTCGACCAGATGAGATGTGACCAGAAATGCTTCTGTCATCCCGTCCGGGCATCCCTTAAGTGTTTCGTACATTTGGAGTCAGGATCTTCATCAGTTTGTCGAGTGTAGGTTGTTGTAAAATAGTTCCTCCAATGAATGCTAATCTCATCGAAGGAAGGTTTATGTATCTGCAGTATCTGGCAGGTTGGCTATCTCATACGCACGAGACGGATAAAGAATAGTACTAGATGTACAACGCTTCTGAACAAAGACACGGTTAAAAAAGCTAAGTCCAGCGACATTGACCGTTTATCCCTTCCAAAATCACCCTTGAGTAAAATGCAGCTCAAATTTGCAACATAATTGCACGCGCCGACGACTACGGAGCGACGAAAAGAGACATTGAAGTAGACGACATTTATGGAAATGAGCTCGGAATCCCATGGGCGCGAAAGGGCTCATGGGAGGAGCGTGCGTGACGTCATCGGCGATACACGAACGTGTGTGACAGCCTACCAAAGCATTGGAGTCTGTGACTGCAGGAGTGCAGTTCTGCACGTTACGACTCTTTAATGCTCAATAGCATTAAAAATAGTTAACTGTTGTTCAGTTGAGTGCAAAAATCACTCAGGGAAGAACAAACGGAGTCGGCTTTTACCGTCTTCCCACAGAACAGCTTTTTCGAAGACAGTGGCTAAAGAAAGTCGGGCGAGTTTAAAAATCTGTGAAAGATACAACGTTATGTTCTAATTCTTTCAGGATGATTGTTTTATAAGGGATTTCGGGGTTCTGATACCGATACAAGACGATACTACACAATGCGGTTCGTATCTTGACATGCTGAGTCAGCCTACTATCGCCGGTTTTAACCAGATAAATATTAATATTGGCGATTTCGGGACTCTAAATCCGAAGACGAAACTACACAAAGCGTCACTCTTATCTTGACATCCCGGGTCTGCCAAATCTCCGATATATAACCAATAAATATAGGCAATTTCATATTGATATTACAAGATATTGGAATGACTTTTTGCCTACTGTGTATCGGCACGCCGGGTGTGAGAAACCGCCGATATTATATTTACCTCGCCCGATAAATATCAATTGCGTCGGAACTCCTAGGCTAATATCGATACCAGCAGACGATCCAGATTTACTTGCACTGTATGGTGTTGGCATGCCGGGTCTACGAAATCACGGATATTTATCCGATAAATATCGGCAACTTAATACTTTAACTCTGATACTAGACGATACTTTGTCAAATCGTGGGTAAATATCCGATGTATATCAGAGATTTCACCACCTAACAGATCTGACCACCGAATACCTCTGCCCGACTCTTAGTTCAAAAATAGCATCCATGGCCGGAAGTCAAGAATACTGTATGTTTTACATTATTAGATTTATTAATGCACGAATTAATACATTTTTTACATGTAAAGCATTTTTTTTCATTAAATGTCCCTCGGGACTTCGTCGAGAGGGCCGATCGGATATCATCGGGACTCTGGAGGCCCTTGCACAAATTACATTCTTTACATGTAAACATTTTTACTTGGCGATCGGGACTTGAACAGAGGACATATCGGAAATCATCGGGAGTTTGGTCTTGTCTTGTATGAAACACATTCCTTACAACAAGCTTTAAGAAGATACTATTTTTTTAAATAGCGGGCAAATATTCATTATATCGGCGATTTCATCACTTTGTAGATCTGAGTAAGTCCGACTTCCTAAGTTCGACACCAGCTTCGAAAAGCAGACGACACTAAGCTTATAATAGATTCAAGTTGTCAAATCGCGAATAAATATTTTCTGATACATATCGGAGATTCCAAGCTCGACTTACACGGTAACACATACAATCAGTCAATCATTCCGTATCATTCACGAACCAAAGATTAATTTTAAGCGACTGATACAGAAAACTCTGTTTTAGAAACGTAGCGCTGAAGGATCGCAGGGTCACTCAGTCTCTCAAATCCATTTCGGGGTCTGTACAAGCACAGTGACTCCCTCCGCTGAATCATACACAAAACGCAAGCAACCAAGATATGAACGATTTTTTGAGATGCTTTCCAATTATTACATATCTTGGACAGGTTCAAATTAGTATGGTTTGATTTCAGTCAGGGAAAAGTAATACTCGATGTCAGAAATATCGCTGTCCGAACTCTCCATAGTCGTCTTACGAACGCGCTGAACTGTTCACAGTACTCCTCCAGCTGCAAGCTACAATCGTCTGTATCGCCGATGACGTCACGCACGCTTCTCCCATGAGCCCTTTCGCGCCCATGGTATTCCGGGCTCATTTCCATAAATTTCGTCGCGCCGTAGTCGTCAGCGCGTGCAATTATGTTGCAAATTTGAGCTGCATTTTACTCAAGGGTGATTTTGGAAGGGATAAACTGTCAAAGTCGCTGGACTTAGGTTTCCCTTTAAGCTTTGACTGAGCATTTAGTCACAGGCGCCCATGGACGCGTGGGCTGGGTAGTCTGCTAGATCGGTCGATTTTCTGCTCGATCTATTGATCCCGTAGTCATTCTGCAGTGGCGGGCAACATTACTGAATCACATCGGTTGCCTCGGTGAGCCTTGCTTGCTAGAAAGACCGTTGAAGGCGCATCACCGTATGGTTGAGGATAGAGCTGCGCAACGAACGAGTGAACGAGGGGCTGTGAGAGTCTACCACACTCAGACTAACGTCCCTCCACTCAGAGTGGTTGGACCTTGCTGCGAAAACGAGCCCTGCCACTCCTTGACGTGTTCTGCTATATGAGAGTGGGGTATGACCAAGCTACCCGAGTGGCAGAGGCTACGGATTCGCAGCAAGGTTGGACCGTGATGGGGCAAACTTTGCGAAGACCCGCACACGACAGGTGTCATGTCTTCTTATTGATATACAAAGCTTTAATATGATTACGCGTCTATCCCGAAGAAAACGGACCATCCATACACAGGAGTTGTCAACAACGCTGATTGCACTGTCATCTGTGGTCTATTCCGCACTGCGTCTTTAATTGCGCCCCCACAGACGTGTGTACATGTCTTACTTATTATATAGCATCTAGGTAGAATGGCCTACAAAGTTTGCGAAAAGATTTTGGATCGGTCAAAATTTATGCAAATGGGATAGTAAAAAACATTTTCATTTCAAAATTGTAGCCAGGTCACATGACTAATTAAAAATTCAAGACTAATATGCACTACCTCTCATTGTCCTTAAACATTGTACCAAGTTTCGTAATTCTTCTCAGGCATAAGTACACACGTACGTCTATCAAGGCGCATAGCAGAATAGAACACAGGTGACTGTGCTGATTATGAAAAAGCTAATGGAAGCAATTTCTTGACGGACAATTTGTGTCTCTATCAGTGGGTGGCAAACGCGTCGCTAGGCGGGCAAAAGTCGGCTATCGCTCCCCCCCCCCCCGGGTCGCTATGAAGTATCCTCGGAAAAAAACACCCAATGAGGCGGACAGTGATATTCGCTCTATGTGTTCAGGGAATTAGCCGAGGGACAGGAAAGAAGTAAGTTGCAAAGAGATGGCGCAGTTGAGATTTTCTGTTGTTGGAAATGGCAGTTGGGAGTTAAAGTGAGAAGAGGGGGCGATAGAAGATTCCTTGCATAGGCTAAAGGAGTTTGGACTAAGAGAAAACTAACGGGCGGGAGGAAGACATTTTCAAATTGTAGTAATGCCGCGGTAGGAGGGGGGCAGTAACGAATAGCAATTTCTTTCCCCTTAAATTGTACTCACATGCACAAGAAAAAATGTTTGAATTTACAATAAAACATCTCTATTACGATTTTGTCTTCTGTTCATTATTGTCTTCGATTATGAACAGTTTCTTATTTCTCAGACTACAACTCCAGGGTATCTGTGTGGGAGGGGTACTCCTGATATTTTAATACAGGGTGTGCCGTACGAGTCGAAAAAATCTGTCCTTGTATATTCCAAAATATAACCCATTGTTAGGGATTTAGGCCCTACTCGACAAATTTGGAGAATTTTCATATGAAGATTTTCCTAAAGCATTGCTTCAAAGTTTGTTATCGACTCGTGCTTTAGTGTTTTTACGATGAAAAATTGACTCATGTTAAGGGATTTTTAGTGAAAAACTGACGCATTCGGGCGACACATGCCCGTACACCTTTCTATGGACACGATCCTTGCCGCAGAATGCAACGAAAGTGATGGAGTTTTTTTTAACCTTTGCCACAAAGCTAGTGTCCTCGGCCAGTTTTATTTGGCAGAGAGAGAAGGCATTTGATTTTGAGCAACATGTTTGCCGCCTTATCAGTAATTAATTATGTTTTATTCATTCTGTTTTATTCATTTTTTTCGTAACTTAAATGAAATATGTATTTGCTCGTATTGAACATAACGTAATGTTAATTGACAATGTGAATCACCTGATTTCACCTGGAGAGAAAAAGTAGGCCGACTTTCTATGTAATGACATAATAGTACTACTCCGCGGTTGCCCATGAAAAATATAACAATTAGATACTTTTCTTAGGTATTTCTAAAACATCAAATATTGTAACATTTTCTGTTTCAATGAATTTTTGCGCGAAATGTCTTTTCAGTCATTGGACTAGGAATAAATCTAAGAGATTTCACATTATTTTTGAACTATATTTTTAAACGCGTAGGTTTCTCCCTCCGTACTTTAACAAATGCGTTAACAGGCATTCAAAGATGGCGGCCGCGATGGTGGGGTTCGCGTTCTTGTTGTGTTGTATCGCAACCGTGCCTTTCGTCGACGGCAGACGGCTAGGTTCTGCCGCCAAGACGTTACACCTAGCAAACGATGATGGAGACCCTTGGAAAGAATATATGAGGTTCCATGCTAAGGAAGGAGACAGCGTGGACAATTTCGTCGCAGAGACCTTATCCCGAGTTGTGCGTGATACATCGTCCGCAGACGGCAGCCAACACGATGAGGGGGCTGCCCAGATTGTCGTAAGTATACCAACCTACTTTTCTCATCAAACACCAAAGTTGCTCTTTCGAAATACCAATTTAAGGGTATATCTAAGAGTTTTATGAGCTTTAAACAGTTTTCGATGTCCCCAAGTTTCGTCCTAAAGCATCATCTCGATAGACCGTACCAGGAAGTACTTGTCACCACAACTGCCTGTTTGCTTGAGAGAACTGCCGGGGCTGACTCGCAGCGTGTTTGCAAGGTTATATCTGATTGGTCGATTGTCACTATTCACAGCCACTTAGGGAGTCTATTTGTATTGTTTTCATTATATTGGTAAGATTCAGCCACCCAATTGGATAACAGCTTCGAAATCGCTGCGAGTCGCCCCAACTGCCGTCGAGGTCGCGACAAGCGGAGCATGGAGACTCGACTCATGGTCACGCCAACCATACGTTTAGCTTCAGGCTCATTATTACTGTATTTCGATGTCATAATTATGAAAAATTAACATCGCATGCAACCATGTACATGCTGTGGAAGTGATAGAGCAAAATTTCGAAATTGTTTGTATGTGGTGCGAGCTGACAATGTAAACAGATCACATAATTGAACATAAACAACTGTTGTAAAATGGTGACGCGACACATGTTTTGACATCGTTGTTCCAAATGTTTTACTCCACAGTGAAGCAAAGTTTCTGGCCCATCACCTCCCCGCAAAGTTACTTTCGATGTTCGTTTCGGGACCAAGTTTACCAAATTTGTGGCAGTCACCGCGCGGTGTGGCGTCTACTTTGTATTCAATAACACTGAACAGGGTATTTAAAACATTGAGTTGTGACTCTTTCAAATTGATCTGCTAGTCTTGCAGTCACTAATAACAATTACGTCATTTCAGCAACAACAACAACAATAGAAAAGGGAAACAGAAACCTTAAGGATTCCTTTGTTGATAATAACTTCCTCATACCAGAAATTGAATTAAAACTTATTTTTAGGGCCACTATATGGTTCATTATAGCGTATATGGTATAGTTGTGTTACCAAGGATTTCTCGTGATTTTCCATCCAGGCAATCACAGAAGGGAGTTTACCAACTGCATGTAATGCTGATTGGGTCCATCATTGCAGTGCATCCTGTACAGTATGTTCCCAAAACTTTAGCAAAACAATTGAATTTTTTTTACATTTATTTTATAACTTGCGCATCAGTATGATCCTGCTGTGTCACATCGCAAGTAACAAAATCAAGAGTATTGATTGTATCAAAAAGGATAAAATACCAAAACAATGTCAGATCTTCAGGAAGAAAGCTTCTCAAAGTGTCATTTGTATTCACTTGGTAAATCAAACTGGAACTTGTATTTTCATCTTGAGATCTTGTGTGTCTGGTACTTGTACCTGCTGCAGACACTGTCACAGCCCCTCTGTTGCTATGCAGTGGTGGCTTCATCTTGCCCTTGACAAAGTCATGGTCAATATAGCATGGATCAGTAAGAGTTGGCCTTGGACCTTTGAGGGTAGGTCTGTGTACACTGAATTGCAGAGATTGGAAGGTGCATGGTAAATATGGGGGCAGTGAGAGTCTAGTGTGTGGACGTGGCAATTAGACTTACAATGTACAATATTCATACCATGTCGAGAGACAAAAGTTGGGATCTTGCTTGTACCTCTATGTTTGAAATGTTATAATATTGAAGTCCTTTAAACTGTGGCAAGATGACTAACACTAGTCACCTATTGAATGCTATCGTAAAGAAAACGTGAAACAGAGTTTTTGCTTCTCTGCAAAATTAGTGGATATTAAGCAGACACAAACTACCAGCAAAATAGACATACATGTAGTTTAGGCATGCCGAAAGATTGTGATTTCCAAATACAATGTAACTTGGTCAACTGTCCATACATGTACATTTACAAGTAGGGAGCAACAGGACCAACATCACAGGTTTACACAAACAAATCACAGTTCCATTGCAACTTTATTTGTGATAGTAGTATACACCTCAAAGTTTAAAGTCTTGAACTTTGTGTAAGAAACTTTAAAACAGCTGCCTTTCAAATCAAGCAAAAAAATGAAAGGTCTCCATTCCTAATCTGGTACCATAGAAACATGATTAATACCTAATGTTTACTGATATTTCAAATTCAAATTGTTTGCCATCTTATCTCCATAGCTTGAAAAATGAAATATTAGATTTTCACAAAAAATAAGCCTAAAGTATGAAAACTTATTCATGCCATGAGCTTCAAAGTGAGCCCCCAACAAGTGGTAGATCGATGCAGTATCTTAAATGTTTTAACATCCAAATATCTTTCCCAGAGATACATTCAATACAGACTTTGTGTATATCAAGAGGACAACATATGTCAAGTTTGTGTGGGGAAATGGAGTTCCTCTTTGTTTTACAAATACACTATCAAGCATTTTATGTCCAGGTCATTAGTTTTGTGGCATCCATGAGAAAGTTAGAGATAATAAGAGATGAGTTACATGTATCATATAATGTGTCTTTGTGAACATGTAGGTCATTCATTGCATGATGTCAGTCATGTTTGTCTTTCACAGTTTTACTGTTTATGAAATGTGATAATCAATCAGTGAGTGGTCTGGTCTATCTGTTTATATTCTCTCAATTCTCTCACAAACACTGACCCTTGACTCAAGGGGGTGTGATTACAATGTAATTCAAAACAGATACATGTACCAAATCAGATACTTTAATTTTCACATCTCACCATTAACAACAGAACCTTGGCTTTAGAGTGTTTGTGATTCAAAGTAATGGTATCTTCTCAATGAGTGTAATACATTTGCATTTTGAAGTACTGGACACATAGTCGGCAGTGTCCATATTTTACCATCAGGTCAAGATGGTTAAAATTAATGAAAACAACATATTCCATATGGTATATTTTAACATAATACTGTACATTTGAAAACTGTTGAAAACATAAATACTGTAAAGTTGACTTTTTTGGACTAAGATGCTATAACATACCAAGCCAAGTGGGTGAAAATACGTCAGTTTTGGCTCAATACCTCTTTTTAGCTCATATTTGGTTTTACATATAAATACCAAAAAGAGCTTATATGATGAGTCTGAGTGGCGTCTATGTTTACTGACTTGGCTGATGGGGAAGTGATACTGTCTGGCAGGAAAAGGGTTAACTCTGCATCGCAGGGCTACATGTATGAGTTATTAGAAACGCCTCCCACCACAGCCCTGCTTAATACCATAGACTATACCACACTGACTCTGCATCAGTTCCTTGGATGAAGGTATTCACAGTGAAAACAAGCAATTTTAAATCCAAGACTTGCTTGGTTCTTCATTTCAAAGTACACCTACCTTATCTGGGTGCATGATGTGCACGGCCACGGTTGTAAATTTACGCAAAGCCAACTTTTGTCTCTATACGAGGAAAACTCTCCATGTCCGCTGCCATGGTTAAGAAGAAACTCCACATTGCAATGGCAGCAGATACAAACAGTTAGTTTTCAGAGCTGCAGTGAGAGATGTACATGTTATCAATTCCATGGAGAGCTAGGTAACACACAGCCCTGCCATGCAGAGCTAGGTAACACACAGCCCTACCATGCAGAGCTAGGTAACACACAGCCCTGCCATGCAGCTCTACATCTAGGTAACACACAGCCCTGCCATGCAGAGCTAGGTAACACACAGCAATGCCATGCAGAGCTAGGTAACACAACCCTGCCATGCCGAGCTAGGTAACACACAGCAATGCCATGCCGAGCTAGGTAACACACAGCTCTGCCATGCCGAGCTAGGTAACACACAGCAATGCCATGCAGAGCTAGGTAACACACAGCCCTGCCATGCAGCTCTACATCTAGGTAACACACAGCCCTGCCATGCAGAGCTAGGTGAAAACAAAGGTGTGCTTTGCTGAAAAGTACAATCTTAGATCAGTCTATAATCACTTTTCAAAGACTGAGGGTCAGTGTTGAGAACAGGAAACGGATAGCAAGTTTTCCGAGAACCAGTAATTTTATGATTTCCGTCTTTGTCATGTGACAATAGGATTGAGTAGAATAAATTAGGTACATGTCATCTGACAGATGTCTAGCAATGCAATCCATTAGTATTTTCAATTGCTGTAATGCTTTCATTTTCTTGTTAGGTGTGCATGAATAATGAAGTCGAATTTTGCAAAATAATGAAATTTAGATGTTGCAACTAGCAGAATGTTGTTTAGTGTCAATATGAACCTGTCTTGTAAACCTTTCCTGTTTATTTCTTGCTACTGAATTACAAGGCATCAAGTCTATTAGAGATTTTCCTGCATTTGAGGAAAAAAATAGTTGCTTGCCTATTTTTCCACAAGATACTAATCAAGATTTGAATTTATCATTATGCACCTTGAAACAGAAAGTTGTGACTCAAACTTTCCTTGAGGAAAGTTTATGCTATTCTCTTTTATGATTGGTGAAAAAATTAGAAATAAATAACTAGTACCAATACTGGTAGTTGATATTCCAAATGGTATCTCTACCTAGAGACAACTGCGTTTGTAAAAACTAAATTAGGAAACAGTCATCTGCTCTGTATTTGCAACCAGCTAATAACACAATCACTATCTACAGTAGAAAATTGCCTTAAAAAAGACAAGATGGAGACATATTGTTATAAATGGATTAAAATAGTACCAACAATGGCTGGTAATGAGATCTGTAGTGTACTGTTACGCCTGAAGTACTGTGGCCATTGTTTACTGTTACCCAGAAGATATTCAAATACAAAACAAAACAACCAAATTTTTAAGTTTCACTAAAACAGTAGGATGAAATCTTCATTTTCTTCACAAACTGTCATTTAGTGCTCGCGAGTCACAATTAACAGACCAGGAAACTAAATTCTAAAACACTGCATGACTGCCCCATGTGACTGGCCCTGAATGTAGCTGTGTACCTAGATACCAATTCTGCAGTGAACAGAGTCAATTACATTATAGAGTGACCTTTTCAAACAACCATGTCAAAAAGGGCTTGGTTGCTATGGTGAGAATACTACTTCAAAAAAATTAATAGTGAAGGTTGTTTTGTTTGTCAGATACTAATCTAGAACATACTCATAAAATATGCAGTGTGTCATCATAGTATTTACTCATGTAGTTTGCTTGACTGGCATTGCCATGTCAACTAAATTTCCAGTTCCTCTTTATGGCCACCCACCAAAGAAATATTAAACCCAAGATATGATATGATATCTCAACAAAATTGTATTCATACACTGTAGCATGTAAACATGTACATATGAAAGTGAATGATGTCATCAAATTTGCATGATTATTATAGAATTCTTGTTATGAGCGTGAAAGTTACAAGAAATAATATTCCTACCATTGCAGAGTTGAAAACAAGTTGTAGCGTCTTAAAAGAGTTGGCTAAATATCTGTCATATCAAAAACAAGTGATTTTCCTCAATTTCAAAAACCTGTCCTTTATATCCTTTTGAATTAATTACAACTCTACATGTTTGTTGATTTGCAAAATTGTTGAGGGTTTAGTTGGTATCATCTGTCTTGATCAAAACAGAAATCTGATGAGTCAACTGTTATCTGTTGTTGATTTTTTTCTACGAGATGCACTTTGTTGTGTTATTGATGTCACTTTTCAATTACAGGCAGGAAATTACTTTTGTCGTATCTCTCTCCAAATTTCTCCAATCTGCAATTTTCATCTTTGCTTCATTAGCCGGCATGGGAATGATAAGCACAGGCAGTCAGTGTGGTTGTTTCCCACTGACTCTGATTAGAACCAGCACAACATTTGGACTGAAACAAGCAACTCCCCTCCCTTGTGGTTGGCACACATATAACATTGTGCCTTTGGCATTGTCCCATCTGAGAATACACTATGCATAACAGTCACTTTGAATACACCATGCACAGCAGTCACTGAGAATACACTATGCACAGCAGTCACTGAGAATACACCATGCACAGCAGTCACTGAGAATACACTATGCACAGCAGTCACTGAGAATACACCATGCACAGCAGTCACTGAGAATACACCATGCACAGCAGTCACTGAGAATACACCACACAGCAGTCACTGAAGATACACCATGCACAGCAGTCACTGAGAATACACTATGCACAGCAGTCACTGAGAATACACTATGCACAGCAGTCACTGAGAATACACCATGCACAGCAGTCACTGAGAATACACTATACACAGCAGTCATTGAGAATACACCATGCACAGCAGTCATTGAGAATACACTATGCACAGCAGTCACTGAGAATACACCATGCACAGCAGTCACTGAGAATACACTATGCACAGCAGTCACTGAGAATACACCATGCACAGCAGTCACTGAGAATACACCATGCACAGCAGTCACTGAGAATACACTATGCACAGCAGTCACTGAGAATACACTATACACAGCAGTCACTGAGAATACACTATGCACAGCAGTCACTGAGAATACACTATACACAGCAGTCACTGAGAATACACCATGCACAGCAGTCACTGAGAATACACCATGCACAGCAGTCACTGAGAATACACCATGCACAGCAGTCACTGAGAATACACCATGCACAGAGAATACACCATGCACAGCAGTCACTTTGAATACACCATGCACAGCAGTCACTGAGAATACACCATGCACAGCAGTCACTGAGAATACACCATGCACAGCAGTCACTGAGAATACACTATGCACAGCAGTCACTGAGAATACACCATGCACAGCAGTCACTGAGAATACACCATGCACAGCAGTCACTGAGAATACACCATGCACAGCAGTCACTGAGAATACACTATGCACAGCAGTCACTTTGAATACACCATGCACAGCAGTCACTGAGAATACACCATGCACAGCAGTCACTGAGAATACACTATGCACAGCAGTCACTGAGAATACACCATGCACAGCAGTCACTGAGAATACACTATGCACAGCAGTCACTGAGAATACACCATGCACAGCAGTCACTGAGAATACACTATGCACAGCAGTCACTGAGAATACACCATGCACAGCAGTCACTGAGAATACACCATGCACAGCAGTCACTGAGAATACACCATGCACAGCAGTCACTGAGAATACACCATGCACAGCAGTCACTGAGAATACACTATGCACAGCAGTCACTGAGAATACACCATGCACAGCAGTCACTGAGAATACACCATGCACAGCAGTCACTGAGAATACACTATGCATAACAGTCACTTTGAATACACCATGCACAGCAGTCACTGAGAATACACTATGCACAGCAGTCACTGAGAATACACCATGCACAGCAGTCACTGAGAATACACCATGCACAGCAGTCACTGAGAATACACCATGCACAGCAGTCACTGAGAATACACCATGCATAACAGTCACTTTGAATACACCATGCACAGCAGTCACTGAGAATACACCATGCACAGCAGTCACTGAGAATACACTATACACAGCAGTCACTTTGAATACACCATGCACAGCAGTCACTGAGAATACACTATACACAGCAGTCACTGAGAATACACCATGCACAGCAGTCACTGAGAATACACTATGCATAACAGTCACTTTGAATACACCATGCACAGCAGTCACTGAGAATACACCATGCACAGCAGTCACTGAGAATACACTATACACAGCAGTCACTGAGAATACACTATGCACAGCAGTCACTGAGAATACACTATGCACAGCAGTCACTTTGAATACACCATACACAGCAGTCACTTTGAATACACTATGCATAACAGTCACTTTGAATACACCATGCACAGCAGTCACTGAGAATACACCATGCACAGCAGTCACTGAGAATACACTATGCACAGCAGTCACTGAGAATACACCATGCACAGCAGTCACTGAGAATACACTATGCAAGCAGTCACTGAGAATACACCATGCACAGCAGTCACTGAGAATACACTATGCACAGCAGTCACTGAGAATACACTATGCACAGCAGTCACTGAGAATACACTATGCACAGCAGTCACTGAGAATACACTATGCACAGCAGTCACTGAGAATACACTATGCACAGCAGTCACTGAGAATACACCATGCACAGCAGTCACTGAGAATACACTATGCACAGCAGTCACTGAGAATACACTATGCACAGCAGTCACTGAGAATACACTATGCACAGCAGTCACTGAGAATACACTATGCACAGCAGTCACTGAGAATACACTATGCACAGCAGTCACTTTGAATAGAATGTACACAATAACAAGCAATCATAACACCACAGTTACATGGAAATGTAATATCCAATGGAAGGGCTGTGGAGACTCGAGTTAAAGCTCCATAAGCTGTATCTTTTGGCTATTTTTTCAGAACTTTTGTTTTGTGGCTCCCCTACACTTTCTGCATTTAATTCCTAAACTGTAATTTAATGCCAAGTATTTAGCATATCAACACAACCTATATGAGTATAATCTACATTGTTATTATTGAAAATTGTATTCAAGTCCGGACGAGAATTCATTTGTAAACAATAAACAATGATCACTACACACATACAAGCTGTGTTGACAGAAAGAATACTTGAAATTTCAGCATGACAAACAGATGAGGGTTAGACATGATAGTTGATATACAGAAGCAGAATACTATTACTGAAATACTTGCCACAAGTTAAGGCTTATGTTCCTTTAATTAAAGGCACTGTTCGCGATGCCTGGGATCGCCTTCGTTCTAGTCTGTGAGAGGAGTATGGAGGTGTGATAGCCTTTTGTTTTCCATCGAAAATGTAATCTGCTTGGTAAATTTTCTGATGAGACAATCTGGTGACAACACAGGCCTTTAACAATCAATTGTAACATGATTGATTGGTTTTGTATGTGTGAATCTTTCCTATTTGCTTAGTTCAGTTGATATACACATGACATGGCTCTAGTGCAGTTAGCCCTGACAATTTCAGCTACCAGGACACCTACTCTGTCCCAAACTTTATCTGTAATCCCAGTACCTACATTGAATTGGTTTGTGGCAAATGTCAGAAGACATGCCAAGATAGTGAAAATCGTTTGTAGAGTGACATTGGTTAAACTCCACATTTCACAACACATAGAGCAACATGGCTGCAGAGTTCGCGTTTACGCAAAAATCGTGCGTATTTACGCATTGAAATTGACTCTCTACGCATTTTTTTCATTGTTATGCGTTTTCTATACGCAAAGGATAACACCGAAAGCACTCCCAAAGACTGTGCTTAGGCGACAACCAGACGAAATTTGTTGCAACACATTTCTGTCAATCACTCATTTTGTGTGGAAAGTTTCGGATTCTCTGGGCGTTGTCTGAAAAATCGGCATCGTAGTTCACACGTTATCACGTTAGGCACATTATCATGTCAGCTGTGCCTATGAATTACTTTGCTAATTTTCAGGCAAGCGATAGTTTCTGAAACTTATGAAACAAAGTGAGTGATTGACAGAAATGTTGCGACAAATTATATAAATGCCAACCGTGCACGATCATCGCGTCTCGCTGTTCCCAAATTTTGATCAAGCACATATGCAGCATGGTGTCGAAGCAGACAAATCTGTTTTCTTTCAACTTTGCTCTACGAGTCCGTGAAAAAAAAGATTCATCGGTAGAGCTCGTCAGAATCCCGATAAATTTTGAACACTGCAGAAGGGTCTGGATAAGCTGCCATAACTCTAATTGGGTTGCCCGATGTGTTTTGACGGTCGCATGTATACCCTTCGCTGTTACGTTTCAACATTGTTCAAGTTGTTCGTTAAACTGTTTTAATTAAAATAACGTTACATCGTATAATCTGAATATGTAGTGTACCGGTAGGTTTATTCAACGGCACATTGTATTTTGCAGTCAGTTTTTTCATCAATCGAGTACGGAAGTGAAATTATGCACTCAAATCCAGCCATTACGCAATTTTAGCAGACTAATGCGTATGCCGTACGCGATGAAAAAAAAGTCACCGCGAACACTGCGGCTTGTAACTTAGGTGACAAGTCAGACAGGAAAATTGTGAAAATTTAAATTATTTTTAATCTTAGCTTTGAAAATGTTTTGGTTGAATAAATTTTTAGGTTTTCAGTGTTGAAAAAAGAGGATGAAAGCCTCATTTGTTCAATATTTTTTTTTTGAAACAGATGTCTTTGACTATGTGAATAACTGACATGTAGCATATCATATGCTCACCTTAAAGACTTCATTTTGCTAATTTTAACAACAGCAACAGGTGGTGTTTTGAGTTTTAGTATTATTTTGAAAATGGATTGAAATGACCCAGTGCTGAGCTGTCTCCTACTGATACTTAGGACGTCACAACCAGGAAACTGATTTATAACAAAGTCAACACAGATCTGTGTTGATGTGCTCATGCAGAGGACAAAATATCTAAAATTTGGTGCCCAGTGAGCAGGGGCTTAGAACGTGACAGCAGATTTATAGATTTGAATTATTCATAGCAACTTAGGGAGTCTGAAGCTAAGGCTGTTGAGCATCTAATTGTTCTATTTTGAAATGATTGGTTCATGTCAATTATATATTCAGCCAACCTACATTTATGAGCCACATTACATGTTAGAGAAGCATCAGTCACATGAGTGAATCCAAATAACATGAGTTGCAAGCAGCATGAGTAACAAATAGGGAGTTGTAAATAAAATGAGTTGCAAATGACATGGTCTTGATATCTACTGGTACAGTAGGGCTATATGGAGCTGTGTAATTTCATATATGAATTATTCTCAGCTCAGATACACACATTGTATTTCACGTACCAGTGTGTGTACATCAATCCCAGTTTTTATGGAAGGAAATAATTGTTTCTGTCTAACGCATCTCAAAAAGAAAACTTCAACTCAATGTACTAAAACTGTCAGTATAGCTGTAGTTTCCATGTGGGAAGCCTCCAGCATGAAAGTATCACCGTTAATGCATAACATACATTGAAATGTTTGGAGAGAGATTGAATGGTGTAATGTACATGTATCAGAAGAGTTGTTACTGTGAACTCTCACCACTTGTAAGAAAAAGTAGGTTAACGCTTAGCCTAGGGTTGAACTTTAGTCAGTGGGCCGGGACTATATTCAAGGCATTACCAGTGTCATATTTCAGGCTTGGAATTTCATTCTCGGACTGTAAAAAAGATGAGATGAAAAGCCCTTACCTACAGGTCAGCTGAATAGAGCCAACATGTAACACTATTCAATAGTGCATTGTTGCATTGCTAATGTGATGTCAAAATACACACAATGAGTAAATCATGTGATACAGAATGGAAATCATGTGATACAGAATGGAAATCATGTGATACAAAATAGAAATTATGTATAGAAAGTCATAGTCCAGGAGGAATAATTATTTAAAATTTGTATGAGTTACTGAAATTACTTCAAGTGAAGAAAACAAGTGAGTGAGGGTACATGTATGTACATGTAGCAACAGTAAATGGTGAACTGACAAATTTGTATTTGTCAATACTGTGTGAGAAGAGCCAACAGCTAAACACTAGTGCAAGGACATTCACAATTTTTCGAATTTTTGTCATTGTTAGTTTTGCACAGTCATTCCATGTAGCTCTATAACACAAACATCATGAGTCACAAATTAAAATAAAGAAAAGTAATGAAAGTTGTGCAGCAAAGTGTTAGCATGTCATAATGGGTTGGTGCACACTGTCCGTTCACCATGTTGGTGCTGTAAATCAAAGTGTATTTGTCTGTATCTCTCATTGTCATTCTTTTCAAAGCGTAGTCTCTTTTTGAAAGTGGTTGTTGTGGGAACACCACTTGATGCCTTTGTTTGGGATGCCACAGGTCATTTAAGGTCACTAGAGTTCACTTAAGGTCAACTTAACATTGTATCAGCTATCAAAGTGAGAGTTACAACTCTTGAACTTTCAAATCGTCAGCAGTTACACAAGTCTTTTGACAGTTTAATGTTATTTGTTGTGAGATTTTGGTGTTACAGTGGCAAAACCAAAAACTTATGTTGGTTTTTAAAGCCTTTCCCGTAAAGGAAATCTCTTTAAAGAGATTGTAAAATGGTTTGCATCAGATTTTGATCAACACTATAATTTATCATCCTCACAGCTTACAGTTCAGCTAACAGTGGCTTCACAAAAGAAGTGGAAAAACGTTATTATTGCTAGAAATGAACTGCAGTTTGAATTTGACACATTTTTGCATTCTTCTAAATGTTTAGAAGTGAAATGTTTCTTTGAAATGTTTGTGTATTGTTTTGTGAAAACAAAGGGACAAGCCGTAGATCTTTCATCACCATCACCATTTCAAGAACTACATGTATTGTACAGTAGAAGAAATTATTCAAGTTTATTTTAACAAATATTGTGCCAAAGTTGGTCTGATGTCACATATAGTATTAGTTTACATGGGGAACAAAGTAACTGGAAATAATTGAAAGTGGTCACTGTGTTGCTTAGATGCAGTTTGCGAATGATTTTTGAACACTTTCATAATTTCCTTTATGCCCTACCAAGTGTGTGATTTTTGACAATAAAGGGATTCCCAGTAACATGGCTTGGCCATGTTATGATATGGTTTTACTAAATACACATTCTGTCTGTAACGCAATGTTCTCCCTAGAGCCATTGTAGCAAGACAAAGAATCTCATCAACATAACAAGATTACTTTTCTTGTCATGAAATTTACTAGCCAGGGAGAATATATACTCTGTGTTGATAGTAGATGTGGATTGAATCTGGTAAAGTTTATGATTGAGTGTAGATGCATGTTTTATAGACTAGTATTTCACCATATTTGTATCACATCTTAATACAAAACTGACTGATACAAGTAAACACACCAAAACAACAACTTTGTCTGTTGAGTTGCTCCTAATGCAAGACACCATTATTGCTGTGGTTTCACAGACTAAATATGAGCTATCTGATGGTCATCACAATGAAATGGTAGTTCACTGGGCTGGAGCAGGCAGTGACGTCATTGTAGCTTTGACCAGAGACATGGAACCCAGTGCTCTCTCCACAAGTCAAGTCTACATTTCTTCGGATTATGGTCAGACTTTTCAAGCCAAGCAGGATAACATGAAGTTATCCAATGGTGGAAACTCAATTATTGATAAGTTTTACCACACTGAAGCTGATAACAGTCGGGTAAGATCTCTCATTTTTTACATCCACAGAGCAGACATTCTATCAAGCAGATGGAATTTATTTTCTAAGTGAAGTTTAGAGCCTTAATTTTGCTCTGTTCTGTTTTGCAAAGTGTATTCACTTTAATACATGTGTATGTACAGTACATTCAGGCCTACATGTAGCTGTAATCAAGTATTGCAACGACACATTTAGTTTCAATATCAAAATATTGAAGGAGTAATATATTGACCTAATTAAGCTTCACATTAATATGACAAGGATGATATCCAAATGATTGTATTGAAACATTCCAATGATAAACACTCACTCAAACTCTGACCTCTGACCTCAAGGTATTTTCCTATCAACACTTTTAGATCATCATTCAACTATGAATAAATTAAAATCTTGGCATTCATTGCCGGCAACACTTTGAAAAAACTCTGCAGTTGAATTCTGTTCTGCAGCCATTTCAACTTGTATTGAAAACAGTCTACTTCTGTGATTGGTCAAATCTCTACATGTGTGAGATTTACAGCCAATGGTAGATCCTCACACAAAACTATGAAAATACAATGGTTGACATGATGATCATGGGTAATATTGCCTGAAAAAAAGACTCCTGTTGTGATTTCATCCAATACCACAACGTATAAGCCAAGACTTACTGTATGTATGTATATGCCTCATTTATCTTGCAGTACATCTTCACAGACATCATCCATTCAGAAATCTGGGTGATGAGAAATTTTAACGATAACTTCAGAAACGTGCAGCCTGGTTTCAAGCCAACTCTGCTATCTACGCACAAAACAGATGCAAATGTGGTCCTTGGTATGGACTCTGATGACCCATCAAAGAAGGTAAGATAGTCAGTTTGTGTGAAGGAATTGTGTTACTTTCTATTTCTTTATCTCTCCACCTTTCCCTGAATTGGCCGACATGTAGTTTGTACAACTGTCAAGTTGTCTGGCAGCTACACCATCGGGTAGAAGTTTCATAAATGTTTCTCTTCAAAATTTCTCCTCACTAATCATTTGTACATGAAGAATTTCTCGCCATTATTGCTTAATACTAGCTGTAAAATACATTATCACTGTGAGTCATTATATTATGCAATAATAATAATAAATAATTGGTTCTTATATAGCGCACATATCCACAAGTACATGTGATCAAGGCGCTCTACAATTATTATTACCCCTGGTCTTTAGACCTGATGTGATACCACTCAACTCCCTGGGGAGCAAACAACAGCTCACATGTGCAGCCAATAAGCACAGCAGAGCTAAACGCACACATTACAACCACTGTCCTACCAGGTACCCATCACTCCTGGGTGGAGAGAAGCAATGAGGAATAAAGTGCCTTTCTCAAGGACACAACACCATAGCCATGCCAGGGCTCAAACTCACCATCCTGTGATCGTGCGTCGACTGCTCTAGCTACTGTCCCATGATACCTCCACGTACACTGGCCCATGATGCCTCCACGTACCAATACCAACCCTTTTTGTGTCATCCCATTGTTTGTGATGAGATGATTCAAAATCTACATTCTAATCCATTGATTTGAAATGATCAGGTGCAAACAGTCTTGAATATTTGAGACATGCCAGCATGTCCTACTAGACCTTAGAGATTACTCTTCTGATTGGATAAACTCTAGACTAATATGCAAGGTCTTGGCAGACTTTGCCATGAGACGTGGAGTGTATGCAGTCAAATGAACTGCAATAATGTACTTGTGGTTTTGTCTCCATGTACACTGGTGCAATTATGTGTTTGTGTTTTGATATCAATGATTGAACTGTGGAAAGTCAAACTTTCCCCATGTTTAGGTGCATTGATTTGACAATCTCAATTGCAGTGAAACATTAAAAAATACACTGCCCCTGAAATTTCCAGCCCACTTCTAATTCTGATGAATGGATAACAAATTGACCCTTTCCATGAATATACAGAGACAACACAACCCTAGGTTAATATCAGGCTGTCCCATGACTGGCATAGATAGGAAACTAATTGGTTAGTGTCATACGCTTGATGTCATTTTCTCTCTCTTCTATTGTAGCTGTGGAAGTCAGAAGACTTTGGAGAGACTTGGCATGTGATGCAGGAAAATGTCAAATCATTTTGGTGGTAAGTGTGTCACGTCTGTCTCAGCTTGCGTATATTTTGGTGGTAAGTGTGTCATGTCTGTCTCACCTTGCGTATATTTTGGTGGTAAGTGTGTCACGTCTGTCTCAGCTTGCGTATATTTTGGTGGTAAGTGTGTCACGTCTGTCTCAGCTTGCGTATATTTTGGTGGTAAGTGTGTCACGTCTGTCTCACCTTGCGTATATTTTGGTGGTAAGTGTGTCACGTCTGTCTCAGCTTGCATATATTTTGGTGGTTAGTGTGTCACATCTGTCTCAGCTGTTGTATATTTTGGTGGTAAGTGTGTCACGTCTGTCTCAGCTTGCGTATATTTTGGTGGTAAGTGTGTCACGTCTGTCTCAGCTTGCGTATATTTTGGTGGTAAGTGTGTCACGTCTGTCTCAGCTTGCGTATATTTTGGTGGTAAGTGTGTCACGTCTGTCTCAGCTTGCGTATATTTTGGTGGTAAGTGTGTCATGTCTGTCTCAGCTTGTGTATATTTTGGTGGTAAGTGTGTCACGTCTGTCTCAGCTTGCCTATATTTTGAATAACTTGGTATTTAGTCTCTGTCAAACATTGAGGTGTATCAGAGTGGTAGACTGGGGCAATGTTTCATCTGGGTTGTACAGTTGTATGGTTTGTGCATGTTGGCAAGCTATGCACCCCTTAATAAACATATGGAGGATTCTCAGTCCGTTGGTATGACAAGATGACAGTATTGTGCAATTACAAATGACTGCATGTGTAAAAGTGCTCGCTGGTATCCATACATGACGAGGAAACAATGTACATACACACATTTTAAAATGTAACTTGTCCCTAACATGTGACATAAATTTTACTTTTTACGCCAAGTAACTGTCCAACAGATGTCACGTTGTATAGTTGTCGTGCCTGCCTTTGTGATGTTTATGAGATGAACAACTTTTGGTTTCTTATCAACCTCATGTATGCATGAAGATCTGAAAGTGCATGAATTGACAGATCTCAAAATTCTGTCAAATATCTCAGGTATCTGTCTTGAAGTAATGGCCAGGGGAAGCATTGATCCTTTCACTCCAGCATCTTGGATGAAATACTGAGTTTAGATTTGAGATGTCTGTATCTTTTATCTTTAAATCTAGATATAAATACATTTTGAATAGATTAAAAGTTATCACAAGCTATACGAGAAAAGCAGTTCTTCTTTCAAGATTTGGAAAAGACAAATAAGAATCATATTTCTCAGATATGCCAAGCTACTTACTTTAGTTCACACACTGATCCCAGTCATCTAATGAATGCTGACAATTGAAGTTTCCTTTTTCCATTAATATTCCAGGGGAGCAGACGGATATGATCCGCCGGAGAGGGTGTATGTTGAACGTCAGGAACCTGGCAGGAAGTCTTCCATAATCTATTCTGATGACTATTTTGACTATGAGAGTATTGATCATGAAGTCATTGCTGAAGTTGAAGACTTTGAACTCAATGATGAGTATATGTTTGCTACAAGGAAAAATGTAAGTACAGAATGGACTTTATTTTATGTTTGACATTATAAAGTATTTGTTCAGGATATGAACGCACTAGCCAAAGCTTTTGAAATGGTTATAATTGTCTTAAGGTAGTATGCGCCTCAAAAGTGAAAGACTAAAGCTTTTGCTCAAACTTTCCTGAATGAAACTTTTAACCGTTCTCTGACCAAATCAACAATAAAAATTGGGGTCACCGTGGAAAGCTTTGAATCAGCAAAACAAATTACCTGAAATTTTGGGATACTTCAAATTCAAAATGGCCCCCATTCCTGTGTTAACTGTATAGGGGAAAATTAAATTTCGGATTTTTTAAAAATTAAGCCAACAAGCGTTTTTCTTTCTCCAAGAGCTTTAAAATGAGCCCCCACAAGTGGTAGATCAGAAAAGAATTGTGGAAATTTGAGAGTCCGACTATCTGTTCCCGAGGTGTGTTTTACTTTAAAATTCACTACAATTAAAGAGGCCATATGATCCATACTAATCATTTTGATAGTAAATGTTTCCATGGCTAAACAGATTGCAAGGTAGGGGTGTCTATGTGTGAGACGTTTCCTAGGTTTTGACTAATTTCTGCATTCTTATAAAAAAGAGTGTGATACGTTTCTGTCTTTGGGACATAGTCATAATAATTTTCATAAATTATACATACAGTGATAAAGATCTGATTATCAGCTACCAATCCTCTTTCTCCCAAGTGTTATTTATTTCTATGGTTTGTCTATAGAGCCTGGTAGGAAGAGAATTAAATTTCAAGATTTGCAATCTTTATTGCTGCTCTTCCCAGCTTTATTAGAAGGCCTTCAACAGCGTTCGACAAACATTGCAAGCCAAATATATAAAAATAATCAATGTAAATACTGAAGATGACATCAAAACTGTTGCATATTGAAATGGTGTAAAAGGTACCTTTTGAGTGCATGCGTTGTTAATGTAAACTTTGTGAAAAACAAACAGGTTGATCTGGAATTCTACATAGTCATCCAACTTGAGTGGGCTGTGGAACACTACAATGGGTGAGGGCGCTTCTCCCACACATAGCAATCCATTGGCATGTGGATGAAATTCTCATCTGTTTGAAAATGTCATGAAAACAAGACAGACCTAGTCTACTGTGACTATATCTTTGCATTGAACACTACTCACTACCTTGTCTCTTACTGTTTTCCTCTATTCATGCTAATTTCTTAAACAGGTTGTGTATGGTAACCGAGAGACCAACTACACTCTTAAACACTGTGGGTATCCCATGAAAGGGGACCATTTCAGCAGGCCCAGTTTCCATCAAGACTTCTCAGCTTGGTAAGTCTGCTAGTATTTCATCACCTGTTTAATTAATCTCAGTTTTTAGCTCCCATAGCCATATGTATATATGGCAATGGAAGCTATTCTTATAAGCTAGGAAAATGTCTGTATGTCTGTATGTCTGTATGTCTGTATGTCTGTCCGTCAACATCAAAAACTCCAAAACCGCTGTACATTTCATCTTGATATTTGGTGTGTACATGGATGATGGACTGTAGATGAGATTTTGTTCAAATGAAGTTGTCATTGCCAAAAATATGCAAATGAAGTGAAAAAATGTAAAACAGTCAAAATTGAAAAAACTCAATAACCACTGAGCAGATTACATGAAAAATTAGCATGTAAGTACTTTGGGCTGACATGAAATGATTGTGCGCATCTTGGGTCAGTATCTTGGACTTGCTATTTTTCATGAATTTTTTGTAATTTTTCCTCCCATTTTTGGTCAAAAAATCTCCTGCTCTGAAACCACAAGTCCGATTGATTTGAAACTTGGTATGGAAGTGCATAGGAGTGACCTTTCCCAAATTTGGGCAAATCGTGGTGAAATTTGCATATTTTTAGTTTACACGTCCATAGACTCCCATGTATAAGGCAGATCTCCATAGACTCCCATGTATAAGGCCACAAAAAATAAAAATTTAGTTTCTCATCGTATTCATATTGCAAAAAGGATGCAGTGACACAATTTTTAGTCCCCACGGATGAAGTCCAGTGAGCTTATAGATTGGGTCATGTCCGTCTGTTCGTCCATCCGTGAGTCCATCCGTTCACGCAGATATCTCGGATATTTTGACAAATGTCATGTGACCTTGATGACCTTTGATCTCAAATATACATATTTGTCCATAACTCAGTAACCACAAGTGCTACCACCCTTCATATATGGTACGATGGGACAGCTTATGACGCCACAATTGTACCTCATTAATTATGCACATATCTAATTTTGAGCGAGCCAATAGAGCTAGAGATCTGATTTTTGGTATATAGGGATAATTTAGCAAAACAATTTTTTTGACAAAATATCATGTGACCTCGGTGACCTTTGACCTCAAATATACATATTTGTCCATAACTCAGTAACCACAAGTGCTACAGCCTTCATGTATGGTATGATGGGACAGCTTATGACGCCACATATTGTACCTCATTAATTATGCACATATCTAATTTTGAGCGAGCCAATAGAGCTAGAGGTCTGATTTTTGGTATATAGGGATAACTTAGCAAAAGAAATTTTTTGACAAAATGTCACGTGACCCGGTGACCTTTGACCTCAAATGTACATATTTGTCCATAACTCAGTAACCACAAGTGCTACAGCCTTCATGTATGGTATGATGGACACCTTATGACGCCACATATTGTACCTCATTACTTATGCGCATATCTAATTTTGAGCGAGCCAATAGAGCTAGAGGTCTGATTTTTGGTATATAGGGATAACTTAGGGGCGACGTCAAAAGTTCAATGTAGGATAAAAAACTTAATTCCCTTAGTTTCTCCCCAAACCCCCCCACCCCCCTAGAAACTTAATTGACTTATATTGAACCTGTTGCCAGGCTCTTTCTATATGTAAAGCAAAGCTAGGATCAGTCAATTTAGGGGTGAAATAAAGTAATGCATCGTTAAAGCCCCACTAGCTGTAACTCTTGAAATTTGTTGACCTCAAATTATCTACCTATTCTCTCCTTTCTGAAATCTACCCTCTGAAGAGATATGAACTTTTACTGCATTAGGAAACCATTCCTTTCAGAAACATTTCACATGTAAATTAAAATTTTAACGGTCATTTTGATTTCCTGGCATTTTCAAAAATTGGTAATATTAAAAAGGATCAGAACATTCACCCCTATGCATTACAATTTGGACTACTCTGTGCAGTTTATATGAAGATTTCAGTGCAGATATGCATAGTATCAAGGTTTTAGCTTTTCTGCATGGGGCTAGAGCAGTGATTTAATGTTTGGGCGAACATTTAATCGCAGTGTAATCTTTATCTTGTTCAAAATTGCATATATAGCCCCGGCAGGTAGTTATAAGTGTGTACACATACCTAAATGACTACATTGTCACCAACTTATTTTAGTTTGAAAGTAAAATCATAAAAATAATGCTAAAAGATAAAGCTAGTGGGGCTTAAGATTGGGAACACACTCTGTGTTTCATCAAATATAAATACAACATACTAACAATGAATGAACAAGAACAACAACAACAATAAAGTCCAGGTTTCTCCTTCCAGAGGTATAAAAACTATCTCAACTGTCCTGGTGGTTGTAACAACTCAGTTCACACTACTCCATTCAGGCGGACTACACGTGCACCAGAAATGAAGCAAAATACAATTATAAATTCTGAGTGCAACCATATAGACAGTAGAGAAACTACCGTCTATGGTGCAACAGAGGCCAACAGCCTGCATTGTTTACACTAACTAGGCCAGGTGCAGCTCTGCACCGTGTTAAAACAACTCCCTCCGCTGGCTTCAACACGAAAGTGTGCATTTCTGCTCTATTTTTTCAAAATATTCATTCCCCTGGCAATTTTTACCTTAAATCGATTTGTAGGATAGAAACTTTTTTAGGTCAAAACCCCCCCACCCCCAAACTAAAAGAATTAAGTTTTTTATCCTTCATTGAACTTTTGACGTCGCCCCTTAGCAAAACAATTTTTTTGACAAAATGTCACGTGACCTCGGTGACCTTTGACCTCAAATATACATATTTGTCCATAACTCAGTAACCACAAGTGCTACAGCCTTCATGTATGGTATGATGGGACACCTTATGACGCCACATATTGTACCTCATTAATTATGCGCATATCTAATTCTGAGCGAGCCAATAGAGCTAGAGGTCTGATTTTTGGTATATAGGGATAACTATAGGAGAGAAATTTTTTGACCAAATGTCATGTGATCTCGATGACCTTTTACCTAAAATATATGTTTATGTCAATAAATAAGTAACCACAAGTGCTATGTCCTTTGTATTTAGTAGGATGGGAGACCTTATGACAACACACGCTTTACCTCATTAATTATGTACACATCTAATTCTGGGCAAGCGAATAGAGCTAGAGATCTGATTTTTTGGCATATAGGGATTAATTAGCAATATAATTTTTTTTTTTCAAATGTCATGTGACCTCGATGACCTTGACCTTGATTATACATATATATGCATATTTCAGTAACCACAAGTTCTATACCCTGCAATTTTGATAGGATATTAGACCTTAAGATGTCACATCTTGTACCTCATTTATAATGCGCATATGTATTTCTTGGCTGGCCAATACTGCTAGAGGTCTGATCTTTTTTCCCGATTTAGAACCATAACTTAGACATGCCTCATGTGTTTCAAATTGGGAACAACGACATAGACCTATGTGCCCATAGATCTCAACATATACACTCCAGTGATACTTCTTAATGACCACATTTTCCTGCCCCATCAAGACTAATACTCCTATTACAAGTGGGGACTATGTCATTGTAAATGACTTGTTGAGTTAATGGTTGTATCACAGTATTCGATATATCTAATTCTGTATTTTTCCATTTTATATTCTGAATAATTACATTAAACATATTTCACTGTCTCCAGTACATTTCATTTAAGTATTTCACTTCATGCACTTTATCCCTTTCACACATGTTCAAATATCTGACCAGAGAACAAACACTAAATAGTCCAGGATGGGAGCTACAGTGTCATTGACGCTATTTTTAAACTCTCACTGATCAAGGAAGTGGGGGGGGGGGGGGGAGAAATAAATCATTTGTTAGACCACAGTCCCTCCACACACTGGTTGGGAAATGTGTATCGTTTTAACGTGTGAAGTACCGGATTAGGGATTGTATGTGCATTATGGTTTGGCATCCATATTTCATACCCATTCTCGTTGTGTTCTCTCGAACATTTGTTACCAGAACCACTGATATTTACTTTAATATGTGAAGCCTGCATTAACTATTTCAAAAAAATGAACAATCCATTAGGTTTTGGAGAGGTCGGTCATTTGGTTTTGTTGTTTTGATTTCCGTAAAACAAAATGGCGGTTACGGTAGCTCGCCTGCATTCCCATGCAGTAAACAGCGTTTTTCTCACTTTACCAGTCACCTGATGATAAACATTTATGACATGTATCACATGAAATGTGGTGATTATTTCGTTGTGGGGTGGATTGTATTCAAACCGCAATGAAGCCTTACAATTACAAACACAGACATCTTTATATCAAACCATAAGGCGCATTGTAACAATAGGGACCCAGGACTGCTGGCGATAGTTTCACTGTCCACAATGATCAGACTGATTTAGTCAACTATGTGCCAATTTTCCTTGAACTGACAGATAAACAATTCTTACAAGTGCTGTTTGAATTGATACATCATAAGCTTACTCATGTTAAACTTCAACCTTACATTAGAGGGTCTGTTTCCAAAGTATGAGGTCTCCCAAGGATGGTCATAATACATAAAATAGGAGAGTAAGACCCAATGTTCTATAAACACAGCTTATATTCAAACCTATTCTAAAGTCTGTGATTCTGTTTTCCAGGATTTCTACATAGCGGATGCGTCAGAACACCAAGTCTTTGTCTGTGTGAACCACAACAAGACGTCAGCTGTAACTCACCTCTACATCTCAGAATCTGCCGGCATTGAGTTCTCATTGTCACTGGAGAATGTTGTCTACTTCAGTCCTGAAGGTCCCGGTAAAGACACTTGGTTGAGGTATGGATAGTTATCTGTAGAGATACATGGACATCTCAGTGTTTTCACTGAGGTTTAACCATTTAGTTACCGTATCTACCCTTTTAGCGCCAAAGTCAAATTTTGTCACCTTTATCATATGTACACCAGTCAATATTTTCCTAATTTTTTGCTAAAATTTTGATAAAAATCTGTAGCCAATGACATATAATGTCCAATTGGTCCAAAATTATGAAAAAATTACATAAAAATTCATAAAATCGGTAAAATGTTGCATCAAAATTTTTGGCGGGAAAAATTACAGCACTCAAAGGGTTGATATAATGTTATGCTTTTAATGGCTTTTGCAAATTTACTGGATGCTCGACTTAATACACAAAGTAAAAACCATTTTGCAGAATCACCGGTACATAGGGAAATGATTTAGAACTCAGGTACCTATTCTGTTGTTCCTAGTTTTATTCACATAACAATGGTAGCCTTGGTGTGTACATGATTGAATCACCTGTAAAATTTACCAAGGTAGTGCCCTTGGTACAAATCCTTCATCTGACAAGTCTGCATGGTTGCAACAATAAAAAATATTTCTGCAACTCCTCAATGAAACTGAATTCTGAAACCTTTGTGGTACTCCATTTAGTTGAAGGTTAGTAGTTATCAGAATCACTTGTAATATAAAATGAAAGTCTGTGTTAATATGTCCATTGTTAATTTCAACTTTCAGTTGTCAAAAATAACTTGTGCATAAAAAGCTGTGTTGGCAAGTCATTAAAGTAACTGGAAAAAACCTCATAAGTAACACTGTGCAAATTTTGGTACTTTGGAAAGAAATTGCCGTAAATGAACCAATTTCAAAATGGCCACAATGCCTATGTTAACCAGACGTTGGAAACAATACTTACTGCAAGAGCTTTGAAATGAGTCCATGTCCGCTGTGGATCAGAAAGGTATTGTAAAAATTTGAGAGTTTGAATACTAGGACCTTGTCCGTTTTTATTGCCTTAAAGGTATACAGTCACCTGTAATCTTAAATATGCCAATATATGGTCAAAGGGGTGTTCTTGGTATTCAAAATGCCCATGTGAGGGTGCTGTTTTTAAAATCTGCAACCCGCTTAAAATCTGTGATTTGTTAGATTTTCTCTTTCCATGGTAACTGTGGCAAAATTGGAACAGGTGACAGTATACCTTTAAACTATGCTATGATATTTTTACTGACAGATGATGATTTTTGTCTTGAATAGCTATTACGCAGACACGCCATTTGCTGAAATCCACAAGGTAGAGGGTATGAGGGGTATCTACATAGCTTCACAGTTCAACAACACAAACGCTGGATTCCTCGAAGAAAACATGGTATCCCTGATAACATTTGACAAAGGAGGTGTATGGGAGAAAATGATGCCGCCCTCTAGAGACAGTAAGGGCAAACCCTTTCCTGAGTGTGACAGGGTACGTTTTCTACCTACTAACTTGAAAAGTACTCAGTAAGGAGTTAGTGGATTAGGATAATTGCATGAATGATACGTGTGTTCATACAGTGAACTTACCCTTTTTAATGCAATCGTCAAAACTGGCTGCACTTTCAAAAATGAAGCAGAAATATGTTTCTGCTGCTTACGTTAGGCACAGTGAGGGAAAGTTTTTAAAATTGTCACATGATATACCGTTATCTGTAGCCATTCTGGCCAAAAACAAGTAATATATTTATTATTCAGTACGTTTGGATGCCATATTATCTGCATTCTACAAAATAAGGATGGATCTGCTATGCCAATATTTTCATTGATGATAATATGTCCGTCAAGAAAGTGTAAAATAAATTTGATTTAAATTCATGTCCAAGTCAAATTTTGATGTGCCTTTTTTGTCTGTAGAATCCCAGGTGTTCACTTCACTTGACTCAGAAGTTCAGTCAGTTATATCCTGGTTCTAGAAGATACCCAATCATGTCTAAACAGTCGGCCCCTGGTCTCATTATGGCCACTGGATCTGTCGGTGAAACCATGAAACAAAATCCCAGTGTGTTTTTGTCAACTACTGCTGGTGTCGAGTGGTTTGAAGTGAGTATTTCAAACTTCTGGATGAATGTCATCATATTTCAATCATTTAGTTTGTAAAACTATCGTTTAAAGTGTATTATAATGTTGGTGTATGTGTTCACAGTGTTAGCGTATGTGCTTACAATGTGTTTGTTTGTAGTTAGACTATATATGCCTTTGCATAACCTATGTGAATGTGTATGTGTTTATGAATTTGTATGTGTCATGTGGATGTGAATCTCTTGGTTTTTGTGTCTGTGTGTCTACGTCTGTATGTATGTATGTATGTATGTATGTATGTATGTATGTATGTATGTATGTATGTATGTATGTATGTATGTATGTATGTATGTATGTATGTATGTATGTATGTATGTATGTATGTATGTATGTATGTATGTATGTATGTATGTATGTATGTATGTATGTATGTATGTATGTATGTATGTATGTATGTATGTATGTATGTATGTATGTATGTATGTATGTATCAAAGGCTGGATGTATGTATGTATGTATGTATTTATGTATGTATGGATGGATGTATGTATGTATGTATTTATGTATGTACGGATGGATGGCGGGCTGGACAGATGGATGGATGTACATATGTATGTATGGATGTATGTATGAATGTATGTACATGTATGTATGGATGGATGGATGGATTGATGGATGTATGTCTGGATGTCTGTCTGTATGTATGTATTTATATACATGTATGTATGTATTTATGTCTGTACTTATGTATGTATGTACGTATGTATCTATGTATGTATCTATGTATGTATGTGTCTGTGCATGTCTGATAAAACCGTCAATCAAGCCATCCCTTCTTCATATTCATCACATATATGATGTCAGCATTTGGAGTTTGACTATTTTCCTCAACTTCTCTATTGTCAACCATTGTCTATAGTTTGACTATTTTCCTCACTTCTCTATTGTCAAACCATTGTCTATAGTTTGACTATTTTCCTCAACTTCTCTTTTGTCAAACCATTATCTATAATTTGACTATTTTCCTCAACTGTTCTATTGTCAAACCATTGTCTATAGTTTGACTATTTTCCTCAACTTCCTATTGTCAAACCATTGTCTATAGTTTGACTATTTTCCTCAACTTTTCTATTGTCAAACCATTGTCTATAGTTTGACTATTTTCCTCAACTTTTCTATTGTCAAACCATTGTCTATAGTTTGACTATTTCCTCAACTTCTCTATTGTCAAACCATTGTCTATAGTTTGACTATTTTCCTCAACTTCTCTATTGTCAAACCATTGTCTATAGTTTGACTATTTTCCTCAACTTCTCTATTGTCAAACCATTGTCTATAGTTTGACTATTTTCTTCAACTTTTCTATTGTCAACCATTGTCTATAGTTTGACTATTTTCCTCAACTTCCCTATTGTCAAACCATTATCTGTAGTTTGACTATTTTCCTCAACTTCCCTATTGTCAAACCATTGTCTATAGTTTGACTATTTTCCTCAACTTCCCTATTGTCAAACCATTGTCTATAGTTGACTATTTTCCTCAACTTCCCTATTGTCAAACCATTGTCTTTAGTTTGACTATTTTCCTCAACTTCTCTATTGTCAAACCATTGTCTATAGTTTGACTATTTTCCTCAACTTTTCTATTGTCAAACCATTGTCTATAGTTTGACTATTTTCCTCAACTTCTCTATTGTCAAACCATTGTCTATAGTTTGACTATTTTCCTCAACTTCTCTATTGTCAAACCATTGTCTATAGTTGACTATTTTCCTCAACTTCCCTATTGTCAAACCATTGTCTATAGTTTGACTATTTTCCTCAACTTTTCTATTGTCAAACCATTATCTATAGTTTGACTATTTTCCTCAACTTCTCTATTTTCAAGCCATTGTCTATAGTTTGACTTTTTTCCTCAACTTTTCTATTGTCAAACCATTGTCTATAGTTTGACTATTTTCCTCAACTTTTCTATTGTCAAACCATTGTCTATAGTTTGACTATTTTCCTCAACTTCTCTATTGTCAAATCATTGTCTATAGTTTGACTATTTTCCTCAACTTCTCTATTGTTAAACCATTGTCTATAGTTTGACTATTTTCCTCAACTTTTCTATTGTCAAACCATTGTCTATAGTTTGACTATTTTCCTCAACTTTTCTATTGTCAAACCATTGTCTATAGTTTGACTATTTTCCTCAACTTTTCTATTGTCTAAACCATTGTCTGTAGTAGTAAAAACTCTATGAGTCCAGTAAAAAATGCACATTTCTGTTTATTTGTTATGAATGCACACAAAGACAAACAGATTTGTTTAATAGGGATATTACCAGGGAGCACATTATTCAGCAAGTGTAAATCATGTTCTGTGTGTTAACTTTAATTTCTTTATGGGAACCATATTTTTTCAGGTGTTAAAGGAGAATTATTTGTTTACATTTGGTGATCATGGTGGACTGATAGTGGCTGTCAAACAGTTTGGTGCTACCGAAACTATTAAGTGAGTCATTGTCTGTTCAAACTTTAAATGGGACAGTAGCCGTAACCACCAACAATATTTCTAATTTTATTCCAAAATAAAGTAATAGTTGATTTGTGTTTCTAATGTTTGTTGAAGACTAAAGTATTAGCCTTGCAAACTGCAGACAGTATGTATAACATGATAGGTACAGCCTGTATTTGAAGTTCAGATATACCATCCTTTGTTTGTACTTACTCCTTTTCCCAGAAATATTTAAATCACAATCTCCTTTCTATGAGTTGAGGTGATATTTCTCAGACTGTCAATGACATTCTTATACACCCATGCAGGGCTCGAAATTAGCGGTGGTCTTGCGTCAAATGACCACCATTTTTCCACGCTTGACCTCCAAATTCTGTAACTGGTGGTCATTTTGACCACCATGGAAAAAGTTTAGTATTTCAGCGGTTGCCGGTTTGTCTGATGGCGAGGGTACCGTTTCATCAATACAACATTGCAATCGGCCTTGAAGAAATTGATACACATAACGTTCATAGGTGCCAATAAACTAAATTTCATTTTGCAACATTTATGCAAATATTTCTCGCAACGGAAAAAAAAATTCAAAATCCTTCTACTTATCATTACAAAACATTAGACAACGCAGCGATCACTTTGGAACTCTGGCAAGTATAAAAATACGATTGCAAGATAGACAACATGAACGAATTGTGCCACCTGTTTGCATGTTATTTGGGTTCCAATAAAGCACGAGTCAGTAGATGAGAAGTTGTTGGCAAAATCAGTTTTTTTTTATCCAACATAGGTATTATTTTTTTATCCACTGTACAGACATGTACATTTTGGGTACAGCCATGTTCAAAGACTCCCATCATAACATTGACCTCTCTTTTCATGAATACAAAAAGCCTGATAATATAATTCAGTTCAAAAAATATTGACTACCAGTTTCCTTGAAATGACCACCAAATTTAAAATGTGGTGGTCAAAATGACTACCATGATAAAATGTTAATTTCGAGCCCTGCCATCCACTCACAGATACAGCTGGAATGAAGGCGAGACCTGGACCACGTTGAAAATCATTGACAAATTCAAAGTGCAAGTGTATGGGCTGATGACAGAACCTGGTGAACACACATCTGTGTTCACACTCTTTGGGTCAAAGGTCGGTGAGAGACATACATGGATGATCATACAAGTCAACCTGTCATCTATATTTGGTAAGTGTTGACCATTTTTCAATAATTATATATTATTCTTAATATTTTTCTTTGTTCAGCGAAGGAAAATAAGAGTGACATAATGACCATGTCACCATTGGTAGAAGACAAGTGGTGACACGGTTATTACGTCACGAGTGCAAGTAAAATCTCGCGACATTTCATCTTAAGAGATGAAAGGTATACAATAGAGTAATCATGCACAAAATACAGTGGTGTATGGGCTTATGCTCCTTGGTCAATATATGACCACAGTGTTGCCGCCAGGACGCACCCTTGTGACAATGTTCCCCAAAATGGAACCTGTTGTCCCGCACTCCTGCGTACTGCTGGTCTCCTCGGGCACACTTATGAGTGGACTGTGATGGGTGTAGTCTGCAAGTAATATCTATTACTGATGATGACCTTTGTTTTGCACAATTATTTTGAGGCTTACACTTACATACTTTCAGAGCTAGCTATGATTAAAAGTAATTAAAACACTGCACTTGATATCATAATTTGCTTGACTGTAGTCTGAGCTCAGATTGGCGGCAGATACAGTATACTGTTACAATTGCCTGAAATTCAAGCATAGCGACATGGTCCCCCAGTAGCTTGAATTTTGTTCAGTGAAACCAACTTGTTAAGAAATAATACAAAATTTGATTGACAACTGATGCATGTTGTCCACAAAATGTGCAAAATGTCCCCAAAAATAAACAGCAGTGGGACACAGTTAAAGGTATGCTGTCACCTGTTCCAATTTTGCCACAATTACCACGAAAAAAAGAAAAAATCTAGCCAATCACAGATTTTAAGCGGATGGCCACTTTTTAAAAACAGCACCCTCACATGGGCATTTTGAATACCAAGGAACGCCCCTTTGACCATATATGGGCATATTTAGATTACATGTGACTGTATACCTTTAACAATGATCAGCCCACAGCACTAGGGAGTCTAGTTTGGTGTGCATGACACAGCTAGGGACCCCCCTACCAGTACAGACGACATGCTGAGGGCACCATTGAAGTACAGATGATACAGTGAATGATTTGTTTCAGAATCAAAGTGTGGACCAGATGACTACAAGATGTGGTCTCCAGGAGAAGAAAGACCTGGTGAACTCTCAGAGTGCCTGATGGGAAGCAAGCAGACATTTGAAAGACGCATTGCCCATGCCAAATGCTTCAATGGCCAGGACTATGATAGACCAATCACTGAAGAGTATTGTCTGTGTACCAGAGAAGATTTTGAATGGTAAGTTGTCTTACCACTGATATACTACATGTATCTGTGTAAGCCTTGGTACATGACACATGATTTACTTAGAAATGCTGTAATAAAGTGCTGTGTATGCACAATGTATGGCTTGGTTGCAGGAGTTCTATTTTACTGCTTCCATGATGTGGTGTGCATTATGGTGTACAAAGAGAGTTACGCAGACGCACCATTTGTACCAGCAAGCACCCTACAACTGACAGATAACTGTTGTCGTGTGTTTTGTACATTTCAGTGACTTTGGCTACAGGGAACATGACTACTGGACTGATATATGTCAGCCGGATGAGGAGAGTGGCATAGATCCATCTGCCGTACCGGTCCCTTGTCCAGAGGGGACATTCTATAGACGCAGCAAGGGGTAGGTCAAAGGTCATGTGATTAAGGATTGAAGTGTGTTCATAACAGACAGACAGAGTTCATACATGCTGGTTAGAAGGTCAAGGTCAATTAGGAGGCAGTGGCTTGAAAATTGTTGGCAGGAATTCATGTGAAATTGGTCAAAGAGACAGGTATATGTACTTGGTTCAAAGGGAATATGGCCTCACACAGCAAAGAATACTTCATATAAAATTTACCTTTCAGCTGATCAAATGAAATCATGTGACAGATTGTACCGTATGTGATACAATTGAACATTTTAATCATTGGCCGTTTTGATGTGCATCCAGTAAATAAAATTGAAGAAATGCATTGTTTGTACAAACATAAGAACAGTTACTGGGCATCGACTTTCTAAATTTTGAGTTGAGGCAGTTCTGTTTGAAATAGAAAAACAGCACACTGTGGCAGTGGTGATGATTTTAGAATGAATTCTCAAGTTGACCATGAACTGTGTGTGTGCATCTAAATCATAATGGTCCATCTAAATCAGTGTGTTAGGTGAACTGTCATTGATCACTTGCTATGAAATATGGATTTACAAGTGGTAATGTCCAATGAAAGAATCAGTGAGCAGGGTTTTACATCACTTTTAACTTTTGAGAGTCCCTGGGACTCCTGGTGTTAGAAAATGGGAGTCCTACATCAAAATATGGGGGTCCCAATTTATTTCACAAAAATGTTTTATAGTTTATCAATGCCATGGTCTTCACTGTGTTCAATTAGTATTAATTTGCATACACAGAGACAACAAGGTTCCATATTGTACATGGAGGGGTAACTATTGTGCAACACATGCACACAACTATAGGGCATATTCAACTGACTCTGTATAGTTTGAACCGCCTGTATAACTATAATGAAGAGTTGAAGACAAAAACACATTTCACTAACCTTTTTATCGATTAATTTTGGTGTTTGACCCAACTTACATTAGTTTAATTCACGTACGCGTGTGTAACTATCTGTGGCTTATCGAGTCACGGACTCGTACTACCATACATACTAGTCAATCCGTTCGCCAAGTTTGATCACATTTTTTGACAAGCACGCCACAAAATCCGCCACAAAATGGAAAGAAACCACTAAGTATCGAGAAAAAAGTTTCATGTCCGGTTTATTTCAGTTAAAAAAATGCGTAACACGTAGGAAATGTCTCGCAATGTCAACAGTTCAGAACAACTACATTTCATTTACAACCCGGGTCGACTGTTATGGCCGTCTCGCTTCAGGACGGCCGGAGGTCAAATATCAACAGTTTAAAGGGGCTTTTTGGCAGTCAAACGCTTGAAAATTCACAAAATACACTTCAATTTAACCGAATCCTTACAAATTTCTCAATCTTGCATGTTTTGGACTTCGAAAACCTTAACCTCGGGTTCCATGTCGAGAGTTAGGCATCACACAGTGCCGCCATCTTGGCCGCCGGATACGTTCGAAGTTCACTATCGCGATCGATTTGGTCACCAAATCGCGTCATTTTTCCATAAAATATTCTCAAAAAAACTGTAAAATCTATCATTTCTATCACCCAGAGGGCAGTAGCTTGGCATAATATAGTTGTCTTCCGTGTCTACGGCATGGTAAAGCTTTCAAAACGTACGTACGTGTTTCGTTCAATGCACTGTGGCCGTGAAACTGCAGACCTGATTATAATAAATATTCATGAAAACCGCTGACCTCTTTTGAAGAAAGTTCGCATAAATTACTGGAATTTTCGATCGTTAGGCTGCATGATGTCATTATTTTAGTCCTTATATGGTACTAAACTGGGTTCAAAGGGTCAGGAATACCCTCCTTCTGGCTGAGTTCGGCAATGCATAGCTAAGTTAGGCATAAGCATAGAACGCAATCACTGTCGGTTTATATACCGACGTGGCGCTGAGAGCGAGAATGCCGTGTCGGTTTTATAAACCGACGCGGCACTTTAAGGGTTAAAGTACGGGGTCGGTAAGGTTTACTGGGATGTGTTTTTACGTGTTCAGCAGCTTCGCAAGGTGTACACCAGCAACAGATATTGCTGCGTCCCAAGGGACGCGTGGTTTAGTTTTTGAGGGGTCCTGCGTCCGGTTTTATGCGTAAAGGACGCAGAAATGCGCGTCATGTAAAACCCTGAGTGAGTGATACAGCTTCTGTAGGAGAGGATAGTTTAAAGAGTTGCTGAAATTTTAAATGCATTATGAAGAATACTGTGAAGGCATCATTGAAGGATATTTGAACTCGGTAGTCCATGCCTCCATATTTAAAAAAATTAATCTTTTGCTCAATCTTTCCACTAGGAAGCTTGAAACAAATCCCCATGGGTCATCTTGCAAAATATTGTCCCAAAGATACAAATTACCCAACATTTACCGATATTTTTAAAATCAAAAGTGCCACCATCCCGGAGTTATCTCTGAGGGGTAAAATAAAATTTTCGATGGTCACAAAAACAAGCCTGAGAAAACTTGTGTTAATCCATAAGCTGAAGAATGAGCCCAAACAAGTGATAGACCAAAAGAATTATGTAAAATTTAGAAAGATCAAGTATCTATCCCCTTGGTGGATTCTACCCTAAATGTGACAATTGTGTTACCTGTCGCTGTCCTTTCTTTTCAAAGATACCGTAAAGTTTCCGGTGATATGTGTCATGGAGGTCTTGAAAATCGATATGAAGCAGACCAGGTCTCCTGCCCAGTTGCTGGTAAGAATACTCACCCTTTAAATGAAGGTTGTATACACCTCCAAAAAGAATGATTCAGACTTATGCTCCAGATCTTTTCTTCTCAAGTAAAAAAACAAAAACATCAAAGTGGATGCCATCGTAATTTTAAATCAGGGTATTTAATTTTTACTTTGAATGAAAACAAGAGCATGTTTGCTTCATTTACTCATCAAATTTTAAAATGAGTGCATACAATCAGTAGAGAAGGTAAGTATTGTGAAAATATTTGAGTCCCAGTGTCTCTTCCAGGGATGTAGAAAATAGCCGGCAGCCGACAAAAACAACTGCCTGTCAGCTAAAATTTGCCAGTCGTGAAAATTTAGTTTTGGTAAAAATCAGGACATTTTGCACAAACTTTACATGTCCATTTTCACTATTTGTAACTGCCGGTATTTTTATTTTTGCCATCTGTAACCAAAATTTTCTACATCCCTGCTCTTGCTAAGGTGCATCCTACCTTTTACCCATTCACCACCCAGTGTTTTGGCCCTGATCCATTGTTATCATTACTGATTTTGGAGCATTTACAAGCATTAGGGGTATACAGGTCAATGAATCAATGTTTTTGCAGCCAGGAGGATTTCTGTCAAGTAGGTTAATGAGACGACTGTACAATGGAGTTGATGACCAAATTAACCCTTTTCCTGCCAAGTTTTCCGAAACCCCTGAAATCACAGATACCGTACTGTAAACATAATTTTTGTGGACTAAAGCTGGAACAGACCAAGCCAAATGGGTGGAAATATGTAAAGTTTTGGCTCAATACCGCTTTTCACTGATTTGGCTGATTAGGAAGTGATACTGTCTGGCAGGGAAAAGGGATAAAAGTGAGAGCAGTTACACAATTTTCCTTTTCTTCACAATGAACTGTTCAAGTCAACAAGATAGTGCCGCATTTCGATAGATTGTTTGTAAGCCATATGATACAACCAGATATGGAATATGGGGCATTATCAGTATTGCAGACCTTTTGTTTCTTCAAAAAATGTCATGAAGACATTCTCTATATACCCCTCCATAAGTTAATACAATAATAACGGTAGCTGCAGTCTGTTGTGAAGTTTGCAAAGAATTAACTGTCAATCTTCAAAACTTATTTCCTTTTGTAGAAAAGCCGGAGTTTCTTCTATATGCCATGAGGACTGAGATTCGGCGATATATCCTTGGTGAGAACCGAGAGGAGACGTTACCTCTCAGGGGACTACAGAATGCCATAGCTGTAGATTTTGATTATGATGATAATTGTGTCTACTGGGCTGATATGATACAGGATGCTATCAAGGTTAGCCGTGACCTTTTGTCACCTTATGCCATCTTAATCTTTAACCATGTACTAAACCAACGTAGCATCAACCTTTGACCTGACCTTACAGCATATCGATATACAGAAGATGTTAACATAGTTTCTGACCAAACACTGTATATGATCAAAATCCATCATTTCTTTTATAAAAGGTGGTGTTTTCCTGAAGGAAAATTGGCTCAGTCATTTTAAAGCTATATATCTGCAAGGCATATCACATGAAGGTTTGAACGTGTAGTGATGTGATTTAACAAATAGTTTTATTCTATCGGAAATATGGCATTTCTTTGAATTTGAATTGTGTCTTCGGCAATCTCCTATTGTGGTGTCTCTTGTAGTTTGACAATTGTCTGTATGGTGTGAGCCAATTCAGTGAAACTTTGAATGTGATATTGGACTCAGCTGAGTTAATGTGAAATAACAGGTATTGTAACTTTGTCAGTATTTGAGTAAATGTTTGCTTTGCCATATTTGTCAACAGCGTATGTGCCTTGATGGAAGTGGTGAGCATGAAACCATTGTATCGGGTCGTTTAGATACCGTGGAATCCATCGTGTACGATTGGCTGGCTGAAAACATATACTGGGTAGACTCTGGCACTAAGAAGATTGAGGTGGCAAGGAAGACGGGTTTGCATCGTAGGGAGTTGTTCACTGAAAGCAACTCATTGGATAACCCTAGAGCATTGACAATAGACCCACTGAGAGGGTGAGTTTGTCATGTGATCCTATGAGATCACATTGAACTGTGTTATTTGATTTTACCTGTGACTGTATAAGGCACACTACGATAGTTTTGTCTTTGACTGCATGAGGGCGCACTTTACAATAGCTTTTTGTGTGACTGTATGAGGGTGCACTTTACAATAGTTTTGTCTGTGACCGTGTTTTTGTGCACTTTAAGGGAAACCTAAGTCCTGGGACTTTGACCGTTTATCCCTTCCAAAATCACCCTTGAATAAAATGCAGCTCAAATTTGCAACATAATTGCATGCGCCGACGACTACGGAGCGACGAAAAGAGACATTGAAGTAGACGACATTTATGGAAATGAGCTCGGAATCCCATGGGCGCGAAAGGGCTCATGGGAGGAGCGTGCGTGACGTCATCGGCGATACACGAACGTGTGTGACAGCCTACCAAGCATTGGAGTCTATGACTGCAGGAGTGCAGTTCTGCACGTTACGACTCTTTAATGCTCAGTAGCATAAAAAATAGTTAACTGTTGTTCAGTTGAATGCAAAAATCACTCGGGGAAGAACAAACGGAGTCAGCTTTTACCGTCTTCCCACAGAACAGCTTTTTCGAAGACAGTGGCTAAAGAAAGTCGGGCGAGTTTAATGATCTGTAAAAGATACAACGTTATGTTCTAATTCTTTCAGGATGATTGTTTTATAAGGGATTTCGGGATTCTGATACCGATACAAGACGATACTACACAATGCGGTTCGTATCTTGACATGCTGAGTCAGCCTACTATCGCCGGTTTTAACCAGATAATATGAATATTGGCGATTTCGGGACTCTAAAATCCGAAGACGAAACTACACAAAGCGTCTCTTATCTTGAAATCCCGGGTCTGCCACATCGCCGATATATAACCAATAAATATAGGCAATTTTGGGACTATACTTTGTAATATTGATATACAAGATATTGGAATGACTTTTTGCCTACTGTGTCTCGGCACGCCGGTGTGAGAAATCGCCGATATTATATTTACCCGATAAATATCAATTGCGCCGGAACTCCTAGGCTAATATCGATACCAGACGATCCTAGATTTACTTGCACTGTGTGGTGTTGGCATGCCGGGTCTACGAAATCACGGATATTTATCCGATAAATATCGGCGACTTAGGACTTTAACTCTGATACTAGACGATACTTTGTCAAATCGTGGGTAAATATCCGATGTATATCAGAGATTTCACCACCTAACAGATCTGACCACCCGAATACCTCTGTCCGACTCTTAGTTCAAAAATAGCATCCATGGCCGGAAGTCAAGAATACTGTATGTTTTACATTATTAGATTTATTAATGCACGAAATATATTTTTCACATTTAAAGCATTTTTGTCATTAAATGTCCACACGGGACTTCGTCGAGAGGGCCGATCGGATATCATCGGGACTCGGGAGGCCCTTGCACAAATTACATTCTTTACATGTAAACATTTTTACTTTGCGATCGGGACTTGAACAGAGGACATATCGGAAATCATCGGGAGTTTGGGCTGGTCTTGTATGAAACACATTCCTTACAACAAGCTTTAAGGCGATACTATTTTTAGCTCCCATAGCCATATGTATATATGGCAATGGAAGCTATTCGTATAGGCTAGGAAATGTCTGTATGTATGTATGTCTGTATGTCTGTATGTCTGTATGTCTGTATGTCTGTCCGTCAACATCAAAAACTCCAAAACCGCTGCACATTTCATCTTGATATTTGGTGTGTACATGGATGATGGGCTGTAGATGAGATTTTGTTCAAATGAAGTTGTCATTGCCCAAAAATATGCAAATTAAGTGAAAAATGTAAAAACAGTCAAATTGAAAATCTCAATAACCACTGAGCAGATTACATGAAAAATTAGCATGTAAGTACTTTGGGCTGACCAGAAATAATTGTGCTTTTTTGATTTTTGATATTGTTGAAAATATACAATTAGTGCCAAAAAAGCGTTTTTGGTAAAAAATCTTCTTCTTCATGAACCGCTGGTCAGACAGCTTTGATATTTGGTATACAGGTCCCTAGGGATAACCCAACTTGGATTTGTTCAAATTGTGATGAAATATGCAAATCTGTATTTTTATGGAATTTTTTTGTCATTTTTGGTCAAAAATTTATTTCATCAAAACCGCTCGTCTGACAGCTTTGATATTTGGTATACAGGTCCCTAGGGATAACCCAATTTGGATTTGTTCAAATTGTGATGAAATATGCAAATCTGTATTTTTAAGGAATTTTTTTGTCATTTTGGTCAAAAATTTATTTCATCAAAACCGCTTGTCTGACAGCTTTGATATTTGGTATACAGGTTCCTACAGATAAACTAAATATGATATATAGAATATATGATGAAATCTGCAATTTTGTATTTTTGGTGCAATTTTTGACATTTTTGGTCAAAAAATGTGTTTCTCAAAAACTATTTGTCTGATGCCTTTGATATTTCGTATACAGGTTCCTGGGGGTTCTCCTAGTGTGATATAGTGAAATTTAATGAAATCTTCAATTTTTGTATTTTTGGTCAATTTTTGCCATTTTTGGTCAAAAATTTGTTTCTCAAAAGTTACTCATGTGATAGCTTTGATATTTTGTATACATTTTTATACATAATTATGATGAAATCTCAATTTTGTATTTTTGCAGCTAATGTTGCCATTTTAGGTCAGGCCATCCTGAAATGAGCTATCAAGATCTCAACCATCTTCATCAATACATATGTCACAAAAAGTTGCTCTCTACATAACACAGCAGAGCTCTGTCGACTATTGGGTCGCTTGTTTTTTTCAAAACCGCTGGTCAGACAGCTTTAATATTTGGTTAACAGGTCCCTAGGATGACCTTAGTGAGATGATTTCATACAGTCAGGAAATACTTAATTTTGTATCCATGTCAATAGTAGCTTCAGGGACATTGGCCCTATGTTTAAGATAATGTTGTGATTCAGTAAGCATTTGAAATGGTAAACTGTATTTGGTGTTGAAATGTGGTAAAAAATAATGAGAAAACATAGCTGAGGTGATTTCAGCAGGTTTGGTTTCCAACAAATATATTATTTTTTTCAATGTTAAAGAGTGATGGAGGGGGGGGGGGGGGTCCTGGCAGATTTTGAAAAAAATCCAAACAAATGTCAATAAAAAAATCAGCCACAGAAGGTTTGTCAAAAAGAAAAGGTGGGATAGTGGGAAAAAAAGAATGTACAGTGTATCGGATAAAAAAGATGTTCCTCATCAATCTTTGTTTTGTGTGCCATTAAACATGCAGTGTATTTTAGTTTAGGATGTCAATCAAGTTAGGTAAGGATTTGAAAGGAATAGTCAAGTTCACCACAGTTTAACTTTATCTCTTGTGTCATCATCCTTGTGTAATTGGTTAAGTTTGTAAGTTGCTCCAGATGTGGATATACCAGCTGTTCTGGAAGAAAACAATGTTTACTTTTCCCTATAGGGTTTCTGAGTTAATGATTGCATGTTGAAATCTCTCCATGTATCTGGTGCATGGGCAAAATGTAAATATTGGTTGCATGTTATGTATTTCAGTCTATGTCAAATATTGTAAATGAAAAATCAAGAACAGTTTGCTGTGTGCTTGTAAAAGATAACATGTATGTCAATTAAATTATATAAAATAATTAAATATTAAATATTAAATTTAATTATGTCAATTAAATATTAAAACTGCCTTGCAGTTTGATTGTCTTAAAAATTATCACAGAAGTAGAAAACGAAAAGAAACTAATCAAATTGCTGTAACATATTCACCCTCAGTGTCTGTAGGCCTATATACTTAACTATTTTATCATTACATTCACCTTTTTGTTATATCTTTATCACTCTCCATGGGCCAAGGCACACTTGGGGTCAATGTCATCACTCTGTGCCAGTCTGTGAATGTCAGTCTGTCTGTATTTAGGCCCATGTTTCATACAATTGGTGGTTTGTTTTGATAACTATATTTGGTACATAGGGATAACCTAGCAATACAAATGTGACATGACTTCGGTGACCTTTGACCTCAAATATAAATATTTGTCCATAACTCAGTAACCACAAGTGCTACACCCTTCATGTATAGTATGATGGGATACCTTACGATTCCACATATTGTACCTCATTAATTATGTGCATATCTAATTTTGAGCAAGCCAATAGAGCCAGAGGTCTGATTTTTGATATATAGGGATAACTATAGGAGAGAATTTTTTTGACAAATGTAATGTGACCTCGGTGCCCTTTGACCTCAAATATACATATTTGTCCATAACTCAGTAACCACAAGTGCTACCCCTTCATATCTGGTATGATTGGACACCTTATGATGCCACATATTGTAGCTCATTAATTATGCACATATCTCATTCTGAGCAAGCCAATAGAGCTGGATGTCTGATTTTTGGTATATAGGGATAACTATAGGAGAGAAATTTTTGACCAAATGTCATGTGACCTTGATGACCTTTTACCTAAATATATGTTTATGTCAATAAATAACTAACTGCAAGTGCTATGTCCTTTGTATTTAGTAGGATGGGAGACCTTATGACAACACATGCTTTACCTCATTAATTTTGCACACATCTAATTCTGGGCAAGTGAATAGAGCTAGAGGTCTGATTTTTTGGCATATAGGGATTAATTAGCAATATAATTTTTTTTTCAAAATGTCATGTAACCTCAATGACCTTTGACCTTGATTATACATATATATGCATATCTCAGTAACCACAAGTTCTATACCCTCCAATTTTGATAGGATATTAGACCTTAAGATGTCACATCTTGTACCTCATTTATTATGCGCATATGTATTTCTTGGCTGGCCAATACTGCTAGAGGTCTGATCTTTTTTCCCAATTTAGAACCATAACTTAGACATGCCTCATGTGTTTTCAAATTGGGAACAACGACATAGACCTATTTGCCCATAGATCTCAACATATACACTCCAGTGATACTTCTTAATGACCACATTTCCCTGCCCCATCAAGACTAATACTCCTATTACAAGTGGGGACTGTCATTGTCAATGACTTGTTTAGTTAATGGTTGTATCACAGTATACGATATTTCTAATTCTGTATTTTTTCCATTTTATATTCTGAATAATACATTAAACATATTTCACTGTCTCCAGTACATTTCATTTAAGTATTTCACTTCATGCACTTTATCCCTTCACACATGTTCAAATAACTGACCAGAGCACAAACACTAAATAGTCCAGGATGGGAGCTACAGTGTCATTGACGCTATTTTTTTAAATAGCGGGCAAATATTCATTATATCGGCGATTTCATCACTTTGTAGATCTGAGTAAGTCCGACTTCCTAAGTTCGACACCAGCTTCGAAAAACAGACGACACTATATAGATTTGTCAAATCGCGAATAAATATTTTCTGATACATATCGGAGATTTCGCAACCTTAAAGATCTGGCCAAGCTCGACTTACACGGTAACACATACAATCAGTCAATCATTCCGTATCATTCACGAACCAAAAATTAATTTTAAGCGACTGATACAGAAAACTCTGTTTTAGAAACGTAGCGTTGAAGGATCGCAGGGTCACTCAGTCTCTCCAATCCAGTTCGGGGTCTGTACAAGCACAGTGACTCCCTCCGCTGAATCATACACAAAACGCAAACAACCAAGATATGAACGATGTTTTGAGATGCTTTCTAATTATTACATATCTTGGACAGGTTCAAATTAGTATGGTTTGATTTCAGTCAGGGAAAAGTAATACTCGATGTCAGAAATATCGCTGTCCGAACTTTCCATGTCGTCTTACGAACGCGCTGAACTGTTCACAGTAATCCTCCAGCTGCAAGCTACAATCGTCTGTATCGCCGATGACGTCACGCACGCTTCTCCCATGAGCCCTTTCGCGCCCATGGAATTCCGGGCTCATTTCCATAAATGTCGTCTACTTCAAGTTCTCTTTTCGTCGTGACGTAGTCGTCAGCGCGTGCAATTATGTTGCAAATTTGAGCTGCATTTTACTCAAGGGTGATTTTGGAAGGGATAAACTGTCAAAGTCGCTGGACTTAGGTTTCCCTTTAACCCTTCAAGTGCCAAAGTCAGTTTTTGTTGCATTTAAACAAATATATCCCAGTCAATTTTTTAAAGATTTTTGCCAAACTTTTGATAAGAAATTGTAGCTGATGAAATGTGATGACCATTTGTTCAAAAAAATCAAAAAAAAATTACAGAAAAATTCACAAAAATTGGTAAAATGTTGCACTAAAATTCTGGTGGGAAAAGTTACAGCACTCAAAGGTTTAAAATTATCGTTTGAAGTTTTGCCTGTGACTGTATGAGGACACACTTGTGTAATGTGTTGAAAAAAAGAACTTCATAAGCATGTCTCATGTACTGTTAGTGGAAAAGGGTATTTATGACATAAACTGATTTCTGTACTGTTTGTGAAAATGTATCGAGACGTGCGAGTATATATAGCCTGGCAATAATATAAATAGGACATTTTATATCGTATCTACTAAAATAAATTATGGCATTTTACTTACATGATAATGCATGAGCCCTTCAAAGAGGTGTTACCTGTGATTGAAATGAAATTTGCTAGAAAGTCTTTATGTATGCCTTCAAATGTCCTCAGAAAAGTTTGTTAATGTGTTTAGGGTGTGATTGTCTTGACTTTTACACCAGCTCTTTGTACTTGTAAACCTGACATTGAACGTTTTTGAATACCGACGTAACAATAGTATCAAACACTTGTCATCTTACACATTTGCTATGTATTGTACAGCTATATGTACTGGACAGACTGGGGAGATCAGCCTCACATTCGCAAAGGTCACATGGACGGAGGCCGCAGTGACATCATAATTGACGACAACATCCACTGGCCCAATGGCATCATCATTGACCACCAGACTCAGAGACTGTACTGGACTGATGCTTACTTTGACCGCATTGAGACAGCAAACTTAGATGGTTCAGGAAGACAGGTCTTGTTGAATGAAGACATCCCACATCCATATGCTATTGGTGTATATAAGGTGAGAAAACTTCCAAATTTTTCTTGTGAAAGTTTAGGGAGTACAAATGGTAACAATGGCATAAAAATGCCAAAATGAAATGCAAATATTTCAAAATGATTCATCCATACAGTTTTCAAGGATAATCTTTTGTCATAAACAGTCCTTGGCAAATATTAAAATCATAGCAAAGACTGTGGGCATTGCCTTGAATTACAAAACAATTATTTTAAATGATTTAGTAAACAGTTGTGTAACTCTCAGATTGGTAACCCGTGACATGTTACCCACCAGATACTTACTCTAGCCCAGCCCCAACTGTTTCCTGTGCAGAAATGTTAAGGGAGATTCACATTATGATCTAATGACAAACTAGGATAGTAACCTCAGACATTTACTCAATGAACATAAACCCTAACCCTGGCCCTTAACCCTACTCTCACGCACTACTCACCAACCCTTGTCCCTAAGACTTGTACCAAACACTAGTCTCAAACCCTATTCACTAACCCTTTGTCCCTAAGTGTAGTTGTCCACACTGGTCCCATGTCCCTCGCTCTAGTCTCTTATCATAGTCTCATACCCTAGACTTGGTTCAAGTCAGTGAATTTTAAAATAATAAAATCATTTATAATTGTTTCTCTTGTGTCTCTCCTATTTCGTACAAACCTATCCGGAATTTGGCAGCTCACGCCAGGTTTTCCCGGCGATTGAATGCGTCACGTTTGAGTCTGCGCAGTAGTGAGTTAGTTTCTGCCGGATTCACCGACTTGGACTTCTTGCAAAGTACAGGCGGTGAGACGGACTGTGTACACAGTGACGTAAGCAAATACAAAATGATTGACAGCCCCCGCCGTTATTCTGGCCAATAAGAAGAACGCATACTAATAAACCTCTGCATGCATTAAAACGTTCGTTGTCATCTCCGTGCAAAGATAGACATCGAGTACGTTTTATATCTGGGCGAATAGGCCTAATGGCATCAAGTTCGTACATCAACCGCGTTTTACAACTGATCGGTCGACCATCGCTAATCATGCGAGATTACCAAAGAAAGCTTGTTGAGAGTTACATTGAGGGAAAAGATGTGTTCGTCTGCGCACCAACCGGCAGCGGAAAATCACTGACATACGAAGTCGCCCCACATGTTGTTTTGATTTCCATCGCTTTGGGCACGTAAGAGAACAGGCTACAACTGTAAGGACGGTGTCTTTTTCCATCCTTGAATAACCGGCGACGATATTCGCATTTTTCGACATGGGCCCCACAAACAACAAAGATATTTTTACGCGTTTTCGGTGATACACCAGAGGTCGTGCTGACTTTTGTGGGAGAGATCGCACTCGACATTTTGTCAACAACGCCATGTGAGTTTTATGCACGTTCATTAGGGTCAATTGGTAACTCCTCCCAATGTGTAAAATTTAGTGATGTCACCTTATGAATAATATATGAGTAAAGAAAACGTCATCTCATGAATAATTGATAGCAACGCAGATCGCGCAAGAAAGCCAAGTCTGTGATTCCGGGTGAAACTCCACTATATAGCGTTCACTCCACTCATGGCGTTCACCCTACTCATCACATCCACTCAAGCGCGCGTTTCACATGAAAGCAGAATACAAATCATTGCGTTCACTCCAGTCAAACATTCACAAATCACAGACTTGAACCAAGTCTACCTTTATCTAGTCATTAACCAAAACCCAACTATTGGTTAGAAATGTTTAGGTGGAAAGCAGAGAGTAAATATTTACACAAGTCAAATATTTAAATAAAAAAGATGATTATTGTCCGTAAAACTTTTACCATGACCATTACTAGTTGTATTAGTGCCAGCTTACTGGTAATAAATTTCCATCATTTTTCAAATGATTTTGTCTTTTCTGTGCTTGTTTAATCAGAATCATATTTATTGGGATGACTGGTACAAGAAGGCCATACTGAGAGCCAACAAGTATGATGGCAGTGGAAAAACCACCGTTGTGGATAATCTATACTCAGTGATGGATCTGAAAATATTGGCACAGTCTTCACAAAGAGGTAGGAACAGAACAGAATTGCCATGTCACCATAATCCTTTCCGTGTTCACGCAGTTCTAGATACCGTAAAAACCCGATCAATTCGACCAGAAAAAAATAATTACGATTTCAAAATCGTCGATTTATTAGGAAATTAAAACTGCCGAAATAATTTAGTGGTCGAATTAATTGGAACGACGAGGATGAAATTTACGCGAGACATGTTTGCCATGTTGAGACTGCTTCAAAGCATGGACTGTGAATTTTTTGAGGTCGACAAATTAGGTAACAAAAAACCTCAAACACACCTGGGTGTCACATCAAAATCAAAGTGGCCGCGATTACAGACGGAGCGATCTGTGACACTGCCACCGGCCGCTCGACGGACGACGCGTAAGTTGACATCGTGTGCCAGCCCTTGGAAATATATAGTAACTCCCTGACAGGCAGATGAGATAGTCTAATGGCGTTTGATGCATTGAAAGTTTGTAAAAATAATAAAAATGACATCACCGATCATAAGAAACGTGGTGTTGAAGATAATAGTTTTTAAGAGAAGACTATGATGACCATATTTCTGTAAGTATTGTCTAACTTTGGAAAACCAACATCTGAAGATTTACTTCAACCAACACTTTTATATTTATTCTACTCTTATTATAAGATTAGTCGAATTTCTGGAAAGTAGGTGTACATTTTCGATGTCTGTGTATCGTCTATACCGAAGTCATATCCGAAACAGTATAATCAAATCGCGACAGCGTAAACCTCTCTCTCTCCCTCTCCGGTATTTCGATATTTTATATTGTCGACATTTATATATAAGTCTGAAGTTTCAGGTCACTGCTCAATGCAAGTAGTTGATGTCAATTTTCCGTATCGGGCATGGTCTCTATCGTCTCTCAAATCGTTAGTTTTTTCCTGTTATATTCGATATCAGACTCAAAACACAACGTGAACATGCTGATAATATATTGCATATTTCGTATCGAAAACCGGTAAAGTTCGTAACTGGTGACATGTCACGGCCTGGAGAAAGTGTATCACCATCGATCGAATGTCCGTGACGCTTTTGCTGCCAAATTGACATAAGACATATTGCACAGGGAACTTCGCGGTATGGCAATTATATGAATTTTGCCGTGAAGAAAAATCTGTGACTTTAAACTGGCCGTACAACTAACAGTAAACATGGCGGAGCAATGATACCGACTTCAGAGACTTCGATTTTGTTTTCATTGCGACCGCTGGTGAGAGCGAGTCGTCCGGTGGAATTTTTTCCCACTGGCTATTTGGCTTTGAATTTTCAATTGCCCTCATGTGCTAAAAACAAGACGGGCGTTCGCTGTGAATCAATAAGCCTTTTGAATATGAAAAAATCGGACATCTGAACCTCAACTCGCAGCTTGAAAGTTGTTCTCCGAATCAGGACAGGGACATCGGTGAGGCCGGATTTCACGTAGCTCTGGAAACCGACGGCTCGTTCGTTGTAAGAAAGCGTGCGATGTACGTCACATGCTCTCTTGGGCCTTGGGATTTCGCCGTATCGCCTCTACAGACTACACCGTCTATTACCAAACCATGCTAACAAACACACGATAGTTCAGTAACATATTAATCTACCGATCATCGACCGTCGAACACTTCAAAAACAATGGTCGTGGTCACGGATTCAAGGACGTTCACATGAAGACACGATCAATAAGTGGCGCGCAGAAAATTTTTTACTGGTTTAGAACTTCTAAAATAACTTGTAATCTGTATATCTTCGCACATCGAACCGATATTGTATACCTATCACCGTCGAAGTTTATGTCTTTCACTGTCGAGTTCTTTTATCCAAAACACATATCCAGAGAGTCCCACAGAGCAGTCAAATGAAAGGATAATTGCTTCAAACAATGAAATTGCACGAAAGAATGAAAATCAACAGCACATCCTGGACGTGATTTAAAACAACAGCGCTTGTGAATAGGACTATTCTATTTGAGTAACGGGGATGGAAAGCACAGAACTGTAAAAGTACTGGAAAAACGTGCCATTTTTCTCGCAATTTTAGCAACTGTAACGACCCTTTATTCTTTACTAATACCTTTCCATAATTGAATTAAACTAGGTTTAGGGCTTATACACAAAGTGTACACTGATGTACAGAACTTTAAAAAAGTACTCTGCTGGGAACGAGCAGGGGTTTACACGCTAATGGGCGCAGTAAAACAATGGGCACGTCCATAGGTTCAAGGACGTTCACGGCGTAAAATTGCTTAGACTTGTTTAATATCTGGTCATCGGTTGTACTGCTACCTGTGAATCGAAACGACAAGTGTAGGCCTATAGCTTTGAAATTTTATGGGAGAGAGACACCACGACTGAGATCGGCAGTAAGCACAACAAACTATTCCGAATTGTGCGTCCGTGTTTAATACAGACATCTCTCGTAGGTGATTCTGGTTCTCAATCGAATCAAAAGTCCAACATTTACAACATTGACATAAAAATGTCTGAAAACTTTTGTTTTATTCAACCAACTGATTCATCTCCTTTGATATCCCCTAAGCTACATGTAAACAGTCCGGAAAGACTGACATCGATGTCTCCCGGGCCCCCATGCAGTATGGCCGTACGTGTCCAAATATTTCAGTGTTATACATTTTCTTGTCCTTCTCTTTCTTTCTGAGCCAGTGTCATTATTGTGAACACGGCTAATAAATAAATAATAATATTTCTTAAACGTTTGCAAAATATCTCGTCAACCGGGCGCATGGGCTGCGTCTTTGTACGTTGGTCAAAACTAATGACACTGTAGGTCAGGATATCACATCGGTCAAAGTAGATTGAATAAGGAAGACGAAAATGCTTTCATCGATTGACAAAAATGAGAAGGAACGAGTCAGTAAATATCGAACCATAAAGGGGAGATCGAGACTGCCATCCCCCATGATTAATCAACTGGGAACAAAATGTAGATATTTCAATCGACAGACTTACACAACCAGAGACAGCACTTTATTCAGCTTTAAAATAAGTCATCGCCTTTCCTATAATAATACCCCGTTTGCGTTTCGATCTACTCTGCTCTGTCCCCAATCGGCATGGCTGTCCGGGTTTCGCCTGCCGTCGGCGTACTGACTGATACATGGTTATTTCTTCAGGGATCTTTTCATCGTTTGGCATAAAATACAGCATCTCTTTTGGTGCACAAGGCAAATCAACGTTTAGAAGGAAAGTCACAGGAGGTTAGGATATTATATAGGTGAAATTAGAATGGAATATTGAAGATGAAAAGACTTATCGGTCGACAAAAATTGCCAGAAACCGAGAATTGAGATTGTCTATGATTTATTAATTGGGTACAAAAATATTCGATTGAGTCATTAAAACAGCCAGAAAGAGCAATTTCTTCAGCTTGAAAAAATAAGTCGTCGTCTTACTCTTTCCTTGACACTGTCCCCATTTGCATTTGAAAATATTACTCTGTTCCCCGGGCTCTGTTCCCAGTCGGTAAGAACGCACGGCGCGGCGGCGGCGGCCGTACTTACTGACATGTAACATCGATTTTCCTCAGCAATTTTTTCAGCGTTCGCAAAAGATTTCGCAAACTCGTCCTTTTAGTGCACGGGGCACATCTGTCTATGTGTTTTAGGAACAAGCAACATGTGGTTTAGAACATAATATCTGTCCAATTAGGAAGGGATATTGATTCACACACAGAAAGAGTCTGTAAATTTCAATCGACACGGGATGGTAAGAATTCGGAAAAGACAATAAGAAAGGGAGAAAGTAGGTAATTTATTCTTACTTCTTCGATATTAAGGTGAGAAAATAGTGACAAAACCAGAGACTAGAGGGTTGGTACTTCACACACGCTGAAACTTCACGCAGATTTCGAAAGAGGGCGACTGAGATCCAGCTCACTATAAATCACTGAGGTTTCATACTCAGCGAAAATAATCATGTGACCCAATGAAAACCAATCTGAAAGCCGTTTACAAAGCCCTTTGTTGTTCTCATTTCTGCCTTTTTGTCTGACCCGTGGTTCATCGTATTCGTAACGGTGGTTTTCGATGTCTTGAAATATCGTTCATTCACCAACTGAAGGAAGTTTTTGAAGGGTATGTAATTCGGTCGAATTAATAGAGATCGAGAAAGTCCAAATTTTAGTCGGTGGTCGATTTGAAAGGGCCCAAATAAAATTATGTTTGGTGAAAAAAATGGGTGGTCGAATTAATAGGGTGGTCGAATTGATCGGGTTTTTCACGGTACCCTCACCTTGACGCCTTAGGTACAGGAATTATACAAATAAACGCAATGAGTCCCAGTGCCTATATTTTACTTTATTTTCTGAAGTCCCCAAACAGAATTAGGTCAAGATTTCTCCGTGTTGTCACACAAACAACTGTACCTGTTGGTGCAATATGACCACATTTTTTACATATGGTGTACATTGTTCAAATAATGACACGCGTGTGTCCTATCTGATGTTTTTGTTGACAACTGAATTTTGTCTGGAATATAATTCATTTGTTTATAACAGGACTTCATATTGTACTCAATGGGTTGTGATTACAGGGCTAATGATTTGCATTTCAGCAAAAATTAAGATCTTTCAAGAAGAACAAAACGATAATGTTGTCTTGTGTAACAAAAGAATGAAAATATAAACAAACGTTGGGCTGGTGTTTCTACAATGTAAAGTATTGCAAGGTGACAACCCAGTGCAAATATGGTTATTGGTAAAGCTACATCTATTAAATCTGAATCTGATATGAATCCACTTCTTATTCAGGGAAAAATCCATGTTCAAGTGACGGCAACTCTAACGGGCAATGCAGTCAACTTTGTTTGGTCAAGCCTACTGATAACGGTGGTATCTCCAGATCATGTCGTTGTGACAACGCCACCAGGACAGTGACACGCCCTGACCAATCTGAGATGTGTGAATGTCCATCAAGAGAACGCATGGTGAATGGTAGCTGTATCACTTCAGCAGGTGTGTGGTTCAGTCAACCCTTTCACCTCCATTTCCCTGTCAAGAGGTCCAAATTTACAATAGAAAACAATGGGATTGGGTCAAACCATGGTGGTGAAAGGGTTAAATATCCATGTCATTTGCGTAGAAAATAGCCAGCTTACTGTGGAAATTTTTGAATGCATCAGACTCTGCTCTGGGTAACAGTCCACCTAAGTTTCTAAGGAAAAGTACATGCTCCGGACCATGGGAGGTTGCACAGATAATACAGGAAGGCTGTATTGTCTCTGCATACGATATCCAAAGTTCAGGGCTTGTAGATTAATCAGTATTAACTTGGAACAGAAACAAACTCAACATCTTATGTTTTTGAAGTCAACTGGAGAGTCAAATTATTGACAGTTACTGTCTGCAGACTAAACAATTTTGACCTTTTTACTATCATGGTTTGTCCCAAACAATTGTTATCAATGGTGGATATGAACCTGGTTATAGGAAGTAGGGGGGAGGGGTTGATTGAAGTTAGATGTGTCCATTGGTCCATAGAATTATGATGAAACTTTTGTTATCTAGTCAGTAAGACTTAGCTCCACACACATCACTTAAAATACCAGTATGGCCTTGATATATGGTTCGGCTGGTTATGTTCAAGTTAGTCATACTTGTCATAAGGTTAGCTATTGTCTGTATATATACCAGTATGTGTTTTGTATGTATCCTAGGCTCCAACTGCTCCAATGATGAGTTCACATGCAGCAATGAACACTGTATTCCTCATCGCTGGAGATGTGATCGTGACAATGATTGCGGTGATAATTCAGATGAAGTAGATTGCCGTAAGTACTGCATCTCATTTCATTGCAACAGTACAGTGCTTTATAATGTTCAACGCAATGCCACAAATTTCTCTGGACATGGAATGACAACATGTTTTCAGGAAATGAAATGCTCTGATAAAATGATCTGAACATAATGTGAGAACTCAAATTATTAATGTATTCCAGTCACATAGTTTAATTTCTTGTACTGTAATGAGTTCAGATCTTGCCATGTGAACACTTGGTTTCACACAGAGTGTCTCTAAGTTCTGTTACTCAACTCTTTTGTACACATTGATATCCATAGAAGAAACGCAGGGTTTACTAATCCTATCAGTTTACTCTTGTTTGAAAAATCTTTAGACTTTTCATACCTGTCTGAGTCCACCTCTTTGTCTGCACACGATGTCGTTTTCCCTAATGTTTGCTCCTCCTTGTGGTTATCCCTAATGTTTGCTCCGCATGGTTGTCCCTAATGTTTGCTTCTCCCTTGGTTGTCCCTGTTTGCTCCTCTCTGTGGTTGTCCCTAATGTTTGCTCCTCCCTGTGGTTGTCCCTAATGATTGCGCGTCCCTGTGGTTGTCCCTAATTTTCCACCCTCCCAATGGTCGTTCCTAATGTTTGGTTCTCCCTGTGGTTCATTTTCATCAGCCTATCAAACCTGTGGTCCAGAACAGTTCACATGTGACAATGGTCGCTGTATCCCTCCACAATGGAAATGTGATTTTGACAATGATTGTTACGATTGGTCAGATGAGAGAGGCTGTGGTGAGTATTTTCATCATTCATTCTTCCTCATAGATGTATAGCTACTGACCCAGTAGCTCTAAGTCATGACGCCTTTTTTTAACATTGTTGTTTTTCATGTCCACAACAGTTAAATTCTTATTCGACTCCCTAAAGCATGTTGAGATACAGTATTCAGCTTGTCAACTCATGTGTAGACTGTATTGTCATTGTTGACAAGTGAATTCTGGTCTGGACAAGAATTCAAATATAAATAGTGCATTTTATAGATATAGATACTTTGTTGACAAGCTAACTAATAGGTGTTTTATCATGCTTTAAGGATCAGAATGAGAAACTAAAGTTGATGTATATAAACAACTACAATGTCCCTTCAAAGTGCCAGTAACGGTATCTTTTATTGACTTTTTACTGCTTATTGCTTTGCTATATTACTCACAGCAAATCAAGGGATAATTTGTAATGTGTGACATTCACAACTCTTAGCAACTGTAATCCTTTCACATGATAGAGTATCATATGTATTTGTCATATTGGCTCCCTGCAACCTGTGGTAACAGCGCCAATGACTGTAAACCCTTCAATAGGTTGGCGGAAGATTCAGCCTTTTCAACTTCAGCCATGATTTTCAAGCTATGTAATAAAGTAGATGAGAGAGTTAAAGACTTTTGACTCCACATTGTAACCCCCTGCACAGCTAATAATAGTTTGTGACAATATCATAGGGTAAAACCACACTAAATAAGAGAGAAAAGCGGTATTTTTGCTCTAACATCCAAATTTCTACTCATAAAATTAAAATAGAATGTGCCTTTAAAGTAAAGAACTAACTTTTCCTCAAACTTTCCCTAAAGAAGCTTTCAACCATTATCCTACCAAATCAGGTATAAAAATCAGGGTTTATCATGCACAGTTTGGTACTGAAGAAACAAATTACCTAAGATTTACCACTATTTGAAATTCAGAATGGCTAGCATCCCTGTTAGCTCAGTGGGGATGATTAAATATGTTGGTTTTCAAAAAAACTAAGTGAAAATTTATTTGCTCCAAAGGCTTAAAAATGAGCCCCTACAATGGTACTGTAGACCAGAAAAGTACTGAAAAATGACGAGTCCATATTCCAAGATTTCATTGACTCTGAGAGGCATTTTAACTTCAGAATGGCTAGCATTTATCATGATGCATGCCACTGTAAAATTGTTATAAGTATTTTATACACATTTTGTAGGAAGGTCTCCAATATTCCTCGGAATCTTACAGATATCATTTTATTTAACTTCACAGATTATCCTACCTGTCAACCAGGACAGTTTACCTGTACAAACAGAAGGTGTATTCCAGAGAGATGGCGTTGTGATTACGATGATGATTGCCATGACATGTCAGATGAGGTGGATTGTTCCTACCGAACCAGTTAGTGCCTTATCATCTTATATCTTTCATCATTATGAACTACTTTACTTGAAAACAAGCAGTATTTTCTCTAGGGCGTGATTGAATCCATTATCCAATCAAAAATCCCCCTTTTAAATAATTACAAATGTGGGTGACATGCCACCTTTATACAATGAGGTTTGAGATAATGATTTACACAGAGTATGTATGGTAGCATTTCACTTCTTGATTACTGTCTTTGATGTAATATCATACAGTTGATGTAATACACCTTATGTAGCCACAGTAAAGTGATACAAGCTTTCTGTCCGTAGGAGGATGTGATACAGGTGAGAGTATGCCTCCAGATTACAAAACTATGTCGGCGCTGAAGTTGAACGCTGTGTGAATGTTTTCTGTAGGTTTCTGATTTAGTCAACATTTACAAGATGAAAAAAAAAGATATTTGTAGACAACTACTGAATTGATGGTTTATGGTTCATCTTAGACATACATATTATGGGATATGTCAATGATTGACGCTATTTTTGAATAACTCAGACAGACCGTTCACGCTCTTATTGTGTTTCTTTGAACAGCGCCTGTGTCGTCTTGTTCCGCCAATCAGTTTCAATGTACCAATGGTCAGTGTATTCCATCGTACTGGCATTGTGATGGTGGCCAAGACTGTGATGATGGCTCTGATGAAGGACCCTCCTGTCGTAAGTAGTACATATCATGTTCACCCCTATTGTAGAAGTCTGAGTGGTTCATCCCCCTTCCTTCACAATTCAGTGGACACAACCATGAGCCACCATACAGGAGATTCAAGATAGAATGTAGAAGTACTATAGCTCGATCCCATTTAGTGCTGTATTTGCTACAGCATGGTTCTTTTCCAAGCAAAGTAAGAACTCTTTACAGGGACGTAGTGTTTGAAAGAGTTTAAAAAGTGGTCTAACACTGATGGATGAAATATATGGATATCTGTCCAATGTCTAGCATCAGTCTGTATCTATGTAGAAAGTCTGTGGCTCTCTATGGGTTACTTCCACAATCACAAGCATATACAATCACAAATGTCTGTATTTTCATTGAAGGAAGTTTGTGATAATTGATATTGATATCCTGTATCACTTGCCTGACAGCTACACTGAGTTGTTCATCATACCAGTTTAGCTGCAGAAATGGAAATTGTATCTTCAGTTCCTGGCAGTGTGATGGAGAGGATGATTGCGGTGATAACAGCGATGAAACTGGTTGTGGTGAGTCTATCTTTGACCTGGTGAAAATCAAAGTCATCTGTCATTGTTCTGCTCAGTTAATCACAAATTTTGAAATAAAGATGTCTCTTTCTCATTATTTTTTAGTCCCCTGGACAAGGTCCGGGGGGAATTATGGTTTGGGTTCCGTCTGTCCGTCCATCCGTCCGTCCGTCCACGCAGATATCTTAGACATGGCTGAGCCAATTCCTTTGAAACTTGGTACAAGGATAATACACTATAGCATACATATGCACGTCCATTGTTTTGGGTATGGCATGCATAATTAGTGCTAATTTGCATAATTAGTGATTTTTGAAAAAAAGCTCTGTTTCTTAAGAGACTGCACCAAGTTTGATGAAACTTTGTACACATGTTGGTCACACACAGCTCTAATAGCACATAAAGACATTTGTCAGTATTGTGTCAATTAATTGCTAATTTGCATAAATTATGAATTTTCATAATTCCACTAATATTTTGATAAATACTGACTCAATTTTAATGAAACTTCTTAAGATGTATAGGTACCAGAGTTGTAACTTTGTGCAAAGGCGTTCGGCAAGATCATGTCAATTAATAGCTAATTTGCATATTTGATGAATTTTGGTTACTAGGGTGCTATGTCAAGAAATATCCACTCAAATTTGATGAAACATGGTACAGAGCTGTAACAGTATGCACAGACAGTTAGCAGGATTATGTCATTTAATTGCTAATTTGCTTAATTTATGAATTTCTCTAATAAAGGAAATATGATGAAACCCTGTACTGATGTTGATCTCAAAGTGTTTGTGGTAGTATGCAAAGACATTAATCATATCATGTCAATTAATTGCGTATTGCATATATAATGAATTTTCATAATTAGGCTGATACGTCAAGAAATACTTCTTCAGATTGTTAAAACTTGGTATAGGTGTTGAGTTCATCTTGCTTTAAGTGTGTATAAGTACATTTATCAGTATCATGTTAATTAATTTCTAATTTGCATATTTGTGTGATACGTCCAGAAATCCTGCATCAAATTATTTGCATCTAGCACTGTAATTTCCACAATGATATTTTATTTTGGCATAGGGGAAATGAATGCCATTTGCCGGCAGCTCTAATAAACAGATAAACATAACAAAATACAGAGAAAAACATTTGCAAGTCAGCAATTCCAAAACGACTTTGTGGTCTCATCAAATGTATTCATGTATCTGGTAATTTGAGAAATAAGTAAAAAAAGGAGTTGACAGTTGTAGTTGTAAGAACTGAGCAAATAATCATTAATTAAAGATAAAGAATTTATGATGATTTGATAAAATATCAGGGCATGATAGAAACTTTTCGTGTACTTTTCTAAAGATGTTAGTCACAGGGAATGTGTCATGTGTATTTTGTTCAGAGTGAAGGTTGATAACCAAAGATAAAGATTGTTACAGCAATTTATTAAGGATTGTTACGTCATGTTGTGTGTTTGGTTTATCATTGTAGTGACATCAACGACAGTGCAGCCAACACGTCCTACAGGGAGTTGTAATATGTGGCAGTTCTCCTGCTTTAACGGTAATTGTATCAGCTACTGGTGGAAATGTGATAATGTGATGACTGCGGAGACAACTCGGATGAGTATGACTGCGGTGAGTATGAAAACTTCAACTCTTACAAAGTCAAGTTTTGCTGCCTCAACAAAATATAGCCCAGTCAATTTTTTCAGATTGCCAAAATTTTGATACAACACTGTAGCCAATAAAACTTAATGTACATTGTCCAAGAATATTCCAAAAATGACAGAAAAATTCATAAACATTGGTAAAATGTGGCACTTAAATTTTGGTGGGAAAAATAACAGCACTCAGAATGTTAATAAGTTTCAATGCATTTCTTGCAGGGATGTAGAAAATAGCCAGAAGCTGTTAAAAATACTTGGCTATCATTAAGATTTTGCCAGCTGTGAAAAATTTTAGTTTTGACCTTTTTACCACCATGCTTCAGCCCAAACCCATTGTAATAAATGGTGAGTGTGGACCTGTTTACAGGGAATTTGGTGAACAGGTTAAGTAGGAATCAGGACATTTTACGCAAACGTAATGTGCTGACATTCAACTTGTAAACAGCAATACTTTTATTTTTGCCACCTGTAATTGAAATTGTCTACATCCCTTGGTTTTACATTTAAATGATGACAGCAAACCACAAAAGCAGCATTTTATGATATCAGTCTGTTAAACCCATGGTTACCTATGACCTCATGCAAATGTCACAGAATAGAATTGTGATATTCAAATTGATGTTCAACAAAACAAAAAGGGTGAAAATTTCACTCATATTGCTTTGAAATGCTGTTTTCCCATCTCTCATACAGCTTTGAAATACAATATATACAGCTTCATATAGGTTTACTTCTCATTAGCTCCATTCTTCAAAAATATGCTTCTCTGGAACTTATAGTCCTGTGACAATCACATTTGATATCTAGAATTATTGATATGATCTTAATTTAGTTTTTCACAAATGATGATGAAATTTCCATTTGTACATTTTGTGGGATACTTATTATTATTATTATTATTATTAGGGTTTCGAGACCACGGGTCCGAAACCCTCTAGTAATCGTTCCGTTTTTTATTATTATTAGGGTTTCGACACCATGGGTGCGAAACCCTCTTGTAATCGTTCTGTTTTTTATTATTATTATTATTATTCTTCTTCTTCTGTCGCGCTTTTGCAACTACCACGCGAACACCGTTGCACCTAGAGACTTCATATTTGGTACACAGGTACAACTCAGCAAAAGTAATTTTTTTGTCACATGACCATAACAAAAGGTCACGTGACCTTTCGACCATTTTGATAATAAACTTTAAAATTGAGCTCATTTGCATAACAAATGATAAATCAAAATTCTGCTCCAGTCACTTTTTAGACCTTATAGCCTTGCTCCTTCATGCCAAATATCAAGGTCACAGGATTTGCCAATTTTGAGAAGAAGATTTTTAAAGTATTATTTTTCTGATTTTTCAGTGACCTTTGACCTCCCTATAGATTTACAAATGCTCATTATAGGCTAGCCAATAGATCTAGGAGTCTGGTTCTTTTTCGACTTAGACGATCATTGGCTGTTAATGTTCACCGAAATATTTTGGGTCAGGTCACGTGACCTTTACCTCATTAATTATGCGCATATCTATTCTAGGCTAACCAATAGGGCTAGAGATCCCAATTTTGGTACATAGGGACTACTATGGGATAGAAATCTATTGCAAATATGTCACGTGACCAGACCTCATTAATTATGCGCATATCTAATTTTAGGCTAACCAATAGGGCTAGAGATCCAAATTTGGTACACAGGGACTACTATGGTATAGAAATCTATTGCAAACATGTCACGTGACAAGACCTCATTAATTATGCGCATATCTAATTCTGAGCCAGCCAATAGAGCTAGAGGTCTGATTTTTGGTATATAGGGATAACTTAGCATTACAATTTTTTTGACAAAATGTCATGTGACCTCGATGACCTTTGACCTTAAATATACCTATATGTCCACAACTTGATAACCACAAGTGCTACAGACTTCATATGTGGTATGATGGGAGACCTAATGACACTGCATCCTGTACTTCATTAATTATGCGCACAATCTAATTTTTTTTGCTCTTAATGCTGCTACTTGTGTCGAAACCCGGTCATCGCTGCTTGCAGCTATATTATTAGGGTTCGACACCATGGGTGCGAAACCCTCTTGTAATCGTTCTGTTTTTTATTATTATTATTATTCTTCTTCTTCTTCTTCTTCTTCTTCTTCTTCCGCCTTTCTTTTGCAACTACCACGCGAACACTGTTGCACCTAGAGACTTCATATTTGGTACACAGGTACAACTCACCAAAAGTAATTTTTTTGTCACATGATCATAACAAAAGGTCATGTGACCTTTCGGCCATTTTGAAAATAAACTTTAAAATTGACCTCATTTGCATAAAAATTAACCAATCAAAATTCTGTCCTAAATTTTTTTAGACCATAGGGTAAGGCCCCTTCATGCCAAATATCAAGGTAACAGGTCTTGCCGATTTTGAGAAGAAGATTTTTAAAGTATTATTTTTCATATTTTTCGGTGACCTTTGACCTCCCTATAGATTTACAAATGCCCATTATAGGCTAGCCAATAGAGCTAGGAGTCTGGTTCTTTTTCGACATAGACGATCATTGGCTGTTAATGTTCTCCGAAATATTTTGGGTCAGGTCACGTGACCTTGACCTCATTAATTATGCGCATATCTAATTCTAGGCTAACCAATAGGGCTAGAGATCCGAATTTTGGTACACAGGGACTACTATGGGATAGAAATCTATTGCAAATATGTCACGTGACCAGACCTCATTAATTATGCGCATATCTAATTCTAGGCTAACCAATAGGGCTAGAGATCCGAATTTTGGTACACAGGGACTACTATGGGATAGAAATCTATTGCAAATATGTCACGTGACCAGACCTCATTAATTATGCGCATATCTAATTCTAGGCTAACAAATAGGGCTAGAGATCCGAATTTTGGTACACAGGGACTACTATGGGATAGAAATCTATTGCAAATATGTCACGTGACCAGACCTCATTATTTATGCGCATATCTAATTCTAGGCTAGCCAATAGGGCTAGAGATCCCAATTTTGGTACTTAGGGACTACTATGGGATAGCAATCTATTGCAAATATGTCACGTGACCAGACCTCATTAATTATGCGCATATCTAATTCTGAGCCAGCCAATTGAGCTGGAGGTCTGATTTTTGGTATATAGGGATAACTTAGCATTACAATTTTTTTGACAAAATGTTATGTGACCTCCATGACCTTTGACCTTGAATATACGTATATGTCCATAACTCAGTAACCACAAGTGGTACACCCTTCATATTTGGTATGATGGGCGACCTTATGACATCACATCCTGTACCTCATTAATTATGCGCATATCTAATTCTGAGCCAGCCTATAGAGCTAGAGGTCTGATTTTTGGTATATAGGGATAACTTGGCAGTACAATTTTTTTGACAAAATGTCACGTGACCTTCATGACCTTTGACCTTATATATACATATATGGGCATGACTAAGTAACCCCAAGTGCTAGACCCTTCATATTTGGTATGATGGGAGACCTTATGTCACCACATCCTGTACCTAATTAATTATGCGCATATCTAATTCTGCGCCAGCCAAAAGAGCTAGAGGTCTGATTTTTGGTATATAGGGATAGCTTAGCAATAAAAATTTTTTGACAAAATGTCATGTGACCTCGATGACCTTTGACCTTAAATATACCTATATGTCCACAACTTGATAACCACAAGTGGTACACCCTTCATATTTGGTATGATGGGAGACCTAATGACACTGCATCCTGTACTTCATTAATTATGTGCATAATCTAATTTTCTTTTGTCTTAATGCTGCTACTTGTGTCGAAACCCGGTCATCGCTGCTTGCAGCTATATTTATTATTATTATTATTCTTTTTCTTCTTCTTCCGTCCTCTAAATGCAACTGCCACGCGAACACTGTTGCACCTAGAGACTTCAAATTTGGCACATAGGTAAAACTCCTCACAAGTAATTTTTTGATCACATGACCATAACAATGGGTCACGTGACCTGGCAGCCATATTGAAATTAAACTTTCAACTTGGCTTAATTTGCATAAAAATAAACCAATCAAAATTCTGTTAGATATTTTTGTAGACCATAGGGCTAGGCTTCTTCATGCCAAATTTCAAGGTCATAGGCCCTGCCGATTTTGAGAAGAAGATTTTTAAAGTATTATTTTTCACATTTGTCTGTGACCTTTGACCTCCCCTATAGATTTACAAATGCCCATCACAGGCTAGCCAATAGAGCTAGGAGTCTGGTTCTTTTTCGACATAGACGATCATTGGCTGCTAATGTTCACCGAAATATTTTGGGTCAGGTCACGTGACCTTGACCTCATTAATTATGCGCATATCTAATTCTAGGCTATCCAATAGGGCTAGAGATCCAAATTTTGGTACACAGGGACTACTATGGGATAGAAATCTATTGCAAATATGTCACGTGACCAGACCTCATTAATTATGCGCATATCTAATTCTAGGCTAACCAATAGGGCTAGAGATCCGAATTTTGGTACACAGGGACTACTATGGGATAGAAATCTATTGCAAATATGTCACGTGACCAGACCTCATTAATTATGCGCATATCTAATTCTAGGCTAACCAATAGGGCTAGAGATCCGAATTTTGGTACACAGGGACTACTATGGGATAGAAATCTATTGCAAATATGTCACGTGACCTTGACCTCATTAATTATGCGCATATCTAATTCTAGGCTAACCAATAGGGCTAGAGATCCAAATTTTGGTACACAGGGACTACTATGGGATAGAAATCTATTGCAAATATGTCACGTGACCAGACCTCATTAATTATGCGCATATCTAATTCTAGGCTAACCAATAGGGCTAGAGATCCGAATTTTGGTACACAGGGACTACTATGGGGATAGAAATCAATTGTCAATATGTCACGTGACCAGACCTCATTAATTATGCGCATATCTAATTCTAGGCTAACCAATAGGGCTAGAGATCCGAATTTTGGTACACAGGGACTACTATGGGATAGAAATCTATTGCAAATATGTCACGTGACCTTGACCTCATTAATTATGCGCATATCTAATTCTAGGCTAACCAATAGGGCTTGAGATCCGAATTTTGGTACACAGGGATTACTATGGGATAGAAATCTATTGCAAATATGTCAAGTGACCAGACCTCATTAATTATGCGCATATCTAATTCTAGGCTAACCAATAGGGCTAGAGATCCAAATTTTGGTACACAGGGACTACTATGGGATAGAAATCTATTGCAAATATGTCAGGTGACCAGACCTCATTAATTATGCGTATATCTAATTCTAGGCTAACCAATAGGGCTAGAGATCCGAATTTTGGTACACAGGGACTACTATGGGATAGAAATCTCTTGCAAATATGTCACGTGACCAGACCTCATTAATTATGCACATATCTAATTCTAGGCTAACCAATAGGGCTAGAGATCTGAATTTTGGTACACAGGGACTACCATGGAATAGAAACTATTGTCAATATGTCAGGTGACCAGACCTCATTAATTATGCACATATCTAATTCTAGGCTAACCAATAGGACTAGAGATCCGAATTTTGGTACACAGATAGTAGTTTGGGATAGAAATCAATTGTCAATATGTCACATGACCAGACTCATTAATTATGTGCATATCTAATTCTAGGCTAACCAATAGGGCTAGAGATCTGAATTTTGGTACACAGGGACTACTATGGGATAGAAATCAATTGTCAATATGTCACGTGACCAGACCTCATTAATTATGCGCATATCTAATTCTAGGCTAACCAATAGGGCTAGAGATCCGAATTTTGGTACACAGGCAGTACTACGGGATAGATTCAATTGTCAATATGGAACATGACAAGACCTCATTAATTATGCACATATATAATTCCAGGCTAAGGTGATAGAGCTAGAGGTCTGATTTTTGGTATAAAGGGATAACTATGACATTGAATTCTTTTAACAAATGTCACATCACCTCGACTACTTTTGACCTCGATTTCACAAATACTACCATAGCCTCCCATCTTTTTGCATATGTATTTCTCTATTGCCCCTGTTGACCGAGATGTCTCGAAACCCGGTTGATTGCTGCTTTGCAGCTATATTTCATATCGTTATTATTATTACAAGTTTAGGGGCTATAAGTATTATATAGAAATGTAAAAAACAATTCATTGAAGCTCTGGGACTTCTGAAAAAAAAAATTGTTACTCCTGAATGGTTGCCATGGAAACATCTCACATTAAAATGAGTGTGATTTTATTTGGTGTGCTAACCAGAAAACCCCTTATTATCAATTTTTTACATCAATTAATAGTTCTTTAATAGGAATTAGGGAAAAAGTAACATTTTCAATCCCAAAATAGTTACTATGGCAACTCGAAACATTAAAATAAGTCTGACATTTGTGTTCTCTGACCCGAACTTCCCCACTAAATAATTTTCATATCAATCAAAGTAACTTTTCAAGGGATATTAGAAAAACTGAAAATTTTCAACACCTAAAATGGTTACCATGGAAACATGGGGCAGTGAAATCGATATCATATTTGGTCTTTTCGACCCAAAATACCCTTATGGTGAAATTTTCACGGAAATTGAACCTATTATTATTGGTGTTATTATTCTATATAATACTTTATTAATTATTATTATTATCACAATTAGCCTTTAGCTAAAGGCTCTGATCACACAGTGTAGAGATGCAATAAAAATATACAATATATACATAGTTTATGCATATCCAAATTTTTTTGGGTTTTATCATTTTTTGTAACACCATTGTTTTGTCAAACAACAGTTTCCTGACAATTTTGAAATTCGTTACATAACATCTTAGGGAAGCCCAATTAAGAGATGTTTGAATATGTACAAATGTGCATATTTCTTAGGGGAACAAAGAGGTTTTTTTCAGCTGCTGGGTCACTTGTCTTCTTATTATAGAAATAACCGACGACAGGCTGACCATTAACGTTTATGTATGGGCAAGGGCAAGAGGAAAGCCAAAAATTAATGGGCCAGGCTTGCCGAGCCCGTTAATTTGGCTTTCCTCTCGCCCGCGCCGATAAATAAATGTTAATGGTCAGCACGGAGTCTGTTATTTCCATTATATTATCAACGAACACCAAAAAACCATCAAAATTTACGAAAATTTCCTGTGCTAACGACAAAGGGGCGCCAGAACCTGACAGTGAGTAGTGCGCGCTGCCAAAATTTTGCAAATCTGGAAATTTTTTTTAAAAAAAGCGTCTAAACTTGGCCCACAAATGCTCCACCTTATTTTGTGGTTGATTATGAAATTTGTACAAATCACAATTTTTGTTTTAGCTGTAAAGTTATTATGTTTACGACATTATTCATATTCATGGGCATGAAAACAAGCCATTACTGTGTATTTGTGCGCAGTCACATGGTTCAGCTCAACCAATCAAAACACAATGGACCGGGCATGGTAATACCGGTATAATAATGATTATTTTAACCAAGAGTTCATGAAATTTGTTGACAGATGGATCCACAACAACAACAGAGCGTTACCCTTTGTATACAACCATACAGCCATGCCGATACGACCAGTTTCAGTGTGGTCGGTATGCTAGGGAACACTGCATACCCCGTAGCTGGGTGTGTGATATGTATGATGACTGTGGTGACAATAGTGATGAGTGGGGATGCCCAAGTGAGTATCTCGTACTGTAACAATTAAGATACCATGTACAACTATTATCAGAACACACTCATTTGACCTCTCTTGTCAGTTACTTGTACAGACTCACTTTGAATAGGATTGATCACGATTTCAGGCTTGTTACTAAATATAGCTGCACGCGCGACATCAGACAACACTGTCTAAAAGTTGGATAAACTTTGTTGTTGCATGCGCGGCTGCTTTAGCAGCTTGCAGTCGGAGCCATAAATTTATATGAATTGGTGTGACTTTGAGTAGCCATTGTAACACCAGCAGCTTTCATTTTCGTCTTTATGCGGAAAATGCAGACAAACAATATGCATATTACTGAGAGAGAAAAATGATGTCATTTGCAATCAGTGCTATTGTGTGGTGTAAATAAAACTAAAATTTTCTCATTTGTGCGGATTCAAGGTAGAATGTGCCTCAAAAGTGAAAGCTTAACCCTTTCACCCCCAGTTCCCTGTATACAGGTCCAAGATCACCATTGATAACAATGGGTTTGGGTGGAACCATGGTGGTGAAAGGGTTAAACTTTTTATTCAAAACTTTCCAGCTATAAACCCTCAACAGTTTTCATACCACATCGAGAATAAAAATCATGGGGTCACTGTAAAAGTTTAGTGCTTAAGAAACAAATTTCCGAACATTTAAAGATATTTGAAATTCAAAGTGGTCACCCTCCCTTTGTTAACTCTATGAGGAAAAATAAAATTTTTGACTTTTTCGAAATGCTGAGACACTGGACATTTTTCTTCCCACAAGCGCTTCAAAATGAGCTGCCACAAGTGGTAGATCAGAAAAGAATTGTAAAAATTTGAGTCCAAATATCCGTCCCAGTGCATTCTATCATAGGTTTAACCTATGGAGTTAACATTGGATATAGTGGCCGGTCTGATATTCAAATAGTAGTAAATTCCAGTTAGTTCTCCTATTCAAAAATGTGCACACTTCTTTCTTCTTTGTTAAAAATGAACACTGTAAAGTTTCTATGAGAAAAGCTGAAGCAAAAATATGAATTTCCCGTTTTTAGTCAGATATTACCATAAAGATATTTTTTTCAATCACTTGACATCATACACACTCTAGAGTACTTTATTACACACCCAGCATCGTTGTCTGTCTGTGATAATGACTTTGATTTCTTAATCAAATCTGAAAACAGCTAACTACTACACGACAGTGGCGCCCACTCAAATGTGCGGGTATCCAAACTATCGTTGCTGGGATGGCAGTTGTATTCCACCATGGTATCGCTGCAATAGAGTCAGAGACTGCAGGGATGGAGATGACGAGCAGAATTGTCGCTATTGTAAGTTGTGAAGTGGCATATTTTGTCACTCAATGTCACACAACATTCATGGTGCATTAACTCATACAAATCACACATGCCCCATTACTGCACCCTATTTGCCAGTGAGAAGCCTGCTAGAACCAGAAATGGAGTTTTGAAAGGAATTACTTTTTTGTCCATGGGATTTATATACATTACAGCATCCATCCTGTGTCCTTTCTCACTGAAATCTAAGATATGGCCAAGATGATTTCTTTCAGACTTGGCGCACCACACCCATATGCACATTGTTTCATTTTATTGATTGGTGCTACCAAATAATTTGGCCATCAGGCGACCATTATGTGAGTCAGATCACATGAAATCCTTCAGTGATAAGACATCAGTATACAGAAACTTTGACAAAGTTGTTATAATAGATAATACTGATTTGTGTACCGGTATAAGCATTTACAACCTCACAGTCCTTTAGCCATCATACAGATCTGGGTTATCTTATGTACGACTAGCACTCACTGGAGCGCAGTGTTTTGGACACTACCATTATCTATATTTTCACAAATGTAGATACCAGTACAAGGGCACCACCAGTAACTATGTCGTATTGTAACCGTGACCAGTGGCAGTGCAGGAGTGGAGAGTGTATCTACACCAATACAAATGTAATGGCCACAAAGACTGTCTGGATGGCTCTGATGAAAAAGGCTGCTGTAAGTATATCACATCCTGAAAAATGGAATCGTCCAGTCATACAAGCGAAGGACCACTACTTTTTAATACGGACTGAAAGTGGAATATTCAAATTTAATGCGGACAGTGTGTTGACTTTTTATCCCTAAAGTCTCTTTCTTGGAAACGCAAGTTTCTCTACCCCCCATGATGTCATGACAATTATCATAACGGATGATGTCTGTTTATGGTGTCCAATCCATGCCAAAATAACTGCTTTCTATTTTACTATTCTGGGCTCGAAATTAGCGGTAGTCCATCGTCCACAGACTCCCAACTTTTCTCTCGGCCTACCAAAGTCCTGGAAATGATAGCCCTGATGGACTACCAAAGCATGGGACCTGAAATTCAGTCAGTACTAAGCATACCATGTCCAGTCTGTCACTTTCGGATGAGCTATTACAGTCCTGTTTCCTTGGGTGTTAAAGGTGTGCAATATTCACATCAAATGACTAGAAAATTCACTTTATGAGCAGAATCTAGAAAATAGCCTTTTCTTGTCTGGTTAAAGAAAAAAGATATCTCTGAACACTGTTCTCCCTGAATAAGGTAACAGGGCCCTCTTGTGAAGTTTGAGCTCCCTTGCCATAAATGTTAGGGATTTATTTTTTTTTTAAATAAACCAATAAAACTTACGAGAAAAAAAGTTGAGTGGGATTGACAAGCAGTATGCAAGCGTGTGAGTTGATCATGCAGGCTGCAAATGTAATTCTTATCAATCTTGCAAATTTCATGAGTTTGTGATGTCATCCGAGATCATAAGCCCATGTGCAAACTTTTCGATGACAGCCATGTTTGCATGACATCCACACGGGCCGTGACGTTAGCGAACCTACTTAGCTGAATAAACATGCCAAGGAGAGTGAGGGTCATAACCTAGGACAGTGTAGTATACTGAAGTTTTCAAGGAGGTTAGAATTTCGCTTGGATTATTCCCTCCCAAGGCTAAATGACCAATTATAAGGGCTCGGCCTGGACATGTATTAGGCTGAGAACACGTAAGTGTTTATGTATTTCGACTTGGTTAATGTATGTCGCTATTTTTTCATTTTCAAAAAATGTAATCTTCATTGAAATCAGTGAACTGAAATAAAAGTTTTGGAATACTGTCTCAGATTCCTTTTCTTTGAAATTTTTATGCAAAAAAAATCTGAAAAAATACTCCCGAAGTGTCACCAAATAACACCATTTTAATCGCCATTTTTCAAAAGCTCCAATGGCAGGAGGAGGGACAACCCCCTCCTGACCTCCCCCGCGACTGCTTGTGCAGTCGCTAGTAGTGCTTCACACCACATCTTTGTTCTCTTGTAAAAAAAATCCTTGGGAGAACACTGCTGAACTAAAATATGTATGGGCTACCAGTCATTGTCACTGGGCTACCAACTTCAGAAAATTTTAGCCCAAGTGGACTACCAGGGAAAAAAGTTAATTTCAAGCCCTGCTAATCTGAATTCAATTTTACAACTAGACTGTCTATGTCTCTTTCAACATTCTCTTGTACATTCTACTATTCAACCTGTTACTTCATCATTTTAGTTTCACCATTCAACATTATACTTCACAGTTAGTTATTCTTAATCATTACATTATTATTACATAGTTTGTTGAAATTCGGTTACAATTCATTATTTCAAGAGAAATGTTTGATTATTGATGACATTTCAGTGTCCACAACAGTTGATTATTCCTGGCCATAACAATTGAGTATTCCTGTCCATTATAGTTGAGTATTCCTGTCCATAACAATTAAATATTCCTGTCCATAATGGTTGATTATTCCTGTCCATAACAATTAAATATTCCTGTCCATAACAATTGAGTATTCCTGTCCATAACAATTAAATATTCCTGTCCATAACAATTAAATATTCCTGTCCATAACAATTAAATATTCCTGTCCATAACAATTGAGTATTCCTGTCCATACTATTCCTGTCCATAACAATAAATATTCCTGTCCATAACAATTAAATATTCCTGTCCATAACAATAAATATTCCTGTCCATAACAATTAAATATTCCTGTCCATAACAATTAAATATTCCTGTCCATAACAATTAAATATTCCTGTCCATAACAATAAATATTCCTGTCCATAACAATTAAATATTCCTGTCCATAATAGTTGATTATTCCTGTCTCCACAGCCACAGACTATCAAGTACGCCACCTTCAAGTATCAGCTTTAAGTTATAAGTCAGTAATGGTGTCATGGATAAAGCCGGAAGAGTTACCCAAGTTCCCTTTTGGCTATGTACTGTCCTGGCAGTGAGTGTTGTTAACATTTATTCTTTCATATCATGATATTTGTTAGTATTGCAGCACCAAATTGCCACCCTTTTGTCTGTCCCTTTTTTAGCTTTCAATGTGTGTCTTTATCCATCTACATTGCTGCAGTTTTTTCAGCTTACAGAAATTTAAAGGGCCTATGACATGATTTCCAAAGTTTTTATTTTTTGCCTCCAAAAACTCAGCTAGGGGACGAGTGGTTCCAAATCAGAGTCAGATTCTGACTCTGAAGGACAAAGCGCGAGTGCATTGAAAGCAATGGAATTCTCGGGACAGATTTGAAAGTACGATGAGGCTACGTTTCATTTCTTTGTATGAAATAAGACAGTATCAGTCTCAGTTTGAACTTTTCACGGTTGAATTTATTTTATAAAAAGTGGAGCAATCCCGCGCCTTAGTATTTCGATTCAATGCATTGCATGTTGTAGCTGCAGTACAGTACTCTCAGTGTGCAGTTTTCAGACGACCTCAGTTTTTGGACATTCAATCACATGCTGTTCGTCGGACTCACTTCGCTCCGTAATGATAGCGTTTTACAAGTTGTGCGACCTCATATTAAGTGAAGTGATACTGCTGTCCCGTTTTGGACAGTTTGTTTAGTAGAAGCTATTTCGGGCTATACAAATTTGGCAAAGTTAGCCAGACCATACGATAAAAGGTGCCGAAAGCAACACACAGAGACAGCCCATATGTCCGGTAGGTAAGCGCCAAACACGTCAAAATATGGTTATGTCGTCTATTAAATGTAACTAATTATCACAAAATATTTACATTCAGTTTTTAAACACATCGAAAATGAAAATTAGGGTTTTGAAGTTTCAAATTATCAACATTTAGCCCCTACTCGCTTTCCAAATACGACGTCTGACTACTGCAATCATAGCAGTCCGATTACTACGCACTCAACACGGGGTCAAAAATTTTGCAACTTGACCCCTATATACCACTTCCATCGTGTTAACACTTTGACGATAAACACAAAAGGTATGGCAATAAGAATTCGTAGTGCTCGTCATTTATGAAATGGCTTTGGTTGGGCAAAATTCAGTACCCTTTCCGAAAACTATCACTCTGAGTGTAGCTGTGTTGGACGTCGACCTTTGACAGAACTATCATTTCCTTGGAGCACGAGACAAATGATGCAATCGACTCATGTTCCCGTGCATTTTCAGAGCAAACGAATCCTGCAAAAAGTGATGCGTTAGGCCTATTTTGTACATGTTTTGATGAAGAAAAACAAAGAGAGCTTGTCGCCGCACTGTCGGGTCGCCATTTTGAATCGCCGTCTTCACCATATTCACAATTGTGTAGAGACGGGAAGCGTCCTGGCGCAAGTGTTTCCCGATGAAATTTCCCGTATTTGGCACGAAAGCATAGTACACCTAATCAGATAGCCTGACAAGTCATTTTAATTTCAGTCATTTTAATTTACATGATCGGCAAGGCGATCGGCCGTACGCCGTATGTGACCGTTGGTAATATCCTGAAAAGACCATGTCACTATAGCAAACTAAAACATTTAGGCACTAATGCTCACGATGTTCTCTCGTGCGCTGCGCGCTGGGTGTACGTTCTGAGCAAAGGAAGCCCTTGCCTCACACACTTACGGACATGAGATTGCCAAGGTGTGAAAGACTGTTTGTCCGTGTTAAGATAAGTCATCGGCTCAATTTCGAAAAGCAGAAAAAAGTCGAACAAGTTTGGCTAGGGGTACACGCCCACCCGTAACTTTTACTTGCATTTTATCTGGACAAGGGGGCGATACGCAATGCAAGACAGTGACGTAGGCTAACTTCAAGACCCAAAGAGTGATTTTACGTTTGGTTGTAAGGGGCATGTCATAGGCCCTTTAAATATGAAGTAATCACATGGTTTTGTGATTATTATAATTATGTTCATAGAATTCATTAGACATCAAGGTCCTGTATGCGTCTTTTTGTGGGCAAAATATTACAGATGTTAGTAAAGTAAGAATTACTAGTTTAATTTAACAAATAAAGAATTTGTTTCACAGCTAGACCATTTCAGACTTAATATACTATAGATCATTTGTATATTACTCAGTTGTATTGCTACTCATGTTAAAAACACAGCGGTATTGACTCAAGTACCCAGTTGAATGAAATTCCAAATGAAGGGCTAGCAGGTATAACTATGGATCAAATTGATGAGCCAAATGTAAAGACTACAGTTGATGTGGGTAGATGCCATGTTGACAGCCAAATAGCGAGTGTTTTGATATGCTTTGGGGAGCAGAACAAGGACTTGCAACAGCCGGACAGCCAAGGGTTCATTTGCATGTAATTATAGAGAATTCTGTTTCAAATGTGACGACCAGTACAGCGCAGTCATTCTGACAGTTGAATTTGGCCAAAAAACATGGTCATTTTCCTCACGTCATTTCCGAAGGTTTTGCAGGTTGTACATTGTTGATTTCTTACGAGTCTAGGGTTAGTATACTGTAGAGGCATACCAAAGTGGTTTTTTTTATGAAAATTTGGTAGGATTTTCTGTTGTTTGTAAAATTGGAGGTTGTTGTTTTGATCTTGCTCAACCACCTCAACTTTAATTTTTAAACTGAACATTGTGCAAAAATTATACTCTAAAATTTTGACATACAATAAAAAAGAATACTTCGATGAGTATGTGCCAAAAGTTTGAAGTCCGCCCGACGATCACAGAATATTTTGTGATTTTTTGAAAAACATAATCTTGGTTGCTAAATAGCATGGCTGCTGAGTGCAATATTTATGTACAGTAGAAATGCAAGAAATTGCAATGCTTGGATATCACTACACACATGTTTTTATGGGAAGCCATTCCCACGTTGGCAGTTGTACTTTGCTGATCATACTGAAGTTCAGAGGAACTGTTCAAGTAGGCCCGTTCAGCCTAGGCAGTCTACCACTATACACATTGTAGGCAAAGTGCCCTGTTCTGCTCATACTCCGTGAGTGTTCAATATTAGGCTAGATCCAACAAATAGTTACAGCTAGGCTGTGTGCAGATCAGACTTTAGCAGTTTCTTATGTTCAATCGTTTTCAGCAAACTTTGGAGAACAGTTTTTGACTTATTTCACACTGTCAACAAAGTTTAAACACACAACCATTAACACATTATTTTCTGTCGATTAATATCGGGCCACTGTAACAGGAAGTGTACATGTACAAATTTGTTTCAGCCATGTCTGACCAAGCTGTTTTGAAATATGCCAAATGTTGTCATATGCGTCGACTTTGGGTAAAGTTAATTGCTTTTCTTGTACCGAAGGCATTTCTAAGTGAGAGATTTGAAATTAAAAGTAAGAAAAATGAATAAAGAAATATAAACACTTGTGTAGATAAAGAAGCACAGGGTTTGAAGTGAAAAAAATTGAGGCAGGAAAAAAGGCTGGTTTTAGACATTTGTTTTTCAAAAAATAAGGCTTAACTTCCAAGATATGTAAAAATCAGTAACTAAAATAAAAAACCAGATCAAAAGAATATTCTGTCCCTGCATATCACAATTAGCAATTAATTTTCCGTATTATTTGATGCACCATGCACTTGGACCATGGGTGGTTTCACTTAGAGAAATACTCCCACAAACTCCGCGCAGAGCAGTGACCTACTCTTCATAGAGGTCACATAATGACATATTTGTGGGGTCAAAGGGCACTTTATGCAGCTCTACAGCGGAAGTCAAACTTCAATTTTTCAAACTGATCATTGTGTAAGGATTAAAAAGTCTAGAATATGATCCAATATAAGTATAAGGTAAAAGCTATCCCCAGTGAAAGTTACAATGTAAAAAAAATTGATTTTTCAGCAGATGGTCAGTCGAGTGGTGCAAGAACACTATGTTTGATATCCTCTAGTGTTTGTAAAAAATCGTCATTTCCAGTAATTGCCAGAGGAAACCTAAGTTAGATATCTCAATTAATTTTTGTTGGTTGAATGCAAAGTGACAGATCACAATACGCTTTAAGCATTGCCATAAAAAATCTGTGCACATTCTCTGCACGGCGCCTGTATTCAAATATTAACAGTCTGCACTCTTGATGGTATGTTGCATGCAAATGAACCTTTGCCTATCTGGCTTGCAATTGTCCAGTAAAGAAAATCGTCAAAACTTACAGCTATTTGACCTGGGAACAGAATGGAAAAATGGATTTTGAACATGTGTACGAACAACGATATCTTTCTTTGAACTTATGGTGAATAGTTCAATCAACCAGCCTAGGACATCGACAAATAGTATCGTAAAGTTTGCAGAGTAAGTAATTAGCAATTATCTTTTCCATACAGTGATCTAAATGATCCCTCTTCAAGCTCTAACACAACAGTGTCCCCAGATGTAGGTGATCCTTCAGAAGTTGTCCTGGACACATTGAAAGCTGGTGTCACTTATGTCTTCCAAGTGTCAGTAAAGAATACTGTTACTGGTCAAATTTATCCAACCCTGGAGACTGTACAAAGGAGAACTTATGACGGACGTGAGTACTAAACACCAAATATTTTCGTCTTTTTCTGTCTTCTTTAACCTCTCTCAAGTGTGTAGAAATGTATGATCAACTTTGTAAGAATTTGCTGCTTCTTTTTTGCTTCATACTGGAAATTAGAACCTCTAACAGGGCCGGTAGATGTAACCTTTGATAATTTTGACACTCATAGTTTGTTTGCAAATCTTGATCCCCACAGTGTGTTAAGACACACTCTCTATAGCTTGTCAACACATCATATGTAACTGTGTAAAATACACAGTTATTTGTTTACATTTGAATTCTAGTCCAAACCGTAATTCACTTGTCAACAACAACAATACAGTCTATGCGTATACAGGCTGAGTTGACCAGCTGAATACTGTGTATTACAAAATGCCATAGGGAGTAGAACAAGAAACTGTAGTTGATAGTAAAAAAAACAAAAATCATGAAAAAATCATAAAAGTTTTAGCTACTAGATCTCTAATTTTGGATACTAACTTACCGATTGTTTTCAAGTCTTTGAACTTTTTCGTCTCTCTACAATACTTTCACTCATTTTTTGCCTTTGCAGTACCAAGTGCTCCAGGTGATTTTAGTCTCCATGGCAATCCAAAAATTGCTTTAGTTGAAGTAAAATGGCGAAGCCCCATCTTTCCCAATGGAACTTTGATAGGTTATGAGGTAAAACAAAATCATTCTCACATAATTTCTGTCCCAAGAATTTCCATCCTTAAAATTTTAAAAGCTAATGAAAATATCTTCAAGACAGCGATGATGTTTCTGTAATGTAGAAAAAGTACATGTGTACAGACACATCTATGCAAGTATGTATCAGTGTGTGTATTGAATTGGTTTGTATGTATAAAGTATGTCTACATCTTTGCATGTATGCCTACAGTGGGCGTAGATGTGTACATATATGCATGTGTGTGTGCATGTACATACATAGATACATATAAACATACATAGACAGTCGAGAAAGAGGATGGGAAGCTACTGCAAAGAACAAAAGAACTGTGAAGAAGCGACGAGCAATCTCTTTTGGAATAATTAGAATATGTGAATCGATTTTTGCATAATTATCAGCTGGGTGATAGCCGCTGCTTGACATCCGGTAGTTCGCAGTGAAAATACTTCATTGAACTTATTTTCAGAATAAAGTTGTCTTTCCGATTATAGTCTGATTTACTTATCCTAAAGATTAATTTATTCCTAAATGCAACAAAACATTGCTTTCCTTTTGAATGGGATTATTCTCTGCTACGAAAAAGTGCGTTTAGGACACACTGAAAGTAAGGCCAGCAAGTATGTTTCGCGAGATTTTACGTCAGTTGGATGGTAATTGGATTTGTTTATCAATAGGTATGCAAATCCAACATAATTTATTCCAGCATAGTTCGTTCAAAGGAAATACTGCGGCTTTCCATCCTTTTTCTTGACTGTCTATGATACATACATACATACATACATACATACATACATACGTACATACATACATACATACAACCATACACCCATACATACATACACACATACATACATACATACATACATACATACATACAACCATACATTCATTCATATATATATATATATATATATATATATATATATATATATATATATATATATATATTATATATATATATATATATATATATATATATATATATATATATATAGAAGAAACTTGGGTTGAAACACACTACCACACCTGGTTGTTAGGTTCCAAACGTATTTATTATAAATACGTTTGGAACCTAACAACCAGGTGTGGTAGTGTGTTTCAACCCAAGTTTCTTCTATCTTCACCCACTCCACACTCCACTGGGGATCACCTGAATTCCTACAGTTTCTTATATATATTATATATATATTATATATATATATATATATATATATATATATATATATATATATATATATATATATATATTTAAAAACTATCTACTGTTGATTGACCAATCAGAGTGCTCAATTCAGGGTGTTTTATTTACTCATAAAGCCTTGGTCACCAAATTCAGAAACGAATGACAGCGCCGTAGTAAAGTACTGTCCAATCAAAAGTGAACATGTTATATTCTGTAGACATTTGGTACGTTTTAATATTCAAATTTGGTAACACAGCGGAAACCAGTTGCAACACAAAATCTGCTGTGCCCTTGGGCATTTATATAATGTGCTCTAGGGCATTGAAAGGATGTTCCATTACATTGGAGGGCCATTCTCGCAGGCCAGAGCGATAATTTCAGCTCCGGTGACCTTCGCAAAAATCAAGCTCTGGCATATAACGCCGGGAAACTGCGGAAGTATGAATGGGGGTTAATTAATTATTCATGAGAACATATCATCAGAATTAGCCAATCACGAATACGTTTTACAAAGTCATGTCGGGTAGTAAGCTCCTCATTGTCTGTGTGTACACAATCGAGCTTTCAGGGCCTGAGATCCTCTGGTTCTGTTGCACCTCTTCCGATATATGTTGCATTAAATCCGACAGCTTTCAAAATTTTGACTGTTTTTCTGTCATGATCGAGAGCAACGGCGACACCATGTGAATACTATGGCTTCGATAGGTACACAGACTACGGCCATCAACGAACCCTACCCGGTCCCTCTGCAAGGTCGTCCCGGTACACTCAGTGTGACTATTTTCGGACGATCTCGGTTCGGACATTCAAAGACATGCTGTTCGTTGTACTCACTTTGCTCCGTATTGATAGCGTTTTACAATTCATGATACCGCATATTAAGTCAGGTGACGCTGCTGTCCCGTTTTGAATAGTTAGTTTTTTCGGTAGAAGCTATTTCGGGCGCTATAAAACTTCGCGAAGTTAACACACCGTACGATCTAAAGCAACACACAGAGACAGCCCATATCCGATGTAAGCACCATACACGTCGAAATATAGTTGCGTCGTCCATGGGTGAACGTAACTAATTTATCACAAAATCTTTACAAACAGTTTTCTCAACACATCGAAATTGAAAAACGAGGGTTTGAAGTTTCAAAATATCAATATTTAGCCCCTATAATCACATTCCAAATACGACGTCCGATTACTACGCACTCACCATGGAGTCAACAATTTGGCAACTTTGACCCCCCAAATACCACTTCCGTCCTGTTAACAGTTTTAGGATAAACACAATAAAGTTTCGAAGGGTATGGTAATAAGATTTCGTACTGCTCGTTATTTGTGAAACGGCTTTGGGCGAAATTCACCATACCCTGTCCGAAAATATTGTCACCAGGTCACACTGTACTGAGCGAGTGTACGCATAAGCTTATACGTGTTCGTACCCAGCTGAACTGCAAACCCATGGAACAGACTAAACCTCTCTTGATTTGATTCCGTTGTAAGCGTAACTTTTGTGATGAATTAATGAAACATAATCGGACTTGAACAACTACGCAATTTCCCGAGATCTGTGATTTCGGCAGTGTTGAGACGATCGGGAGCCTAGCGTACATTTGTGATTTGTATCGCGGAGCACCAGCTCGAATGAAAGGGCCCAATATACCATTCATACGTTTCTAGCTCCATGTATACCCACAGCACGATAAGAAAGCTTTCAGTGTGAACCTTAATGAAGAGATCGATACATAAACGTTTATACATAACTTGTGGTAAAGTAAATTTATGATCAATAGTTTTGACCAACGGGTTTTACACAGCGGTGTTGTTCTACGTCTGGTTCGGACACTGTGCATAGCGAGGCGTGGGGCCAGCTGCTCCAGTTATGCGATACCCTTCGATATAACGCCCGTGAAACACGATGGGCCGGACGGCCTGCCAGGCCATGCCTGGTAGCATACAGACTTGCCACCGCTGGTCCTTGTGCAAAGAAACCCATCTTTTCCTTGTAAAATAATTATCAATGGCGTCTTTTTGGTGTGAATAGAGCGGTTGAGTCCAAAAACATTAAACATTTACACATTGCGCGCTCTTCGTCGACAGTGAACGCTGCTGTGTGGTGGTAAGCACCAAGATCAGCTCTGTAACGGGCAATCTGATTGGCTCGTAGGTTTTTCCTCGACTATCATAGAGCCTTGCAGCAATGCGTGAACGCTAAACGTGGCCAGTGATACCACGGCCTTTCGGCGTTGGGTGATAAGACTCGCCGAAGAGGGCGTGGTTTACGACGATGTGGAGGGCTATTTCACAAATAAAGTTTTAATTCATATCCTAAACATGTTACATTGACAAAGGGGACGGTTGACGTAAACACATTGAAAACGAAAATATATCAGTTAGGGGCGATAGTTTTTAAGTCGGATAAAACCCTCGTACTCGGGCTCTTCTGGTATATAAAGTCCAACCCTACGATAAAATGTCTCGGCCTGCGGCCTCGACATTTTATCGTTGGGTTGGACTTTATATACCAGAAGAGCCCTTGTACTCGGGCTTTATCCTATACATATATATATATATATATATATATATATATATATATATATTATATATATATATATATATATATATATATATATATATCTGTGTGTGTGTGTGTGTGTGTGTTATACGTATGTACATACATAATACATATGTACATGTATTTTCAGTCATTTTATCAAGTGCTCAAGACTTCTGTCTACATTTAAAATTATATGTATTTTAGAACAATATTTTTTGTACCTTCCTGATAGATATTGTATAGGAAGGCCGGAGAATTTAATTTCATACCAAGACGTGTCATGGACCCAACTGCAACCAATACAACGATATATGTTGGACGTTATAGTTACTTCTTCCAGGTAACTTAAAGCTTTATTTGACATTCTCATGTAGAGCTATGCAGGTTTCTTAACCCAGTAGCTTAAGGGAAAATAGTTTAATTGTTTTACTGAAAACAGGACATTGAAAGGGTTGTCTGTCGTGATGACCATCTTGAGTCCAAAACACCTACAGAAGGCCATGGCAGATCCATTGATAATGGGTACAGTATTAACAGTTATACTGTTATTAACAGAGTTATTTTGCATGTAAGGTGTACTGTTACCTGTTCTAATTTTGTCACAGTTACCATGGAAAGAGAAAATCTAACCAATCACAGATTTTAAGCACCCTCACATGGGCATTTTGAATACCAAGGAATGCCCCTTTGACCATATATGGGCATATTTGGATTACAGGTGACTACACCTTTAAGCCATTGTGCAATGCTTGAGATTATTTTTGTAGCAAAGTACTCACTGTGTGTTATGTTTTACATAACATTCAGGAGGTAGTAGAGAAGGAGTCACAACTGAGATAATTACGTTTATTACTATTGTTCACCATTGGTTTAATCCCTTTATGTCCATTGTTTAAAACCCCTTTCCCGCCATCTGCGTTGCCGACGGTACCTTCACAACCGAACCGAGTGAAATTAACCTGGGTTTGCTAATGCGACTCAGTTTCTCCACAGTGTCATAACACATGCGCAAAGACTGTATTTGCGTAGCTTAGGTCAAGTGCGTCATGATAGTGTAAGAACCAACACGTTCCGTCCACGAAAAGTGAAGTTACAAGGAATTTAAGTTTTTCATTCTCAAAATCTTGGTAATTTTAACGTCGTTTTTTATATACTTTACATTCGATCGCAGGAACCTTTCCTTGTTAGAATGAAAGTTCTGATCACGAACTTTTCAATCATGTACTGAGTATGGTGCAGCGGACTGCAGCACTGCCGTGAGCGTGGGTTAAACTTGTAGCGTTTCCCGGGTGTTTATGACGCGACGCCAGCGACGCCATAGGCGACGCTGCGACGCTTTGTTTCAATGCATCGTACGAATTGTTTTTATATCGCGACCATTCATAAAAGTCATGGATGTAGCAGTTAAAAGCTATGCTTTCTTATTTAACCTTATCATTAATGCCAGTACAACATGATAAAACACGGCAAGAACCAAGAACTGGATTTGGAAAAGTTGGCGTGTCAACAATGCTGCTCTACGATGTTTGGCATTTTTTGTGATCGCAAGCTATCATCAACTCAGTCTCCGCGCCTTTGCAGATACAAAAGCTCCCTTCCTCAATTATCTGTTCCTCGACCTCTTTAACATTGTGTACATCAAAATCAGTGGAACGACTCGAACTTCCCGACGCGACGCTGGGACACGTGACGCCATGTTTGAAGATCTGTCAACTGCCGAGGGACGGCCGAAACACCCGAACGACCCGAACGAACTTAATCTTGTTTACTAAATCCGAGAAAACGCGTTCGCAAGTCCCGTTGGTGCTAATGGAGTAGTTTGTAAGGCAAACAGCGGCAAAACACATGGTCCCTTTGATCTCCGCCTAGTTGTGACTCCTTCTCTACTACCTCCATGGTTTTACATAACATATAACAGTTTGCTACTGTAGTACAATGACCAGGTTTTAGTACTCATTGTGTGTTATGTTTTACATAACATATAACAGTTTGCTACTGTAGTACAATGACCAGGTTTTAGTTTATCAGTTGGATGTATTCAACTTTATTTTCTCCACCACCCTACACAATTTACTCCTTGGTCCATGTGACTGTGTTTAGGTTGTATTTGACCGTCATCACATTAGGCCTGGAAGAGTTAATAAATACTCAGCTTTGACTGTACCTTGTCTTGGTTTAGAAAATAACAAATTGTTTACAGTATGCAATGTGATTGTTGACAGATGAATTTTAGTCCAGACTGGAAGTCAATTGTAAACATATACAGACCTTGTTGACAAACTGAACATTGGACATGTCTTGGGTATTATTTTGAGCAGAAGAAGAAACTGAAAAATACTAGAAATATGTGAAAATTCTGGCAATTGCAGTGCCTCAGAAGCTTGTTAACTTACGTTTTTGCCTAAATTTCATTATCACCATTATAAATAGCCAATCAGCCAAAATATAGTCCTTGTTTATGGCTCCTTAAGTTGCTGATTATTATTTAAATCTACCAGTCAGCTATGACCTTCCAAGCCGCTGCACAAGATGGAGCTTTCTTGTTTGATTTCTTTTCCCAGGTTGCAGCAATTACGCCAGCAGGGGTCGGTCAGTTTACTGAACTGAAGAACATCACAGTGACGCCTAGTAAGTTGCAATCTTATTTTTATTTTGCAGTACAGATATTATTGAAACTTTCTGCCACCATGTCCTAAGCACCACTAGTAAGATGAACAACCATGCATCACTTCATGCGTAATTTAAAACGATTTAATTTTTATGTTGATTTTGTGTCTGCCCAGATATCCCTGCATCACCGACTGATTTGACTGCTACTGGGAACAGCCAAGACCGCACTGCCCACCTGGAATGGAAGAAGCCAGACAGCAAAGTCAAGGTAGCTTACAAATCATTGAAAGTGAACTGTTTGTAGTGCTAAACATCAGTATTTCATCCAATGAAATACAAGATTAGAATTACATCACAAAGAAATTAGCATTTTATCCAATCAAATACAAGATTAGAATTACTTTGCAAATAGTTTAGTATTTCATCCAATGATATACAAGATTAAAATTACATCACAAATAAATTACCATTTTATCCAATCAAATACAAGATTAGAATTACTTTGCAAATAGTTTAGTATTTTATTCAGTGAAACACAAGATTTTAATTACATAGTAGATAAGTTAGCATTTCATCCAATGAAATACAAGATTAGAATTTCTTTGCAAATAATTACGTAGTAGATAAATTAGCATTTCATCCAATGAAACAAGATATGAAGGACATTTTAGAAAGCATTTCATTCATTGAAACACAGGATTTGAATTATATGGCACAAGACCACTAATTAATTTCCCATAGGCCACCACAGTAGCCTTTAGCTCGATTTTCCTATTTTAAAACATTCAGCGGCACGAATCCTCTTAACAGGTGTTAGGTCAATGTCAGCTGACTACAGATGAAATTTTTCATGTGGGCAAGTCCACGGAAATTTTGAGATAGTGGTGAAAATAGTGTCCTCAGTGGTGTTTTTGACAAAATTCAGGCTTATTGTCATGATTTCTATTAGCCCTGGAACTCATATTACCACAGAATGCTTCAGCCATTATTCACAACAGTCTGCATTTTGATTCAGGCAGAAAAATATCTTTACAAACATATTTGACATTAAAGTTCAAACTGAACAAGCATCCATGCAGGTATCAAAACTTCAAGGTCTGCACTATTTTTCTTCCAAACTATCTTCGTGGGTAACAAACCCGGAAGTGAATTAGTGGTCTTGTGCCATATGGCTAATACATTGGCATTTTATCAAATAAAATTGTAGAGCCAAGCAAGACTATCAATAAATAAGCATTTCATCCAATGGAATACAGGATTTGGCCTTAATATGGGAAGCAAAACACTGCAACATATTCCATCCTACTATAATCCACAACATAGTGTTTTATTTTCTTTTTTAGCTGTACTATATATATTATGCGTGGCCATATTCAGACGATACTGTCATAGGGGATGTGAAATGTTGTAACACAACACTTACAGAAACAACAGGTAGATGTAGACCCTTTTAACGCTTTTGTGTTTATAAACTGAGCTTCTTCGTTACCTAATAAGTCTTCATAGGTAACACGATTGGAACCAATTTGGGATAATTGGATCTTCATATTTTTCAAATTTCTCAAAAGTAACAGGTGCCCAAAAGCTCAATGTTGCAATAATACAATTACTCATAAAAAAGTGTATAACTTAAAAAGAAAAGAAGTTGAGGTTACATTTGCAGATTGACAGTACTTCGCCATCCAGTTATCCCAAATTAGTTCCTATTGTGTTATATATGCTCTGCAATACATGTATTCTATTGTCCATTACGTTACTGTTGAAGCGAATTTTTTTTTCTGTCATAAAGAAGGCTTTTTAATGTTGCTTTAATGAAGAATTTTGAAACATATTTTTTCCAAAATTTCATGAGAATAAATGTTTTTGTTTTATCCCTTCTCATCATAAAGTGAAGGACCTATCCCCAAGTGTGACTTACATATTCAAAGTGACGGCTTTCAACGACGACGGAGAGAGTTTACAGAGTGACCCAGCTAGTGTGACAATAGCAGGCGATCCGCTTCCCAGACCAACAAACCTAAACGCTACACCAACAGGATTTCATACCATTGAGCTCACATGGAGTATCAATGATACCTCCCATAACTGGGTAAGCTTTTATTCTGAAGGGCATATCTCAGAGCCCCATTAGCTGTTGCTGTAAAGCCACAATAGCTGCGAATTTCATGCATTATTTTCACGATTTTATTTTCAAACCAAAGTTTGTCTGTGTTAATGTGCTAACTGAATGGTGTGTACACAATTATCACTGCTCGCTGATTTTGACCATGCCTATGCACTTTAACATGTTAAATATTAAACGGGTGCTGCACTCATAATATGGTGCCCACATGGAAAAGTACAAAAATGCATATATGCAATATGCAGATTGACATTACTTCACCATCCAATTATTATATGCAATATATATATAATGTATTTCCTGCACATACACGTGTGATTATACAGGAAACAAGTATGATGCCATTTACTTGAATGCACAACACAATGGCTGACATTTTGTTGTTGTAATCTTTGTTTTCTATATCATATAATTAGTTTTTGAAAATGGTTTGAAATCTAAAATGATGTTAAAACCTTTTAATTTACATGCCACTTTCGACACTTTGTACACTTTTTCGGTGTTTAATGGGGTCTTATTCAAAGAAAACTTGCAAAACTTAGGATATTTAATACAGTTTATTACACATTCACAGTTATTGTGGCTTTAACCCTTTGAGCACTGTATTTTTTCTCCAAAAATGTCAGGGCAACATTTTACCAATTTTTATGAATTTTTCTGTAATTTTTACCAAGATTTTGCAGCAAATAGACATAAATTTTTATGGGCTACACTTTTTGACCAAAATTTTGGTAAATATAAGAAAAAATATTGTCTAGATCTGAAAGAAATTGTTGCAGGCAACAAATATCGACTTTGGCACTCAAAGGGTTAAACCCATTGAGTGCTAACATTCCTTGATGGTAATCACCTTTATAAAATATAACACCATTTTTTTTTTTCAGATCAAGACAAGAGTTTTCAGACTTTTCCCAAAATTTTGATCAAATACTGTCGGCAATTAACACTTGTGTCCACTTGTGGTCCCAAATTATCAAAAAAGTTACAGAAAGATTCATAAAAATTGATATAATGTTGCACCATGATTTTTGAGGGAAAAATTACACCACACATAGGCTGAATAGGGTCTTGTTCTGTCTGCTAAAGAGAATGTATTGTTCTAATTGCAAGTTAAGTTTAAAAGTTGTGTTTTTTCAGAATGATTTTTGATTGGTTTGTTTTCTTGCGTGTGCAGATGTATGGAATCTACTACAGCAAGAGTGGCCATTACTTGACAGAACCTAAGGAGATTGTGAATGATACCAAGGCTACAGTGCCTGGTTTGGAGTCTGATGTATTGTATATATTCCAAGTTGGTGTTGTTGGACCTGTCGGTAAAGGACCACAAAGTATTCCCTGTGTAGGGGCGACCCAATTTGGTACGTAACTAGCTCTTGTCATACTCCATCTTGAATTCTCCAATATATTGAAAGCAGTCGGCTGTACCAAAGTAAAGAGTGTCAAAGCATACTTGATCGTCAATGATTTTGTCTGATAAACATTCAGACAAAGGATCAAGAATACTCACTATGCATTGGTTGTGTTCCTCTCCACCAAGTCCTACATAGTTCATTTGATTTCAAATGGTATATTCCTGATGACATAAAACAGAAAGCAAATTGTTTCAACTGATTTAGAATTCAATGGGAAACAAATGTTTGCAAAGTGTTCAATAGATAAGTACACATTGAGAGTAATAAATGTAACACCATAGTAAGAAATACACCTCTTATTAGTGGTATGTGCCTCTAAGATGAAAGACAGACTTTTGCTCAAACTTTCCACTTTGAAATTTTCAACTTTTCTCTCACCAAAAACGTAGGGTCAAAAAAAAGATGTAGAGAAACAAATTGTACCTAGCATTTACCAATTTCTGAAATTCAAAATTTCTGCCATTCTAGTACTTACCTTCTGGGGAAAAATAAATTTGTGATACTCAGAAATCTACGACTGGGAAAATCTTTCATACACCAAGAGCTTTAAAATGAGCCCCCATCAGAAAAGAATTGTAAAAGTTTTAGAGTCCAAATATCTGTCCCCTGAGGCGCATTTTACCTTAAGCTGTTCTAAACTGAACTTGCATGAAATTGATCACAGTCCTTTTTCATTCCATTCTTGTCCTACTTGTGTGACCACAGATCCCTTTCCCAGATCACAGATCCCAAAACCAAATGATATGTAATGATTATATCTTGCAGATCCTTCCCTTCAGCCGCGTGATATTCGTGCCAGAGCTGTAGATTTCACCACCATTGAGGTCACATGGAGATCACCTAGAGACCTGCCAACAAAACTGGTTAGAATTGTGCCTATTATAGTCTGAAAATACTTCTTCCTCGCCTACATTGTCTGGAGAACTTTTAGACTGGCTCTGTCTGTCTGCCTGTCTGTCAGTCTTTCTCAGTGGATTCCATAGCCAGACAATGCATATACATCTGGCACAAGGACAGTTTACGTTGACATACACATAGTCAAATCAATTGCTTCACTTGCTTAATTTCCAGCATATGTCATGCACACTATGCTGATCTGAAATAGTTAAGGTTTAGCTTGTCGACAAATAACACAGATTTGTATACAAAGACTTTGATTGCATGAAAATTGTTGTTGTTTCTATTGCTACAACAGCACATTGCTGGCCAAGACAGCCAGTGTAATGATGTACCGGTATTCTTGACCGCGGAGTGACGGCACTTTCACCTTACGCACGCGAGTGAGATGTTTTATTAACTTTTCTGTACTTTTTTGATAATTAGGGACCACATGAGCATGACATTTGATTGGCCACAGTTTTTCATCAAAATTTTTACAAAATCTGACAAAAATTGACAGAGGCATATTTATTAGGGTAACAAAAATTGACTTTTGCACTCAAAGGGTTAAAGTGCCAAGGTTAAGTTTGTTGCCTATATAAGAATGAGGCAGACAATTTTCTTTAAGGTTTAGACTTTTTTCAGATTTTACCCAAAATTGTAACTTACAGATGTAACCAATGAAAATTTATGTCTGTTTGGTCCAAAATTATCAAAAATTAATGGAAAAATGAGTAAAACATTGTGCTTAAATTTTGGTAGGGAAAAATTACAGTGCCAAGGTTAAGTTTGTTGCCTATATAAGAATGAGGCAGACAATTTTCTTAAGGTTTAGACTTTTTTTCAGATTTTACCCAAAATTCTAACTTACAGATGTAACCAATGAAAATTTATGTCTGTTTGGTCCAAAATTATCAAAAATTAATGGAAAAATGAGTAAAACATTGTGCTTCAATTTTGGTAGGGAAAAATTACAGTTCTCAAAGGCTAAATGACTACCATTGCCAATCCTCGAAGTCTACTATAGGAGAAAACAGATGGCATTTACTCTATATGACCTTTAGCATGTTGTCATTGCAGAAATACAAGATTTACTATGGCATTCCCAAAGCTGGGCAAATAGAGTTCCAGGCTGTCAACGTTCCGGACACCAAAGACACCAGCCTGGCTTACAACATCACAGGCTTGATCCCAGGGGCACCTTACACCATCAAACTAAGTAATGGAGAAATGACTGCCGCTATGATTGCAAAAGAAGTCAACGTTACAACATGTACGTCACAATTACACATGATACAGGAACTGTTGCCTCTATGTTGCTTGTACTTTTTTGTGCAGCACACACCAGCTATGCACTGATAACATTGTAGATTAACCCTTTCACCCCCAGTTCCCAGTATACAGGTCCAACTTTACCATAGAAAACAATGGATTTGGGACAAACCATGTGTGTGAAAGGGTTAAAAGTTACAGTTCTGTCTATCACAAATGTCTGAGTGACTGCATCCATTAATTCCACTCACTGTTTATCTATACGTCTTATAAAAAACTGATTTGCGCCTGTCTGCATACATTGTATTTAATTTTTATCTACTGGTAGTTTTGTCAGAAGACTGGATTCTTTTTTATCTACTGTGTGTTATTTGCACAACTTGTGTGTGCGGCACAAAAAGTAAATGACGTAACATGTAAATCAGAAGGCTACGAAGATGTGTTGTAGATGAAACCAGGATTATATATTATTGCCTGAATACATGGGTTTATGTGCCCGAGAGCAGGTGGTAATTTGCCCGACACCAGGAGGGCAAATTGTCTCCTGCTGCGAGGGCACATAAACCCACGTATTCAGGCAATAATATTTGTATTACATGCCTTTTCACAGTTAATGCAATATGACACCTAGTTACATGCAGGGCATTTTCAAACAACATCAAACAGATTTTAACGAAAGTCAAAATAGCAGTGCGCCCATGGATATTTTATATCTAGCGTTAAGCATCTACTTTGTCATTGAAAACATTGAAGGGCCTTTCTGGACCAGGTAACCATGGAAACCAGTCCATACATCGTTCACACGGACCGCTAACTCCCCAGATGTTCCTATTCAAATCAATGCACAGATTTGCACTCACATCGAGGCATGTAATAAATGCACTTAGGAACCACTGCCATGGATTCTATCATCTGGAGAAATGTTAACAATTTCAGAAAAGCTAGGGGTTCAAACTACAGAATATTGCTGTGCATTTTGGGTGAAAAGTTGACTTCTCTCCAAAGCAAGAATTGAGATAATGGTCAAAATAAATATGTTCAAAACAAACTTGAAACATATTCATGGCAAGAAAGTTCTTGTTTGTTTTTGAAAGGAAGTAACATCATATGTGTTTTGAAATTGTCATACTTTTGTATGAAATTCCTGGATAAGTTAAAATTTTACTGTATTTTCAGTAATCTTACGTATTCAACCAGTGGAAATCAGCCATATTTGAAAATACAGTCCTCTGCCTTGGACTTCAGACTCACTGAGGGGCAAAATCATATTAACCCTTTGATTGCTGTATTTTTTCCCACCAAAATTTCAGTCCAACATTTTACCAATTTTTATGAACTTTTCTGTAATTTTTCTGATAATTTTGGACCAAACGCACACAACATTTCATTGGCCTCAGTTTTTAGCTACTATAGACTATAGTCTATAGAAGCTATTGGGATGGGTATCCGTCCGGCGTCCGTCGTCAGTCTGTATGTATGTATGTATGTATGTATGTATGTATGTATGTATGTCCGTTTGTGAGGCGTCCGTCCACTCAAATATCTTGAGAACCGCAGTACTTACTGATTTGATATTTGTTGTGTAGATGAAAAATATGATTTTGAGAAACTATTTTTTTAATTTTTGATATTGTTGAAAATAGGCAAATTAATGCCAAAAAAGGTGTTTTTGGTTAAAAAATCTTCTTCTTCATAACCGCTGGTCAGACAGCTTTGTTATTTGGTATACAGGTCCCTAGGGGTAACCCAACTTAGACTTGTTCAAATTGTGATGAAATATGCAAATCTGTATTTTTAAGGAATTTTTTTGTCATTTTTGGTCAAAATTTGACTTACATTGTATGTAATTCTTGTACTGTATAAACCCTATCAATTCACCCAGAAAAAAATAATTAATATGATTTTAAATAATTGAATTAATTAGGAAATCATCAAAGCCAAAATAATTTTAGTGTAGAATTATCAGAAAGTTCAACTTTTTTTGACAGTTCATAGTGAAATGCTTACCATCTTGGAGGATTAAAACATGTAAAGGCAACTTTCCTGAATCCCAACTTTGACATATTCTGAACCGTCATTTATTGTGCCCTGTATGTTATCTAAAAGAAATTGCTCAAAATAGTCAACAGAGATAGAGATAGAGATAGAGAAAGTTCTAATTTCCATTTATGGTTGACTTGGTAAGGATAAAATAAAATTACTTTTTGAGGAAAAAAATAGAGTGGTCAATTAAAAGAGTGGTCAAAGTGATAGGGTTTTTATGGTAAAGCTGGGCTGTATAAAGATTCCTCATGTGCTATTTAGCAATTATGCAATCTGTGTAAACAGTGCAATGAAAGTGTAACATGATTCCTTATAATGCTTTTGATGACCTTGAACTTCTTAAGTTTCAAACCTTTGTCTCTTCAGTGTGCTTTCTCTGAGTATGTACAGTCTCAACTTATTAAACAGAACTCAATGTTAATCAAAGATATCCACCTTCTTCATCAATACATGTGTCACAAAAGGTTATTCTCTACATAACTCAACAGAGCTCTGTCAACTGTTGAGTTGCTTGTTCTTTCAAAACCGCTGGTCAGACAGCTTTAATATTTAGTTTACTTGTCGTCGTAGGATGACCTTAGTGAGATAATTTCATACAGTCAGGAAATACTTAATTTGTATCCATGTCTATAGTAGCTTCAGGGACTTTGGCCCTATGTTTTATCAAAATTTCTGTAAAAATCTGACAAAAATTGACTGAGGTATAATTTTAAGGGTGACAAAAATTGACTTTGTCGGTCAAAGGGTTAAGGTACCAAGAATAAGATGTTGATCTTTGCAACTGTATTGTCATGCGGTGCTTCTTTTAATTTCAATTCACAACTTTTTCACATGATTGTATTTGCAGTGAGCAGTTCAGCACCAACATCTCTCAAAGTGTTTGAACTTCCCAGAGCAGACAATGACATTGTTGGAGTGACATTAGAATGGACTGCACCTGATCGAATATTAAACAAGTCTCTTGTGAGTACAACCTGTACCATACTTTGATAAGGTAGTGTGTACCTCAAGGACAGATATTCACTCTCAAATTTTTGCAATTCTTTTCTGATCTACTACGTGTGGGGGTTCATTTTAAAGCTGTTGCTGCAAGAAAAATTTTAACCAGTTTAGTGTTATCCAAAATCCAAAATTTCATTCTTCTCTATGGAGTTAACACACAGGGATGGAATTGTTGAAAGATTCCTCGAGGAAAGTTTGAGCAAAAGTTTAACTCTTTCACTTTTGAGGTGCATACTACCATAATGATGAAAGCTTTTGAAGCTGCTGCTCTGACTGTCAAACTTTTAAAATACCTCTTTGTCTTCCATTTGTAGGGGTGTATTTTGAAGCTCCCTGAGAACATATAGTTTTCCAATTATTTTTGTATATATATTAATCAATATTGCTACCATTTTGTTTTTTGTCCAGGGCTATGCTGTGTTCATGGCAATTGGTGACAAACCTGTGTCCTGGAAACACCAAACCAGTTCAGACATCAATGTAACGGCCATCGTTGGTTTGGAAAAGAACGTGACCTATAACTTCAAAGTATGTACAGATCAGTACATGAATTACTACGGAGAGTTCTCTGACGTAGCGCAAGTGACTTTATCAGATGCTACAGGTAAGTAGGTATGATCAGTGAAGATAGGAAGTGATATTGTATATCCTCAATGTAATGCTGGGATTCTGAACCCAAACACCATAACCTGATGAGATGTTATCAGTGTTGATATATTGTGGGCATGACATGCAACATATTCTGCTTGAAATGTCGTCAGTGTGAAAACAGTTTTATCCACAATGTTGAGTGTAACGTCTGAGTATTAGTACTACAGAATCTAGACTTTTCTAAAAGTAAAAGTCATGATATAAAGTTGAAACAATGTGTACATCAACAATTTTGTTTTTTTTTAAATTTTATCCAACGTAACAATTTAGAAAAATATTAGAGTCATTTAAACAAAAATGCCAACTACAACCTTATTGCACTGATGTAGCTTATTGTAAAATCTTTGTTTGTAATGATAGGTTTCTCACAGTGTATTGGTGACTGCTGTACGATGTCTTCAAGGTAGCATGCGTCTTGAAAGTGGATGACTTAAACATTTGCTCAAACTTTCCTCAGTGACATTTTCAACCAAATCAAGCATAACAATCAGGGGTCTTCATGCCAATTTGGTACTAGAGAGACAAATTACTTTCCATTTCCCAATATTTGAAATTCAAAATGGCTGCCATCCTTGTGTTAACTTTATGGAGGAAAAGAACATTTTTCAATTTTCAAAAAAACTAAGACTATGAAAACTCTTCTCACACCAAGAGTTTTAAAATGATACCTCACAAGTGGTAGTATGTTAGAATAGAATTGTTAAAATTTGTAAACCCAAGTATCTGTCCCCTTGGTGCATTCTACCTTAGGGGCCGTGGATAATTAAAACACGGGCACGGTAAACGTAACTTCTGTGTTTAGGGGGTTTGGCTGTATTTCAATTATTATTCACAAAAATAGCACTACAAGTTTTCCTATTGCAATATCTTGCTACACGTTTTTCTGTATCGCAAATATCGCTACATTGTTTCACGTGTACCAGGCCAGTGCGGTACCAGCGCTAACTGTTCTTTTGACATACATGTGAATCAGTGCATGGGTAAAGTAATGTAACAATCATTTTGGATACACTGTTTCATGTCTTTCTATTGGTTGCGTCATTGTTGGGTTGGCTCTTTATAGAGATTGATTATAGAGGGGGTATGTCGGGGGGGGGGGGGGGGCAGTAGCGTATGTGTGATTTCATAGCGACGTAATGACCGATTGTTTGATGCAGATACAGAATGAGACTTGGTTGCATTTTCGCACTTCCAAACTTTAGTTTAGGGGAGGGGGGAGGGAGGTTGATGACAAACGCGCTTAGTTTCGTTTACCGTGCACATGTTTTAATAATCGACAGCCCCTTAGGACAGTCACATGAGATTCTATGTAATTCATTCACATTTTCCTCTTTTTATTTAGGGAGTGATCCCCACACGGCTCATCATAAGAAATCCTCCAAGATGGCCGCCATCGTTGCTCCAATCATTGGAGTGGTTGCAATGTTGGCAGTGGCACTGGTAATCTTCATTGTCAGGCATCACAGGTTACAGAGGAGTTTCACACAGTTTGCAAACAGTCACTACGACAGCAGGTCTGGTACTACAACCTTCAGCGTGAAGGAGATGGTCTCGGTGAGTGGTTTCAAATTTGGCAAAACCCTAATGTACTGCTGATTATATTACAGTATTAACCCTTTCAACCCAGCTCAGACATAAATGTTGGCATGACATCATAGGGTACCAGGGATCAGGATGCAAAGGGTTAATTAATAATGTCTGCTAGATTGACTCTGTATGTCAGGTTTGTAAAAAATGATCCAACTAGTGAAGATGTTAGCGTTGATAGTATCCTTATTTAATTGAATATAAAAGTGCAGTTGTGTGCACATGCTTACAGCCTGAACGGAGGGTACCAACTTTGCATATTTTATCCTGTTCGACAGCCTCGTTTTCGCTACCTCGCTGAGTGCGGAAGTGTGTGTGGTAGAGAGACCTGCGTACAATCTCAAAAACAAGGCCGTGAACTCAAACAGAAACTTATCCTTCTTTTAACTATACCGATTTTGATGGACAATAAACCATTTATTAAGATTTTTCAAAGTATTTGACTAGAGAGTGCAAAATTTTTTTAAGCTGGCACAATTCCGTGCCAAGGCGGACGATCGAATGGTGTATTGGAATCCAACTTTTGCTGAAAAACCTAAATTTAGAGGGTCTTATAGAGCTTGAGCCAAACTGAAACTTTAAGAAATTGTTCCTTATAGTATCGATAGTAAGTGGTCCAAATTTTAGGGCCGTAAGATATATTGCATGTATTTGCGGCATGATTAAGTGACGCCATGTTGAGATCGGTGTGGGTATCAGCAGAAATGCAGCTATCTGTTGGCGGGGTATAGTGCATCGCTATGCAGGTCATCAAAAGGTTGGCCTTTTAATGACCCGCATAGCGACGCACGCTACCCAACCAGATAGCTGTGTTTCCACAGCTATTGTGCGTATTGAATTGAGGCATGGGCATCCACGCTGCTAAGTAAGGTAAACAGACAATGCAAGTATAATATGGAACAAATGGCTGTTTTAGGCTGTTGTTCACGGGTTTCCCATCATGTGTACAGAAATAAGACACCAAAGTACTTTGTTTAGAACGCCTACACAAGCAACACGTAACTCAGTACGTCTGAAGTGAAGGCCACCATGATTGAAACGTCGATTCACGGGTCAAGTTTAAATGTCTGTAAGTTTGTATCCAGACCTTGAGCCAAACTGAAATTACCTCCGAATATTTCTAAAATCACGAAAAATCAATTGCAGGACTTCTTTTGGGCGTAAATATCATTGCATATATTTGCGGCATCGCTAAACTTAGGCCTACAGTCGATCCCCAAAAACCCATCATATCGTTAAAATGACAGTTTCACAGCATAGAAATTGTAACAAAATTACATGCGAATACTGTCCAACAGTATCATTCAATATCACCACAAAGTAGATACGATTGACCAACGATGACGGTAAAATTCAGGGATGAAAATCTCCGTGAAAAATTACTAGCGGTCAGTCTCCGACTAGAGGGCGCTGTCTGAATTCAAACGTAATCCTCATAAATATATGCTAATTAGGTACCCTCTGTTCAGGCTGCTTAAAAGTTGTCATAAATGTATAAAAACTCAGAGCTTAAAAAGCAAAATTTGTCTCTGACAATCAATATCACTCTTGATGAAAAGCAGTTGTTACTCTTGTTTTAACTTTTACTAACATTTAGCCAAATATTACTGCAACTATCAATGTATTTGCTGCAGCTGACACAACTGTTGCTGAGGATGAGTCAATTCATTGCTACAGATGACTCAACAGCTGTAACAGTATCAGCTGCTGTTGCTTTGATCATAAGAAATTATGTTGTGCATTGATCAGACATTATACAAAAAGTGTATCAAAGCTGCAACAGTTGACAGAAAAATTGCTAATTATGACATGATATGTGTTACATATTACCCAACAATTGACCAACGATTGCTACAATGTCAGCACATGCTACATTTGACTCAATTTTGCTACATTGTTACAGGTGAAGAGGAAGACTCACCAATGATTCGTGGCTTTTCTGATGATGAGCCACTTGTTGTTGCTTGAGAGGAGACTTCCGAATGGCTGCAACCCAGAGCAACCATGATCGACCATTCTTCAGCAACCAACCAGAAACACTATGTCATCACAGAGGTCTGTTTTGATAGATGCATCAACTATCAACTGCCCAAGGCAGTCATCGCATGTAGATTTTCCCAAGAAACATAGTCTGTAAAACCATGGTTGGTTCTTCTCTATAATCAGATGTAATCAAGGAAATTTACGCAGTTCAGGTGCTACGTAGAGGCTGATAATTGGCATAAATATCTTTTTTCACAACTCTAAAGTCTGTTAAAATGTGACCAAAAAGTACAAGCTGTTTTCATTCTTCAGATTAAGCTTTTAAATTTCTTCACTTTTGTACATATTTATTGCATTTCTAGCATGCGCTTTCCTTGCCCCAGCTTCATGGCTTTGCTAAGACTACAAATGAACATTGTTTGTACCCTGCTCAGTTTTCTAAACTCTCTTACAAGTGGTGAATATAATGCTTTCAAATTTATTACAAAGATGTTGCCTTCTCCCTTGAGGTAGCAGATGTGTAAGCATTGCCATAGCAAGCATTTATTCAGTCTTTTTAAGGTAGAACACACCTCGGGGACAGATATTCGGACTCTCAAACTTTTACAATTCTCTTCTGATACACCACATGTGGGGGTTCATTTTAAAGCTCTCAGTAAAAGAAAACTTTTCAGCGGCTTAGTTTTTCGAAATTCGAAAATTTTTATTTTTCTCCATAGAGTTAACACAGGGATAGCGGCCATTTTGAATTTCTAATATCAGTAAATCTTGGGTAATTTGTTTCTCTAGTACCAAAATTTGCATGGTGACCCCCTATTTTTATTCTTGACTTTGAAAGAGAATGATTGAAAGATTCCCTGAGGAACGCTAGAGCAAAAGTTTAAGTCTTAACTTTCGAGTGCATTATAAGTCTTTAACTTTCGAGGTGCATACTACCGTAATACAAGTTTATCCTAATGTCTGTCTCACATAGCTAAGTAACAAGAGTGTAACATCAAATGGTATTTTGAAGATGGTTTGGTCAGTTGTTTCCGGTTATTTACACGAGAGTTTTCATAGATGTGCATTATCACCTTGTAAAATGTAGCATTTCTATAAATGAGAATATATGTATATACACAGAAATGAAACCTTATCTTTGAGCTTTGCAATAATTTCTGTCAAACCATAGCAAGGTTTGTACCCCCTGTTGTTTGAAATGGACTCTTCCATCCTCAAGTGATAATACTGGGTGATACCATTTGTATCTCCTCATACAGAAGGGGATAACCTGATGGGAAACAGGTATCTTGATGTAAACACACAGTGTCCTGTAAGAGACAATACACAGTAGGAGATACAGATAAACAGCATACCCGAGCCCATTGGGCTATGTCTGACATGTGATAGTATTCACTGCTTACCTAGGGTGCCTTTAATGGTAGATATATATGAGCATACCCCCCAAGTCATGTTAAATTGTATCGCCTTTTCTATGGACCAAACATTTTGTAGTCTTGCCAGAAAGTCAGAAAGTGAACTGTAATGTTGTTATTGGTTTAAAAGTAGACCAAGGAATTGCAAATTTTAGTGTTCTTCAAACCAGAAAAGTTGTGATGGGTGTTACATTACAACTTTACTTTGACATTCAAGTATTTTATGTTGTTTGTCAGACTGTGTGGAATGTCTATGATACCATGCATGCAGTACCTAACATCTTTGATCAAGAATATTGGCCAAAAAGTACAATCGTGTTTTAAATTTTATCTCCCCAGAGAAATCGTTCTGCAAAATTCCTTCTGTTCACCTTATTCAACAATGACACCATGGTGAAGCACTCAGTGAAATTCTCCTGATTAAGGTTTAGAACCCCAAAGCATACATGGCAATGAAAATGTCATTGCTGTAGTTGCCATTTTTGACTTCTTTGAGTCCATTGTTTGTACCCTAGGAATGCCAGCACACTATTGATGTCATGTTTGATGTCTTCACTTTTCATGTTAGTTTTATCCATCAGATTACAGCATTTAACCTCATCTGTTCTGTTAGTTCTAGCGGCATTCAATTTTTTTTCAAGTTCTCAATCTATTTTATTGTTGTTCCCTTTTCTTGCCATTTCAGTTTCATGATTACACTCATACAAGTATGAATCCATATTGAAGATAACACGTTGCTTTTCTTTTCTTTGTTTTAAAGTTCTATATCTTTGTAGTCAGGTAGCAGGCAGTTAATAATTCTCTCAGACTGATGTTGTGAGTATATTCAGATGTTTACAGACATTTGTTTAGAAAGTCAATTGTATTTTGTTTAGGCTTGCAAATCAAAGTTTGAATTTGCAGTGTTTGTTTAAAATTCTCTTGAGAGACGACCTGTGCCTGTCAATTACCAAGAGCAGACTTTGCAAGTGACGCTAGAGGGCGCTGTGTTCACAGCACTGCAGAGAATGAGGGGCTGCCATGGCCAACAGAGGTTTTGACGGTTTGTGATCGCTCCATATCTGTATATTTCCAGACTAATGGTAAATCTTTACAACATTTGTGTAAATTTATAAACATTCCCATTGACTCTAGGGACAAGTTGGTGCACAGCCCAAGTGTGTGTGCACTTTTAATACTGAAAAGTATCATCTTGGTCAAGACAGTTTTGCATTATTATTGCTACGGATACACTAATATCATAGGTATTCAGTGAGCAGTGCATATTAGCAGAGAAGACAAAAACACTTTGTAAAATCCTACAGCTGTTACTGTTTTTAAAAAACACTACCAGTATATTTACAGTCTGCAACAAGCAGACATTCAAGAAAATTCCAAAGTTCAGAATTTAAATTTTAACAATGTAACATTCTATTCAATATGCACTTCAGCTGGATGGCTATGGTACAGATTATTTTGCCTTCTTTTTCGCATGACATTACATTCAGCAAATTATACGGTGTGAAATTTTAATTGTACTCATACAAAGTTTATCAGAGGTAACTTTTGATCAATTTTGATGTATTTTTGTTCTCTTTGTAAAACGGTTCCCTGTTCCTCTCCATGAATTACACTAAAATTTGTGATGTTCAGCTTGTTAACAAAACCAGTATTTGTAAGTGTAACACCCAAGTGTTATCATCCATAAGTAAATGTCAGTCCATACTACAATTTGGTTATCAACAGTAACAGGGAAGTATGGTATTCACAATGCAAGGCTGATGCCCGGCATTTTAACATACTATTGACAAAAAACGGAAAAGAACATTTCAGTTTTCTTGAACAAAAATACACAGCGATAAAAACATCAAAAGTTACAGCTGTATTCCTGTTAACATAGAAATTCAGCTTTTCGTAAAAAAAAATCAGTACATTGAAATTATAGTCAGATGACATTTAATAGTTTTTGTGATGTTTTCAGTAATATTTTGCATATCATACGTAATATTACAATGTTTTGTCTGTTAAACATAATCAGTGAAAAAGAAAGAAAAAAGACATTGTGTCATTCAGTATACTATCAAAACTTCTATATATATCACAACTGGATAATGTTTTCACATATGAACACACAGCAGCACCTGTACTTGGACTCAGATGCTACCAAATGCATCTCACAGTGTAGTGACGACAGACCAGGTGTGTTTATGTTCATATTCAAATTTCTTTCTCGGCTTATAAATGCAGATACCAAGCTGTAAGCAGTTGTATATATTGGGAGCAAGGGGTTGGGTTTTTCGGGGCCAGTTGGGTGGTATAGAAATTATCAGATTTTAAAGGGTTTGGACTAGAACATCAGTGATGAGTCTGTGAATTTCACCAAAGACTTGTTATGTTGGAAAGTGCTGCCTGTTTTGGTCTAAAGTACTCAGAAATTAGGCAGTGTTTATCAGACTATGGAGGAGCTGATATGTAAACTCACAATGGTGGATTTTATCCAGTCACTGTATTTATGGAATTCAGCTTATCTGTGGGCTTTAATACTGATGTGTTAAACACTGATGTATTCTAATTTACCATTTTCTGTAATAAAAGTTGCTTGCAAAAAGCCAAGCTCTTATTGCGTGTGTAAAAATCCATCTGTAGATAGACTGACAGTATAGATAGATAGTGTAGATAAAAAGTGTAGATTCAACAGAGACGGTGGATGAATATAGACTATCAATAGACAGTGTAAGATAATGTAGATAGACAGTATAGATAGATATGTAAACATACTACAAGACAAGAATAGACAATATTGATGGACAAAATGAAGAGGGCATGACCATTTTGCCTATTAGTGTAGTTTTCTATCAATAACACGTAAATCAAGACAGCAGACTGTAAATTAACCTGATGCCTCTTCACTGTGTTTGACTCACAATTTTGAAGGACCATCTACTTAGCAGACTAACCAGCTAAGGAGCGCTTAGGTTGCAGTGGCGGGCATATCGACTACGGGATCGATAAATCTAGCCGAAAATCTATCTACTTAGCAGACTAACCAGCTGAGGAGCGCCTGTGCCACAAACCGTGTTCCATGGGTAGTATGACAAACATGTCCCAAACCACTTCGCCGAGCGCTATTTCTTACAAGTGTCAATTCATTCCAAGTCACTTCATCTAAAAGTCGCCTTGTAATGTGATTCTATGATGCCAGTTCCATAGAAAGGACCAGTAAGTTATGAATGCAGATGCATGGCATTGCATCTTCTCAGTTTTTCTCTGCAAACCACATGAAATATGGATATGGTAGATATATAATACTTATGAAAGATAGAAAATAATTTGGATTTATCATCGTGTAACATGCATCGACGATGGTTGACCATGGAGGTAGCAGAGACCTCAATGGTCTGACGGTCCACAGTGAGTGTGTCAAGCTTGACGCGCCTATGTCGCTATGACGGGCCAACTTTGCACGGTACAAAGTAGGCGCTGTGGGACATTCCGGCCATTGGGCTTATCTTAATAAAAGAAGTTTCTTAACTCAAACATAATAATTGTTAACATTACTTTTCATATAGTGTTAATCATATCAGTAATTCGCTTGTGAAATCACTCAAATGAGCTACACCGAGTCTGCGCTATCTAAGTCGTAAAAAAAATTGTCTCCCTAAAACAGGGATACGACAAGTATGCTTTGTTTGCGAGTTTTACTCGACGCAGTGGAGCTAGAGAAAACCACCTGTATGGATGATGTTGGTCGGATCATATCCTAGACCGCTTGGCTATGGTAGGATCAGCAGCGTTTCCGTCGCAAGCTATTCAGTTTCGTAATCTCATTTGCGTTTCCCACGACTGGACACTAGTCACTTGTTCTCACCGTCTCAACAAGGGATTAAAAGTCTGCTGGTGTAAGGGTCGAAGATGATTTGCGATCACCAACCGATAACCTGTTTGGATAATAGTCATTTTTATCCGCTGCCATATCTAAATGGTGCATCGTGCATCATTAATGATGTTACCGCCCTCTAATGACTTGTTTCGGCCAGTTTTATGTGTCAATTATCATTCCGTGTCGTAACAAAGCAAATGGTGGAATCGACTTCGTGGAGTTTAATGACCTGAACCGATTGCCAGCAGTGCTTGCTGATAAACTTTATATGACCACCACTATGTTGCAAAATGCATATAATAACAAGTCGATTAAAACATAGATCTGACTTTTCAAAGGTAGCTCTTAAAATCAAATAGCAATAAAGTGCAAATATGGAGATGACTCCTTGGTGCAAACAGAACTATATCTCGTCGCTACAGGCATTTCGTTCAGCATAGGGTTGTAAAAGGTCCGACCAAAAGCCTTTGGTGTAGAGGAACTGTGTTCTGACCAATGTGAGATGACCCTTTTTTCCAAAAAAAAAAAGATGTTTTTTATCATTGATAGACAACTTTTATTTTGCTCAAAGCAAGAAAATTACTTTTTCAGTGAGAGGTCGTTTGTCGTGATACGTTGCGACAAGAAGGAAGAAACTCAGCTGTCTGACTAGGGGCACAATCAAATGTCAGACAATGGTGACATCTCTGCTACCTCCATGGTGACATCAACCGCTCAGTATTTTCAGACATAGCCCCGCTGTGACGAGACCATTCACACCTATTGGGTACGCTTAGTATAAATGGTAGTTGATTGACTAGCGTTTTACGAGCATCGGGCCATGTCATGTTGGCGAGCTATTTTCTAGGTTTACGGATCGAAAAGTTGCGACACATTACCACAGCTACAAGTCATTAATTACCCGAGCAATTACTTTTTACGATGTCACGCGTGTACTGCCTCTCCTTATGCTTCTGATACGTCATTCTGACGCATCCAATCAAAGTTCTGCAAACGACCACAAGTCGAGCCCCATTCTTATGCAATCTCGTGCACAGCCAATAGGAACCCATCAAGCTATCTGCGTTGGGCTCTCTGATCTCAAACGCGCCGAAAAACGAAAAGTGACAACAGCAAAACAAACAGAAGTAATTGATATCAAATGGATTTTTCATCGCCGCGGTGTCTAGACGGACGACTTGTAAGCTTACATGCCATCGAAGAATTGCGAACCAGATTTGTTTCCTTCTCTACGACTGTGAACTGTTTGGTGCGCATTTCAGGAGTGTCTTCGGGAGGTCGATCATCTGGTTGAGGTAAGAACCACAACTAAACCAAGGTTTTTCTAAAAGTTCAGTCAACTTCAATCTTGTGGACTTGGTAAATCCCGACAGCTCGGTTCATGCAGTTTGTAGTTTCCACGGTGCCATTAGCATAGCCAATGTACCATACACTAGACGAAACGTGTACACCAAAGTGTTGTGTGTAGTTTTCGATATTTGAAAGCCATGGATAGTGAGAGCAACATTTGTTTACTGCTATCGTCATGGGTAAAGCCTTCATCTCTCTTCGTCTCCCTTGGAAGTGACTCCATGCTGTTATCCCCATGGCCCAGGCAATCGCCAGGCAGCCTGTGAAGCCTCCGCCCACCATGGGTACGCGTCGACGCGAAAATAGCAAAGCGTTCTCGGCTCTAGCCGTCTACAAGGGGAAACGAATTCAGCACCCTTGCAAACATCACGCCTTTGAAAATGATCGGCTTTGTAACTTTTCGGTAAATGTACCTCAGCGTTGCTCTGCGAATTTATCAAATTGAATTGCATTTGACAAACGAATTTTCATCATTTCAATCCCTCAAAATCAGCAACTGTCAATGTGTGCTCGTGCACCAACGTTCTGAAGAAAGAGGGAAATGACAGACTTCCATGAAACAAACTTACCGTTTTAAGCGTTCTCGTTGAAATAATTCAGAGGCTTCGCAATTTTGAAGTGCCAGTAGCGATTTTTTTTACTCTTTTTATGTTTATGTGTCCGTTGCACGATTTTGTTTACTCCTCAAACATACTTAAACAGAAACTAGTATTTAGCTCGAGAACACATCGTCTATATATGGAAAATACGTTGTTATAGTTCACATTTGAATTCTGGTCTGGACCAAAAGTTCCACTCTTCAACAATATTTGATAGAGCAGTTCTTGTAATAACACAATCTCGGTTGATCAGAGCACAAGGCTAGGTAAAAAGCCATACCAGATGAAACACCATGTGGCAATGGTCGAAATTTACTGGACCGAATAGCCTTATTTACGATAGGAAGAACGTCGTTTGGTACGTCTTTGTGTTTCAACATGATTTCGGTAATATCACTTTAACAGAAGTTTTTCTAGTGCCACATAAATTTGTAAAAACACAGAATAATAACTAATCACAAGCACGTCAGCATTAATTCATTGATCGCTGTCTAAACTGGCTCGCTGAGGCTCGCTGTCGCACACACTCTGCATTGACCTGGACGACAGTGGGTGAAGAGACTCTGCGTGGACGTAAACAATATTTTTTCACGTACATGGTGTGATACCATCTGTTCTGCTGTTCCTGTCTTTAAAACTCACAGACTATTTCAATGTCAATGGCTTTTTCAATAAAAGGATTGCGATAGCATCGTTTACAAGTTCACAAGTTCTTTCTCCTTTTCAAAGTATTCTAGTACGAGGAGGTCCATATCTCTGCGCCAATAAATATAACTCCAACGGGATACATACAACCATATAGTCACTTGTGGTTCGATGCATGGCGACGGCCGATATATGCATATAAAAATACCACAGGGGACATCGTCGTGTATCGAACCACAAACGACTGTGCATACAACAATTCAAAACGTGTGCTGTCTGCTAAATTAGAAATTGGTTCTATTTTTTCACTTGCAAATCAGTGTAAAGATCTAAAACATCAAAACAGTGAAATCAAATCCTCGCGAAATTTAATGCTTTTACAGTATAATAGGAAATAATCGAATATATCGGTTCACCCTGAAAACGTTGCACTATATAGAGGTAAATTACATCAATAATTGCACCGCCCATCGTAGAAAAGAATGGAAACTGTTGTGATGAATGGAAGAAATTACACTTCAGTAGATCGCTTGTCTTGTTCACTTTAAAGGAAATAAGTGTCGAAATAGTTAGCCGTAGTAGAAATGGTGTATGTAGCAGATACTTTGTAAATGCGATAACGACGAAGCTTTTGGTTTAATTTAGCCCCATGGTGGGATGATGATATGAATATACCTTCTCTGAACACGCTGGTATCGACATTTCGGACGACTGTGTCTGATTTTATTGTCGCGATTCTCAAGCTTCGTGAGAAAACCAAACAAAACTGGAGCTGTTTTGTAGGTACAAACAGATTAATTACCAGAATGCCACCCCAAACTGTAGTCCTATTCATTGTCATAGTTATCAAATGATTGTCAAGTTTATTTTCACGCTTTTGGTCAGTGGCTAATCCGACCGCTTCACACTTTTTCGTTGGTTTATCAGCTGTCAGAAAGCTGACTTGCTTTTCCTGTTGATAATTACCAACTATGTCAAGACAACGCACATTCCGAAAAGATGTTGAGTATGACTAGCAATAATGCAAAGTAAACGATATATTAACGGAGTAGGGTACACATTCTTACTACATCAAAGACCCGCGTGTATCTAAGATTGAGTGTAAGCATAGACTCTCGAGAGTCTATGGTGTAAGCGACCAATCAGATTGTAACAGTTCACCGAGGGAGTGGTATGTTCACTGGTTTAGCGCCCTCTACGGTTCAGCAACAACTCTGGACAGCGTTGGCTTCTTTCTCATATGGTTGCCATACAACATTACAAACTAGATTTCACACAAACCTACGAAATGCGGATCCTAACATTCGGCTTCCGGTGTGGATGAAACCAATTTAAGCTTCCTTGTGGAGCGCCCACACATGATGCGAACGGGTCTGCAAGTCGCTCAACGTCGCTCTGTAGTCATAGGTCTTTTTTACCTCCGTGCTGAAGTGAAGACTAATTGTGACACATTGACGTTGAACTTATCACGTATTTCGAAACCAATCGAGAGATGGAAATTGAAATTACATATAAAATAGAGCAACTAGTAGGAGCAATGTGAAATAATGTTTGAACAAATTTGACGGCTTGTTTCTGTGAATCTATAATCCTCTTATCACGTACAACTGGTCGTTTCGGCAAGAATCGTTCGGCATCTCAATTTTCGGCCTAAAGTCGTTTCGGCACAGCGATCCAAGACGTTTCTGCATCCCTGTTTCGATTTGTATTTTTTTCCAAACTAATTAGTGACTGCCTGATATACAAGTTATCTTCGTAAGCTTGACCTTTGCCTTCCGACCTTTGCATTTTGTGTAATTTTACCGTGCCGTTTCGGCACCGCTTTCAAACTTTCCCGTGTCGGCGGCTTTTGCTATCGATAAACTTGTGTCACTACTGTCCCTATCAAACTGTCGTATCTCATTTCAGTGCGACCATGCAGCTAGTTTCTAGCTTCATGGTGCGACTGACATCAAATACTCGCTCGCTACTGTAGAAAGTACTGATAGCCTTATTGGTTTATAATTATTGCCAGGGCCAGTTCCATTGCTGTTCCCCAAGCCTGCAAATAGAGCGGTGCCGAAACCGTGAAACGTCTTGGGTTGCGGTGCCGAAACTACTTAGAGCCGGAAATTGAGAGACCGAAACGACTTGGTGCCGAAATATCTAGAACCCCAATTTTTTATACGTTTTTATGAAAACGAAATTCCAGACTTCATATCTTTGTTACAACTTTTTATTTTTCAGGTAGACTCTTTTGCTTCATCGCTGTGTCGTCACACCTCTGTTTAACGAACGGATTTTGAAGCAGTTCGTAATTGCGCTGACCATCAGGAGAGTAGGCTAGCACTGCTCAAGCAAGTCAGACTGTCGTGTGTCATTGTGTCTAATGAGACGAGGAAATACTAAAAAGTCCCCCAGGACTGTCACCATGCCGACAAGGCGCGGAAGAAAGCCAAAGCGCGGTGTGGAAGGTCGTCCAGTCGTCAAGAAACGTGTCAGGCCAGGGGCTGCAGCACAGGAACGAGAGAGAGTGAAGGTGTTCAACCACGCTTTCTGTAACTTGAAGAGAAAACTGCCATTACCAAGGGAACTGATACAAAAAGATGACCAGGGTAACAACGGCAGTGTAAAGAGAGGCAGGGCTGTTGCTGTACAGAAAAGGGACATTTTACGTCTTGCCATACAGTACATACAGACACTTGAAGAACAGCTGGGATACCCAAAGTCAAGCAACGAGGAACTCTGCAAGCGAAAGGACAAATCTAGAGTTGAAGACGTCAACAGCGATACCTCCCCACGGTCTGAATACAGTCGTATCAACACGCAAGATGAATCGCCTGACATTGACAGCCAAGAAAGCAGCCGTGAAGTACCTGCAGCTATCGATCAACAGGTTGTCATGGAGACAAACAACGCTCCTGCCGTCCGTCCGCTCACATCTGATGAGTCAACGGCGGAACGGGAGGTTGATGATGGTGTAGCGCCCTCTATGAGTGATTTTTCAAATGAATGCGGAGGTGAATTCCAGAGAGGAAGTCGAGAAGGTGGCGACAATGGTGATGGAGATGGTTCCATTCTCAGACAACTTCTTATCGACGGGAAATGTTCATCCGGTTCTGACACAAACGTCAAAGTCGACCATCAGTTAAAAAATGAAAACAAGGAGCGAATACAGACACCTTTCAAGGAAATTCCCACGGCTTCTCCGAGAGAGAGTACGAGTGAGAATCATGAAATGGAACCAGCAAGGAATGAGCGACTGTCGATCCCGACAAAAGAAACATATCCTCTATGGGTCGATATATCTGCATTTCGACGATTTTATGTTGACGGCACAGACTTCATAGGGCAATACAGATTGCAACACGATGAAATTGTCTATAGAGCTCGACATGGACTCTTCTGTGATTTCCCTTACAGCTTGCCAATAACACCGCCAAACAGTGATCCGGGTCAGTCACATTTCGCGACTTCTTTCCCGGGAGACAATGAAACTGCCGGGAGTTACCATGATGGCGCACTTCACGAAACTCCACCGAGCCAGCTTGATCTTGACCTCATCCGTTGGTGTGACAAACATCCATACATACCGGATATTCTGGAAGAATACAAAGATACTGCCCCCTCAACGGTGGACTATGTCAGCAAGACTGTTGACTCTGACTTCCCATGCCTTCACACTGATAATAATGTAAATCACCATTGGAATATATCTTCGTACCGACAAAGTGCTCCTTATAGTAACCAAGTTTGCAGTAACCGCTCAACCATTCAACCTGTGATGTTTTAGGGGTCCTGTTCAGACCACGGTCCCTCCTCTCGCCCGACATATCCTACTTTTAAAGTGCATTTGCGATACTTGTTTGCAAATTTCAAAATCAGGAATGATTTAGCATTGCTTTCCTTGGATCGCAATGAATGACAATAATAACATGTGAGAGGAAACATACAGTTGTTTTTGTTGTCAAGAGATGATGATCTGCTTGAGAAAATGAAAGTTTATTCAGTACTACTGCATCGGGTTTTGTGCTTTTATCTGTTACATCGTTCACTCAGTCACAGTCCCGCCATGGTGGAATGACTCTGACCCAGTTTTTCCCATGTTTACTTTGTGAAAGTGTTTTGATGATAATTGTTAGTTGTTTTCCAAGTGATAAATTAAAACAAATTTGTGAATGTAAGAACTCAGCGGTTGCTTACTTTTTAACAAGTTACTTTTTACATGTAGAACGTCAAACATATGACGAATGCGTGACAAATATGACATTGCGCCCTGCAAAGAAATCTGAAAATATGTAACTACTACGGTAATAGTCAGGAAATATGTTTCTCTAGTACAAAATTTGCACGGTGACTGCTGATTTTCATTATTTTACTTTGAAAGAAAATATTTGAAAGTTTCATCGAGAAATGTAGTAGTTCGAGTCTCGAAATTGAAAGACTTCAGCTTTGCTCAAACTTTCCTCCTGAAACTTTCAATTATTCTCTTACCAAATCAGGAATAAAATTCGGGGTCGAATTCGGTACAGTCGTTTGGCTTTTTCTCGACAAGCCAAGTAGGCCAAGTCGTTCACCCCACAATCTCCGCAAGAGCTACCCACTTAGCGCGACAGTCTGCTAGAGTTTATTCCCCCAACTATTCTGTTTTGATATTTATATGCCCACAGACTTGGAGTAAGTCTACAATTTACTGAACTGTCACTGACATGTGGAATTTCTAAATGGCCGACATCCGTGTCTTAACTATGAGAAATATAAAAGTTTCAATTTTCGAAAAACTAAGACCGTAAAATTTTTACTTACTCCAAGAGCTTGAAATGAACCCCAACAACCGTAGACCAAAGCATAAAAATCTGAGAGTCTTACTCTGTCAGTTTTAAGGCACATACGATCTAAAGGTAAAGTGAAAGATTTAAACTTATGGTTCAAACTTTTCTCAAGGAATCTTTCGACTTCTCTCTTTCAAAATCAAGAATAAGGGTCGCCGCGCAAGTTATGGTACTAGGGAAACAAATTACCCAAGATTTACCGATTCTTGACATTCAACATGGACGCCATCCCTGTTTTAACTGTACAGAGAAAAATAACATTTTCGATTTTTGAAAAACTAAGAAGATGAAAAATCTTACTCAAAGAGCTTTGTAATGAGCCCCCAAATTGTAGATCAGAAAATAATTGCCCAGGTTTGAGAGTCCAAATATCTGTCTCCGAGGCGCACTCTATACTTAAATATTTTCGTATATCATCCTTAGGGACCGTTCAGTTTTTAGGGCCGGGGGCGGCAAAATCCAGGGGGGAGGTCATCGTAATTTTGGAATCCGCGAAGGGGGGGGGGTCATCGCTTTTTCACTGGTAGGAAAGGGAGGGTCACCACAATAAAGTTCACTTTATGCCATGGCCATGATCGACCCTTATATCACATTCTGCAAGCTCCAAGCTTGGCGCTTTTTCCCATGATTCAAATTACATGGGCAACTTCCTGTACTATTTCTATCGGTTTTTGTAAAAAATCGCGGGAGTTATAAACGACAAAAATAGTTTTTCCGGGGTAAGTGACACAAAGCTAGCACATATGTAAAAATCATCCTTGGTGAACTTCCCCTTTAACGGCCGGACGCCTTCAGCGGCCCTGTTCAGTAAAGTTTACTTTATACAATGGCCATGATCGACCCTCTTTACCGGCAGGCCACCTTTGGTGGCCCACTAGAATAAAGTTGACTTTACGTAATGGCCCATGACCCTCTTAACCGGAGGGCTGCCTTTGGCAAACCACTCCAATAAAGTTTACTTTATACAATGTCCATGGACATAAGTTGTCTATGGAAATGAAGTTAAAAATTGCCTTACAGTCGTCCTAATTAACAGACGTTTGCATGGATGTGGCTGAGAAGTTTGTGCACTGGCATCTCTGCTACACGAATAAAGTGCGCCGCGTACCGGAGTTCAAATCCAAACCGTGCGGGTAAATTTGACATATGGGTTTTGATTATTTTTCAGTGGGGGGGTCATCAATTTTTTTCATCTGACAAAGGGGGGGTCATCTTTTTCACGAAAAATGCAGGGGGGTCTATACTTTTTTTGAACACGGGCGACAAGATTTTGCCGCCCCTTCCAGGCCGTCAAAACTGAACGGTCCCTTACCGCGGAAACATTATGAGTGTACCACTGCCAGTTTTGCGCATTTCATTTAATACCCTTTGCGACAGTTTTTATTGGTGTTATATAGAGACACTAGAATACTAAGAGAGATGGACATTTTATATCCCATCCGACTCTACCCTACCTCATCGCTGTAAGGCAAATGGCATGTGTCAAATGATTGCATCGAATCAGTGACAAAAGTATTGAATAAGCAGCTCAAGGAATCGCGGCTTCGGCTCGGTAACGTTAGGGACCGTTCAGTTTTTACGGCCTGGGGGGGGGGGGGCTAAATCTTGTCGTCCGTGTTCAAAAACATATAGACCCCCCTGCATTTTCCGTGAAAAAAAGATGACCTCCCATTTGTAACACGAAAAAAATTGATGACCCCCCCCCCCCCCCACGGCTGAAAAATAACCAAAACCCATATGTCAAATTTACCCGCACGGTTTGGATTTGAACTCCGGTACGCGGCGCACTTTATTCGTGTAGCAGAGATGCCAGTGCACAAACTTCCCAGCCACATCCATGCAAACGTCTGTTAATTAGGACAAGTGTAAGGCAATTTTTAACTTCATTTCCATAGACAACTTATGTCCATGGACATTGTATAAAGTGAACTTTATTGGAGTGGTTCGCCAAAGGCAGCCCTCCGGTTAAGAATGTCATGGGCCATTACGTAAAGTCAACTTTATTCTAGCTTGTAAAGAGTGTCATGGGCCATTACGTAAAGTAAACTTTATTGGAGTGGGCCGCCAAAGGCGGGCGCCTGTTAAGAGGGTCATGGGCCATTATATAAAGTCAACTTATTGTAGTGGGCCACCGAAGGCAGCCCGCCGGTAAAGAGGGTCGATCATGGCCATTGCATGAAGTAAACCTAATTGGAGTGGGCCGCCAAAGGCATCTGCCCGTTAAGAGGGTCATGGGCCATTCCATAAAGTCAATTTATTGTAGTGGGCCGCCAAAGGCAGCCCGCCGGTAAAGAGGGTCGATCATGGCCATGGCATAAATTGAACTTTATTGTAGGTATTATGGTTTTGAAAATGTGGTGACCCCCCTTTCCTACCAGTGAAAAAGTGATGACCCCCTCCCCCTTCGCGGATTACAAAATTACGATGACCCCCCCCTGGATTTTGCCGCCCCCCCCCCCGGCCGTAAAAACTGAACGGTCCCTTACATTGCCGTGCAGGTGTTTGCAAGTTTCTCCCTGTAAGATTCAACTTAATTATTTGTTTGTTTGTTTGTTTGTTGTTTAGGGTTTTTGCAATTTATGCCGCTCTTGTGGAAGAACGGAACGTCACTCGTCACGACGGACCTATGCCCCGACCATGCACCCTTCGGTAATTTTCGGATTTTCACCAATTGTTAAGCGAAAGTATGTTCGACAAAGCTTGTGTTGTTGTTGTCGTGTGGTGCTGATCGGAATTGATGTGCTGGCGAAAACGGGAGTGTTTGAGCTTCAGGAAAGTGGGTTTTACCGTTTTAAAAATTCCTCTCATATTTTTATGAATATAAAATGAGTGTGTTTGAACCAAATTTGAAAGTCTTTTATCGATACTGTCTGTTTTTACTCAATGGTTTACGGTCAGTCATACCGTCTTTACACGTGCGCCAAGAAAGGACATGTTTATGAAACTGCTGGCGTGTTATGTTTTGATTGGCGTGAGGCAGTGTTTCTGGCCTGAGAGCTCACAAAGTAACTATGGTTGCTACGCGACTGGCAGTACGATGCCATCTCGTCGTATGTTTCGCATAATCTCGTGTAATTATCAACCACAAACCAAGCCTCCAAAAAGTTTAACACCTTTTAAGCTCATTTTAATATGAAAAGCCAATAGTCTACCGAGACGACCATGGAACAAAAGGCATGCAAGTGTTGCCACTCTGTGTATGTTACTCTGTGGCGTGTTTATTGTTACTGTAGCGTCGAAAATTGCTTGAACGACTGACGACAATCTTGGAGAAATACCGAACATCGACTGTACTTTGGGTCTGCCTTCACAATAGACATGGTTCAAGTCGGTGAACTTTTTAAAAGAATATAATAATTTACAACATTCTCTCTTTTGTCTCTTCTATTTCATACATGCATAAGTGTATGTGAGATTTGGCAGCTCGGGTCAGGTTTTCCTGGGGATCGAAAGCGCTACCTTTGAGTCTGCGCAGTGAGTTAGTTTCCCGGTCAAACTCCTCTGTATCGCGTTCATTCACCCCAATTATCGCGTTCATATGGAAATCCGGTCACGACATGCGACATGCGACCTGCGACTTCAAAACTGCCCCATGCGTCCTGCGTGTTTGTCAAACTGCAACCTGCGACTTCCGGGTGCTCTCTCCTAGCTGCTTTAGGATATCGGGATTTCGGTATTTTCTTTGTCCACATGGTAGCATTATTTTGCCAATGTGCTCATTGCAATGAACTCTAACTCCAAGTGAATCCCAAATAATTTTGTACATTATAGATATGTGTTGGTCACTTTTTAGGTAACGTCTGGAATTGTAACCAGGGAAGCGGGCATTACTGAAAGAAGGCATTCTTCAAAGTACCACATTTTCAAAAACATAATACCTACAATAAAGTTCATACCAAAGTTTCCGTCCCGAATGTAAAACATGAACAGTCTACTATTATGAAGTGTTTGGGCAGTAATACACGTAATTACGAAAAATACTTTTCATATTAAGGTCACTTAAAACATATATATTTAATGATGTTAAAGGAAGTGGCAAATTTATGGACATCGATTCTCCACACTTATTTCAGGTAATTTAATAACTCACACCATCCCCATCCAACCCCCTACAAAGGGAAGTGACCGCAAAATGCTTGTTTCATTACAGCACTTTTTTAATTTATTCGGGTAAACGTCAATTTCCCCGGCCTATCCCGTAAAGCGTCAACTCAAAATCAAATTATGTCCCTTTACATTCTTTGTACAACGTCGACAAATTTTGTGATACAATACCCTCGTGGAGAAAGACAGAATATTTCATATTTATTTCAAAAGTGAACGACGGTTGAATTTATAACAGTGAAAGTAAATCAAAGGAACGTAGTTTTGCAAGTAACGTGAACAAAGCACATGGGGAAAAATTATTTCATAATTTTATTAGGCAGCGATAAATTATCTAGATTTTCAATTAGGACTGAGACTTGACCAGTAATCAGCTATGTTACTATTGTTTAATTGCAACGACACTTAGAGTTTTATTCTGCTAAGCTGTCAAACGGCGAGCAAACGGTCAAAGTTTGATGTAAAATGTTTGTTAAGCTGGCTTGTGTATCAATACTAGTACTCTCAGCAAAAGGTGATTTTTGTGTACATCTGTAGTTAGGAAAAAACCAGCAGCTATACGAGAGACAGCAATCCGTTTCATTTTCATCTTGCCAATTTTCTCCCATTCAGACTGAAACCGCTGTAAATTCCCGGAGAGGTCGGTAACTTTCTACCTGCCATATGCTGTACTTGCCCAGAATGACGTCATCAGTTGATACCCGTGAAAACGAAAACAAATGGTTACTTTCTTTGCAATAGAACCAGGCCTGCAATAGAACAGCGCGTTTTTAAGAGTGATGGCGTTGCTTTCTCCAGCAACTGACGTAAAAACAAAAACAAAATATTCCAAGATGTTCTAACAGAAGCTGAACTGAATTATGCGCTTTGCGAATCAAAAAGTACGTAAATTTGGCCTAAAACTCCCCAATCCATTCATCCATTGATGACGGCGGGGCAAATGAAAAACAAACACCACATTTTCATTGCCGTTTTTAAAATTCAAATTACATGGATCTGTACAACTTGATGGAATGTCTAGCTCTATCCTCTTCCAACGATATCCTTGACGTCATGTCTTTGCGGCATGGTGTCACAAGTAATTGCTACAAGGGAAAATGAACATTGCGGGTAGACAAAACGGAAGATAAACTATGTTGAAATGTTTTATTTATGACTTCTACTTCCGTATCACTTGCATTACACGTCACAATGACGTCATCATCGCCATCGTCACCTACCATTTTCCATTTCCTAGTAGAATCACTTTTTGTCTGGCCATCGTGATTAGCACTTGTTAGACATTCAAGGACACACGCAGTGTTGACACCCAAGCTATATATAACTGTCTTGGATTACAGGGATAAACACGAAGGCACAGAAAGATTTTTTCCGAAGAATTCTTTGATATATCGGCTTCTATCTAATTCCCTCTTGAATGGAAGGCTAAAACGTTTTTCAATCTTTGCTCTGTTTGTGTGTAACAATTTCTAAATTTTGTCTTAGTTTATTTCCGCATGAGTTGTAACAATTCTGTGTTTGTTTTATTGATGCTCGCTTAGCTGTCGAACACGTTTATTGTAGTAACATCTGTTCCTGATAGAGAAGGGTGCCATACTACGAGCGAGCAACACAGGACTAATTTTATGCAACAATGAGGCGATGAGGGCGCGGACGCAGCCGCGATGCTATATCTGTATGCGATAGGAAAGTTACAAGACAAGAGAAGGTGTTGTATATGATGAAATGTGATGGAGACGTGGAAAGTGCGAGAACCTAGATCGCCATTTAACGTAGAATGAGCCTGGCCAGAGATATCCGGACTGACTAACTTTTACAATTCTAAGGGACTGGTCAGTTTCTTCGGCTGGGGGGGGGGGGGGGCGGTGGATTATTTTTTGCCGACGTCAAAAAGTGGCTGACCCCCTATTCCAAATTTTGAAAACAGGGTGACCCCCTATTCCAAATTTCAAAAACAGGGTGACCCCCCGCGCGACATAGATAAAACAAAAGGTGGATATATATATATATATATATATATATATATATATATATATATATATATATATATATATATATATATATATATATATATATATATATATATTATATTTATATTTATATTTTATAAATTATATTTTACATTTTACATATATTTATATTTTAAATAGTCATTCTATGTTTTAATGAAATTGTTGACATGTCAGTTGTAAGATAGGAATTTCAAAGTGTCAATCTTAAAGTTTGAATACAGTACATTTTGAATGAGCTGTATTTGAATGAGCTGTGAATGTAGTTCACACTTTCTCTGCTTAACCAGATGTCCTGAACTGTTGTACAGAAATGGATGTCAATCATAATATCAAAGAGGAAAAAGCAGTGAATCAAAAACTTTGATGGGTGTTAAGACTTGCCAACCATCCAATTAAATCTCCTGAGGAGCCATAGAGAGCTTTTTTAGCCAAATCTGATGTGTACAGTGTCTGAGAGGACCTTTCTTGTAACATTGAAACCATAAAAGCACAGCTAATAATGACAAAAACTGCCTTTTTTAACTGTTATTTTGTTCATAAAAAAGCATCTTTCTACAGAAAACCTGTGAAACAAAGGAAAATAATTGCATCAATGAGAAGGAAAGATATCTTGTCATTTTTCTATCTCTAAAATAAGTCACTGTATCAAATATATATTGTGAAATATTTGTGCATGTTGCTTTCTAATACTGAATTCTCACAGAGAGAACAGAAAAGTATCAGGAATTTGTCATCCTTTTCATATGAAATGCAGATTTCATAATGGTACACTTTCACTTAGCAAACATCAAGATATCTCTGATTTATTAAAGTATGGCGCCCGAAGGGCGCTCCGAAAAATATGAAACATCCTGATATCTCTGATATATATGCCTTGTATATTAAAGTCATGCACCTGAAGGGCATGCTGAAAAATGTCTGATATATTAAAGTAATGAGCTTGAAGAGCACGCTGAAAAATATTGAACATACAGATATCTCTGATGTATGTATGCTTGATATGTTAAAGTTGGGCGTGCTGAAAAATATGACCGATTATTAAAGTTACGCGCCCGAAGGGCGCGCCGAAAAATACAACTGAATGATGAAATTTGTGGCTGACACTAGCATTTTAGGCAATGATGAGCCTGTGTCAAAATTCAAAAACACACTGACCCCCCCTATTGGGCATTTCAAAAACATGGTGACCCCCCCTATCACCAAAGTCAAAAACAGGGTGACCCCCCCCCCATGAATCCACCGCCCCCCCCAGGCTGAAGAAACTGACCAGTCCCTAAGTTGGATCTACTATTTGTGGCGGCTCATCTTAAAACGCTTTGAGTGACAAATATTTTCACTTTGTTTTTCCGGAAATCGAAAATAAATTTTATTTTTCCCCATAGAGTTAACACAGCGATGGTGACCATCTTGATTTGATATCCGGTAAATGTCAGTTAATTTGTTTCTCTAGTACCAAAATTTGCATGGTGACCCCAATTTTTATTCATCATTTGGTAAAAGTAAGACTGAAAGTGTCACTTTCACTTTCGAGGCGCATACCAACTTAACCAACTCTCATTGTACCGAGTTTATTTATCTGTGCCCTGCTGCACTTGATCCAAGTAATCATGCAACGGTTGACAAGTTGATTTTTTTTCTGCTAGAGCTGTTTATTATCACGTGACATTTGAATAGATAATAAGAGTATAAGGTTCGGTACCAGTTGAAAGTGGCAGCGACGTTGCCGAGCTACCACGTGACGGGCAAGCTGTTCGATTTCTATTCATCATGTTGTCAAGGCTAACTGCATTACAAAACGTGGGTGTTGATCTCCATGTGGAAGAATTAATCGTGTATAATAGTCAACTTGAGAATTTCACCTTATTAGCAATTGTACAGATGGTAATTGCATTGACGTGAAAAGTAATTACCCTAATCAGCTTCTATTGTAGTATCTGTACCGGAAACTGAGCAGGCTAATAAGAGTTCCAACTCAAAGGCGTCTCGTCTTTTCATAAAATGTCTTCATTGTTTGTCCTTGTTTTGAAATTAAGAAAAAAACTTCAACTCTTGCTGTAACTTGCCATAAGGAAACTTTGAATTCGTTCCCTTTCGAAATAAATAAAATGAAAAACCTGTGACAAAGTCGGTGCTTCACAAACAATATTAACAAATACTTGCGGAGTTAGCGCTAAAGGGGGAAATAAATATTCGATTTTCATGGAAATAAGCCGGTGAAACCTTTACATATATACTGTAAGAGTTCTAACATGAGCCCCCAACGACCATATAGAAACCACACACATAGACATGTTACTGCTGATTTCTCCGATACTGGCGCTTCCATTAGGGACTGGTCAGTTTCTTAGGCTGGGGTGGATTATTTTTGCGAACGTCAAAAAGTGGTTGACCCCGACCCCTATTCCAACTTTCGAAAAAAGGGTGACCTCTCTTTAAATGAAATAGCAAACAAACACATACCAACATTTCTTCTCAATATACCAGCATGTTTAATCGTCCGAGTCATCTTCATGTCTTTACGTTCCGAGTCATCTTCATGTCTTTCGGAGTCGATTTCATTTACCGCATTGACAATTACCAAAAAATAAAGTGTTTTGTTTTATCAAAGTAACCAGTCCCTCTAGCGTCACATCCATTGAAACAGCGTTTGGTTTGCAGAATATCTGTCCGTTCTGGGGTTTCTTCGGTCAGATTTGTCATCAAAGCAGTAACTTAATACCAACAGTTGCTACTGTAGTTTTGTCCCTGTTTGTATCGTAATTATGTCATTCACCCATGCAAAACAGTGTGGTTTTTTTTTTGAAAATATCACTAGGTAATCTCGTTTCTGTTGTTTTTGAAATAGAACATATACTGTCACGTCAGTAGCTTACCTCCATGTTTACAGTGAGCCTGTATTGAATTTTGCAGCGCATAATTTGACTTTTCTGCAAATACTATCAACTACAACAACAACAACAATAACAACAACAACAACAACAACAACTTTACTGAGTCCAAATATATTTTTATTTTTCTTCATTTTTAAATGTTTAATCATCATCATCATCAGAGCCTGAGAACCCTTTGCTCTTGACGGCAACAGCTTAGCGCTACCCGTTAAGAGGACTTGCGTAGGTCAGCGGAGCGGAAATTATGCTCTGGCTCGCGAGAATGAGAAGTGCAGGGTGATGCGTGGCGCCACTGTCCGAGTGACGTATCCTCCACGTACATACTCCTTCTCTCTCTTAGAAAACTGGAGTATTAGATGGGCGTTAGGTGGGATGTTTCATAATTAAGCTAACTGTCATTAAAAATCACAACAATTTTTCTACGTAGTTCGATCACGAGACTTGAATGCAATAAACGATCACTGTCAGCGTAATCAGGCGGGAGTTTTAATTCCGGCAGAATTCTATTCTTCAAGAAAGGCAGATGTATTATGACATCCCGAATAATGAATTCGTGGATTTTGAGACTTCCATTGATTGAGGTTGAAAGGACATTAACATTTGGCACGTGGTAATTTGCAGGATATCTGGATATGAATTGTCGTACATACATACATACATACATACATACATACATACATACATACATACATACATACATACATACATACATACATACATACATACATACATACATACATACATACATACATACATACATACATACATACATACATACATACATACATACATACATACATACATACATACATACATACATACATACATACATACATACATACATACATACATACATACATACATACATACATACATACATACATACATACATACATACATACATACATACTAATACATACATACATACATACATACATACATACATACATACATACATACATACATACATACATACATATTGTCAACAAACCCGAGAAAACTGTCAAAACTTACGGAAAATTCCCCATGCGAAAGTCTACAGGGGCCAAGAACTTGCGCTGTCACAAGCACTGTTTCGGCAATTCCGGGGATTTTTTTGGAAGAAGTGTCTAAACTTGGCCAACAAGGGCTTAATTTCATTTTGTGATTGATATTATGATGTTTGATTTGTACAATGTTTCAGCTTTAAAAGATAGGATGTTTACTTTACTGCGAGTTGTTAATATTCATATTCACGGACACGTAAACAAACCATTACTGTGTATTAGTAGTCGTCACGTGGTCCCGCTCGACCGACTAAAATGCGACGAACAGGGAATTTTAAGTACACAATAGGTTAATTTTAAACAAAAAGCGAAGAGACTGTAGTTTTTAATGGAATTAATACTCAACAATATCTGTCAAAATTTTTAAAACAGAAATTTCAGTCCTAATAGTCACAATAAGAAACATACGGTCTGCAGCGTTTTATATTCGGACAGAGATGTTTACAAACAGAAAGTAGTTCCCCTTGAAGACCTTTGTTAATTTGATTTGAATATGGCCTGATAAAAATACCGGGTTACCACACCCGATTTTCATCACTTTGGGAGCAAATGTGGCAATTAATTTGGTATCAGAAGTATCTCTTTAAAGGGAAAGTTATTTCATTTATTCACGTTCACACAAGGCTGTGCGTAGTGCAGACACTTTGTTTGTGTTATGCAAATACGCACAGCCCGGCGTGAACGTGAGTGGCGATAGCATACCCACCAGAAGATGGTCACTGCCATATCAGGTGATGAAGGTGCCAAGCTTGGCGCCTTTTTCCCATGAATCAAAATACATTAAGTTGATGAAGCCCCATAAACGCAACTTCCGCCTGATTTTTGCCCGTTTTTGTAAAAAATTGCTCGAGTTATAAATAGCGAAAATGGCTTTTTCCTGAATAAGCAATCCCAAAGCTACCACATATGTGAACTTGAACTTCCCCTTTAACGTTGTTTGAGTGCAATGATAGAAACAATGAGATTACTTGTACATAAGGGAACGAGCACAATTAACGGCAGGGGGGGGGGCGGAAGAGAAAATATGTGGTGCGTATATTTTTTACAGGCCCCCCCCTAACACCAGCAAAAATTTTAGTGCCCCCCCCCATCACCGGCAACAAAATTTTTGTGGCCCCCCCCCCCCCAAAAAAGAAAGATTACATAGGTACAAAGTTGTACACATATATATAATCCTTATAACTTTTAATATATGCTTTAGTGAAAACAACATTCTTGCATTCTTGAAATAAATAATAAACAAATAAATATATAAATAAAAAACAAAATAAAATAACTTTACTTCAACTGAGTATCTGTATGATGTTTTCAGATGTTGGGGAAAAAGTATAACATGACCGTTGTGATTTCAATGCACTTTCCACACCCAGTGTCTGCCTTTCTATGACTACCCAAGATATTCAATGTTACTCCACTGTAATGACAGTCTGCCATTGGAATAGTCCTTCATGGGCTAACTATAAAAGACCCATTAATGCCATTTTTTCCTCCCTTTTTTTCAGTATTTTTTTCCTGTGTGTCCACTACGTATTCTAGTTCTGAACTGCCTATTAGCCAGTCCACATTCCTGTGTGGAACAGGTTGAATGGTTATTTGAGGAAAAATAGGCAGTCCATAGCAGTCCAACCTGCCACATGCCAGTATTGGAAATATGACATGTTAAAATTTGAACATTCATCACTGGCTATGAATGTGAAATCAGACTCAGCCATGTGAAGTAACCATGGATTAGCAGTCCTATTGAATTCATGATAGAAGGGAAGATTGTCAATGGATTGAATGGTAGCTTACACATGTGGCGGTAAAAATTTAGACATGCATTAATAAACTCCAAGGACTGACTTGTTGTCAATTCTCATGTTTTCACATCCCTATTGTCTATTTAATTTAAATAATCAGGCGGCACTCATGTGTAGAGTTGATTTTACTTGGGTTAAGTTTTTCAGGTGAAATTACTCATGTTTGCACTATAGAAATGCCACATGGGTCACATTTACCAGTTAAATTGTTCTCAGAATTAAATATTTAGTGGCTACAGAAGCAACGGTTTGCCATTTTAAAGTGACAGTATAAAGCTGTAAGCTTTTGATTTTGTTAATATTTTTGTTATGTATCAACTGCACTTACTTCATTGGTTCACAAATTTAAGTTGAATTAGCTCGTTGATATTATCAATACAACCAACATACACTTTGTGTGCATGTATATTATAAAAGTTCACTGTTATTGTGTTCAATTGAAGTTTAGTCCAGACCAAAATGTGTTTACCAACAATAACAATGCTGACTGTACATAATACAGGTTGTGAAGACTGGATATTTGAACGTGTTTTAGAAAATAGAATAACATTAGCAATACTGGCTAACATGATTTTGAAAAGAGAGAAAAACCTGTAGTCGATGTACGAAGAACAACACAATTTCTGCCAAAATTATGAAGTTTACAGCCTATCCCTTAAATATAATTAGCATTGGTTTCATTCATCTCGATTCAAAAAAACGAGACCAGGGATTTTCAGTATAAACCATGAATATGACAAGAGGGAGTCATGCAGATGGCTGCAAACGTCTGTGAGCAGCCTCTAAATTAAATCAGCACAGATCAAATTTTAAACATCGTTTATTTTTATTTTCAAAATGTGCAATAATAAACACATGTTCACCGCTAAATATTCCATATGATCGGAACCTGCATTCTATTGAAAGGTACTCACATTTCCAGACGTAATATGGTTGGATCTGTCATTTATTTTTTCTCATACGGTCCACGTTTTCGCGTACGTCCGTCAGCAACTGGCTATGATGTGCAGTCATGTACATGTACGTCAGATCATCACACAACGACGAACACACTTGCGACGGTTCTGCATCTGCCATTGTAAAACTTTCGCGATTACAACTTACATAAAACTTAATGGAAACGCAGTACAGGTACTGTTCATCCCCAAACCGTTCAAAAGTCGAGCCGGATGGACTAACGGTTCTGACGATGTATGATGTCGTGACTTTGGAAAGAGTTGTGTTGGAAGACTGGACGGGACGCAACAGGGTATGAACGTAAGGGTCCCGTAAATGAGTACGCTTGGATTTAACGAGGCTGATCAGAATTGCAACAGGGTTCACTTAGTGTGTTGGACGTCCGTATTTAACTGATCTCTTCATGATCACGACCCTTGACCTTTCGAAATTGACCAATGCTTTGTGTTCCCACACGATCGTTATCGGATATCACATTGCATCTCTCAAATGAGATTGCGCAGATTTTTTTGAAGTAATGGCTGTTCAGACCAGCTGAATCTCACGAATTATGGCTGATTTCTCGGTCATTTCTTCCCCCAGTGAGGACACATTTTGAGTCAAAACAGCAAGTGAGTTAGGTCTAAGTGGTAATGTTTCAGTTGGCATGAAGGTAAAGTGTATTTCCCCGCGACAGTGTTGGATGCAGTGACCGAGATAGCAAGTCGTCGTGGACGATAATTTTCCATTCATCCGGTAAGTATTTGAAATGCATATTTATAAAGGGCAATTACGAAATTAGTATGCCTTATAGAGAGGCTTTTCTCTGCACATTGATGTTTTCCTGGGAAGCTTGGTTTTGTATATGGCCCGACATTTTTAACCTGAGCTTTAGGGGTGAAAAGAAAGTACGTATCTGTATACCTGGACAGGGCGGAGGGAGGTGTACAGTGTGGCCATTAACGCAAAACAAAGCTGGGCGTGAACAACGCCTAAGCTTAGTTTGCGTCCATGGTCTCACTCAGTGCAAAAACACTGCTATAAAAAAAATAGGCGAAATGAAAATATTAAAAAAAACCAAACTACCGGTAGATCGTAGGATGAACATGGCTATGTAAACTTATGATTGTTTGTACCACCCGGTCTTACTTGCATTTTTTACTTCTTTTGTACATGGTTACTTTTAAAATCCATTGTTAATATGATATTGCCAGGTAAGAAGCCTTGTATTGAAAGACAGAAAAAATATTTAGAAATGTGATACGTCTTAATTTTCAAGGGACAGCAGCTGTAATTTTTAATGAGTTCAATAACTTGTTTGCCTCATGTATTAACATACTTTCTTGTATTGATTCAAATTATGAATTGTGATGCCCTCACTTTGTAAAGATGTACATAAATTAATCGGAATAGTGGCTGTGGCAACTAGTCAAGTCAATACAACGTACACAAGCCCAATACATTTCTAGACATATATGTTACACTTTCAATGTATTAATTTTGCACTCGCAAAGATGTATGTAAAAAATTCCTCTATGTGTATGTAACAAATCACACACATGTTCTGAAACTTTATTGTAAAGTTGTCGTCTTAATAAATGTTGCTAAGTTCATTCTCTTCTTTCTGTTTCATTTCAGTGTGCATGTCAGCCAAGGCCCAAGAGAAATTTGGCAAGAATAATCATGACTTACGTAAAGAAGTCTTCAATGTCAAATTTCAAAACAAAATAGGACATGAAAGACGAGACTTGGCCAGAGTTAAACGAACTCTTTTAAAAACTAATCTTTGACTAAATCACTTTTCACTGTGTCTATGAAATTTGTTGAAGCCAAAAATGTATTAAATTGGTCATCAGACTTACAGATATGTTTTGTGCTTTTTATTTTGAACGTTTGGAAAGGTGAGTCTGCTTGTGTTTGCTGTGTTCAGGTGAGTCAGAGTTGCTTTTAACTCTGTTTGGCCTGTCTTAGTTTTAGGCCAAATATGGTTAAATTACATCTCCAACCAATTGTATCATATAATTCACCGAAGAGGCTGTGTAAAAGTACTTGATTTTACTGGAATTTGATTTCACTTATTTGATGTTTGCTTACACCTTGCAAACATGCAAATGTAACAATGTTTACCAAATTCATAACGGCAACATCAAAATAAGTAAAATCGGGTGTCAAATCAGTACTTTTCATGGTGCTCTTTTTCTGCCAGGATGACCCTGTCATTCATATGTCATTCAAAATAACCATTCGTTCACATACATGTGAGTGGATTCAGAATAACCATTCATTCACATGTATGTGAATGGCTAGCTCATTTAAATATTTCGGCCTATACACATTTTACCCACGTGCTTCTGAAATGAATGTGGACTGCCTGACTGCCTATTCCCTATGCACATGCATTAAGCCATGCCAACTAGCCATGTGAATGCTAATTTCACATGGTACTGACAGGCATTCCTGTTCTATAAGGGATTCCTATAGCATGATGAAATAACCAGTTTCAACCGAGCCTCTGTATCATTACCAACCATTATTACTGTTGACAAATGAAGTCAATTTTCAATAATAATATTGCTCATTTTACACATAACAACTGCATTGTGAGGTTTAAGACTTGGTATTTCATCATGCTACAAGAAGTTTAACAAGAACTCCAGCTTCAACAGGGAACAAAAATGCTGAAAAATATTCTCTGTCTGTCATGGTGTAAAAAATTTTGGTGGCCCACCCCTTACTTTCCCTGGAATTTTCATGGCCCACCCCAAGAACACTCATTTTTAGCTCCCATAGCCATATGTATATATGGCAATGGAAGCTATTCTTATAGGCTAGGAAAATGTCTGTATGTATGTATGTCTGTACGTCTGTATGTCTGTATGTCTGTATGTCTGTATGTCTGTCCGTCAACATCAAAAACTCCAAAACCGCTGTACATTTCATCTTGATATTTGGTGTGTACATGGATGATGGGCTGTAGATGAGATTTTGTTCAAATGAAGTTGTCATTGCCAAAAATATGCAAATTAAGTGAAAAAATGTAAAAACAGTCAAAATTGAAAAAACTCAATAACCACTGAGCAGATTACATGAAAAATTAGCATGTAAGTACTTTGGGCTGACATGAAATGATTGTGCGCATCTTGGGTCAGTATCTTGGACTTGCTATTTTTCATGAATTTTTTTGTAATTTTCTCCCATTTTTGGTCAAAAAATCTCCTGCTCTGAAACCACAAGTCCGATTGATTTTGAAACTTGGTATGGAAGTGCATAGGAGTGACCTTTCCCAAATTTGGGCAAATCGTGGTGAAATTTGCATATTTTTAGTTTACACGTCCATAGACTCCCATGTATAAGGCAGATCTCCATAGACTCCCATGTATAAGGCCACGAAAAATAAAAATTTAGTTTCTCATCGTATTCATATTGCAAAAGGATGCAGTGACACATTTTTAGTCCCCACGGATGAAGTCCAGTGAACTTATAGATTGGGTCATGTCCGTCTGTTCGTCCATCCGTGAGTCCATCCGTTCACGCAGATATCTCGGATATTTTGACAAAATGTCATGTGACCTTGATGACCTTTGATCTCAAATATACATATTTGTCCATAACTCAGTAACCACAAGTGCTACCACCCTTCATATATGGTATGATGGACACCTTATGACGCCACAAATTGTACCTCATTAATTATGCACATATCTAATTTTGAGCGAGCCAATAGAGCTAGAGGTCTGATTTTTGGTATATAGGGATAACTTAGCAAAACAATTTTTTTGACAAAATGTCATGTGACCTTGGTGACCTTTGACCTCAAATATACATATTTGTCCATAACTCAGTAACCACAAGTGCTACAGCCTTCATGTATGGTATGATGGGACACCTTATGACGCCACATATTGTACCTCATTAATTATGCACATATCTAATTTTGAGCGAGCCAATAGAGCTAGAGGTCTGATTTTTGGTATATAGGGATAACTTAGCAAAACAATTTTTTTGACAAAATGTCACGTGACCTCGGTGACCTTTGACCTCAAATATACATATTTGTCCATAACTCAGTAACCACAAGTGCTACAGCCTTCATGTATGGTATGATGGGACACCTTATGACGCCACATATTGTACCTCATTAATTATGCGCATATCTAATTTTGAGCGAGCCAATAGAGCTAGAGGTCTGATTTTTGGTATATAGGGATAAACTTCGCAAAACAATTTTTTTGACAAAATGTCACGTGACCTCGGTGACCTTTGACCTCAAATATACATATTTGTCCATACTCAGTAACAACTCAGTAACCACAAGTGCTACAGCCTTCATGTATGGTATGATGGGACACCTTATGACGCCACATATTGTACGTCATTACTTATGCGCATATCTAATTTTGAGCAAGCCAATAGAGCTAGAGGTCTGATTTTTGGTATATAGGGATAACTTAGCAATACAAATTTTTTGACAAAATGTCACGTGACCTCGGTGACCTTTGACCTCAAATATACATATTTGTCCATAACTCAGTAACCACAAGTGCTACAGCCTTCATGTATGGTATATGGTATGAGCTATGGGGACACCTTATGACGCCACATATTGTACGTCATTAATTATGCACATATCTAATTTTGAGCGAGCCAATAGAGCTAGAGGTCTGATTTTTGGTATATAGGGATAACTTAGCAAAACAATTTTTTTGACAAAATGTCACGTGACCTCGGTGACCTTTGACCTCAAATATACATATTTTTCCATAACTCGGTAACCACAAGTGCTACACCCTTCATGTTTGGTATGATTGGACACCTTATGACGCCACATACTGTACCTCAATAATTATGTGCATATCTCATTCTGAGCGAGCCAATAGAGCTGGATGTCTGATTTTTGGTATATAGGGATAACTATAGGAGAGAAATTTTTTGACCAAATGTCATGTGATCTCGATGACCTTTTACCTAAAATATATGTTTATGTCAATAAATAAGTAACCACAAGTGCTATGTCCTTTGTATTTAGTAGGATGGGAGACCTTATGACAACACACGCTTTACCTCATTAATTATGTACACATCTAATTCTGGGCAAGCGAATAGAGCTAGAGATCTGATTTTTTGGCATATAGGGATTAATTAGCAATATAATTTTTTTTTTCAAAATGTCATGTGACCTCGATGACCTTTGACCTTGATTATACATATATATGCATATTTCAGTAACCACAAGTTCTATACCCTGCAATTTTGATAGGATATTAGACCTTAAGATGTCACATCTTGTACCTCATTTATAATGCGCATATGTATTTCTTGGCTGGCCAATACTGCTAGAGGTCTGATCTTTTTTCCCGATTTAGAACCATAACTTAGACATGCCTCATGTGTTTCAAATTGGGAACAACGACATAGACCTATGTGCCCATAGATCTCAACATATACACTCCAGTGATACTTCTTAATGACCACATTTTCCTGCCCCATCAAGACTAATACTCCTATTACAAGTGGGGACTATGTCATTGTAAATGACTTGTTGAGTTAATGGTTGTATCACAGTATTCGATATATCTAATTCTGTATTTTTTTTTCCATTTTATATGCTGAATAAATACATTAAACATATTTCACTGTCTCCAGTACATTACATTTAAGTATTTTCACTTCATGCACTTTATCCCTTTCACACATGTTCAAATATCTGACCAGAGAACAACACTAATCAGTCCATGATGGGAGCTACAGTGTCATTGACGCTATTTGTTTTTTTCCGGGGCCCCCCCCCCCCATTTTCTCTTCCGCCCCCCCCTGCCCGTTAATGTGCTCGGTCCCTAAATAAAGACACCAGGATGACTTTGGGGGTTTTTTTTTGTATTTATTTGCTATTTGCATGTCAGCTTGAAAAAGACGAATTTTATTTTTTCACATGCAACATGGAATACTGCAATACATATATGTAATAATAGCTTTAATTTACCCATATATGGATGACAATTATTCAATTATTGAGCAAACAAAGTAATAGTAACTTTTTTAAGTTTCGTCTTACGATATATATTTAGATTTTGAAAAGCCTGTCGTATAATTCATGCCCGGTATGATGTTTTCAACTTTGAATGTCTTAAGTGACACAAGGCAGAGAGAAAACAATCCTTGCTACTAACATGACGAAATACCTGATCAATACACACAACAAATCATTGCAAATATGTTTAGTCTTTAAGTGAACAATTAACTTGATTTCCGATATTCTTACATAACAAAATCAATCATTATCAATTGTTCAGATCTCACAGATATATTTAAAGATTCTCTGTTGTCAGACCCTGGTAAACAAAATACGAAAACAGTTTTCGGCAACTACTTGTGCAAAATACAAATGATTTGCGTGATTCTGGTTGAAATCAAAGCAGAAACAATTCGATCCAATAAAGTTTGGAAATAAATTACAGACAAGCAAATAGTACAACATGCAGATAACATATAAATTAGAATGTTACTTCTTAAACACATCAGAAACTTAATAGGTAAGGAACACGTGTGCTTATGTCCGGGTTCATTTGTTTTAACTCGTTTACTTCTCAGAGATGATAACGTGACATTTTGAATGTTTCACAATTTGGAGACAATTGTTTGATGATCAAATTTATCACGATCAGAAAATAATTTGTCACTTAGAAAGATCCCGGATGGTTTGGATGACTTTCCTTAGTATGACTCTTCTTTGAAATTGAAAGGCTTCAAAGTTTGGTACTTTACTTGCACAAGAAAATGTTATACCACAATTTTAATCACGAATTTTAGTCAAAACTAGTCACTACTGGGGCAACATGCCTCAACCAATTTCGTTCAAGGAAAACATACAGTGGTAGTCATAAACTAATGCTATTCCGTATAATGCGATATGATCAAATATGGCAGCTAGGTATATTATAATATAGCCGTTTTCTTTTGACATTTTTCACGTCAATTAATCTGCGACTGTCGGTATCTTGGCTTACATTAGTTTAACATCAAACACCGACTTCTCCTGTACTACCTATCTAGTATAGTACTGTCTATACTGACAATAACAAGACTTGGACTGAGAATCTGTTATCTCAGGTAAATGTCCATAAACTGCCTGGTCTTCCGAAACCGCAGCGCAGTAGGCTGGTTTATTCAGCTCACCTCTAGATTTTGAAATGATGGAATGTCAACGACTGGCTTGAGAGAGAGAGAGAGAGAGAGAGAGAGAGAGAGAGAGAGAGAGAGAGAGAGAGAGAGAGAGAGAGAGGGTGTATTCTTGTTTGAAAGTAGGTCATGTTTTACATCGGTAGCCAAGCCAAATCTCTACAATTGATATTGTTTTTTGTTCGTTCTTCAATTGATGTCCTGTCACCGATTTTTGACTTACAGTCAAATGTAGGGCTGGCAGTGATGAAGCATTACGGATCATGCAATAGCCGTTTGACTAGACCACTGCAGCGAACAGTTCGAAAGTTGAAGTATTGAAAGGATTTTTCTCACGCTATGACAGTTTGCTCGGTGCGCGGCGAAGACGAAAGATACTTCCGTCAGAGCGTATACGTACGGATTTATGCACCGTTCAGAAGATAGATATAAACAGTCAGGCGTTGCAGTGGTGACACGCTGATAATGTGGATCTACAGCGTACGCCACGAAGCTGGGTAAATATTTGCAGACAAAACAGGCAACGACAGTAATGGAGATCTTTGCAAGCTTTATTTCTTTCCTCGGCAATCCGGACCTCTGTCGACTTTGGTCGGAAACGGCTGCATTGATGGGTACCCTGCGAGTTGGACGGCTGTATTCTGATCCGATATGCCCGAATAAAGGTGTATATTTTGAAGTAACAGAGCGCGATTGTAGTCATCGATAGAGGAAATAATGTCAGTACCAGGATAGCGACGTACAGTTGAGAACCAGGCGCTGTATTCTCCATATTACATATGTCCAGATAAGGGTCATAACCCCTCTTGCCGATGCCGCAGGAAACAAGAACATTGGGCACAGCCAAAGCAATGAACCATACCGATATTAACTGATACCTTATCTTGTTACCACCATACACCGAGCGATAAGCGGCAATAGACGGGCGATGTGAAAATAACGGTTGATAGCGATTAAAACAAGAAGGAGGACAGTAGTCATTGCCAACGTGTGGCTTACAGAACTGGTTAGTTCACAGAGTACGTAAGTAGTGGCCAGCCACCCAGGCCGATGGACATCACATCCATCGGTAGAATGCAGAAGCAATGGACGAAATTGGCCAAAGCTAAGCTAGCGATCAAATATCTCACTTTCGTCCTGAGTGGTTTGTGGCGAACAACAGCCAAGACAACAGAGGCGTTACCGAGGCTACCAACGACGACGGCCAATGACAGAATGAACGCCTCAAGAAGCCTTTCTTCTGCTCCAGTGATTGCCCTTGCATCGGAATCAGTGTCGTTGAACAACCGGGCTACCAAATCTTGTGTCTGATCCGAAAGCAGAGGTGTTCTTTCCGTCGACCATAGGTGGGACTCCATCGTCGCTTCAGACTTGCACTGCAGTAATGATAAACGAGAGATGTAAACTCAGTCGATTGGTTTTGACGATAAATTCCTGCAATGTAATGAAAAATACTCTCAGCATATTATAACAATCTTGTAAACAGTTGATGATGGAATGTGGCTTGGACGTTGCATGACTTTCAACCAATGTTTTGTGGATACGAATATTCATTCGGCCTAAACTCCCTTTCCACTTCCGACTGCAGTCGAATTTTCCAATATCAACAGTAAGAAGACCTGCTTTGTTCAGAAGCTTTGTGTCATTCAAGCTTGTCATAGAAAATAAACAAGACATGATTGGAAGACCTGACATCTTTCTTTGATACGCACTCTACTTCTTCAGATTCTGGTGTATTTGTCGCCGATCAGGCGGGAAATCCCACAACTTCCCTGGACAGTCCAGTCCTTTCTCGGAATTATAGGCTACTGGCTTCATAGAGGATACTATAAAGTGTTGGTATTTTCACCAATAAACGTACTATGTGGTGAGAAACTCAATTCTTAGTTTAATGTCTTTTGAAACTTAAGTGTCATGATTCAAAACTTATCGGTAAAATGCAACTGAATATTTTGCATCTCATAAATAGAAAGTTTACGGTCACCGTTGTCACAAAGATTCCATATCTCTCTACAATGAATCCACATCACAATAAAACAAATGCTAATTGCAATATAAAAATGCTCATTATACTAAGACGAATACATACAGCTGGACATGCGCATTACTATCTAACAAACGCCCATCACAATGTAACATATGCTCATTATGTTATTACAAGCACACATCACTTTTTAACGAATGCCCATCACCATATGACAAATGCTCGTTACAATATAACAAATTCCCATCAAAATACATAACAAATGCACATGACGATGAAAAGAATGACGTCAATCAAAGTAAAGTAAATGGACATCGGAATACGGGGAATACACAACATAATATAATCAATGCCCATGAGGAGAAAAGAAATGAACAGTATCGTGTAAGGAATTCACATGGCTTTATAACAAATGTGCATCACATTATCATGGATGCCCATCGAAATATGATGATTGACCATCTCAATATAATATATGTCAATCACAGTACTAACAAATGCCTATCACCTTGCAACGAATGCCCATCAAATTTATCGTTTTGCGTCACTTAAGACAGCTACGGTTTTCCATATAATAAATTAATTTCTTTTTGAGAAAATGGGAGAGAAACTTGGACATGTTAACGTTTCTGTTTGCCATTGTAGGTGACTCTGAAAATCTTCCAGGATTGTTAAAACAATAGCAGTGAAATCTAAACATATCGGACAGGCTGAACTCACCTCAACGTCGATGATCAAGACTCCATACTCTACAGTATTTTCAACGTTGCCACCAAAAGTCTCCGAGCCATACTACTAACCACGTCTGCACTTTGTTGTGATTTGAAAGATTCTGAAAGAAATCAAGACGGATATCGGAGACTGGCTGATGACGTTTCATCGCGTTGGTGTTCTGTCTAGCTCTCCTGATCTCCGTCAATCACCAAGAAACAACGCCCTCAGTTGCACGCCAATGGTGTGGATTTTCAAGGTGAAGGTATTCGCTGCAGTGACTTTAAAGCCCCGGTGGTAAGTGGCGAGTTTTGTTTCCACGCTTTAATTATAGTACAGGGATATGAACACCAATGGTCAGATTATCATAATAATATTGTGTAATTATCATTCGGCAAGTACACAGGGAAAATATTAATAGTTTTACAATCGCAGCTGTATCAGAATATCTTCATTTCATTTCATCTTAGATTTTGAGCAAGTATAACAAGCGCGATTGCATCCCTCATGAGCAAGATACATGAGGTTAGTTTAAAACTTTACAAAAACCGTGAACTAAACGAAAAGATGCTGCTATAATTGGGTTAAAATGCTGCTTTTGTATCTCGTCTCATTTGACCAGACTCCTCATTTTGTACATGTAATGCTCCATCTCCTAACAGATGAATTTATTATTATGGAAAGTGCATTGATTCAAGGCAATAAATCTTGTTTATATTCTGAAGGCCCTGGAAAAATGGTCGGGTCTGACTCAGTCAACTGTTTCAGAGAATAAACAAATAGTTGATCACTATCGGTCTGCGTTTATTATAACTCTTTCTGCATCACACTTCCTTCCACATGTTATGAAGTCTCGCGATGATGTAAATCAGGAAGGCGCTGCAACTCGACTGTCAAAAAAAATTCCCCCACTAAAGGTTTACACTTGCGAGTTGATTGACCTTCACCGATTATCAACTTGAAAGGTGTGTCAACATTCATTTCAAAGAGTCAAAATTTTCATCATGAAATTTCATGAAGTTCTGAATCTTCCTTAGTGATGTTACACAACTGCTATTCTTCTGCCAGACTCAGAGTAAACCATTTATATCTTTACCGCAGTACATAGAAGGCTCATCAAATAGCGTCGAACTTGGATGGTATTATAAAATCCTCAGTCGTTCTAGTTACCGATAATTACTTCAAGAAATACTTTATAGTACAAAATACTTTGATCTGTGAAATCAAATCTCCCTTTCCTCTGCGTCTGAGGGTACCTATGCTTGTATTCTCTTAGGAGTAATTCTGAATTGCAATCTTTCATGGAGCGCTCATGTGAATTCCTTGCGTGGTAAACTATCTAGTCAATTGGCTTTGTTACGACGAATACGACATCTCTTGCCCTTACGGGCACGGAGATTGTTCTATACATGTTATATTGAATCAACCTTCGACTACTGTTCGGTTGTTTGGGGAAATTGTGATCAATCCTACTGTAACAAACTTTTTCAGTTGCAAAAACAGGCTATTCGTTTAGTTTGTGGGGCTAAATGGGATCAACCAACTGGTCCATTGTTTAAACTTTGGGCCTACTTCCACTTGGTAGTCGCTTGATTTATCAAAAAGGGGTCCAGATGTTCCAAATTGTCAATGGCTTGTGTCCAAATTATTTGAGTAATCTTTTCCAGCCTGCTAACGTTCATTCATCCAGGTCTCTGCGCTCAACTTCAACAAACAATTTGTACTTGCCAAAAATTAGAACGGAAATAATGAGAAAAAGCCTTTCATATTCTGGCGCTGTCCTTTGGAATGAACTCCCCTCATCTTTGAAAAACAGCCCAAATCTGAGATCTTTCAAGTTGCAATTGTATAAATTCCTCATGGATCGGGTGTGATATGTTCTTGCCTTTTGTTGTAGTGTTAGTTGTCTTATTGTCCTAATTGCTGTTTTTTTTCTTGACCTGATTTTTTACTGGTTTGTTGCTTGTATTAGTATTTGTATTTTTTTTTTTCCTCTGTCATTCTGTAAATTTTTTAATGTCGACCTTGTGGAAGATCGGCCTTATTGGCCGAACATGTTATCGACAGTAAATAAAGTTAAATAAATAAATAAATAAATTCTACATATTTTTTCATTTATACATCATCCAACTGGCGATGGAGTAATGGGAGTAAAGTGTCTTGTTCAAGAGCAAAACACCGAATACATGAGAAAGAACTTCTATGTTCTCAGGGATGTGTAGAGTGGTGACAAGTGAGCGTCAGAAAATGTTGTCATTTTACTCGGAGAAGAGTCAAGGACCCTGCCGTGTGCGGGCGCTCTTCGTTCTTCCCCAACATTAAAAGTGCCGCCGGAGCGAATACAGTTCACAAAGTGGTCGAATTTTTCTCTTGAAATTCAAATAAATAAACTTACCTTACAGATTTAGCTCATATTCAAGCATATTATTAACCTTTTCTCCATACACAACCGCCTAGCAGGTCAATATTTGGTTAACCCCCCCCCCCCCCGGCAGATTTTGGCAACAATTAAAAACCTAAGAGCGCTTGTTTCTTTTAGGAATACATTTCGTAACAACCGGGCATCGGCTCGATATTTACATCAAATAAGTCGGGACCAAAACCAGCTAACAATGGAATGCGTTAAACTGTTCTACCCGAGTGACCCCACATCAATCCAAAGTGCAGGCAATTGTTTTGTGTTTTGTTTGCTTTTCGTTGGCTTTCTAAACTTTTTCCAATGACGACGGAACCTTTTCGTAGCTGTTTAGTCGACAACCCAGGGGTTGTGCGGGCACTCCTTGGCCCTTTGATTAAAATGCCGCCGGAGCGCATGAATTTTATACAGTGGCCAAATCTTTCCGTTTTCTCCAATTCAAGACAAAAGAGAACACTGTAAAGTTCGATGTTCGTTTGTATTTATTTATTTATTTATTTATTTATTTATTTATTTATTTATTTATTTATTTGGCGTTGACATGATGTCACAGTGAGGATGAGTCGCAATGGTGACTAACACCTATAGAAAGCGACCCTCCACAAAAGAATAAAAGCAAATCACACATACAAATAAAGAAGACGGAAAGAAATATACAAAGGATAAGATAAAAAGATATGAACACCGTACACAAAAGCATAAAAGACAAATGAAATATGATACATTAACAAAAATGTAAAAACATATATAAAAAGGGGGTTTTAAAAATTTAAACAGTTTCTAAGAGATATGTCCGGGAGCTGGTTTTATTTAGTAAATCAGTGTAACTGCCACGGAATTGGGACACTGCCATCATTTTAATCAGGAAAACATGCTTTGCTTTTATTTCCCTTTTCCCGACTACGAGATTTCATCCTGAAGTCAGCATTAGTACCGTCTGTATAATCATACGTACTTCGCAGATAATGCTGGGCTGTTTTAATAGACGTCTTCGTACCCTCAAGGCGGCTGTCTCCTACGTCACTCAACTTCTCATTTTTTTTTTTTTTTAGATTTGACAATTCTGATACTCAGGCTGCTTTCAAATGCCTGATACTGTGTTTGATGATATTGTCTGGACGGAAGGGTAATTTCAGTTCATCTTTTGTTCTCATCATGTCATCGGTGAAATAATCAAAGTCTCTGTCAAGCACTTCAAGGAACCAGAATTTGCTCTGTTTTAGTAGTACCTGCCGACAGTGGAAGATTTATGGCGTTCGTTATCTCTTATCGTGTAATCTTACGAATTGAAAAACTGAGAATTATTCATACAGAAGCTGAAAGAGTTGCTCGCAGAATCACGAAACCTGAGACAGTAGGTATGTTGATGAGTACTTTCTATTCGAAAACAATCTTCATTCTACAAAATTCGGAGAATTACAATTGGTTCCAAAATCTAATGAATGTGGTTTAAATTAATTTGGAAATTACATTTACAAAGAGAGAAACAGCTTAGATGCGACAAATGGTACTAGTTAAACTAAGATAACATCAGTATATTCTTTACTAGGTGGAGATACTGACGTAAGTAACAGTGTAGTAAGACTACGTCTCTACTTGGTTCATTATTACAATACGTATGATGCCAAGCAAGAAAATTGAAAGTGGCGTTCTCGGTCAACTTTAGGCAAGGTAAGGGAGTGCGTCGATTTATAGAAACACACCACATATCATATGCTTGTCGTACACACACACACACCACACACACACACACACACACACACACACAGACACCGTCCCCCTCACACACACTGTGAGCAGCCACTTCAAGCAATCCAGTGCGACAGAGGCAGGTGGAGTGTAATACAGTACACCAAATGTAAGTATATATGTTCAGCAAGAAATTCGTTGTGACGGCAACTGTACAAAACACAGTGATTTTTCAACAGGATTTATTTATTCTACCAATAATCGAGATGAATACAATGCTTGATATTTGAATCACCAAACAGTTTGTCAAAGTTTGCTGGACTCTGTTTGTAAAACCTCACTTTAAGAGTAAAATGTCAACATTATTAGTCTGTGTATGAAGTAATAGGAATATGGTCCAAAACGAGGCTCTGCTGCCTACCTAGACTTGAGTGTGGCATAATTAAGCAATAAAGCACACCCAGCGATGGTATACCGCGAGATTTTGACCAGTTCACGACAATATATGCATGAGCAATAGCAACAGCATATATGAATTGAACTGGAAAAATCGAGTGGTATACCTTCGCTGGGTATGATTTATTGCTATTATATCATAACAGTATATTGAAATTTTGGCATAGAATGTCAAACAAAAAATTTTGGCTCTTGTCGAGAGCTCGTGCGTGTGCCAGCTGTGGTATTTTTTCGCGTCTCGACCAATCAGATCGCTGTATTCGCGCCATCAATATACTGGTATGATATATATGGCTTGTGATATGATATGATGTGATGTGACGTGACGTGACGTGATGTGATGTGATATGATATGATGTGATGTGATGTGATGTGATGTGATGTGATGTGACGTGACGTGACGTGATGTGATGTGATGCAGCGATGCGAAGCGATTGCGATGTGAGATGTGATGCGATGCGATGCGATGTGATTTGATGTGATTGATGTGATGTGATGGACGTGACGTGACGTGACGTGACGTGACGTGACGCGATGCGATGCGATGCGATGCGACGTGACGTGACGTGACGTGACGTGACGTGCGAGATGTGATATGATATGATATGATATGATATGATATGATATGATATGATATGATATGATATGATATGATATGATATCATATGGCGATAGTAGCTCAACATCCAAAGTAGTCACAGATGCGGTCCACAAAATACCTCGTCAGAATTTCTACACATCAGAAAAATGATTGTAGTCGACGCAGCTTCCATTCTCAAAGGAATCATTTTGAAGTACCGTCATCAGAACAGCAGCAGTTTTTTCAGGCGTAATCAGGAGCTTTTTGGAATGCCACTCTACCAACATCTGTCTCACATTCAGGTCGAGCACACACTCTCTCAGATAAGTGTGGGTATCCGTGTCGACTGGACCGGGCATATAGTTCAGAATGCGCATACTCGGGTTTTCTACAGCAAGGACTTTGAACAGCATTTGTTTGGCAGCTTTCGACGAACAGTACAGTGACATACCGGCACAAGGTCTGGATGCCCCGCCTGATGTGATGTTGACCACGGTACGGCGCTGTTCGGTCGTCTGAGGGAAGGCCTCTATAAATGTTGAGATGATGCGAATTATGGAGATGACATTGGCCGTGAAATAATTCTCCAGTTTTTCGGGACTTGTCTGTTGATGAACAGTCTTCGTAACGTCATCGACACTTGCTGCATTGTTCATTAGTATAGCATGTTGATAAGTACCGTTGCTGACTCCACTAAACATGGCAGAAAGGCCAGAATCTAGGCCACTCGAATCACTCAAATCACAAACAACCAAACGGACCTCGAGTCCAGCGCCACGCCTCTCCTCAATTAGTCGCTTGGTTTCTTTTAAACCCTCTTCAGATCGGGCAGTCAAAACAAGAAGTGAATTCTCTCCAACTTTTTCTGCCAGATTGACAGCAATTCCGCGTCCTATACCCCTGCTAGCACCGGTAATCAGAGAGAAAGTTGGCACACCGAAAACGGCCATGGCGTGGTCACTATCGTCTGCGACAACTTGCAGGTCAAAGGTACTGCTTTTCAGCACTGTCATGACTTGTAACATGTCACAAATCATTCTATGCATATTTGCATGTACGTGTATGCACGTATACGTCGTTTCAGTTCTCCATAATCAACTTTACACAGCCTGGCTACTTGACAGATGCTTTGTCCTTTCCAAAAATATGACCCATTGTTGAGGGTTTACTCGACAAAATTTGGGAAATTTTCACCTTTATTCTGTTGGGTGTGAAGGTATTCTAAAGCATCGGACATTTGCTTCGTTATCGACCCATGCTTAGGGTATTTTCGGATAAAAAAAATCGACCCATGTTTAGGGATTTAATGTAAAAAAGTGACCCAATCGGGCGGCGACATGCCCGTACACCTTTCTATGGAGAGTAGCCCCCCCCCCTTACATATCTTCCTGTGTACGGATTTGTTTATGTTTTGCTGGTCATCGAATTTGAATGATGAATGTTGGCCAAAGCCAGACCACACGGATTTTTGATTATTATGCTAGTATTGGAAAAGCTTTTTATTCAGAGAGAGAGAGAGAGAAAGAGAGAGAGAGAGAGAGAGAGAGAGAGGAGAGAGAGAGAGAGAGAGAGAGAGAGAGAGAGAGAGCGAGAGAGAGTTACTCATATTAATCATGCAACCAAGGACACCGGAGAGTAGTCCATCATCGTGATTAGTTTCCCATGTCTATCATGATGACCCGTCTGATCATTCGATTCTAACAGTGCTACACAAATATTGAAAGAAAATTATCCAACATGTATTCAAGCAATGAATCACCCTAGCGAGATGTTGACTATTTCATGACATACATGCACAAGCGATTGCCAGTAAATGTAGGGAGTGGGAAGATTCATAGATTCCCACACCGTCGATCCCACACTCCCAGTGGCCAGGAATGTGACAATTCCTTCTCCATGTTTTAGACTGTCTGGCATATTTTCCTATATCAGATCTGATTTACCTTACAAAAAGACGTTATGATCTTGAGTGTGATCATCTCGAGATATGTGGTTAGAAATAACACCACACATGAGTAAACCCTTTCTTATTGCTTCTGTGTATCGACCATCGAACACCACACGCGATGTTGATATAGATATTATGAGTAAGTTGGAGGCATCCTCCTGAGGGGGTCCCCCTCTGTTGTAAAACAAATCCAAGAACGCCGCACATGTTACGGGTTGATTGTAATGTTTGCGATATTGCCGCTTGTAAAAAACGGCGGCTGATCTGTCACAAGCATACCAACTAACCAAATGTAACACGCAATAAAAGGTCAATTAATCTAAGTTAAATATCTGCTGAATATTGAACAATAATTGCACGCTGGATTGAGATCACATTTGCTCATGATTTTCTTGAATCAGTTGAATGGGGCTCGGCTACTGTTATCGCTCGAGCCATAGAGCTAGACGTACGCATGTACGCATGTATACGCCAACAGACTATCAACGACCGGGCTCTAGTTTTCGACATCGCTAGCAAGGACGAGAGCTTTCATTTCAAGAGGCCCGACAGGAGTACAAAGACAACAACCAAACTACAGAAATCTACAGCTCGCAGAGCAATGCCCGCTGCAGCAAGAAGCATCTCTGCATCTGTTCCGTTCCGTGGTCTGTATGAACGTCCGTGTCAAACGGGTATATGGCGCGCTACACTCGGCTGTGGAGAATCCAACTCAACCACAAAGTTTACCCCGTTTGGGGTGCAAACGAGAATTCCGAGTACAGGTATCAAGTCAAGCGAAGGACCTTTCATAGGTCTTCTTGTTATGTGGGGGTTATCTCACTTGAAAGAGGATTCAGACCTACCCGGCAATCAGGAGGTACAACAACGAAGTTTGCCCAGCACCGGTAGGCCTACACCAGCTAGCGGTTGGATCACTGCCATGACCGTGCACAGGACCGGGGCACAGGATCTCTCGATACGTCTATGCACGGTGTAGCCGTGCAATTTCCTGCCAAATGCCGCGAAAACCCGCTCGTTTTGTCTATTGTTTCCTGTCATTTTACTATTTCTTACCACGTAATACTAGGAGAAGTAAGACATGGTGATCAACAGTTGGTTGTGGGCCAAGTCGTCGCGGGCCGGTACGTGGTGGGACCGGATTTTCTATATCCGTTTACGTCAACGATGTGACCGTCTCCCAACAACATCTCCCGTGTCCTACTCTGGCTTGCCGATCATGATCTTGAGTGTAATTTTTGTGTTAGGCATTGTGCTTGTTGCTGGTCTACATATATAGGCAATGTTGATCATTTTAGTTATGTATTTTCACTGTACTGTAATGCGTACATAGCATTGGTGTACAACCAGCGTGATCGCGCGCGATCAAAGCTTTTTGTTCACTGTGTCTGAGTGCAGTAAACTCAGCGACATAATGTGCTGAGTGTAGTGTCCCAATGTTCGTAGCTCTACACGAGTTTATAGATAGAAATACACCACTGAAGTTCGTTTCCGATCTTAATATTTTACTATTGCATGATGTTGAGTCTTACAAAGGCCTTAACAAAGTGGGAGAGTGCTCCCATCTCACTCCTATTGAAGTTGAGAAGACTTATTATGTTTACAAAAATTTATGTTTATCAACAAAAAAATCACGCACGCGCAGCGCGGACGACCACTGCGCTTTAACCACTTTATTTACCAGTCATTATTATTGTTTAATATGGTGCAACTTGTCGAGGGTATCACTCGTCCTGCATCCAAGTCTAGCTTAGATCATATTTACGTTTCGAATCGTGCTTATCAGATCATTTTCCTGTTTTAACAAGGCGTAAGTTGAAGGTTTCTCGTCCACTTTCTGGTTCTCATGTATCCATTATGTACAGATCTTTCAAAGCATTCTCTGCTGAGAAGTTCTTGCTTGACTTAAGTAACGCACCTTGGTTTCTACTCGATAAAGTTATTGATGTCAACGATGCTTTTGATACATGGATTTCGATTTTCAATGAGATTTGTAACTTACATTGTCCTTTTGTCAAAAGACGTGTTAAACGTTTCAAACAGCCAGAATGGTTTTCTAGAGAGATTTCAGATGTTATGAAAATGCGTGACAAGACTCTTAAACGCGCTAAATCATGTGATTCTCATAATCTTTGGTCTGAGTATAAGGTTTTAAGGAACAAAGTCGTTCACCTTATTATCCAAGCTAAAAGGAAGTATTATGTGAATACCCTATGTAGTAAGAGTTCTAATCCTGCTGTGTTATTTGGCAATTTATGATAGTATCATGAACTCTAATACTTGTAAGAGCCCAATTTTTTCTAAAGATGGATTGTCCTTGAGTAAACCAACTGACATTGCTAACGCTTTCATGAATTATTTTACAAATATTAATAGTCATCTCGACTGTTCCTCTGTTTCTGGTAATTTTTGTAAAGTTACAGGAATTTGTTGATGATTTACTCAGAAATCAGCATGTTTTTAGAATCCCTCCTATTTCAAGTAACTTTGTCTTTTCTTCGTTATTGAAGGCGAAATGTACTGGTTTAGATATGTCCATTGCAAACTCCTGAAAATTGCTGCTCCTGTAATTACTGATTCTCTTCTACGTTTATTTAATATGAGTTTATCTCAGTCTGTTTTTCCGAACGCCTTTAAATGTGCCAGAGTGGTTCCATTGTACAAAGGATCAGGAAGTGTCAATGACTTTGCGAATTATCGTCCTATTTCTATCTTACCAGCTCTTTCGAAAATACTTGAGAAACATGTTCACATTGCTCTGTATGATTATTTGTCATGTAATGATTTGCTGTTAGATAACCAGTCAGGTCTTGGAAAAACTTCTCGTGCCAAACTGCTTTGTTACGCCTTACAGATGATATTTTATGCAATATTGATGACGGATACTTAAATGGCATACTCTTGCTTGACCTCTCAAAGGCTTTTGATGTAATCGACCACAAAATTCTTTTGAAGAAATTGTCAGTTTATCGTGTATGTGATGAAGCTCTCAGTTGGTTCAAATCTTATCTTTCCAATCGTCATTTAATTGTTAGCTATATGGGCGGTATGTCTGAGAGAGCTCTCGTTCAAGCGGGCGTTCCACAAGGCTCTATTTTAGGACCGCTCTTATTCACACTTTTTATTAATGATTTATCATTATCTGTAGTTTCTTCTCATTTACATATGTACGCAGACGATCAGACGTTGCTTGCACGTGGGAAATCCATAGATGATTTAAACAATACTATAAATAATGATGCTGTACCTATCAAGAGCTGGATTTCTGCAAATTCTATGCGCCTTAATGTTAAGAAAACAAAGAGTCTTTTGGTTACAACTCCTTATAGGTTAAATCGTTTAAATGATCGTAGATGTATCTTATCTGTAAACATTCATGGATTTTCTATACCATGTGTTTCATCTGCAAAGGTTTTAGGTGTAACTCTTGATGAAAGCTTATCTTGGAATGATCATATAAATTGCATGTGTACATCGTTGAGCAAAAGAATTGGCCTTTTACGCAGGGTACGTTCTTTTATACCCATTGATTATCGTATCGTTTTATACTATGGTTTAATTCAAAGCACATTAGATTATTGTTGCGTAGTATGGGGTAACACGACTGAGAAAAATCTAGAGAAACTTTTTACACTGCAGAAGAGAGCTTTGCGTGTACTTTTTGAATTGCCCTATGATTTTCCTTCTGTAGAATTGTTTTCTTTTTTCAATGTTATGTCAGTAAGACAAAGAATTTATTATTTCCTTGCAATTTTAACATTTAACTGTGTGACAGGTAATGCTCCGCAATATCTTTCAGATATGTTAATCTTCCGAAGTAGAATTCATCAATATTATACACGTTCTGTAGAAAAAATGGATTTTAACATTCCAAAAGCAAATTTATGTATGGGTCAGAGAAGTTTTAAATATCGTTCATCGCAAGTATGGAATTCTTTACCCAGTGCATTAAGACATGCTCCAAATATAACAACGTTTAAGGTGAAAGTGAAACAATTTATAAAAGAAAATGTTCCTCTGTAATTAGTAATTAGTTTTGTTCTTTTTTGAGATTTTGGCTCTTCTGAGCCGAAAATTACTCCTTGAGTAACTCGGTCGCTCAGTAAAAGTGTAATAAAATAAATAAATAAATACCTAATCGCAAGGAACTAAAGGGAGCGGAAATGTTGACAGGATGGATGGTATTCTTTAGAAAATCTTCTAGTGGGTGAGTTTTCAGAAAGCTGTTAAAGATGTATATAATATAGTTGCTTAATACAAATACACGCTGGGTTTATGTGGAAGTGAACGGTTCAAAGCCGTCACAGACGAATGAAGGCCGGTAATTTTGAAGTGTCCAAAGATTTAATCTAACAAGAGATAAATTTATAGCCATGTGATTTATGGACAGGCGGTCATACTTTCGGTGTCACGTCGGCGTCAAATCTGTAAAACAGCGCCCTCTACTTTCTGTATGTAAGCATCTTGCCAAATGCCGATGCTGACGAAGCCTCGGCATCAGTGCAAATTTAACGAGTTTTTCCATGTGTTGACATAAGCATTTAACTCTTCTTACTTCTGTCACAAGTGTGTCATCTTGCTACTACATTTTATAGTCAAAAAGCTGTTAATTTAGCATTGGTGTTTCCATGGTAATAATATTCCGATCTTTCTCTATATTTTTATTCACCACTAAGCCATATTACCGCAACTCTCATCTCCAACTTGCGACGGATTAGTTAATATAAAGTGTTGGGATTTTCGCGATATTTCAAGGCCGATTATACCCAAAATGGAAATTGTGTTGAAGTTGTTTTCTGAAACAGTTAGGGAAAAATCAACTGTGATTTGAAACCGCCACCCTGACCATAGAGCTTGCTATATTCGTTATATCTGAGTCGATTCTCTCTGCTGTTGGAGCGTCGCGTGTCTGTACAGGCAGTCACAACACTATTTACGATTATAAGCTTATAATAAACGAGTGCGGCACCCGTTTTAATGATTATTTGGTCACATTTAAACGTTCAGTTGAACGTGGGTTGATAATACGTGTATGCATATACCAAATATTAAATTTACCTACATGGACTTATCGTAGTTTGAAAGTAAAAGCATTAAATAATGTCGAAAGTTGATACTTTCGGTGCTTTGAAGGGCCGATAACTGTACATGTCTTTCATAGGTCATAGGTCATTGGTTAACAACATCATACAGGCTCTGAGAATAAGAGCGCGTTGATAGAAATGCGTTTTACCAAATTAAAGTTAATTCTATCTAACTTTAATTTTTTCTTTTAACATCATTCATCTGACCAGTGTCATTTTCACGGACAGTCACTTATCATTGAAAGATTAAATTGTTTCGTCATGCTGTTAGGTTATCTGTTTATATACAAGAGGGAAATCCCAATCTAAGATTCTGTTTATGTGTCGCTTTCCTGAGAAAGCGAAAATTCCTCCATGTCGTCAGCCTATACTTCGATACGCTGATTTGTCCATGCGGAGTGCGATATATACGACCGAATATGTAGGGCTTAGGCAAATCTTGAATGTAGATTAAGGTTTGGCCGTTGACTTTTTTGTAAACACGGGTTCAATTCAACGCATTGCGAGGTGACAACGTTTGAGGGCAAAGTTGATGCAAATGTTACTTCAGTCTCACAATGTTCCTATATCAGTTTTAAAAATTGTCTCAATGTTCACCAGCCGTACATTCTCACGTACGACACAAATGACTATGTTAGTCTTATTTGTGGAACAAAGTTGTCAACTTATGAAACTCATTAGATAATTTCTACAAAAGAGACTAAGCTTCGCTCAGATGAGATATTCTCGTGTCAGTAAAGCGACAGAACTGCATTCGTAGACACACCGAGATCTTTAAAAAATCTGCAACGCATCGAGCGATGTTGGTTCTCGTTGTGTAAAAGGCAAACTACGAAAATACTTGAATGAAATCAAACGACATGATTTATATAATAGAAGTCTAAGTATAACCATGCCTATTAGACTAAAAGATCCGTCGCTCGAGGGCGCTTTCTACCCCCCCCCCCCCCCCCCCCCCCCCCCCGAGGAGTTGAGCGTCGGGAGCGTCCTCGGAGCGACGGATCTTTCAGTCATACATACCTATGTACTCCAGGAACAAAGTCAGTTACACACCGAACTAAGCTGTTGGTATATTGTGATTTGAAGGGTGGGCCAATACCATCGATGTATCGTCTTATTTTTGGTAAAACAACGAAGAAAAGTTACAGTTCTCTGCTACATTGCATGAACGTTGGAAGCATCTTATGACGGTAAATCAATGAATGACAGGAACAACATATACGAAAAGAACGTTGGTGGCGCTTTCTCTGACCCATCAAATTGCCAGCACACGTCGTTATTGATATATCAATAATCGAGTTTGATCGAGGCATAAAATGAGCAAAAATTTTAAATTAAAATTTCAAATTAGTCGGTCAAAGACAAGAACACATATTAATCCATTTTTGTTCCCGTAGTGTGTATAAAAGACGATGAGCTATGGCGATGACAAGTTACCTACACATAGCTATCCATGGTCATTTCAATGCGGCAGGCACACACACATGGAATTCGAAACAAATAAATGCATATACATATAATCAGTGATGCATAAATACGAAAACTACACAGGTACGTATAAATACATCGATACTTACATATATACATACACAGATAGATAGATAGATCGATAGATAAGGAGGTATGTAGGTGCGTGCGTGCGTACGTGGGTATACATATATATAAACAACATATATACATACATACATACATACATACATACATACATACATACATACATACGTACATACGTACATACATACATACATACATACATACATACATACATACATACATACATACATACATACATACATACATACATACATACATACATACATACATACATACATACATACATACATACATACATACATACATACATACATACATACATACATACATACATACATACATACATACATACATACATACATAGATACATACATACATACATACATACATACATACATACATACATACATACATACATACATACATACATACATACATACATACATACATACATACATACATACATACATACATACATACATACATACATACATACATACATACATACATACATACATACATACATACATACATACATACATACATACATACATACATACATACATACATACATACATACATACATACATACATACTGTGTGAACCATGACATCTCTCAGGAGGGGTGTAACCACTTATCAGAACAGCCATGCCCATTCACCATTTCATCCTAAATGGAAGGTCGCTATTCTGTCTCCAACTCTACCCATCTGTGCTGTTGATGGAACTTAAAAAAGTTACCCTAAAATAAATATCAATTTTAAATTGTGTTGCACTTACAGAAAAAAAATCACGTCTGAATTAATATTGTTCCCATACCAACTGTTTCCATGCAATAGGACAAGTTAATCCGATCAAGTTGGAATCAATTCGACTCGTTAATGGGTCTTTTTTGAAAAATAAACAGACTGACTGGAAGAGGATTAGTGAAATGGACAAAATATGATGGAGAAAAGGTTGGCGGTTACCATAACAATGGTATCATCTTCGCTGCATATTTGGTTGGCAGCATGGCTACCTGGGGAATAGAGCCTGGATGCAAGCGACAAATGTTATGACAATTTAGATTCAGAGGGGTTTTGTTTTTAAAGAACACTGTATGCAAAACTAGTTCATCTTTTGTTCTTGATGTGTACTTTTGCGGTCATTTCCTATTTTATAATCAATGGAGAAAAGTTCGACATTGAACTTACATGAATAATGGACCACCAAATTACGTTAAACACTACTTTTCCGCCTTTCTCCTTCAGTACAGTGGTGGCGATTCAACATCATGAGCAGGGGACAATTCTATTAAACGATTTTTCGTAGTTTCAAAAGCCGCAAGAGGAGAGAGAGAGAGAGAGAGAGAGAGAGAGAGAGAGAGAGAGAGAGAGAGAGAGAGAGAGAGAGAGAGAGAGAGACAGAGAGACAGAGACAGAGAGAGACAGAGAGAGAGAGAGAGAGAGAGAATGAGAGAGAAATAGACAGACAGACCGACAGAGACAGGCAGAAATAGACACAGACATATAGACGGACAGACAGACAGACAGGCAGACGAGAGTGTCCGAAAGGGCAGACAACAAATACTTGAAAAAATCTAAAAGTGTCAACCTAGTTCTGAAGTTGACATCTGTGCTCTATGATGACGTCAAAGTGAGTAAGACAACCTGACGGGAGGTAAAATAAAAGTTAAGAGAGAAACAGACGACAAGTGCAGATGACAGACAGCTAAGCAAGTTAGTTATACGGAGGTAAAATGCCTAACGACACTGTCACTACAGTCTTTAAAATTCATCAATTTCATAACACAAATATATCACACACGCATTACGTCATATTTTCAAATCTGTCCGCAACATTCGAGGATCTGTTTCCATGGATATTGGTCAGTGGTCCTGCGATTATGAATGTAACACGGTGTATGAGACTATTTCATCTTTGCCGTCGATACGAACCCGAATGAACTCTCACCTTTGATAATTTTGTCGACAAGGCTTGCCTAGAAGAGAACAACCAATATTAAAGCTGAACACGAATCGAAATAAAAATGCCTGCATCGATCTGTGCATGATTTTAGTTTTAATCAGGATCCCTCCGATATATCTGTAAATGGTTGTTTTATTGCAACAACAGCCAGTCTTAAAATTCACTTTGCTGTGGCATTTCTGACGAGCAGGAGATTTAGGCGGGAATGTTTTTCATCATTCAGTAAACGTTAAGATAATAGGATACAAAAGGCTACTAATTGTAAAAAGAGCTGATCGGTTAAGTATCAAATCATATTGTATTCCAAAAGCTGTCAATAGATACACTGTTTGTACGAAATGAACGTATTTGTGCTGCAGGAGGTGAGTGGAGTATAGCCATTTGAATCAGCGTAACACATCGCACAGCGTTGATCGCAAAAGACACCAATAGGCAGATACTCTGTTTTTAATCTCATAAAATCAATGATGTAAATTTTCTTATGTCTGGCATGTGTTTGCCTTTACAACTTCAAAGGTTTTGTGTTGTCATCTTAAAGATCATGCCAGTGTCAATCTAAGGATTTACAGTGACTTTCTACGTAAGGCCAAAGTAAGTAAATTCTTTGTTTTGCGTCCACTCTAAATGGGAAAAGGTAGGCGTCTAAGCGGCTGAAAAACACACACAAGAAAATTAACACACTGTAATTCGATTGCAGCAAATGAAAAATTGTAACAAAATTTTAGTTCAGAAAAGCTAAGCGGCCATGTCCTAAAATTCCTATTCAATGCACTGTGTGTGTTTTTTTATGAAAACCTTAAAAACCTAAGCGGGTTGGGACGCAAAACAAAGAATTTAATTATTTGGCCTTATGCAGGAACACACCAATCTACATACATCTACTCCAGCTACCTCACCATCCAGCGCTCTAATATAACGCACTGGGCGTTCTTCTGTAGCATGTTGGTGTTGAGTATATAAATACCGAACAGATAACCAGGTTACACTCATAGTGCCGATAAAAGTGTTTAAAATAGTTTAATGGGAAACACAAAGCAGGTAGAGGTCCATCATAGTAACAACATTAGCATTGCCTCTTGTTATTACATTGGATTTAAACAATAATGCCTTGTTCAAAAATACTCCAAATATAAAACATTTTATGAAAAAGGCGATAACATTATTCCCTCCCCTCCTTTAGCATTCTAGTTGCTGTGGTGATGATGATGATGATGATGATGATGATGATGATGACATTAGATGACTATAAAAATAATATTTTCAAATTGGCGTCGACAACAAACTGAACATCAATGAGTTGAGTTTGGATCATTTTCAAAACTGAACGTTGAGTTTCCGTGTTTATTGTAAAGAGTACTGACGTCACACACAGACAAACAGACTATGCAGCTCGATTTGGGATTGATCCAAACTTTAAAAAACACACAAATTGACAGACGCCGTTGACCTCTGCATAACTCTCATGATCTCTTTACGAAAAAAATAGAAAATGTGTCCTGAAAGGTATTCCAACTGCAAAGAGCTATTTCAAGGGCTGCTTTCTTGCACTGTTGTTTGTGATTGGTCCTCTTTGTCACGTGCTCAGCTCAATCTCTATCACTTTAATTAATTAGTGCGTAAATCCTGTAACCAATGGTGATATGTCTTTCAACGAGTTGACATTAAACCCGCGTTTTCCATCAGCCATCTTTAAAAACTTTATATAATTTATCAATACCCATAATGCACTGCAGAAACAGTAAAATGAGACCGACTACTCCGACTCAAAATAGTTGCCATTACTGAACTTTTGCTACGAGTGAATTCCAAGTTTAAGAGATATTGTCATGTTCTTTCAAATTGTTCTTTCGAACATATAATTATTTCGTGTCATTTAGTCACTTGGAGATTTGTGTTTCATGTACACCTGTGCACGAATATTATGCAAAGATTTGATTGTAGAAATAATATTATGGTATATACCACAAAATATATCCATTAACGTGAGGCTTCAAATCAATATTTGGACATTATATTCATGATGAGGGAAAGAAAACTTAGTCGGAAATATTGACTGTTGGATATTTATTCACCGATATTATTGCTTTCAAATTTATACTACTGAAGAAAGCTATTGTAATAACTGCGTATCAGTATCTGGTGTATGATGAGGGCGCCCTTCAAATTGAGGTTAAAATTTTATATTTGCATAACGTTTTCGACAATAAAATCATTGACACTGCTTTTTGTTATGAGAAGAGTACTATATATATCACAGTGAGATAAAACTTAAATAAAATTATTGAAAGTAAAAAAGCGCAGAAAATGCATAGCCATTTGGGCTTTTCACCCCGTAAGCCCGTATACATGTAATATCTTTTTAGCACTATAGTATGTGTTCTGACGGTTTCGTTACAGTCGGAACAATTTTCAGGAATTTTAATTTTTTAAACAGTTGTGCTATTATTAACTTTGAATACTGCAACTTTACTTTAATAACCTCATCGTTTTTATCTGTAACATGTGCAAGTTTCGTCACGTTTTCAACAGTAATTCTATATTTAGCTCTAAAATTGAAAGAATTCAAAATATAAAAATCCATAATTGATTGACTCGATATATCTTCGTTTTATTAATTGTCATATCTTTTATGTTTGGCATCTATAACATGAATAATATAATCAGGTCAAGTCATAGGAGAACTTCTTATTTCTGACCCATTGATTATGAAAAACTGATGTCTCCACCGAGCATAAAATTTCCCTTGTTCTTGGCAATTATAAAACACAATCTATGTACCAAATTTGCTCCCCCTTCTCGAGGTATAACGAACAAAAGAACCAATATTCTCATATTTGCATGCAACTCTCATATATCATGCCCGTGTGTGACCTATGGAGTTAAAATGAACTTTGCCGCCTTGAAAAAAATTCGTTCGTGTATAAAGAATTGAAACATGCGGTAAAGTCACTTTTCCACTTAATTTTTCACAAAAGATCGTTAAAGTTTACCCCCACCCCGTCCATAAGTTACATCCAATGTATGTTGTATACGCATTGACGAATCTCCCGTTGATGACCTATACCGGTTGTAAACTTCCGGGACATTAATTTTTCCCACCATTTTAAAAATGCCGTCACCTAAGCTTTGATTCGCGATGCAATAAGTGTCAGGTTTTTGTACTGGCTTTGTCTGTTCACTTCAGCATATCCAGTTTTACAGACGTGGTGCAATATTACTTTATTTATTAGGTCTCAGAAATATATACCCTTCATTCCAGTCAAAATATTGATGGTTTCTGGTAGAAAGAGAAGTCGATCATCTCTTTTGTTTTTTGGTTGATGTCAGGTACACAATTTTAGAAGACATTCAATTTGATTTGAAAATTGATAGGGGATAATTTGAAGAAAATTTCTTTTTGATGTAAAATTTGCACGATAATGTAATGATTTGATTTGAGAACGTACTTTTTCCAAATTCCATTGAGCACACCATAGTCACAAACAATAACTTTTTTACGTTTTATACAAAATACGTTACCACAACAATTAAAGCTGTTTAATTCACGATTCAAGTGACCCATAACAATACCGCTACCACAGTGTCCCTGCATGCATTGCTCCGGTCTACAGCTAGTCCGTTACTGTTGTTTTGAAACCTGGTTCACGGATTCGGAAACATAATGCCAGCGTTTTTTGTAAATTGCATTTTTCCTCTCGTGCCTCAAAATGTGGTTTGAAAATTGGCGAAATTTAATCCTAATCACAAAGTTGTAAACTTTACTTTCATGCACCTTACCAGTAAAAATGTTGGACCCGTTTATTTAACAATGGGAGTCTCATTTTTACTCTAAACCTTGTGGTCCCGTATTCATCGATTCCGCACATGTTACCTCCAAAAAGTGCACACTGAAAAGTCGATGTGAAAAGGCTCAAAATCGATTGTATGCCCAGCAAACAGTTATAAATGTGATATATGGACGTCGTGCCACCTTGGCTATTGTAACAATACCCATTCTGTAAAAATAGTGCGACTATTTCGGAACTTCAGCACGGCGGCTGTAGTGTCACTATACAAGAGTGAGAACGCGCGTGACAATTTCAACATTTTGCAGCGATTAGGGTGGTTTTACCCGGGGGCTAAGTCGATAATCTAGCCCCGGTACTTTGTGTCTCGTAAAACGGCCTTTGAGCATGTTAGAAAGGGTCTAAAAAGACAGCTTGGTAACATGTAACACCTTGTGGGAGCTTACAGCATTACAAGGACAAAATTAAATTTTAATTAACGGTGAAATTCTAACTGATAATGTGGCGTAAATAATTCAAAACCGATACAAGAATTCTTGAGATGAATTCTACCGACCACTGTCACACAAACAGTGAACAACAAAACAATGAACAAGAAAAACGCGTATGGTTAGCTTTCACGGTATAAAATAGCTACTTTCTGAGAGCCTAGAATAATTATTGCTTTCATAAGACAAATAAATGCTTTAAAAGTAAACGATGGTAGCTTTTACACAATTAAATTAGAATAATAAAGAAAAAGTGTTTTTTTTTCAATTCAGTTTTCATTTTTTATCAATTGTCAATGTGTTCATTGCTGTAAAGATGTCATTAAGACAGAGGATTAGCTCGAGTGTCTTTTTTGTAATAATGTACTTTTACATGGGATTACCGTACAAAGGGCAAGGACTTTGTGAAAGGGCGATGCTTATAGATGAGGAGCGACAAAAAAGCAAAACAAAACAATCATGTATTTCCATCAACCAGCCTCCATGAAATAGGGTTGGTCGGGAACTCTTTTTAATTTTTCATGTTTCTTTGAGTTTGACCTATCAAAAACACACAAAATTCGGCAAAATCATGCGTCATTATTTTGAAAATGCGTATAAAATGTTTTACGGTTTTCAATGGGATACGTCTGGTTACTGCAAACATAGATTTCTGTGTATTACCTTAATGAATATACTACATCTTTACAGCGGAATGCTTGTATGTCAGCATGCCGTATTTATATCACTTCATCTTCAAATCATAATAAATCAAATTCAAATCATTTCATCATCAAATCAGAGTGAATCACACTGGTGAATGAAGAGCGGATCAAGTTCGTAGTATATGTTTAAAATTTCCTCTATTCTTTTCATTTACTGACAATATTAATAGCGGCAATAAATGGACAGCAAGTTGTCAATTTGATGAGTTCTGGTAGTTTTTAGGTCTTGACCAAATTTTACAAGGGTAAATAAGAGTACTGAATTAAGTAAATATGCCTTGAACAAATACAAACTACTTATAATTGTCAACCGACTGAACCACTCGCTACTTGAGACTGCTTCACAGATTATTATAGAATTTTCTTATTGGAATTGATGTTATACAGGTAGAGAGATAAGTAAATACTACATACAAAAAACAAACTAAGAACAAACAAACTAATATACATACATACATACATACATACATACATACATACATACATACATACATACATACATACATACATACATACATACATACATACATACATACATACATACATACATACACACATACACACATACACACATACACACACATACATACATACATACATACATACATACATACATACATACATACATACATACATACATACATACATACATACATACATACATACATACATACATACATACATACATACATACATACATACATACATACATACATACATACATACATACATACATACATACATACATACATACAGACAGACAGACAGACAGACAGACAGACAGACAGACAGACAGACAGACAGACAGTACAGACAGTCAGACAGTCAGACACACACACACGCGTGTACTCAAGGGTTATGATGTATGCAGAAAGGCTCCAACAAATACTGTGTAATATTTATCCTTGGAAAATATGACATTTTGATATTCTAAAATTAGTAAAATCTAGTGCATAGAAACACTATCTACTTCAATAGCAGCTGATGTCGTCGCCTGCCACATCAGTCCCAATCATAAAAGAGCCAGCAGGACAGATTTTAATTATTTTTAGAAACGCAAGCATATGCCTGATCCACTTTGAGCGTCCCGTTCTCTAGTCTGCTCACAACACTGATAGAATTCTCTAGTCTGGCTCACAACACTGATAGTGTTCTCTAGTCTGCTCACAACACTGATAGAATTCTCTAGTCTGGCTCACAACACTGATAGATACTCACATAGAGGTATACGTACAAACACACCAACACACAAAGCATGTACATCAACTAGTTTGAGCATGCTCAAAGGCCGGCTATGATTTTTTTCGCTTTTCATGGAGCAGATTTAGAAATCACGAACGATGTGGGGTCGCCCTGTCTTTTTAAAAAAAACATAATCTCGACATAAAAGGTATGGTGAAAAATCCGTCGGCCGTCGAATAGTGTAGACGGCGCCAGATGACAGCGATGCCAAATAAACACTTTTTCATGTCTTTTATCGACGGATTACGTTAACTATAAGCTCGAAAACAGCAGTGACGAACTCCGAAAGGCGAGCTAATCTCGGATTCCGTGTTCTAATTTGCTCTTCTCCACGGCCGTGTGATGTGTCCCTGGGGAATACAGAAGCAATGTGGAGCTGGCCACAAATTGAGTAACTTCGATTCACCGAAATGCAAAGATTGACGTGGCAATCAAAAATGACACCAACTCTTCGTGTGAAGATAATAAATGAGAGAATACAGCTTGAATAGAGTGAATTTACATAAAACTTTCACCCTTTCACCATCGCGCCGCGTAGGAACACGACAACGGGCAGTGATACACCCTCAGCGAATTAATGTGTCAGATCTATCAAAATACTCTATCCAGCAAAAAAGTTCGGATGGCCTACCTTTTGTGCAACTATTACGAAAAGAACGTTTCGTCAGAAACACTGACATTCAGGAGACGTGATTCGCATTTTACACTGACGGTATTGTTTTGACGAAGCCGTTTTTTTCGAACGACGAATTTTTTCCCCTACTTGTGTGTGGATTTATTATTATTAAGGAATTAAGCGTGTTGCGAAGGAATTCAGGGTGACTCTGCGACCTGAAGTGAACTAAACTGTTGTAGTATACACGGACAATATCGCGGTGCAGTCTGTACACTGATTTGAACTGTTGTAGAACAGTTACTACCATATTGTGAATACGTCAATTGAAAGCAGCAACCTTCAACCACTTGTTGTAGCATTTGTTCTATTTGAAATTAACAATCACACCTTGCCTTGGTCATTTCATTCCCGTGGAAACTTTTACAATAGATCCATTTGTTTTAAGTCAAGGCTGAGTCACAACAAGTGCCTTAAAACTGTGTTGTTAGCCTACTCAGTGCGAATGTCCAACACACTGATACATTGCACGAATATATGAAAATAAAAACTGAGTTTTAAAATTTAAATGATCTCAAATAGATTTCTCAGACTGACAATGTATGCATGCATGCATGCATGCATGCAATAATTAATGTATGTATGTATGTATGTATGTATGTATGTATGTATGTATGTATGTATGTATGTATGTATGTATGTATGTATGTATGTATGTATGTATGTATGTATGTATGTATGTATGTATGTATGTATGTATGTATGTATGTGTGGTGTGTGTGTGTGTGTGTGTGTGTGTGTGTATGTATGTATGTATGTATGTATGTATGTATGTATGTATGTATGTATGTATGTGTATATGTATGTATGTAGGCACGTACGCATTTATGTATGATTGTCCGTATATGCATTTTGCTTCTAATTTCTCTCCCTTATCTCCCCATACCCTTCATTGTTCTCTCTGTCTCTGCCTGTCTGTCTGTCTGTGTCTCTGTCACTGTCTCTCTGTCTCTCTCCCCCTCCCCCTCCCTCCTCCACCTCTCTCTCTCTCTCTCTCTCTCTCCTCTCTCTCTCTCTCTCCTCTCTCTCTCTCTCTCTCTCTCTCTCTCTCTCTCTCTCTCTCTCTCTCTCTCTCTCTCTCTCTCTCTCTCTCTCCCCTCAGCGAAATGAAACGTGCTCTTATTCTCACCTTAACACTACTTTTGGTTTTCTAGGACAACGAAAAAATGTCAATGGAGTCAGCTTTTATGTTAAGTAGTACACTTAATACAAAACGCAAGCCTCTCAAACGCCGTTATTTTTCAGGTATAATTGTGAGTGTGTTACTTTCAACGAGAAGCAAATCCGTAGCCAGCGATTACAGACAACACGTTGTGCTTCGTTCTTAATGCCAACAATTTGCGAAGTACGTCGCTCGTATTTTATTTACTTATGCTATACAGCGGGCACAATGACAACACAGTAAGAGCACAGCTGTGTCGGCTCCAACCTCAATCCATACACGGGTATTAATTGTAGCGGGCATTTTAGACTTTGTGCAGAATACCCGCCCATTCTAGCCCAGTTAGTCGCAGCGCAAGCCACATTCCGGGCTGTGTTTAATCAGGAAAAGAAACAGAAAATCCCTAATGCTACCACTAACGTATTCCGGTAAATTAAATACGCGAGTAATGGAGCATGCTACAGATTCAGCTCACATGTGACACCGTACACTTTGCTGCCAGCATGTTGATTTGGCCATGTTTCAACTTACATGCGTTGATAATTTGATGTACAAATCGCAACTAAAGGTAAAGAAAACGTTCTACGTTGTTTCCAACTAAAACTGAAACCTGCCGATCCAAAATATGTTACGGTAGCTCTTGTCAGTTGAGTCCTGCAAAATGTTTAAGTTCGTTTTTTCCCTGCAGTGGTCAGACTACAACGCCCGGGACCTTCTCACACGGTATCCTTGGAAACCAACACTTCACTATTAAGACTTGCTATATGTACCGTAGAGAAAAAGAGGTTATATATAATGTAATAAGCGTAATAGAAGTTATGATAGTTTTCTACCAAAAAGTAATATGAGAGAGAGAGAGAGAGAGAGAGAGAGAGAGAGAGAGAGAGAGAGAGAGAGAGAGAGAGAGAGAGAGAGAGAGGAGAGAGAGAGAGAAGAGAGAGAGAGAGAGAGAGAGAGAGAGAGAGAGAGAGAGAGAGAGAGAGAGAGAGAGAGTACCGTGGAAGACAAGAGAAGCTGTAAAGTCGTCACGTAACTAATAAATTCCACAAATTGTCATTCTGAGTGGGTTCATAACGAAAGATTACCCATTACATGAAACGAAGATAGTTTGTTTGTAAAATATGAATGATATATGAAGACAAGGAAAGAGTTGAATTGAGTTTACTTAGGGATGTAGAGAGCATTGATAACATGGCCACAGATGGAGGCAATGTATGACGCCATCTTGTACCAATATTTGTAATGTTCAGTCCATTAAACACGTTGTGTCGTTTATCCACTGTACCATTCACAGATTACTGCTTCTCTGTTTTTCTCCGCACCACGAATTGTCGTTCGAACATTTCAATATTTTAATTTGTTTTTCTTCGTTGAAATTTGTCGTTTATATCTGGATTGCGATGCGATGCGAATTCAAAGTACACAAAAATAGTGTCGTTTTGGACACAGTAGGGCGGGCTTTGTCGGATCTTCAACGATTATGATAATATACTATAACCCATAACTGACCGCAGCGGGATACATTTAGTTGATGGAGATCATTTTTAGGTTTCTAATACAAGCGGAGATGGCGAATGATTGAAATAACCATGCTGGAAAATATCATTATAAAATCAATGCATGATATTTAATAACTTGAAAGTGTATGGAATAATCGGAATACATTTTCAATGTATATGATTTTTATTTTTGTTTTATTATTGTCGACTCGGTGCTTCACAGTGCTGTAGATCCCATGTTTCCATGGAGATTTGTCCATCAAATAAAAATGTTATGTCACCTGTTGACAGAGTTTAGTTTGTAACACAACGTGTCTAGGTGTAGACATTTGTTGAATAAATGGTAAAAATATTTTGAAAATAAAGCATACTGAACTGCTAAACAACTCGACCGAAGCTTACTCTATAAATATACATCTCAAAAGTGACCCTCAGTCAATGTCAATGACCAGTGTCTGAGGGGGCGATGCACCCCAACACACCGTATTTTGCTCAAAATAACATTTTTGCAAATATTTATTCAATTTCAATGAATTTGTCAACCCAAGATTAAAATATTGGTTGGATTCACCTTTTAGCTTGTCAAGCAGTCGTAAGTTAGATGGTAAAGACGTGTTAATTTATGCAAATGTATGCAAATCACCCGATTTTCTGGCTTCTCTTTTTCTCCCAGTTTCAAGATTTTCAAAGAATTTAGCGCCACTCTGGCCGGTCAAATTTTCTGAAATTTCCATATTATATTCTTTAAATGCTATATAATAAAGATTTTATTTTGTATGGCAATAAAATTTTTAAATTTTGAATAAGAGAATTCTAATTTTGTTAATCATGATTTTAATCACTTTTTTGAGTGTCAGTCTTTCAATCTTTGCCATTTTAGAATGAGGATAGATAATGCAAAATAAAATAGCCGTTTTTTTCCTACATATACTATTCTTTCGGGTGAAATATTACATTTTTACATTTTAGAAAATAGTATCCAGTTTTGACTAAATTCATTTTTATCATTAATACCAAAATTGAGGTTTTTACCCAAAATATACACACTCTTCTTTCTTTGAGTAAACTGTTACTATCATACTAAACATTAGATTTTCTGCTTTTTGAAAATATATAGTATGAGGGGGTTTCCCTGTCATCTTCGATTGAGAAATATTCCTTGTAAAACCTGTGTTGGGAACATGCAGCTCCACCCTAAGCGTTGCATATACAACAAAAATGAAGGTGTAATCTCATCAAATACAACACGGGCGAATTTGAAACTTCGAAAAGCGAACTGCTGTATGAGCCGTTGTATGTGGGGCAAGTTTTTACATGACAAACGACACTCTAGGCATTAAATACAGTCAATAAAAGCACAAATCGCTGTGTAAAATAGAAGCACCCTGAGACACTCAAATTTTCCTTTCAGACCAATTTCCTTCCCTAGACTCGTCACAACACGTGCCAGTACACCGACACAACGTAATACCTGAAAATGTTTGATGTTTTTTTTTCCAAATTTCATTTTATTTCTGTTTTTGCGAATAAATTCCGATCCGGGAAAATCGTTTCTACGGTTTAACGATTTTATGGCACAGTTAAAGTGTACCAACACAGATTACGGTTGCCTATAACTTTATGTGTGATTTCGAGTGTGTAAACAACAAAACAACGGCGAATAGTCCACACCATCTCTTTGAACACCATGTTATTGTCGGATGACATTTTTTCCAAAGAAGATTAACCAGCGCACTTTGCAATATTTCACGAAAAAAAAGGGGGAAGACAGTCACATTTTTATGAATCACAGCGGCAACAGTGAGTTTTGTCTCAGTGATTGATTGGTATGGTTGCCATGGCTACGTCTCACGGGGGTTTATTAGGGTGATCGTTCATGGGGATTTGAATATCCCTAATACAGATTGATGATTTTAGTTAAAACAATATGTTGACCACTCATCTATGATGTATCTAAATTTGCATTGTCAGTTTCAAAAAACAAAATATAGTGCGCATTCTCTAAACATCGAGAAGACCTTTTATCCCCGGATATATAATAAATTTTTATTCTTTTTCAAAAGGAAAACTATCAAATTTTGAAAAGTGGGTATATGTCTAGTAGAGAAGAAATGAATGAATAGGTCACATACTGGTAACATGTTTTAGTCTCTGTAAAAAAATTTGTGGCACCACTGTGACCGGCTGTTCGTTTTAACGGTGTTGTGCTGTGTTCCGAGATTTAGCATTGAATGGTATTACAGCATTATTGTTGATTTTCAAGGTGTCGTCTTCAGAAGTGCGATAACGTAGGGAAAATTAAAACATAAAAATAAAAATACACTAATTAAAACTCAGATTAACATACACACAGACCTGGTGTGTGTTTTACCGTTAGGCGACATACTTAACAAAATAAAAAGCCTGCATCTGTTACATGATAACTACGTCATTACGCCAAGATAGAGAGTAACATATTAGAGGAATGAAACAGCGAGTCAGTCAATGCAGATTAAATTGGCGCCGGAAAAAAAACTGAAAAAAGCCGCCATTCAGCGGATATCCATATGACATGGTGAAATAAAAAGTATTTAAGTTATTTTCGAAGACACGAAGAGACAATGGTACAAGGAGACGGGCAGACTACCAAACATGCGGACGGCTTGACAGCCAAGTGGTCGACCCTTCCCTCGAGGGAATCCAGCAGCAGACATACATCGCCGAATTTCTGTCGTAGACGGTGATGGTCGGAGAGAGATTATTCATGGACAGGAACAAAAGAGTCATCAGAAAGCAGCAGTGAGCAATGAAGCAGAGAGATAGCGAGATGGGCGAGAGAGAAAAAGAGACCCTGGACACAGTGAGGAGAGAGAGAGAGAGAGAGAGGAGAGAGAGAGAGAGAGAGAGAGAGAGAGAGAGAGAGGAGAGAGAGAGAGAGAGAGAGATCCTATTGTGTTCATTTGTACGATAGTGCAACGAACAAATAAGTCTATCTCTTGGCGGGTAGCGTGAGTTGCCATGTGAGTGGCGGGGTTGACCTTTGACCCGCATAGCAACTCACCCTACCCGCCAACAGATAGCTGCGTTTCCACAGCTATCTGATACCATACAATACCATACGTATACAGATACGACTGACTTGCTTTGCGTACCACGGGTACCAACAGTCAAACCGACAGATCGGAAATATTGATGGTAGATCTGGAATGTAGATACATGGGTTTCCAGTGTTGACAGCATGATTTTTTAACAAATGTCAGTTTGTGTTTATAACCGGACCCTTTCTCATACCAACACCTCGTGAAAAGTATACCCTTTCTGATACCAAACAGTGCAAAAAAACGACCCCTTTCGCGCGGACCCTCCCCGTATAGCCATCTATTGGAGTTACCCCCCGGGGTTGTGTGAAAAAATCCTCCTTAATTAATGTTACGACATAAAATGTGCACAAATATTTAGATATCTAGAATAATGACAATACAAATAGCAGAAAAAAGAGATGATTTTGGAAATTCCTTGTTTGTCATCAATGCGTAGAATAACAAATTTACAAAGAATTCTAGACACCTTCCACCAAGGTTTATTAACCCTACGAAGCCCTTTATACCAAGAAAATTATTTGCACCGCTGACGCAGGCTGACATAACCGAACAAACAATGGTGGCAGAGTTGTTTTCAACGCGATAAAATATTAAATTTTGGTGATGGAAGTTAAATCACGTTCTACCGCAACCCGATAGCAGAAACCGGTTACTCACTCTTTGTTATGTAAATAACCCCAATGTGTCACCAATCGATTGCTATTTAGCCATGTGATTTCGAGATAATTAAATACGATAGAAATCTTATTCATTTGGCTTGATGAGCAAATGAAATGTCCAAAATGTGATTTTGTTTTTGGTTTTTTTTAGTCTAAACTTTATGAAATTATGCTCATGGGAATGGATGTGATTTCCACGACAAGTGATAAAATTTCCTTCCTTCGTAGTGACGATTAATGTCTACTGGTTCACGTGACAACTTGTAGGCGACTACGTCTAACATTGACATCATAGTATCCTTGTTATCAACGGCAATTGAAATATTGAATGTTGCCACGTCAATACAGATGCTTCATTCTATGCATTTGCTCTTCTATTCAGTCACATCTGATCATAAATTCTGCACGATTTACCAATATATAAACAATTGTTTTTCCCCGTCACGACGTGTTCCAGGAAATCTAAACTGCAGCATAAAAGATTTATTTCGAAAACTGTGAGTATAGAGTTTGCTACAGATGACACCAACGTGTCGTGACTTGCTTTTCCCCCACATTTATATCCTTTAACATTACAAAAGTACACGATACGTGCCACTCTTTTGGGGGCAAATGAAACATAATGCCAAGTATTAATTTCTTCCACAGTCACATAGATAGGAACAAGCAAAAGACGTTAAGATTATAATATCAGTTCTCTGTCTGTATATAATACGGCCAAATCACAGTTAAGTTAAGGTAATATGCACCTCGAAAGTGAAAGACTTAAACTTTTGCTCAAACTTTCCTCAGTGAAACTTTCAACCATTCTCTTACCAAAGCAAGAATAAAAATCAGGGTCACCGTGCAAACTTTGGTATGAGAGAGACAAATAACTTGTGATTAATTTCTCGATATTTGAAATCCAAAATGGCCGCCATCCCTGTGTTAACTCTATGAGAAAAAATAAAATTTTCGATTTTCGAAAAACTAAGACGGTGAAACTTTTCTTTTGCCAAGAGCTTCAAAACGAGCCCCCACAAGTGGTAGGTCAGAAGAAAATGATAAAATTTGAAGGCCTGAATTTTTGTCCCCGAGGTGCGTTCTACCTTAAAACATGTTTGTTAACAATTAATTTCGCTATGTGGAACTGAGCTATTTTGACGTGGGAATGCATGGAAACATTGTAAACATGAAAGTTGCACACGACCGATTCCAACGACCCCCTTGTTTTCACAGTTTGTTTACAATGTATATTGTTGACAATGAAACTGAACTTTGTCTTGATAAGAATACATTACGCTACGATGGCATTGCGGTAGCGTAGACCCTACTTAATGCGTTTTCTTGATAGTGAAATTATTCTCGAAAAGTTGGGATGTTGTAGATGTACATAATAAAATGGATTTAAAATCTCATTAACGGATGTAAGCAGGCATTTAGCGGTATAAACTGTTTATTCATGATCTTGATCACTTTGTCACCAATACTTACGGAACAGTGACGTTTCGATAAGGCTAAATGATAAATAAGTTGCTTACCTATCCTTTTTTAACGTAGAACGCTCCTCTGGGACAGGTACTCGGATTTTCAAATTTTGTCAATTCCATGTTGATCTGCGACTTTCTCTTGGGGGGGGGGGGGTTCATTTCAAAGCTCTTGGTGTAAGAAAAGCTTTCACTGTTTAAGTTTTTCGAAAATCGAAAATTGTATTTCTTCCCATAGAGTTAACGCATATTGAATTCCAAATATCGGGAAATCTTGAAAGGTAATTTATCTCTCAAGTACCAATTTTGTACGGCGACCCATGATTTTTATCCTTGATTTGGTAAGGGAGTTGTCGAAAGCTTTATTGAGAAAAGTTCGAGCAAAAGTCTTCAATTCTTCTACCTTTAATCTCTGATACTGAATCTTTTTCTCAGTTTCAAAAATCATGCATCATTTTGCTCGATGCGAATTTTGCTGTTTTTGATTGGTTAAAATAAAACATAAAAAAAGCAAAAAGTTGAGGACCGACGAGCATTTCATTTCCCCCGCAGGCTTATTACCAGAAACACGCATTTTTTTCCTTACTCTTAAACAGATAAAAAAATTAAGTAAAGACTTGGATTTTTGAAGCTAAGTCTATGTTTGCCGTTACTAAATGCCGTGTATATTGTTATTTCGTCGTCATGTTAACTATATTTTCATTTTCATAATCTTTTATCGAAATAGTCCGCAAGGACTTAGGCCTACGGGTTGGGCCAGTGAATTTCAGGACATATACACGTTTGCATATAGTTAAATCACACATGGCAACAGCGACGTCCTTACTCTTTGGCTGATGTCCTTGGTTTTATTTTTATTGTTATTTTTTTAATTGTCTACTATAACTAATGTTTCTGTGTCGATATATATGCGTTGAATGAAACGTCCCTCCACGCTACAATCGTCAAACAAAGCACAGCTTTGTCGGAAACCACGCTTTCTTTCCGTGTACACGGTCCTCAATACTGCGGGCAGTCACGCGTTCTGCGGTACAAAAGATGGCCAATGTGGGGAATGACGCTTCATCGGCGCCACAAGTAGGCTATAGAATTGTCTGGTGGTAAATGGTTTGTAAAGACTAAATCATTTAACGTTATGCATTGTAAGTATGTTGCCGTGTTTCCATTCATACGGGATATTCATATCAGGATTGATTTGACCAGTGTCGTCAAGTATCCGTGCATGCGCACGTCTTGTACATGTGTCTTTCAAAATGTGTCTTTAAATTTCTCTTTGCGTCTCTTTCGCTGTGTATGTCTCTGTCTGTCAGTCTTTCTCTCCCAGCCTCTAACACCGTCTGTATGTCTCCGTCAGCCTCTAACACCGTCTGTTGCCTGCCTGCCTGCCTGCCTGCCTGCCTGCCTGCCTGTCTGTCTGTCTGCCTGCCTGCCTCTCTCTCTCTCTCTCTCTCTCTCTCTCTCTCTCTCTCTCTCTCTCTCTCTCTCTCTCTCTCTCTCTCTCTCTCTCTCTCTCTCTCTCTCTCTCTCTCTCTCTCTCTCTCTCTCTCTCAATGTGTCTTTTTTGGACTCTCTCTGTCCGTCTCTCACAAGCGGTTTTTGCCTTCGAGGTCGAAATGTCTCGTCCCCGGTGTACCCATCTCCCTCGTTGATGCGTATTGATGTTCGTCGTTCGAACAAGCATGAATAGGCGCTGGGCACGAATTGAGACTAGGCACAACGATCACCAGCCTATAGCCACTCGCCAATCAGAGCATGTCTTTCTTTGTGTATACGTATTGGTGCATGGAATGTGCTCCAATAGAGATGGTCGTTTCAAAATGAAACTCACTGTGAAGACTGAATTATTTGATTCGTATACACAGGCCACCGAAAGCAGGTACGACATGGATCAAAAGTAAATATCGTCATTTTGTTTATTCAATTTACGAGTGAGAACAGTAATTTCATTTTTAACGATAACATTTTCATTCTGTTTACTTGAGCGAATGGAACGGTTCAGATACGACAAAACCGTCGATTTTTAACTATCTCTCACTAGGCAAACATTTTCTAAAGGGTATAGGCATGTGCACTGGGAATCATTTTCCAATCAATAATCTCAATATCTAGGCGGGAAATTAACTGCCAATGTGCGTTGAGTCTTTGCTGTGCTAAATCGTACATCGTTACGATTGAGGTCTACGGCAAAATGGATCTGTCTGCAATCTGTCAACACCCATCTATCTCTTAATGATCAATATTTATCTCGTTATCTTTGCAAATCGATAGCACCGTCATGAAATTCAAGAAATATTAATAATGATTTGAAGGCAGATAATATGTAAAACATTACGATTTATTAAACAAATGAGAAAATGAAATATAGTTACACGATTATGTTTTAAATAAATAATATTTACACTCAAATTCGTCATGAACGATTCTACAAGGGTATTTAAGAAAAAGTGCAAAGGCAGAAGATAGGGAAATTAAGATTAAATATGCAAAGTTTGTCTTATCATTGACCGACTCTATTTATTTTCTCTTTATATGTGGAAAGTCTTAGTACTGTAAAGGACAGCTGTTAATCTTAAATCTGCATTGACTACGTCAATGAAAGAGAAAGGGGAAAAACTTAAAACGGTGAAAATTGATTGGATTAAATCGATGTTGATCTGAAAATGTCATGGTTACGTTTTGTCGTTGTTATATCTAGCTTTCATTCGGCGTCCATAATGTCAATTTCAAAATCAGATTCCTCATGATCATCACCAAGGTTATTATCGTGGCAGTCAGTGTTGCTGACGTCATCGACGTCTTGCGCCTCTGTTTTGATGACGTCATACGGTGTCTTCTCCGATGACGAGCTTGACTGCGCCGAACAGGCGTCGCCGTGTTTCGTCTTGTGGTACTTCAGAGATCCGTAGTGGGCGAATCGCTTTCCGCAAAGATCGCACTGTAGCGGCTTTTCGCCGGTGTGTATGCGGGTGTGGGATTGTAAGTGGGCCAGCTGGATGAACTTTTTACCGCACACTTCGCATTGGTAAGGTCGTTCACCAGTGTGGATCTTCCAGTGTCGCTGCAGGTTGGACGGGAATGTGAAGGTCTTCTCGCAGACTTTGCAGGTGTACGGCTTGTCACCGTTGTGGATTCGACGGTGAGATCGCAGATGGGCCGGCTGGGTGAATGTTTTCATACAGACGTCGCATTTGTACGGACGCTCCCCGGTGTGCGTGCGCGAGTGTCTCTGAAGGTTAGACGGGTTGGTGAAGGTTTTGTCGCAGACCTTACACTTGTATGGTTTTTCCTTGCTGTGGATGCGACGATGGGCTTGAAGATAATCGAGACGAGTGAATGCCTTGTCGCATAGCTCGCACTGGTATGGCCTCTCACCGGTATGAATACGTCGGTGCCTGGTTAGCGTGGAAAGATTAGTGAAGGTTTTATCACAACCCTCGCATTTGTAGTGATTGCTTATTTTGCCTCTGGTGTGCATAACGCGCCGACGGATCAACTCAAACAGATGCTCCTCAAAAGTCTTCTCTTCCTCGGACAGCGTCTTCGCCAACGGCGTCGGAGTGAAGGGAGGCGGCCGTTCAAGTGTCGGGAAACGGACGAGCCGTAGCGGGACTTTTGGAATGATAAGCGGGGTCGGTAGCTGTCTCTTGCAGGCACCTAAACATCCGGGTGTTTCGCAGTGATGAAGAAGTGGTCGGAAGTAGACATTCATCTCGATGAGGCTGCTGAAAGAAACAATTTAATAATCATATAATTGTTGTAATTATATTTTGCAGTTTTCATGTTCGTCTGCTGACGTAATAATTACGCTCTCCTTCAAGTTGTCCTTAAATGACGCGGAGGCTTTGTTCACACTTTGGACATTGTAAACTATACATGATTGTAACATTGTAAACTTTAATTGAAGACTACCAACGAATTGTCTGAATGTAAAATATTAAATGTATCGACAGAAAAAAATGCCAGTGTTTAAAACCAGGACAGCCTTTTTTGTATCAACCCCCTAAACCATTCTCTCATTTTCAGAAAAAAGCGCGTGAAGAAAGAAAATGCGCGGCTTTCTGTGGTCTGACGTAAACGAAAGTAGAAAACAAAAATCTGTTCCCTATCGACGAAACCAATCATAGCACATGTCAGAAAGAAAGTATCTGTTACATTTCGGGCTCATCGATATTTTCAGAATTTCAAATATGATAAGATGCGTCACGTTTACTGTTTTCCACTAAATGGTCAGAGGAACATGTGATCGTCCTGCAAGATCGTGGGAATTTAGCGCTTCAAAATTTCACTCACTTTTTTGTAGGGCAAGCTGACGAAAAATCTGTACAAATGATAATTAAATCCCTTGTTTCGAACCTAATGGGCTTCTTTTAATTCATGGACCGTGGCTGGGCGATTAGTAACACAAAGAAACTTCGCCCGTTTGAAGGTCTGTGCACACCCTGATTAACATATCCGAAATGAATATGTAAATTCTTTACAGCGCACGCGTAGAAGGGCCATTTAAATCATAGAACAAGAAAAATTTAACGATGTTTCTTTACAGGGTATTAACAATACTGTAGTTACATATAATCATGCACATTTATCTCTCTATTTATCTCTCTATCTATCTATCTTTATATATATTTCTTTCCGTCCATCTACCCATCAGATCAGTTTAAATGGACGGATTATTTTATCGGCGTGGTCTGTATATATATATATATATATATATATATATATATATATATATATATATATATATATATATATATATATTATATATATATATATGTATATATATAATATATATAATATATATATATATATATATATATATATATATATATATATATAATATATATATATATATATATATATATATATATATATCCGTTTAAAGACCGACCACGCCGATAAAATAATCCGTCTGTTTAAACTGAACAAAACGACACATAAAGTTTCCCACTCATGACAAATATATGTTGTTCGTATTTATGTGGTATCAGGTTTTGCTTTGAAGAGGAAATCAGACTAGTGACAGGCCGAAATTTTGAAAATGCTAATGATAACCGGGTTTCTGAGACCCCAAGTGCTCTCTCTATATTTCACATCCTTTCATTGCGGGAAAAATCAGAGTGTTCAATGATCGCGTCTGATGATTCAAAAATATTGCAGTTTCAGATTACTAATGCATTACAAACACATGATACAATAGCAGGGTATAAATAGACAATAATTTGCATAGAAACACATTTTTATAGTTTTCATTGCACCATATCGCTCGTTGATCGATTTTAGAAAACATAGACAAGCAAGCGTTATGATGGATCACGGAATGAAGGCGAAAGTGGAAACACTAGTACGCTTCAGGTAAAATGTTCAAAAAATAGATCGAAAATGTAAATTACTTGTAATTGACTTCCACACTAAAGTGTTCTTTTTTGATGTGTGACCATAGAAAATGAGAGCGATCCGGTTGCTTTAATTTGTAACTTTCTCTCTCAAACCACGATAACTACTCTCAAACCACGATAACTTTGTTGCTGTACAATAAACCCCTTTTTTCTTGAGTCCACGGCAATATATCATAGTTATCCAATTTTTTCATCTGAGAATCCGTTTCCGACGATCCGCACTTAAACATTTGATAGACCGCAATTATTTTTAATTTTTTGAGCTATAGCAAGCAAACACAAGGTTGATTCATTTAACAATCATGATAGATGATATTGATTTCAGAGAGCTACCACTTCGTACTTGTTACGTCGTAAAGTGGCGGTTTCTACTTACTCTTTAACGGCACTCGGGTCGGCGTATGATTGGCCAAGGTTTCCGATACTCCTGTGTTCAGCAACTCAGCCGAGGGACATTGATAAATCGCTTCATACAATTACAGATTTCCAAAGAACCTCGATGTTTGATACGTTGAATAGGGTTGGGCACTGATCTGTCTAAACTCCGTCACCGGTTTATATAACAAACTGCGAACCATCTCATTCACACGTGTTACACGCCCGGCAAAGCTCGATGATTTTAGGAGCGAACAGCTGACGTCCCGCTCTTGAATACATTACAAAAACACAGTGAAAGAGGGGATAGTGTCTGGTAACGCCTAGAAAGGGTCCGAAACGATTCTCAAATTCAATGAACAGTCTCCACAGAATGTCGTGGATTCTGTGAGAGCGTTTTCTCGAACTGGGCGGTGAAGCGTCAGGGATGGTGCATAAAGGTTTGTCAAGTTTCTGTTCATGTGAAGTAGAAGCCAAAAGAATTGATACAAATGATGAAACTACAGTTCAATATCTGCCAGATTGTATTTAGCTATAGGTGATAAGCTGTTTTTATCGACGGGCATTGATATACCATAGCGTCGATGAGTGTTACCATCCCATCGGAATCACCTGTTGAGTTGTCATAAACATGTTGATATTATTCATTGATGCGTGGGAAAATTTCAAAAATCAAACGACTCTAATCATGTAATCTAAATATAGGCATGTCAAAGTTTCCTCGATTTAGAATCAATATGCGATACAACCTAATGACACCTTGCGGCTTTAAAGTGTGGAATCAAGCTCAATTTTATACTTTACGGAGTGCGTAAAAAGACTCAGTTCCAAGAATAAGAATGGTCGACGTTACGCATAATATTGAACAGTATATGACTGGAACTTTGGCTGAAAAAAGAAAATGGAACGATCAATACATATGTATAACAACTGTATCAATGATTCGCATCCATGGCGACACAAAGAGAGAGACACACAAGTAACGACATACCTACCCGCCTACCTACCTACACATACATACATACATACATACATACATACATACATACATACATACATACATACATACATACATACATACATACATACATACATACATACATACATACATACATACATACATACATACATACATACATACATACATACATACATACATACATACATACATACATACATACATACATACATACATACATACATAAATACATACATACATACATACATACATACATACATACATACATACATACATACATACATACATACATACATACATACATACATACATACATACATACATACATACATACAGACATACAGACATACAGACATACAGACAAAGAAACAGATGCAGGAATATTTTATGAAATCTTGTTTTATTGACTTCTACGTCACCGTAACGAACATACGTCAACTTCTAAACTCTCAGTTAACATTTAGTTATGCAACTTAAAGCGGATTATCAAGTAAGGTCTGGATCAGTCAACAGGTTGACAGTTTTCAAAACCGTCATCTTTAGCAAATAGAGTTCACTACTCAAAACTGGTAATCTATCGTCCGACAAGAGACCGCCCGCAAAATTGAGTTCTAAAACTTCAGATTGAGAAGAAAATATTATCAACCTTGACGAAGTAACATTCTTCCACGCCGTCTCATCACTAAGTCGTCAATATTTACTCTTTCGTTTTTGCATTGCAAATTATTTAATCAAGTATTCATACTGTCGGCATGGAAACGTGTAACCAAGCAACAGTGAAATGTGGAGACGAATAACTGGCGACACTGCTGTTACCCTAGGATGATTTATTGTGTGGTTGAGTACGTAGATACATGCTGTATGCTGAATCAGTTTATAGATAGTGGACGGCAGAAAGACAATTATGGAAAAAAAACAAGACCATAAAGTGATAATCCCAACCTCAAACTTTAAAAGCCGGAAGAATGATCATATGGAGGCCTAGTTAATATTTCTAATTTTGCCGGAGTGATATTGATTTGTACGTGCTTGCCCCAGTGATATTGACTTGTACGTGCTTGCACAGTGATATTGACTTGTACGTGCTTGCCTCAGTGATATTGACTTGTAAGTGCTTGCCCCAGTGATATTGACTGGTAAGTGCTTGCCCCAGTGATATTGACTTGTACGTGCTTGCCCCAGTGATACTGACTTGTACGTGCTTGCCCCAGTGATATTGTCTTGTACGTGCTTGCCCCAGTGATATTGACTTGTACGTGTTTGCCCCAGTGATATTGACTTGGCCCAGTGATATTGACTTGTACGTGTTTGCCCCAGTGATATTGACTTGTACGTGTCTGCCCCAGTGATATTGACTTGTGCGTGCTTGCCCCAGTGATACTGACTTGTACGTGCTTGCCCAAGTGACATTAACTTGTACGTTAACGGACGTTCTTCAGAAAAACATAAGAAAAGAAATACAAAAAAAGTATGAGGTAATTTTGTCGATGAATTCCTCTATGAGTGGTGTGAATGTTGGTCGTGAAAAAATACACGTCGTATAATTGATGACGCTCACTTTAAGTGAATGAGTAGCTTTTCTCCAAGTCACGACTGGCATGGTTAGCGTAGAGTAAGTGTGCTACCGGTTCATTAAGAGTTGATAAGTAAGAGTTAAAAAAGGTAGATGCAGTCACGTTTGTTTGCTGACGGTTTGTCTCCTAAACTAATGCATCTGGATGCCTGGCATTTTTTTACTGACTCACTCACTCACTGTACGAAACTTCCTTAATGGGACGAATAGTGTTTTATCAGATTACCTGTTTTCGAGTAACTAGAGGAACTTTTATTTCATTAAAGAAAACAAAAAACAAAAACAATAACAACATTAATGATAACAACACTTGACGTAAACCTTGACGTAAAACAAAAACTCAATTCCAGAGATCGAAATATTTTACTTGAATAAATTTCAGCACTATACTGATCGTTGACCAAATCGACTGGTGATTTTTTCAAGACCTTGCACACAGCAATCGACTTGCGGCCTAATATATTTTCGCTGCTTCCCGATATATTATGTGCCGACATGAAAACGATTTAGACTTCGGTGCGATTTGTGAACCGAAAGGTAAATGAGATTTGGCCTTTCTTTCTCTCCAAAAACTCAGAATAAACGTTTCTGCGGACGCCATCTGATTGTAAATTTTCTTGGAAGCATCGGGATCAAAAATCTAAGCGGCCTCACTTACAAAGAAAATCAAGAGGACATGACATATGGCCGTAAAATAGACCTTTTCTTTACCTGAAGCCGATTTGATCTAGAAATATCTATGCTTGTAACGCGGAGAGATCATATGCGAATCTAGAAGACAGTTTTATTTGAACTTGGCCAATATCAACTTTGTTCAAACCCTATACGAAGCACAATAACCAAACTTAAAACCTGTAATTTTTGACATTCGAAAACGAAGGGGGGCGGGCAACTATTAACGACGGTTAATTAGGCAGACACACTTGTTGTACTGTAATCTGCTGGATAAAACAATAGAAGTTTATTAGACAAGAGGATCTTCAAAATTGAATGAATTTTAATTTCCAAAGTGATCAGAGAACTTAATTAGCCATGCATAAGATATTTTAAAAAATGAATGTTTCATCAAAGAAGAGTAAATTGTTCAAACTTTTCCATGACGATTAACTAATTGGTATGCCTGGTGGCCTAGAGTATTTATTTTTGATATCCGTTACCAGTGTGGCATCTTGTGCTCTTTGTATCGCTACAACAGATGATCAGATGTGAAAATCCATTAAAAGTGATCTAAAAATATTCGGAATATTATATCTTTTTATCTTCAAAAAGCTACCGTGTAGCCGAACAAAAATAGACTAAAAAGTTGACATAGCTTGTCTCTGCAGTTCGTTTATGACAGCTTGTGTGACACACGGCGCAGTACCAGCTTGTCCGCTCCGTGAATTTTCTCGTTTCCCCAAAGTATTGCTTTCGCATAGCCAGTCCTTGGCACGGGATTAGCAAATATTACCATCAATTAGCGACATCTATTAATTACAAAGTTTCAAATTGTCCCATCACTCGATGTATGCATATCAATGGACAGTTTAAGCGTATTAATGAAATTAACATGCAGACAATCAACGTATAATAGCGGGGTTTATTCTCAGTGTCACAAAACCATACGTCGTATCTGCCGTGTTCACTGCAATGTGCCAGCCGTGCAGCCACTTCCCGCTCTTTAAATCCCATGTGATTTTTTATGCAAATATCCTGATTTTTTGTCCATCATATACACAACATTCATATCAGGGAAAACAGGACAAAATCCCGTTTCAATTGTTCCCATGACGACACAAAATGAAGAGATTGATTCTTGTACTGAAAATCTAACTACTGACTTAATTTGAACTCTGATTTGAATCACATGAATTACCAAACGACGTAGTGTTTAGACAAACATTAATTCACTAATATACTTGTGCATCTCTGTGAGGTTGGTGGCCACTGGCAACCTTAAAGTGACAGAGAGAGTTTTTTCTCACAAGAAGGGCGAAAGCAAGGTGTAATAGGAGTTTACTATGGATGACGTCACATCCTTCACACTTTTACTGTTACTAATGGCTTTACGTATTATTTTGCAAATACATTCTAAACGATTCGATGATAAATATTTGCTGATAAAGTTTTAGGCTTGACGAATTTTAAATCAGCTCTGTGTATTGTGCACTGTTCGGTTGATCGTTACCTTTCTGAAAAAAAACGGCTTTTGAATAGTTTAATATCAAAGTGGACACTGAAAGAAAATAAAATGAAATATTCTGTACTTAGATGTTTGAAGGTAGCAGTATTTGCAGAGAAATGCAATAATTGATTGATTGACTGATTGGTTGATCGATCGATCAGCTTAAAAGTCTATTTATAAATTATGCACAAGTGACCGAATGTATTGATTAGTCAACCTTCATTTATTGTAATTATCAATAAGAAATCAACTGACAATAAATAAATAAATCAATCAATCAATTAATAAATTCATCGATAAATCATTGTCAATAAGTTCCCTCGAAAACAGTCAATTAATCAATCAATTATAAGATATAAACATCATCGTGTAACTTGATAGAGAAATTGCTGATCAACAAATCGGTAATTCAAAACCATCGGATAGATGTGTTATCAACGGTGTTAATGTAGGACTTGCCAATTACCATGTTCAATGAAAACGTAGTTGATTGACAGATCGATGGACAAACTACACATTCGACACAGAATCCATTGAAAGTGAATCATCCGAGGACATACACATAACATTCATGCAAGCATCGTTGATTTAAATAGCTAAATTCAACATGGCCAGTGTAGCGTGCATTATGACCGGTGATTGATGTCGGATGAGTTACTGGTTTGTGCCAACACAACGCTTACGTACCGCGCCGTCGTCATGGAAATTGTCGAGAACACCGCTTTGTTGGCCGGGCTTATCGTCACCTGCTGTGTAGAGGGGATAGGGTGTAGTTAGTGAACACATTGTAACGACACTGTTGATTTTACGAGAAGGGTTTTTGAAGGAGGACAACCATCCAGGGTTCAGATACTGGCATCGAGACACGCGTAGAGGGGGCAATCAGATGTGAGGTGATGGGGGTTTAAGAAAGTTACGTTGATAGAAATGCGCGGTCACAGTGCCACGGAGGGATAGTCAGTCAACCAGCCAGGCAGGCCCAGAAGCAGAAAGTCCAAGCTGTGGCCAGAAATGAAAGGCGGATAGAAAGGAAAGAAGGGGCAGAGGGCAGTGAAGAGGCTCTATTTACTGAATTATACAGAATCAGACCACAATCGTTGACAAATTCGGAGACAGGAAAAAAAGTTTTGCTATCAGACGGGGTGATGCACAGGTTGTATTTAGAATGGGTCTAATGTATATAGCGAAATAACTAGTTGGCCCTAAATGGTGTCTTTGAGGCAGGCGGGGCGCAGCGATTCAGAATTTGGATTTAAAAAAGATGTGTCACATTGAGAGTGGATTTGACGGCAACGAGTTGATAAACCCGTGACTGTGAGCTCCGATTCCATTTAACTTCAATAATAAAACCCAAGGCTGGTACTATTAAGTTCACTCGTATGGAAACGGGGAAACAAAAACGGTTATGATCCACTTTGACGCGATGAATAGAATGATAGAAAAATGAATTAAGCGAAGTTATCAACAAACACAGCAACTGTTGCACCGCTCTCTATCAAACAAAAACGGAGTGCTTCAGAGACGACGCGATTGAAAGCGTCAACACTCAAAACCGCCGAGATGACGGGTTGCGGAGGATAAACTAAAAACACGATTAACAAAAAATATTATTATCCCTGAAACGCCGCGAGATGTAGAGTTCAGGCAAAACAAAGGAAATGTTGGGTTTGGTCAGTCAGCTGTCGTCAGATTTGCCAAATCCGATGACAGAGCGAACCGCCTGTGGAACTAATCCGTGTTTACGGCATGACCAGATAATGACAGCCGAATTTGCGCATCTCTTTGTGGGTGGAAAATCTGACTAAATATGATATATAGTGTTATTATTGCGATTGCGAACAGCCGGTATTGAGTTGTTTGACAAAAATCTCCCCAGAGGTTGCGAATTCCAATTTCTGAAATGTGGTTGTGTTTTGTTCAAACTTCCTTTCATACGGACGAGGTAGGATTGTGGGCAAAGAGTCAGCACGGGTACATGGCTGTTGTGGTCTGCGGCATGGACCATCACGCCACCGTCCACTTATGTCACAATATGCGCTGACTAATTTTCCAGAGTTATTGTTTGATCATGCATTAAGAGATTATACTCCGTTTCTCTCTCTCTCTCTCTCTCTCTCTCTCTCTCTCTCTCTCTCTCTCTCTCTCTCTCTCTCTCTCTCTCTCTCTCTCTCTCTCTCTCTCTCTCTCCTCTCTCTCAATGTGTCTTTAATATCTTACATCTTCCCACTAATTTCGTACTATATAATGTATTCGTATTTTTGTCGGTTCTCACCTTCAGATTATATTTCCGTTGCCATTTCTTTGCTCCTTTCGCCTCTAAATTCATTCAATAATAATAATAATAATAATGATAATAATAATAATATATATATATATATATATATATATATATATATATATATATATATATATATATATATATATATATTAGGCTAGACATACTAATATTCAAAAATGAAGACGAAATATGAATGTTATTCGAAAGCTTATTTTTACAAAGTTGACAGAAGGTCACCAAAAATGAGATGCGATTGATGAAAGTTCATAACTCACCCTAAAATGATTAAATCAGATGTTGTGATGGATCGATCACAGGTCAGCTACCATGCTTACACGCTCAGCGTTATTGATCATATTGATAAGCTTCGGTCACGGGATCATGGCATTATTTCAAACGAACTGGAGAGAATGCTTTGTGAAGAGGGATTGTTGTGTGGTGAATACAGAGAAATACGTGGCGTGTTTTTCTTATAGCATGAGTGAATGTGTCTACGTTATTAAACTGCATCAGTGTTGATATGTATTTGCGCCACCATGCCTGATGACAGCTAACATGCACCTAGTGTTTCTATGCTCATACTGCACTTTATGTGTGAGTCGGCGGAAACCGCATCTTTGTCACGTGACACATACATTCAGAAGGAAGGCTCACATGGATTTCTGAAATGCCAGTATAGTACAACCAAAACTGCGGAGTCTCCCAGTGTACTGTGGAACAGATACACTGGTCATTCATGGAACATTCATGTTTGGTAACATCTTGACATTTGCTCATATTTTGATGTGAAATGCGTTGCCCAGCGCCAGCGTGTCAATCTTTTCAAATGCTAATTCCGGATGAGCTCCAAATCACATCACGAATCTGGAGTGTCCACTGAATTTTAATACTGTGACTGACAGAAAGCGTCGTGTCAGGCCTGGCATCATTGTGTCGACTTACGATGTGACAGTTCGATAAAAGCTTGTGACATTTTAACCCTGAACCAACCTAGAGTTAGAGGAGACATTCGTCTGGTTGCAAGCTCCAGTCTGTCGCTTGATGTACTTAGATCAGACTGATTAGCGGGTCAGGTACAAGCCGATGAATGCATGGCTGTGATTGCACGATACAACTGAGCATTCTGGTATGTCTAGATATCACTCAGAAATAAAAAATAAATAAAAAAATAACAAACCTAAAACTATATGTTGCGTACAAGCAGTGAAGGGTTTTAGTTTGTCGGTAAAGACCTTTCTTCAAAGATGCCACAAATATTTACAAATCTCGAAAACATCATACTGAAATATGTTTCGGTTAACGGGTCTCAGGCTGGCCGTTGTATTGCATCATGGATTTGATCCTTGTCTTTGTCAAGGTCAAGGCAAATGTAATGAGCAAAATTTCAGTGTATCATCAGGTCCTATGCCAGATCACAGCCTAGCCTTCGCAGTATGCAGCAAGGGGCAACAGACATGCGCTTTGATCGACGTTGACGTAGACGATGGAAGGCTATCTACAAATAAATATGGCCCAAGTTACATGATTGTGGCATGACTTATTCCTCTGTTCTTTTACTCAGTGTTGAGAATAACATGAATATGAAAGTAAGACCTTAATTCAAATAACAATAATAAATCAATAAATTAATAAATTAATAACGTATATTCACACAAAACTTGGAAATAGCAAGGCCGTTCCATCTCCACGTTCTAAGACATATGAAGGCACACAGTGCAGTAAAGACGATATGAGTTCTGTGAATCGAATCGACAGCATAAAGTTTGCGATACAAACTGAAGAGAAGAAATCAGTTATTTGTACGGCTTGTAAGGTTGGTCTTCAGCTTGATGCAGATGATGGACATTTTTTGTAAAGCGGAAATGCACTGGCTCGGATCCAGGAGTGACGGAGTTGAAGATTCAATCGATTACCAGATGTAAATCTCCGAAATCCCTGATTCTCCATACATATTGATAGACAGAAGCAAAGTTTACTATTTTAGAAACGGTAGAATTGCATTATTTGCAAAAATATGGATTAATGTCTTAATTAATTATCAAGACATGATTAAGTGTGTGTTGAGTCTTTAAATACTTATTGATAAGTCTTTTAAGTCACCACAATCGACAGTCGTGTCGTAACAATTCGGATTTTAGATTAGTTCGTAATTCGCTCGCCATGGTCGGGACCTTTGTCAACGTACACTTCTATGTATCTCGTTCCGGCGCATGCGCGTAGGCGATGCTCACTTCGTTTCACGATCACACACTACCACCAATGCGACAGAATCGACCTCTATCCATTCAATGTACTCAGACATTATGAAGACCACATCATTAGGCATGTCTGTTTGGATTTAAAGTGACTTACTTTCCTAGTAAAAGTTCCCACCACTCGGCGTAAACTCATAAACGTCCACTCATCGATCGGGTATAATACATTTTGAAAAGGAGGTCACAGGATTGACTCGTCGTCCATGGTACTCTACCTGAAGCACGAGTTTAAAAACGAATTGCAACATCTATTAACAATCACATCGTTTATGTCTTTCCGGGGTAGATTCATGACTCAATACATTGCACAAACAGGATCAGGTTGCGGGAGACGTGGACACTTTGAATTTTCAAAGCTATTTTGATGTGATTGTCAAGACTTTTCTGTGGGAGACAGGCGAAGCAAGTCTTCGTTATTGCTTGCATAAACAAATGTGCGCGAAAATGATAAAGTGAACAGCGCATTAAGGCTGGTGATTGGACAAATCTAAGTGCTATGGACTGTATAGAAATATGTTCAAATCCTGAAATCTACTTTATTTACTTTCGGGGGTCAGAGTGCAACTGTATCAGTGACAAACTATCTCCAATCATTTACATGAAATTTAAAATCTTTTCGTGTATATACACACAAGAAAAAGCTCGATAACTATGATATTTGGGTCATTGAAAATAGATCACTTGGAGCTTTCACACTTTCAGTGAAAAATATCGATGGAAAATTATCGATTGAATCCTTTCGTTGAAATTGGTGTGGTATAAAAGAGACATACAAATTTCAAGTCAGGTAGTATCAACGAGCATGAAGTAGCTGTCTGAATTTTTTTCAAAACAAGATCATCATTTTTGGGATCGGCACTTAAAGTGCGAACAGCCGCGCCGCGCTGCACTAGGGTTTCCTTGGTAACGGTAGGGCAGACGTCGTTGTTGGATAATAAAGAACTCAAAAATCGAGTTTTATTTTCGGATGGGTGAGTAAATTACCCACTTCTAACTCAACAAACCGCAATGACTTGTTTGTATTGAGCACAGCCTGTGCCGATAAAAATGTTATACGATGTTGTCCATGAGTACGGCGACCACACTATATTGTTCTGTTTCTATTGGAAAATCATGGAGTGTTTTGTCTTGTGGTCCATGACAAACTTCAACAACTACACGAAGAAACAGGTGTTTCGAGTATTAAATTAAGAATGGAGTATTTTAGTTGAAAGTTAAAATTATGTGAGTTAAAATTCTCAATGTAATATTTGAATTCTGAAATATTATTAAAACTTGACGAGCATGCGCATTGCTACAGCAAATCCGCAAATGACATATTTATCATGCAAATGACAGGATCTCCAAACATTTTAATGTCACAGATGCGTTACTTAACGGCGTTTACTAGTGTTATGTACATTTACTCACCGCACAAATTTTCATGATTATTTTTCGACAGCACTCGACATAAAAGTGACAATTTGGCATGATTCTTATTCCAACCCGGGTAAACGGAAATGCACGACCCAATAGAAATTACGTCTAAACAGTGAGTGAGTTACTAAGTACGCACAATGACACTCCATTCAAACTTAACCTTTTTTAAAATGAAACAAGATTGGTACATATTTACAATTTGCACTTCCAGCTTAAAAAATAAACGAGCGTGGTTTCTACAGTGGTGATTTTGTTTCTTTCCCATTAACATAAATATTTAACCACATCTCAAATTTCGGCAATATGGTTTATAAAATAAATGACGACTACTACTAGGATGTGATTTTCGTAAGAAAATAGATTATTTTATATCCAAACACTTTAAGTTTGACGACGGCTGAATGTTTTTCTGTAGCTTGAACGCTAAGTCAAGGGGAGATGTCAAGTTGGGATCAGACGCATCCTGAAGGATATCTTGTCAAATGCTGATTTTGAAAAGAATGGAGTTTTCTTAGAATGCTTCTCATTGGATAATGTCGATTTGAAGTTTTCCTAGGGCGCCTCCTATTGGATAATGTCGCGTTGTAAAAGTATTGGATAATGTCGCGTTGTAAAATTGTTCGGTCATGACATCGTCTTCTTTAGTTTTGTCAGGGATTAATATGCGCCTCGAAAGTGAAATACTCAAATGTTTGCTCAAGCTTTCACTTTCAACAATTGTCTATCAAAATCTGGAACAAAAATCGGGGGTCAAATTTTAGTACCATATGGAAACAATTTGCCATAAATGTATTTGAAAATCAAAATGGCTGCTAACCCCGTGTTAACTCTCGAGAAATATTGTTTCCATTCTCTCAAAATTACTCGTAAGTTGGTGGTAACTTGCCTTACTCCGATCTTCAAAAATTGCCCACAAGCGGTAGATTAGACAAGTTGTGGAAAAATATCTGTCCCCGAGGCACATTATACCTTAAAGCCATTCCCAAGGTGCGAGATCGGGTTCTTGATCTATGGATCAGCGATAGCTTCACGTTGAATGTACCACTCAAAAGTCATCCTTATCTGACCCAATGACATCGTTCCAATTAAAGGTCTTAAGGTGTCTAACAATAAACGGAGTTCTCACACGTCCTGGTGTTTTGTTCTCAGAGTTTGTCTAATACGAGGCGCGTTCAATACATGGCAAACAGATTCAAGTTCAATCCAGTACACAGATATTTTAATTCTCAAACAGTCTGCCTTCAAAATGACAATGTTGTATTTTACGATAGTGATCTTTTCCTATCATGTAGGCCACCAGAAAAAACCTAATCTCTTGTCCCATAGCTGTACGTTGTGTGCCGCTAGAAACTGTTCTATGTTGTCAGTGTCTATTGTTTCCATAATTGCACTCTGAACGGCAGAAACTCGACTTGTCAGATACGAAGCAATGCCGCTTTATAACTAAATATTTCATAGATAATCGTTGTTGAGTAAATAATCAAAACGTTTTTCTCTATTACGACCATACCAACATTTCTCAGGATGATTCTGCCATGACAACGCGCCATTACAGATAAGACTGAATTATCTTTCGTTTTTACCGCATGGTTCGTTGGTGGCCACGCGGTTGGTGGCGTACATACAGACCTTGGTGTTTGATGAGGGCAGTTCAACAAAACCAGCCTGCAACGACACACAAAAACAGACAGAGAACAGTCAATCAGACACACATAAGCATCACAGGCGACTCCCTAGCACCGTCAGTATATCATAAAAATCAACTAAATATTGTCTTTCTTTCTTTCTTTCTTCAAATCGCAGGATAGGGTTTCAAAAGCAGTGTAAACGTCGTGAACGTGTGTCAACCAATCTCTTGGCAAGCACAGGACACGTGACACCCCAGTCCCACTGCTCTGAGACGATAGAATGACACCAATGCGTCTCATCGAGAGCGCAAGAAGTAGAGTTGACAATTGTTGAGATGTCAGTTAAGTTTTGGCATCAAATCATAGGTCAGCAGTTGAGGGCCTAATCACGTGACAAAAGTTGATAGTGCAGCAACCACTTTAATCAAAAGAAGTCCCCCTACATTACTGGAAGTAAACTGCCGTGTTCGACCAAACACAAAAATCTATGTACAGTTGACATCTAGAAAATTGACAGAGTCAAATATTTCGAGAACAGGAGTTCAAATTTCATATCCATTTGTTCAGTTTTTCTTGTATTAAGACAAAATTACCGTATTTACAGAAATATCAATCCAAATTTAGAAAAAATTAGCCTAAAAGTAAAGTTAGAAATGAATTAGGCTCATGCATAATTTAGACGAGCATGCAAATTTTGTGCATGCCATTAGAAAAGAGCCAAAGTTCAGGCATATAGATTTTACACAGAGTTCATGAATATATACTGATTTTGCTAATCAGAGTCAACTTAATGAGTTTTCACTCTCTACACTGGAAATGTCCAGGCAAGAAATATCGCTAAGACTCCGCGACAACAATGAAACAAAAATATTGGCAGAATAGATCATCGTTGTAGAAATAATTTCATTTTATTCTATTTTGCGGTGAAAGGTGACCGCATTGAAAGTGAATGCATTAACGGAAATTTACATCACTGGGATATACAATGCAAGATGAGAGGTTCATGAATATTCCACATTGATAAAGAATCATCAGCATCAAAGTTTAATATGGAAACAACGGTAATTAATATAATCTGCATAAATGAAAACTAACCAATCTCCAATCTTGCACTAACAGTATTGGGAAAGTTGTTGCATGCGGCAAAACTTAAACGTAATTGATAAGTGCAATGCCATTATAATGGTTCCTTGGGACAATATTGTGATATCTTGGAATCTTGTAGTTTCGGTTTCTCTGTAAAGTCATCGCGTGATAGGACTGGTTGTAGAATTGGTCCGAGTCTGTGATTTCAAAAAGGCCAATCTCGTGTACATGATATCGATAGGGCGAACTAAAAAAATGTGCTGTTCCGATAACCCGGCCTACCCTATTTTTTACCTGCCGACCCTAAACTTTTTAGAGCTACATGACCATGGCCCGGAGTAAAAACAGAAAGAAAACCCCCGTAACCGTATAGTGGGTACGTTACCTGGCATTTGATTTTTGCTCGAAAGAGGATGTTTTTTTATGTTTTTTTCCCATTTACATGTATGATACATTTTTCAGAAATGTTGTGGCCAGTGTTTGCTCGTCCTAAACCCTGAAAATGCATATTTAAAAATAAAATATTTTGAACACGATTGGAACTAATTTGGGATAATTGGATGGTGAAGTAATGTCTATTTGATCTGCAAATGTAAGCTCATCTGCTTTTCTTTTTAAGTTACACACTTGTTTTTATGAGTAATTTGTAATATCGCAACATTCAGCTATTGGGCACCTAACATTTTTGAGACATTTGAAAAATATGAAAATCCAATTATCCCTAATTAGTGTTTTTGGAAAAAAATCCTGCCGACCTATCTACCCTATTTTTGAAAACCATGTTATCGGAACAGCACAATTTATTTATTTTTTTTATTATTGTTTTTTTTTTTTGCCTAACGTGAAAATACGTTAGTCAAATCAGTGCAATGGGCGTTATCCTAAACTCCGGGCAGCGGGTTGCGTTCACTCCAACAGCGCGATGCACTCAGGCTGTCTGATATGTATATCTTGGAATGACTGAATTCGAATTCGAATTCACCGAAGTAAAACAACTTTTGTTGAAATAATTAAGATAGAGGATTGTCTAGGTCTGTTTCTCAAGTGACTTCTTTATTCATCGTTTATGCATAGTGACTGATAAATACGGCAGTGTTGCTAGCTAATGATTGAAAATGACCCTGCCTATTCGGATTTTTAAACCCGTATGTTTTCCATGACCAAAACCTTCCCTGACGATTATATATAAAAAAGCGAAAATAAAATTTTTGGAAGGCCTCTAAATTCAAATTAGTTTCAGCAGTCGAATTTTAAGGTTTATGAAGTTTGAATTGTGAAATCATTCTTTTTGTATCAAGTTTAGTATAATTATGTGCAAGAGAAACCGTTTGCGGTCTTACATAGGGCGTACATTCGCACTGTCGGTTTATTATTGTTTCATTGGGGAAACGATTTTTGGGACCAATACTGACGGGTGTAGCATGCTAGCAGGGAACGCTTACCCATTCCAGACACCTGGTACCACCACTAACTATCAGTGGTTCTGGATTGTCCTACTTAAATTTGTAAATCTCAAATGTCCCATGGACCTTGATATGTATTACCTTGAATGGAAACAATTATTGGACCAGTTTAATGGTCAATTTAATGTCATATTGCATCGCATTTCTAGTACGGTCTGTCACTACTGATCTCTCATTGAGCTTTTACAAGTAAGATATAAACCTGCTGATGATGTAATCTCCTAGAAAATAAGTCAGCAACAATATAAACCTATTTACAGATCATGATTTAAGCAAGATTTGTGTCAGATAATGAGCGGTTACAGATATAATTAGACAATTACAGATATACTGAGGCTGGTTAATCCATAACCCTGGTACGCAGTCCAGAGACAATACTCAATAGCTGGTAGAGTTATCATGATACGTAGAGTCCACATCATATAGTAGAGGGGCTGTGATACGATTCTCACATTTAACGTTTAACTAGGATGACGTCAAGGATACAGTTTTCAAGATAACACATCTTGCATTTTCAAATACCTCGCGATCACTTGATAGCGATTATACGTACCACAGAAAGAACACATTAACTTATTTTACACAGTGCTGTGAATGTTGAATTCTAGAAAATCGTTCACTTTGCTTTTAGCCGGACAATATCACAGAGTTAGTCTGTTGATGTTTGCGGGAAGTTCCGTCTGAATTGAACACGACTGGGTAGTCTGGCTTTTATTGCCACGAGTGACGTGTTGTTCAAGAACTGATCAGTGTCTGAAACAGTACTGACGATAGTTAGCGATGACCATTTGCAGGGGAGAGGGCAACTTGAGTAGCGTTCACATGACATCATCTTCGTAATGTAACAACTTTTACGATATTGTTACAGCCTTCGCTGATTGCCAGACACGTTGGTTTGCTTTTCTTGACACTCACGTAGAACGGGACAATGTCTGCTTCTTGGACAACCGTCTCAAGGAACTTTCCTTGTTTGTCATACTTCAAGACTTTGGCGGCGTCATCGCAGACATAAACATTGTCGTCAAAATCCACGTCAATCCCGCCTGGCCCACTCAGTTGATCGCCACCAAACGACGATACGTAGCATCCTTCAGTATCGAGAACCTGGATTCTATTGTTATCTCCATCCGAAACCAGAATCTGATTCTGACTATTGACTGCTAGCGATGACGGACAGTTGAACTCTCCGGGTCCGGTGCCGTACCTCCCGTACACGGCGACGTGTCTCCCGTCGACAGTGTACTTCCTCAAGCAATGTGCCGCCTTCTGCAGGTCGCTTACGATGACAAAGCCGTCCTTCGTCAGCGCGACGCCGTCAGGTTTGAGAGATTCTTCGTGACCGAAGGTGGTGAGTAGATGACTATCGCCATCACAGACGACAATTTGACCGTTTGCGATGTCCGTAATGAAGTAAATGCCTTCTGTTGACACAGCAACGTTTGAAGGTTCGAATGGCCTGGAAAAAGTCGAAAAGCTCACACTTTTCGGCACTTTCCATCCCAGTTCAAGATCTGAACCCGATGATTGTCCATGTCAGCGACAACGAGTTCGTCACTTGGATTCACCGCAAGTCCGTTTGGAAAGGTGAATTCTCCTTTTCCTTTGCCGCTTTTCCCAAGAATTCTGACCGTACCACCACCAACAGAAAACACTCCATCATCGTCCTTAAATCCATCCATTTCTTTAAGATCATGTGAGCGTTGCTGAACTTTGACGCTGTCCTCCACACCACTGGAACCTTTCGTCGTGTCATCCACAGGAACTTGCCCGTTCGACTGGGAATCGCAAGACGTTACAATTTCGCCCAGTCGCTGTTCAAGGAAATCAAAATTTGGTTTGAAAGTGATTCGTGTGACGTCATCCGAGAAAATGCAGGTTTTTGTCAGGAGGTAGTTGATGTGCCTATGAATGGCTTTGTTGGTGGACAGCCCTCGACGGAAGCCCTCAGACTGCATTACGCCCTCTGTCAGTCTGACAGCACTTGTTAGAGATCGGCCATCGTCTTCAAGAATTTCAAGTTGAGATTTAATCGCCTGTTGCCGCTCTGTGATCTGAGTCTTCAAGTCGTTCTTTAGTTCCTCTTGTTTCTTAAAAACATTCTCGATTATATATTGAGTGTGGCGTTCTATTTTAGTCTCAAGGTCGACACGAATGGTTTCCATTGTGTCACATGTTTTCGATAAGTCGTCTTGTCGCGCCAGAACTTTCTGCTGTGCTTGTTCTAATTCTCGTTTTAGGAATTTTAGTACATTTTGATCAGCCTCTGCAGCTTGTTGGATTGTCTTGTGCGCATGATCACGGTGTTTCCCGGCTGCACATGTTCTGCAGATCGGGGTTTCACAGGTAGTGCAGTAGGCAATGGTGGGATTCTCCATGTGATTAGGACAGTACAAATAGCTCACCTTTTTGGAGGCCTTGGCTTCACATGTCCGTCCAGTGTGCTGCTGCTGCAGCGATATTATTTTATGACCCTTGGACTCAGTCCAACTGGCATGTGTAAGGGAACAGTGCCTACACAGATTTTGACAACACTCCGGACAGTGAGATACCGCTTGATTGACGTGGCAAGCTTTGCAGAGCTGACTACGAGCGTCAGAAAGCGATTCGACATATTCAATAAGCTCTGTCAGGTGGAAGTTAGTCTGTAAGCCCTTCACGCCGTCCGTGGGAAGCAAACAGCGAAGTCTGCAGTTCGGACAGGTCAGCTTACCGTCATTTTTCTCCAGCCATCTCTCAAGACAACACTCACAGAAACTATGAAGACATGGCAGTACCTTAGGCGTCTTGTAAACTTCGGAACAGATTGCGCATGACAAGAGTCCGTCTTTCATTTGGCGTTTGACTTCAGAAACGTTTGACGCCATCTTGTCCTTTACTTTTTCACACACTGGCGGCCTATCCCAGTTGTTTCCATAGTACCCACCTGTTGACCTCGCTATTCATCGGCAATGTACCTATGATGTCATCCTTCAGTGTAAGTACGCGCGTCCTTGGGTCAACCTCCATGGGTCAATAGACCTCGAAGCGATAAGGTCTGTGGGTCAAAATAGAGGTGTACAGGTTGTCTCAGGACAACACGTCACAGATTGGACTTTCAAACAACTTATCGGCGTGTATCAAACGAACTTTTTAACCGAACTTGCCTTGTTATCAATTTAAATGCAGAGATTCAATTCCACAGAACCTTTCTGATTTTTTGCAGTTTATGACGGTGACGGTTGCTGAGCCGAGTACATGGTCAATGATCGTCAGCACAGATGAAACCATTGCAAATAATCTTGCCTTGCTAACAAACCAAACGGACTTCATTATCTACATAGCATTGGATGTGAACATGACCAAAGTTCACTTATCGATGCTGAAACTTGGTCACTAAGTTTCTAATCCGATCGCCTTCTCTCTTGTCCCTAAATGTGACCCGGCAACCAATGTCAGGACAAGGTTACAACTTGATAGAATCTATCAGATGGTTGAATTGTCATCGAAGAGAGAAATAGTTTATTCATGGAGGTAGAAGCCATGGTTTATTCGTGTTCCATAGAGTCGGAGTAAATGTATCCGATCAAATACAGTCGCAGTAGTTTACGTTCCATTCCACATCGTCCTCACGATATCACTTCAAAGCAAAAACTCATGTAACTTTTCTCATTGAAAGCTATCGATCTTACTTTCAATAGATTTTACAAACGCCGTGCCATGAAAAATTTGAACAAACGTTGAGACCGTCAGCTGTAAAGCTATACGCTACATCTAATAGAAGTTCGTCCCGTTCGAAATTCAAAGAAGAATGACAAAACCATAGTAGACAATGGATTTCCTGAAATTGTACTCAGAGAATAGAGCAAGGAAATATATTTTTCGAAATATCGTATCGCTATCCTTAGAAAAGAGATTCAAGGGCTGGTTAATTGATGTCAAGGTCACGTATTCAGTATGTTATTGTCAAGAGGAACACAAATCAAATTCCACTACTTTGACTATCTGCAGCCCAGCTTGTGGATACAACATGAATATTTAATGTTTAATGACGTCATTGATTCCCAGAAAGTTCTTCGTTCAATGATTTCGTTATATTTTATTATGGTACGTTACGTCACATTTTATTTTTTGTGTCATATTATTCTTTGTTTGTTGTGTGTTTTTTATAATTCCAGCGTGCACATCGCAACAAACAAAGCCTATAAGGAAATTATTAGAATGATGTCATCTATTATGATCTAGGCATATCACGCTTCCTTGACTTCTATGGACTTCACATCAACATTAATTTTAGTCTGTGCATTAGGAGCGTGTAACGCTATCATTGACTCCGAGAAATCGCCATACCGTTGAGTGAGAGGCCTGAATACAATATAGTTTTGCAAACGAAATAAATGTCAATACTAACCGTAGAGGGCAGACTCTTTCACCTAAGTCCGGGCTGGCGTTGTCACTTAATTTCTAGAACCATGAACTGACAGTTCAAGATCACCATGTGACGATGGCTTTGAATTGTACTTTTAAAATTGCAATCAACATTTATTTCCCTAGTGCCTAGCATTATCTCTGTGATTTTAGATAAATGTTCATATTTATTAATCAAGTAATATTAATTATCGATATGAGCTACCAAACTTAAATTTCTGAGCACACGACAGACGATAATTTTCGGACCCATGACAGACGATAATTTCCAACACAATAAACGGATATTTACCTTTTCAGAATATGTTAGAAATTTCCGATGAAAACGGTATGCGGTAAAAATGAATTTACAGCAGTACTCGGTACTTTTTTGGAAAGTAGGTGCGAAACCACGCCCTCTGTGTATCTCTGCCTTCAGCTGACCCAGTTAAATATCGATGACGAATACTCCGCCGGGAGGGAGTGGGGGTGAGTGATGGCGCGTGTTGATTGACATGCCAGCCATAACTTCCATATCATCAAAATTCCCTCGGGTTTCTGTTCTTCAGCCGAATCAACCAACAATTGACTGCGATTTGGAATAATAACCTTTAACTTGTAATCACTGTTGAAACGCTAAATTATTGGTCTTTGCCAAGATCCCCGACCGTAAGAGAGAGCCAGTGTAATACGTTGTAATTATTTAAAAGACATGTTAGCGATAAGTAAATAGACGAATTTACGAACAGACTGGCATGCGGACAGATAGTAAATAAGACGAACAGACATAGACAGCCAGCCAGAGAGACAGATACCAGATAGATCGGAAGGTCGATCAATCGATCGATTGATCGATCGATCGATAGATAGATAGATAGATAGACTGATTTAACAATTTGTGATTGATGTTGGATATGAAAATGTAGTAAACAAATAAAGGGTTGAAAGTTACAGAACTCTTGGAACATAATATTTTGAGAAATCGCGTTGTCTCCATTTTGTGTATTTGATATCATTCTGTTTTCATTTCCATCGTTGTGATCTGATTCGTTGTGATTCACGGTAATTGCTCGGAAGGCGGTAACCAAACTTTTCAACCTTCTTTATTTCCGGTAAATTGTGAATAAGGAAGTTTTATGAGATAAAATAACTCCATAGTTGCTAAAGGGAAGCCATGATATGTCACTGAGGCCCAGTATATTCATCGTTTTGTATTTTTCGTTCATAATATATCATCCAGGTTTTCTCTCGATGGAATCCAGGATGAATCTATTGGGCAATATTGATTTTGTAAATATTTATACGTCACGCTGACGTACCAGTGACATGGAAACCTTTGGCAATTGTATTTTTACGGGCAATTTTAACAGTGCCTCCTTCAAGTTCAGAACTCTTATGCTTGTATCACGTGACAGCTGACTAAGACGATAAAGTATAAGAAGACATTACATTACAATGTTGGTGGATGAATATGGAAGATTCAGTTTAATCACATAATGTTTGTATTACTGCCTTAGAAGGTATAAGATGTACAGGTTGTATTAGAAACCTGAATATTTGTGGCCATATTCAGGCAGCACGCCAAGATATTGATTGTACGTACAAATTTAGTCATACATTATACTTATATCAGTGTAATATCAAGCAGAATTCCTAATTTGAAATAGTACATGACATTAGTTTGGTGGTAAAATTTTCACAATTTTAAGAAAAGTTGCACATATTTAGGCTTTTTGAAAAACGTTTTGTCAAAACAAAGAAGACAATTGCTGTTTTAAAATGAATTGACATCTTCGAAAAGTCGATGATATGGGATGTGTTACACAATACAGGGGATTGTTCAAGATGTGGTCTGAAAATGGCCGGCGGCAAAATGCATTAGAGCGGCTAAACGCTGTTGATTGCCAACCAAGATCACTCCGCCGAGAGTAAGCAATCTGCTACCAAGATCACTCCGCCGAGAGTAAGCAATCTGCTGCCATTATTGTATTTCTACCCCAAAATTGAACATCCTACCATTGTATGTCATTACTTTAAATTTATTTTTCAAGGATAGAAAGAAACGCAAGTGTTAGGTTGAAATCACAGGGCGTACATGTAAAACCAGTAATATTGCGTCTAGTGTGCGGCACTTTCCAGAACACTAAACAGCAACGCCTTCTGCTGTTGTTTTAAGTGTTATCGCCTCATTCCACGAATATTCGGAGCAAACGACTACAAAGTACTGCTGACGGGTGGACACGGCTTCAACGTTGTGAGGAAGAATGGAAGTCAGCCCTTGACGACCACCCAATATCTTTTAATTCCGTGAACGTCGTTCAAATTACAATGAATGAGAAGGAAAACTGATTTACCGGTGCTCAGCGGCAGACACGAAATTAGTAGCTTGGCCCTAATCGTTTCCGTGTTTCTGCATAGGCGACACGTGTCATGATGACATCACCATGTCACGCTGCGTACGCCGGTAGCTGTACTGCACATGAACTTCAGCCATATGAGTAACTTGTTTCCGATGAAATATACACTCGATATTTCTCCTCAGTGCCCTCCCCCTCTCTCCCCCTCTCTCCCCCTCTCTCCCCTCTCCCCCCTCTCTGCCCCCTCTGTCGCTCTCTCTGAAAACGCTGTAAAGAAAGATCAAAGAACTAAGGACATAAACTGATAAATGAAAAAGGAATAAATGATGTCCAGTTTTTGTGAAATGACTAGCTCAGACGGAATTTTGTTACACTGTGAAATCCAAAGATGGCAGACATCATGGCAAAACTAGCGACAGATTGCGAACCACAATGGACGCATCGTTTCTTTTTGACGGCATCTGATTAGGCCCCCCTAGGCATCTGATTAGGGCCCCCTAGGCAATTGAGTTTGCTCATTATCCTATAATGTTTTAACCTTTGCCGTTTCTTCTCATCTTTCATGGAAATGTTACAGTCTGTCGTCAAAATTCTTTGTGTGTTCAGCGGTGGGTTAGTGTATCTGTCAATTCGTACACCGCAGGCCCAGATCCCACGACGACTCGCTACACTTAAACAGATTGTATCCCTAACAAGGCAATTCTTTGGACTTCAGACCATTAATCTGTTCAACGGTAATGGGAAAGTTGCGCTGTAGACGGCCTTTCAAGTCATCACCCAGCATTCAGGGCATATTACTTTTGTGAAATTACAGTGCATGTACAATTGAAACAATGGATTTTAACTTATTAGTAAGACGATCTCTACTTAAATTGATTAAATGACTTTTGCAAAATCGACACATGAAGTTGAACAAGATGATATCAAGAACAGCAGTAACGCACTGCATTGTGGAAGAAAAGGATAACATCGGGTTAACTGACAAGAGAGGAACGATCCAAAAGTCATGATGACATGAAATCACATTGTAAAGGAAAAATAAATTCTAAGATTGTCTAACCTGTCTAAAGATCGTCTATCTTGTCATTAGAACCATCCACTGATAAATGGTTTATTAGGAGCTGATATAAATATGCTAACCTTTACACGATCGATCTATGGTGCAACTCTCTACTAAAGTGAACGAAATCACACAACTGTCACAGCGCATAGAAGACCAAACAATATTAACTAGTTTTATCTTGCATGGGTTTGTCACAATCTTGTAGGTCTTTCTCTCTCGCCATCGCTGAGATGACTAAAAGTGAGGTTTTTGACATTGTGCAGGTCTTACCTTCAGTGAGAATATACACGTTTTGCTTCTTTGTTTATGTATTTATTTGGTTGTTGTTACACAGCGAAATGAGCAAGAACTTGAAATGAGCATGAAATTATGAAATTTTCAAAATAAGAATTCAATTCTACAATTGAAATAATATTCGTGTTTTTAAATACCCAATACCCATAGAATTCCATCAACTGCCAAGACGAAAATTCATCTTTCTTTTATTGTTATAAAATTGTCTTTTGTTCATGGCTGTGAAGACGAGCCGAACAGTTGATATATTAACAACTTCACAACAACTGTTCACGAAACTATAAAGGCCCAAGTACATAAGAAACAATATGTTTTTCACGTGACAGTAAGCCCGGTCAGATAATTCACAGGTGGTGTTCCTTGACATTTGACCCCGAAGGACTCTGTTCAGCCAGTGCTTAAAATGACACAAGTCACTCATGTCCCTCCACTGAGTACACAACAAAAATAGGTAAATAGGTTACAGAAGAAAACTTTCACTTTGAACTACACGACATATCACTTGTAAGTCTCCTCTTTTCCTAGTCATACGTATGACAATGTCAGTCATGGCAATATTTACAAAGATCGATACATGGATAGACACATATAAAGACACACACATAGACACATACATATATACATGCATAAATATATATTGAAATATACATTATACAAATACATGTATACACACACAGACACACACAGACACACATACACACAGACACACAAACACACACACACACAGACACACAGACACAGACACAGACACAGACACAGACACACACACACACACACACACACACACACACACACACACACACACACATATATATATATATAATATATATATATATATATATATATATATATATATATATATATATATATATATATATATATATATATATATATATATATATATACACACACACACAAAATGTATACAATGTGCCCTCCCGGTTATCACCATAATGGCTTTATGGCAATATATATATATATATATATATATATATATATATATATATATATATATATATATATATATATATATATATATATATATATATATATTCCGACATATGCTTTATGGCAATATATTATATATATATATAATATAATATATATATATATAATATATATATATATATATATATATATATATAATATATATATATATATATATACTTTCTGTAAAATGATCCTAAATGGTCCTAATTTAACACAATATCAAAACGTTAAAAGGCCGGAGTAATATTTGACGCATTATCTGTAGTGCGTCAATAACTATCAGGTTCCTTGTTGAGAGATTTGACTTGCAGCGAAGTGTGGATAGTGATGGCAGACTGTCTTGGCAATTACAGTTTCCGATTAAGCGACACGCGTTGATTAACTGTCACGGTAACCAGAGTGCTAATTACTGTAATTACTGCAATTTTTACAGGAAGACGGCACGGAAATGTCAATTCAATTTTCACAATTTAACCACTTGGTTTTTTGTATCTTTGTTTCCGACATTCAGTCACGTGTCACACTTAATGACACATTCAGGATGGCTTTAGAGGATCTCTTAAAACAGTGAATTGTCACTAGTCATATAGTCTGACCGTGGAACCCTCTAAAAGCCACCAACGGGAAAACTCTTGCCCTCGCTTAATTAGTAGTCAAGATCGACTTTTATATGTCCTACTTACTGGTTATTAACATACACAATAAAAGCTTTCTAAGTTCCCAAGTGCAATTGTATTTTGTCTAGGATGTAGGATTAAAACTCGCCCTACCGCTTCGCAATGATGATGACGCTATAACTCTCAATGTCTGTGCTTCCTTGAACGACATTTAAAGAACTCTATGAATTCAAATTTTTAGGGGTTTTTATGGAAGACTCGCTGAGAAATACCTCCAAGTCTGTGCGAAATGTTACAATTTAAGGCCATGAGCGCCTCGAATTTTAAAGACAAACTTTTGCTCAAACTTTCCTTTTAAACTTCAAAACATTCCATTCCAAAATCAAGAATAAAATCAGTGGTCAATGTGCAACATTTGGTAGTGGAGTAATAAATTACGCAGTATTTACCCACAATTCAAATTCAAAATGACCTTGATCCATGTGTTTACCTCTGTGAGGAAATTCACTCTTCCGATGTTCACAAAAAGATTCCGTGAGCTTCAAAATGAGCCCCCGCAAGTGGTAGACCTGAAAAGTATTGTAAAGATTTTAGAGTCGTAGTATCTATGTTATCTACCTTAAATTCTCAACAAATCGGTCATAAATGGTTATAAAAACTTTAAAACTTCAGATACTTATCTTTTACACATTTGTGTTTTGTGCCAATTTGATATTATAGAACCTGTCTGGACTCAAACATTTTCGAAACGTGTGTGGGATGATACTAGAGTGCATTTAAGACATTAGCAAACGATATGAAAACTTAATCTTCACAAAAATAAGCCAATGGAAACTTTATTTACTCTGTTACCTTCAAAATGAAGACCGCAAGTGGGAGACTAGAAAAGTATCGTGAAAGATTGAGAGTCCGAGTATCTGAGTAGCCTGAACTTAACACATAAGTATACAATATGAAAACTTCAATCGAGAACTGCAATGACTTAAAATTCACCATTTCAGGAACTGTCACAACGTGTAATAGTGATTTCTAATTTACTGATATCCACAGTAGATATTTGGAAGCAAACGGCATACGCCTTCAAATAATAGATAAATAAATAAATAAATAAACAACAACAACAACAACATTATTATTATTATTATTATTATTATCATCATTATTATTATTATTGTTGTTGTTGTTGTTGTTGTTGTTGTTGTTGTAGTTACATAAGCAACAGCAATCAGTCTCACTATTTTACCATAAAAGAGCATGCGTCAAGCGACTTTTCATCCCATACGAGTTCATATTATTCATCCATGGCAATGTGCTTCTACACTGGCAAGCAGAAGGAGATATTTTGAAAGATGTCTAAAAAATACAGCAAAAATAATTCTACAATAAAGCCATGGGCTAGTAATCGCGAGAACATTTTATCCCCATCTGCCGTGGGCTGTCTCCTTTGATGGAGACGACAATTTTCCGGCCTATCCTATTTGATTTATTAAGAAATGAGGATTGCCCGAGGGTATGGCGGATATTGATAAGCAGGTTGGGAGTGTACAGTTCATTCCACACGTGGTAATCAGTCGGTTTTTGAACGAGATTAATTCAGTATTAGTTTCGCGGTAAATTATAAATAGGGACAGAATCGGTAGATTCGTTGACTCAGTCTCCATGGCGACAGAATTGTGTCGCGAAGGAAACGCACATCGTGCAAACGGCTAGCGGTCGTCCTGAGAAATGTTTGGTTTTTTGACACATTACAGTACATGTGTGTGTATCTTGACAGTGTTATATCCCTCGTATGGAATTTTGAGTCTAATCGTCCCCTGTATCCATACAAGCGTATCTCTGCCATATTAATACTTAGCTTTCAATTTTTCACCTTTAAATTGTGATGACTCTTTAAACGGTTTTGAGAAAAATCTGCCGATTTAGATGTAGACCTGGAACGATGGCGGGCATCAAGAGAGTGCTGAACAAAGCCATCGTCCATGGGATGGAAACAGTTAAGATGTGTGAAACCTCTTCCCATTTCAAGCTTTTAGGAATTAAGAATGGACTTGAATATTCTAGAAGGACTGTGTTCCCTTTATTGAGGAAAATAATTAAACTCGAAGAGAGAACACCTTGAGACGATGAATTGATTTGATCACGATCAGCGACTCTTTTAGAAACACACCGATTTGATCGTTCAGGAACATTCTCATCTACCATTGTTCAAATGTGGCTATCTTACAGTGTCTTGTCTGGTCGTGTGCAATACCTCATAGCCACAAAAGACATCACAGAAGTGTCTCGCGACGAACGCTTGGACACCACAGTACAGTGGCACATAGAATATTGAAACAGCTAAACCCAACAATGAAGGAGAGCATCTGTTCGCAGCGTGAATTTACAGGCAAGCTTTGTAAAGTATAAGTCCGTTCAAATAAGGCACAGGTGTGCAGTGATCCAATTATAACGATTTGAGTCTGTTTTTCAGAATTTCCAATTTCCTGTGGTCAGATCAGTCATGACAATCGTCGGTGAGATATGAGAAGTTGCTCTTATGATCTGCCATTTAAAGTCATCTCTAAGATTGCGATCAATTGAGTGAGAAGTGAAGGCAGAAAATGTACTGTCAGTTTGGTAAATCACAAAATTAGGTACAGAGAGAGAGAGAGAGAGAGAGAGAGAGAGAGAGAGAGAGAGAGAGAGAGAGAGAGAGAGAGAGAGAGAGAGAGAGAGAGAACATTTCATATTGCAGATTTGTCAATTCAAACAGGCTTAGAATCAAGTCTGTGTTCTTACAAGTTGTTACATGAAATTTAGAAACCCTACCTAGCGTGGTGTCTCGACGGCGTTTTACACCGACGCATGGGGGGGGGGGGGACTGTCGCGGCAGTTACATCTCAGACAATTATATCTCTATATTTATTTTTTACTTTCCAAATCGACGTCACGTATGCGGCATATCGTGAGATGTCATCAAGAGTTTTCTTCAGCCCGAACGAAAAGAACCATAACACAATGCGCAGATATATCTCGACGAGTAAAAAAAGTCAAGTTTGATGCATAATGTTGACGACATTTTTGTAACTTTTGAACCCGTCGCAAGCCGTAAATTTGGGCTTTGCCAAAATGCCTGATACAGTTCAAAAATCTTTGTTATACGAGGAAAACAAATTGCTCGCGATCGTGACTTCAAATCGTAGTTATGAACACAGGTATTTCAACGAGTCTAACAAATTCATGTATGCTTATTCTTCATTCCTTCCGTTCATTCTTTTTTCATTCACTTTTTTGTTGACATTTCTGTTAGTTTCTCCGTTTGTTCGTTCGTTGTTTCGTTCGATGAAATTTACTTGTGCCCTTAAAACAATGTGTTACCCTTTATAAAACACTGATGATCAGTAACGATGGATCGTACGCTACGGCCATGAAAAACGTAAATGATGAAGTAGGCAAGCCGTGTTCGCGACTTTTCTCTCTCTTTTCATAAAGTCAGTGTAATATTTGAATTGCAGCACTGATCAGTAATCTAATTCAACTTTATTCAAACTCTCTCCATTCATTCATTTATTCATTCATTCATTCATTCATTCATTCATTCGTTCATTCATTAAAAAAATTAAATAATTAGGCGAAATTGGGAGAAAAAATTTGCATCCGAAAAACAACCCCAGTAGTCGAATCGAAAGTGTGACACTCAACGAATGCGTGACTATTGCACAGTAGCATATAGCTACGATGTTTTGCGCCTCATTCTTCAACCAGACTGTTCATCTGTTGAAAGTTTACGCCGTCATCGTGATCGCTGGCAATCTTTAACAGAAACACGCATTACATGCAGAAAGAGCCAAGAGAATCTGCAAAGTATGGTTCATAGTTACTGCAACATTTTATCCATCTTTCTCTATCTCCCCAAGGGAGATGTCGTGGACAAATATTGCCAACGCTTCTAACGAACTAAATGCTCCGGGAGTCTCGGTTCGCTTCTCTTTTAATGCGAGCTAGGGGGTCAACCGTGACTGAACAGTTCCATGTCGAAATTTGCATATGAATAGCTATTTTCATGAGTGACTGCACCTTTTCGCAAAACAAAATTGGCAACTGTTATTTTTGTAACAGTCCTTGTTGTCATGACACTCCAGGGAAATGTTGAACAGTATCATAGCTGATCTATAGCCTCTCTTTTTTAGTCTCAAATCCCCGTGCGCCCTGTCGGCCTACTTCATGATCAGCCTGTCCCTTATCATCATCATCACCATCATCATTCATCTCTCATCATATCTCTCTCTCTCTCTCTCTCTCTCTCTCTCTCTCTCTCTCTCTCTCTCTCTCTCTCTCTCTCTCTCTCTCTCTCTGCAACAAACCCTGTGTCTGAATGTCTGTAAGAGGGTGTCAGAATTAGAGTATACATGTCGCGAGACATTTGTTATTTTTTTACGAATTTGATTTTCATATTTTTACTTACATATTGTTCTCCTCCAATATCGTCGCATTTATTTTCAGTGTGCTATCTTCCCTTCCACGTATGCGTCATGACAACGGGGTGTATTTCCTTTCCTGCAATACTTTGCAATGGGAAAGTTATTGGCCCTGTAGTCTGTCAACTCACTGAACGAGAGCACATAGTTGTAGACGGATATGTCGCACCTTACATACACACTTAACAGTGTCGCCGCAGGATCCTCTCTTTGCCGGGATAAAATGTCACTTGATGTAAGATATTGGAAATAGATGAATAAGATTTAACCATACAACCACTGTCGGCAGATTTAAAAATTATTTGATTCTGTGTTTCGGGTTCTCCATCGTCAATATACTCATAGAGTCTCCCTCCATACAGTCACTGTGTTCAACGAACAGAATAGGCTGACATTTACTTTCAATTTTGTATATTCGATATTTTTCTGGGACGCTGGTCTTGGCCTGTGATAGTGATGCCATCAGTGTAACATCTGCCTGTGTGGATCTCTGTCGAACATATTTTGTCCAAAAAATCGCTCAAAATTATTGAACTGTTTACATGTTTTGAGTCGTTGCGGCACCGATAGTTGTTCCCTCTTCATAAATAACGACAATAAGCTACATGTAATTAGCGTGGACATGTGGCGACGCTGTGATCGCAACGATCACGTGTCCGATCTGTTTTCGTAAATTTCCAGTGTACGTGAACACATCCAGAACAAGGCAGACCGTCGTTCCGGCCTTTCAACATTTACAATCCGCAAGTTAACAATTAGAAGCTAGTTTGACTTTTCCGAATTTTTGTGCGACCATTGAAATCTGGATGACTTTCTGCCTCTATTGTGTCATCGACCCCTGGATGTGCCGCTCAATGCCGCTTTTGTCAGCCGTTACATTCAAGGCGATATAGCAGAGAATAGGCTGCGATAAAATGTATTTGAATTCACATCTGTTCACTCCGAACAAGTTTGATTGGTACATTTTGGCGCTGCGTTTACTGTCTTTGAATGTTTCTTGAGGAGCAGAAAATACTTATAACGTGCCACTGACGTTCACTTCGCCTAGTCACTCCGTGTTAGTCTCACCGAATTGCACAGCTTGTCGGTCTGACTCCCAACCGAAGTCTCTCTTCCTGATACACTGCGCCATAACACTAGTTTATTTGCCAGTCTAACATGGCAGCCCTAACGAGGGCGCAACACGCAGTATTAAAACAGTCAATTAAATCGCCCAAAAGGATTAGAATTTTCCAAAATGTGGCGGATTTACTGGGGACGGTGAGCGGCAGTGTACCAACATAACGAGACAGTACTTCCGTTTAGGCACTGTTAATAAGGATAAATAATACATTGACGAAGTGGCGCTCATAAGAAAGCATTCTGCTAATCCTGAATTATAGAAATCTTCCATATGCTAGCATATGCACGCCGGGGCGAGAAATGCCCGCTTTATTGGAAATCACCCTAATATATAATACAAGCATCTACTCCGGAGTTCTCTTTCATTAAAAAATCCCATCTTTGCGATTACACGTTCCCATGCGATAATCCTTCAAAGTAGTGCTTTATGTTGACAGGGGCTAAAACTTGGCGAGTTGGTGCATCCGTCGCTCACTGCCCGTCTCATCTTCCTCGCGGTTCTTTTGACGGGGATGAATTAGAGACAATTCTATTTCCGTTGCGATCAGGGCCTGGTCGTTCCTCGCCATCTGTCGACTTCATACGCTGCTATTAGACTGATAATTGCTTTGAGCGAGTAAACCAGAAAGAGAGAGAGAGAGAGAGAGAGAGAGAGAGAGAGGAGAGAGAGAGAGAGAGAGAGAGAGAGAGAGAGAGAGAGAGAGAGAGAGAGAGAGAGAGAGAGAGAGAGAGAGAGAGAGAGAGAGAGAGAGAGAGAGAGAGAGAGAGAGAGAGAGAGAGAGAGAGGGAGGGAGAGAGAGAGAGAGAGAGAGACAGACAGACAGAGACAGACAGAGACAGACAGACAGACAGACAGAGACAGACAGAGACAGACAGACAGACAGACAGACAGAGACAGACAGACAGACAGACAGACAGACAGACAGACAGAGACGGGTCAGCGAAAATACATATATAAGCACATTGATAAACACGCACACATTTGTGCACATGCACACATAGACATAAAAAAGCACACAGACACACATATTATATATATATATATATATATATATATATATATATATATATATATATATATATGTATGTATACATATATATTAAGTTTCATACATCTTGCAATCTTCAGACATATCTCTTAATATTGCAATATAAATGAAACTTAAGTAAATATATCAAAATTATTACTTTTTACTTGAAGAACACGCATTTCTTCAAGTATACAATATATACAATAATACAATTTTATACAATATATCTACAGATCTTCTGACAGACAGACAGTCTGACAGACGGGCGGGCAGTGAGAAAATCAGATACAAAAGGAGATGGACGAAGATGATAATTATTGTGTCGAATTTTCAAAACATATCAATTATCTTAGCGTTACCATATCTATTTTGAAATAACGTTGCCGCTAGCGACGGCAACCTTTGATATCGGCCGAAAGCGCGTGCCAGTCAGTGATGAAGCGGGAATTCCTCCGCTGGTGTAAACGACCGGGAAATAAAGTACAAATGGGATAATGTTACTCTAAATATTTCATTTATATTTCTCACGAATAGACATCCACATAAATACCCTTTTTCAATCTCGCCCACAGGTGTTTCTTGACTGCCGGTTGGAGGTACATATGGTTTATAGAATGTTTCATTGCCATTATTTGTGAGAAATTACTTATTAATAAATGTAAAAGGGCCACGAAATATCATGAGCTTGATCAGCGACGTCGAATGAATTTCGGCGGATTAAATATCGTTCGGTTTCCCTTTTTCAAGTTTTCTCTGAGAATTTAGATTTCTTTGAACTATTTTACTTTTAATCGAGGGAAATAGAGGGAGTGAAATTCGTATGGTATTGGTTATGATTCGTAAAAAGTAATTTTTCTGCTTTGCAGGAAAGCCATGAAAGATTTTGTCCTCATTCCAGAAAGAGATGATATCGTTTCTATACTTCAGTTCTAAATTAAAATTTGCTGACACACCATGCTATTGTATAGCGGCATCGTTCCGTCACATTACCACTAACCGTTGTCACTTCTACAGAAAACTTATTTCTATTCCTGACAATCGACTCACAAATGATTTGGTGATTGCTGCGTTATTTTTATGTACGCACGTTCCAAGAAATCGTTTCGCAACAATCTTCATGATGTGACTGTTACAATAAAACAGGAATTGAAATGGTTTTATTGTGAAATGCGAATGTAGAGACGAACCTCTCTAACATCAATCACTGAGTACTCAATTCTATTGAGCTTGGTTCTCAAAGATACAGATCTGCTTTTCCCCATCAACATCTTACTTCTAAATATTTTGACTCTGTGAAGTGTGGTAATTGTTATGAATCGACAAGTATCTTCACGTCGCTCCATGTTGCATGCCTCTATTCTTTTCTATCGTTCAGGTTGAACGAATGAGCCTTCATTGGCGATGGTTTGTTGTTGCTTTGAACCCGCGGGCGATTTTCTTTACCACGTGTGGTGTTGAGAAGTAAATGAATGCTAGGTCGTGTAGTCAAGGTACGGGTTAGCAAGGTATTACCCATTATCTACTATTTCAGTCAGGCCAACAGTTGCATCAAGTTTGAAACCTCCTTGACCGACAAGCAGCAGTGTAATAACTGTCTGATCAACCTAGTTATTGAATTCCTCTCATACATATTGGTTGCAACTTAGTACACTCGTAACGTGCTTACATTGTAAGGTCAATAATTTGAATCGTTTGTCAAATTCTCATGAAAATAAAACAGACCGAAATCGGCAGCGTAGTCTAGGGGAAAGGAATTCTTCCTAAAGAAGAGTCCCAAAGCATGAATTGTCACAACAAGTCCTAAATACTTTCACATTGTAGTTTGTCTTGGGATGTGGTCAATGATCGTCTTCTTGTTGTTTTATCATGTAGTGAAGGCATTTGTTGGAAACGTGAATTCGTATTCATTTCTACTCCAATGTGTATACTTAATTTCTTCCCTTAATGCGATTATTTTAAAGTGAGCGATAAAATGCACCAGTTAATGAGCAGAACTTAAAAAAATCGTTGATTGCTTTTTGTGCATCAAACCCGAGAATCAATCAATCTTATCTGAGGATAATTTTCAATATCGTTGGTCAATATTATTGCTTCTATGCATTTCAAGTAAAGTTTGTTTGAAAAAACTTTGTTTGAATCAGATTTTTTTTCGGAATTTCCCACAAATCGACTTCCAGCCAGATAAGCTTCACCAAGGTAACATTTCGAGTATGGTGTTCGTCAAACTAGTTCCATTTGGTCATCTGAAATGACCGATTCGGACTATCACAGTCTATACACTTAGGTAATATCTGTCCCGGTCAGAGCATTATATTACAAGTCCGTCACAGCTCAGATTAAATCGATTTACGCTCTCAGCCTTCTCCTTAAATTATCTATACTTGAGATCGTGTTCTGTTGTGTAGCAAAACATACTCTTCAGCTGTTCTCTAGAATGATACATGTTATGATTTTATAAGTTTGATCGAAGCGTTTTATTTCGGTAATCTCAACGTCCAATATTATCTATCTGGCAATTCGGTGAACATTTAAAATGGCACCGCATCCTTATGAGGAGTTATTTTTACAATACGCTGACCTGGAATAGCTTATCGCTGATTAAGTATTGTATGCAATGATTGATTGATTGATTGATTGATTGATTGATTGATTGATTGCTTGAGTCAGTGAGTCAGTGAAAGAGTATGTATGATAACAAAAACTAAGTTAGGCCAAAAAAATTAAATTCTTTGTTTTGCGTCCATCTAAATGGGAAAAGGTGCGCGTCTAAGCGGCTGAAAAACAAACACAAGAAAATTAACACAAAGTAATTTGATTGCAGCAAATAAAACATAATATAAAAAAATTAGTTCAGAAAAGCTAAGCGGTTATATCCTAAAATTTCCTATTCAAATACACTGTGTGTGTTTTTCATAAAAACCTTGAAAACCTACGCGGGTGGGGCCGCAAAAGAAAGAATTTAATTACTTTGGCCTTATGACCTAGATGCAACCTAGAGCTTCATTGAGTAATACTGTGACAACGTGAAGGTCCGATCTTTGATTTCGACTTGGTGCATGCAAGGTTTTATTAATTATTTAATTTCCCTTGTCCGAGATCATCTCTAAAGATATTTCATCAGTTGAGAAAGTACACGGTCACGTTGACGTAATTAAGTGTGTCAATGTTATATCCTATATGTCAGAATGGAGAAAGGATTTGACCAGCTGTGCACATCAGATATCTTGCATCCGTGAGAGCCGTCATTCATGGAAATAATAATGAAAATAGTAGGAAACGAACGACGCTCGAAAGTTTCAAATACCCCTATTTTTTTACGATGCTCACTGTAGTATCCCTCTAAAATATCATTATTGGTATTGAAATTTACCTCTGTATTATCTGAATACGCGTCTGTCCCATTACATCGTTCCATATCGTAATTTCCTGGATAATACCAGCAATGAATAATTAAACAGAGAGAAGACAAAGATATACCGTGAACGGACGATTTATCGACACTGACGATGCCTTCTCGATTTTCAACGTCACTACCTTTGTTAGTTTGTTTGTTTTGTTACCTTAAGTTAATTTTATTATCACAGTGACAATCAGCAGTGTAAGGCATTAATTTAATTTCATATTTCAATTATTCGAGAACAAAGCTGAACATCTCAAGTCGTACGAATGTAGACTAATTACAATCACAGAAAAAAATTGTGAAGACGATTAATTTACGTCTCAGCATTAAACTTGACCTTTGACATTATGCAGCTGAGGCTTCTGAACGGCCAGCGCGAAGCGGAGGACGTTCACTTCCGAACAACAACATTTGAAATTTCTTCGTCGCGTTCCACTATACCTGTAGATATAAAACGAGCTTTATATTCAGAGGGGAGAGACAGGTAAACGGAAAACCCGTGTTATCAAGGTTGGTGCGATTATGATAGATAGATAGATGGATAGATAGATAGATAGACAGACAGACAGACAGACAGATAGATAGATAGATAGATTGATAGGTAGATAAGTATACACGTACATACATACATACATACATACATACATACATACATACATACATACATACATACATACATAACACATACATACATACATACATACATACATACATACATACATACATACATACATACATACATACATACATACATACATACATACATACATACATACATACAACATACATACATACACATACTTTTGACAAGTAGACCATGACATTTAAAGAGAGTGGATACAATGTGAATAGGGTAGTATGCGCCCTAGAAAGTGAAATACTTAACCGTTTGCTAAAACTCTCCTTATTGAAACTTTCAACCAATCTCTCACCAGATCAGAATAAAAATCAGTGGTCACCCGCAAAGTTTTATGCTAGAGAAACAAATTATCTAAATTTTACGGATATTTAAAATTCAAAATGGCCGTCATCCCTATGTTAACTCTTTGAGAAAAATAACATTTCGAAAAAAACTAAGACGCGGTTAAGAGTTTTTGTACTCAAACAGCTTTAAAATGAGCCCAACAAGTAATAGATTAGAAAAAGAATTACAAATCTGAGAGACCCAATATCTGTCCAGCGGCGTCATTACGACCTGAGAGAGAGAGAGAGAGAGAGAGAGAGAGAGAGAGAGAGAGAGAGAGAGAGAGAGAGAGAGAGAGAGAGAGAGAGAGAGAGAGAGAGAGAGAGAGAGAGAGAGAGAGACAGACAGACAGACAGACAGACAGACAGACAGAGAGAGAGACAGAGACAGAGACGAGACAGACAGACAGACAGACAGAGTGACAGACAGACAGACAGACAGACAAACAAAAATGAAACAAGGAGACAGAGAGGAAAGGAAAGTACACGGAAGGAGATATGAATGGTGACGGAAAACGTCAATTGCCAAATACATTGAAATCACAGTTTATTTCAAATGAGCGGGAATCTATTCGGCTGGGCTAACCCGAACACGTATGGACACACGAGCAGCAACGCTATTGCTACCTTAACTGTGAAGCAATCATGACAGAAAAATACAGGCAAAGGTAGAAACGGTTGTAGACATATATGCAGACATCAAATGGTAATGATAATGGAGCGCTAGCAGACACACTCAAGGAAACAAAGACAGCATTGGGTTTACTAAGCTATAGAGTACAACTCGACGGAATGCACAGAACTCACAATAATGACACTGTCAATTACCACTATGATAGTCTGCTTCAATTGTTAGCGCTACGTAAGTCGCCGGTCAAGTCAACAATGCGCGTTCCATCAACGGATATAGCACAATAGGACGCCATTCAATTTCGATATCTTATGAATGGTACGTGTAGAAATCACTTGTGTTCGCCTTACTCTTGGTAAATCAGCCTCACATCGGGCTGGGGATCTTTAACGAATGGAGTTTTAGTCTTGGATCATGTGGGCACACAAAGTGAAGTTACAAGGAGCTAAATCAAGCCAATAGTATCAACTTGAATTTATGATTCAAGATAAGTGACATGTTTTCATGAATTTCTGCGTTCTTCGCCTTTGTATAGGAGATAATGATCACAGGTATTTTGAACAATTGGCTTCTCCTTTAATGTATCAGTTAAAGAAAATCCTTCTTTCTGTCAGAAAAATGAAATTTATAAACAAATTGTCATTTGTCCAAGAACAGTCAAAGCAAAGTCCCCGTTTCAAATACTTCATTTAAAAAGCGAAGTGATTTTTCTGAGCAAAGCAAATTTTTCTGATACGAAATTCATCGTAGATCACGCTGTACAGATTCCAATTTCATGGACAGATTGACAAGAATGGTTCCAACAGCCGGTGTTTGTTCAAGAAGTCACACAAAGTCAGGAGGCAATATTTCTAATATCTATCTATGTTTACTCTCTAAAATGAAGGGCGGACCATTTCCGATGACCTTTCGGCATTGGAACAAGACATAGTTAAAAAGGGACAGCATTAATGATTGCTTATTTCAGGGTCAACTCTTTCCGCCCAATATTTATCAGCAAAAGTAACATGGTGTCTATCTTTCTCTGTAGGAAGAGAAATTTTAAACTGGCTACATTTGATCCGCCTTCGCCGAAACGATCGATTGATAATGAAATAGACATGGTGTTCCGCTGTTGAGCAAGGCGTTTACTGTCCATGGCTTCATTGATTAATGGATCGTGGATGCCTCAGATGTAATTGGGACTTGGACTTTTGAATGGATTTGTAAATAAAATTAATAAAATAGATAAAAATATATAACATACCAGAACAGCGAATCAGTTTCATTTTTCTTTAAGTTGCAAACACGAATCGAGTTCCATCGACAATTTTAAGACGTCATCTCCGAAAGAGTGTTACGTGCATTTGAGTGTGGGTGTCGGTGAATGCAAGAGACAATCACTTATTTAATCACACGGATACAATTTTTTTATCAAACTGTTTTGATTTTTTTGAAGAGAAGCTAAGAGCCAGTATGCCACTCTGTATTTGGCCATACACACAATAAAACCTGTTGTCAATGTTTTAGAAAACCACTATTAGTTTATAATTGCACCATGTGATATGATTTACCTACTCTCTCTTTATTTTTTAATTGTTTTGTTTTAGTAAGTGACATTTGGCGACATAGTTAGCATTCATCATTATGCATTTAATCAAAAATACCGAATAAAAGCTTATGTAAGCTTCTGTGGTGTAAGAGTAGCTTGTTCTGTTTAACTATCGTCAGTCGTGTGCGCCGCTCTTGCAACTCCAGCCTGTCAAATGGTTTTCATGTTCAATATCAAGATTGATGGCGTAGGTTACGCCACGTCACAAGGCGCCAAATTATCTTATAAAACTCATTTTGATACGAAGTATTAGCAAGGCCTGACAAATGGAGGTTTGAAATCGATACCACAGCTCCCAGTCCTCCGAGCGCGAAACGATAATATTCATAACGCTGTTGTAGCGTATCAAAATGTCAGAGGAAGCAATGTCCAAAGGGGACGCCATATGCTCAGAAAATCTCGTCCTCTCACTCATTCGAGGGATCGTCTGAGCGTGCCACAAATTGTCGTCTGCGCGAAATGTTGCAGAAATTTTAAACGGACTTGATTAACAGCATTCCTGCCGGTGAAAAGCTAACCAATTTTAGGTAAATTTCGGGCAAACAACGCTAGGAACCGTTTTGAAATGGTAAGTAAACTTGTACTTATGCTGGCTGAAAATAATTTATGACACAGTTTTCAATCCTTTGTGTGAAGAGATTAGCGAGAGTCAATTTAGTTTTAGTGATGTATCCATCTTCTGCTATCATGCTGCAGTCTGTCGACGTTTTAGAGCGGATTCAAAACATAAATTATGCACTCTGGCTCCTACGAACTTTTCTCAGTCCCTCGGGAAAGAAAAGGTAACTAACGGTCAAAGGTCATGCGTGTTTGTTACGGCAGATCCATTTGATCTCGGCTCTGAGTGTGTAGGAAAGGAAACTTCCAATTTGCTACCTAAGCTGAAAATTAACCTTCGGAGGCTAGTACTAGGTCAACCAATTCCACCCGTTCCCTTGCATTTAAATTTATATAATAAAGATTATTAACTCTGCAATCATTTTTGGAGCAAAATTTTACCCATCGACAATAAATATTTTATTCCGACTGTAGATCCGATACAACCGTCCGCTGATGGGCGAACGTACCGGGATATGAACCTTGCTTTGCGTCGCTTGTCAATGGGTAAGTCCATACTGTGTAGAGAGGAACATAATCATCCTGCATTGACTGTTTAACGGAATTAATTACTGAGCGTGTGTTTTGGTTGAGTTGATATCAAGCATTTTGATATTGTCGCATTATGTAATTTTCCCGCCGCATATATTATCAACAGTATTTGCATGGAAACATGAAGATAATTGACACTAACACACTGAATATTGCACGGTGACATTGTGGTTGAAAAGTAAAGTCACAAATGAAAATAGATTCTTCTGGTATACCCAATCTCCACTGATTCGGGACAAAACATATTCACCTCACCTGTTTGTCTAGCTGATCAGTCTCTTGTTGTTGTTTATTTTTCAAAGGAATATTACATTCAGAGAACTACTAGTATTCTAATTGCAAATACATTAAAGTGCAAAAAACAACAGTTGGCGACCGAGACATGCTCTATGGCATGATTATTTTCCTAAATTAACAAATCTAATTAGTATGCGAATGGCCAGCCGTCGTGTTCGATTACTGGGCCTTGGCAATGAATTTAGACGACAGGGCCTTTCGCAGACAGCGTGCCAGAACAAATATCGGTTGCGCCTCCTCTTAATTTGTTGCCAGTCCGATCAAGATTTGTTCCCGAAATTTGCTTTCGTATTCACTTTTTCAGTGCGAAGTCCGACTCGTTCTGAGTCGGACTATTAATATTAACATTTAAAACACCAGGATAGAAGACCTAACGATCCCCTTCAAGGAAAAGTATTGATAATTATGTTGATGGTTTTAACCATAATTACTACATCTGCGCAAAACCTATCATTATTGGCTTTGCGCTTCTGTTAGAGGAAATTATATTTACAAGCTGTAAAAATAGCGATAAAAAAGACATGTCTTGTTTTCTACATTCTTATGACAGAAGTTTTGATATCATAGAAATAAGTTAATAAGTTGTGTTGAAAACAGAAAAGCATATAGTTTTGGTGAAAATTCCAACAAGTTCGATGACAGAAGCCTGGAAGAAAAAGTCGCCTGTAACTTTTCTCTGCCACTCCTGGAAATTTTTTGACAAATTATAAACTTTTAGAAGATAAAAGCGTCAGAAATTGTCGCCTTGGTGTAGAACTTCCCACAGGAGTCTGAGCCGTGTACGTAGAATTTGTCTGGCTATGGTTTGACAAGCTAACTTTGGTGTGACAGTTGACGTTTCCGGCAAATAAAAGACATTTTGTTTTGTGTTTCTTTGACTTTGTGACACGTTCTATTATTTATGCTGATCAGACGCGCAGTATAATTAGTAAATAGCCGGAGGGATGAGTTGAAGTGGATTTCCGGTCCCTAACTCTGAATAGGGCGAACTAATTTGCCCGTTCTGTCGCATTAGGATTAAGAAATGACCTTTTTATGTGAATCATAGGACAAGCTGGTATTTGCCTCGATTTAGCAGCTTTAAAAAAGAATTACTGCGAGTGATAATTTCTGAAAATATATCGCAAATATTTGAAAAATTCGATCTCATCATTCAAATTGCTGGTGCCCCTAATCATTGAAGGAAAGGACTATTCATGGTTACGGGCCCCGGTATCATTTGCTGATTCTTGGCAGCTAAGCAATGGGGTGTGACCCAAACTCCGTATTCGATTAGCAAAACAGCGAATAAGAAGAAAGAACTAGCAGGTTGAGAGGTCTCTGGGGAGAGTTACTCTATTCTGGCTGCTGCATTACAATGAAGCGAATAGGAAGCGTGTCGCACAAATGACGTACATAAACAAGCGGGCCTCCCTTTCCTTTGTGGCTCTGAAGACATGATATAAAAGGGCGAGCCGAGCATCTAAGAGAAGGACGTTCAGCAAGGGACCGTGAGGAGGGACGTGTATTTTCCCCCAATTTGAATGACTTTACATCCAGGCAACGCTAGCCTTTTCCGACCTGTATCTGGTTCTGTCGAGCGTAGCGTCGGGAAAGCAGCGAACAGGACAGGCGGTTGCTAGCAGCAAGTTACGGAGGCAGGGTGGAGACGGAGAGACTGGATAATCAAGCCTCCCTGAAGGACGTTGGCACACGATTCTTGAGAAATTTCTCGCACTATTCCGTGAAACCCTACACACACTATTACGTTATTTGGACTTTTTTCCTGAGGGCTAGTCTCCAACCTGGGAAACTAACGAAGGAAAATATTAAGAAAAGGTCTACTTAAGACCAAATATTTCAACTACATCTTTGTCTTCAACCATCTCGCAGATTCTACCGACATTTTTGCAGTCTGGATACACATCAGGTAAGGCCCGAAGTAACTATCGGTATTTGGTGTTTCTGTTTCAGCACTCGATACCAACGATACCGTCAATATCCATAGATGGAATTTAATGTCACGTCTGTGTTCTGTGCTTTCTGAAAGCTGATCATCACTTCTTGCAGGGAGAGACAGATGAAATAGTAACCGACGAAATTTCATCACAGGAAAGAAAATATCGGCAAATTTGTGCAGAGTATTCATAGACACGTATTCGTAAAACAGCGAATGTTACAATCTTGGATGCAACGTCAGCTAATACATTGTACATTTTATAAAAGATATCATGAACATTTCATATCAAGCTTGCGTTTTCATTATTCGACGGTGCCTTTCTGTTTCTATTTTAATTCCATTTGCCTTGGATGAACTCAGCATCCTGTGTCAAATGTGTTTGTTTTAGACTCGAATCCCTGTAGATGATTTCCACGTTACAAGCTCCATGACCGTTATTCCGAAACATCACTAAAATAATCCCATTTCTTTGCCATTATAGCCTCTGTGTCATATCTATGAAAAAAAGACATCTTCTAGAATATTTTTTCAAGTGAAAGATTTCAGCCCGAGTCCCTAAAATACACAGACAAATGGGAAAAGGCAGTCAAGCCGGTAAATTGGTTAGACTTCCCGAGGGATGTTTGGCACATAAAATGCTCGCTACAATTCGAAAGGACCGACATGCGATTTCTTTAATTCTGACAGTGAGATATGATGTCACCTTGACGGTGTGAGGCCCTTTTAAATTTAAAAAAAACCCAAGTTGGTTGAAATCTTCCTTTTATTTTCGTCAATATAAACATGAAGTCTGATATTATACTGCCGAACAAATTCTGCAATCTAGATTTAAAAAAAACAGCGACGATTTCGAATTCTAAAAAAGTCCTTCATTCAATCGTTGACATTTATTTACGAGAGTACAATATCTGAATAAAAAGTATTTTTCGCCTCCCACTTCTATCCGATTTCGTATAAAGTTTGTGGGAAATTGAAAAAGTATTGTCAGTTCAAATTACATGGCAAGTCATTGTACAAGTGTGAATTTGTCCACTAGAGAGAGAGAGAGAGAGAGAGAGAGAGAGAGAGAGAGAGAGAGAGAGGAGAGAGAGAGAGAGAGAGAGAGAGAGAGAGAGGAGAGAGAGAGAGAGAGAGAGAGAGAGAGAGAGAGAGAGAGAGAGAGAGAGAGAGAGAGAGAGAGATTTGGTTGAAATTACATCTCATGGACAGGCAAAAAGAGTATAAATTTGAAAGGACATTATTTATGACTATAGTAATGGCATAGTATGTCATTATAAAAATAAGCACAAAATTGGGATGAAATATGCATGTTTATCTGGAAGCATGGACGTGAACTGGAAAGCAAATCTCGTTCTATAATGGATTCAAAACGTTTATTTCTGGCCGTGCACGTTATGTATGTAGGATACATTTCTTATTTGTCTATTTCACAATCATGCAGCGGATTCGACTCTCCAAACGTGAACATCCTGTCTTGGAAAAATGATTTAGATTCGTATTCTAGTCAAGTTTATTCGTCTCTGGATGTAGAAAAAAACCCCATCCCATTTACTTAATTATATCTCTGAGTGGCAAACACTTGCAATTAATCATTGTTGAATGATAAGCTATGTACGCTCTAAAAGCGGTCTGTTAGAAAATGGCACTGGGTCAGAAATCCCTCAATCTGGCGCTGAACTACACCTCTGCATCTGTTCCAAAATTTCCTCTTTCGTGAATTTCGCAAACACTGCATGTATATCATTTTCCTCTCCTTTCTCATTTTGATATACCCCACCGTTGCAATCTTCTTCTCCATTTAACCATTTTCAAATTTCATCAGGAAAATTATATTTGCCAACTTCTATGCGGTTCCGCTCCTACGCTTACTTGTTACTATGGTGATGTTGCGTCTTTCGGTAATGAGTACGCGAAAGCCGACAGATTGCGTCATTGTAACACATCATCTGGTAGAAAGGCGTGTTGCGGCCAACGTCGCCACTCTAAATATCCATAAATGCTGGGAAATACAACAATAATAGCCATGTTTCTACATCGCGATCGTCCAGAAATCTTGTTTAAATTTCATAGTGAATACAAGACAGTGCTTGAATCTGACACGAGTTTTACTCTTAAACTTGGCGTGTCGAAAAGCCGAAATAAGCAATTATATCAACCGATGCACTTAATGGGAAGAGTAGAGGGGGGTTAGAGAAAGGTGCGTCCGCGCATTATTTATAGCTGTAGTGGTTTTAACCAATTTAATTGTAATTTCCACGACTCTGGACGCTTCATCTATTTGCAAGCTGTTATGCCGTACTTGTGCCGAACGTGTGCTTCACATTTCAGTGAAATTGGCGCGAACTTGTACCGCCCGCCTGTATTAATCTAATCTTATCGGCAGACGTCACCGAATTTTACCACAGTCGGAGATTGTAACATATCCAAAATTGAATGCCAACTTTCAGGATTTTTTCCTTCAAACAAGAATGGATTATTTGATTTGGTCGATCAATTAGTAAGAGAGACAATTTACTGAGAAATTTGCGAGGCAAACTATTGAGACGAGAGTTTGTCTCATTATGGTGTAAGCTACAGCAAGGAGATGGTACATTAACGACGGCCATGTCGGATAACATTGTTCATAGGCCCTAGATATTAATGTGAAACCAACATTGCTATTTTGTGAACCGGTTACATTGATGTACTGTTACCATTTTGTTCCATTAACTCGTATGAAACAGCAAAACAAAACAAACCAAACCATCTTTAAATTATGACAACAAGAAACTGAAAAATACGATAAGCTTCTTTTGATGTGTTTAAAGTCCTGAAATTAAAACTATAGTCCTTATTTCACCAATTTTTCTATTCCAAAATCGATCTGTTGTGTTTTCTATGGTTTAGCGACTCATTTAGATTTCAAGAAACACGTAGAATAGAAAAAAATTATGAATGTCATTATAAGATAAATGGTGGATGCAATTTATGTCTAAATAGAACCTGGTTATGTTAAATAATAACAAAAGGTGATAACTCAATGGACAGCTATCATGCCTTGCGATTCTGTGTGTGTCTAGAGTCCAGAGTATGAGGACTGTTTCGGGTTTTTACAAAATGTATCTAAATACTAAAACAAATGTTAAAATTTACAAGTATTGACACTTCTAGAGAGTCACTCGAAATATGCGTATTCCTTATATAGGCTAGTCTTTGCAGAAATTTAAAGCAGAAAGAATCGATGACAATGAAAGGTTTTACACTAGAACCCAATAATTCAGTCGTCGTTTCTCTGGCTTTCCAGCTCATTGCAGATACAAACCCTGTTACTCGTTGTGAACTATAATGAAATTAGTAATCCACCTTGTCCTCGTCTTTTTGAACTAACCCCTTGAATGGCCTCCACAATCTGTCGTCATTTATCCGCAAAAAATTCTCTGTTCCATGTTGTCAAAACAAGACGAGGCCCAGAAGCGATCCCGGGGGCTACTGGGAAAATTGGGACCCTCGTTCCAGAGTTTCAAAATGACCTTTTTTTCGAGGTGACTGATGCACAACCGAGACGAAAGCAAAAGTCAAAAGTATACTTGACTGTCACTCATACCACCATAAATTTAGCACATATTTGACAAATCCCAAATATAAATTTATACATCTGAATATCGGTTATTTCTTAAAGTTCTGCATTTAACTTCAGATAAAAACCAGGTATACATAAGAAACGTTACGCGAAAACACTATGATTTTAATTCTTACTTCACGCATGATGAGCCTGTCTGTCATTCAACGGGACCAGCCGTCCGTCACATCATCGATGTCTCTGAAACCATCACTGAATCAGGAAAGCGTAAAGTATGATCGGAACTACAAATATTTACGAAAGGGAAGCGAATCCTACCAGAACACGACGCTACAAATATTTATTGACGGAAAAGAAAATTAACCGTTCTTGTGCGGTCTTTTCATATTAATAGCAATTAGCAAATTGAAGTGCCTGGTAAACAATAGACACGATCTCGCCGTCACTCTGTAATGTTCACTTCTATTATGATGTCAAGGACTTGAATAAATATTTATAAATAATTAATGATTCAGCGATATTAGAATATCAATTACCTGAATGAGAAATTCCGCCATTCATAGTTGTCGTCTGCGCGGATATTGGCGGGAAATTACATCCTGTAGTTCTCGACTTTCTGAAGGAAAATGCAACAAGTCGTGAATGAAAATCACTTAATTCGTGTCCCCTTCTTCTCTTCATTAAATGTTTGCAACTCTCTGAACACGTTTGCGCATTTATAAAAATTGTCTTCAAAGTATAACGTGGAGAAACGACCGAGCGTCACCGATTATGCTTGAATTGTGTACTCTGTGCGGTTGGTTAATAATTTCTATATAGAGCAAATAATCAGAAAATTTAATTTAAATTGTGCATTACCTTGTGCATAAATGCTCATGGAAATTTCAAAACTATCGAAATAAATACTACGTCCATTTTTTTACTTGGAAGACCAGACCATGCATTTTAAAACTCCTTGTGTGTCTAGCCAAACTTTGGACAGGTCATGTGCCAAGGTGAATCATAAATTGTCGTCTGCAAATTGGAAACACAGAACACGACTTTGGTAGTTTTCACTTCATACGCTTTCGTGTCTTGAAGGGATAGACACATTCCGTTATTCATCGAAATTGTCTTCCTTCCCCCATACAGCTAACCCTTTCGTTGTATTTATTGCTGAACGTATAGGTATAGTTGGCACCATTTCGATGAACACATTTCCCTCACAAATCGTTACATCCATCCGTTCTGAATCTCTGACGAATACGCCCAATAGAATGAAGTGTTTCCTCATCGGCAACTGTATAGTGGTGATTGTTCGCTGTAGGAAAGTCACGTATAACCCACTAGCTCACCACGCTGCGAGTCAGTCGTAAAATTGCCATTTTTTTGAAGGGCATGATATCGTTACTGTGAAGTATTTCCGATATTGAATCATTATCGAAATGCTGCAAGTTGTTGCCGTTTATGACTGCAATTGCACAAACCTATTAAACATTTCCATAGTTTGTGTGTGATTTATGACTTCGCACGTGTCTGAGAACTACAGGGACAAAGCGATACGTCACATTATTTTCAACATTTCTATATCCTCGCAGCTAGGTTGAGATCTTGAGAACGTCCGAAAAAAATACCCCTGCGACTCTGATTCATGTCAATCACGACTTTATGGCAGCAAAGTATTAACTGTCGGATTATAAACATTTTGAAACAAAAAGTGAGAAATGCTCCTCCTATATTGAGATCTGTTAAGTAGGTGTCAAAATCTCTTCAACGCTGTAATTGCCGTGTAAGCGACGACTTCCCAACGTTCTCATGTCGATGACAGTGAATTATTTCTCATTTCAAATGTAGAAAAAACTGCAAGGGTATTCAAAGTATTTCCACCATAATGCTTATCGCCTTCGATTTTTAGTAATATTTAACATAAAGTCAACAAAACCACGTCAGCTGGTTCTCGTTGCCAACTCTGAAATGATTTTTCTTTTTCTCACCTTTGCCGGATGGAAAACGAACGATTATGAAAATATGGGTGGATGAACGAAAAAGTAAAAACACGACTACACGTCTTCTGTATTTCATATGCTACAAACCTAACATGAGACTAATTCATCAACCCGTTTTCTCTCATGGCGATATTATCGCCTGGTTTACCTTTCGGAGATTTTGCAGGCATTCAAACTGAAACTGACTTCAAAGGTTTATTCAATCAACGAAAAACGATCACATAGTCTTCATTGGTATGGCATTGCCAATTTCAACATACAGGAAATAATAAAAAATATTGTAAGTGTTAAAAACGAAATCGTTTGAGCGTCCCCACAGCACCATACAGTAATCAGCGGCATATTTGTTTCTAGTACGTGCATAGAGCAGATCTATACCGGAAATGACGTCGAGATAACAGTTTGGTGATCGCACCGTTTGTTTCATTTATCATACACTGATCCTCCGGACAAAACATTTTCCAAATCATCAGTGTCTTCGAGTTCTGATTTTCAATGAATATCGTGAAACTCATCTCATGTAAAACCATTGTGGGTATTTATTTGAAACAAAATTAGGCTTGCATGAATAAAAATTGTCATAGAAACGACCGAAATACTCTCAGAAAATGAATAACATCATATCAATCGACCGGCGTGGTGTATGTCCTGCTAATCATTTCATCCAAATTTTCGTGAACCAAACGTCTACCTGCTACCAAAGTCATGGCTGTATTCGATAGAGTTAGTTCAATGCCGGTACCGTGACGACAACAACACCCATTGACATAGTACTATGTGCGTTTTTTAAGATCTCCATTCCTCAATGATCAAAGCAGAATAAATCCGGAATATATATATATATATATATATATATATATATATATATATATATATATATATATATATATATATATATATATATATATATATATATATGATGCATATATTTACACACGGTTACTGATCTGGTTGTATATTTTTTGTTTATTGCGTTGGTAATGTTTTTAGGTGAAAGAATGGCCTTCTTTTCACCTGATGAATTCCTACTTTTTGGACGAAACATTGTGTCAAAATTACCAACAGAATAAACAGAAAATATACAACCAGATCAGTAGAAGTGTGTAAAAATATTCATCCGCTATTACCAAACCATGTTATGAACAACACTGGGAGCTATCTGTTGAACTCAAGTTTACTAATTAATATATATATATATATATATATATATATATATATATATATATATATATATATATATATATATATATATATATATATATATATATATATATATATATATAATCCCAAATTCATACGAAATTCATCCAAATGGCTGGTCGAAATTTGAAATATTTAGATTAGACGGCTTGAGCTTCAAATGGAATAATGTCACATAAAATCATATGAAATACGGTAGAGTTTATAAAACATAAGAAAAAAGGAAATGAAAAGTGAAAAATGTCCTTGGTACACATTTATTGGAAACCCAATGAAAGGACGAATCTGCTTAATAATGGAATCATTTGGCAAGTGGTTGGAATGTTGACGGACCCGTCAGATAATAAAAAAGCACCGAAATGAGCGATTACTTGGTATGGGGAAGATTAAGTCGGTAGATTTATTCAAAGTAGGGACTCAAAAAGGGTATTAGCAGGAATTAAGCCAAGACATTCATCTCTGGTACTGCGGGGGGTTTAACTTTAATTGTCCCGGATTAATTCTGCTTTGTTCATTGAGGAATGGAGACATTGAAAAACTCACAAAGCACTGTGTCAATGGCTTTTGTTGTCGTGCCGGCCTTGACATACAAGCACACAAAAAACATAGAATCGTCGGCTTTTTCTAACCTGAATTTATAAGCCGTCTGAATCCGAATTGCAATATATTTCATTCCGTGAAAATGATGGTACAGTGATGGTAACCTTCATGACAGAAACAGTAAAGAGTGAACACTATGTTATTTCAAATCGAACAAATAATTTTTGAAACGGCGTTCTTTTTTCGTTTCAAAGTGGCTATCGTGGCCTCATTTTTCTCTTGCTGGTAAAGATCCTGTATCCAGTTTTGTTACTCGGCGGCAGCAATGACTATAGATAGTGTTTAGTAGTTTGTTATGCGATACAGCACTGTGCCGATAAATGACCAGGTCGCAAACATCGTATGTATTTTATTTTATCAAACCACAACGGTAAACTCCTATCGGAGACTTTTCTCCTCCTTTTTTAAAACACAATAAAAAAGTTCGATCGAAATATTTCGTTAAAGCCCACAGGCTGCAAGTTCAGTATTGGGGTGTCATGTCGGTAGAGTATTCTAACTTAATCAAGGTGATCGGCTCCTAAAATTTGCCGATATGTGACCGCTGCACCGTTTGCATTTTGTCACTTTACCGATCAATTAACACCAGGAGCCGTAAAGGCTTGAAATCGTCAACGGCTAGTCGACAAAGAGGCGACACAATTCTGTTAGCTCCAAACAAATGTGCCGCTCTCTCATCAACTCCATGAAGACTCCCCTGAACAAAATCTTACTAAGAATTCTTAAACGATGTCAGCGTGCCGTAAAGGGTGGGACACCACCGTATCTGGCGAATATAATGAAACAAAAGAATGGACTAAATTGATTTTGTTTTGTGAAAATTCATCCACCATAAAATAGTTTATAATGTCTAGGACAGACTTCTCCTCGATGAGAATTAATGCGTGTCGGTTACTTGACCACTTACCAGAGATATTGACTTACATTTGTGATGGTTTTGACGATGACCATCTCTGAACACCTGAAACCTCGTTATATTGACAAAATCAGCCCAATTTCAGTCTCGTGACGTTTGCATTTGGCTCTAATGGGATTATCAAGTCTACATTTAGAAGACATAACGACTTCCAGAGGGATTCTTTCCCATTCCGATTAAACGTTGAATATGTGAGTCATCGAGGCTTTCAAAAGGTTGATCCACATTTCCATGGAAGTCTTTGTCTCTCCACAGTTCAAAAATATTCCCTCTTCGTCGAAGTCTCTGTACATCTGTCCGTCTCACTGCATCTCCGTGACTTTCTGGTCGCCTTCTCGTCCGTCCCTGATACAGTGTCTCTCCCCCCCTTCAATTATGTACATTCTATTTATGTACATTCTACCGTCATATCACAGTTGACGCATACGAGGGGCTTTCTGAAATCAACGACGCGTGAAAATCTGAATAACCATGAGATGCCCTTGAATATCACTACCCATTCACGACACCTCAAGGCCCTGCTGCATTTTCAGGAAGAATGCGACAGACAAGACGGGGTATTTTTGCACGAGAAATGCCAGCAACATAGACGGACATACAGACACATATAGATGAACATGCAGGCAGACAGCTAAACTGACGACCACAAATATAAATGATTCTGCAAGTTAAATATCTCTGGTTTTACATTTCATGGTGGTAATATAATGTTGTTATAAAACAAGGAATGTCTTTTAATTCCAGGTTTTCAAGCTAGATTTGACGGAATATATGTACTCCTTTTTTGTTTTTAGTAAAGTAGTATTTCGAATCTAGTAGTTAATGAACGACTGTGTTATGAAACTTCATCGTAGTCTTTTTAGTTTCATTATCAATTACAAACATTAGTCTATACAACATCCCAAAACGAACAAACAAACGAATGAACAGTCAATCAAACAAATAAATAACCAAAAAAACAAAAGACAAGTACACAGCCTAAACAACCAACTTTTGCTTAGCCGATTTCAGTTTCCAAAAAACGCGGTATGAAACATTTTAATACTTGTCTTGTCATTGAAATAAAGCGTTCATAATGTACTAGTATGTGGCGAACACGAATATCACCACGACACACGTCAGAAATTGAATCGACTGCGAAATTTTGCAAGCTGAACCTGAATTTTACATTTTTAACTTCTCTCTTTACAATTTGCAAAATTGAAGGCAATACGTCATAACCACAATGAGCAAAGGTTCAAGTCTTAGACTGATTTAACGCATCAACCAAGATCATACTCAGGTTGAAGGAAATCGTCATATGGCATTTCGTCATAATACTAACCCTAATTTCCTAATTAAGCCAAAGTAATTCAAAAGTAGACACGCGTCGCTAATTTAAGAGATAATTGCACATTCTAATTAGTGCACTGTTTCGGTCAAATGCGCGAAAACCAATCAAGTTATTGTAAAAGGACGCTTTCCTTTGTTTATCCCAATAATGGACGCGCTGTCACTCAGAGCGGTAGTCAATCTTCTGACCAAGGAACAAACAGTCGCCCATTTTGATAATAGTTGTCTTTCAAGGGTTCTGTTTTCCTTAAGACCAACAGTGATGCTCCTGTTTCTTCGATATATCGTGTTAAAGGATCATAAAATCGAACAAAAATTTTGGAAATTGGTCCTGATTATCCAGCTTATTCAATAAAGGTGTGAATAAAAATCTCCACCAAGGCTTTAAATGATATCCTTTCCTCTGATCTTCATCAAGTTGAATGTCTTGACTTATTCACGCCGCAGTGTCATTTCCAAATCGTGTTTTACGTAACTTAATTTTTTTGTTACCGATGTATATTTACTTTGTATCGTAAATATTGCATTCTATGTAGAGGTGCAGTTTTTTGTCTCTTGATAAAGAGCATTAAAGTCCTTTGTCTTGTAACGGTCAAAGTCTGTCGCGGATCGAGGACAGTGAAATAGACAGTGTAGCTTTACAGTGATGTTAACGTCAACGATAACAACTTTCAGGAGTTGAAAGGTTTCAATTTTGGCAGAACGCTACGTTCAGTCAGCTGTAAATGTTATATGGTACTATAAATGAAAACGATACACTGGGAAAGACGAAAGTTACCATTTTAATGTTCTACCTGCTGCTGTTTGTCATATTTTATCTTCCATTGGTTTCTTTATGGCAGAAACATCATCCTCTAGAGCATCAGCGATACAGACAGGGACAGATAGAAATCACACAGTGTCAATAAGGCTATCTATACAAATAAACATTTAACGAAGGTACTTTTCATTGTCGAAGTATATATACCAACTTAAAAGCACACGAAAAGTATCAGCGTTAACTCCAAATAAATCGATTATCTGAACGAAGCTTTCAATTCAGGGAAAACAAAACAATCGGTGCAAACAAGAACAACTACGAGCACCAGGGATTAGGAATTGTGGCTTTAAGCAAAGTGTATGTATATTTCTTTCGGACTTGGCTATCCGTCAACAACCAAAACAGTTGGTGAAAAGAGTCTTTCCCAAACGAACTTGAGTCTGAATCTGGTCGCATTTCAACCGACAGTCTTGTACAATTATATGTACTGGCGAGTTTGAATGACTGCACTCTATATTTGTAGTTGCTTTCCATATTTTAGCTCACCTTTAAACTTTATTTTTTTAATCCTGCACAAAAGAAGATGGGAATGCTTTAGTAAGAAATGGAAAATTATTCGAAGATTTAGAGTTTCATTTTCCTTCTTTGTAATAACACAGTAGGGCCTATACAGAATGTGAGAACATCATTTTCTCCGCGTAACGACACATTTTACAAGATTCTTCACCGTAAATAGGTATTCTACTATTAAAGTGTGCTCTTCTGGGACCTTGGTCTCAGCGATATGGCAGTCACGATTTTAACAAAATCATTAAAATAATTTCAGAGTCCCCTGGGCGTAGAAACCTATATCGCTAATTAGTAAACGAGTGGGGAGGGTGTCCACAGGGCATAAGGGCATAAGTCTCCAATGTGAACATCTGTCGTTGTCTTCAGAATCCCCTGGAGACCTGATGAAGTAATGTTAGCACGAGACTTCATTATTTCCCTTATATAAATGCTAGTCATTGTGGCAGGTAAGAAGTGAAGCCGTTGATGTCAAAAGTTTTCTTTGGCAAGCGGAAGTGTTAAATATAGACAATATGGCTTATTGACATTACAACTTGTAAAATGTTTGAAAGAGCATCTAAAGTTACCGGTCAGAAAGTAGAAATTGCTTGATTAACTGCAACAAAGTCCCCGTTATAATGATTTTACATTTTTCAAGGCAAATATTCAATTGACATGTCTGAAAAAAACAGCCATCAAGTAATGGTCATACCACTCATATTTATTGCTTTTCGGCACATATGGGAGCTTATTACATCAATTCAAAGTTTCACATGATAGCATATTTGTCAGATTTAACATGAATTAATTTTGAGAGAGAGAGAGAGAGAGAGAGAGAGAGAGAGAGAGAGAGGAGAGAGAGAGAGAGAGAGAGAGAGAGAGAGAGAGAGAGAGAGAGAGAGAGAGTTGCACAAAGAGCTGTTGGTTTTAAATTATGACGACAGTGTCATGTTTTCAACGACCAAATTAGAGAAGAAAGGGCTATTTGGTAAAGGAAATGTTGGCATTCAGTATGTGAAGTAGTACTAGCCCCGTCGTTCAGTGAAATCTTGAATTTTCCTTTGTGATAATAATATGACTTTGTCAGGGAGTTACTAATGTATTGCCGTGTTTTGACAACGGTCTTTAAGCGTCCAAGAGAACAAAGGAAACGTCGCGAAAATCTATTTACGAATAATCTCATGAGTTTACCCGTCTACCCTTGCCAAACAGATAACGTGATTTGATCGTTTTTGCGTGCTTTGAACCATAGCAAAATCGGGTCATCATAACAAATACATGTACGTTTGCTGTCTCCAAATAAGATGGATGTGTGAATGCATGGATAGATGAATGTATTGGTGGATGAATGGATGGATTGATGGATATTTGGAATATTTCGCCATCGGCATGAGTGTAGAAGACAATGAACGTTTACTTCGCTATTTCTTCTCCACCACTTTCCCATCCCTAAGCACTGTGTTTAAGAGATTAGACTGTAAGATGCCATTGTGCAGTTTCATCTGTACATTGTGTAATCGAAATAATTGGATTCATTATTCTCAACGAAATGACAGAAATGGCTGAGCTGACGATAGTGTGAGGCAAAGATGAATGCACACACCCACAGTCCCTCGTGGGCTATTCAGCTCTGGGACTATTCGCCCCATAGACGAGTGTACAGAAGCGCTTCTGTACACTCGTCTATGGGGCGAATAGTCCTAGAGCTGAATAGCCCACCAAACGACTGTGACACACCCTTGTATCTCTATAAATTTCAAGTCATAATTTCCCCCTCTGTGCACAACGGACACGATGGCAGTGTTTGTACACACAGTGATTACACAGGAAGTTTTACAGATCAATATCTGATTCATTTCAGAACTGGTTAACCACTTTCTGGTGAACGGCCGAGCGCAAAGCCCGGGAGGATAAACGTTGTGTCGTCACAAGATGGTGCTACCAAGTATTAAACAGGAACCGGAAGAGATCTCATCGGAAGCGGAAGTCAATGAAAATCACAACGAGATTCAAAACGAGAACCATAACATGGGTGCAAACGGTCGCAAGGAAGCTCACCTCACGCGTGAAGAACGACGTCGCAGACGCAGGGCCACTGCCAAGTATAGAACAGCGCATGCGACCAGGGAGAGAATAAGAGTCGAAGCTTTCAATGTTGCGTTCGGAGAACTTCGGAAACTTCTTCCGACCCTTCCACCGGACAAGAAACTATCAAAAATTGAAATACTCCGATTGGCAATTGTTACATTTCCTATCTCAATCATGTCCTTGACGTGTAACTGATTACCATTGAGCAAAAGGACAACAATTAAGCTGATGAATTTTACAAGGTACCCGAGGGACTTCGAAAGTTTCCGATGAAGTCTCATTGTTAAGGTGTTCAAGGGCACGCCACTGATTGACATTTTAATTTCCAATGTCATGCTAGTTTGTTCTAAAACTCTGAACACCAATCAAATTGTAGTATTATGATTAGAGCGGAAATGACGTATTCATACGGGTTTTATTCAACTGTCATTTCCTTTGAGCAACATAGTCGAATCACGCAAGAAATTCATTTAAATGAAATATCCGGGGAATAAGACGACTACTAAAAACAATACACTGTGTATTTGTGTAAATAATAAGCAAGCGATATCGCTGATTCGTCTGTAGTTGCCAAACAACTGTCTACATATGCCAAACTATAGAAACTATATAATTACATTAAAATAACAATTGTTCCGCAAAAAATTATGAGAGATGTATTTCTCCAAAACTTGAATGAATTTATTTGTCTTTTTGTTGTATCTTACCTCTTTGATTTTTATGTGCTTTTGAAGTGCCCTGCGGCAAAAGATACTTAAATGGAATTTTCTTGTTTTTCGAATCTGCCAGGGCTGGGATATGTGCAATATTTTCTAATCAGGGATGCTGTGGTAGGTTGATTAAGATCGCCACTAGATCATCCGGATTAATTTCAAATGAAAAGTTTGAAAGAAGTTATTTCAATTTTTGTTTAGTGTAAGTCTTCGGTTTACTGATGTAAAGAGCTCGACATGTCAGACTGCATTCTCATTTGGACTGGAATAGCATTTCTATAGTAGCAAACGACAACGCCAAGAACAAACAAGGGCTGCATCGTCCTTGTGATCAGACAGCACTGCAATGCACAACACTACACTACACTACACTACACTGCACTACACTACACTACACTACACTACACTACACTACACTACACTACACTACACTACACTACACTACACTACACTACACTACAATCGACAAGACTACACTACACTACACTACACTACACTACACTACAATCGACAAGACTACACTACGCCACACTACACTACACTGCACTATACTTCTCTGACACTGCATTTAGGGGTGGGCCATATGATATCTTGGGGGGGGGGCTGAAAGATTGATGAGGTAGCATTATTTTTATCCATTGTACATTATTTTTTCCTACTCTCTCATCTTTTTTTTCAATCGTACTCTGACTGAATTTTTTTCAGTTGCATTTGCTGGGAATATGTTTTTTCCGAAAATCTTCCAGACCCCAGGATTAAACAGCCTAACAAAATTAAATCAAAGGTTTTGTACATGTTTCACATAATTGAGAGGGCTGCCAGTATTTTTCCCAAACGAGATTGTGACTTCTTTGAATATAATTCCATGAGAAAGGAAGCGACTGATCGTGATCAGGTGATAATCTTCTTCCTAATTTCCGTTGATACACTGAATGAAGAATGAGCGTGCGGGTCTGTGTACCGAAGGAATTATAGATCTAAACTACAATACATCTACCATTCGAAAAGGGATCTCTGTCTCCAGATGTCTTCGTCGCTACTTTTTCTTCCAGTATACACAGTCTTTACAAATACAGAGACACTTGGACGGCATGTCAAAGTCTGATGTACTAACTGTCATCTGTTGTAATTTATGATAGACCATGAAGCGTACCGGCATTGCATCACAGTAAAAGACGGTCAGACTACAACCAGACTGTGGATTTGCAAATGATCACGGCGTTCGCGCTATTTGATCAGTAAAGTAAAGAATGAACATATAGAAAAAACTGTAATAAAAAATTACCGTGAAAACCTTTCATGTGTCTCTGTCATACCATTTTTCCGATTGACAATTCATATTTTAGGAAAACGTCAAGACTGAAGATGCTAGTCCCAAGCGAATAAAATTTAAAAACATTTAGCGACATATCCACATCGCTGCCCTGCCTGGAATACTTAGAGAAAGTTCCGCACCATGGACGTTTGAAATTAAAGGGACTACTAACGACCATTTCTGTAAAAATTGATGGCAAGTCCTTGGAGGTGGTTGCAGTATGGTTCATAATACACATTAGCAACAGTATGAATTGGGTTTAGTTAAAGTTAAATGGCTTCAGCAATACAGTTTCAGACTCACAAATGTATGAGTCTTAGATACAGTGTAGTAGATGTTAAGGGCATTCTACTGCTGCACAGGGCTGATCCTCATTCCAGCGACGATTATACAAATCTTCGCACCTATACGTTATGATAAAATGTAACAAGTAAGATGAAAAACATGTGTCGCCAACGTTCAAAAATTATTGACGATATAGCAATGTCTGTATCACTTGCACCAACACTGCTGCAGACTGAAATATGATTAATTTATCAAATCAAAAATAGATAAGGGAAGCACTCAAATAATTATTTCCGTCCTCCGTAATCTAATAAAGTTTATTATTTCCATAATGAGAATTATATTTCATTGAATTATCTCGCTGCGACGCCCCAGGTTTATGTTATTTCATGGGACGCTTAGACAGTGACTATGTCCAAACGAAGTGAGGTCAGAGGGTTGTCAGGTAATTTCATGTTTCCTTAGGTTGCGTTTCTAGGATCCAGCAAAGGATTTGTCTATGTTTTCCGTGTTTAATTATGAGACATATTGCCAACGAAGACATACTACGCGTACGCAGACTGACGGGTTTCCTTAATCACCTTTGACCCTGATTGAGAAATCACGTGTATCATTTCTGTAACAAGCTGTATTTTGGCATCAAAGCTGTCACGTGTTCCACCTCACCACCATTCAACTACAATACTTAGAATTGCAAAAACGCATCCTCTCTGACATCAAAAGTTACGATAACGTTGCAGGGTCATTGAAATATTGTAAAAAATTTGCTGACAACATAATAACTTCGTTCTATTGGGAAATAATACTTGAAAGACTTCGATTTACTGACGTATAATATGTATAATTTATATTAACTCTTTGCAGTCACATGCGCATACGTGTACTGCCATATATAGCAATATGCTTTTCCAGAAATTGTCAAACTCAAAGCATCAAAATGTATAGAAGTCTCTTTGTTTCCAACTATTGCGTGATGAAACAAACAGTTGAAATGATTACAGTGAATAAATAAGGTTTTACAAACTTTTCATCTTGCCTTGCTAATTAATCGACAGCAGACAAAAACGGGTAGACGGAGATTTTGTAGCTGTCGATGTTTCGTCCGTTGATGCAGTGGACACAGCTGAAATCCATTCCGTGCAATTCGAATGCCTCGAGTGTCTCCAAAGGGACATAAAGCACAGAAGAAATGAATGATCCAAGTTTCAGTTAAGCAAGTATCAGTGTCTGGCTCAGGTGGTCAAGTCTGACTCTCACATCTCTCAAATAACTTATCTCCATAGTAACGATGTCTTTTAATCTCCGCGTTTGCTTGGTGGAATGACCAATTAGCAGACACGCTTCAAAACATCTGAGACACAATATCAAGACTTTCCGTCAAAAGAACATGAAAATGCAGGCAGTTGTCGCGAAAGATTTGTATTCAATATGAATGTATGTATGTATGTATGTATGTATGTATGTATGTATGTATGTATGTATGTATGTATGTATGTATGTATGTATGTATGTATGTATGTATGTATGTATGTATGTATGTATGTATGTATGTATGTATGTATGTATGTGCGTGTGTGTGTGTGTGTGTGTGTGTGTGTGTGTGTGTGTGTGTGTGTGCGTGTGTGCGTATGTGTATGTACGCACGTACGGATGATGCGTAAGCGTGACATAGATACTTTTAACAATACAATCGTAGTACCATGGAAGTACAATCGTAGTACCATGGAAGTACAATCGTAGTACCATGGAAGTACAATCACGCACAAAGGTAGGTAATCATTACAACGGAGTTAATAACAGAGTTGTTATTAATTAACGATGGAGAAGACTAAAATTATAACACATAGTTCGCTCTTTCTCCGCGATTTCAACTCTTCAAATGACGTTTACTAAGAGAAATTCACTAAGCTGTTTAAAGTTGCAAAATAACAAGCTATTGGCGTTAATATGACATAAGACATTGCAAATTATCGTTGCATTCTTACTCAATCTTCATATTTGAAGTGAGAGTGGTTAACCAACTTTAAAAAATATTCTTATTTAAAAACGTTACTCTCGTCTGCCCATATTTGTTTTTTTTGAAAATTGAAAGTTTTTTATATAGTTATCAAAAGGATTTTAATACATATCTTATTGAATCTGAGAAAAATTACATTACAGAAGCCAATAAAATATTGAACATTAATCATACATTATCATTATCATGTGTCATGTCTGTTGTGCATGGATCTCGGTGGATATTAGAACTGTAAATTCCCCACTTTATTTTCAAACATTTTCTCTTTTGTAACGGCAATGTGAAACTCAGTTTTTTGTACAAAGTTAACAAATCATTTGTATGCTGGGTAGTTCCTTTTTTACCATAAAGAAGTAGGAAACTCACAATAACAGAAAGTTTAGGATCACGGTATGATCTGCCATATTTTTGGTCTTTTTTTTTACTTTTAATTTTTGGTTCAATAACATAAAAAATGATTCCATAAAAAACTGCACATGTTGACAATCATGTAAAATATGGAGTTAAGCTTTTCGTTGTTTCTGCAGAAAGAACATAGAGCTGCAAATTGAAAGTAACTAGTACTTAAATTTTGATGTTACAATTTTGACAATTCTATGTATGATTGTACATATGGAGAGAAATACTTATAAGCTTAGATCTCCGATTGACTGATAAGAAAAAACTCACAGGTATAATAATATCTGTGCCCTTCATAAAGGATGAGTGGAAAATTAAGGACAGAACTTAATTAAGAGCAGTAAACTTGCAAGCAAAAAACGTAAGGGAGTCTACACCATTGAAAATAGGCGAAAGTAATCTATTAAAGACTGAGAAAATATCAAGTCAGAGAATATGATGATATATATCGACCGTCTTGACACAAGCCATCATGGTTTCAATGTTGAAGTAAACTATGGAAAAATCAAAGGGAGAAGTGACTAAAACGCACACACTGCACATAAATTGTGTGTTGATTTGTAATAATAGTAAGTGCCACTGCATGAAAAAATGTGATATAATACATGCTGACCTTATTATTGTATTCACCGCTTCCTTTTTAACATATAAGAAAAACTACGGATTGATATTTGTGTAATATTACATTGGTAGTATGTAACTGAATAAACACTCCATAAAAGACATCTCCATTGATATTACAAACAAATAAATTTTAAAATCGTTTACTTAAATACATTATCCGATAGTTACTGACAAAATGAATACATCGGCACATTTACAGAAAATATTGAAATCAAGGAATGACTATTAAAGACGTCAAAACATCGATAAAATGTAATGACCTTTTCTTATTTCTGGGAGAGAAACTTTACAATGCTAAATCTATTAATTTTATTTTCAAACGAATTCCAACATTATCTTACTAAAATTCTGAAGCAGGTTGATACAGTGGAGCTCCGGGATGATGTAATGGCTGAATACTTATGTTTGAACAAGGAACTGTCACAGCGTCCTTAAAGCTTTCAAAAGAACTCTCTCTAAATACCACCAAAGGACATCAGTTGCGGTATTTGCAAACGTTTGTTGATCGTACATAACAATTAAAATTTGGAGTATATAATGGTGATCGGATGGAAATATTTTCTGCAAATAATGCTGGAGTTATCATAGGATATACAGGTAAGGGTTTACAATTACTTTTCATTGACAAATGAACCGTACCGGTCGTTTGTCTCTGGTGTAATTGAGATCTGATGGTTTGTAAGGACAGTCCAGTAGTACACAATCTCATCAAAATATTACATTGTTGTGGGTTTGGAAAAATTAATATTGCCGTGTTGGGTTTGGAATGTCATCTTGAACATATTCATACTTAGGAAATTAATTTACAGTCTAAACATGACTAGAAAACTGAAAGTTAAATTTCAAGATTTCATTTTTGAAGAATGACGTTGGATAACCTGTATCCTACTTCAGTGTATCTCAGGAACTACCGGGATAAGAAATGTCATTCTGGTGCCTTTAGCCGATGTATGCAAGTCCTTAGGCCACATTTAAGCTTCTTGCAGTTCCTATTGGCTGATTTTTCTTTCCCGGAGATACCTCCGTGATTTTCCGACTTGATTATTCTTTGGTGTTTTATTGTAAAATTGAATTATTACCATTTTCATTACACATTGAATTATTAAGTATGATTGAATAAAGTTTTAATTACAGTCACAGGTGCGTGTTATGTTTTAGCAATTTTCACTTTTTGCGATAATCCTTTGTCATTGGTTCAGAAGACTCGTCCAAAACTCACGTCTTTGTTACTTAACTTAAGAGAGTTAGATCTTGCTTTTCATATCAACGATAATGCAGTTAACAGAGCAACAAGTATTGAAGTCGATGGTACAAAGGACGCTTTAGAGTCATTTTTCAAAGAAAACATTGAGTTTCGAAGATTTCCAAGCAGCGATTCACTGATTATACGATAATATTTTGACTCATAACAATCTGGAGGTGGCTTCTGTCTGGAATGCTTTATTGTCTTATAAATTACTTTCCTTCAAGGTCAACTTTACCTATCCGTCTTTAGACGAATCTACACTACTCGTCCTTCGGAAAACAAAGCTATGTCCACTCGGAAATGGTCTCATATTGAAATATGTATCAAATAGTACGAAGCGATGTCAATAATATTGCTCCGTAGAGGATGAACAATTCTTAACGGAAGTAAAAAAAACAGTGTTGACTGTGACTGGCCTCACTTGAGAATATTGTAAAGATAACCATACTTACCGTGTCGGCCGTTTGTGCAATTTATGTCAACATGAACTGATCTCCAACAGTAAATAACCACTTCAATTTAAGTTCAGCTGACGTGGGCAATAGAGAATACCTCGAGGAAAATTATGTACTCTTCATAATCCTAGAGATCGGTTAAATTATCTTTAAAGATCGTTGAAATCTAGCTTTCTCCCATTAAAGTAACTCGAGCTGTTTTACCGTAGAGGGCAGTATACAATAGAAGACTCTATACTGAATTGTATTATTTAATCAATTTCTTTATCATTTTTCAAAAAAAGTAAAACTAATTATTTCAAATAGTGATACATTTAAAAAGAGAATTATGTCAGGCTACAGTGCCGTGCAGAATATGAAAATGTAATTCCATAAAACTTAGACTGCATCATAAAAATGGAAGGGTATACATGTTTTATCAGTTTACAGTGATTGACAACAGTTCAATGGCGATCGAAATGGTTCATCTTCATAACTACGCAATTAATGTATACATGTACATGTACATGCCAGTAATCGTTTTAAAGTTGATGAGAGAAAAAGAATGAGAAAGGTATTCACACTGATCTTGGATACAAATGAGAGTAGTTATAAAATATGCATGTCTATTTCCAGGATAATAACACTGTATACAATGAATAACGATGAAATGAAGCACACATGGTTTGTCGTCCTAAAAAATAAAACTGAAAATTACAGTCCGAACAAGAATTTGTAGTTTTAATACTGACAATTACAATGCACTGCGAATGTATCGATTAAAATGTACAATCGTTTGGTCTATATTTGCAAATCCGTTAAATGCACAAGAAATTATCATCATAGATATTTTACACATACGGAAATTGAGTTTATCATGGTTTAATTTGGTAATCTTAGGTCTACATACTCACAGAAATTACTTTGCACTAGTTACGGTCATTTTATGACAATTTGAGTACAAGTGACTAACAAATAATATACTTGCACAATTAAAAAAACGAACAAAACGCTATACTTTCAATACGTTTGAAGATAGTAACCTAGAGTACAAGAAATACAATAAAAAGCGTTAGATATTTATTATTTTTCTCTCCAATAGATTGACATTAAAAGCCATGTGTAGTTTTTGACCGAAAACGTGAAGGAGAAGGCTTTCGGTAAATCAATTACAACAGCGTTTGCTTTCACCCGACAGATTTATTATGTTCAAGATATATTCGAGTAACATCTTTGAAAGCTAGAAGTGTCTTTTTTCTCTGGAAAATATATGGTCGGCTCTATCCATAAGCCACATTATTATCGCCAGAAACAATGGGTGTACACTTTGGACGATTAGTTTGACAGCGCCCTCTTTCAAAAGATTCTCACAATTTGCCCCGAGGGCGCTTTACCGAATTTCGGCTTCACACAGGGTGGACTTGATTGGGACGACCGGTGTAGACCGGTGCACCCAGGCCAACTAAGTTCGTACTTGATTGGGTCGGGGATTCTGCGCGCGTATCTATTCGGGGATCCCCGAATAGCCCGATCGATTTTGGTCGGGGCAGACGACAAATACAATATGGCGGCCACTTGATTGGAGAATCGATAGGGGTAGTGCGCGCGACAGGGAGCCTGTCACCTGGGAAATGGAATGTGTCATGTGGGAATGCTGACGTTTAGTCTAGTCTGGTTCCCTGACCCATTTCCCCGGTAGAGGGCGTGGGGAAATATAGGGTCAGGTACCGGCTAATGTAAACATGGACGCTATTGGGTTAAATAAAACAAACTGTGATTGGATGAAAGTAACACTTGTAACTTTTTCTCATCTTTCTTGGGTTTCGCACTTTCAGGCTCACTTGACACCAACTTCTTGTTTGTACCACAAAGCCGTGGAGGTAGAAAGAAAGTTTTCTACCTCCATGATTTAGCCACTGTGATTTAGCACACCTCTTAATACTTTTAGAACGTCGACATGATGCCTGGCATTTTTCACGAAATTCGGACACCATATTCTATCCATCGAAATCAATCGTCGTTCACAGTTCCAACAAAGTATGCTTCAATTAGCTGTGATATCACAGCATTACTTGTTGTGTGTATCGAACGTGCTCGGGTCATTGGGGTAACGCCACTGTCGGCGATGACCTCGATGACCCTAGCGCATTCGATACACGCAACAAGTACCGCTGCAATAGCACAGCCAGCCTTCAATAACCTCTATTTCCCCATACTTCTGGATTAATCCTTTCAGTTTATGTTTCCCGTCTCGTGTACCAATGTTTTTTTTCGGATACCTGTGTTAGAACATAATTCTGATCCAGTCGAATTTTGACCGGCGTTTTCATGGTAGCAGCCATATTTGTTGTAGCAAATATGGGCAGCTTGTACAGCAATTTATAGGCCAAAGTTAGTAAAATCTGCCTTTTGTTTAGATACAGAGACTTTGACAGTCATAGAACACAATATTTTCCATGAAATATCAGAGTGAAACTTTTTAAGGGAATGCAAACACAGAATATCCTTACTTATGGCCTGTAATGCTGATATTGTAGAGCAGCAAATTTTTGCTGCCTGGACATGCCATGCATTACATAACAACATGCTGAAGTGCAGAGAAAACAAAACTCTTTTTTCTTGTTTCTGTCACTGTCAGTTTGTGCATGTATTGTAATTTAGGAAATTTCTTGTAAAACACAGAAGGTCCTTGCTTATTTTGCAAACTGCAAATTACAAATTGTGTACAAAGGCAAACTTATTTTGAAACAAGACATTGAGGTTTGCTTTCCTCTGCAAAGTAATGTGAAGCCAAGGCATACCCGTATGGAGTTCATCACCCTGTGTAAACCTTCAGGTCTGTGAATTATTCCTGCAAGTGTCTCATAATCTGTCTCTCCATTAAACATTGACATCTGTACGGTGTACGCCCTTTCATTAGTCAAAACATCACCACCAATCACAACTTTGCTAAGAACTCTGGGCTTATCCCCCTTTGTATGAGGTACATATTTTTCATGTATTTGTTGAACGATATGTATTATCCCTTCACTATCATTTTCACTCTTATCTATTAAGTCACAGATGACAAAGTCAGACTTCTTTGATGTCTCCTTCATGTATGGATGTGTTATACACCTTGGAACACACTCACTATATGGTTGTAAAAATGTAAGATATTTGACCATACTTTTAACAGTATGGAAGATAAAGTCCCTATTTAATTCATTGATTTCCTCAACAGTAGGCAAGAAATATGTGCTAGGTACTTTAAGAATATCATCCTTGGGTTTGCCATCTGGCAAATGATCACCTAACACTCGTTTCTGTATTCCAACATTCAAAAACCAATGGAGACTTTTTCGCTGTTTGTCTGAGGTCATATATGTTGGGGTTATAGTCAAATCTAAATTGTCCCCAATGATTTCAAAAGGAATATCTTTTCCAGCTGCAGGGGAATTTTTTGCAAACGATGTCAAATAATCAAAACTTTTGCATTGAGAAGCAGATGTATAGAAGGCACCACATGGAGAAAAACTGACAGAATTGACCTGTTGTTTGATGAAATAGGAAGACTGAGCTCTGACGTTCGTGACTGATTCTTTAAAATCACATGCTGCTATGTGACTCAAAACTACCACATTACCCTTGCTCTCTGTGGTTGTTGTTGAGCCGCACTTATTTGAAGAAACAGAAGCTGCAATTTGATTGCAATTAGCAAAAGTGTATGCACTAGGTGCTTGACAGTAAGTAGCAAAGCTGTTAAAGGAGAAGTTTTCATCGACAGCACCATTATTACAAAAGGGTAGAAAATCTAATGCAGCAGCAGGCTGGATTATAGCATTATCATTACTTGCACAGCACACTGATACAGGGAAAGAAGGCATTATATTGATGCTACCATTTGCTGACTGTGATGAACAAGATGAAACCATGTCATTCATAGCACTTTCATAATCAGCTGACACTAATGATGGAGGATGTTGTGTTTCACTGGTACCACAATCTAGCTAATTGTGATGTGTGAGCATTCACCATTGTGTCAGTGGTATCATCACAGTCAACTGACATAGGTGTTTGAAGGCATGGCACCTCAACAATACCACTTGTGACACAATTAATGTCACAATCTCTAAGTTCTGCATCACTTTGGTGTATCAAGTCCAGTGTTTCTTTATCAAGAAATGATACTGGTGATTTGTTCACAGTTTCAGTTGTACAAAGTTCTGATGGCAAATTGGACAAAACTGCCTCAGCCCCTTTTATATTTTCAATGTTGATGACTGGTTTGGTAAACCCCTCCTCAATCAACTGTGCATGTTTCATCGAAACTTGCCTTTTTTGCTCACGTGTTTACACACGTGAGCATATGTCGCAGCGATGTCTGTCTGTCTGTCTGTCTGTCTGTCTGTCCGTCTGTGTGTCTGTGTGTCTGTCTGTCTGTCTGTCTGTCTGTTGGTCCGATATCTCAAAAACGGCTCATCAGATCAGAATCAAATCTGGTACATATATTCAGTTAGTTAATGGCAAGAACTGATTAGTTTTTGGTGGGTGTGGCTTGCATACTTTTTGCACATTTGCATAATTAATGATTTTAGAAAAAACGGATATACATTAAAAACAACTACACACAATTTGATGAGATTTGTTACAAATGTTGATCACACCAAGATATATCAGCAGTGGGAACCATTAAGGGGTGACATGAAAGATAAATGCTAATTTGCATATTTAATGAACTTTCCTAACTAGGGATATATGTCTGATTTGACTTGATCAAAATTAACCAAACTTGGTATGTATGTTAAAGATACTATGATTTAACATTATTGAAAGTCATTAAGCGTTTTAACTTCAGCCAATTCCTAATTTGCATATTTCATGAACTTTGTTAATTAGGGATATATATTTGAAATGACTGGACCAAAGTTGATGAAACTTGCTACATGTATTGAAGCCACTATGATACAACATTTTTGAAAGTCATTAAGCATTTTTACTTCAGCCAATTCCGAATTTGCATATTTAATGAACTTTCCCAATTAGGGATATATATCTGAATTAACTTGATTTTAGTTATTGAAACTTGCTATATACATCAAAGATACTGTGATATAACATTATTGAAAGTCAAAAGACATTTTTACTTCAGCCAAAACCTAATTTGAATATTAAATGAATTTTCATAATTAGGGATATTTATCTGAATTGACTTGATCAAAATTGATGAAACTTGCTATGTACATTAAAGACACTATAATACAACATTATTGAAAGTCATTAAGCATTTTCTCTTCAGCCAATTCCTAATTTGCATATTTAATGATCTTTCCTAATTAGAGATATATATTTGAATTGACTTGACCAAAGTTGACAAATTTGCTACACATATTACAGATACCATGATACAACATTATTGACAATCATTAAGCTTTTCACTTAAGCCAATTCCTAATTTGCATATTTAATGAACTTTGCTTATTAGCGATATATACTGGGATTTACTTGATCAAAGTTGGCAAAACATCCTATGTACATTGATGATTATACCTGGTAGTAGGTTAAACAATATCGAAAGTCATTTCACATTTTCACGTCAGCTAATTTATAATTTGCATATCTAATGAGCTTTCACAGCTAGGCTATATGGCTTGAAGGACTTGGCCAACAGTAATTACACTTGCTATAGAAAGTGGTGATACAATAAGAGCAGTCAAATAACTTTGATATTTTTATTTCAGCTAATTACATATTTGTATACTTCATGACCTTTAAGAATTAATCGGCGGTGATTATTGTTCATTATGTTGATCATAATACTTTCAATGAAGTGCAAACATGTGGCAACGGTTCAAATTTACACATAACTTCAATATATAATGAAACAAGTGAGCATTTACAGTTCATATCTGGTTTTCTTGTAGCTGCTACTTGCTGAGACACAGCAACCAATTTCATTCATGATAGTCACAGTCTGCAAAAAAGGAATTAAAGATCAGTATTGCCTTACTTCACAAATTCTGTTGTGGCCGTTAAAGTCACACACATCATAACAATGGAAAGAAGACAATGAATGTTGGTATAATCACGGAGGTGGTATAATGCTCCCAGAACAAAGAAATGTACCATAAAGATGCATGTGATAAAAAAAACTGATTGTTTTTTTTCAAAAAATAACAGTATTTGCATTATTATAATGTGTGACTTGATTACATGATAACAATTAATATTGAAAGTTTCCATGTAATGTTATCCAGGCACAGTGTCATTACATACAACCTAAAATTTGTCTTGCGTTTTACTTGTGTGAAAACTTACTTCATTGGTTGCCCCTCCATGATCTAAAACCATGCCAATGGCGTGCTGTACCAAAGACATGTTTTGGTGTCTCTCAAAGAGCAGAGAACTTCCATGATAGGCAATGACGGTTATTGGGATCTGCATGTTTGGGTTCTTAGCTGCTACGGCCACTAGAGTTTTATATAGCAGCGGTGCTCTACAGAAAAAAATAATTTATAACATTACTCATAAGAAAAAGTTTCTTTCATTATGTTTACAGGAAAAAACTTTACATTGAAATTAGGACAAATGCAAAATTATAATTATTCATGAAAAAATATTGTTAAAATTTTGAACAGAAAGATATAAATAAATATTTTACCTTTCTTTCCATTCATTTGTAATTTTTTCCCAGTTGACACTAAGGAGATCATCTGGTGATGTAGATCTGAGATAAGATGGGTTTTTTTTGCTTACAAGTTGTTGACACTGTGTGGATAACCTTGATAGAAACTCCTTCTGAATAGGTTCCCTTAAACGGCTGCTTTGGTACAGCATCTTTGCAAAACCTCTTCCATTGACTATAGATTTGCAAATTTTCTGTATGTCCTTGTCTGTGACGATTTTTGTTTTAACCTGGGTATTGTATTTCACCATTATCTTAAAAAAATAAAAGAACATCCTTTATTTATCATCATAATAATCATCATCATCATGACTTTTTGTTGTTTGGGACAAACTGCGGCTCCATGTTTATCATAGATTGTATATGAGTAACAACCATACTTATTGCTGATAAATGGCTAAGTCTGCCATAATGCATGAGGAAATCATACAATAAATTGCAGTTGCTACAATCATGAACGAAACTAATGGAAATATCCAAGATTCCACTGCTATTTTGTGTCACTGACCAAAAATCATACTCTAATGAACAACGTTATTATGTGGTGCACCTTTTTTCCTACATTTCGATCTTTTTCTTTGTCTTGTCGCTCTTGAGCAAACTGAGAAGTCGGATTATTGGCCCAGGGTGTTATTTTCAATCGTGTTAAGATGAAATCGTTATAACTTATAGATAGTTATAGGGCTTTAAAAGACTTGAAAACACACTGACCAAGCTAAACCAAACGTACTAAACGTACCTTAACATGAAAATCCTTCTCATCTTTGGATTTATATGTTTGCGTCCAAACAGTCACACCATTTTTATCACCTTGCTGGGGCACAAACAAACGAGTCAAAACAGCTGGTGATCGCCGGCGCTCAGGTGCTCGTCCAGCGCGAGCGTTTGGTGAGCGATGTTCGTTAGGTTTTTTGCTGAACCGTTTCGGCGTTGGTGTAAACGCAACTTCTCTTTTCCTTTTTTTTCTGGAGTCTTCGCCGGCAGTGATGACTTGTGAATGTCACTGATCTGATTCGAGAGATTACGTTCCTCTTCCCGCATTCGTGCACCCATCGTTGCGATCGTTTCTCGAACCTTAGCAAGTCTTCTCACCTTGTTCAGGCACAGCATGCATATACGGGATGAAAACCCATCACCTAGCGAGTAATCTCTTGTAAACCTCTTGCAGACAACCCACAGCTCTGGGACAGACCTTGCAGACATCTTGCAGCTCTGAGACAGACCTCTCACAGACAACCTGCAGCTTGGGGGAAGGGGGTAGACATCAAAGGTCAAGGAAGCTAACAGGCCGAGCTCATGACAATGAGGTCACAAGTAGTTAGCTAGATGGGATTAAACATGGCTCTACGGCAAATCAGTGTACACCCACTGCAGCCAACAACAATTTGTTGGCTTTGTGTGGTGGCATATGTATAATGCCCTACAAAGAGGCTCCAAAAATGGTGCATGGGGAAATGCAATTTTATTGGGCCATTTTCTTTACTGATAAAGCTGATGCAATGGATTTCATATTTGTACTTTTAGGATTCAGCATACAAAAAATAATCCAGTGCATTCAGCCTTTGATAAAATGTACCTTAACTTTTTTATCCAGTGATTTGATCAAAGTCCATATTCTCTCTGGTACAGTTGGACCTCTACAGAGGAGAAAGAAGCAATACAAGTGTGGTAAAATCAGCAGACAACACCTTCATACACAAATAAAACAAGTTGAGAGCTATATAAATTTTAAACAAAGTTTGTATTAATAAAATAACATATATTTTTAAAAAAGTGTTTACATAAATGTATCTTTCTGAGATAACTGAGCCGAGTTGACTTATGAAAAATATTGCATTAAAGGCCAATTACTTCTAGTAAAATACTGATATGTACTTTAAAAGTAGCTGTAACAACTGGTTTCTGCCCTATTTCTGTTCTTTGTATTAACTACATTTTCTTGTTCTATTGCCAAAAGCAAGTTGAAATGTCTACTATTATCATGTTAACAGTCTATTACCTTTATAGTCAAAATTGTACTAGTTGACCGATGCATTGTATGAAGTCTGGATCTATATGTAAATATACAGATCATGCTGATAGGCTGACAAGTGGATATTTCAACAAAATTCAGGGAGCTGAGCAAGAAAGTGCAGTTGACAAACTGAACAACAATAGTAGCAAAGTCATGAAAGGACAATATTACTGTCATTTCAAATATTGCAATACAGAAATATGTTTTACTATTAACTTTTACAGTACAAAATTATTAAATGCAAGTACTACATTATGATTAAAGAATAAAATAATTTTAAAAATATATTTTTCAACTGAGAAGTCCTTCTTTAATGTACCTAAAAGCAATGAATATTTAATGAGGCTGTACTGTGGACAATATGAATGGCAAAATTGAAAGAACAAGTTGGCATAATAAATAGGAAAATGGTACAGTTGGGTAAAATGTTGAAAATGTCAAAAATAATGCAATGTATCTCTTGATTTTGTTGACATGAATGAATGACAGTAGTTGAAATTCCTCTGGTGAAAAATTTAAATATTGCAAAAAATGTAATGTGGTTTGTAACTTAGACTTTATGACAGAAAGATGTGGTAATCCATTAGAGATTACTCAATATTACCATTTCTTCTTTCTTAACATGACCATGTCCTCAAAAATATTAAAATTGAAGTACCAAATTTTGACAGGGGTGTAATTATGGTGTGATCAGAACATCCAATGGCTTTGCAATAGACACAATCTGTGGACCTTTTTTATCGAACATACCTGGTTATCTTATAATGAAAATTTATCCGATTACTCTTTGTACTAAGCAACTTTGTAACTTTGAAGTCTATATAACACGTTACACTAATTATCCTAACAGTAACCATCTTTACTATTATTATCTTAAAGGGGAAGGTTACCCAGAGATTGTATGTTCAGCAATAAAAAATCTATGAAAAAATGGTGCGACACCTGTCTTTGTTATCAACCTTCACTTACCAATGGCGCGATGGCACCCATTTGAAAACTATAGGTATAGGTAGAAGTGACGTAAGAGCCTAGGACTGCACTGGCACTTATAGGAGTTCCCCGTAGTCTTCAGCCGAGGAAGCCCCACAAGTGTCAGTGCAGTCGTAGGCTCTTACGTCACTTCCACCTATAACTAAAGGTTTTCAAATGGATGCCATCGTGCTATCAGTAAGTGAAAATTAATAACAAAAACAGATTTCACACCAGTTTGTTATAGATTTCTTATTGCTGAATACATAATCACTGGGTAACCTTCCCCTTTAAACGATATCAAAGTAGGTGCATGCAAATCAGTTGCATCGTAACTATAAATCTAAAAAGGTGAGAACTGAATTTCTATGCCTTTCACTAATGAATCCTATCATGTATGAAAATCACTGAAAAGTAGAAAAATCAGTATAAATTTCATCTATAGAAAATTAGCATATTTTCAGCAACAAGCTACAACGGGATTAAACACATTTGAACATAAACTATATTTAATATCAAAACATCAAAACATGTTTCCCTAAAGGACAATAAAGTCTACTGCAATAGTTCTGAGCAAAAATCTAAAGTTTAGTTAATAATTATCAGTATACTTAATCATCGTCTCTGAATTAAAATTTCTATTGAAAAATTACATGAGGTGCTATACTGCAGGAAAATTTTGACAAAAATTATTATAGTGAACAAAGGAAGCATCTATCTCAATATTCATGCAGATGTACATGCAAAAAGATTTCTTTTTTTTTGAATTGCTGAATGATATGAAATTGGCCATAGCAATTATTGTTCTGAAGCTTTTTTTTTGAATGACTTGGTTCTGAACAATCTGATAATGGAATACACAAAAAATTGTAAAATCTGTCCTTTGAAAGACCACGGTAAGATCAACAGATCACAATATTTAAAATGTGTATCAAATAGAAACTGATCAGTTAAAAAAATATTATGTTAAATTCACATATATATAAAGAAATTTAACCATGAAAAACTTATTCAAAAACTTTGAAATTTTTGTTACATGTACTTTGTTGACAAATAAAATTCACTTTATATATTTCAAAATGCCTTTCCTTAAAGTGAAGTGTACATGGAAAACATGAGAACTTTGATTTATGTTTTATCATTAGATGTTGAGTTTCAGCCAAAATAAACATCATGGTAAACAATATTCAATTGCTACATGTAAAACTCAGGATTAAGGCTGAGTCTGTGGTATGTGTCCTTCATGATAAGAGCGATAATGAACAATAAAACATGCAAAAGAAATGAATCACAGTACAAACCAAGCCACCACCGGCACTACTTGGAGAGAGTAGTTGCAATCAAGTCCGAAAACATTTCTTCCATCATTAAGACATCGAATGGTCGGCAACTGAGACGAGAATAAAACTGTATCATGTCCGATTTATACTATGTTATTCCTATGCACTGCATGCAGTAGAGTTGCTATCATAAGTACTAATCCATAACGATCGAAATGAACATAGATCACTTCTTGTCGCCATATGTTCTCAACTTCTCAAAGAACAGTGGTTGGTTTGAAATAGTCCCCTACGATGTGGAAAGTGTCGAAGTAGCAAACTCTCAGTTGTAAAAGGCTGGAGAACTCAAATGTCCATGGCCAATTACACTGTAAATAACGGACATCCACTGATCGAAGTTTAACTTACATAAACTCTAAGTGTCTAACGCAGGCAACGCCTTCAAACATTACAGTTGTTTTCCTAAACCTCTTCTGTGTTCCCTTCATCGTCCACTGAGAGAGGTAATCGACGATTTCTCCCAAAAACCGTGGCTTAATGGAGTGAATGATACCTGCAGACTCACACATTCAACTGTTCAACACTGGAGTTCAAAATGGCAGCCTTGACAAAATTGGCCAATCAAAAGTCTTGTTTTACAACATGTGATGTTGTAAGGTCAAAGTTCGAATACATGATGATCTGTTTGACCTGTGACCTCCTGGCTGCTGCCATAGCCTTTCAAACATTAGTTTTGCGAGAATGGGAAGTATATTACTTTTACGCCAACTTTTGGCCTTCCGACATGTATGATTATGCAAGTAACGATCGTGAGTAGTCAGATTTTAAGCCAATTACCCTTCTAAATGTGTTTGCATGTAGATTCAACGTAGGACTCACTTTCTGATCGCCACATGACTGAGGGCAATGGCCTTAGTTAGTGCACAGTGCTACACGGCAACACAGAAAAACCTTGAACAGGGCCCATGGGCTACATTGCAGCTATTCGGTGGTATGACTTGTAAACCAAACAAAAAAAATTGAAGTTTCTTTTCCAGAAATTCGTCATGGCTTTTTTGAAACTTATCATTTCAAAACAATGTCCAGAGAAATAACCTTCATGCATTGATGTTTTTCAGTACATTTATTTCATTGTTTGATAAATTTGCGCATTCCACAAACCATTCGACCTATCTAATTTTTTTTTCAAAAAATAGTATTTCTCAATCATTAATCCTTTGACTTTTCTTTTCTTAAGGATTATGTGGTATTTGCAGTACATACCACATATAACTTACCATGTAGATTTTTGTTTATGTATTGAGTGATTATGATATTTGGTATCCTGTTGTTTCATCATTGGACGACTGTGTTAAATTCTGCCTGAAAATATTCTTTATAACTTGTTGAAGAGAATTTTGCAATATTACAATTTAACCAAAATAAAATTTAAAACTAAAAACAATCATGTATCATTTTGTACGAACATACTGGGATTTCTAAGCTTTCTTTCATTGTAATAGGACAGTAGAAAATCTTGTTAGTACCAAACAAGATATATATTTCACATATATCTACATGTTCAGGGTGCAAATTTCACCATTATCATTGCGATAATCCCATTAGTGTTTACCAAACTAGAACAAACTTGGTGCAGATTAAAATGATCAAGTAGAGTGTTTATCAAATTCGTCACAAAGAAAATGCTTATATTGTAAGTTTTGATTTAACTGTGGTCATCAACAATGTTTGTTGGCCAACAGTGATATACCTTACAATTTGACATGGCATCCTTCTTTGAGCTGCAAGCAGTCTTCAGAATGATCCATTTATACAAATGTAAACGAAGTACATTAGGGAGAGCTGAATTTGGTCTGCACAGAGCTGACAGTTGTCTGCATTGACTTAGTAGACAGCTAAAATTATCAGTTTTGTCTGCTGCCAACAAACTACACTCAAGACAACCAAAACAGATCTACAGTTGAGCTGCACAGAGCTGTGGCAGACTGAAATCAGAGCTGGGGCAGCTGAATACAGATCTGAAGGTTGGTAAGGGTACGGTAGTTCTTTTTAACCGCCCCGCCACACACACGACACACGATCAAACACTTGTTGTTACTTGACGCCATTTTGTTATTTCCCACGCGATACTACATGACTTTATAAAACGATTCGTGATTGGCTAATTCTGATGACATCTTCTCATGAATAATTAATTAGCCCCCAATCTCACTTCCGCGGTTTCCTACCGTAATCTGCCAGAGCTTGATTTTTGCGTAGGTCAGCGGAGCGAGAATGCAACATCCAGACAGACTGAATCCTGCGAAAGCGGAATATCTCCAGGAGGAAGCCAAGTATTTGCTGAACAATGACTTTATCGAACTCAATAAAAATAACTGGACTTTGCCATGTATACTTTATGCCAAATTCAGTGCCATTTCAAGTTTTCCGATATCAAATTGCAAGAGTATAGTCATGGGACAGATCATCCTGTTTGCTACTTTTAACAAATTTAGCAAATTTAACAAATCCCAGAGAAACTACTCTACAATTGAAAAGGAGTGTTTATCTTTGATATTAGCTTTACAGCATTTTGAAGTTTATGTTACTTCTTCAACTCAGGCAATAGTGGTTTATATTGATCACAACCCTCTTGTTTTTCTGCAGAAATTTAAAGGCAAAAATCAGAGATTGCTAAGATGGAGTTTAATGTTACAGGAGTTTAATCTTGATATTAGACATATCAAAGGCAGAGACAATTTAATTGCAGACTGTCTCTCTCGTATTTAGAGTTTATTGTTGTTCACACTTTTAATATCACATTTGTAAAAGAAAATTTTTTCTTTGAAAAATTTTCCTTTTGAAGAGGGGGTGTGTTATGTAGGTCATTTCCCCCACACTCATCATGACCTGAGTTCAATTAGTCTAGAACATTCTCAAGGTCACTGCCCTTAATGACCTCACAACCTTGAATTCAATTAGTCATGTTTGGAATGTTCTGGAAATTTAGTTAGCTGTGTAAGAGAGATAATTTTAGAACAGTAATTAGCATGTCAATAAAAGTTCTAGATTGTTCTTATATGCCTTTATGTAAGCACATGGGTATAAAAGGGACGTGCACAGCTTCCAGTCAGACTTTTGGGATCGTGTCTCTTGTGTGTTACTAAACTCCAGCAGTAGTCATTCTCAAGACTTTTCAAGACCTTCACTGCCAACGCTGGATTTATACTGTGGACTTTGTGCAACTTCAAGCCTGCAAGCCAAAGGACTGTTCATTCATCCGACTGACTGTTACAACTCTGAGACTGGAGCTTTGCCGTCCCAGCTGAGATAAGTAGTCTGTACACTTTTAAAGCTTGTATTTTATCCCTGACTTAGCAATTAGTTTTATTTTTGTAATAAATTTTGTTTAAACGTAAACTGCTGAGTTCACCCTTTTGTTCGTATCCTCTGCACGTAACACATGTCTCCCAAAATCTTATTTTTCTCAACAATATAGCGTTTGGTACCAATCGGCTGTGGTTCTGTGTCGGATGCTGTTGATCGAACAAAAGTATCTGGTCTTAGTATTTCAGATTGTATTCCAGAATATTTTATGTGATTTTGATGACAGTATAATGACTTAATTCAGGGGAAATATTTTGAGAAATTGTATGTTCAATGTATTGCATTGTATAAAAATTTTATATTAGTAATCTTTATACATACATCTATGAAAAATATTACTTAATATCAGTTAAATTTTTGTCACATTTGATGTTAATTTAGAAAAAAATGTTTTTAAAATGTTGAACAAATCGAAATTATACAATACAAAAGAGTAGCTACATTGATACAAGGTACTGAAACACATTTTCACATATTTGGCACAAGATCACTAATTCACTTCCGGATTCGTTACCCACGAAGATAGTTGGGAAGAAAAATAGTGCAGACCTTGAAGTTTTGATATCTGCATGGATGCTTGTTTAGTTTGAACTTTAACGTCAAGAATTTTTGTAAAGATATTTTTCTGCCTGAATCAAAACGCAGACGGTTGTGAATAATGGCTGAAGCATTTGGTGGTAATATGAAGAGTTCTAGGGCTAATAGAAATCATAACAATAAGCCTGAAATTTGTCAAAAACACCACTGAGGGCGCTATTTTCATCGCTATCTCAAAATTTCCGTGGACTTGCCCAGACGAAAAATTAATCAGTAGTCAAGCTGACATTGACCTAACACCTGTTAAGAGGATTCGTGCCGCTGAATGTTTTAAAATAGGAAAATCGAGCTCAACGCTACTGTGGTGGCCTATGGGAAATTAATTAGTGGTCTTGTGCATTTACCTAAAAGACAAACATGTTAAAACATACAATAATTTTATAATCATACAACAGTTTCCACAACCTACTTTTCTGGTCTGTTTATGCTTGAATTAATTGTCAAAGAAACTATTTGCGGGTTTTTATTCAGTGTATTATTGTTTAAATCATAAAATCACCTTGAATGTATAGTAAGACTTTACAGAACTAAACTTTATCACACCCTGTATGTGTGAAAGAGGAACAAATCTTTGTCAATAAGTAGTACTGTGCATGCTTTAATGCCTTACGGCCACTTTCTAACAGGTTTTGACAAATATCACGAAATGTTAACGTTCATTTCAAAACAGATCAAGTGTTGTCATTTCTTCCTTTCATCAGCTGTCAGATGATAGATTTTACTTTGACATTCCTGACATTTAAATTAAACGTTTACTGATGCTTTCTGAGACTAAGTGAAAGGAGAAACAAAACTTTAACTAATTACTAGGCTGATTTCTTTGGACTACAGTGATATGATGTGTAGAGTATGTGCACTGTGTTTATTTAGCCAGTGATGTGTTTATCTTACATGGAAACCTAATGTTGAAAAAAACATTAGTCATCTGTATGGCTTTAGCCTGTTGTATATTAATTTTGTCATTGCAACATTTAATGAACCTGCTGTGGGACAAATTACATTTTGCGATCCATGCCAAAATGTCAGTAGACTATACATCTTTTCAGCGAGGTTGAGTGAAACCGTCAAAACACTGAAAGTTATGTTAATGCAGAGAATTCCTATCCAGTTCATGTAATATATTTGTTCAGAATGTGACTTGTCACTTGTATTATATAAAACTGTGAAGCTTTTTTTCAGTGATTTGGTAGCCAATTTTTATTTTTATTTTTTGAGTCTTTTATTTTCTGGAATTACCACGGGGCATCACAATACACTCGATCCATGCTGTACAAGTATTTGTGCAAGAAGAGGGCATTTGTTGAGATGTAAAAAGATCATTTTGTAAGGATATTAATTTCATCATATGGCATAACCTTTTTCTACTTTAGCTCAAGTGCATCTCTAAGTTATTAGTCCCCACGGACACTGTCCGGGGAAACTTGTAGGTTTGGTCATGTCCGTGCGTGCGTTCACGTAGATATCTCAGAGATGCGTTGGTCAATTCTTTCAAACTTTGCAAAGAATAGTACCGTACCTCATACGATACACGTTGATTTCTTTCACAATGCAATAAAATTTGGCCGTGTTAGAGGACTTTTTAGTTCACACCTCCATAGACTCCCATGTATAAGGCCAAGAAAAATAAAATTTAAGTTTCTCATCGTATTCAAATTGCAAAAGGATGCAGTGACACAGTTTTTAGTCCCCACAAATAAGGTCCAGGGGCTTATACATTGGGACATGTCCGTCCGTGAGTCCATTCGTTCACGCAGATATCTCAGACACTTTGACAAAATGTCATGTGACCTTGGTGACCTTTGACACAGCAGAAACAACATCCCCTGGAGCATTTTTTTAAATAAATTAATAGCGAGTTATCGGCGCTCGCTACTTGTACTGTGGTCATAAATTAAAAAAATACTTTTATGCATCATTGCACACGGCACGTTGAAACACCCTATTCCATGGAGGTAATTTTGTTTTATACGGCTGTCACTGCCATTACTGTTGCTATTTATCAATAATACTCTCTTCAGATATCATTTGTTCATTTCAACAGTTCACCCATAATTGTACTACAAGCTCATTCTCGGCTATCAAACCCTATCTGTATCTTAATTAATGAGCAGGACTCTGTCCTCTTCAAGAATTTACTTTTTGGTTTTATGTGTTACGGGCTCTGAAAACGTGAAAGTTACATCATTTTCATTGGTCGAAATGTGATTTACCTGTGAATCTCACAAAAAAGATTTTGATGTTCGCATGTCATTTAATGTTATCTTGCTTTGTGGTTTGATGCCCGTACTCCTATTTTCATGTGTTTCATTTCGATTAGTTTCTTGGCTGCTAAAAATTACCTACGCAATTTTCACAAACGGTGTGAAACGTTAGGTTGTGAATGGCGGTGATATTGAACAGTTTGTTGACAACATCGAAATTTTGTGCAACGATTGTACAAGTTTGCTTTTTTTTTCTCAGTACCCAAACACAATTAGGTATGTCACTTTAGTGAGTCATCAAAGTCTGCAGGTCGTCGGCCATATTTTCAGTTTTGCAGATTATTACAGGTTAAGCACATAAGATTACAGAAGCGAACGTAAAGTTTTAGTAATCAAGCAATATCATGCCTGGAAAGCATGACTAAAAAGACAAAAAGATGCGTGACTTTATCTTATTTCAGAACTTTATGCCACAAATACGATCAACAACAAAAAAATGGCGGCAGTCTGCTTCGCCTTAATGCTACCCATAATGTATATGATAGTCACGGGGTATGTTATCAAACTTACGTCACGGCAATTCGTTTGTCCATTTTTTAACAATGTCTGGTCACGTGGATGATTACGTTACTTCACTGATTGGTAATGTGAGGGATTTTGGTGAGACCATTCCGACGAGGCGTTGTTGATATCTAGACGTGTTTTAGTGAATCAAGATGCAAACAACGGTGTTGCTATGACACAAACAACTTTCCTATAGCCGTATAACTTTCTATAGGGGGGAGGTTAATGAGCAATGACGTAATTTTTTTGAAGAGCGCCGCCATCGGCTCATGCGGACAGGTTTTGCTTGTCTTGGAATCACGCTCGATTCTGAATCAACAACTGGCTGAAAATATTCTGCACATGCGCTAATCGCAAGACAGAAAGACAACCTTGTAAACAGTGAAAACCCGGTGAATTCTGTCATTTCTTTCGTAAGATACATAATTTTGAAATTCGCTAGTAGTTAGAAAAACTTCCTTTTCATGATAAATAAGAATATTACAACATGGAGTGAAGGAAAAATTCACCATCCATATAGCTACAATAACATGAAGTGACCCTGACCTATATATGAACTCACGTATGCGCGACATCTGGCGATGAGTCATATACAGCAGATAGTGCATTGTCCTGAACTCAGTGGGAAATTTCCCGCTGAGTCAGGTCCTGAATGAGACTTGCGCAATACACTAGCTATTTCTTCGGAACGACTCACTGGTAATCCACTATCAGAACGTGACTGTCGGAACAGCATTCTATTATCGGATTATTTGTTAGATAGATTCTGACTGAGATGTACCGGAGCGAGTCCGCTCTTACAAAGGCAACAGGGCCCGTTCCGGAGGTGATTCTCATCTTGTGAATGTAAGTATGAATTTTATCAATATCTGCTGGCTGTTCCCTTTTCACTATGTTTCTCATTTTTTCCTACCCTACGGAACGGGGAACAACACTTATGTTACCTATCGGAACGAGATTTTCAACCCCTACCGGAACCGGAACCGTAGGGGGTTTCAATAGGGATGTTGCGCAATACCTTTCCAGTAGGGACTTTCCAGTAGGACTTTCACAATAACTTCGAATGTTGCTTAGCAACTTGTGATGTCATGTTAAAGGTCTGCAATTCTACAGTTTTCATGAAAAATTTCTACAGAATCGTCCCAGTAGGATTTTTTCTGAACTCGAGAGTTCCTATTGGTACGAACTTGTTCACCCGATAGATAGAATTTTAGAAATTTCTTCTGAACTTAAAATATGTCGGAAGACCATTACTTTAAACAATATGAGACGTTTTAGATAAATGGTACTGATATCTAAAGTGTAATTTGTATTTTTTTTAAACAAATGAAATGTTGTTACTTTCTTCCGGAGGACTACTACAAAATAAGCAATCACCGTAATGTAACTGTAAAAATGGCCGTGAAATAAATCAGCTATTTCCAAAGAAAAACCGACAACAACATGAAATTCAACAACAACCTATCATCGCTCAAACTATGAAACTCCGAAAAATAGTACTAGGTAAAAAATTAATTCGGACACCACAAAACCAAACAGAACAAAACCACCTCAGGATTTCAACAAAATAAAGTCGTAAAATGTGACTACGCTACATCGTAAGACACAAACAATTGCAACAACACCAATTCAAAGAAAAGTCAAATTGGGCTCCACAAAAAACAAAAAACAAAAACTTGAAAGCTATCTAAAGCTGCTAAACTCGCACTTCTAGAGATACCTTTCAAACAAGGAAACAAAACATGTCGCGTGCTAAAAGAATCGCGATAAACCAGCTTGCAAACAATAGACAAATTTCGGGAAAAAAAACCTTCGACAAGGGTCGGGTTTTCGTCATTGTCAACACAAACGATTACGTACTCGAATGCGAAAGGCAATTACGCAACACTCAGTATTATACACAACAAGCCAGAACAAACAGTAAACAAAGTAAACGAACTATTAATCAAAATGTACGAGAACAAGCACATCAACCAGGATACTTGTAAGTATCTTGATCCAATAAACATAAAATCCGTACCCCGCAGTGGTACTTATTGCCTAAAAATTCACAAACCTCCGTAAAAATCTAAAAGACACACCAGTCAAAACAAAATTTACCGAAGTAAAGAAATATAGAACAAACAAACCGAACCACCAAACGGACTCACAACGTGACCAAAAATAATATACTTGCTCGCTAATCGAAAAGCAAGACCACTAAAATGCATTAAAATAAATTTTCACAAACACAATCTAAGGAAATCACTGTGCCAAATGTTCCGTATCTATCAAAATCCACCAGAATATAGTTTGGTGGATTCTACCAGTATACAGCGGAATCCATAAGGGAATCCATTGCTATCCAGTTTAGAGAATATAGTGGTAGAATACACAATGGATTCTCTTAGTATCCAGTTAAACACTCTTAGAAGTTGATTTTAGGAATACATCTCGTAATCCTCTATGGATATTGCTGGATTCCCCGGAAAAGGATCAACAAAACGCAGCTAAACTTCTGTAAGGCAAAACACAGTCCCTCTATCCACATAGAGGGACTGTGGGCAAAACTAGATTCTAACGCCTCCCCTTGATGATAAACAAATAAATGAACAATATCTGATTGGTGAGAATGTGACGTAACATGACCAGAAAATATTCTCAGTAGTCAAAGATTAATTCTTAGAAGCAGTTGTTTATATCTCCAACAGTCCCATCCCACGGGTGAGCTTGTCAGTATCTACTCAAAAGTTTTAAAACCTGAGTTGTCTGCCTCGGAATCCAAAGTTACGCAATTTTGTGATTTGTTAATTCATGGCCACTCCATTTTGTGGGGTGACGGAGGTTATTCGGGTAAATTCCATGGGGTCCACTAGCGCAATGCAGTGTTATTGTTGTCCGTACTTTAGTGACAGTTGAAAGATTCAGGTTCGTCGGCAAGCCAACGGAGCTGTTCATCGAAAAGGGGCAGGGCCGGGGAATACTTTTATTTTTTGAAGACAGTGGATTTTTTAAGGGCAGTGAAACAATATTTTAACTGCATGGTGTGTGGCAGATTTTTTTGTGGGCTGGGTAAAATCACATGATTGGCGTTGGGAACGGGTTATTAACGACTGGCGAGATTGGGCTTCAAATATGTTGGACACCTAATTGATGCGCAAGGCAACGTCCTTCAAGTAATTCACAGGGGAGCGCAACACCAGGAATATCTTAAGTGGTATTCTATAGTCTCAGCACTGCCGAAAATTGGAAATGTAATCATGATATGTCGAATTTTACCGTTGATCATGATGAACCCTCGTTTGGTATTTTATTGAAGGATCACCGTAAAGATATTCACTAACACCTCAATGAGTGTACCACAAAACACACAGTCCCAAGTATTGTGAAACATTATTGTATCTATCCACGGTCTGAAATATATTTCATAAATGCACTGGGCAGTCTTATTCTGAAATGGGGATCTATTTACCAGTTACCGTTTAAATTAACCCTGGAGACAAAATTACGTGAATTCTAGTACAAATCAACGCACAATATGTATCATCCAATGTGTTGCTGTATAAAATGACTCCACCCAGAGTTCAATCAAGTGCCTCTACATTTTGTAAAAATAGAGGAGTCTCTCCTATATTTGCTTTGTAACTGTAACCATGTTAAAGTTTTTAGAATGCCTTCATTAAAAAACTGGGAAAGCCATTAGGTCTCAGGACCCAATTAAACCCTGGGCTCATCTTATCTGGTAGTTTTGATCTTTCGAAGCTACTTAACTTTTTAATTTTGGTTACCAAGAGGTATATCTACATAGCTAGATGTAACTCCAAGGAATTGTACTTCAAAAACTTACAGACTTTGCGCAAAACATCCAAAAAATTGAATTGTATATTGCAAACAGACAAAATAAATTGACATACACATAAAGAAATGGGGAAAATACCTGCAAACAGTTGGCCAATAGAAAGATTTATTTGGGAATTATACTTCAGGACCTTTACAGACTCTGCGCAATACATACAAAAAATGAATTGTATATTGCAAACAGAAAACATAAAATTGTCATACACATAAAGAAATGGGGAAAATACTTGCAAAGTATAGGATGAATTTTGAAGGTGAAGGGGCAAATTGTTAACATCAATATTAAAGAGCAATGGCCCCAGTATGGAACCTTGCGGCACACTGACACTGACATCAATTACGTCTGGGTTTTACGTTTACACTGCACAAATTGTTTACGTGTGAGTAAGTATGATTTAAAAAATGACAGGGTGTGATCAGAACACCCATAGATTTTTCAGTTTTGACAACAAGATTGTGTGATCAACGAGATTAAACGCTTTGCTCAGGTCTAAAGCTGCTAAGCCAACGATGTTTTCAAGATCGATTTCTTTAGTCCATGAGTTGACCAGACCAACAAGTGTACTTAACATGAGTGTTTAGTACGAAATCCAGATTGGTTAGAAAGGAAGAAATTGTGTGTTTCCATGAATTTTACAAGATGATTGTTAATATGGCGTTCAAGAAGTTTGAAAAGTACAGGAAGTACACTTATTGACCTGTAGTTACCAGGTTAATCGAACTGTGTAATATCATGAGACCGACTGGGCATGTGGCTGGTCAGTCATCGCAATCGTAGAAATACATATTACATTTGGACCATACAAAGTGTCTCGTGTCTATTGACAATTAAGACCATTATTTGACTTTGACCAGTTTGGTTACCCAATCGCCAGCTGTTAGAAGTTATAAGACAAGGGAATTAGTCATATTGTAATCCATTTTCTATGTATGATTGACTTCTCGACCTGCTGATGGACGAGTACGCGTACATGTCTCCAGAGAAACATGCCCTAACAAATATTATAGCTGAACTTGGGTGCTGGTTTTCTTATCTCGCACCTGTTGTATAGAACACGGTTTTCATCGAAATGCAGGCCCTGTATAGTTCAAGTATAGTACCCAAAGCTTTGCCTGCTACACAGTTAGCCCAGTGGCATACGGCACTGCTATACTACGTAGAGCTTCCCTACTATATTCTTGCATCATGTCGGAACTTACTGATGGGCACAGGTGCTCCTCATGCGCTGTTTTTGGTAGTCAGTCAAGGGCTGTTGGTTTTTCAATTAATTTTCTATCATTTTACTTTTTACTGCATTTGAACTCTACTATTCATGCTATGTGCCGCGATCGAGATCGCGAGCACTTTGAACCCGAAGTAATAGTATTACGCCTGATAACATCATTGATCATGTGAAGACTTCGTTATGTTTGGTCAGATTGGCAAAATGTCACAAGTCAAATCTCAGCAGCAAATCTGATAAGGGCAGTTACCGGGGTCGGTTACGACCCCGACTGAATTGTCGCTGATTTTTTTACCTGCATTTTGACAAATTTCACGTATATTTGCTGTAGGACATCGTCATGATGGCTTCATACACGCTAGCTGTCATTGATAAAATATAGGCATATTTATGACGCGTTAATATCATAGTCGTCATGATCAATGTATGGAGAACGGCTTGTCGTGTTGAACAATGCAATGGTCACCCCATGGATCAAGGCGACCGTTTAAACTTTATTACATTTTCTATTTGCTTTGACTGTGATTGCACGACTTATTTTCGTGCATTTGTTTGGTGCAATTTTCGCGTAACACTGTTCAATTGAATGAATAATAAATGGGTAACTCGTGAGGTTAAGCGTTGAGTATAGAGTGTTCACAAAAATTTGAAAAAAGGAGTTACCTACATGCCGATAATATTTATAATGTTTACAATAATATACACCTCTCTTGCATTTGCAAAGGTGAAATTTTTGCTGATGTATACAAATCGTCGGGAGCCTAAAATAAATATACTAAGAAAAAGTCAAATCAACTCTTCTTTAAGACTAAGACATTTATATAACCTACCCTTACACAAATATGCAAATACTTAATATGTGTGTTAAGTGATTTGAAATGGAACTCTCAGTGATCCTCTCCAACCAATAGCTTGGCCTTATACAAAGTCCTACGATTTTTTCTTGCTGTGTTCCAATTTGGCTTCAGAAAGTTCATGTAGATATGCAGTGGAGTGTAATAAAACAAGGAAGTGTTACATACGAAACTATTTACAATTTTAACGGAATTGTAGTAATGAACATTTACCTCACCATTATGTATGCAAATCCATACATAATGGGCTGATAAAGTATATACACTAAGAAAAAATATCAGTTCAAGTTTTATGGCAATGTTTCTCTTTTATTGTGTGCATGAATAGAGTTTCATTTCACAATACAGAGGAAAATCAACATGTTTTTCCTGCATCATTAATAATCAATAAATTAAATTTTCTTTATGCAATTGATTCTGCTGTTTATGGATATCCTAGGTTGAAGCAAATTGCAAGATGAACAGATTAATACTGGAGTCGTACAATAAATCAGATTTTTGTCATTCACGAATTAGGGGTAGAGTTTCTTTTTTTTGTGTATACTTGCAAATTTCCCAGTCTTCAATGTTCGATGGCTGTCAGCCACAGCGAGGATTCTAACGTATAAGCATATATGTAGCTCTTTACATTACATATTTTTGGTAAAGCTTGATAAACTTTATTGCTAACTAAACTTTTTTATTTTTTCCAGCTGATGCATGAGACAACCGCCAGATGAATAGTCCAGCAATAACTAAAGCTACAATAGAAACAGACAAGGTTAAATCATCAAAAGAGCTCGCTGTTGTGACAATATGAAATAATGAACTCGATGGACACTTGAACATTTTTTCAACGTAGAAATGTAATGCTTTCTATGTTGATCGGCTTGAAAAATACGTTGATTTAATTATATTCCTACAAAATGTTTAGTCCTTGCATTGTTTTTCTGGCAAGCAGAATGGTGTAAAGTTGTAAGGTGATGGATTTTTCTTAGAAGCAGGGATAAGTTCCAGGTTTTTGGAGTAACTGTTAATCAGAATGCACAAGGTAGGTTGATTTTTGCTAGGCTGAGAGACAGCTAGCCTGCCCCGCAGAGCAGCAGCTAACCTACCCGGCTGAGCGGCAGCTAACCTGTCCAGTGGAGTAGCAGCTAACATGTCCAGTAGAGCGACATTAATCTTTCCCGGAGGGATCCAGCAAACCTAATTTGCTTAACAATGTTGGTCTCTCCAGGAAAGATGATCCTGGAGAGCTTTTGGACCTTTGTGGGACCTTTTCTTGAGAGCTATGGAGAACTTCTTAAATGTTCATGACGGTGGCCGCCGAAAACAAGTTAGATCTATTACCGGACGTAGTTTCGTTCAAAGCAACGAAGAAACTCCGGATTGGAGTTGACATCAGATATATTGATGATGATTTTCATTTAGACTACTTTGGTGATGATAACACTGAGCACATTATGGCAGGAGTGGGCCTGGAACAGGGAAAATGAGGGTAAATATCGGGACGATTTACCTCAAGTGAATCATCCAGCTGGACGTTAAATACTTCTCACAAAGTCTGAAGGATTATGAAGTCAGACATGTGTTGTCTCCACATAGATAAGCGCCCGCATGGAGATACCTTCTGTGGATCCACAGAATTTTGCTCTTTCAGACATCAAAGACGTCAAGGGCGCAGACAGAGCAACAAAAACAGGAAAGGAACCATGGGATGGCCTTCAATCTTGTATATCAAGACGAGTCTGGCAGTATGATTGCCTTGAGGCCAGTGGTGCCTCTGAAGCAAGTAGGCTGAGCTCTTCCACCAGCGGTCTGTACATATCGAGTCCTTTCAAAGCTCTTTCAGCACTCCTCCGGACAAGGGATGATGTCATCACGATTATCCTGCAGATAACAAATACAAGCGATTCCGAACTAGTCCTGCCAGCCATCGCTCTTAGGCTGTATTTCGTAACCTCTGTGCTCGTAAACTACCATGACACATTGCTCCACCCTTCTGGTTCAATCCACTCTTATATAGGATTTGGTCTATTAAAAAGTCTGTGTAAACACTCGAGAACCTGGGATGTATTTTTTTGCTCTCCGTGAACGTGTTTGAAAACCCTGGTTTAGAATATTGTTTGTGGTTTCACGAAACTTGAAACTATATATTCCTTTATCAAATAGAATACTGCTGCCGTGCTATTTATGTATTTTAAGGTGACTTTTCGAACGATTGCTTTGTACTGTATTTTTAGCAAAATGACGTCATTGTTTAGTATATTCTGACCTTTTGGGAGAGGTCATAGAGGCCTGAAATGCAACAATATTGAGACCACATGATCGCTAAGGTTCAAAGTTTATCTGTGCCAAATATGGTAGGCCTACCTTATACTGAACGCAAATGACGCAGTGTTGAAGATCATGTGACTGGTAAAGGTCAACTTCTGTTTACAAGGTCTCAGCGTGGCTCACAGGTCTCGCGTCGAATTTCGATATTTTCGCAGTTGATGAGTTAGTTACCTAACGCTAGTTAAATTTGAATTTTTGCCAGCTTATATGATTTTAATGATTACATGTGATTTACCACAGTTGCTTGTTTTGCATACACACCGGCCGGCCTTGCTCATATACAACAATTATTCCGACTGGTGTATAACATGCTGTCTATTTCATCACCGTCCGGACGGTGATTTCATAATAAAATAATGACAATGAAAGTTTATTATAATGTCTAAATTTATCCAATTTTTAGCTCACGTGTGTAAACACGTGGGCTAATGTCATAGCGATGTCTGTCTGTCTGTCCATGTGTGTGTGTGTGTGGTGTGTGTGTGTGTGTGTGTGTTAGTGTGTGTGTGTCTGTCTGTCTGTTTACACGATAACTCAAAAACGCCTAAATGGATTCAAGTCAGATTTGGTATATAGGTACCATATGCTACTTGCAAGAACTCATTAGATTTTGGTTAGTGTGGCTTGCATATCAATGAAGTTATGCAATATCGTTTTTTCTGTACAATGGTTTCCCTATGGAGACGGTAATGACAGTGTAGACATATATCAAGAAATACTGCACAAAATTTCATGAAACTTTTCACAGATGACAATCTAAGAACATTATGATGATACTGTGAGTGTCATGTCAATTATCTTCTCATTTGCATATTTAATGAACTTTGTTGTTAGTGAGATAACTCTGAAATCCTGCACCAAACTTGATGATACTTGCATCAAATATTGATCTGATATATATCTAATTACACTATGAAGCATTAGGCAGTGTCAAGTTAATAAATAGCTCATTTGCATATTTTATGAAGGTTTGTAATTAGTCATATAACTCCGATATAACTTCAACAAATGTGATGAAATCTGCTGCAGATACTTATCCGACTAATATCTAACTGTAGTGTAAAGCATTTAGTTGTGTGAAATTAATAAAGGGTTCATTTACATATTTAATGAACTTTGTAATTAGATAGATAACTCAGAAATTACGGCACCCAAGTCAGTGAAATTGGGTACAGATATTATTTTGATAAATATCTAATTGTAGTGAGAAGCATTTGGCAGTATCAAGTTAACAAATAGGTCATTTGCATATTTTATGAAGTTTTGTAATTAGTGATATAACTCCAAAATAACTGCACCAAATGTGATGAAATCTGCTGCATATACTGATCCGACAGATATCTAACTGTATTGTAAAGCATTTAGTAGTGTAAAATTAATGAAGGGTTCAGTTGCATATTTAATGAACTTTGTTATTAGATATATAACTCTGAAATTACGGCACCCAGTCAGTGAAATTGGGTACATATATTGTTTTGATAAATATCTAATTGTACTGAGAAGCATTTGGCAGTGTCAAGTTAACAAATAGGTCATTTGCATATTTTATGAAGTTTTGTAATTAGTGATATAACTCCAAAATCAATTAAGGGTTCATTTGCATATTTAATAAACTTTGTAATTAGGTATATAACTCTGAAATTTCGGCACCAAAATTTTGTGAAACGTGCTAGAGATATTGATTTGATAAATATTTAATTGTGCTATGAATCATTGAACAGTGTCAAGTTAATTTAGGGTTTATTTGCATAGTTAACGAACGTTGTAATTAGTGACATTACTATAAAATTACAGCATTAAACTAAATAAAATGTGCTACAAATATTGTTCTGATGGATATCTAATTGTCCCATAAAGCATTGAGCAGTGTCAAGTTAATTAACAGCTCATTTGCATATTAAATAAAGTTTTGTAATTAGTGATTAAACTCTGAGAGTACTTACGAAGTTGAAAAAAACCTGCTACATATAGTGATAACATATATATCATTGTTCTGTGAAGCGTACTAATATTAATGAAGCTGTTGTAAAACACGTGAGCATATTCAGTTCATATCTGGTACTTCTTCTATCTATTATCAAAATTATATCAATTGTTTGGCTTTTAAATAAAATATTCTCAACACAGTTGTCCGGTCTTCCCTACAAGTATTCTTCCAATCCACCAATGACAATTTCATCTTCATTTTCTTCTGAGTCATCATCTGCTATTTCTTGTAGACTTTGTTCAGCTATATCATATTCAACTTATACCTCATCTTCTACCTCAATTTCAATGTTTGTTTCATGAATACTGCTTTCCTCAAAGATCATATTATCAGTGTCTTCATTCTGATTTGCATTTATCTGGCTTACTAAGACAGTTGTATGACAGTGTTTCACAGTTAATGCATGAACAGCCTTGTCCAAACAATTTGCTGACCTTTTTACATTTGCATATTTTGGTTTTACATCCACTTTTGCACCTGCAGCCCAACGTGAAGAAATACACACGCTTTTCCACCAATGACATGTTTTCTTTGGAATCCCATACAGGGAAAATCCTACCATGTTCAATTTTATACCCAGAATCATTGTATGAGGAGAGTGTTATGTTACTTTCATGGGCCTGTGACCATATTTCTGAAATGAAGCATGTACGCTTCCAATGAAATTGAAGGGCAGTACTATTTGGCAGTAAATCATCTTCATACTGTGCTCGCACTTGTATTGTATTTCTGATTTTATCAAGCCAAGTCTTGTGCACCTGAAGTAATTCATCTGACGGATGATCTGCTTTGATGTTTTGTACAAATCAAAAGGTGTGGAATACTCGGATGAAAATTGACTAGTGCTTTTGAAAATATAGTGTACCAATTAGTCTGTAGAAAGCTAGTAACCCTTTGTCCATGTTAGAACTGTCAACGTCAGCAAGGGTTCTGGGGGCAACTTACCCACCAGTTATGAACTCTGCATACTGGAATAGTACTTTAAGAAAATAAGCTTTGCCATAGCCAACAAAAGATGAAATGAAATCACAACCTGATGTTATGAACACAATCTGGATTATTTTGCCCGGTTGCTCGAGTCTACTTGCACTAAATCCGGATCGTGTAATAAACTATAAGACAGTTTATTCAAGTCAAGGAAGGAATTATCATTAGCATGTGCACGTAGCTGAATAAAATCCTGGCTTGATGATAATTCAGATAGCATGTAAAGCAATCCAATATGGTATGTATCAGTGTCAGGTGAGTATATCAGAATGTTTTTAGCACCTGAAACAACAGCATGATGCCATAAACTTTTATCAGTTTCCTCGTGGTTCTCATGGTAACATGCTATTTCTTTTGAATCAGTATTTGCTGTTACCCACAAAGCCTTTCCTCGCACCTCACCTTCTAAGCCACCAACTGTAACTACATTTTGTGTCGAGCCCAAAAATGGTTTAATCAAAGCTGGTATATTAAGTAATAGTCTGGTGCCGAAACCCTGATTTTTTGTCGAACCAAAAAATTTCGGCCCCACAATGGTTCTCGGTGGTTTCTGTATCTTCAAAGCCTACTGAATCAGGATCTGCATGATGCCACCCTGGCACCCTTGGGCATTTTAATATATTCAAGATGGCCGCCAAGATGGCCGCCAAAACATGTAAATGGTAATACCTCAGCTCTATGAAATGTTATCAAAGTGATTTTGGTGTCATTTGCCAGGTAAACAGGGCCAAGGAATTCATTTCTTTCATTGCCCAACATGTGCAACTCTTAATTTGCATAAATCCAAGATGGCTGCCAAAACGACCTCCAAAACAGGTAAAATGCCATATCTCAGCTCCATGAGAAGCTGTTTGAGTCATTGTGGTCTCCTTTGCCAGGTAAATGGGGTTAAGGAACTCATATCTTTCATTGCCTGATATGTACAACCCTTCATTTGCATAAAAAGCCAAGATGGCTGCCAAAATGACATCCAAAACAGGTAAAATATCATATCTCAGCTCAATGAGAAGCTGTTGGAGTCATTTTGGTCTCCTTTGCCAGGTATACTGGGTCAAGCAATTCATATCTTTCATTGGGCTGACATGTACAACCCTTAATTTGCATAACAATTTGCATAAAAATCCAAATACCTGTTTCAGTGTGTAAGGAGTCATATCTCAATACACTATGCTACTGTTTATTAACTGATGTGTATGACGCCATTTTAGCAATATGGAAGCGCCACCTATCGGAATTCCTCAGAGAGGCTTTACATTCGATGACGTAAAGTTTTCGTGTTTGGTTGAGGAAGTTACGGGGTATCGCTAGAGGGTTTGATCTACCATACGTTTATATTGAGCTGCTGCCCCATGGATACACTTTGCCTTCAACCTTCTAACTTTAACCGGAATTCAGCGTTACCGAACTCTAGGATTTCGAATTCGGTGTTTCCGACGTATACACGGACACATCGATAAATTCAGAAGTAAAAGAAGGGCACGTGGCCCCACCAGTTACCGAAGGAAGCTGTAAAAGCATGGCTCTTTTGGTAGCTCCATTATAAGTAACAACGTTACGGGAGGCCATGCTTGGAGCTGAACCACGTTCCCCCTGGCTAAACAGATTTTCAATATCGCCTGGTGACAAAACGAACTCACCTTAGCCAAAATGATGGTATATTTGGGTGAAACATTTTGATCAGCATTGCAAGCTAGCTGTTATCACTTGAAAAAAAAAAGATGTTGGATTTCAAACGCCCGAGAAGAACACTGTATGACGACCCTGCTCGCCTATTTAGCCATTGCAACGCTGGTTTTAAAATACGGTTAACTCATTTTATGACAAAGAATGGTTATCTAAAATTGCCAATTCAAAGTGCTAGTTTTTCAGTTACATATAGAAAAAGAATGAACGAATGACGTGATAATTTTAAGCACCGTTCCCCATTGGAGACAAAGCGGACGACCGGAAACGACTCATCTGTCCGACTCTAATGGAGTGTCTCCTCATCTAACAAACAATAGTTATACATACACACTTTCATGTTCTCCGGGGCACTAAATTAAACTTCAAACACACTTTCATGTTCTAGGGGCACTAAATGAAATTTCAATTTATCCTTTCAAAGTACAGTCATAAAACACACTGAAATTTTCCCGTTCTCACAACTCACATTGAACAGTATGGTTACTTCAAACGTAAGCTTAAGTTACGGTAATTAGAAACCGCCACGGAGGTAGGAAGAGATCGCGAATCCGAGTAGCCATTTTCTGCTGTCAACTTGGTGCAGTCTTGGAAAAAATAATTGAGAATTGTCAAAATCTGAAAGCCACGACCTCACGACCAGTTATTTCGAAAAACTTTTGGGAAAAATTCAACACTTTACAGCAACGTCCGGGCGACAGGTCGTGGAGAGTAACCGAAAAAATCACAAGCGTGAAAGTCGACCCCGACTTCACCACCGGTCGTGGACAAAAAAGTCAGAAAAATTCAACACTTTACATTCATGAACTGGCGACCGGTCATGAAAAAAAAACTAAAAAAAAAATAAACAACTGAAAGCCTGACCAGGTGACCCGTCGTGGAGAAAAATACTGACAAACGACTAAATCTGAAAATCATGACCTCACAACCGGTCTGTGGAGAAAAATTGTAAAAAAAATCAATGGCACGTTAATGCCACAACCTTGCGACAGATCGTGGAGACAAAATAAAAAAAAGTCATTAACTTGAAAGCCACTTCTTCACGATCGTGGAGAAAAATTACTGAAAAAAGTCTAAAACCTGAAAGCTACGACCTCGCGGCCGGTCTCGGAGAAAATGTCGGCAAAAATTCAACACTAAAAAATTACAGCCACGAACGTGACCTCGCGACCGGTCGTAGAGAACAATTACAGAAAAAAGAATTAAACAAACTACCTTCGACAGATCGGGAGCGGGAAGATGGCAAAATTAAAAAGTCATGTACTATTATATAGCAGTACAGAGGGAAAGCAGCTCTGTGAAAAAAAATCTGAATCACGGTTACTCTACGCTACAAGAGTAATGGTGTCTGATTACTGAGAAACGTAAAATATATTCGATCACACATATTGAGTATCTGATTCCATTTTTCCACTCTGGAACTTAAAGTTTTCTGACTTTAGCTAAATGATGTTATTATAAGTGCTGCTTGTGATGTCGGGGAGGGGTTATTGACAGTCGACAACGACGGAGGTCCACAGAAATGTTCTATATTGGACGGCAGCCATGCGGGAATTAAATGTTACAGGAAATTACATGTAGAGACCATGTGACAATCACGTGACTGTAACAATATCATCACACTGCTGAGGTTGAGTGGCGTGTTTGAATTACGATACGATGCACTCTGATCTTTGGCGCGGCGTAATTACGTGGAAATTTCTAGAAACCTTACAACAGAGAGCCTCGTTTTCACTACAATCCAACATGGTCGTACGACCGGTCTTGTAGCGTGCTTATATAAAACGTTGGTTCATTTGGACCATTTTATGAAATCCATGTGATTAGTTATTTCCGGAAAATCCCTTGTAATTCCGCACTAGCAACGAAGTAACTTCACTTACTGCTTCTTGTTTTTATTTACAATTTAGTGGCAAATTGCTCATTATTTTTTTCGACGCCACAAAAATATGGCTTGCTGCCGTGGTATCGTAGACAAATTCAACTCACAGCACGGATGTCCGATAATAAAGTTTACTTTGACGTGCCTATTTTTTCTAAAAGGAAGAAAGACTCATGTCTAAAATTCTTTCGGCATCAATAAAAGTTGTCATCAACGTATCTTCTTCTTTCGCGAACTCTTTTGCACCAATTCTTGGTTCCAGATAACGCTCAACATATGGATCGTTTGCGATGACGTGCTAGTTGCGTTGATGCGGTTAACCATTCCCGAGCAAAAATAAAACTTTCTGATTTCAACTGATCACACAAACTTTATCAATTTTAAATACCAATGCGATGTCATCAAAATAACAAGAATAAACAGACTAGTAAACTCTTTGTAGGAAAGATGATCCCAAAAAACTCTCCGGCGGTTCAGAAAAATCATGAATATTTAAACCAGTCTCTCCCAGAATCGCCCTTGATGTCCTCCTTTTCACAATTGCATTTGCTTTCCAGTGTAATTTTGTGGTACACCATCATCTTGAACTCTTTTCCTAATCCCACTTTGATTAGGGATCGTCAAACTGCCGACGAAGTCCTTCTCTTGGAAACGGCATTCGCATACGTAAAAACATGCACTGTGCTTATAATTCGAGACCCGGTTCAAGTCCCGGTAGATCCAGAGTAGCGGATTCACTGTCGGAGGACGGTGAATTCGAGACTCTAGCTCGGTGTTGTGCCCTTGAGCAAGGCACTTTACTCCTAAGTGCTCCATTGGGGTAGTGGGTTTATGGGTACCTAATCCTGTAAATGGGCTAGCGCCCGTTGGATGATGGACTAAATAAAAAAAGATGGACTAAAAAAAAAAAAAAAAATTGAAAATTTATGTCATTGCCAATCTTTACCAGCAACAATTCTAGAGGCGGTGTTTTCACCTCGGGTTTCGAATCATGCAGAATGCCTTCTCGAAATCTCACGCACGATTATTATTATTATCTTATTAATCCTCGTTGGGAAATTGGATTGCTCGCCACAAAATAAAACAGAAGCAAGTCACCACAAATGAAAACTACTTAAAAACATAGCACTAAAAAGCATACAGTAAGAAAGACAGGTAGACATAAAGCATGCACATATATACATCTCTGCATGTTAAAAAGATGTGCGAATGGTCATGTGCGCGGTCCTTAGTTTCTATGAAAAAATTCTGAATACTTGGTACATATTGGTACATCTGTAACACTTACACACAGGCATAAGCTGTAAATGAGACTCCTAGATCAGACCCCCTAGCCAATGCACCAAAACACGAAAACTTTACGTCATCATCTGGGCATTTCTCCCGGCATGCTTTGTGAGGAAGTAGACAATATGGCCGGGCACAGTCTGCGATAAAGGTCTCCATATTGCCTGATTTTGATACTTATTTTCATAGATAACTTCAACAAATCGCTGTTTCTGAGCAAAAAGTAATGATAAATGCTTTTATAACATAAATATAAACCTGTATAAGGCTGATTATATTTTGGGTGGACTATTCCTTTAAATGTAAAATATTTCATTGAAAGCCAAAATGACCACCTAATATCAACTATGGCACACAAATGGATGTAACAAAAATACTGAGTCGTATCTTCACCCACCCGGCATTTTTGAGACCTATTTTGTTGTGTTTGGTCAGGTTTAAATGGTCCCACGGTTTTCATTGCTTGTTATCTGCACTGGAAAAATCTTACTTCTAATGGAGGGATTTTATCCCGCATTGTAGCTATAATGGTTTCCTAAAACATCACACCGTATCTTAATTTATCCAGCATCTTTGACACAAGGTTGTATGTGTTTGGGTCCGTCTGAGAAGTCAGGAATTCACATTTCCACTCATATACATTGTCAAACCATCCATTTACATGAATTATATTATTCTTTTTTTACAGTAAAGATACTTTCATGTTATCCCTCTGAAGTTCTACCCTTATCTTCGCAACCGTCATGCTGCAAACAATTTTATAGTTTCTGCAATACGGTCATCCGTAGGGGCATCAAGAATACCAATGTTTGCGCTTGACACCCATGCAAAGCACTTTGAACAGTTTAATTGCAGTACAATTACGTATACCCAATATTTAATTGGATTGTTGTTGTTTTTATAATTAAACATATATACACCTTGCTCCTCCAAAAGCAATCTTTTTCACTAGTTCTAATCCACTACTTGACATAAAAGTTCTATACTGATGGGCATGTGCATTTTTCCTTGTGTCTCGGAATGAAACCAAAAGTACATTGCAGACTAACCTGTACTGTTTTGATAACTTGTACAAGCTTTTATTGGACTATGAAAAGAAACATACCAACAACCAAAAATGTATGCAGACAAAGAGCTACAACTGCTAGGTGCCCATGTTTTGTCTTGTTGTGGTGCAGTGGGCTACATGCTAGCCATTTGAGCCGCAACACACTAAAACAGCTTCTAAAAATAACGAGCGTAACAATTGGCACGTGCACATATATAACTTAGACAAGAAAAAACGAAAACAATAAAATATTGATGAACATGTAATATACGCATAAACATTTTCAGATTTATACATATCTCTTTTTTAATACTCTGTTGTCGTTGATTTCGCAAAAGCTTTATTGTACTTTATGATCAAGATCCCAATTGGGATACGACTTCAATAAAGGCTTACTTTACTTCACTTAACTTTATATATATAATATATCTGGTGGTTTCACTAGGGTGAAATAAATAAAGAACGGTATAGTGAACATAGATCCAAGGTGTCAAACGGATTTCGTTACTTTGGTTGGCTGAAAAATGATTCAGTCAAATCATTTTTCACTTTAACATATAGTCAAGGCTAACCAGTTTCTTCAGATGTGCATGAATTCATTCCTAATGGATGTACAGGTGACCCTCCATAGGTCCACAGGAAGTTACAGGCGCTCTTTAACTGAACTGGCTGTGACATTTGTATTTTATGGCAGTACAGTATAGCAAGCAACTGCCAATATAAATGGCCCTGCTAATAACAAAAGCGATGAAGATGATGTTGTGCCACAATCTTACCAAATCTTACAGTTCTGGTCGTAAACTTGTAAATGTGTATTTTGGTACATTGTTATAGATAAGTATATAAAACGTGTCACCAAATAATAAATGGTACGTAAAAAGTACATGTAATGGAAAAGTGTGTTCATCGATACCTAAAATGCGGCCTAAAGATTAAGAATCACTCTTAAAGATGATCAATGATAATATAAGTTAAGGCTACATGCATGTTTGCAACTCTTTTGGGGGCATCGATGATGCTTTGACTTCACTTTTGATATATGTTTGATTGTACAGTTATATGCAATTGACCCTTCAAATGTATCAAAAGACACAAAAGTTGGTCTTGTGAGCTACTCAGTAAATAGAGACATGATGTAATATTTTGACACCATTATTAGCATTATCAGATAAACTCTCTCTTTTTGTAGTGTTCTTGGAAGCTTTTTTCAGGTCAGATAAATGGAGATTCAAATTCTGCAACTTGATAAAACATGACAATACTCATCGAAATAGGTCTTAAGCATGCTTGATTGGTAAAGATGCCACTCACAACTTACTAATATTGGTGTTTGTAAGGCAATAAAACTACTCAAAGTGCTCTGAATTGTGTCAAACGCAAGAAGTGGGTATTTCTGCTGCCTATGAACACAGAGTAATATCAGACAGAGTGGCAACAGCTATTGTTTAAGGCGTGAAGCGGTTATGTAAGCAATCCATGTTTGCCTCGCCTCACGAAGCTCTTGGCTCTCTTTTCCGAAGAGTGCCGACCATGCACCCTTCGGTAATTTTCGGATTTTCACCAATTGTTAAGCGAAAGTATGTTCGACAAAGCTTGTGTTGTTGTTGTCGTGTGGTGCTGATCGGAATTGATGTGCTGGCGAAAACGGGAGTGTTTTGAGCTTCAGGAAAGTGGGTTTTACCGTTTTAAAAATTCCTCTAATATTTTTATGAATATATAATGAGTGTGTTTGAACCAAATTTGAAAGTCTTTTATCGATACTGTCTGGTTTTACTCAATGGTTTACGGTCAGTCATACCGTCTTTTACACGTGCGCCAAGAAATGACATGTTTATGAAACTGCTGGCGTGTTATGTTTTGATTGGCGTGAGGCAGTGTTTCTGGCCTGAGAGCTCACAAAGTAACTATGGTTGCTACGCGACTGGCAGTACGATGCCATCTCGTCGTATGTTTCGCATAATCTCGTGTAATTATCAACCACAAACCAAGCCTCCAAAATGTTTAACACCTTTTAAGCTCATTTTAATATGAAAAGCCAATAGTCTACCGAGACGACCATGGAACAAAAGGCATGCAAGTGTTGCCACTCTGTTTATGTTACTCTGTGCTATGAATGACACTATAGTAGAAAACTAGATACTTGTTTGCAGCATGATGATTGTAAAGCTTAAGGTACAACGTCTGACGGATGACATTAAAACTGGTTGTCAAAAGTGGCAAAAGACAAGTATCTTCATTGTCAAATCAGAAAACCATGCCTGTAATGATAAAGGTATTAATAGAAGGCCTCTGCTACACTTGCGGTCATCTGAGTGACAAAGTTGATGCAAAGATAAACAAGACAGATGACTCAGGTTGGCTCAAAGACGACCAAACAAGTCACTTTTATGAAGTGCGAATGCATTCTCAGCAAATTCGACTCGCATAATTGAAGCTCATTTATTGTGGTTGATTGACAAATGATAAAATGACCATTGATGTTGTATGGAAAGATACAGTTCATTATTGTTTAATTTAAATGATGGTTTGACAATTTTGTGGATGGAAATGTGAATTCCATGACCTCTAAAACAGACCAAAACACACACAACTTTGTGTCAAATATGCTGGATATAATTAAGATACGGTGTAATGTTTTACGAAACCATTATAGCGACAATGTGGGATAAAATTAAATCCTTCCATTATAAGTGAGATTTTTTCCAGTTCAGAAAACAAGCAATAAAAACCCTGAGACCAATAAAACCTGACCAAACACAACAAAATAGATCTCAAGAATGCTCGGGGATTCAGATACGACTCAATGTTTTTGTGGCATCCATTTGTGTGGCCATAGTTGATATTAAGTGGTCATTTTGGCTTCCAATGAAATATTTCACATTTAATATAACGAAAGAAACTTATCCTTCAGCCTTGAACCCCTACTATATTAGTCTCTAGGATGCAATTTCAGCTAAGATATACCTTGATATATATCGTGGAAACAAGTTTAGCAGCCATCTTGGATTGTAAGCATCAATTTCAGATTTTCATGGTTGATTTTATAGCAAATATAACAAAAGACCTGTAAAACATGCCGAAAGACACCAAAATCAGTGGCATAGTTTATTGAGATATGACTCCTTACACACTGAAACAGGTATTTGGATTTTTATGCAAATTGTTATGCAAATTAAGGGTTGTTCATGTCAGCCAATGAAAGATATGAATTGTTTGACCCAATATACCTGGCAAAGGAGACCAAAATGACTCCAACAGCTTCTCATTGAGCTGAGATATGATATTTTACCTGTTTTTGGATGTCGTTTTGGCAGCCATCTTGGCTTTTTATGCAAATTAAGGGTTTTACATATAAGGCAATGAAAGATATGAGTTCCTTAACCCCATTTACCTGGCAAAGGAGACCACAATGACTCCAATAACTTCTTATGGAGCTGAGATATGGCATTTTACATGTTTTAGGGGGGATTTTGGCAGCCATCTTGGATTTTTATGCAAATTAAGAGTTGCACATGTTGGAAATGAAAGAAATGAATTCCTTGGCCCTGTTTACCTGGCAAATGACACAAAATCACTTTGATAACATGTCATAGAGCTGAGATGTTACCATTTACATGTTTTGGCGGCCATCTTGGCGGCCATCTTGAATATATTAAAATGCCCAAGGGTGCCAGGGTGGCATCATGCAGATTCTGATTCAGTAGGCTTTGAAGATACAGAAACCACCTAGAAACATTGTGGGGCCGCAATTTTTGGGTTTTGTGTTTCGGCACCAGACTAGTTAATAAGAGCCCTTTGTTGGTCCTCTCAGCCAGGAATGCCATCCAACTTTCTTTGGGAATATCTGATTCCATTGTTAAGTTCTCATAAATTTTGCACTTTTTTGCTGCCATCCCTTCTACCCCTCTCATTGCAGGGGATCATCAAACAAAATATGCACTGATGTACATCCTCTTTCGAAGGTGTGGAATAATCGACCTACTTATAAGATACATGGCATAGTGATTTAATTTCAGGTGATGGCTCCTTATTGGTGCGCACTGAATCTTAAACATGCCCTCTAGCAAAACAAGGTCAGGCTTCCAGTTTGATTCAAGGCATGGTACAAGTGATGTTTGATTTCTCATATCTTTTCATGTATATTTTTGTGGCATTTGATTTTGTGCCTTGGTGGTGCATAGGCCCATCAGCCTCACATATTGCTCTAGGTAATGCAATAGATTGTAAAAATTCAGATATTGGTTCACCTTGCTTGATGAAATGTGCAATTTGACGTCTTACACTTGTATTTATTAATTTTTGTCAGCATCATTAGAACGAACTTTCCTTTTAATTTGTGACTTTGTGTGAATGTCCGTAGTCTCCTTTTTCTCACTGGAGGGTCTGTACTGGGTACACCCAGTATACGGTGTGTATATAGTCTTTTAAAGACTGCTCTCCTACTTGATAAAATGTTGTGAGGTCCTCAAATGTTGCACCAGTGGCCAAGTCATCACTGAATAGTTTTACCAGCCCCCTTGAATCACATAATTAGTCAAATGCTCTGCTAGTCACAATTTTTGCCAAATATTTTCGACAAAGGGCATCATTATTTTCCTTCACACTTTTCTGTTCATCCCTGTACCTTACAGGATTGTATTCAAAACTGGTGGCAGTAACTCTTTTTGTAGATTTTGTAGACAAGAAGCCCTGTGGGGGAGGTAAACTGCCATAGTGTCAAGAAATTCAGGGAAGGCTTGTGGACTGTGGATTTAACACTCAGGTTAATCATTTGCTCATGAGCTTCATCTAGAGCTATCTCCCCTCCATGACGAGCCCGTTATGCTAGCAGTGAAACCCCCTGATTTCAAGTATGAAAGCACACTGGTTGGCGTGGTTAGTAAGTCGAGTAGATGTTTGGGAATTAGTCTAAGATAAGTTGGGCGATCATAGGCATGAAACAATGGAGCCAGGGATTTCAGTGCTGCCATTCTCAAATCCAGTCTGAACTTCTGACTCCTAAATACATGCAGATATATGACATGCCATGTTGGTGAACAAAATCAGACCAAAATTTGAAAGTTGCATCTACTTGACTTCTATTGTGTATGAATTGCATGAATTCCCATGTAAATTAGATACAGTATTGTGCATGGATTTTATTAATGATTGTATGCTTTCCTATATCATTGTTTCCGTATGTAGTTTCTCCAATTTTTCTGTTGTTTCCCATACATCTTGCATTATCTTTTTACAATCGATGTAAAGTCAGATACTGATTCTTTACACTTCATATAGGCATCTATTTGATAGCGATAAAATTCTTCCCATGTGTTCAATATAAATTGGTGACATCTCTTAAAATGTTGGCATTGTATCAGAGAATTTCGAACACCCTCAGTGTGAGAAGCTTTGGCAACCTCCTTCAGCCCAGCCTCAAGATATAATTTAAACAACACAGGTTGTGTATTTTTAGGATGTGCCAGTCACCTGGAAAAGGTAACAGCCAATGTAACTCGTCTTTATACTCATATTTTACCTTATGAAGGTTCTCAAACGTTTTGCCTTCCCCCACAACAACAAGATACTTAAGCTGTTTCCTATTTGAAAAATAGTGTGTAATTTTTCAACCACATGTTTGACTGTATCCAACTTGTCACATGGCTCGTTCAGAACTCCTAAATATACACATTTGATTTCTCTGGCAATTCACTGCCTTGTTTTGAAAGGTATCCCCTAAAGTTTGGCAGCAACAGGTCACTATCAAATTCCTTAATAGAATTTTTTTGAAGTACAGAAAACTTTCTTTCTTAATGTGTTCCAATGCTGAAATTTCCACTGAATTCAATTGAAAGTCCTCCAATTTTACACCAGTATGAACTGGGAAACCAGAGGACATGGAGACCTCTGGGAGGAGACCATCAGTCTCAGACTGGAGACTGACAGACTGAATATCAGAATATGTTGTTTTCCTTCTTTTTGGTTTGGGTGCCTCTGAATCCGACTCTGCAGCTGGAAACAGTTTTACACCAAACACATCTTTCATTTTCCAATTCAAACAGTCAGGGCCATGTATTCTGATGTTTGTTGTGTACCATGGCTGGAATATATCATCTGGTGTGTTGATATCTATGAGGTCAAAGTCATCAAAATTTCTTTCACTGGCCAAGAGTAAACTTTACGCATCATAGCTAAACTGCCTTGTATTTTGACCTAAAAGTGTGTATTAAACTGTTTACCTTGTCACAAAAAAGAATAGTGCACTTAAATACAAAGGACAGGCAGACAATTTCAGCAAAGTCACCTTCCGTTTTTCCAGTTTTCACCTGCTGTGCACGTGATTCTATATCAAACTGATTATCCTCCATTGAGATCAGACTTTCCTCTTCTCTCACAGGAATTGTGTACTCAAAGTAATTACGGTAACACACCCTGAAGACATGAGTTGTTGGCCAAGTGTTGCTCTTATTTCATGAATCAGTTTAGTTTCTAATTCTTTCACACTATCCTGAGGACTGCCATCCTTGTTTTCATATGTATTTTTAACCTGTGCACACCCATGTAGGGCAACACATCGGAAAAGACTGTGTTCATCTTTGCCCGAAATAAGTTCTTTAAAATCGCTATACACGTACTCTTTTTTATCTACCTGATCCCCTCACATAGTCTTCAACAGTGTTTTTAATTTTTCCAGGATTTGGCTCAACTGCTTGATTTATGGTGGCATGTGTACCCCTTTTTTTCAGGGAGGATGCTATGCCAGCATACGGTTGACCAGTGTCAAGGTTATCTAAACTGGCAACAGAAAAGTTACTCGTCGATTGAAGAACTAAATTTCCAGGAATTTTTCTTCAACATGTTATCTCTAGACTGTTTTTAACAGACAAAAGCAAATGCATTCAGAAAGGTGGCAAGTTTTCTAAAACCACTACAAGCATATGCTGTATCTGACAGAAGGCGGTGCAGTAGAAATATGCACTGGCTATTTGAGATAAATATAAGATGACATAAGTTATACGCTGTTTGCAAGAAACGTTTATGTTTAGATATTGAACACTCTTTACAGAATCCCATGTGATGCTCTGTCTACTTGAACGGTTTCTGTCTCATTTCATCTCTGTCACTCTTATTTTAGTGACAATGAATATAAAATTCCATAGAATGGGATCAATGTCTTTCATAACTGCTTGCAAGTTGAGGTTTGAAAGATCATAGCCTTCATACTTTTTGATAAAGTCCTCAGCTTGTACATGCAGCCTGTCATGTATTTCATGAATGACTGTTTCCAAGAGACTGACATAACTTGGAGAATTTGTGTAGTCACCTCATGCAATTGAGCCTCCATTTTGTTAAAATTATCTTCCAAGTTTAAGATTTTACTTTGAATTCGAAGTTGGAAGTAATATTTGTGGAGCATTGCCATGACGTTGCTCCTATTTCTCACAATAGAGTTCCATATTTAGTGCTCACTTTCCCATTGGTTCCCAATGTTGATTACTTGATATGTTGACCAAGCACTTTGTTGAGCTCAGGTTTAATATATGTATTTGATTTTGAGGTAAAATAACTCAAAGGCATTGTATGCTTCATTTGTTTGCAATATAAGTCTGAGGCAAGTTTAGCAAACAGATCATTGACCTCTTGCAACAACAACGGTTCTCTTTCTAGTAATTTTTCCCCAACAAAAAGGGATACTTTTGTGAGCAACAACTCTTCCAAATCCCCATTTATGTCAAATTGTGAAGTCTTTCTCTCAGTTGGGCAAGCGTGGTTTGTAAATCTGAATCTAGGACAAACTGCCACTGTCCTTTAGTTTTTGTTGTGTGATAAAAACGCATGTAGCATTTTTTGCAAAGAGGACTACTGTCATCCAAAAAAAGATTTGGATAATCACCACTTTTTTTTGAAATAATTCATGATTTGGTGGATGCATGACGTTAATATTCTTCTTTGCACAATCTGACACCACACATTTTTGTTCATGCCTATATATCCATTTGGCATAATGACTACGGCACAAATATGTTTTGTGTGGGATATCAGAGGCAGGTGTACTGACATGCAGGTTAAATAAAGCAATATATGCCTGTTTGTCATCCACATTGGCAAGATGAATGCTCTCTTCACTGCATAATGAGCACACTTTACTTGTACCCTCAATATTATCTCTTGGCTCGCCATCACTTTTTCCTTTGAAAATCTCTGTCCAGACCATTTCTACAAGTGTTGCAAAGGCAAATTGACTGTGGTATACCGTGTTTACTATCAGCCCATGTTTTAAAATCTACTGATTTAGATATTATGTGATACCATCTTGGTGTGTCTGCTACACCACATTTCTGACAGGGCCCACAGGTAGTTCTGTCTGGATGGGCTTGTTTGCTCAATGGTAACACTCCACCATGACCACTAATGTGGACGTGAACATGAACCATCTTTAAAAATGGTATCTCAGGGTATAAGGGTCTGTCTTGATAAAATAGCTTAAAGCTATGCATTGGAAGCTCAAGCATGTAAGATATCTTTTTTCTGTAATTCTTGGCTGCAGTTTGTATTTGTTACCAAGTAATATTCATGGTAGTCAAAGTGGACAGTAACACTGATGCCTGGACAAAATGACACGTCTTTGTTTTTGCTGCTGGGCTAAATAATAGAGCTAGAGGTGTGATTTTTGGTATATTGGGATAACTATCGGATACAATTTATTTGACAAAATATCACATGACCTGGATGACCTTTGACCCCAAATATACACATATGTCCATAACTCAGTTACCACAAGGGCTACGCCCGTCATATTTGGTAGGATGGGAGACCTTATGACGCCACATCCTTCACCTAATTACATTTGCATATATCTAATTTTTGGCAAGCCAATAGAGCTGGATGTCTGATTTTTGGTATATAGCGATTACTATGGGATACAATTTTTTTGACAAAATGTCACATGACCTCGATGACCTTTGACCTCAAATATACGTATTTGTCCATAACTCGGTAACCACAAGGGCTACACCCTTCATATTTTGTATGATGGGAGACTTTATAGTTCCATATCCTGTACCTAAATATTAATGCACATATCTAATTTTGGGCAAGCTGATAGAGCTAGAGGTCTGACTTTTGGTATATAGGGATAACTATGACATTTAATTCCTTTAATAAAATGTCAAATAACCTCGGTGACCTTTGACCTCGATTTCACAAAAACTACTATAGCCTTCCATATTTTTGCACATGTATTTCTCTATTGCCCTGTTGACCCAGATGTCTCGAAACCTGGTCATTGCTGCTTTGCAGATATATTTTCAAATGAAATTGTCATTCCCTAAAATATGCAAATGAGCATTATGAGAAAATGGTAAAAAATTTATAACAACCTCTGTTCGGATTGCCTTGAAAATTACTATGCAAGTATCTTGGGGGATCTCATACAGTATTATGCATTTTGTGAAGACTATTAATTTTCTAGGAATGAATTTGTTGATGATTTTCTTCTTACTTTATAATTTGTTTAAATTATGACAAAATTAACATTTAAGTTGACATTTTTGACGTTTTTTTGGTCCAAAATTTCTCTGAAATTTTCTTTAGTCCAAAGTGGTTGTGTTTTTGATTTGGTTATAATTGCCTCGACATTTCGAAGTCACATGCAGGTTTTTTTTGGGTGACTATGATATTACCTCGAAATTTCTAAGTCATATGCAGGTTTTTTTCGGGTGACTATGATATTACCTCGAAATTTCTAAGTCATATGCAGGTTTTTTCGGGTGGCTATGATAATACCTCAAAATTTCTAAGTTTAAAGCTGGTATGTTTAGGGCAGTTATGCTTATGCCTCAAAATTTCTCGGCCACAAGCAGGTATGTTTGAGGCGGTAATGATACAGCTTCAAAATTTCTCAGTATATAGCAGGCGTCTTTTACGTACGCCCACATCATACCTAGCCATGGAGGTAGAAACGGGGTAGGACTACTCACAAATCAACAACACACCAGTTTACACAGTGGTTTGTCTTCGGTTTGACAATGGTATGTTGTAATCATTGGGGTGTTGTCCAGGTACTGTATTGGTAGACCTTAGGTGTACTCCAGTGCCTCTGGATCTGGTATAGTCATACAAAATCTGGTATTTTCATGCATAAATGGAGACCTCCAGATGTCTAGGTTGATGACGATTGGGCTATAAAACATTAAATTCTGGCTCCAAGTTCCTATAGTGCTGAAATATTACATCTGCCCCCCCAAAAAAAACAACAAACAACACAAACAAACCAGGGCTGGTCATTTAGGAGTCATGAAGAAGTATCATAAAATTTTCTGTCACTTTTATTGGACTAATCTAAGGCAGGATGTAGCACATTTCTGTAAAACTTGTCACACATGTCATATGGTAGGAAAGCCAAATCGGACAATTCCAAAGACCTCTTCACAGCCAATTACTGCATTTCAAGAACAATTCAGTAGGATAGTAACAGACTGTGTTAAGCCCCTATCAAAAACAAGATCAGGAAATGCGTGCATGTTGACAATAATGATTACATCTACTTGGTTCCTGAAGCCATACCACTGAGTAATGTAAAGGCAAAGACTATAGTAAGAGGTTTAGTCAATTATTTCACTTTATTCGAGCTCCCTAAATGTGTCCATTCCGATCAAGGCTCAACTTTATGTCTGGAATTTTTCAACAAGTCACAGATCAGCTAGGCATTAAACAGCATAGGTCATCCCCTCTGTCACCCAGAAATTCAGGGTGCTCTCGAGCGATTTCATCAAACTTGAAAAATATGATTAGAACCTACTGTTTGACACAAAGAAGCAGCGGGATGAAGGAATTCATTTTCTGCTCTTGCTGTTAGACAGTCAATTCAAGAGTTCTTGGTTTCAGCCCATTTGAGTTTGTATTTGGACATACAGTCCGTAGCCTGCTTAAGCTTTTTTAAACCCTTGACACCTATGGCCGCCGGATATTTCCGGCGCCATATTGAATTACCATATACCTTGAGTGCCGGAAATATCCGGCACAGTTAAATAGGAGTATTTGCTTCGTTTTTGTCGCTAAAGATCCCGTAATTTCGGCCCTGCACGCAGCGCAACTAAGATTGATGTATTCCGATCTGGCCTGAATGTAATTGCGCCCCCGTACGTCCGAATATGGCCAAAATCCGGAAGCAAATGTCGTGACCCATGACCTCGACCCTGAAAGGTCAGGCTGATCACTGAAGCGTCGCGCTGATTGTTTACAGTTTTCAGAAGTACGGACGATCGCGAAGATGTTTATGGGTTTTTTTTAATGAAATGAAATGTTTATTTATTGAAAACAAATGATTTATATGTAAATATGTTCTATTAACAGCAATATTCGTGAATGAAACTAGAGGAAATACAGTTTTTACTATAAACCAGTGAAATTTTATAGCAGTCATATTATCAATATGACTGGTCACATGACTGGTCATGTGTTTGGTCATGTGATATGTTGTTTCCTAAAATGTATTTTTAAATATTGTGAAATATTTTTTGATAAATCATAACCATTTTAGATGCATGTTTCTGCAAGGAAGACTTAAAGCAGGTGTTTACAAATATAAAATGTGTTGATTTTCAAATACAGAATCATGTCAGATACTGATGTTTATGGTTTATTTACTCTGCCTTTTGTAAGAAAAATCTTCAATAGTACATCTATAAATGAAGTAAAGGGTTGTTATTATTACATATATGAAAAGACAATGCCATGAAAATTGCAACTGTTTTCAAATTTGCATCATTTTATGGATTCATAACACGTCCTGATGCTTCAAATATTCATATTCTCTGCCAACTCTGGTCACATGACGTGTCATGTGATCAGTCACGTGACCTGGAAATACAAACTTTATGTATGAAAAAGTGGAACATTTCATGCTGATTCAGAAAATATATGGTTTATTGGTACTTACTTAATTTTTACTCTAAGCAGTGTTCATGCTATGACCACACCCCAGATTTTATCAATATTTACATAAGGGACCTGGTATATAGGAATACATTGGCCTTGGTGTCAAGGGTTAAAGAGAAACTTCTATCAGATGATCTGATCGTCTGAAAATTTTTCAATATGTGTCAGATTTTCGTATAAAACTCTCTAAGGCAAGTGAGTTAGCCAGAGAAAACCTGGAGTCATCTTAGCAGTCAATAAAAATCAAATACGATAAAACACATCGAAACGGAGCTTGAACCAGGTCAAAAAGTTCTTGTTCTTCTTCCAGTTCCTGGCAAACCTCTCCATGCTTGTTACTTTGGTCTTTATCTAATTGATACGAAATTAAGCGATTAAATTACATTATAATAACACCTGACAGGCAAAAAAAAGACAGTTATGCCACATAAATATGTTTAAGCCATATTAGGAAACGAATAATCCTACTGTTATTTAATCTGTCAGTGCAGTCAGTTTAAACTATTATGAAGATAGCGATAGTGCAACTGACTTGAGTGAAAATACTCTAAATTCAAAGCGGACCTCGGTCAAACTAAAGAATTCAGAAATCCTAGAGAATCTTGAGTTTGCAAAGTTGGCACACCTCTAGCCAATACAATAGCAACAGGTGAAAGAACTGATCTATGAATATAAACCCTGTTTCAAGATGTTCCAAAGAAGACAAACGTCATCTATCACGACATTGATGTGGGGACAGTAAGCCTGTAAAACAACATCCATACAGACTGAATCAAATGAAAGTGAATTATCTCCAGGAAGAGGTCAAATACCTGTTGGATAATGACTTTATTGAACCAAGTAGAAGTAACTGGAGTTCGCCGTGGGTACTTGTGCCAAAATTAGACCTAGTTACCGTTTGAGCATGGACTACAGGAAAGTGAACACTCTATCAAAGACAGACACCTTTCCAATCCAGAGGATAGATGATTGCATAGATCGAGTGAGAGAAGCCAAGTATGAGACCAAATTTGATATACTAAAGGGATTTTGAAAGTCCCTCCGATGGATCGTGCTCGCGAAATATCCGCCTTTGTTACACCAGATTGTTTCAGTACAAGGTAATTCCATTTGGAATGAAGAACTCACTCGCAACATTCCAACGGATGATTAACAATGTCATATCCGAACTAGAAGAATGTGAAGCTAACATTGACGATGTTGTCCAGTACAGTGACACCTGGGAGGAACACATTAGACTCAGTAACTCTGTTACTGTAACTTGTAACTCAGTTCTTTGAAAGACTGAGCAAAGAAATGTTGACTGTCAACCTTGCCAAATCTGAGTTTGGTTTGCCGAGGGTGACATACCTTGGACAAACTGTAGGACAGGGTGAGGTAAAACCTGTTGATGCCAAATCAGTGCCATTTCAAGTTTTCCCATACCAAACTGCAAACGACAACTGATGCGCTTTCTCGGTATGGCTGGTTACTACAGAAAATTCTGTCCAAATTTCTCCACAATTACTGAGCCTTTGACTAACTAACTTAAAAAAAGTAAAGTTTGTTTGGTCAGAATGCCAACAGGCATTTGACACACTTATAGACATACTTCAAAGAGCTCAGTTCTTGTCTGCACCAGATTTCAGTATGCCATTCAAATAAGCTGTAGATGCTAGTGATACAGCTTCTGGTGCTGTTTATTGCAAGAGCATAGTCATGGATAGATCATCCTGTTTGCTACTTTTCGCACAAATTTAACAAATCCCAGAGAAACTACTCTACAATTGAAAAGATTGCTGAGATGCTGAGATTGCTGAGATGGAGGTTAATGTTACAGGAGTTTTTCCTTCATATTAGGCATAACAAGGGCAGAGAAAATTGATTGCAGACTGTCTCTCTCGTATTTAGAGTTAATTGTTGTTGTCAATTTAAAATCAAATTTGTAAAAGAAAGATTTTCTTTAAAAAAATTTCTTTTTTGAAGATGGGATGTGTTATGTAGGTCATTTCCCCCTCACACAACCTGATTTTCTTAGTCTAGAACATTCTCAAGGTCACAGAGCTTTACGACCTCACAACCTCGAATTCAATTAGTCATGTTTGGCATGTTCTGGAATTTAATTAATTGTGTAACAGATAATTTTTGAGCATAAATTAGCATGTCAATAAAGTTCTAGTTCTGTTTTATGCTCTTATATAACAACATAGTATAAATAAGGGGCAGCACAGCTTCCAGATACACATCTTGGATCGCTTCTCTTGCATGTACTTCAAGATTTTGGAAACTCCGGCAGTATTAATTTCAAGACTTTTCAAGACCTTCACAGCCATGCTGAATTTATACTGTGGACTTTATACAACCTCAAGCAAGCAAGCCAAAGGACTGTTCATTCATCAAACTGACTGTTAAACTCTGAGACTGGAGCTTTGCCGTCCCACTGAGATAAGAAGCATGTACACTTTAAAGTTTGTATTTTATCCCTCGACTTACTGACTAATTTATATTTGTAATAAATTTTGTTTTAAAAGAAAGCTGCTGAGCTCACCTTTTGTTCGTTTACTCACACATAACATCTTATATACATTCAAAACTACTTTTTCTATTTGCTGACATCGACAGAGATAAACACGATTAGTGTCCAGTGATTGGTTACCCCTAACTTACCAGTACGATTTGCTGTCTGTGAAACTTCAACGGAAAAAAAGAACATTTCAGTACACATTGGTATTATTTGGTCTTTCTCTTTCATAATTTAAATTATTAATCAATGGCACCTCTTAATTCTTAATTCATTCTGCATTCTGAGAAAATGACTTAAAGTTCTCACCTTTTGTAAAACGTCATTCTTGTAACTTCAGGCGAACTTCTTCTTTGAACTTTTCAAACAAATTTTTATGTGACTTGGCAATATATCCCTCTCTCATGGACATTGTCAAAATATTTTGCAGTGTTTTGCTATGATTGCAAAAGTTTTCATACGAGATTTGATTCTCGAGAATTATGACATTTTTTCTTTTAGTTTGCCAGCGATCTTTTCTGGCTTGTTATGCATTCCATATTTCTCGACTACTATCATATTGTATTGTTCAATCATATCCTCTTCCAAATAATCAGCAATGCCAGAGTATGGAGGCATTATTGTGGGTACACCAGCTGCGGCCGATAGAAGAGTAATCATTCCAAACTGATCTTGTTCAGGTGTGACTAAATGTAGGTGACATTGTTTAAAGTCAACCAATATTGTTGACATTATGTCACGTGTAAATGGTAATGCTTTAACAGACACGTGAAAAGAGTCAGTTGTAGCCTTAACAGCTCTTGGCATTCTCCCAAAATTTCAACTGGTAAGCCACGGATTTTCCACTTAAATCCTTTGACCGATTCGCTTGTTGCAACAGCGTCATTTGCAAGTTGACCAATTGCAAGAGCGGCGACTTCAGAATTTTTTGCGCAGTCCGACAAACTCTTAGCAACAAAATCAAACGAAAGAATTTCAATCTTTCCTTTTACAAATGGACAAGGAACATTAGTATTTAATATTTCATCATCCACTCTAGGAATGAACTGTAAATGGTCCCGGAGTAAATCCATGCCTCGAAAGGCACGAAATCTGTTTGTATAGTGCTCATGTATTCTACGTCCAATGGAAACAATCAATTCTGAAGAGCGAGCATTCTTTAGGATGTCATGTTCAAGTTTTGCAATATCAGAAGGCTTCATGTCAGTATCTTCTGGTATGTTGGTCAGAAACAGTACAAAACTAGCATCTGGAAAGTAAGATTCTTGCATACTCCGAGCACCATCTAGAAGACGATCATCATCAGCATACCCAATGATGACGGAGATGTTTCTGAACTCATGTAGAGTCGGAAAGTAAGCCTTATGAAGTAATAGCCTCTCTGAATATGGTATGTCTCGGGACAATTTTCTAGCAATGATTAAGTCAATTCCATGATCTCTGGCGTCCCTGATTTCATCCTCAGAAACGTCAAACGCGGTTATGTAAACACTATGCCCTGTCGTTTTTAGCAGAGTTGATATATCTTTCTGAATGATGTTCCAGGAAAAGTCAGCTGTTTTCGGCCACCACCCAGTGCTGCTATCAGAAAAACGCCGTCTGAAATGAGAAACTTTAAGTGTGTTATAACATTCATGTCATGCGTACGTCTCATCGTTACAAGTAATGCTACAAAGCATACTTTATGTACATTTGATTTACACAAGCAGAACTACAACATTAGGTAACTATGAACCTGCATCAAATGTTGAATTTGCTGCACATTTCTTCCATATCTGTTAACTTCTACATACAGTACGACCCCTCCCTTTAAAATCAATAACAGAGAGAAATGCCATCATTGTCACTATTAAACGTAAATTAAGATATATATAAATATTGCAAAACAGCAACATGAGTGTCGCCAAGCATACAAATGATACAATTGAACAGTGATTTATTGGCCACGAAATGAATATTACTAAAAAGTGTTACTAGCGTACGTATTTAAGAAGTTTACAAAAGTAAGGGATTTTATTTCATGCAAAGATCATACAGCGCCTCCTTTGGCGGGGTCAAGAGGTCATCGTGTAGGCTTGTCCTATCCTCTTTTGTCCTAAGACAGTGAATGGGCGTTCATTCCATTCACTTTTTTTGTTTTAAAATAATCACAATCATTTAACCTTCATCTTTATTTAAAACTTATGCCATATATTCGCTTTGAAATTCGCAAGGGAGGTGAGTACCATGACTTCATGGCATGATCACCTGGACGGTGTGGTGCTGGCAGGCAACATGCATGGCCTTGATGACTTTGTCAAATGACGTGCGCGCCAAACAAATCTGAGGAATTTGCTCTTGCACTCTTCTGAATCGCACTGGGTCGGACGTAGGTGATTTTGCAAGTATTGATTTTTTTTCGAATTTAGCCATCTTCTTACAGCTTCACAATCCATATGTTGGATTTGCTGTTTTTATTGCTTTTATTTTCAACTTTGTTTAACCTTTCCGCTTTTACAGTAGCATCCCCTTTTATCACTTTTTGGATTTTGCTGCGTTTACGGCCTTACTTATTCACTGCGTTAGCACTTTCTGTGTTCATAGTCTCGCCTCCTTTTTATGCGTTTTTTTTTTTTGTATTTGCTACATTGACAGCAGAGGGCAAGTCAATAAATGGGACACTTAGGTCTGGGTTCTCACCATCTTGCCCATATCAGTTTCTCTATTCACCATATTTGTCTCCAAACCAGGCTTATTAGGACTTCATACCAGTCAAAGTCCATCAGCTTTCGTGCTTGAAATTATGTTAGCTGGAACCATTCACTAGGTGAATTTCTGCTATCTATCCTTTGTATAACTTTACGCAAAATACAGGTATGTAAGGGTAACTCAAACCCCTAACTGGGACCGCCCAACTGGGACTCCCAGTTGGCTCAAAGTGCACTCTGGGACCGGTCCCAGTTGACCTCCAGGATCAGTTCCAGTTGCCTTCCAGGACTGGTCCCAGTTTGCTTCAAGGAGCAGTCCCAGTTAGCTACCAGGACCGGTCCCAGTTAGCTTCCAGGATCCAGTCCCAGTTGGCTTCAAAATTAACTCTGGGACCGGTCCCAGTTGGCCTCCAGGATCAGTCCCAGTACACTTCAGGGACACATCCAATTGTGAACTGGGACCACTATGAAAAAATCTAGTTACTGTTACTTCGTACTTGCAATCTTTTATTGTTTTTCATAATTATAGGTATACCACATTTAATAGATCCCACTAAGGCCAAAGTAATTTAAGTCTTTGTTTTGCATCTGTGTGCACATACTAGGGTTTTTGTATACCCACGTTATGTTTTACATGGAAATAATCCAGAAATATTAACGCGTGTTTTAATTTTTTTTTATGTGTTTTAGTACTGCCTTCCCGCTGTTTCAAAACATTTGAGTAGGCGCATAACTTTGGCGTTACTGTGATGTACTCATTCTTAGCACTAGTACGTCCTGTGCTATGGTGTGTGTTGAAATCTTACTGCACGGATCACGTTGATAGAGAGACGTTGATGAAAAAAGGAGATGAAAATAACTGTGCAATTTAAGACTAGCAACTCATCAAGGCGTTCAAATTTACATTAAAAACAGCAAACAAAACATTTATCGAAAACTCGCTGTGTTTAATAGAATTGCAGTTCATTTGAAGTATATGAGTGATATCTTAATTTGGACGTAGTTATATTTTGAACAGATAGACATAAATAGGAGAGGGGCAACCATTGGTGCATGCATGTACTGGTACAGCAGAATCATTTCATTGTTATGCGAGGAAAAAATAGACATCAATGAGGTGATAATAGTCCCATAACATTTTAAGACAAAGGGTTTTGAATACACAAATTAACAAGTCAACAACACGCACTGCTTCAAAACTTCATTGACAGCTAGTAGCCATGTAGCATATGCTGTCTCAGTGTTTTCTATTTCAGTCTGTATGTCTGTCATAGCTCTATGGAACTACAAGTCCCAGAATTAAAATGAACCTGACTGTCCTAGAATGAAACTGGGAGATGTTAGGTTTCCAATACAAAAAACATACACAATTTTCACAGGGAACATGAATAAACAAGAGCATACAATTGCTACAAAAGGTATATAGTGGGATGGGAAACTCCTTTTCCATTAATATTACGATTTCATTTCACTGACTTCACCTTTGTGACCAGTGCAAGAGTTGACCGGTCCATGAGGCCAACTGGGACTGGTCCCAGAATGCATTTTGAGCCAACTGGGAGTCCCAGTTAGCAGTCCAGTTGGGGTTTTGAGCTACCCTTACCTACCTCCAAAATAATGTCAAGTGGTGGCATGCAATAGCAGCATTACTGCCGAGTGTCTTTCTTTGTACCTTGCGAAAGGTGTGGTTCCTGCCAATGGTCTTAAGCAGCAGACAGTTAACAGCATCATTATCATTAGCTTCTACAACAGTCGCGAGGGCTACAACCTACTTCTTCACAGTCAAAACACGCCTACTTGAGACATCAAAATATCAACAGCAGGCACATCTGCACACTATCCATAACGCGGTCCTTTTGATCAAAAGGCAGATATGGAGTCACGCCGACGTCACTCTATGAAGGAAACAATACCTCACCCACACATGGGGTTGAAGTAGTATAGGATACTTAATTTCACCCTCAGGTAAAACCAGTTTGTTAAGGCAAAAGATGCATGCCCTACTTTTTGAGCATTTATATGCTCTCAGTCGGAGGGATTATATGCGAAGAAATCTCTGTCAGTTCAGTTTATGAGAGCAATAGTAATATAGATAATATACGATTGCGGTGGATTTCATGTACGCGAGAGACTTGTTGCCCAACATAGGGGTACAACTAGTGAGCTTCTTAATTACAAATACTAATGTGTTCAAGGTTAGCTGGTTCAAATTTGTCAAAATTGTAATTCGGAAAGTTTTCTTGCTGTAAATCTCATCGCTGTGGTTGAACTTTTGCTGCAAATAAAATGGCAGCAGACTGAAACATGTGAGTTATATATGGCAACCCTGCTCATTGCATCCCATTAAGCTGGATTTTGCTGGGCTACAGCAAATATCAGGTTCTCAATGTGAGGTGTTACTGTGTCTTCAGCGTTTTAATTTTTTCCCTTTGTAAAATTTAGTGTGTTTTTACAGCTTGGCTTTCCCCTCATGGTTGGATTTCGGCTGTGCTGGTCCACTATGTTGGGTGTTGCTGTATGTTCAGCTTTTTCATTTTTCCCTGGTGGAAATTTCCCTCATGGTTGGATTCGGCTCTGCTGGTCAACTATCTAAGATGTTGCTGCGCGTAAAGCGTTTTCCCTGTGTGAAATTTGTTTTCAAGCTGTGGTTTTCCCCATACCGCTGGATCGGCTGAGTCAGCAGCAGTGTCATTTTATCCGCTTGTCATATGTTGGAGGCTGTGTCTGCATGGTACTGCCCAGGCTCCTTTAATGACTTTCCAATGTTTTGGTTCTGTCTGCCACTCAACCATATTAGCTATGTATATGTATAGAGCAACAACCTTACCGAGCCTAGTTTTCCCTTGTTTCCACCAACAGGCATGGCTCATGGAAAAAACGGCACAAAAAGAAGGAGACAATTAACTTCAGTGCAACTTGACACTTAGCATATTCAAATGCTGGACCAGACAATAGGGGTACAAGGCAACAATCAACAACATCAACTTTATAAAGTGTACATATGGGGTTTTGTTTTCTGTCATTCCTAGGACTATATTAGTTTGTCCTGTCTAAATCAATATGAAGCTATATTCTTGTCCACAAGACTTCCAAGTTATAGTGATGCCTCCTCTATCCTGCTATGAATTGCACATATATTTACAAAGGCAGACTTTCAATTACCAATCACAGGTTTCAGATATTGAAATCTTCTTGCAAGTTGAAGCAACATGCATGGCACAGATCAAATTTTGTGAGCCAGCTTCCCCTTTTAAGTAAAGTCAATGTATCGGGAAATCAGCTTTGTTTTCTGGTTTGACAGTGTGACAATTTTTTAACCTTTCTTTATCAATCCCAGTGCATTACTGCTTCTTTAAGACAGACTCTCTAACAATCATCCAGATGTTTTGGACATATGAAGTCGGTTTGCCTAAATGGCCTTTATGTACAATCAGTAAAGTTGTAAACAAAGTATACATATACGTCAACAGTTTAAGGCCAAGTTTTTATTAGCTACTATAGACTATAGTCTATAGAAGCTATTGGGATGGGTATCCGTCCAGCGTCCGTCGTCAGTCTGTATGTATGTATGTATGTATGTATGTATGTATGTATGTATGTATGTATGTAGTATGTATGTATGTAATGTATGTATGTATGTATGTATGTATGTATGTATGTATGTATGTATGTATGTATGTATGTATGTATGTATGTATGTATGTATGTATGTATGTATGTATGTATGTATGTATGTCTGTTTGTGAGGCGTCCGTCCACTCAAATATCTTGAGAACCGCAGTACTTACCGATTTGATATTTGTTGTGTAGATGAAAAATATGATTTTGAGAAACTATTTTTTTGAATTTTGTGATATTGTTGAAAATAGGCAAATTAATGTCAAAAAAGGTGTTTTTGGTAAAAAATCTTCTTCTTCATAACCGCTGGTCAGACAGCTTTGTTATTTGGTATACAGGTACCTAGGGATAACCCAACTTAGATTTGTTCAAATTGTGATGAAATATGCGAATGTGTATTTTTAAGGAATTTTTTTGTCATTTTTGGACAAAGTTTGACTTACATTGTATGTAATTCTTGTACTGTATAAACCCTATCAATTCACCCAGAAAAAAATAATTCTTATGATTTTAAATAATTGAATTAATTAGGAAATCATCAAAGCCAAAATAATTTTAGTGTGGAATTATCAGAAAGTTCAACTTTTTTGACAGTTCATAGTGAATTGAGGATTAAAACATGTAAAGGCAACTTTCGTGAATCCCAACTTTGATATATTCTGAACCACCATTTATGTTATCTAAAAGAAATTACTCATAATAGTTTGTCATGATAGGGTGGTCAAATAAATAGAGATAGAGAAAGTTCTAATTTCCATTTATGGTTGACTGGTAAGGATAAAAGAAGATTACTTTTTGAGGAAAAAATAGAGTGGTCAATTAAAAGAGTGGTCAGAGTGATAGGGTTTTTATGGTAAAGCTGGGCTGTAAGATTCCTCATGTGCTATTTATAGTAATTATGCAATCTGTTTATACAGTGCAATGAAAGTGTAACATGATTCCTTATAATGCTTTTGATGACCTTGAACTTCTTAAGTTTCAATCATTTGTCTCTTCTGTGTGCTTTCTCTGAGTACGTACAGTCTCAACTATTCAACAGAACTTACTTACAATGTTAATTTGAAAGTTAAAATGTGCTTGGTTAATAGGATGAAATACTCTGATATTAAAAGATAACGAGCTCAAGATTCTTTATAACCTGACAGATATGCTGTTTTTTATGACGTGAATCTTGATTTAAGCAAGTCTTGTTTACTTTAATTAGAATGTAATTAACTCTCGTTTATTTGCTATTATAGACTAATATAGTCTGATGAAATATGCAAATCTGTATTTTTACGGAATTTTTTCCATTTTTGGTCAGGCAATCCTGAAATGAGCTATCAAAGATATCGACCTTCTTCATCAATTCATTTGTCACAAAAGGTTATTCTCTACATAACACAGCAGAGCTCTGTCAACTGTTGAGTCGCTTGTTTTTTTCAAAACCGCTGGTCAGACAGCTTTAATGTTTGGTTTACATGTCCCTAGGATGACCTTAGTGAGATAATTTCATACAGTCAGGAAATACTTAATTTTGTGTCCATGTCTATAGTAGCTTTAGGGACTTTGGCCCTATGTTTTTATTTTAATTTTATTAATAATGACTTCCACAGCTGAGGCCATTTATGGAAGACTGTTAGTAAAAATACAGATACAGAGTTAAAACATGAAGACAAGACGAACAAACTTTAACAAATACTGAGAAAACAATATTTTAAAACATTTTTAAAACCATTTTAATTCACAGAAAAAGGATCAATGTCATTGTATTCGTTTAAAAGCAAATTAGCTTGTCTCGGAATTCTACTAAGAAGAGAGTCACCAACACAATTAACTCTACCAAATGGCACATGAAACAAAGTAGTACGCCTAGTTGAAAACCTTGGTACATGAAGACTAAAAAATGAAGCTAAAGCATTAACATTAAACTTTGCATTTATACATTTGTATAAAAATATATGATCAAAAATAGTCATCCTTGATTTAATGACTGTAAATTGTAAATATTGCACAACGAGTTAGCACAGTAACTGTTTGCAGGGTCGTTGTGCCGTTCTAGCTTATTACCTGATGTCCCTTAAGATGTTCCTCAAGTGACAACGTATAAGGAGAAAATAATGTTTTGTTGGATTGGGAGGACGCTGTTTAGAAATATATTAATGTAGTAAAGGTAGTTTTTAGGGTCACACTTTGCACTTCCTCCAGACTAGCAGATTCAATTTCACATTGCTAACATTTTTTCGCTATCTTCCACGCATTGTGATTCCATTGAGTATACTTTGCTTTTTCAGAGAGAATTTTTCCATCCAAAAGGGGTTTTTAATCTCTGTTTTTGGAGCAAAGTCTCTCTTTGGTTTGTGTTTAGCCACAGTAGGAAATACAGGTTCTCAATTTGAGTTTGTGCCTTGTTTCCCAAGGTAGTAATAAGGAGAGGGGGTCAACCAGACTTGTTTGTAGATATAGTACAAAATGTAGTTTTCAGACTTTACAATTGTTACAGCTTTACCTCGATTGCTGCAATAACACTGATGGTAGTAGCATAGCCAATCAAAATATATATGTAGGATGGTTATGTTATTGCTAGATAGATACTGGTATTGTGCTAATATAAATGTAGCATGCATCTGTGCAACAGGCATGTGGCACAGTTCATTTGCCAATTTCTCAACACAGCAGAAGTCAATGTAGCGACCAAGACAGGCCACTGTTCTCGAGGGCTGCAGTGATGTAGAGTTTATTCTTGCTGGGCCGACACAAGGTGTGTCTTGTGGCGTGTTTGGGCCCCACAAGATCGGGGCGTGATTAAGTGGGTTACCTGTGTAGGTAAATTCTTTGTTAGACTGTTAACTGGTCACCCATTTTGTGGCCCACTTTATGTATTTTACAGTAATGAGCATGTTAATCATTGTAATGAAAATTTGTTTATGAGTGAGTTTATTGGTCATCCATTTTGTGGCCTAATCGATGTATCTCACCTTTACAATTTTATCACACGTATAAGTAGGCTAGTTATTGTAAGGCCGCACGTTGTGTACTATGTTCGTGTGTCATCAATTAGTGGCCTGTTTGATGTATTTTACAAAAATTACAGTTTTTTCATTAAATGGTCACCCATTTGGTGGCGCATTTCACCAACAAAGGCCTTAGTTGGGTATTCCTTAATTTCGCCGATGTTGTAGCTGGCTGGGACACAGCATCACTACCAGTGATGTTGGGCCTTGTCTAGCATTTACAGCGTTTTCGGGGATAAATGCAAATTATTATACAGTAAACCTGCAGAACGTTTCAAGTGTCCTCTCTTTCCTATATTAGTAAACTTCGAATCATACCACCAATACCATTATAAATATTCTTAACAAAGAAGTTCTTACCCTGTTATTTCAAATGTTTGCTTGATTTTTGATACATCTCAATTTTCTTACACACTAGAATACTTTTCTATCAGCTTGCATCAAGCAGGACGCTGATATTTTCGACTACTTATGAAGATTTCACATAACTTACTCGTCTCAGTTAAGGAGATATCGCCAGTGCCACCAGCAGTTCCAGATTTGTTTACATGAATTCCTGTCGCAACCTTGCCATCTGTGATATATCAATGGATAAAAATAGAGCGTTCAAGTACAAACTGGCAATATTTTGTTTATGTCTTTCATCATTTAACATGCTAAACAATTAGACGGACTACTGAATCATCATTCTGTATTCTGAGGAAATAACTTAAGGTTCCAGACAAGAAATTGACCTCTTTAAGCTACCAATTCTCCAGTACTTAATCAGCTCACAACCCCCGTAAGTTATATATTTTCGGAAAGCTTAGATATAGGGAAAAGGTTGGTTACCATAGATTTTGTCACAATTTTGTGCATAATTATCACGTGACTGGTAATATGCATAACCTTTTCTAAATCTGGTTTCCCTATGTTTTGTTTCAGTGCTTTGAGATATATGGCTGAAATTTGTTTGATTGCAAGCTGTCCTAAGGATCTTCAAAAGTGAGTCTCACAATTTTTAAACCTTCGAAAACAATTTTTATGCCAGAAAAACTTCCAGAGCGGTGAAATTAATCCTTGTTGATTTCTTTAAAATTATACTCCTAAAAACTAACCAAATTAAAAAAATCTGAGACACTCTTTGGAAGAACATTTTAACAGCTTGCATTCTAGAAAGTTTGAGTTAGGTATTATGAAGAATTGAGACAAAACATAGGGAAAACCGATTTTTGAAATGCCATGCAAATTACCTGTCATGTGATAGTTGTGTAAATAATGGTGACACATATTAGCTATGTATATGTATAGAGCAACAACCTTACCGAGCCTAGTTTTCCCTTTGTTTCCACCAACAGGCATGGCTCATGGAAAAAACGGCACAAAAAGAAGGAGACAATTAACTTTAGTGCAACTTGACACTTAGCATATTCAAATGCTGGACCAGACAATAGGGGTACAAGGCAACAATCAACAACATCAACTTTATAAAGTGTACATATGGGGTTTTGTTTTCTGTCATTCCTAGGACTATATTAGTTTGTCCTGTCTAAATCAATATGAAGCTATATTCTTGTCCACAAGACTTCCAAGTTATAGTGATGCCTCCTCTATCCTGCTATGAATTGCACATATATTTACAAAGGCAGACTTTCAATTACCAATCACAGGTTTCAGATATTTGAAATCTTCTTGCAAGTTGAAGCAACATGCATGGCACAGATCAAATTTTGTGAGCCAGCTTCCCCTTTTAAGTAAAGTCAATGTATCGGGAAATCAGCTTTGTTTTCTGGTTTGACAGTGTGACAATTTTTTAACCTTTCTTTATCAATCCCAGTGCATTACTGCTTCTTTAAGACAGACTCTCTAACAATCATCCAGATGTTTTGGACATATGAAGTCGGTTTGCCTAAATGGCCTTTATGTACAATCAGTAAAGTTGTAAACAAAGTATACATATACGTCAACAGTTTAAGGCCAAGTTTTTATTAGCTACTATAGACTATAGTCTATAGAAGCTATTGGGATGGGTATCCGTCCAGCGTCCGTCGTCAGTCTGTATGTATGTATGTATGTATGTATGTATGTATGTATGTATGTATGTATGTATGTATTATGTATGTATGTATATGTATGTATGTATGTATGTATGTATGTATGTATGTATGTATGTATGTATGTATGTATGTATGTATGTATGTATGTATGTATGTATGTCTGTCTGTTTGTGAGGCGTCCGTCCACTCAAATATCTTGAGAACCGCAGTACTCACCGATTTGATATTTGTTGTGTAGATGAAAAATATGATTTTGAGAAACGATTTTTTTGAATTTTGTGATATTGTTGAAAATAGGCAAATTAATGTCAAAAAAGTTGTTTTTGGTAAAAAATCTTCTTCTTCATAACCGCTGGTCAGACAGCTTTGTGATTGGTATACAGGTACCTAGGGATAACCCAACTTAGATTTGTTCAAATTGTGATGAAATATGCGAATGTGTATTTTAAGGAATTTTTTGTCATTTTTGGACAAAGTTTGACTTACATTGTATGTAATTCTTGTACTGTATAAACCCTATCAATTCACCCAGAAAAAAATAATTCTTATGATTTTAAATAATTGAATTAATTAGGAAATCATCAAAGCCAAAATATTTTAGTGTGGAATTATCAGAAAGTTCAACTTTTTTGACAGTTCATAGTGAATTGAGGATTAAAACATGTAAAGGCAACTTTCGTGAATCCCAACTTTGATATATTCTGAACCACCATTTATGTTATCTAAAGAAATTACTCATAATAGTTTGTCATGATAGGGTGGTCAAATAAATAGAGATAGAGAAAGTTCTAATTTCCATTTATGGTTGACTTGGTAAGGATAAAAGAAGATTACTTTTGAGGAAAAAATAGAGTGGTCAATTAAAAGAGTGGTCAGAGTGATAGGGTTTTTATGGTAAAGCTGGGCTGTAAGATTCCTCATGTGCTATTTATAGTAATTATGCAATCTGTTTATACAGTGCAATGAAAGTGTAACATGATTCCTTATAATGCTTTTGATGACCTTGAACTTCTTAAGTTTCAATCATTTGTCTCTTCTGTGTGCTTTCTCTGAGTACGTACAGTCTCAACTATTCAACAGAACTTACTTACAATGTTAATTTGAAAGTTAAATGTGCTTGGTTAATAGGATGAAAATACTGATATTAAAAGATAACGAGCTCAAGATTCTTTATAACCTGACAGATATGCTGTTTTTTATGACGTGAATCTTGATTTAAGCAAGTCTTGTTTACTTTAATTAGAATGGTAATTAACTCTCGTTTATTTGCTATTATAGACTAATATAGTCTGATGAAATATGCAAATCTGTATTTTTACGGAATTTTTTCCATTTTTGGTCAGGCAATCCTGAAATGAGCTATCAAAGATATCGACCTTCTTCATCAATTCATTTGTCACAAAAGGTTATTCTCTACATAACACAGCAGAGCTCTGTCAACTGTTGAGTCGCTTGTTTTTTTTCAAACCGCTGGTCAGACAGCTTTAATGTTTGGTTTACATGTCCCTAGGATGACCTTAGTGAGATAATTTCATACAGTCAGGAAATACTTAATTTTGTGTCCATGTCTATAGTAGCTTTAGGGACTTTGGCCCTATGTTTTTATTTTAATTTTATTAATAATGACTTCCACAGCTGAGGCCATTTATGGAAGACTGTAGTAAAAATACAGATACAGAGTTAAAACATGAAGACAAGACGAACAAACTTTAACAAATACTGAGAAAACAATATTTTAAAACATTTTTAAAACCATTTTAATTCACAGAAAAAGGATCAATGTCATTGTATTCGTTTAAAAGCAAATTAGCTTGTCTCGGAATTCTACTAAGAAGAGAGTCACCAACACAATTAACTCTACCAAATGGCACATGAAACAAAGTAGTACGCCTAGTTGAAAACCTTGGTACATGAAGACTAAAAATGAAGCTAAAGCATTAACATTAAACTTTGCATTTATACATTTGTATAAAAATATATGATCAAAAATAGTCATCCTTGATTTTAATGACTGTAAATTGTAAATATTGCACAACGAGTTAGCACAGTAACTGTTTGCAGGGTCGTTGTGCCGTTCTAGCTTATTACCTGATGTCCCTTAAGATGTTCCTCAAGTGACAACGTATAAGGAGAAAAAATGTTTTGTTGGATTGGGAGGACGCTGTTTAGAAATATATTAATGTAGTAAAGGTAGTTTTTAGGGTCACACTTTGCACTTCCTCCAGACTAGCAGATTCAATTTCACATTGCTAACATTTTTTCGCTATCTTCCACGCATTGTGATTCCATTGAGTATACTTTGCTTTTTCAGAGAGAATTTTTCCATCCAAAAGGGGTTTTTAATCTCTGTTTTTGGAGCAAAGTCTCTCTTTGGTTTGTGTTTAGCCACAGTAGGAAATACAGGTTCTCAATTTGAGTTTGTGCCTTGTTTTCCCAAGGTAGTAATAAGGAGAGGGGGTCAACCAGACTTGTTTGTAGATATAGTACAAAATGTAGTTTTCAGACTTTACAATTGTTACAGCTTTACCTCGATTGCTGCAATAACACTGATGGTAGTAGCATAGCCAATCAAAATATATATGTAGGATGGTTATGTTATTGCTAGATAGATACTGGTATTGTGCTAATATAAATGTAGCATGCATCTGTGCAACAGGCATGTGGCACAGTTCATTTGCCAATTTCTCAACACAGCAGAAGTCAATGTAGCGACCAAGACAGGCCACTGTTCTCGAGGGCTGCAGTGATGTAGAGTTTATTCTTGCTGGGCCGACACAAGGTGTGTCTTGTGGCGTGTTTGGGCCCCACAAGATCGGGGCGTGATTAAGTGGGTTACCTGTGTAGGTAAATTCTTTGTTAGACTGTTAACTGGTCACCCATTTTGTGGCCCACTTTATGTATTTTACAGTAATGAGCATGTTAATCATTGTAATGAAAATTTGTTTATGAGTGAGTTTATTGGTCATCCATTTTGTGGCCTAATCGATGTATCTCACCTTTACAATTTTATCACACGTATAAGTAGGCTAGTTATTGTAAGGCCGCACGTTGTGTACTATGTTCGTGTGTCATCAATTAGTGGCCTGTTTGATGTATTTTACAAAAATTACAGTTTTTTCATTAAATGGTCACCCATTTGGTGGCGCATTTCACCAACAAAGGCCTTAGTTGGGTATTCCTTAATTTCGCCGATGTTGTAGCTGGCTGGGACACAGCATCACTACCAGTGATGTTGGGCCTTGTCTAGCATTTACAGCGTTTTCGGGGATAAATGCAAATTATTATACAGTAAACCTGCAGAACGTTTCAAGTGTCCTCTCTTTCCTATATTAGTAAACTTCGAATCATACCACCAATACCATTATAAATATTCTTAACAAAGAAGTTCTTACCCTGTTATTTCAAATGTTTGCTTGATTTTTGATACATCTCAATTTTCTTACACACTAGAATACTTTTCTATCAGCTTGCATCAAGCAGGACGCTTGATATTTTCGACTACTTATGAAGATTTCACATAACTTACTCGTCTCAGTTAAGGAGATATCGCCAGTACCACCAGCAGTTCCAGATTTGTTTACATGAATTCCTGTCGCAACCTTGCCATCTGTGATATATCAATGGATAAAAATAGAGCGTTCAAGTACAAACTGGCAATATTTTGTTTATGTCTTTCATCATTTAACATGCTAAACAATTAGACGGACTACTGAATCATCATTCTGTATTCTGAGGAAATAACTTAAGGTTCCAGACAAGAAATTGACCTCTTTAAGCTACCAATTCTCCAGTACTTAATCAGCTCACAACCCCCGTAAGTTATATATTTTCGGAAAGCTTAGATATAGGGAAAAGGTTGGTTACCATAGATTTTGTCACAATTTTGTGCATAATTATCACGTGACTGGTAATATGCATAACCTTTTCTAAAATCTGGTTTCCCTATGTTTTGTTTCAGTGCTTTGAGATATATGGCTGAAATTTGTTTGATTGCAAGCTGTCCTAAGGATCTTCAAAAGTGAGTCTCACAATTTTTAAACCTTCGAAAACAATTTTTATGCCAGAAAAACTTCCAGAGCGGTGAAATTAATCCTTGTTGATTTCTTTAAAATTATACTCCTAAAAACTAACCAAATTATAAAAAATCTGAGACACTCTTTGGAAGAACATTTTACAGCTTGCATTCTAGAAAGTTTGAGTTAGGTATTATGAAGAATTGAGACAAAACATAGGGAAAACCGATTTTTGAAATGCCATGCAAATTACCTGTCATGTGATAGTTGTGTAAATAATGGTGACACTGTTGTTACAAAATGTTTCCCTATATCAGAGCGTTTAGAAAATTTACAGTTCTGAGCGTATTAACCACCAGAGATTTGGTAGATTATAAAGTTCATTTTCTTGTCTTAAGCCTTTAAGTTCTCACCTTTTGTAAAACGTCGTTCTTGCAACTTTGTGGGTACTTCTTCGTTGAATTTCTTCAACAAATGTTCATGTGACTTGGCAATATGCTCCTCTCTTACGGACATTGTCAAAATATTTTGCATTGTTTTTGCATTATTGCAAAAGGTTTCATACGAGATTTGGTTCTCGAGAATATGAGAAATTTTTTCTTTTAGTTTGCCGGCGATCTTTCCTGGATCGTAATGCATTCCTAATCCCTCGACTATTATCATATTGTATTGGTCAATCATATCCTCTTCCAAATAATCAGCAATGCCAGAGTATGGAGGCATTATTGTGGGTACACCAGCTGCGGCCGATAGAAGAGTAATCATTCCAAACTGATCTTGTTCAGGTGTGACTAAATGTAGGTGACATTGTTTAAAGTCAACCAATATTGTTGACATTATGTCACGTGTAAATGGTAATGCTTTAACAGACACGTGAAAAGAGTCAGTTGTATGCCTTAACAGCTCTTGGCATTCTCCCAAAATTTCAACTGGTAAGCCACGGATTTTCCACTTAAATCCTTTGACCGATTTGCTTGTTGCAACAGCGTCATTTGCAAGTTGACCAATTGCAAGAGCGGCGACTTGAGAATTTTTTGCGCAGTCCGACAAACTCTTAGCAGCGAAATCAAACGAAAGAATTTCAATCTTTTCTTTTACAAATGGACAAGGAACATTAGTATTTAATATTTCATCATCCACTCTAGGAATGAACTGTAAATGGTCCCGGAGTAAATCCATGCCTCGAAAGGCACGAAATCTGTTTGTATAGTGCTCATGTATTCTACGTCCAATGGAAACAATCAATTCTGAAGAGCGAGCATTCTTTAGGATGTCATGTTCAAGTTTTGCAATATCAGAAGGCTTCATGTCAGTATCTTCTGGTATGTTAGTCAGAAACAGTACAAAACTAGCATCTGGAAAGTAAGATTCTTGCATACTCCGAGCACCATCTAGAAGACGATCATCATCAGCATACCCAATGATGACGGAGATGTTTCTGAACTCATGTAGAGTCGGAAAGTAAGCCTTATGAAGTAATAGCCTCTCTGAATATGGTATGTCTCGGGACAATTTTCTAGCAATGATTAAGTCAATTCCATGATTTCTGGCGTCCCTGATTTCATCCTCAGAAACGTCAAACGCGGTTATGTAAACACTATGCCCTGTCGTTTTTAGCAGAGTTGATATATCTTTCTGAATGATGTTCCAGGAAAAGTCAGCTGTTTTCGGCCACCACCCAGTGCTTGCTATCAGAAAAACGCCGTCTGAAATGAGAAACTTTGAATATGTTATAACATACATGACATGTATGTGTCCATAGTTACAAGTACTGTTTCAAAGTATACTTTATTTACATTTATTGACAAAAGCAGAGCTACAAATTGGTTAACAATGAAAATGCATAACATGTTGGATTTGCTTCACAGGTCCTTCACGTTTGTCATTTTCTACAGAGGAATAGACCCGTCCCTTTACCATGGATGACAGAGAGAGATTTATTAATTGCTTGACGCTACTAAATGTAAGTAAAAATACCAAAACAAACAGGAATTGCAAAACAGCAACACTAGTGCCGGCAAGTATACAAATAACACAAACTGATCAATGACTTATCGGCCACGAAATGAATATTACTTAAAAGTGTTACTGGCGCACGTGTATTTGCATATTTTCCTTAAGTACACCAGCAGAGCATTTTAAGTCTCCTCTCTTTTCTATATTAGTAGAGTTTGAATTCATAGCGTCAATACCATTAAAAATATTGTTAACAAAACACTTCTTACCTTTGTTATGTCTAATGTTTGTTTGTTTTCAGATACATCTCTATTTACTTACACGCCAGACTACCTTTCTGACATCAACCAAGACATTTAATATTTTTGAATACCTATATCGTTTTCAATAACTTACTCGTCTCAGTTAAGGAGATATCACCGGCTCCACCAGTATTTCCAGATTTGTTTACATGCTTTCCTGTCTCAACCTTGCCGTCTGTGAAACATCAATGGACAAAAATAGACCGTTTCGAGTATAAACTAGCATCATTTTCTTTATGACTGTTGTCATTTAACATAATTTAACAATAAGAAGGGACTACTTAAGCATCATTCTGCATCCGAGGGATAAACGTAACATTCTCACCTTTTGTAAAACGTCGTTCTTGTAAGTTTGGGCTGACTAGTTCTGTGATATTTTTTGACAGATTTTTATGTGATTTATCAATATATTCTTCAGCCAACTTCACAGTAATGGAGATATCATCGGTGCCACCAGCCGTTCGAGATTTGTGAAACTGTTTTCGTTCCAGAAGTCTGCCGTCTGTCAAACGTCAACGGAAACAAAATCGAACATTTAAGTACAAACTAGCATCAGTTTTCTTTACGTCTTTTAATCATTTTTACATTATTTAATAACTAGACGGGACTACTTAACAATAATTCTTCATTCTTAGAAAAAAAAACTCAACATTCTCACCTTCCGTGAAATATCTTTCTTGTAACTGTGCGTGAATTTCTTTGAATTTTTTCGACAAATTTTTAGTGACTCGTAAATATATCCTTCTCTTATGGACATTGTCAACTTTTTTTGCAGTGTTTTGGCATTTTGAAAAAAAGTTTCATACGAGTCTTGATTCTCGAGAAATTAGCAAACGTTTCTTTTAGTCTGCCGGCGATCATTGTGGGATCGTCATGTTTTCCTAATCCCTCCACTACTATCTTATTGTATTGTTCCGTCATGTCTTCTTTTAAATATTCGGCAATGCCAGAGTGTGGAGTTATTACTGTTGGTACACCAGCTGCAATCGATAGAAGAGTAATCATTCCGAACGGATCTTGTTCAGGTGTGAATAAATGTAGGTGACATTGTTTAAAGTCATTTGATATTGTTTCAATTACGTCACCTGATAATGGGCATGCTTTAACGGAAACATGAGGTGATTCACTTTTGATCCTTATTTTGTCTTGGCATTCACATGCAATTTCCTCTGGTAATCCACGGATTTTCCACTCAAAACTTCTTACCACGTTGTCCATTGCAAATGTATCGCTAGCAAATTTACCGATTGCAAGAGCGGCAAATTCAGAATTTTTTATGCATTCCGACACACTCTTAGAAGCGAAATCGAAAGATAGAATTTCAATCTTTCCTTCTACAAACGGACAAAACACTTTGGTATGTAATATTGCATCATCTACGCCGGGAATGAACTGAAAATGTTTTTGAGCAAAATCTGTGCTTTTATTTGTACGAAATTTGTTTCCGAAGTACGAATATATTCTCGGTCCAATGGAAATAAGCAATTTTGCAGAGTGAGCGTGCTGAAGGATGATATTAGTATTGTTTTCAATATCAGAAGTTTCCTTGTCAGTATCCTCTGGTATGTGGGTCAGAAACAGTACAAAACTAGCATCCGGAAAGTAAGATTCTTGCATACTTAAAGCAGCGTCTGAAAGACTTTCATTATCAGCATATCCAATGATGAAGGAGATATTGTGGAAATCTTTAAGAGCTGGAAAGTAATTCTGATGATGGAGTAGCCTTTCTGAATAAGGCATGTCTTGCAACACTTCTATAGCGTTGATTAAGTCAATTCCATGATTTTTTGCATCCTTGATTTCTTCCTCAGTTGCATCAAACACGGTTATGTAAACACTATGCCCTGTCGTTTTTAGCAGAATTGCTATATCCTTCTGAATAATATTCCACGAAGGATCACCTGTTTTCGGCCACCAGCAAGTGCCTGCTATCAGAAAGACGATGTCTGAAATGAAAAAATTAAATATGTTATAAAATACATGTAATGCCTGTATCCCTACGGTACAAGTAATCATACAAAGCATACTTTAGGTACTTTGATTGACACAAGCAATGAATTTGCTTCACATTTCCTTCACGTTTACCAATTTCTGCAGAGGGTACGACCCTTCCCATTAAAATTGAAAACAAAATGGGAGATACCGTTATCGCTTGACACTACTAAACGTAAGTTACATAACCAAGACAATTAGAAATATTCCACAACAACAAAATGAGTCCCGCCAAGTGTACGAATGATACAACTGATCAATGATCTATCGCTATGAAATGAATATTACACACTACGGCTCAAAGGCGCCCTATTTTGGGCAATACACTTTTCGCCATACATACGTTGAGTACGCGTACAGAGAGTAAAATCCACCTCCCGCGTCGTGTTGAAAATTTCGCCGGATTTCCTCGCTGCACAGTTAAACATTGATGAAAAAGTTACCTATTCCATTTCCTTTATATGTTGCCCTTTCAATTATGATATTTTGGCAAGAATTCCACGGACAAATTACTAAAATACCTAAGCGATAATAGTCATATGCAAAAATAGGTGAAAACACAGCCAACAGCACAAAAGATCGTTAACTTGTCATTTCATAAAATAAGAGGGAAACTCAAAAAAAACATAAAGTTTTAGTTAACCGTCATGAGATGTGTTATCTCAAATATTTTAAGAAATAACGGCGAAATGAAAAAGTTAAACCAACGATTTTTTCAGATGTATTTTTCATTTTACGACGCGGCAAATAACCTCGATTTCCGATCGAAAACAATGGCGTCTAATGTAAAAACATATTGCACACTTCTCGCCGATTTAAATTCCTCAATCTGAACCTATAACGGTGCAAAGTGACACGGTGATCCTTTGATTGCTATACAGACTTCATTTGGTTTTAGATTTTTAAACTTCTTGACGAAACTTGTTTTATTTGCATTGTATTTATTCCGATCACTGAAATTTACTCCTGCTGTCAATAAAATGGCGATCTGACAGCGTTTACATATACAGAACAAGGGTTTTAAATGAACGCATTGTAATCAGTAAGCGTCTCGTAATTTGTATAGACCAAATACCTGTCAAGTTACTGTAGTTTATCCAAATTTGGGTGAAATTTGCAGAAAATTGGAAAAATAACACGGAACGGAGATTAACGGGCACAGTCTCCACTCTAATCGTGTAGTGAACGTTATCGATCGATATTCTTTATCCGAAATTGATACACGGTTGTCTTGCTCACTTGCAGGCTGTTCCCTGCTCACAATGGCGCCAAACGTGGAAAAAGTACGCAAAAATATGCTGAAACGTAAACGTATCAGAAAAACTGAAAAAAAAGTGTCGTCGATTTAATTTAAGTACAAGAAACCATCAGATACGTTGGCAGTATGGCATAAACGTCAATATATGAGTAAATGTGGAAGTATTCACGAGGTGAACCGATTACAGGAGCGGCACGCGAGCAGATTTCGATCGATATACTATTGGAAATAAATTGATACACCGCTCGATGTCGTCAATAGCAACGTTAACCGACAGAAAGCACTGTCAGGTAGGAATTATGCTTCGCGGAATACTGCCTAATTAGGCATCATTTGGGCCCGCAGTGACAAAACAGTGTTACTGGCGCATCATATTCGCTGATTATTGCTAAGTAATCCTTCAGAACATTTTAAGTCTACTCATCTGTTGCTATCTTTTTATACTAGTTAATTTCGAACTCCATAGCGTCAATACCATTAAATGATTTTAACAAAGTAATTCTTATCTTTGTTATTTAAGTATTTGCTCGTTTTTAGACAAATATCTATTTACTCACATACAAGATACTTTTCTGTTAGCTGACATCGACCAGGAGACTTAAGATTTTCGACTTCATTACGTTTCTCCTAACTTACCGATCTCAGTCAGGGAGATATCATCTGTGCCACCAGCCGTTCCAGATTTGTAAGATGCTCTTGTTTCCGAATGTTGCCGTCTGTCAAATATCAATGGGAACAATATCAAACTTTTAAGTACAAACTAGCATCGCTGTTCTTTATATCTTTTAATCCTTTAACATAATTTAACAACTAGACGGGACTACTTAAGCATCATTCTGGAGTCTAAGGAAAAAACCTTAACATTCTCACCTTTTGCAAAATATCTTTCTTGTGACTTTGCGTAGACTTCTTTTTTGATTTTTTTCGACAAATTTTATGTGACTCGTAAATATATCCCTCTCTTATGGACACTATCAATTTTTTTTGGAGTGTTTTGGCATGATTGAAAAATATTTCATACGATTTTTGATTTCCAAGAAGATGAGATATTTTTTTTGCAGTTTACTGGCGATCTTTGCTGGATCTTCACCTATTCCAAATTCGTTCACTACTATCTCCTTGTATTGTTTCCTCATGTCTTCTTTAAATATTCGGCAATGCCAGAGTGTGGAGTTATTACTGTTGGTACACCAGCTGCAATCGATAGGAGAGTAATCATTCCAAACGGATCTTGTTCAGGTGTGAATAAATGTAGGTGACATTGTTTAAAGTCATTTGATATTGTTTCAAATGCGTCACGTGAGAGTGAGTATGCTTTAACGGAAACATGAGGTGATTCACTTTTTATCCTTAATTTATCTTGGCATTCACATGCAATTTCCTCTGGTAATCCACGGATTTTCCATTCAAAACTTGTTATCACAGTATTCATTGTTACAGTGTCATTAGCAAGTTTACCGACTGCAAGAGCGGTAATTTCAGAATTTTTTATGCAGTCCGATACATTCTTAGCAGCGAAATCGAAAGATAGAATTTCAATCTTTCCTTCAACAAACGGACAAAAAATTTCGGTATTTAATATTGCATCATCCACGCCAGGAATAAACTGCAAATGATTTGGAGTAAAATCTGTTTTAGTAATGGTACGAAATTTGTTCCTAAAGTGGGAATATATTTTATGTCCAATTGAAATAAGCAAGTTTGCAGAGCGAGCGTGCTGAAGGATCTTGTTGGCAATGCTTTCAATAACAGAAGGTTTGTTGTGAGTATCCTCTGGTATGTGGGTCAGAAACAGTACAAAACTAGCGTCTGGAAAGTAAGAATCTCGAATATTCAGAGCAGCGCCTGGAAGATGTTCATCATCGGCATACCCAATGATGACAGAGATGTTTTGGAACATTTTAAGAGTCGGAAAGTGATGCTGGTGAAGAAGTAGCCTCTCTGAATAAGGTATGTCTTTCGACCCTGCTGTAGCGTTGATTAAGTCAATTCCATGTTTTCTTGCATCCCTGAATTCTTCCTCAGATGCATCAAACACGGTTATGTAAACACTATGCCATGTCTTTTTTAGTAGAGTTGATATATCTTTCTGAATGATGTTCCGGGAAAGGTCACCTGTTCTCGGCCACCACCCAGTGCCTGCTATCAGAATGACGCCGTCTGAAATTAAAAACTTTAAATACGTAATTCCACAGATGATATGCATATGTCCTACATGTAATGTTACAAAGCATTCTTTAAGTGTATTGTATTGACACAAGCAGAGACCAAGTAGTTTAACATAGCCATTAAAGAACAATTAAATATTGCATGTACATTTCAAGTAAAATTAAAACTGTTGAGATAATTTTAGTTAAATATTAAAATGTCCGATGAAGAAGTGGAAGAAGGAAAAGGATAGCTATTTAAATGTATACTTGCCTTCTCTGACTGCACATATACGAGCATTCTTTTTGCATTGTCTATTTTCTAATTCGATTTCACCCTCACTTTGCGAAGGTTGTTGTGTTGGCTCTTCGCATCGGATTGTAGTCCCGATGAAAATCGTCCAATAGCATTCTATAAAACAGTATAGTATTAATTGTATGAAATGGGATCAAAATGGCATAAAAGGAAGATTCTTTAAAGGAAATGTTTCCAGCAATATCGATCTTCCTCCTTATGGTGTAAGTATTCACCAGTAGTATACAAACTGCCGGTTGTGGACCGCATCTCCTTTTTAAGCCCTCCATTTCACACAGGAACCTCACAACATGCAACTCCGGCAGGCCCCAAACACGCAACTCTCGCCAATGGTAGGTTAAGCAGGAGAAGACTACCGGTTCTTGAATTATAGTGAGAACGCCCTCCCTTTACCTCCTAACCCTTTGCAGAGTGGCATACTTTTTATAATCTGCAGTTTTTGTACTGTAAGATATATGATGAAGCGTATACCTTATTTGATGAAGGGAAAAGACGTGTGCAAGTGGCTACTGATGGGCTCTTGGCAGCTGTGGGGCCGGAGCTGCATGAACGAGTTTTGTAGAATCCATCGTGCTAGGCTTCAGAAGGGGTGGCACAAAAGCCTGCCTGAAGTGCAGGGAGAGTGTTTGGATCCAGCTTTCTCTGTGTAGGGGTTGGGGGTATGCCAGTGAAAAAGTGAAAGCTTGGCAGAGGAAACAAAGTGAGATGAAGACACAGAGGAAACAGATATGATAGTTTGGAAGAACAAGTTGCCATTTGGCTAGTTATGGCAGGTATGTGCTGTGTAAGAGTGAAAGACTAAGTGAATTTATCATTGAAGTCGCTGTTGGAAATTATGGAACACACTTATTTCCAATCACTAAATGTTGTTATATTCGTCCAAATAAATATATGAATAAGACATTTTGTATTCATCGTTACATAATGGAGAATAGAATATTACATCTGGCTGCAGTGTGAATAACTTAATTCACCAGGTTTTAAAACTCGGCAAGTGACCGTTCGGGCTGGGACGTCCACTGATTCAAAGTATTAGTCAAAGTAAACGGGGACGCCATAAACACTCAATATCGACCGGCATAGATATAGTTATGTCAAAAAACGGGAGTTATGACCTTGATTAGCTTATTAAGAGTCAATTAACGTTAAAATGAACCAAATGATAGCACACAATTACATACAATCTACGTCAACTGTAATACGGGAATCATGTAGTCATGTAGTCATCTGAGTAACATTATGAATGACCATTTAGCTACCTATATATAAGGTATCAAAGAGTACTCCGAACAACATATTTGTTCAAAACACGAGTCGGACTCAATTGCCTCTGCGATGGGACCCCGGGATCCGCTGACATGTAATTCTGAATTTACGTGAATGTTGATCGGGTGTAGTTGTGTATAACTGTCGACAGCATTGATAATTATTTGCGGAATCTATTTAGTCTAAAATAAGCGCAGAATGTGTATAGTGCTACGTGAGTAGCTTCTTTCACACTGACCTTGCTTCAGTTTGAACATGGAGGTACCTTATACCTCTGTGGCTTGAACACCCTAGAGTGCGAGCACAGTGACTCTGCTATGGAGCATGGGGAGACTTTACCTCTATGTCAGGTAATCGTCACGCAAAAGAGCAGCCTTGAACTTTGGCAATGTAACTCTAGATTAAGGGCAGTTTTGCACGATCAAAGACTACAATGATTCTATAGTTATACCTACAACTACAATTTAACTCAATTCTAATACGTGCTTACACAGCTTACGCTGATCATACTTTTCGAAGTTTGAAAATGAAACCTCTATGAGAAAAAAGCTGCCAGGAAGTTATCAGTCTGCCCACAGGTGCCTGGAGTTGCCACTTTAATAAAGGCCTACATAGCTTCAATAATTGTAGTCGGGGGCCGGGGCTGAATATCCAACACGGCAAACAAAGCCTTACATACAGAACTATATAAATTATCGTTATGGCAAGTTAGCCGATGACGCGTCATCAGACCATGAACAACGGTTTCCCGCAGTTCTGTGGAGTGACTGTAGCTGTTGGGAGGAGACGTTTATAGAGGTGCTAATTGATCCTCGTAATTGGGATTAGCTGATAAAAATAGCCTGGTTCTACTAGCTTCTAGCTCGATTACGCTCACTTGTCGTATAGGGAAATAATATATTTAACGTTTGACATGCAGGGGTTTGCAAATAATTTTTGAGTCACTAGTACAGGGGCTTACAGTAAAAAAATCATTAGCTCAACCTGAGTTTCACTGGCCTGCCAGTGAAACTCAGGTTGAGCTTGTTAAATTTTGCAAAGTTAATGGTATCGTGCATGCGTTCCAATAGCAAAATGTAAAGGAAAAATTGCGTTGGACATCACGATGTTGCCTAAATTAACGAAACTTGTGCACCACTATACTTTTGTCTGTACCCTCCTACCTCAATATTGTGAATATCGCGTTGATCTCAATGACCCTAGGCATTTTAATAATCGATACCCATGTAAAAGTCGCGGAAATAAATGGAATTGCAACAGATAACACATGAAATATAACGTTTCAAATTGGTGTCGATTGCGATATTCGATGGCAGTTGAGTTCGAGTCCTTTATGTGTAAAGTAAAAGCATGACGTGTGAATGGCTATGTGAGGAGATTATTTTTGTAAGGAATGCACGAATATTAGAGAGGTCTACAGACTCATTAGGGTAGATGACATTATCTTTTTAATGTACGCAAGCAGTAAAGAATTGCAAAGTAATGTGGAATGGAAGTAAAAGTGACGGAACTGAAAATAAATTAATTTTTGCGGTATTTTAATATACTGCCCCTGTTCGATAATAGGAAAGTCATCACATACATCACAGTATGCTTGAAGTCCCCGTTTAACAGTACAAAGAACAGATGTCAGTATCTTCGATAACTCTGTTGTTGAACATTTGAAGATCCTGCTCGGAGTAGTATAAATCAAATGTGGATATTAAAAAATTCGAAGGAACTCTTGGAAAATTTGAAATCAAGATCAGTTTCAAAAATAACATATATTAAAACTTTCGATTTTTCCACATTGTATACCACAATACCACATGATAAATTAAAAGAACGCTTGAAAAACATCATCAACCAAGCATTTTTCTACAAAAACGGTTCACGCCGTTACAAATATGTGGTATTAGGGTATAATTCTACATATTTTGTTAAAAATATTACTAACGCTAAAGTGTTTTATACCGAGAAAGACATTATCAGTATGCTTGATTCCTAATTGACAACATATTTGTTGAATTTGGAGGACACATTTACCAACAGTGTATAGGAATTCCCATGGGCACTAACTGTGCTCCCTTACTTGCCGACTTATTTCTGTTCTCATTACTAATACTATTACTATTACTATTACTAATACTATTACTAATAATATGGGCAGCACACCTGGGCTACGTCCCTGAAAAATGTTTTGTTTTCCTACGGCTTTGGGTATGCCTGGATAATCCAGGAGAATGGTCATAAAAACAAGTTTTTGCTTGAATTCGTGTCACGAGTGTCAGCTTTGTGTGAACAACAAAGGCAATTTAGAAATAACTCAAAAACCAAAACTTCGCACCTACACTTATTTCAAAACTTTACTAGAATCAGAGAAATACCTTTCACTTGACTTTAATATTTAATATATTCAAACTTTTGCTCGTTTTCGTTGTGGAATTTTACCATTAGCTTTACTCAATCTCTGTAAATGTATTTTCAAAGCTTTTTCCAAGAGGAAGACAATACATGCTAAATAGTGTGTCGCTACAATGTGTATGACTTCAACTCATTGTATATATATATTTTTTTCGAATCTTGTATATGGACCAGAGGCCTTTGAACGCAATAAACTATTATTATTATTATTATAACACATCACTTTCATGCATAGTTTCTCCTAGTTTAGAGAACAAATTCAAGCTGTAATTTCTCTGACATAATAACTACTTTCTTTTTTCTTCCACAATGGCATTCGTGCGTTGATACTGAAACTAGGTAAAGCATTTTATGTCAACTTGGCTGGCATGGAAATTGTCCCTGAGTAAGCTTCTCTTTTATGTCATTGCGTTTCTCCATTTAGTTCGATGTTGATTGATTTTGTACTAATATTAATTTACACTAGCCCATTACAACTACATTCTATATGACTTCAAAAGATGGAACTAAAGAATCGGCAGCTTCAATCGCAGCCACCTCCAAAAAGAGAACTTCCGTAAACTCACATGTTCAATCACTATCACATTGACTTCGCACTGATAACGTCACAAAACCAGAACCAACAGTCACTAATCAGAAAACCGGCAGGATTTGTAAATATCCATACGTCCACTTTTTCTACGAAAAAGAAAAGACCAAAGACAACTTTAAGAAAGTGATGTGAAGTGCGGAATAAATTTAAACTTTGTACATTTGGCGAAATAAAAACGAATGTGCCTGAGATACGAAACAATCGGATGGCTTTGGTTTAGCATGGCGCTAATTTTTTAGCTCCATAGGTTTAGAGGTGTGTTGCTCTCATTCTTGTTTGATGTTTAATGGTATGTTGTACATGGACAGTATTAGCCTAGTAGGCCTAAGGAGACAACATTTGGTTTGTGTGATCAGTACTGCAGTACTGTGTGATCAGTACTGCTGTATGTTATAATTAAAAACTCAAACAAATCGAGTTTGGGTGTTATATTTGAGTGGCCTCGATTGCAAGTGAAGCGGTCTGTGACACTTAGCCACCGGGAACTCGATGGACGTCACATAAGTTGATATCTTGTGCCTGTCCTTGGAAATATATAGTATTAAACTCTGTGACCAGCGGGAAAGTTAAGGCAGTTTGGTGCTTTAATCTGTGTTTATAAAATAAATTAAAAATGGCATCACCGATCATAAGAAACCTTGAAACAGAAGACAACGGAGATCATCTTCTTTCAGTATAGTCCAGTCTAACTTGAATAGCAAACTTGCGATATCTGAACCTGAAGAGTAACTCTAATACTTGTGGTTTTGTTCTTCTCTTATTATAAGGCTAGTTAAATTTCAGGAAAGTATCTTTACATTTTCGATATCTATGTAGCGCCAATGGGCAACAAACGCCATATCCGAAAGACTTCAATTGGTTCCCGCCTGTGTAACCCCCCCTCTCCAAGTCTAGCCATTCTGATGTCTCATTTGAAGACATTACATGTATTTACCGGTTCTCGGTCACTGTTCAGTGTTGACGTCAATTTCGGCTATCAGGTGTAGCCTCTTTTGGCGCTCCTAATGTTTTATTCCTGCCGTGTCAATACTAAACTGAAAACGAGAACATCGCTAGTGAATGTGATGGGCCTCTTTCAGTCATGGTCATAGGCGTTACCATCGGCCTAAATTGAATACATCTACCTCCAACTGCCATGACAAATTTCATGAAATGCTTCTTTTATTACAGAAGCCTTTAGGTCTCCATTACATTCGTACTTCATTATTTGCTCTTTCCATCAAGGACTTGAGAAGGTTGCATGCCTATGCATTGGGATTGTCTTTGACAGATCCGAACAAACAACCGTACAGACTGGTCAGTATTATTGCTGATATTGCACTATACAGACTATACAAGCCTGTTCGTGCTGAACCTATGACTGATGATCATCGTCATTTCATACATCTTCCATTTACTAACAAAGGAATTGATGCCATTAATATCAGCAATATACTTCACAACAAAAAGGTTACATCAACTATACCTGTATACTTTAAGAACCAGTCTGTTTTGAATTGACCCTTCATGACCCTTACTAGATTTTCAGAAGATCGCCCTCTATCTTTCTTAAGGCCCTCTGACACAAAGGTCAAGAAACTTCTTGATAAAACAATTAAAAGGTTAAAGATTAAATTACACCTACGCAGACACGTTTTTCTTCCACTGTCTTAAAGCAAGTAGACATGCCACGTGGATCTCACTAACACTCCAGCCAAAAGTAGGACTGTAGGCGCAACGATGTAAGTTGATTTCCTTTTATGACTTTCCAATTATTTAGAGGACCATTTTGAATGCAGTATTTAGATATTTTAGTAGAATTTAGTTCTTTTATTCCGTTTACTTTGGACTTGATTTACCTCGACTCTCCGATGTAGACAATGAATGACCTTGTATTTTAATCTCTTTATTTACCCAGTTTTCACCGCTTCTTGAATAAATCTACTCTAAACTAAAGCAACTGAGGGTGGTTATTTCTTGGAGTGGTTGGCACTTAGCGGATACAAAAGTAACTGGACTCCGCCACACAGTCTGTACCTATTCTGTCATATCGGTACACCAAGACAATCTCCAATAAAATATTCAATAACAATAAGGCATTGCGGCACTTAAAATTGATGAATTCCTTCAAACACCAGCATCCTGCGACTGCTCTACATCTCCCTTCAAATATACTCCAGTTGGCCATGTCATCACCGGTGATCTGAACTTGGTTGAACATCACCACCTTCGTAAGATATTATCTTGTGGACCCAAGTTCAGAGAACCTCGCAGGATCAACTGGAACCATTATTTTAAGATCATTATGGACTCTGTTGAAGAATATGCCAGGAAATGGGCTAAAAGGGAGGATGTAGAGCTAGACACACTGTCGGAATGGGTCAAATCTGTGAGGTAAATAGTTCGTGGCCGTATTGGTCGACTAAAATCACATGTTTGCAGAAGACTATGGGGCGCCGAATGTAAAATAATTAGTTTACACATTTAAAACGTGCATTACTTATCACATCATAGTCTCTGCCTGGATACATCAACACACACACACACACACACAACACGTACACACATACAATTGATAAACACACACACACACACACACACACACACACACACACACACACATACACACATACATACATACATACATACATACATACATACATACATACATACATACATACATACATACATACATACATACATACATACATACATACATACATACATACATACATTCAAACATACATACATACATACATACATACATACATACATACATACATACATACATACATACATACATACATACGTACGTACGTACATATGTACACATCAAACATACATACATACATGTTTGTATATGTAGACACATACGGACATACATATATATACGAGTTAACGTACACACGGTATCTGTGAGAATACACGAGCACATATACATTCAGTACAGGACATCCAGACGACATTGGTGGAAGGTCGGCTCATGAGACATACCAACAAAGGACGCACAAACTTATACACAAACACATTCCCACAATTACTGCACACTGTCAACATTGACGACGATACGTATCACGGAGATACAGAGTACATGCAGATTTCTCAAACACACGAGTGAGTTCAGCTTCGCGACACACATGTGAGCTTCGCTACACAAGTGAGCCGACACACATACAATTCAAAGATACAGATATCACTGAGACTGAATGCGCATGCGTTGAAACAGCGACGCATACAAGTGAAGTTCTCAAACACACAAGTGACTTCAGACACACAGGTGACGGGGGATCCCACTCATATTCTAGGAAAACTGCATAACACACAAGTGACTTCAGACACACAGGTGAAAATTATTTGGAAGCGACAAAATTGGCTATTGTTAACACACCGATTCGAAACACAAAAAACAACATGACACGTGCAGAAAAAATAGCGTTGAAAACGCTATCAAAAATAAGAAGATAACCATCAAACTATAAATTTGATAAAGGATGGGGGACAGCAATTTTAAACACTGATGATTACATAAGAGAATGTCAACGTCGCCTAAACGATCAACGATACTACACAAAATTGGCAACAGATGACACAAAAAATACAATACAAGACATATGCAATCTCATAACAGAAATGTACAATGAAAGACACATTGACAATTACACATATGAATATCTGAATCCAGTCAATAGAAAATAAGAACACCACTCTGGTACCTTCTACCGACAATTCACAAAGTGCCGCCACCAGGAGCTATATTCGTAGGACGGCCAATCATAAGTGGATGCTCCAGTCCAACATTTCACATATCAGAGTTCATTGACCATTTTCTCAAACAAATCGTCAAGAAACAACCAACATACATCAAAGATACAACAGACTGTATACAAAAAATTGAGACAATCAAAATTCCGGCCAATACGACACTAGTAACACTGGATGTAAATTCCATGTACACGAATACACCACATGATGAGGCAATTGAATCAGTCGGCAGAGCATTAAATCAGGAAAGATCATCAAACAATTACATAATCAAGCAACCACCTACGAAATAGATGATAGCTCTGCTAGAAATAATCTTAAAAAAACAACCTTCGAATTCAACGATGAATTCTACCAGCAAATCTTGGGGTGTTCAATGGGTTCGCTATCTTCGCTACAGTTAGCGGACATCACATTCCACGAGACAGAAATGAGAATAATACAGAAACATAAACAACAAAAATCGACCTGGCTGAGGTTCAGGGACGATATTTTTCTGATTTTCATCGGAACACAACACGAACTCAATGAATTCATATCAAACATAAACAAACTGCATCCCACTTTCAAATTTTCGTTTGAAAGCTGCTGTCAAGAAATCACATACTTAGACCTGACTATCTACAAAGGTCGTCGATACAACAAAGAGAATATTCTCGATGTCAAGACACACAAAGCCAACAGATACATTCCAATTCTTACAAAGAAGCTCATGCCATCCGGCAGCAACATTCAATGGTCTGATCAAAGGTGAAACATTACGATTCATCAGAGCATGTAACGACGAAACCGATTTTACCTAGAAAGTCAAACAATTTAGTGCAAAATTACAAGACCGACAATATAAGAAAAATGAAATAGAACGCATTATCAGAGAGACAGATCATAAAAACAGAAAAAGACTGTTTGAACAACAAAAAAAAAAAATAACGCCACCAACAATACAATAGTCTTCATAACAACATACAGCCCTTACATAGAAACGAAAAAATGAAGCAAGCCCTGACAGAAAACTGGCGTGAACTTGAAAAAAGCGAAACACTAAAAAACTGTTCCAAAACAAACCAATAATCGCATATAGACGAACAGAAATATTGGCGACACACTTATAAGCGCTAGACTTCACAAAAACTACAATAGCTCAATTTCAGGTTCACAAGAACCTATACAAACACAACGAGATCAAACAGTAGATATTTTAGCCTCCTTATTTGAACGAACTCAAGTGGAACAACATATTACAAAATAAAAACAATCAACCATTCAACACGTCTCACCGAACAAAAATGAATTTTAAGCGACTGATGAAGAAAACTCTGTTTTCGAAACGTAGCGCCAAAGGATCGTAGTGTCACAATAGTCTCTCCGCCCAACTCGCATTAACACAAGACACGTAGATTACGGGTACGTCTCGCCATGGCTAAGCAACAATTTACATAAAACAGCCAAACAGGATATACACTTATATTGTACACAATATCATACAAAAAACGCAAACAACCCAAATATGAACGATGTGTGGAGTTGCTTTCCCTTTACTACCAAGTCTTTAATGTCCGGTCAAAAAACACACCCCCCACACACTACTGTGTACACTTCCTCCATTGATACACCTGGCAAACCTGCTGGAGTCCCACAAGCCTTAGTGTAGGGGGATCGGCAAGACAGTCATGAGGGTCGAGACGCCAGAAAAGGGCAAAAACAAACTTGCCTTCAGGAATAACCACAAGCAGCTTCCTGTGCCTTCTGTGATCTACACTGACTTTGAGGCCCTGATCACTAAGTTGGAGGGCCATGAGGTCAACCTCACGGCCAGTAACACCGAGGTGACCAAGCATCATGAGTGCTGTAACTCCTGTATTATGGTCATGAATTGTGATGGCGTATCAACCCTTGTGGAGTACAGCGGGCCAAACCCACCAGGACTTTTCCTCAGAGCTGGCCAAGCAGAGGAGCGCAAGATCAAGCAAATCATTGCCACCCCGAAGACTTGCCCTTGACCTTGGAGGACTGCAAGTCCCATCATTCTGCCACGACCTGCCACATATGCCAGAAGCCTCTCACTGGACACTCTGTGCAAGACCACGTCAACAACACGGGGCAGTATCACAGGGCGGCCTCCATGCTTGCTTGCTGAGCCCAAAACCACAGCCATACTGGTCATCTTCTTGTGGAGCTATAACTCCCATCTCCTGATCTATGCCATCTCGAAAGTACAGAGCAAGAGCAGGATCACATGCATCCCAAAGAACATAGAAGAAAATATGTCCTTCTAGCTTGGGCTTCTCCAGTCTATCGACAGCGCCCAGTTCCTGTTGACCGTTGTAGACAACCTTTTGGTGGCCAACTCGCTAAGGCCTTCTGCATAATAGAGAAATACGAGCCCTACAAAGAGCAACATGCCGTCTATCTTGCATCGCAAACTACCCTTACAAGTATATGGATGACTAGGAGCACTTCATTGAGACCCAGCTCTCATCAAAAGAGGCCTTCCACAGCAAGCATTCTGACTCAGACACAGAAGATAATGACTACGCCTATGCTAAATAAGTCTGGGAGACCATTTGCTGCCACACTTTGGGGGACTACTGTGACCTTTATAACCACACAAATATCCTCCTCCTGGCTGACATATTCAAGAGCTTCTGAAAGACAAGCCTGCGACAGTATGGCCTGGGCTCTGCCCACTACTACACCAGCCCTAGTCTCTCATAGGACATACTTTTGAAAAAAACGGGGGTCGCGCTAGATCTTCTAACTGACAACAACAAGCACTTCTTTGTCGAGAAAGGACTGCTATGAGGGATCTTGATGGGATGAAAGGATACGCAAAGGGAAACAGCACTAGAGTGGATGGATACGAACCAGCCATGCCAAACAGCTACATCCTCTACCAAGACGCCAACAGCCTCTGTGGCTGGGCGATGAGGACGTTGCTGCCCATGGGGGCCTTTTAATTGGTGGATGAATACGAAATGCTCTAGGCGACCATCGGTTTCAATTTTCCAACGTACAAGATTTAGATCATTCGGAAGGATATTGTGCATAATTTTAAAATTAATCTCTGCAAGCTTCCTGTGGTTCGTTAAAGCTTAAAGTAAAGGCTATGACCATTACGCAAAATATTTTCGTTTCGCCAAATAATTTGATTTCTATTATCTAGGTGGCTTTGCTTTGAGAGGATCATCTTCCCCCCTCCAGCCTCGTGCCATACCTGAACAATATTCCTGTAAAATTAATTTGCAGTATTTGATATGTGGAAATACAACGCTATTTTGATAATTAAAATGGAAGATCAAGAAATCTTGCCCAAAAAGTTTCAATGTTTTAAAAGGTATATCTTTCCATTTTGCATCGTCCAATGTACCCGAGATGCTGTCTAATGTTGCAGGCCATAATTTCTACAGCGAGATGAAACAACAGGGCCGAAAGAGGACATCCCTGACGCATACGCCTGTGTAATTTGAAATATAGAGAGCTCCATTCATTATTGATAATACTACTTTCACAGCGATTATAAATGGTTTTAATACATCAAACAAACTTTGGCCTGAAACTAAATTTGGTAAGTACTTAAAACATAAAATTCCATTCCAGAGAGTCAAAGGCTTTTGAGAAGTCGAAAAACAGAATCGCGCCAACAATATCTTCATCATCTGCATAATCAATAATATATTTTATTAAATGAATGTTTTGTCCAATATAACGACCTTTAGTGTAGGCAGTTTGATGTGTCAATTATGTGCGGTAGATAATCTGTAGTCGGCGAGCAAGTGATTGGGCTACACAGGCGTTTCAACTGTAGTAACTTAATTGGAGGAAAGAATACCAAACAATTAAAATTCCGCTCTGTCGAACAGCGCCCTCTAGCGGCCAAACGTAACATATAACAGATAGAAGAGCCCTGGAGGTTACAGTAGTTATTGTTTTATGGTACTTGTTAAAAGAATTGTCCTGAATAATTCACAATATATCTTGACTTATGATTAAAATAAAAGTTGAAATTATCATTGCAATGCAATTTATGATATATATCACGAGGGAAATTTTAAAAGAATCTGTTAAACAGTATTTTAGCACACTTTAAGTAGTGGCATTGAGTGCAAATTCAGAGCAAATATTTCCATTTTTTGTATAAATGCATACTTTGTAGAAGTTAGTGAGACAAGAAATAAGATGAGGAGAAACACTCTTCCTCTGTCACTTTCTGAATTGAATTGCATAGAATACACTGTCTTCTACTAAAGTAGGTACTTCAACCTGCGTTATGATATATTTGGGTCCTGAAACGTTGGGTATCAATTGAGACTGAAGCATTTCTATTTCCTTCCACCAGTGTTAAGTTCTGAAAAATTGTTTCAAAAAAGACTTATTGCTTGTTTGGAAAAGTGTATTCTAATATCAAACATAGACGGTACACAATGATGTGTTTATCAAAAAAGGAAAAGTGCTGAATCAGCATTTTCCCACAAATGCCGTTGAAAGATGAAGCAACAGTTTTGAGGTTTTGTTCTGTTGTTGTGAAATCTGGCATTTTGACACAAGTTTTTTTAAAAGCGTTTTTTAAATAATTGTTAATTTCAGTCTTCAGCTAAGATGTGAACATAACTAAAATATTAAATTGCTGGTTTTTTTGCATTTCTACATGCAAAGAATGGAATGTGCAGTTAAGATTTTTTGCGTTGAGGTAAATATTAGCCATCAATACCCAATACACACTATTTTCCTAATAAAATACATTTATATTATATTATATCATTCTTCATCCATAATGAAATAGTTAAATGACATTTCACAGAGCAAGGATAAATACTGCATATTTGTGTTGTGTCTGCATTATAAAGAAATTTCCTCAAAAGAGAAAAATATTAACCAACACCTTTGAGGAATGTTAGATATATCATTATAGAAAACTAGGTGTGTATGATACAGTATCATTGCCCACCTATTGTTGTGTCTGCAGTATTAGGTATTAATTTTTCATTTCTGGAATGAAACTCTGAAATATCACTTGAAAAAACTGAAATGGTACGCGATTATGTAATTGCGGTTTGTGTCATGTCATAAACATGTCTCTTAATTATATGCATCACATCATGGTAGCCATCAGAAAAGTAAACATAAAAAGAACAGACAGTGGCTACACTATGTTAAAATTATAACCCTGACGCTACACTTTAATAAAAGTGAAATTATACAGTAATCAGTTTGCCCTGTTGTAGAACATTCAGTTGGCTACCCACTGAGTATTTATTACAACAGTATGGAGTGTTATTATTTGTGTTTATCCAAAAATGTTTATCCAAAAATGTGATTGCGTGAGTCTAAGAAATCCTTTACTTAGTATATATAAGCCTTTGTGTTGTCCAAAAATTAATGACATGCTCAAAAACACTGTACATGTTAGCATGGACACATTCCCATCCTTCTCCAAAACATTTTTGAATTCATTGCAAAGTAGATTTGGAAATAACCCACTCTGTGCAGTGTGAAACAGGGAATAATTTCTAAGAATTTATAAACAGTTGTGAAAAATATTTTAACATGTTCAAAGTTCAAACAACAGGACGAATAGTCAGGTGACAATTATGAGGGTAATTATTTTAGAGTACCAGCTGTGACACAAAATACAAAAATATTCTTATGAGAATAAGCGTTAGCTTGAATATATATAGGTGACATAACTTCCATCCCTCTGTTTGGTAAACTACTGAAACAGCAAGGCTTATATTATCATAATGACCTTGAAAAGGGCATAGCCAGTAACCAAAATATGGAAGGTTAAATTTAAATTTTTGAATTAACATTGACCGTGTTTCAACTTTGTCACTTTCTTCAACGCATTTGGCAAGTAAGGAATGATCTACCATAGTTACCTGCCAATTGACCTTTGTTTTGCTCGAATAAACATGCCACTGATTGCCACTGAGTTTTAGGCAGACATGTAAATTATATTCGCGGCCGCGATGTCTTAGACTTGTGGCTGTCCATTCAACCACGGTCACTCCACAACCTGATTCTGACTCGGACAGCTATTATTGTAAACAATTGTACATCGTACCACTGTCATATCAGTTACCTTGGTCATATATTATAAGCGGACACACGTTATTTTTGAACAACGTTGAATAGCATTTGTGATCTCTGACCCAGTTTTCATGATTGGACGGGACTGCACGGGGAGGCGTCATACGACTGAAGCAATGTAAGAAATTCCGATCAATTCGACCACACTCAACATAATAAAAATCGACAAAAACCTGAGAAATTATGATTTCAATAAGATTTATTTGATTTTGAGCGTAAATTTGACAGAAAATTTTGAAGTGAACAACGTTGTAGTAACGTATGTACGGCGCATACGTCATGTTCGACCGTCGCGTTCGACGCGTTCACAGCACTATTGCCGTGCAACATACGGCGCTCCATAGGTTTACACGTAAAGCACGATCGAGAAAAAAAAGCCCAAAGCACAAAAAAATCACCCCTACATTGAGACTACACTAAAAATGCTCTTCCGATAATAAGGAACGTAAGAAAATTGGTTTGAGTACGATAAAAATTGATCTACTATGGTAAATTTAGCTGCAAATTTCACGTCATACACCCGTGGCCCTTGACAACAATAATCGAACAATGGCGCCATACGCGATGCATACCCGAGCATTCCGATCGAAATTTTTTGACTTTCTAACGATCAAATGCTAATCCATTGTAAAACAAGGCATTTCAAAATATGTGAAATCAAGCGATTTCAGTGATACTTATCAGGGACTTTGGAATTTTGTGCAGTTCACTCCAACTTCCACGACCTTCGCCACGCTTCTGAAGACTGAAAATAGCTGTCTCGTTCTTTCTCGCATAACTAGGGCCCTCTCGCGAGATGTTCGCGTTCGATTGTTCATATGTCGTTTCTCCAACTAAGTTATCTCATCCCGTACGTACGAAACGCTTGTGGCTAATATTTTATAGTCTGTGTTGAGGAGACTGATTGGCCTTCAATTGTTTGAAAGTTCATGATCATTCTTTTATTGTATTAAAGGTATGGAAATCGATCCCAGGGCTTAGGTTGGCACATGTAAAACAGTGTGTATCTTTGCGTCAGAGGTGGAATAAACTATGAGTGTGTCTATTTATCCAGGAAATCTTAATCCCGATTGGTATGTCTGTACACACAAAAAGCCAGTCGACATTAGGGACACAAAAAACCAACACGATGAACAAACAGCCAGTGGTTTTGAACAAAATCAATGTACCCGGTATTTCACCTATGTCTGTAACTCCATACATGAAAATATTCGTAGCTTGACGCACTTTGAACATAGCTCGTAACAAGGGACAATGGAAAGTCCATAGAACTACGTGTACACTATAATAGCCACTCATGTAGTTAGTGCACAGTGGAGATTTTTCTGATCAACAACATTGAGGGATTATGGACTGCCAAATAGCTGCGATCAAGATCATTATGAAAGAAGCATTATTACACCTCACGTATTATTCAGGTACTGTGATTGGATGAGCCTCACTCACGTGATATAGAACAAAAAGTGATAGAACATGGCTTAGGTGATATAGCCCTGTCGCGTGCGCTGATATAGCCCTGTCATGTGCAGTGATATAGCCCACTACCACGTTCTGGAATACCGCGCGTCCTTTCTGCGCGTACCACATCATCGTGTACATTTGCTTGGTACTTTGTAAAGCAATGGCTTTTGAAAAGGTACAAGAAATTAGCTCGACCCGAAGTACATGACGCCGTTTAGTACATTAAATGAGAAAAGCTAGAACAACACTGTCTTCGTTTTTAGACGTTAATTCAACTTTATGTAGAATTACGATTGAGCAACTAATAGAACATTTCACTATTGTGAGTCTTGATCGACACTTGACTGCATTCTGAGCAAAGTTTCGAAAACAAGTGTTTGTTCGGTGTAATAAAATTAATGACACACGCTAGCGCGGGCAAGATCATGATTTGTTGCCTGCCCTCGGGCTGGTTCTCATGACGGTAATATTGATGATACCCTCGCCTTCGGCTCGGGCATCATCAATATTACCGTCATGAGCACCATCCCTTGGGCAGGCAACAATCGTGATCTTGCCCTTGCTGGCATGTGTTATTATTTAATTATTGACCGCAGTAGTAATATATATGTGTATAACTGGGACAACTTACCTGAAACAGCTACAGGGGAGGGGAGGAATTCCCCTCCCTGTAGCCCCAGAACATGTCGCTACATGTCAGTACGGTAACCATAGCAACCCTGTTCCGATAGGCTTTGGAATTTCCACTGGTATGGGTAACAGATGGTGATCTAAAAATAATCCAGTGGGGAATTCCGTGGCATGTATAGACATGTACATGATTGAAATAAAGGGGAATTACGTGTGAGTCATCACCATCAAACTAGTCTATATAAAGGGCTTTTACCCGTGTTGTCAGTCAGTCGACGGAAGCACACTAACGTAAGTACACTAACGTAAGTAACTACCTCTTCAGAACCGGAGTCTAGCTGATGTAAGTATGTGAAGATGTGATTTTTTTTCCTACGGCATGACTGAGGTCGCAGTTTCTACGGAGTTTTTTCGAGTCCCTTCAGAGACAATTTACATTTCAATTAAAATAGTATAGAATATTATCTATTATTCTTAACATTGACCATTGCATCACTGATAACATAAACATGAGCAAATATATTATCATCGCGAGCTTCGATTTTATTATCATCGCGAGTGTCGACACCCTTAACTGAAGTATCTTTTTTCAGGATTTCAAGTTGTATGCCATCTTTTGTGTTCATTACTTTTAAACCATTTCCATGAAATTCAATATCTTTAAAACTACGCAGATCGATAAACAAACAAAATTTATTCTTCAAATAATCGACTTCATCTATATCAATTTCACACCAATCTTTATCTTCAGTAAAATACCGTCTTGTTTCTGACCAAAATTGTCTTGGTAACATCTTCTGAGCATATATTTTATTTGCAATGCCTTCAATCATTAGAGACACAGATTCAATGGATGGATTAAAGAAAAAATCGCTAATAAGTTCTGACTGATTCTGATTTTTAGTGAAGAGTATAACAATACCTTTCATGCTACGTCGTGGTACATTTATATTTTCATTGATAACCGTGGTTGATTCTTTAAATGGGATTGTTCTAAAATAATGTAAATACTCGTAAAGGTAACTTTTACCGTTGTTGTAATAACCAGCAGTTTGTCTCGCGAGGTCGGGATCAGATATTGTTTCGTATTCCATTTGAATGTTTTTTAATTTATAATTGGGTGTAACAACATGATTACTGACAAGTAATTGGGTGGCAGGTGCAAGCGTAATTTCCCATTCAATATGACTCCCTAATGCTGATGGATATGCAACTCCATGACCTGTTATGAGGGGATGAGTCAGACGAATAACATATTTTGTTTTATATGTGTCAAAAAGTAAAATATCACCACGACGGTGTGATCTGCATCTTTCGCGCCACTTCTCAATTTTCTTAGATTTTCGTTCTGAATTCCGTACAGTGTCATGTTTGTTCTCTCCTTTTTATGTTTGAAGAGATCGCGATAACATTCAATAAGATTATATTTATTCAAATTGAAAAGTGCCTGCCCCTCAAATGTGAGAACCATACGCTCCACCAAATTTTTTGCAACATTTTGTACTACTCGGTTATCTTCATGTCCCATTACTTCGAGATCAAAAACTAGGTCGAAAGTATCTGGAACTAGTACTACTCCGCTTTCTAACTTTGGACATCGTATGATAAGTGTCTGGCCTGGATCTGCCTCACTTGGATTATGAGCAACCACATGATGAGTTCTTTCTGACTTCGTTCCATTCGGTATTCGGTTGTTGAAAGTCGGTAATAATGATCTATCGTACCCCATTTTCGTGTAATGTATATAGTAGTGTAGAAGAAAAAATTACAGTTAAAAAGAAAATAAATCACATCTTTACATAAATATTTCCGTCTGATTGAAAGATAAACCGATTACCTGTGTCGCGCATCAATCGAAAAACCCAATATTCTTGTAAATGTTGGACTTCCATTTCATCATTATCAACCTCCTGAAAGACGTTTATGAATTCTATTGCTTAAAGAAGTTAGTCTTTTGACATTCTATTCTTCACGAAAGCTAATATGTTATGACATAGATTATCATCTTTGAGTCGGACACTTGGATTTGCCAGAAAAATATGCCGATTTACTCGTCGGAGTTTACACCATTCCAATTCGACAGAGAGAACCAAACAGGTCTTTATTTTTAGAAAGAAACCTTGTAATATTCTTTTCACCAAACATGCTTGGTCATATATTAATACATAATTTTATTTATTATGACTAATGTTAAACCTGTCAAAAATATCCATAGCTGTTCTCCAACAAATCCAACAAATCCAACAAATCCATCCATTCATCGATTTTATTTTCAAAAGCTTGTATTTTATCTGCATTACCGCTAGCATCTTGCCATAAGAATTTAAGTTCATCTTTGTATATACCCATGTCTACTGGTGTCATCTTCTCAGCCGGTATTTTATCGTTTTTCACATCTTCAGAATGCAATGTAGAACTTACATAGTCAGGCTCTGTGCTAGAGCGGTCCCTCGTGTTAACCAGATTTAATACTTTATTTACAAATTCAGAACCTCCTTTTATCTTTTTTAATGTAGATTTCTCTAAAAATCTACTTCCTTTTTCTGTTGTAACTCTGATGTTTTTATAATACAGATCATTGCCAATAATATTAGCATTTATAATCAATTCGTTTCGTGCATCCGGATTAGTAATCCTATATTTGTCTAAGAGTCGTTCAGCCATTTGCTTTACAAGTTCTACTCTCTGTTTAGTTAAACGATCCACCTGTGGGCTATCCACTAAAGGGTCGGGGTTTGCATCATCATAGAAAAAAGTTGTTTCAGCAGTAGCATCATCATCATAATTTAAATTTGCATCATCGAAATCCTGGAGTGGTATATCTTCTCCTCCTGTTGCCATATTGTCTTTCTATATTACTACAATTATTTTTTATCATCCCTTACATATACAGTAAAAAAATGCACGTCTCAGTTGTTGAAAGCGTTGAACAGTTAGCTGACTATATCGAAAGAACTAGCGCCGCATATCGCCGCAGTTATAAATTAATGGGCCGAATTGATATGGCTCTTAATGTGACTAAGGGAATTCTTGTAAGTTCTGCTGTCATAGCAGCAATTCCGACAGTTCCAGTTCTTTTAGCTTTAACTCCTATAGCAGGTGTCATTATTGATGTGATACAAGGAAAAACAGGAGTATCAAAAAGGCGAGAGAAATATAAACATTATTACGTTCAATATAAACAGTTGCTTACACAAATACAAGAAAAAGGCGCAACAACAGAAAACGCCTCAGAACTTTTTCAGGACATATTTCATCAGGCACTAGAAATACAAAAACAAGAAGGATTTAGTCCACCGCTAGAACGATACATGCGACATTACGGATTAAATGGATATGAAAGTTAACTCCGTTTCTATTCCGAAGGGGAACTCCGTCCTATCGGCCATGTTTCTGCCAACCATTCGCCCGTGTCTGGATTGTATAACTGTACACGTTTGATATCATTTGGCGCCATCATGATTTTACTACGCTTTATACTATGGATTTCTCCAGGTTTTTTCCGTACAAACTGTACAAATTGTGCCCGCTCGGTCTCCTTCCTTCGGAATTTCCCATTTTCAAACAGATCCTTATAGTCTTCAAAGTTCAAATGTTTTCTAACACAAACTTCTTTTATCCCTTTATTTTTTTGTCTCCGAAGTTGGAGTCCGAAAAGCATACACTTTCGAGCATATGTCGACAAATCAAGAATAGGTTCTCCATTCAACTCATCTTTAAATTTACCTATCACCTTTTTATTAATCTTTGGAAAATCGGGGGCCGATTACCGACTTTCAACAACCGAATACCGAATGGAATGAAGTCAGAAAGAACTCATCATGTGGTTGCTCATAATCTAAATGAGGCAGATCCAGGCCGCCATCCCACTAGTATCATATATAGACTTCTTACCATTCTGTTCTACATCTTCTCGGACTATATCATTGAAAGTTGTGTCTGCAGAAGGAAGAGGTACACTGTAAACAAAACTGTCAGTATCCATGTAGGCTAATCGTATTCCAGGGAACTGCTTTCGAAAGTAATTGTAATGCGTCTCATACATAAGCAGCTTAGAAAGTTCAAGTACTGCCGCGCCAATGAAAACTGGCTTTTTATATTCATATTGATCCCTTTTCAGTTCCAGTAGGACACTGTCGCAGGAATCACCATCCTCTTTGGAAGTTACGACTGCCCTGCCTCGGAAATTCGTAGTGATGCGGAGCTAGAGGTAGATCGGAATGTTCTTCATGTAATTCGGTAGGGTATTCTAAGTCTACTTCTAGAAAACTTGGCGGAAATCTAGCGCCGGGTCCCCAATCCAAGCCTGCTCCGCCATTCTGAGCAGACCATTCTAAATATTCTTCCTTCGTCATCCAATGAAGTCCGCCCACTGGCATTGGTTGACTCATTGCCCATCCGTAAAGATTATTAGCATCGAGATATTTTATTTCGGTTAACGGTTTCTCCGGATCGTAATTCCCGCAAGGCTCGTCTGTGGCATAAGCTGGATGATTTGTCTGTAAGTAATGAATATTACACTGACTGATACCACCTCGAATTCCCCTCTGAATGAAATTCATCTGCTCAGCATCTTGAATGAGTTTAAATTTATTACCTGTATAAAGTAACATAGCATCCCATGTCAAGCCGGGCGCTGACATATAGTGGGCTGGATCTAACTTATATGCTTCTAAACATGTGTCACGGAAATTTTCGAATATATTCGCAAGAAGGAGAACGTCCATCTCACAATAGAATTCCATATAATCTTTAATCGTCCAACATCCAACTTCGTCCCATACTCGCAATGCATGTTCGTGATCGGACTCCGAAATCCCCTCTTCTGTTAATTCGCTATAAAATTTGTGTCTCTCCGGGAGCTGGTCCTCTTCTAGTCTGTCAACCGAGTCTAAATATTTGTACGGGAAGAAACCTTTCGCCCGCTGAATGTCCGGGTACGAAAGTGGTACTGCCGTCCATCCATCCTCTGGCACAGTCTTTGCCAACTTCGCGAGCGACCCAGACATCAACTGAGCACTGTCCATAAACTTTATAGAAAAGAAACATTCTTTGTCTCCCTCTCCCATCGACAACAATTGAGGTACTAAAAATAGATGTTTTCATAAGACACATAATTCCACCATTGCCCATCTTAGCTATGATATTTGGCTGTGGTTCGTCAACATCCCTGATTTCATGTATTTTTTGTAAAATAAAAGAACCATCGTATCCCTTGAGGTTGTGAAAGTAGATAGGAATGGTTCTCGATGGGCGGCACTTTTCACAATAAAAAGTATTTTCATCCTTCACTATTCGGTATCCGGCTTGATCTCCACATGCAATACAGTCTGGATCGTTGTAATTAGAAGTATCTTTCATCGGTTTTATTTTCCAATAATACGATTTCGAATAATTCTCAGCCCTTTTCTTCATATCCTTTAGAAATTCTGTAACACAATCTGTACCTGTGAATGTTCTTTTACTAAAAACTTTCGGCTTGTTGCCTGGCCATCGTTCAATCATAACATACGAAATACAAATTGGAATGTGTCGGCCGGTGCCCTTCTCAATAATTGCCTCAGTATCTGCATACACGACGTAGGGACAGGGAACCTTTTTCCGATGGCCTTCGAATTGACACACTTCCTTAGGAAAACTGGCTGAGCTGTGTCTGTCCCACAGTACACCAGTATTTCTAATTCTTTTGTTGACTTAAAACCCCGCTTACAAACCATACAAATACACTTCTGTCTGCGCTCATTCTTTCGATTACTGTTAGAATAAGAAGGCGATTTAACGCAGTAATTGATACATAGTGACCCGCGCGTTCGCCGACTATCAGTAAAATATTTGCTATTTTATCACTATCGGCTAATCTAGGGCCTTCCGTTCCGATACAGCCACTATATACTTAGTTATGCCAGACGGATCGGGATCATTTTCGTAGATTTGAAATACCTGAGGTCTAACGTCCGGATTTTACTGCTCGAAGCGCTTGAATACAGTCTCATCAGCGGGCGTAGGAAATGGTATTCCATCAAAACAGTAATCGGCGACAAATTTGTCATACGTCTTCCAGTTCCTCCTTACCCGACCACATTTCTTTTTGCGAAACGCTTCGTCACCTAACTTTAAACTTGAAACGACGGCATTCTGAAAACAATTCTCGCTGCCGAAAGGAAGAATAAGATCGCTCACACAATGCTTATTTTTTAACCATTTTGGAAGTTGAATCGGGCTGGTGCGGCCGGCCCCGAGTAAAACTTCTACTAGAATTACTTCAAAATTAAGTATCTCCTCGAGAACGAGACCAGAACCCTCAACATTTTCAATTGTATCAAGCATATGGTCGTAGCGATCTATTAATTGTTGTTTTATCTCCGATCCTCTTACATCTTTTGTGTATGTATCTTTTAATTTAACATGCAATGTACGAATTTGTGTATTACCGTTTTTCGGATCCAATAATTTGACTTCCATATCTGTATAAACAGAGTACATCTTTCTTATTTTGGTCATACCTTCAATATCGATCGTTTTGATATCCTCGACTCGCTTGACTTCAGGAAATTCTTTTCGTAAAACTGCCTCGTCGAATGCTTTTCGTAAGCGGCGGGAAACGTCCATAATAATCTTTATAATATATACTATCCTAAAAAATTTTTAAAAAGAAAATATTCTATGATAGGTCATCAAAATCCACTATAATATTTTTGGCAGCATTTATTTGTTTGTATATCTCGCCTAATCTTTCTAAGTCAACTAGTTCTTCCGCATCTTGAATTTCTGGTTTATTAGGCGTGGCACAAAATAACCTCTCTACAGTGAAAGAAAGGGTACGCTTATTTAAGCGCGGTTTAAATGCTAAGAATTCTATCTTACTACCTTTTCGGATATTACTAGGTACAATAGCAGGATTTTCTCTGGCTGGCAATGGGCTCACTGCTTTAAAACCACAGTCAATTTCTTGAACTATATCAATACATGTAGCGAAATCGTGATTTCCCCTCTTTTAAACCGAAATTTAAAATACTTTGTCTGTGTGTCGCTCCCTCGCTTCTGATACACTTTAGAAGGATTGTAAAATAATCTGCAGGAATTCCCTTCGGTTATGGTTCCGATAGGATTCTTGGAGTGAGCGGCCAGGCTTGCAGCATAACTTTTAGCGATGGATGCATCGAAACATTCACCTAAGGTACGGAATACTATTAAATCAGTAAACTTTTGAAGACTTTGTTGCCAACGGACACACATTTCATCACATGTAGCAGGATCTTTTGAACCATATTTAGGCCCGATGGGGAAAACCACTTCTAGCTCACTGTCTACATATATAATAGGATCTACATATTCACCAAATATGAGTTTGCCGCCACTGATTTGGGTTTCTCCACTTTCAAGTATTTTTATTGCATCTGAAATAGAAAGGATTGCCATTGTCTTATCGTAATATATCTTTATAAAAAATAATTTAAAAAATTTTTTTCTATGATATAGATAGCACAAAAATGTCATACATATTTATAAATGGGCCAACTGGAAGTGGTAAGAGTTACGATGCAGTAAATTTGGCGGCGACTCACGTACCAGAATTTGACACTAGTTTTTCTAGCGAAATTGCCGACTTTTATAAAGGGAAAGTTTCGATTGCCGATTTAAAAAACCAGTTTATAGAACATACTCTTAGTTTAAAATGTCGGGCTGGGAAAGCCCACACAAACTACATTATTTGTGACTCTTCCATAATTCAACATCTGACTTTTTCTCGAATCCGAGGCGTTTCCGTTTCGTCGGAAGAAAAAAAGATTGTTTCTAAAGCATTTGACCATTTACATAGTTTCATTATCATATTCAAAGATATGCCTTTTGATTATTGTAGGCGGAATATTCTGACTCGAGCCAGACAATATGAAATAGCCACCTTAAAAGAATTAGAAAACATTCATAAGCAGTTCAAACAGACTTTCTTAGAAATTTGCGATGACTACAGACTTCCATGTTTGATAATTAGTCAACCTCTTACGCCTGAAGTTCTCAAGAATATACTTAATCCAACAATTGATACCGAGACAGTCGGGCCAGTAGATTTTCCACGAGCTTTTGACTTTGGAATTTCCTGGAGCGTTGGCAGCCAGGGATTTTAATAGACGGTTTCGGCAAGGAGGAACTTGAAAAAGCTTATTATCCACCTGGTCAAGAACAACTAGAACAACCTCAAGTCTCACTCAAAAACCTACACAAACTTCTTAATGCTTGTAAATCTGTGCACGCTTGTAATGCTCCGTTTGACTTACAGGCACTTGATATAATGAAGGGACAAGACTTTGAAGTTACTTGTCTATGGCTCATGTCAGTTGTGTACATTATACTTCAGCCAGAACGTATCGATAAAGCTGAAAAAGGGGCACTCAAAAGAACGGACAATGGCAACATGAAAAGTCGCTTTGAAGATCTTGCAAACTTAATATGTTCAGGACCCGGGGTACCACCTCATCCACATACAGCCAAAACAGATGCAATAAGTGAACATTACTTACGACAAGACATGATAAATACTTGGCCGGGCGTTGGAAGCGGGGGTGGTGGTAAACTGACACTTTCTTCTTTCAAGAAATTAAGACTTCTTCCATGGTACTTATTGAATAACTTTCGTAATTACTTACGTTAGTACTTGAGTAGTACTTGACCAAGTACCAGCACAGGAACTACAGAGAGTACTTATGAAGTTCTAATAACATTTTCCTCTGGCTCCCAACTATTGAAACTTTCTGGATAACCTTTCCATTTTATCAGATAATATTTCTTTCCTCTAATTTTTTCGTCTTCAAAATTCGTTCTACTCTGTACAGCTCATCGGCACCAGCAGCGCTCTGAAGTTCATCGGAATAGAAAGTGCCGAGTATTTCCTCTCCATTCAGATCTTTTATCTTATAAACAGGCGGAGTACCCAGTCCAGCTGCGTACACCACTTTTGAAACTATGAAAATCTCCTCTGTCCAATTTGGTAAATATCCTTTCCTGAAAGTGGTCTTGTATTTTGTAATTCGGACCCGTTCTCCCGGCTTGAATTCAGGGGTGGTGCCCGCGGCCGCCAACTCAGGACCGTAGAGTGTATAAAATGCCTGCCAATCGTTGTCCTCTGTTACATCGACGGGTTTCATTTTGATACTTCCGTGTACGGTGTTATTGTAATTCTCGAGAAGTTGTGGTAGAATGGGGAGCCATTTTCGTGTCTGTCTGTATGTGAAGTATTTCCACATCATCGTTTTAAGAGTACGATTAAAACGTTCCACAACACTAGCTTTTTTGTCACTGTAGGTGTGAAACCAGTGAATTCCCGACTCCTCCAACCATTTCTGCATTTTTCGGTTAGTAAATTCCCGCCCCTCATCTGTCTGAAGTTTGTCAGGTTGCCTCCCGGATTTCTTAATTATGTCTTGTAGCGCCTGCAGAGTATCATCTGCCGTTTTTGACTGTATAGGCCTGGCCCATGCATATTTGCTGAGCACATCGATTACTGTTAGCATGTATCGAATGTTTTTATTCTCTTTTGCAAACGGTAAAGGGAATTCCACGAGATCCGCTGCCAAAACTCGTCTATCGATGTTACGAAAACGCGCCTCCCACCCGTAGCACCTCGAGTACGAGGTACGGGTTTATGTAGATTATAAGTTAGCTGAGTTTTTAACCAGTCCTGTACCTCTTTCTTAGTAATTTTTAGTCCGCTGGTGCGTGCTGCATCATATAATTTTTGTACACCTCCAAAACCAGTTTTCGGGTTGTAATATAATTCTCTAAGAGTTCCTTTGGTAGAGCCTTCGGGCAAAGCCATGATTAGCTATATTATACGAAAAATTGTATGTCGTACGGATGCCGTAAATGAAATACTAGTTTACTGAATGGTGTATTTTTCAATTGTCTGATTAGGGAACCCACCTCCCGTTCTGACACCTCCATTCCATATTCTTTTATAATAGTCTTGTTGTCTGTCTTGCTTGGTGTGTAAAATAGTACTAACATCTGTATGTTTTCCCTAAATGGTTTACTAATACTAGTATATTGTTGAGTCAGAACCCTGACAGATAATCCGTCGTGTCTTGCGCTGAAACCAAGTTTGACTAAAACGTCACAGCGCTACTTCATATCTTCGGACGAGGTGCAGTCATCGAGTATTAATAAAGTGTTCGTACCGGCCCATTCCTTATGTACGAAGGCTAGTGTATCATCCACAGCATCGAGTCCGACCGGAAATATAAACACATTATCATCGGTGAAAATGAATCTTTTATTATACGTTTTATTGTTCATGAATGTCGGACAAATGAAAACTATATATTCAAATTTCCCTAAGTACGGACCGGTGAGGAGATTCATTACATATTCCGTTTTGCCAGAATTTGTCGGTCCAGTTATAATCATGTTGAATGGTATGGTCGCATACATCGGATCTATATACTGTACATAAATGTAATGAATATGGCTAAAGATAACAAACCAATTTTGCCGTATTCGTGAATAGGATCCGCGCCGGCGACTGTATCTGCTGCCTTCCGTTCCGAAGGTGATAAGGGAATCTGACTTGTGTCATTGTGAGGTGGCTTACGCGTTAGCTCATCCTGCCACTTCACGGCATCCTCTTCCCATCCATCTCATGTTTAGCACTTTCTCGAATTGCCGTGTTTATATCACCATTCACCCCGAACACCATAGATTCAGTTGCGTATTGCAATTCATTATTATAACCTGTGATTGCCAGGCCCGAAAGAATGACCATTTTAGATGGCAAGAGAAGTAAATTTGGCGAAACAGCCATATCAAGTTTTACACCAGTATTCGTTATTGTGTCTTGATATCGCCGATAACTGAATACTTTGTCGGTATTGCGAATTTCATCTTCGAGGAGAACGCCGAATTCTTTTCGGACTTGCTCTGTGCTGCTAGTATCGCCCACTATGGTACTGCGAATATTAGCTTTTGCACCGAATATGCAATGTACGTAGGCTTCAAGGCTTTCATTGAGGCGGGGGAGACCGGCCTTTGTTAGTCCCGAGTCTCCCTTCAGAGGGATGAAACTATTGTATTGCCCCTCTGATCCATCATTTCAGAAGAAATAAAATGTGGTCTGTCTTTGTCGGGCAGTACATGTTTTTTCTTTCCAAAAATGGTATGTGTATAGAAAACGCCACTGTCGGCGGAGAGGAAAAAGTCATGACCATTGTATATTGCTTTTGGCTGTCGCACGGGACCACGATTAGTGTAATATTCATAACCATAACCAAGACCTGAGTTTTGACCGAAACGATGACGAAAGTCAGACTTTGTTGGGCTTATATTTCCAAATTCTGTACATAGAAGTTCATATTGGACGAGATTGTACGGATTGTCACCGGCTTTGAAGACAGTATCGTCTGGAAGTGCAACGCCCATTTCATGAAGAATCCGACGTATTGTAAAGTATACATGAAAACGACAGAATGATCGTATTTGTGGTGGAAATTTCTTATCAAAGAGATGGGCGAATGATATACCACAACCAGTAGTGCTACACCATACGGCGAAATTTAATTGTTGGTCCCAGTATTCATGTGCGGGCGCCCAACCTTATATTACTTTCTTTAGCTGATCGATGAGTGATTACGTTATCTTTGAACACATCCCGCAGATGAAAAGTAAATTTATCTGTCGGCGTTACATATATTTCTAAGTCAATGAGAATAGGTTTTATGTCGTTCGGTTTAGGGGGAATATCAGCATGCTGTACTGTCGGTATATGTTTTTTATTCAATTGAAAAGCAACTGGGAATAGGTCTGTACTCATGATTCATGTTTCTATATACAGATAGATTTTAATGGAGGAGAATTTTACCTTCGGAATCGTACTGACATTCCAGACTATGTTAATACTATATTTCGGATTCAGGTTTAAACGAATTTTTTATTTTTTACTAAGAATAGATAACATACTGCAAACAATGGAGAATTTGATAAAGACATCGGCAGGAAATTCACATACAAATGTACCTGACTCACCAAATGATACTTCTATGCACAGTGACAAGATGTTACGAATCAAGATTACATCAACAATAGCAGTTTCCTTTTCTATACGGTGAATATATCTAAGCTTCACATCCATAATATTTGGGTTTTTTGCTGAATTAATTGTCAACATGTTTGTTGGAAAGCATTTCAACCGAGAAATAAAAACCATTGTCATGGATTTGCACATGCATATTTGATCTGCACAATTACAACGTGGTCTTTCCACTGCAAAGTATTTGACATGACCAAAGTGAACTGTATTGTCAGCTGTTCGATATACTTCACTGTGTAAGAGTCCTTGCCTGTACTCTATGGTAATCTGTTGAATGAATTATTTGGTTGCATAATTTGATGCGATTATAATACACTAAGTTCTCTGGAACTTTGCCCCCAACAAATGTACAACTTTCTGATATTGATTTATGGGTAACACTTTACGATAGTCTCTCCCAAGAGAAAATATATCAAAATCTAACTGCGATGTTAATTTTAACTTTTCCTTTCTCTTCAGTTTCTGTAAAACAGCATACGCTTTTGATTCAATTGGAACTCGCTCTGTCACATACGGTAACATTTGTATAATGTTAACAGAACTGATAATTTGAATATCAATGGATTGAGTTCCATGATATAGTTTAAGTAATTCTCCATTTGCATCTTCAAAAGGGAAACACGAATAAGCCCATAATGGTCCAAGGTCCCGAACACAACCAGGTAAATGTAAAAGGGAATGTAGATTTAGGGTCAAATACCTTGCTCCATACAAAGGCTCAAACATGTACACAAAATAGTTTATTAACCTCTGACTTTGATTTAAATCAACTTCTGATAGGGAGTCCTGGGACAGAAACCAGATGGCTTCAACAAATGTGCAATAACGGTAAAAATAATATTCTGGCATTATATCAAAAAGTAAAGGCAGTGAATAGAAAAACAACCAAGATCGAAGTTCAGATGCTTTCCAGTATTTCAAATGCTCACTTATTGACCGAGGTAAACGTGTGATATTGTATGTAGGTCGTATTTCTTTGAGGCGATTGTCTACCAGATCAACAAACGCTGATAGCGAGAAAGGTTGACCAGAATATGATGATGAAAACAAGAGTTTCAAAAGGAGTTTGTAACCCCTAACAATACACAGTGCATATAATCAATGCTGGTACTACACACATAGTCATATGATTTCAGTTTCATGAGAAAACTTGGTCCTTTGATACCATTCACTGCACTCCTCTTATGAATAGCATCCAATGCCAATTGCCAACAACTGTTTGCCTGCCGTGCAGTTCCCAATGGATTTTCTTTTTGAAAGGGAAATACATGTACATGGCCCCTTCTATCTTCCCTTGTGAAAGCTGTTTCTCCCTTTTGAAGACATTTTGGACAACTGTATGACCCGTTGAACTGAACAAAATTCATAGCCATACTCTTAGCTGGCAGATCAGCTGTACCACAGATTAAAAAGGCTCTGCACATTACATTCTGAGTATTTACCAAGACTTCAACTCCCTTTCTTCTAGCATGTTTAGCTTTTCTAGTGTAGGCTGTGCAAATGTTGTTATCAGAGGTTTACTATCTCCAAACCAAAGACTGCATAAAATCAAATTTTCCTTCATTTTCCTATGCTTGAATGGAAGTTCATTAATCATTAAGTACATTGGCCAGATGAAAAATTTGGAACTTTTGAAAATTGGCACACCATCAGTATTCCATGTAAATGAAATGTTATAGGAAATTCTGACGACAAAGGTCCACCAGGTTTTGATAATTTTTTATAAACCTGACCATATAAATATCTTCAAAATTGTCAGACTTTTTCTTTTTGCGATTAAATCTATGTTGAAGCAATTGTGGAAAGTCTGAACGTTGAAATAATTTTCTCAATTGTCCATCAATTGGTAACTCAATGAAATATGACTTTGCATTTTTTAAGTTTAAGGCTTTACCACATGCTGTATTTGGACACACAATCATATCTTCCCCAACTGCAAGCAAGCAAGAACTGCAGTAGTAATGTTTAACAATCCCAGATTTCATACTTGAAAAAAAATTCTTGAATTTTGCAATGCTCGAGTAAGCTGGATGGACTGACATTGAATGCAGAGATATCAGAGTGAGAAGATCTTGAAGTTGAATACCAGTGATGGAGTGTGTCATTGAATAAACAAGAATTAAAAGAAGAGAATGTTCAATGGTCAGAAAGTGGCCTGGATAAATGGGTTGATCTTTTGGAGGGATATTTGATTCAAAAGTATTTATCTCCTCCAAACATTCATCATCAGATATCTCATCATTCTCCTCACCTGCTGCAGTACCTTTCATCAATTCTTTCCATTTTTCCTCATTGAAAAAAAATCATTATCATGGAAGTTGTCAAATAAATTGTCATTGCCATTTTGCTCTACAGAGTCATTTTCTGCTGTAACATGTTCATTACAAACAGTTGATGAGTTCACATATGACCCTCCTCGTTGTGGTTCAAATTCGGAATTTGAGGACTGTTCTGGGCATCCAGTCATTGTCAAGTCATTACAGTCAATGTCATGGGCTGAATCATCACAGTCATACTTCGGATTTTCGACAGATGTTCTGTTGCTCCTGGTAGACTGGTCACGGCCTTGTATCAATGTCCCTTTGCTTTGTGTTAAAACTTCTCTTGGAAGTTCTGCTAATGATCTCCGCTGGCTGTACTTGAGCATGTAACTCTTCCTGTAGTGTCTTGGTCTAACATGTCCCAGTGAGTTGACTCTAATTGGCATAGATTTTTGCTCATGACCATTTTCTCCATTCTGATATGCAAATGTAATAATCACTGAAAATAACGTGTCGAAAAAGAACTTTTGGGTACAAAAGAAACTACGAATGAAGGCTCTCTATGCATAAGCCTGAGTACGATCATGGAGCTACCAAAAAGAGCACCACCGTTTAACGAGAGTGCTTTGGTCCTGATTACGACTTTTAGGGAAAAACGGCAAATTAAACTCGTCCGTGTTCATTTTTACATCATTGTTCGTCGTTAAGTGATAGTAGTATAACAGAAGCTACAGCTGAAAAAGCCAAACATCGATACATGTATCATGATTTCGCATGCGTGACTCATACATACTGCACATGTAAACAGCGTTGTATATGTTGTACCTACCGATATCGTGAAAACGTGAGCGAGGAGTTGACGGGGAAACTATGTTGCCGTAACTTCGTTCTTGCCGATTTCCTGATCTTGGAGCAAGATCATCATGTGAAACAGTTGTTTGTAAATTTGACATTTTGGATCATAAAGTACTCTGTCGCTAACCGATTACTGCAGGGTAAGTACGTACGTACGTTAGTGTAGAAATTAGAGTGTACCTGATTTCAAAATGGCGGACATCCGGTACTCTGCATGCTGGTGTTTATCAGTGTTCGATCGCTTCGAGTAACCATCATAACACTTTAAGTTGGAGTAAAAAGTGCCGATTATATCGAATTGAATGTTAGTATTTTAATATACGTTTTAGTAAACACTGCATGAAAACCCAATAATACTTACTGTATTAACATGGATTATTGCCTGTATTTTATCTGAAGAGTGCATATATAGATGAATACAGTCAAGAATCCATTTTTTGTGATTGCAAGCCTGTATTCATGTGGATTCATGTGAATTCACGTGTATTATTCTATAATACAGGCAACTCATTAATGTGAATGAATCTGAATTATTGGGTTTTCATGCAGTGAAAATTATTGACTTTCGTTTGTTCATTTTCTATATTGAGCACGAAGTCACTACGATCGCGCGTGAACGATATTTTACAAGACGCGCCATCTTATTCAAAGATTAGTCTTTGTTCTGTCGGAACGCTGATAAGAGGAGTTAAAATTTTCACCGCCGAAAAAATCGCATTTAACTCTTTGTCTCGGATCCAAGATGCTCGTTATTGATTCTGGAGATGTAGCTGCTGCTGCCAAGAAACTGAAGATTGCACCAAATGAAGAAAACCCGAAATGGGTGTGCCTATATTGGTTGACCGATGAGAAGTTTGGAGTCTCTGAGAAAGATTCCGTTAAGTTCGAAGATGGTGTAGATTCTGTGTTCAAATTTGGGACTGAAGTCAGTGCCAAATATGGAAGGCACTGGTACGCTGCTGTTGTAGTGTTCGCTTCTGAGCAAGGTAATTCTTTCTAACTGACAAATTCTTTTGAAGTGATTTTTCTTAAATCTCATAGCTCGCATTGTGCAGTTGCATTGGCTTTCACATTTTTGATTATTGATTTACTGTTGTACGTGTGCAGTCCTACACCTGCTCGATATGAACATGTCTCATATTACTATTTCAGAAAATGCAGACAAAACTTTGATGAAGTTAGCTAAGAAATTAGATAGCATTCAACAAGTGAAAATTAAGAAAGCAACCCCAACCGCAAAACGAACTGTCAAACGGAAAATTCAGGATGACTTCACCGCGTCACCGCCCAGGGCTGTGAATCAAAAGAAAAGAGGAATGGGGAGCACATCAACTTCAAGCAAGGGACATCCCAATGCTGACGTTGACTTGTCAGTCAGTGATGACGATGAGTTCGATGGACCAACTCCTCCACCTTCACCTCATTCACAAACTACCAAGGCTACGAGTTGTTGTAAACAAAGAGGCAAAAGAAAACGCAGTCTAACAACAGCAAAAAAAGGGATGGAGAATGGTAAAAGTGCTGACAGTCGTGTGGTTGACAAAGCTGGGAAAGGTAATTGTATTCTGCATACACTACTGTATTTTTGTGAAATGTGTGTGATATTTATGAAGACTTGTCTTCCTAAGTGCCCTCCCCAATCTCTCCTTTTTATGTAGGACATACTTCATACTTAACAAATGCTAACCCTGATTAAACACTTTCAAAGTTATGTTTGATGTGCTTCCTCGGGGAAAGTGTCAAGATTACACAGTGTTTAGGTATGAGGGGGCCAATAAGTACATGATAAATTTTTATTCTTTACAGAATTTTATTCAGTTACAATATTTGCTATTCCAACTTGTTATTAATTTTTTTCATCTTTTTACAGAGGCTAAAGAGCAGAAAAAAGCTCAGGCAAATGCAAGGATTGAGGCTGCTTTACTTGAAGCACAGAAACTTGCCTCATTGCACTGTCCAGTAAGTACTGATCTAGGTGATTCCAATCCATTGCATGTTTCGGTACCCAATCCTCCCAGAATAAATGCACAGCCAAGCATGAATAATTCCGCTGAATATCCCCCATCCTATCAGAGTAGTGTTAATGCATCTCCCCAATGCATCACAACCATGCCAAATCCATCCCGATACCAACCGCCGTGTCCACTCCAAAGTCTGCAACCTCCTCTCTCCCTTGCACTAGCGACAAGCAAGCTAATGACCCGTCATCCAATCAGACCAGCATGGTATGCATTCATTCAGACATCCTTATGTCAAAGATATGCCTAATGCCAATAGCATGCTTTCATCCACCAAGCAGCATGACACCCTGTCTAACACACAAACTCATGCATCTGGCAATTCTCTTCCCTTGCCATATTATGGTTGGTCCCCACAAATGTACCGACCCTATGGTTTTACCAATCCAAATGTCCCACAAACTTCTATCGGTGTAAACAATAGCAGTAATCATGGTAATACTAATAGTAATACCAGTTTGTCCATCTCCGGGGAAACGTTCACTAACTTGCAACCATTTAATTTTCACCCACCTGAAAATAACTTCACACATAACAGCTACACACCATTGGCAAGTAAGCATTCTGACATTGAAAATGGTTCTGCACCAAACTCCTTGCTGTCTTTGAACAATAGCAGCAATGGCTCTGCACCTACCGCACATTCAAGTGATGTATCATCACAATATCTGCTGCAATTACTACTCTCAATGATAGCGGCTACCCTAGTAGTCCAGAAAGTGACAATGCACAACCTCCTCCTGGCTGCTGTAATGAAAACTGTTCTGCTGAGTTGAAGTATCAAAGGGTTTCTCGGGATCTTGAAACTCTGAGGGACAGTTACAATAAGCTTAGAAAATTGTATGGTATGTACTCTTTATTAATACTGGGTATAATTTACACAACTAATATGCTGTAGTCTAATATCACTTCATGTAACCCAACGCCATCAGCTTGCCCCTCAACATTTGCTTGTCCAATAATTTTTTCTCTAGGTACAACCTGAAGTGTAATTCGTCTGTGGAAGTTCTGTAGTTTTGACAGCATGGGATATTTGTTCATTAGCATTTGAGTACACTCTAACTCTGCTGTTTTCAAAACTTTGTTACCTTGACTGTTAATTTTTATATAAACACCTGGTTTCATGTAGTCGATTGTGATCCTATTTGTGTACTTCCTTTAAATACTACTAACTTCTTTTGATTTGTAACTATAATTACTGTTGGATTTTTTGTGATGTGACAGATGCTGAGAAAAAGAAGAATGCTGATAGTAACTCTACAATGTCAACCTCACAAGCCCACTATGTTCCAAAAAGAGGTATCCAGATTACCAAGGCTGACTATGTGAGTATAAGTATTGTAACGGTTTGACATTTCTTGACAAAGACTAAACAGAAAAAAAAACTTTGAAGTTATCCCAAATAAAGTTGCTATCACATGCTGTACCAGACTGCTGACTGTTCTACTTATATGCCATTATGTGAACATCTTTTTCATGTTCTGCTGTTAATTTGCTTAGGTCATTCTGCAGTCTACAGAGGATGAGGAGAACTTGCCAAGACATTATGACCGGCTAGCTGGATCGAAAGTAGCTGTTCCCCATTCATGGTTAATGGCCTTCCTTGGGAAAGTGAAAGATAAAAGAAGTTGATGGATGGTTTGTTTTAGCCAGAAGATTTAGCTGGAAAGAATTCTTCATCATTCAACAACACGGAGAAAGCACCTTTGGTAGAAGCTATACAGCGTAAGTTCAATGCTTCATACCTTCTCTGGTTCATATTTTCAATATGCACATTTACCTCAGGATCTGCATTTTTCTTGAAATCCAAGTACAATTTTTTTTAAGAATCAAAAAAAAATATTTGTAAATTGATATATAAAACATCGTAAAATGGTATCCCAAAGAAAATGTGTACTTTGGACTTAAGTCTTATAAAACTGCTGAAAAGATCCTTGAATTTTAACCCTTTTCCTGCCAAGTCCATATTTCATCATCAGGTCAAGATGGTTAAAATTAATGAAACACAACGTATTCCATGATGTATTTTTGGGTGATTATGGCTTTGCTATGATCATTGTTAACGTCTGGAGGGACACGGGGAGAAGGGTTTAGACCTTGCTAAGTATGGGTCACCATGCACCACTACTTCTACTGCTTGCTGGATGCACTGGAGACGTAACCTTATCTACCAACCGCCTTCAAATTTACCGTTATCTAAACAACTTGCGTCACCCTTGCCACGTCATTATCCATGCGCATATCAGTATGATCAAAGCCACAGATCGTCCATTTCAACTTCTGCCACGCTCAAGTTCACACCACAAAATTCACCATGCCAAAACCGAAGAAAAGCAGGGGCCGCGCACAGGCGGCCACCCGTACACATCGGCGAGGGCGAAGAGACGCCCAGCGCACCTCGGCAAATACCTAGTACCCCAGTCAGTACCGACGGAAACCCCCCCAACCAACCCTGCCCGCGGCGTGCCGACAACCGCCACAGCGGCAGCCGATCCAGGTATGTCAGACCACGTCGCCAACTAATACTAGAAACCGGCATCGCAAGCGCCATTGATTCAATCCGACGGGAACTACAGCAGCCAACTACCAACACTACAGCACCGGCGCCTATCCCGACACCCAACCTGCAAGCCCAGCCAACTGATACAGTCGTTGGTGCACTACCCCCTGCTTCCCTCACCGCCGCCGGGCCGACGACGCTCGCCGCTCCGTCCAGCTCGGTGCTTACTCAAGCCCACCCAAGTAATCATCTCGCTAATCGTAATGGATATCAACTCGCCATTACAGCTGCCCCACCCGACTCGACCACCAGTGGTGGCGCTGCGCACATCACCCTACCGATGGCGGCGCACCTCATAAACAACAACCTGGACAATATGGCTGCGCCCTACGTTCAACCTGCCCAGCCAGCCGGTCACAGTGCACCGCCATGGCGCCCACCACCTAGCGCCGGGCCAACGGGCAAATCCTCTGCAGCAACACCCCCAGCCGACATGCTACTGCCATACGTCGATCAATCAACACTGAACGCCTTGGCTAACCTCGGTAAGTTCATCGAATTTGGTGACTTACACCCGGATGCCCTAGCTCCCAACTCAACCCAGGCTACCAAGACACAAGTAGCTTTCGATCCAGACAACCGTGGCGTAGCCACATTCACAATCGAGTTGAAGCAGAAAACTATCGACGACTTTGACACCTGGTTACAGTGCTTCCTCGTCTTTTTCTTATATCGAACATTCTACTACCCACATTTGGCGATCCCCATGACCACCTACCTTCGTTTCATCGCCTCCAAAGCTGCCGCCTCGACGATACCAATCAACCTCACTAAGCTTCCAGCTGCCTCCACGACCTCACCCATGGTGCCGACATCAGCTCCAGTGAAAACCAAACACCGCGCTACACCCGCAACGCCAGTCAGCAACGATCAACCCGGATACCGTCTCCACCGCAATAACAAACGAACTGCACCTGGCCCACACAATTGGCCCATTCGCCGTGCCACCTCTGCCATGGGATGGCAAGAGAATGGAAAGAGATGTACCCAATATTAGTCGCCTGTTCAATTTGGGGACACGGCTTCCGCGGTGGTGCCGCCACAACCACCGCCGAAGCCGGCTTACCTGGCTGGCTCATAAAGACACTGGGCAGATGGAGGAGTGACGCGTACCAGATCTACATCACGACACCATAGGAGACCCTCGACGTAGTACCGAAGGTACTTGCACTTGCCAACAATTTAACGTAGGACTCTGTTCTCGGTGGACAATACCAACGATGTAATGGCGCTACATGAACTATAGAGACATGAAACGTTAGGAACAATGAACATATACTATGAGAAATCTCCCAATGACGCATGGTCACCACGGGGGGGGGGGTGCTTTACTGCCGCACCGCAGTCATGCATGCCCGTGGTTTGGTCATAATTTGGGGGGTACTGTCATGGGTCTGCTGCAGGCGACTGGTAGCACGTTGCCCGATGCACGGTACCAATAACCCGGTACCGCCATCCAGGCCGCTATGACGCCTCGTTGCCCCCGCCATGGCAGTACATGCATAACCCCGGATTTCGGCCAAACACTTGTCTCCGTGTCGTTCCTTTCTATAATGGGTGATTATGGCTTTGCTATAATCATTGTTAACGTCTGGAGGGACACGGGGAGAAGGGTTTAGACCTTGCTAAGTATGGGTCACCATGCACCACTACTTCTACTGCTTGCTGGATGCACTGGAGACGTAACCTTATCTACCAACCGCCTTCAAATTTACCGTTATCTAAACAACTTGCGTCACCCTTGCCACGTCATTATCCATGCGCATATCAGTATGATCAAAGCCACAGATCGTCCATTTCAACTTCTGCCCACGCTCAAGTTCACACCACAAAATTCCCACCCACCCTCCACTAAAAAAAAGCCTCGCTGCAGGCTAGCAGCTCCCCATAAAAGATACTGTATGTCTCTATATCGCTAACTTTACATAATAAAGTTCCAGGGGGGTACTGTCATGGGTCTGCTGCGGGCGACTGGTAGCACGTTGCCCGATGCACGGTACCAATAACCCGGTTACCGCCATCCAGGCCGCTATGACGCCTCGTTGCCCCTGCCATGGCTATGGAAAGCCATAGCTGTCTTATGATGTATGAGAACTATATGTCACCCCAATTAAATGCAGATATGACATTATGTGATGTGGTTATAGCATTATGTGATGAGGTTATACAATTTTGTTGTGAGGTTATCCCTTATAGAACAGGAATGCCTGTCAGTAGCATGTGAAATTAGCATTCACATGGCTAATTGGCATGGCTAAATGTATGTGCATAGGGAATAGGCAGTTAGCCAGTCCACAGTCATTTCAGAAGCATGTGTATAGCCGAAATATTTAAATGAGCTAGCCACTCACATACATGTGAACGAATGGTTATAACATGTGGACGAAGGGTTATAACATGTGAATGAATGGTTATTTTGAAAAACGAATGGTCATTTTGAACCATTCACATGCATGTGAACGAATGGTCATTTTGAATGCACATAAGAATGACAGGATCATTCTGACAGAAAAAGAGCACCATGAAAAGTACTAATTTGACACTGGATTTTAATTTTACTTATGTTGCTGTGTGATTATTTTGGTTAACACAGTTCATTTGCATCTTTGGAAGGTGTAAGCAAAAAAGAAATAAGTTAAAACTAATTCCAGTGAAATTAAGTACTTTTACACAGGACCTTTTAGTGAATGTGAAATAATTGTTGGAGATGTAATTTAACTATATTTGGCCTAAAACTAAGCCAGGCCAAACAGAGTTAAAAGCAACTCAGACTCACCTGAACACAGCAAACACAAGCAGACTCACCTTTCCAAACATTCAAAATAAAAGCACAAAATATACCTGTAAGTCTGATGACAAATTTAATAAATTTTTGGCTTCAACAAATTCCACAGACAAAGTGAAAAGTGATTTAGTCCAAGATAAGTCTTTAAAAGAGTTCATTTAGCTCTGGCCAATAGGTCTCGTCTTTCATGTCCTATTTTGTTTTGAAATTTGACATCGAAGACTTCTTTAGGTAAGTCATGATTATATTTGCCGAATTTCTCTTGGGCCTTGGCTGATATGCACACTGAAATGAAAGAGAAAGAAGAGAATGAACTTAGCAACATTTACTAAGACAACAAATTTACAATATAGTTTTAGAACATGAGTGTGATTTGTTACGTAAACACATAGAAGAATTTATTACATGTGGGTAACATATCTAGTGTAACATATCTAGAAATGTATTGGGCTTGTGTACGTTGTATTGGCTTGACTAGTTGCCACAGCTACTGGTCCGATTAATTTATGTACTCATTACAGACTCGTCACATCATTACATCCTAATTGAATCATACATCAAGAATCAATACGATGTATGTACTGTCTGTAATACATGTAGCAAACAAGTTATTGAACTCATTAAAAATTACAGCTGCTGTCCTTGAAAATGAAGACGCATCAAATTTCTGAATATTTTTTGTCTTTCAATAAAAGGCTTCATACCTGGCAATATCATATTAAAAATACATTTTAACAGTAACCATGTATAAAAGAAGTAGAAAATTGCAAGTAAGACTTAGTGCCATAGTGGTACAAACAATCATAAGTTTACAAGCCATGTTCATCCTACAATCTAGTTTTTTTTTTAATATTTTCATTTCACCTAATTTTTTGCATACCCCGGAAAATTGAAAGCGAGCGAGAAATTCATCTGAAAATGCTTATTGAGCCAATTTTGCAATGTGAATAAAAACAGGCACAACTCATTATCTGATTGACTTCGAGTATGGGTGAGGCTCACATCTTCACGATCGCCAGCAAGTACGTTAAGTGCACAGTGAAGTCAATGCACCACCATTTTGTCCATAGTCTGAAGTCACACATACATGTAAGCTTACTATAGAAATGTGTTCGATTCGTGGCGCTACGTGTTGGTGTTACCTCCTTCAGGTAAAAGGTATTCGGAATCAAAATTTCTACCTCTTGAGCTTTATAAGAGTATTTTATAAATATGCATTTCAAATACTTACCGGATGAATGGAAAATTATCGTCAACCGGCGACTTGCTCTTGCTGTCTTGGTCACTGCATCCAACCACGGTCCAACACTGTCGCGGGGGAAATACACTTTACCTTCATGCCTACTGAAACATTACCCCTTAGACATAACTCACTCGCTGTTTTGACTAAAAATGTATCGTCGCTGGGGGTAGAAATGACCGAGAAATCAGCCATAATTCGTAAGATTCAGTTGAACTTCGGAGCTCTGAACTGTTAGCCGTTACTTCAAAAAACTCTGCGCAGTCTCATTTGAGAGATGCAATGTGATATCCGATAAGTCAAAAGGTCAAGGGTCGTGATCGTCGCAAAATTTTGACATTTCGTGTACGCGTAAACTGTTCTTTTAGATATTTATAATAAACAAAAGTTACTTAATATGAAGAGATCAGTTAAAATACGGAAGTCAGACACACTAAGTGAACACCGTTGCAATACTGATCTGCCTTGTTAAATTCCAGCATACTCATTTACGGGACCCTTCAGGTAGTACCCTCTTGCGTCCCGGCCACTCCGTTTTGCGTTTTGGAAACCATGGTCCCTCCAAGTCACGACATCGTACCGTGTATCGTCAGAACCGTTAGTCCATCCGGCTCGATTTTTGTACGGTTGGGGAATAAAACAGTACCCGTACTGCGTCTCCATTAAGTTTATGTAAGTTGTAGTCGCGAAAGTTTTACAATGGCAGATGCAGAACCATCGCAAGTGTGTTTGTCGTTGTGCCATTGTGGCATGATATGACGTACAATACATGACTGCATAGCCAGTTGCTCACGGACATACGCGAAAACGTGGACCGTATGAGAAATATTTAATGACTGATCCAACCATATTACGTCTGAAAATGTGAGTACCTTTCAATAGAATGCAGGTTCCGATCATATTGGATATTTAGCGGTGAACATGTGTTAATTATTTCACATTTTGAAAATAAAAATAAACGATGTTTAAATTGATCTGTGCTGATTTTATTTAGAGGCTGCTCGTAGATGTTTGCAGTGACTTCCCTCTTGTCATATTCATTGGTTTATACTGAAAATCCCTGGTCTCCTTTTTTTTAATGGAGATGAATTAAACCAATTCTAACCATATTCAAGGGATAGTCTGTAACTCATAATTTTGGCAGAAATTTTGTTCTTATATTGACTACAGTTTTTTCTCTCTTTTCAAAATCATGTTAGCCAGTATTGCTTATGTTATTCTATTTTCTAAAGCATGTTCAAATGTCCAGTGTTCAGAACCTGTATTATGTACAGTCAGCATTGTTATATTGTTTGTAATCACATTTTAGTCTGGACTAAACTTCAATTGAAAACAATAACAGTGAACTTTTATAATAACATGCACCCAAAGTGTATGTTGGTTGTATTGATAATATGAACGAGCTAATTCAACTTAAATTTGTGAATAATAAAGTAAGAGAAGTTAATACACAACACAAAATGAACAAAATAAATAACTTACAGCTATATACCAGCTGTCACTTTAAAACTGCAAACCACTGCATCTGTATCCACTAAATATTAAAGTCTGAGAACAATTTAACTGGTAACCGGTGCATGTGACCCATTTAGTATTTCTATAGTGCAAACATGAGTAATTTCACCTGAAAAACTTAACCCAAGTAAAAACAACGCTACACATGGGTGCCGCCTAATTTATTTAAATTAAATAGACAATAGGGAATGAGATTGACATGAGAATTGACAACAGTCAGTCCTTGCAGTTTATTAATGCATGTCTAAATTTTTACTACCACATGTGTAAGCTACCATCCAATCCATTGACAATCTTCCCTTCTGTCATGAATTCAGTAGGACTGGTAATGAATGGTTACTTCACATGGCTGAGTCTGATTTCACATGCATAGCTAGTGATGAATGTTCAAATTTTAACATGTCATATTTCCAATACTGGCATGTGGCGGGTTGGACTGCTATGGACTGCCTATTTTTCCTCAAATAACCATTCAAACTGTTCCACACAGAAATGTGGACTGGCTAATAGGCAGTTCAGTTTTGTAAGGGATAGCCTTGTGTGATGATGACATGCCATTATGTGATGAGGACATGCCGTTATGTGGTGAGGTTATGCCATTATGTGGTGACGTTATAGCCTTATGTGATGAGGTTATAACCATTATGTGATGAGGACATGCCATTATGTGATGAGGTTATGCCATTATGTGATGAGGACATGCCATTGTGTGATGAGGTTATGCCATTGTGTGATGAGGACATGCCATTGTGTGATGAGGACATGCAAATATGTGGTGAGGTTATGCAATTATGTGATGAGGTTAGCCAATCATGTGATGCAGACAATTCATTTCACTGTGTTGTTATTTCATTATGTATGCCAGGCAAGCCATTACCCTGTGGTGTTGTATCTATACGATGTTGACACTGGCCATTACGTTATGGTGACTCTTCATTATGATGTGATGTTACTTCTTTATGATATGAGGAGGGCGCTATTTACTTGTCATTGAGGGCGCTCAATTTCTAAGTACTAAGTAAAATGGTGGACGTCGACGTATCACGTTCTCTCACGGTCCCTCCACAAAACACAAAACGGAGACATACTAAGAACAGCGAATTTGTCAAGTTTCCTCCCCAGATTTCAGGAGGAAAGAATTGATAGTTCAACGATATTGTCCCTGACCGACGGAGAGTTGAGTCGATTAGGAGTCACCGCCATACTTAGGCGATCGTGTGAGACTTTATAGAGAATATTATGAAGCATCAAGCGAGTTAGCTGCAGTACAGTAGCTCGAGGTTTTGCCTGGGTATTTGGGTCGGACGTCAAAACCAGATTTTGGTTTTGCCGTCCGACCCAAATACCCAGGCAAAACCTCGAGCTACTGTACTGCAGCTACAAGTGAGTATTCTTCCAACAACATAACGCAACTGGCTCTGGTACTGTAGTGCCAGTGTTACTGCAAGTACAAGCCGCATCCGCAGGGAGCGATCATTTCTGTTTTCGCGTCATCAGAGTCCAGCGGAACGCAGGCGAAATCGAGGAATTCGTGCAAAGAAATCCATGAGAAATGTAATTGGACATTGACTGGACAGTTTGTCCACGTTTGTCTGTCTTGCTGACCGTGACGCCAATCAATATCGTCCTATCTTCCGAGATAAAACATACTAAGTCGAGCTGGGTTGAGACACAGATTAGCCCTGCGTACAGGTCTGTGTGTTCCCGGCGTTATACGGCCTCCACAATTTAGTAAGGTTCAATAAGTTAACACAATTTAGTAAGGTTCAATAAGTTATTTTCTAAATGTCTTGAACAATAAAGAATATGCAAATTAAGTAATTTGCATATATTCACAGTTTTTCATGTTTAAGTTCATATTTAAGTTCATATTTAAACATTTTTTTTCTCTATGAAATTGTTCAGGTTTTGCAAGAATTACCTAAAACAAAAGAGGTTGACCTAATTTGTATGCATTATTTGCATATTTTAATACAAAATGCCTAATTTGCATAATTGACACAAACGGTCTTCTGTATACAATAAGCCTACAATAGCTTCCATTGACATTTTCTGGTTATTCAGAAATGCAATGAATAAAGAGAAGAGTTTCAGAGAATTACTGTTTCAATAAAAGGAATCTGAATTCTTTCTTTGGATATTCTTCTTTTTTTACGACGATAAGGTTATCATAAAAATCATTGGACGTGCTCAAGTTTTTGACATCAATTGTCATTTTAAGTCATTTTTCCTACAACATGTTCGATTGCAGTAAAATTTTTGAAGGAATAGTTTATGCTTTTGGTCATTATCTTCAATGACGATGGAAATATTCAGTTACTAATAATGGATCACCACACTTAACAGTTGTGCCTGTGAATCATCCTTCTCATTATTAAACTATCATTAGTATAAATACGAACACCATTTGAATCACCATGATGGTAGTGGTGATGACAATTATTATGATGGTCATTATCATATCAAAATTTCTTCCTCTTCCTCTCTGTTTACATCTTCCTCTAGGTGGTTCATTTGTTTACAGCCAGAATCCTTTCGTTGACAACAGAAAGTCTAGATTTTGCTTTCTGTCGGGGTTATTCATGCTGCTGCAGTTCATTGTAGAACCCATAAGTATGGGGAAGGATAACTCAATGAAAAGATGTGAAGCATAGGATGATATAATTGTACTGCGTATCATATCAGATCTTAGATGTGCAAGTATCACTCATTGGGCTGTTATGTAATGGACTTCCCATTTGCAGATTATTAAACTTTTGTATTATTACCAATAAGATCGATCACTCAAGGAATCGAGAATCTGTCCAATCTGAGGTGAGACTTCCATAAGGTTCAAAATACAGGATAACCAATTTTATGATAATTTGATGTCAAAATTTGGTATCCTAATTGACAAACTCGTTAACGGGAGCTTCTGTGATGCAAATCCCTTCACATTTTGGTTTTCTTGTTTCACGGTCATGAAAATTTGAAAGAGCAGCTAGACCATGTAACATTATGAAAAGTATCTAGATTTGCTTTTACCAGTGATTTAGATTATCATGATTCAGTCAACAGATTTTTTTCAGTTTTTCCTCAAATGCTATGACTGTGTACGGTAAGATTAACAGGAAATCTCTCTCTTCAGTCCACTATATGACTTTATATTAATTTTCAATTGTTGTCTTCAAGAAATTTCAAAATTTTGAGAAATGCAGTGTCCTTTGACGATTGTAATGTCTTTCAGCTGATAAAGGAACAGCTTTCCTAATCCATATTTCATGATAATTGGCAGTATAGTATAACAATTGTACCTCTATATCATCATGATCATTATAATTTATTTATCATTATTATCATAAATTTCTGTACGTGGCATGAACAGGCAAGTTGCACACAATCTGATTTACCAGTGACCACACAACATGGTCTTTAATTACATTTTATCCACACTTAATCTATAGTAATACGGGTAAGGGTGAAAATAAAAGAAAATAGAGCTGAAACACAAATTTTCTTCAGCCTCCCTTAGTACAAAGTGTTGGTTATTTGGCCAAGCATTTTGGTATGCATTAAGAAAATCCAAATCTTCCAGTAAGTTCCCAATGTTATTGACATTATGCAAATTCTCTAGATAATTGAAACGAACTATACGAATCAATCATTGTTTATTTTTACAGGGCTTTTCATTCTGTATAGGCCCTATTAGTAATAATCATTAAAATGAGTTAAAATACACAGAAAATAAATAACTATGTCAATTTCTTTGTACTGAGCAAAATGTTCATTCAAGTTATAAAATAGACATCGTTCGATAGGAAGAATTTAAATTATTAAATAACTTAAACAAGTAGTGTCTCTTAATGTAACTTCTCATTTTACTGATAACATAATTAATTAAAATAAGTTGACGTCAATTTGAAAAATTAAAGAAAATTATTTTAATGATCATCATATATGATTTATGCACATGAGGAATCGCTCAAAATTAGGTAAAATATATTTAGCAATGTTAGTAAAAACTTCCAATCTCTCTTTACGATATTGTAAAACCTTTCAAGTTTCAATTATTACATTTAGTACAGTGTAGGCATTTCCTATAAAATCTTTTAAAATTAGTCCTTTGCACAATGTAGATTGTATTAGGCTTTGAATATAAAATTCTTGGACCTTGGTATTTAAGGTGAAGAAATAATTCATGTTCCAATTAGAAAAAGGAATGACATGGTTGACTTATTGGTCAAATGCAAATAAGAATTTTTTTTATCGCTGTAAGATATATTTGAAAACATTCCCTGAACTAAAAACAAGAAAATGATGTTACGTAATCATTACAATGTCAGCTTATCTCTTAAATCACTTTCGTAAATAGATTATCAGCACCAGGTTTGTATAGCATCTATGACCCATTTAGCATTTGGATAAATTAGCTGTCTTATGCACAACTTCATTAAATGCACTTTTTGCGATCCCTGGGATCGCCTTTGTTCTAGTCTGTAAGAGAATGATTGAGGTGTAAGAGCCTTTTGTTTTCCTTTGAAATTGTAATCTGGTGGGTAAATTTTCTGATGAGAAAATCTGGTGCCAACACAGGCCTTTAAACTTGCGATATGTAACTTCCATGACCCTACTAAAATTTAGTTCTAATGATCTCCGTTGTTTTTTAACATTATATATAGTCATTTACTTTAGGTCAAAAAAGGGAAAAGTAAAGTGGTAGGAGGGGCACATTGCAGTTATGTAAAATGAGGAATCTTAAATGATTTTATGCATTGCCTAGAAACACAAAAAGTACATTAAATAATGAAATTGCTTGAATTAAATATCAATTTGCTGAATATATTTTTAAGAAATCTATTAACAGCAACGATTTTGTTCCCTTTTCTAAGGTTTATATTTATTCAAATTATGCACTGTCTCCCAATTTACCAGTCATTTGTTTGTCATTCTATACATTCAATACAGAGTGGAAACAAAAACTACTTGTTGTATAGATTAAACATAATTTTTAAGTGAAATGCAGTGGTAGCCATACTTGATTTAGGCAAATTAGGAATATTTCTCGGGCGATAAAATGTATTCAAAAATATTGCCTGGACAAAAATTAAGATAAATGCATACATTACTTGAACATAATGTCGCATTTTTCTCAATTCAATATGCATATTTCTTTTATCAGTGAATGTATTGCTCCCATATTCCGTTTATATCTATACAAATAAGGTAATGTTATAAATCTTAGATTGTATTGGACTTTTAGTATGTCATTCTAGGACCTCTCTAAAATACACAAAGAAAATTTAATTCTATTGCAGTCAGAGGTAGCTTATATAGTTATTAATTAGGGACATACAAAGAAAAAAGAAGTGTTGTGGCGGCCATATTGGATTTATACAAATAAGGAATATTTCTATGACGACAAAATATTTTAATCAACATTGCCTGAACCAAAAAACAAGGCAAATAAGCCCAAAACCCGCATATATCATGTTTAGCCAAATATTTTTAGTAGCAACATTCTATCAGCACCTAGTTTGTAACCATAATCTTTTTACATATATGCAAATTAGGCATTGTTTACATTTCTAGATTGTACGAGGCTTTTAGTATGTCATTGTAGGGCTTCTCTGAAATACACAGTGGATAAATAATTCTATTGCTGTCAGAAGTAGCATAAAAATAGTTATTAATTGGGAAAAATACAAAGAAAAGTGAAGGTTGTGGCGGCCATATTGGATTTATGCAAATTAGGAATATTTCTATGAAGACTAGATATTTCCATCAACATTACCTAAACCAAAAACAAGGCAAATAATCCAAAAACCTGCATAACATATCATGTTTAGCCAATTATTTTTAGCAGAAACATTCTATCAGCACTTAGTTTGTACCCATAATCTTTTTACATCTATGCAAATTAGGCACTGTTTACAATTCTAGATTGTACTAGGCTTTTAGTATGTTATTCTAGGACTTGTTTAAAATACAATGTGAAAAAATTATTCTATTGCTGTCAGTAGTAGCTTAAAAATAGTTATTAATTCGAGAAAAACTAAGAAAAGTGAAGTGTTGTGGCGGCCATATTGGATTTATGCAAATGAGGAATATTTGTATGACGACAAAATATTTTCAACAACATTGCCTAGACCAAAAAGGAGGCAAATAAGCCAAAAAACCCCAATCAAAAGCATGTTTAGCCACATATTTTAAGTAGAAACCGTCTATAAGCAACAATTTTATACCCATGAGCCCCTTTACATTTATGCAAATTAGGCACTGTTGCACCCCTTAGATTTTATTATACTTTTAGTATGTTATTTCTAGGACCTTCCCAAAATGCATGGTGAAGAAATAATTTCTGTTGCAATTAGTCCTAGGTTTACCCCTTTTTTGGCTTAGATTGACTGGACTATTTCCACTACTACGTTGTTGAATATAAATCATCATAAATTCATCATTTGTGAGGAGAAAGAAAAACTTGTTTTGACTTGTGCAAAGAAAGTACATATTAGGCCGTAGAGATGTTAAAAATACCCTATGTATATATATATATATATATATATATATATATATATATATATATATATATATATATATATATATATATAAACATGAAGTGTAGGTTGAACTTGATTGGTTGAAAAAAACCAAAAATGTATAGCATAGTGAACTGTTGACAGTTCAGAATTTCTTATGTCACAGTGCATTTGTATGTTGTATAGCTTGCTTTAGGTAGGGCTTGGGAGTAGGCAGTTGTGAAATTTTTTAAGGCCATCGTCTGGGCTAATGTCGGTCAAAATGCTCAAAAAATCAAATTTTATTTTTTTCCTTCATTGTCACCCTCGACATGTATACTTTCAAATAAGCTATATCATTCTTCAAAAAATATTAACTAAAATCGAGAAAAATCGCGTTTTTTTCCCACTGACCCTGGTCAAATTTTATTTAGTCTAATTATATATTCAAAACAGGTAAATCGCTATTTTTGGTTGCCTATAAACTTTGTTGAGTTATGGCATCATGTATGAAGTAGTGACCATTTGCTTGCTTATTTCAGAGGTAAAAATATGGCGTTGTGGAAATTGTGAGTTTGAGACTAATTGCAGTCTAAAAAAGCCAGATCAATGAGTAATCGGGAAGAAATTTGCAACAAATGATTCTGTTTTATATTTTGTGTGGATATTACTGTAAGGCATATGAAGATTTTCATTCAGGTATAGCAATTAAACCAGAAAACAAACCATATTAGACGTTATGGTGTCCATATACATAACAAGTAAAGAATCTCACATGAATTTCATTATCATGCTGATTATAAAATCAATGTTTTTTTGATAATTAACAGTTCATTTTTCACTTAGAAAGCAATTACAACCAGGCTTTTGTAAATAGAATTCTAACTGACAATTTAAACTTGTCCAATACCCTATTTTGAGGTCGTAAACTTTGCATGAAGTATGAGTATCACCTTTATGTTGTAAACATTTCAATCCAATACTCCTAACAATTGTGTTTTGTACTGCATTCGTTTCTTGTGGCAGTAATAACTCTTGAAAGAATGGTTGGGATGCAATGAAAATCAGCCAACATATGTGAAATTAAATACTTTACAAAATAAACCTCAAAAAACAAGGTCATCCAATCGTGTCATAGTAGAAACTTGACGGAAAGTTATGAAATTTATTAATTTTTCAATCTTACCGAGATGACTATGATTTAATTTATATTGACATCTTATACAGTCATAGATTTAGGTTCATATTGTAATACATATACATCTGAATGCTACAGAAAAAATTCGGTTGTTGTATGACTTTTCGTTCAATAGATATCTTTGCCACAAATTTCCTCATATTTTTAATCCTGAAATTGTCGCCATGCCAACCGAATATCCGGTTTTCCCCCTGCACTGCATTTTACCATCTACTGCAACAAAAAGATGACAAAATCTGAAAACAAGGTACTACACGGTTAGTGTTTTAAATAGCCCAGACAATAGCCTTAAGGCAACACCAGTTTCATGCTAATAAGGTCAATCATTCTTGGTTTAAAATTGAAAGCAAATTAAGGACAGACAGAATTAAGCTAAAATATAGAACAACAATTGTTTTTGGTGCCTTGTGATGATGTTTTGAATCATTTTGACCCCTTGGAAAATTGAGTTGTCAATGTGAATTTGAATCCCATCCAAATGTCAAGATCTGATATGAATATTACTTGTATATGCCTGTTATCAGTAAATGTGTCTAAATTGTCATCACCAGTACGGTTAATGATTTGTACATATGGTTGGGACAGTGGCGAGGAAAAATGTCCAAATATTTGTACTTGATTGAGGTTTTCACTCAAAGTTGGAACACAAGCTTGCAAGGTCTTGCTATTGATTTTATCAGATAGATATGCAAAAATGTTGTATAGTAAAGATTCAAATACTCAAAGTACCCATTTTGATTCAGCCAAACTTGTGTTATTTGCTCTCATATCAGATTTGTGAGACAAGCTTTTAAAACCCAATTAGTGTATTTTGAAATAAATTTAAATTGTTCAGTCTATAAAAACAAAAATTGTTACTTTTAAGGTGTTATACATCAATAGTCAGGTACCTAACCACTCAGCTAAAAGCAATTAGCATTTTTTTACTTTTTCTTTGATGATTTCATTACTGAAGGTTTGCTTTGTTTGAGGAATATCATCAGTAAAATACCAGTAAGAGTAATGAGAGTAATTTCGTTGACAACAGCGGATTAATTCCAAAACTTTCACACTTCAAATGTATTTCCACCATACATAGTTAACTTATGTTCTAAAATCTGTGGAAATAAGTCTACATCTACTTTGCACTTTTGAAATGAAATAACAAGTCTGTCTATAATAGGCTGTCATAGTGGTGATTTCTCTAAGAAAGTGTTTTTGTGGGTCATTTGTCAAGAATAGCTTGGTTACATAATCGGCTGGCAAATGTGCTGTCTCTGTAAGTTGCTATGCTCAGTGGAGTTCACCTTTTACTAAGTTTAATAACATGTTATACTAAACATACTGGTTTTCACTGTGATATGTTTATCGTTGACATTATATTAAGTAAATGTTGTTTGTATTGATGTCTGTGAGTTGAATGCTGCTACGGTAAGGCCACTATTAAACACGGAAGTAACTAATAAAATAAAGTCCAGCCAGGTGACATATTGTGACCATACATTTATACACAGACTTTTTAAAATATGTAGGACAAGACCAAATGACTGTCATACATGCAGTAAACTGTGAAAGTTTCTATGAATGACCTAACTTTGCAGCAGTGCTAGTAAGTAGGCAACATATGGCATTAAATCCCACTGGGTGGAAAATATGTAAAATTAAGGCCACTTCACTTTTTTGCTTCTGATCACAAATATTGAATAGAGTATAAATCTTTTTTCTAGAAACTGAAAACAGATACCTTTGAATGAATGCTGTCACAATGTGTACTGAGATTCTTATTACAAAACTGAGCGGAGTTGTTATCTTATGATTTTTACATCATATGTGACTGGATCACCAACAGAACCTTTACAGCTTCAATAATCATGATAATTCAGTACTCTAAGTAACACAAATTTGTACTTAAATTTCAAGCATTACAAATGTACAAACACTGATTTGGTGCTAAATTTCTATTTGATGGATTCACGGCAACATGTAGGAGATAGTATACAACAACCGTCACGTAGTCGTAAAGCAGAGGTTGTTGTAGCGCTTTCTGTCTGTCTGTGAATATGATATTTCAAGAAAGGCTGAACAGATTTCAACCAAATTTGGTACAGAGGTTCAAATATCAAATGGAAGGAACTGATTATATTTTGATGGGCGTGGCTTGCATATTAATGAAGTTATCACATTTTTAATTTCTGTTGCATGGTTCTCTATGGGAAGCATGGTGACCGTAGGGTCATAAACCAAGATTTACTGCACCAAATATCATGAAACTTACCATATAAGCTATTTTCTCAATAGTGTGAGATAGTCTGATAAGCACCATATCAATTGAATGCGAATTTGCATTTAATGAACTTTTGTAATCAGTGACATAGTTTTAAAACTACCGCATCAAACTTTAAGTAACATTGTACAGATATTAATATGAAAGACACCTGATTGAAGAGTGAGACATTTAGCAGTAACATATCAATTAACAGCTAATTTGCACATTTAACAAATTTAAAGGGACAAAGTCACTCTTTTTCGACCTATTTTCGATATCAAAAATCCATTTAATACTTTCCAAAATTCATAGATGATCTAAGTAATGATTATGCATGCCTTGAAGGATACCGAAAAAGATTTTCTTGCTCTTTACACCAATGTTCAATGTCTCTGGAGTCTGCGCGAATTGAATCAACTGACATGTTTGATTTCCAGTATTGTTGCCATCGTCACGATACTCTGCGTACGCTTTGTGTAAGTGGTCACCAAGATGTTCAGATATTGTCAAACAGTACTTTTTGTACAGATGTGATTTCGAAGTGCGAAACACGAAGTTGACCTTCTTGAAATGCAAGTGGAGCGAACGATTTAGCCGAGCACAGTGTAGTGCCCCATTAGGCAAGAACTCACAGGCATGCGCACAAAAAAATCTTGATTTTATGGTACAGACCCATTTTTCCTTTGGCGATAGTTTCATTCATTGTGTCTACGACCTTGATAGAAGTTGTGCATGGTCACCCATTCATTCAGCATCTTTCAACATGTCAAACAACATAAATAATGTCTTGTATCGTACAAATTAATGAAAAAAATGGTAGAAAAAGAGCGACTTTGTTCCTTTAAGCAATATAGCACTGTAAATCAAGAAGCCCTGCTCCAAACTTCATTAAACCTACTGGAGATATTGTTGTCCACATATTAAGCTATCAAGAGACTTGACAGTTTTTAATTGCCAAACAGTTAATTTGCATATTTAATAAACTGTTCTAAAGTGATATAGAACTTACATTATTGTACCAGAGACGATAAAATGTGGCATAGAATTTGATCCTACAGAAAAGCTCATATTGTAAGATATTTAGCAGTTCCATGTTAATTAAAAGCTAATTTGCATATATAACAAATTAGCACATTTAGTGTAATATAATGCCATACCCTTCCCACATAATGCTGTAACCTCATCACATAATGATACGTCTTCATCACATAATGCTATAGCCTCATCACATAATGACATGTCCTCATCACATGATGGCAAAACCTAATCACATAATCATGTGTCCTCATAATGTAATGCTGTAACCTCATAACATAATGGCATGTCCTCGTCACATTATGGTATAACATCATCACGTAATTCTACAACCTCATCTAATAATGACATGTTCTCATCACATAATGGCATAACATCATCTTATAATGGCTTGTCCTCATCACATAATGGCATAAGCTCATCACATAATGACATGTCCTCGTAACATAATGCAATAACGTCATCACATAATGGTATAACATCATCACATAATGGCATGTCCTCATCACATAATGCTGTAACCTTATAACATAATGGCATGTCCTCATCACATAATGCTATAACCTCATCACATAATGGTACAACATCATCACATAATGCTTCAACCTCATCACATAATGACATGTCCTCATCACATAATGACATGTCCTCATCACATAATGCTATAACCTCATCACATAATGGTATAACATCATCACATAATGCTTCAACCTCATCACATAATGACATGACCTCATCGCATAATGACATGTCCTCATCACATAACGGCATAACCTCATCACATAATGGCATTACATCACCTAATATCGGCTTGTCCTCATCACATAATGGCATAATCTCATCACATAATACTATAACCTCATCACATAATGGTATGTCCTCATCACATAATGGCGTAACATCATCTCATAATGGCATGTCCGCATCACATAATGATATCATACATTATAAGACAGCTATGGCTTTCCATACATGGCAGTACATGCATAACCCCGGATTTCGGCCAAACACTTGTCTCCGTGTCGTTCCTTTGCGTTAAAACATAATACAGTACATTTGATGGCTGTTGAAAACATAATACTGTAAAGTTCGTTTTTTTTGGACAAAAGATATTATAACATACTAAGCCAAGTGGGTGAAAATACGTCATGTTTTGGCTCAATACCGCTTTTTACTGACTTGGCTGATAGGGAAGTAATACAGTTATTACTGTCTGGCAGGAAAAGGGTAAGTGACTTTGAGTGTATGGACCCTGTTGATGTTATATGGAATTTGACTGAACACTAATTATGACCAAACTGCCTGAAATTGTGTAGCAGATAACTTATAAATACATTTTTCTATTTTATTTTCAGTGTTTGGATTATCGACACTATGCATGAAAGGGCCGGAAATAACAGCTGCATTCAATTCTCGATGTGGAACTTGCAAGAGATCGGTAGCCCTTGGACGAGTGCTTCGAGAAGCCAACTCTACTGAAAATGCGCAGGATAAGGAGAAATAATGTGAAAGAACTGTTGATGCATTTGTGATTTCCATTGTTTTGTCTTATTTCTTAGCATTTCATCTGCAATAAATGTAAGGTAGGAATTCAATGGAGAAAAGTGGTAAGTGTTTCTTTTGTGTGTGAATATGTCAGGAAATTGATATGAGTAGTGACAGCTGTAATGTGAACGGGTGTGTAAAATGTGAAAGCTAGCAGGGGAATGAATGCTATGTTTCCAAGGGTGTAGGGGTACGGTGGTATGCTGCCGGAAGTGGCTATTATGTAGGATTCAGTATTGGTATGTATACCGCAAGACCCTGTTCGCGGCAAGTATACCGCAAAAAATTTCTGCAAAGCCTCAACTTTTGTGGCAAACATACCAGAACATGGATGAGTGTCGTGGTAAGCATACCACAATATGTGCGCCGCAAAATCCATCAACATGCGAAAATCTCAACCTATGCGTAAGTTTACCACAATTTGTTGTGGTAAACTTACCGGGCAATTATGAAGACTTTACCAGAAGTGTTCACCGCAAGCCTTTAATTTTCGTAAGGGAACTGCCTACGATGAAAGAACAGTGTGATGGCTCGCGCGATAGCTGGTATAACAAATGTTATCTTGTTTTAGGAATTATAGGAGTTTCATTGACTGCATTAGGGCTATATTTTGGGCGTGCATAATTTTCCCCTCCAGAAAGATGAGCCGCTTCAGAAAGCGACAAAAACAGAGCCCGGAACGGTAGCGGAAAGTAAGTTTTCTAAACCAAGTCCCGGCCCCTCTACATTGTATGAGATGGATTAATTCTGTAATTATTTTATTTTTCTATTTTATATACGTGTCAGCAATCATGGATACTAAAACAGTTGTAAACACAATGTATGATGGTATTGTAATCGCTGGACTTGCGATGGGATATCTAATGATCTCAAGCAAATTTCTGAAAATGGATATGGGCGATCCAAGTCGACCAAATTTGACTCGGTGGATAAAATTAGGTGGAGCGACTGCTGCCGCGGTTGCGACCAAAGATCTCCTTGAACAGAAAAATATTATTCCTGCAGAACCTTATACTTTGTAATGTATATACATACAGTAAGTATGATCATTTGGATTGAAAGCAAAACAGGCAAACTGGTTACTGTTAATTTTAACCCTTGCATTGACATATCACAGTTTACTACAATAAGACTATTACAGTGTTCACTATATAATTCATGGCATAACATAACGGGGGCGAATAGTATATTAAAATATCAAGAAAATGGGCAACCGAAGAAGACTATATCAATACGTCCAGGTAACTACAATATTGATACACTCAACAAAGCAATCGGGTTGAAGCAGAAAATTAATTTTGAAAAACATCTGCTGACAAACCGCGTTCTTCTAACTTTGGCTAAAGATGTTAAAGTATTTTTTAATGCTACAGGTAACTTCGCTAACCTCGTCGGTTTTTCAGATAAACCTGAGGACAACCCCATGATAAAAAGTACTATGAGTCCGAAGAGAGCGGATTTCTTAACAGTCACTAAATATATAGTTCATTCAGATGTCGTTGATGTTACTGGAAATTATGTTTCATTTGGCTCGGGTGAATACATACAGGGGAAAGTATCGGACTGTTTACAAATACTTCCCGTCCAGGATACAAAAGAAATAAGTGAAAAGGTCACCTATGATTTTAAAAATGGGGGCTCAATTTCCATGCCATTGATAAAAAAGGCTTAGATTGGATGAGTTCAATGCGTATTTGGATAACAGATCAGGATGGAAACATAGTTAATTTCAATAACTGGCCAACTAGCTTTTGTATTGAATTGCTGTAGCTAACGCAGCATAAACCATCCCACGACCAATCCTCCAGCAATATAAATCATTTCATATTTCTTTTGCTCAGGACTGGGCTGATAATAATCTGAGAATTGAACTGGCCCTGACGCAGAGTTGGCTTGCGCCACCGCTGCTGCTTCTTCAACTATTTCTGCATCTGTATCTCTTAATTCAGCTGCAGCATGCGCGTCCTTTGCTTGATTTTCTCTTTCCCAATCAGCCTGGAGTAATCTTTTTTCTGACCAGACATTTTTGTCATGTTCAAATTTTTCTAATGCTTTATCATGTCTAATTTTCTCTTCAATAAGAGCCTCACCATTCCCGGAAAGCTTTTGTCCGATAATATTTCCTCCTGTGAATGCCGTTGCATTTAATACAGCACTGAGAACTGTTATTCCTATTGCTGAAGCCAGTATTGTATATAATAACAAGGTATTATTTATTTTTCACTGTATATACGACCCTACGGAGTATGTCTGGTCCAAGTAACTTCGGTCTAGGTGCAATTCACGGACAAAATCTCGAGCTCGAAGATCTGAGTGATGTTAAAGTTAACAATAATACTAAGATAGCAGGTAATCATAATAAGGATTACGTCCTTTGTTACAAAGACCGTGAGAAACAATTCGTTTTATCGGCAGCAACAGCGCAGAAACACAAACACGCTGTAGAATTTTCCGAACTGAAAGACGTCGATGAGTCCATAATAGACGCTACAAAGGCTGCAAATGATCCTACTCCTTTTGCTCTGACATGGGATGGGGATAGTCAGAAATTCATGCCTTATAATGTACCGCGTAACATCTTAGATATATTGGATAGTGAAATTGCAGGAGGTGTTGTGAACTGCCTGGGACTCCGAATGTGATTTATTTTGATAGCAATGTTAACAAATATAAATTGTCCGATTTTCGCTTTTATCTTAAGCCTAATAACCCATACATTACACTACTCGGTATACCGGTTAACCTTAAAATTAGTCCTCTTAAGACAATAATGTCTTCAGATAATAAACTGCGAAGATGGATAAATGCTGGTGAGAATTATTGTTCATATACAGCTAGCAGGGTTCCAGTAAGTTTATTTTGGGACACAACTTTAAAGAAACTGGGTCTGAAGAGTATGGGGGAGGAGACAGCTGAATTAAATTTACAGACTGCCAATCAACAGATGACTGATAATATGAAAATACTTCAACATGGTACAGTTTTTATCAAATGCATAAAATTAGCTACGGCAGACGAATTTGACGATTTAGTCGGAAATATCGCTATAAAAACAGATTCAAGAACACCTTGCAATATTATCATAACCACAGATAAAGATAGAAAGGATTTAGATATTGTTGCTCGTAGTAGTGTAGAAAGTAACAACATTTCATTTGTTAAAAAGATACAAATTACACTTTAGATATCAGTACTATTTATCTAAAACGTCTCATTTTGTTTGAAGTAATGGTCTTCCGACAAATTTTACGTTCGGAGGAAATTTCTAAAATTTTATCTATCGGGTGAACAAGTTAACTCCTGAGTTCAACATCAGCTAGACTCTGATTCTGAAGAGGTAGTTACTTACGTTAGTGTGTGCTTCCGTCGACTGACTGACATGGGGTAAAAGCCCTTTATATAGACTAGTTTGATGGTGCACACGGAATTCCCCTTTATTTCAATCACGTACATGTCTATACATGCCACGGAATTCCCCACTGGATTATTTTTAGATCACCATCTGTTACCCATACCAGTGGAAATTCCAAAGACTATCGGAATGGGGTTGCTATGGTTACTGTACTGACATGTAGCGACATGTTCTGGGGCTACAGGGAGGGGAATTTCCTCCCCTCCCCTGTAGCTTTTTCAGGTAAGTTGTCCCAGTTATACACATATATATTACTACTGACCGCAGAAACACTGCTTGCTGTTCTTATACACAATGAGTAAAATTGATTATTCCTGCTGAGAAATACGACAGCAAATATAGCAATGTGAATTTCTTACTATCTTCCTCGCAATGATTTTACATCTGTGTCTATTTTATAACGGTCACTGGACCATTTCTGACGATTTTTACAAACAAAGAATCAGTTCACACTCTTCGTGGGAACGCATTGCAAAGACGTTCCCAAATTTTCATCACATGAAATATTACAGTAATTCCCGTTTCTAAGATCAGGGGTACCTAAGAAATTGTAGTTTTGACAGTGAAACAGATGCCATGACTATGCACGCAGTAGTTTTGACCCAGGGTCTAGGTAGTCGCTTCGGGAAAAGTGATGTCGTGCCTGATTATCCAGAAGCCGTGACGAAAAACCAAACGTTTTGACTAAAATTCCACCGTTGGTGGCGCTAACAACATGGCAGCTGACAAGTCAGATGCTGGCGACGGTAAGAATTTTATGCCATATCTTTATTATCTTGGTGTTGAAGATTGTTTAAAGTATCCCATACAGTGTAGAAGATGTTAGAAAGTGTACCAGGAAAGTTTCTGTGTTCAATTTTGAATAATGGCCGAGAATTCAGTGTTCCCGTGTCAGTTTACTCACTGAGTGGTAAACCTCCTGTAGTCCTAGTACATGCATTACAGTACTGCATGAATATACCGGTATGTAGTTCAATGGAGGTACGATGCGGACGATTTTTGGAACATGTTACTTGATCTTGCTTCCAAATTTCATGATCTTGGGCTACTTTTCGAATAATAATGATGATGACATGTAGAACTGAAGAGAAAGAGGAATTTCATGTCAAGAGTCCGAGTAAAACCCACTGCTCCTCTGCTAATTTCCCTTGTGTGAACTCAGTGTACATTGCATTCGCACTTTATACATTCACTATTTCCAACAATCGTTACCATCGCAGGTGAATCAATAATCACTGACCAATTTATCACTTTTGATTTTATTATCTTTTTCTCCTACCGTTAATTGTGTGTCAATTTTTTACAGTGTAACAAATAAGTTGAGCAAATTTGTGTTAATCGTTGACAATATTTTGATGTTTTGCCTCTGAAATTTCCATTCTCCAATATGCAGCACTACTTGTACACGACCCAAAATTCTAAGGATTGTTTTCAGTTGTATAATAAGATTACTTTTGTTTTTTGCCTGTCATGTTACATCAGATGCCATGAAATTATTTGCTGACATCGAAGGTGTTGCTGTGAGGATCCCCGTGCACTCTTCAGAGGTAGACCCAGTGTGGAATCTCGAGATTTTTCAGATGAGGCAGTTGCTGGAACAAGTGATAAAACGAATTTGGCAGAAAGAGTTGAGGGGGGAAGACAAGAGAGTATCTCTTGGTATGCATGTTCCCAGGTGTAAACTTAGTTAAGTATACTCACTCCGGTTTGCCAAGTTGAACCAAATGTGAGCCAACAGAGCCAAGTGTCATTGGCGATATGTTTATTGGAACTGATTGACAAGGTATTTCAGATATATTCAAAAGTCCAGTATAAAAAAAATTTAAGAAACAATGATATCTCAACATGTACATTATATTAAGCTGTTTCGATGATAATGATGTGCAAATCTTAGCCAACCTGACAGTAACTGTCTTTTACATTCCTTATGAATTGCTGTATACATGTTTCATTTGAACTTGAAGAACAGAATATTGAGTTATATTGTATGTCAATGACATTGTGAAAGTTGATTGAAAATGACTTGATTTAAAATTATCATCATGGTTAATAAACAATATTTTACAGTGTGATATTTCAAGAGAGTACTGTAGGCATCTCAAATTCACACTTTCCTGTTTTTCTTTTCATATTGATTCGAGTAGTTGTAGTTTTAGAAAGAAAGGTATTTATTCAAATTCAGGTTTTATTTTTTAAGAAGTCTATTTTGGTTGCAAATATTTCTTTTGACTGTTCAAAAGTTACAGTAGCTTTAATTCTCTTTATTGAGTAAAACATCTTAAACTTTTTGCTATAGTTATGCATGGATGTTTACATGCCCAATATTTGGTGTTTTAAAGTTCCAGTAACATTTCATACACTTTCTTTGTTCTTCTCTGAAAAGCATGTGGAACACCTATTAGCACTATCCATCTTTTCAACTCGGTGTGTACTCTGTATAGACTGTATTGTTGTTGTTGAAAGTTGAATTCTAGTCTGGGCTAGAATGCAATCAAAAACCCAGTAGAGTTTACACATATTGACACTTTGTTGACAAGCCAGATTATATCAGACGGTGTCAACATGTGCTTTTGGGAGTTAATCAAGAAAGTGTATTTGACACTGAAACAAAATAGTTAAAATCATAAAAAAGCACAGAACTGCTGACTTAGAGTACATATACATATATGTGTGAAAAGCATTGTCACCTATAACCTTAGAATACAAGATTGCCTCAAAGCTCCTTCATAACATAGCACAATGACCAGTGAGAAAATTAGCCTTCTTCCTGTTGCAATGTTTACTTACGGAAAACTCTACCTCATATGTTTTCTGTTAAGTAAAGTTTATACGAGACATATTGATGTTTACACTGCCAGTAAATATTTATTGTTGTTTGTTCAAAGTGAAAATATTTTTTGAGTTATTGATTTATTTTTATGATTACACATAAAATGTATGTGAAATATATACTAAATTATTACATTGTTAAAAAACTATACAGTTTAACTGTGTCCATTTTTCTTTGTACACACTGAAACACAGACAAGGTCACTTAGATACATATGGAATGGGAGGGGAATATCCAACACTCACATAATTTGAAATTTTACATATCCTAGACAATGCTTTCTGATCTTGTCACTTGTTATACACTTCTCAAAAAGGTAACAATGACACCAGGCAGTATGGTCTTGCTGGGGTTGTCAAAATTGCATACTCTATCTTGTCACTTTTGCCATGTCTTATGAGGGCATTAAGTTGTCCTTCATTGACTCTATGGAATACCCTGACACCAGTGACTCCCCTGGCTGGCTCATGAAGATTTGTCAATCCTTGCAACTTTCGTCGAGCTGTACATTTTCTGATACGCGTATCAAATGGATGATCCTAAGTGAATTGAAAAGATTAAATAAGTAATTAGCAACAACTAATTTGGCCCTGATGTTATTTCAAGTTTGGTTCAATTTCTTTAACTGACAATGTGGATATAAGGAGTTTACACAAAATAATAATAATTATTATGAATCAGAAGGTCTGTTGCACGGTCAGTAAATTTGCCAAAGTTTCATAGCTTTATCTGCCGCTTATCAAAGATGTGACAATACATTGATGCACACTTGGGCAAAACATGCAGAAATTTGTGTTCTCAGAACCACATGCAAACCAATGTCTTAGCTATATGCAGCCATTGCATATGATACATATTTATAGAGCCTGCCCAGGTCAAATGAAAAAGTTGACAATTTTACTAACGGTGTATCAGTATTCGTGAAATCAGTAAGAATACTTTCTTTGCTGCTGCCAGACCTGACCACATGCATAACACATGAACTTTGAACTCCCCTTAATTTTCGGGTAAAGGGGGAAAATCCTGTTAATGCAATACTGGATGAAACACTGAATACTCTAAAAACAGGCTATCCGAAGTGGTACAGATATTGATAAAATGACTTTGGATAAACTGAAGTGCCCTGTATTCTTCTCTCGTGTATGAATGGCCCAGCTAGTGCCTGCCCTGTGAACCTACACTGCACTGACTATGATGCGGGAACACTGAATTCTCAGAAATTATTCAAAATTGAACACAGAAACTTTCCTGGTACACTTTCTAACATCTTCTACACTGTATGAGCTACTTTAAACGATCTTCAAAACCAAGCAAGAGCGAGTAACATGTTCCAAAAATCGTCCGCATCGTACCTCCATTGAACTACATGTACTCAATACTGTAATGCATGTAACTGTGAGGTATAGGAGGTTTACCACTCAGTGAGTGAACTGACACGGGAACACTGAATTCTCGGCCATTATTCAAAATTGAACACAGAAACTTTCCTGGTACATTTTCTAACATATTCTACACTGTATGGGATACTTTAAACAATCTTCAACACCAAGCTAAGCATAAATTCTTACCGTCGCCAGCATCTGACTTGTCAGCTGCCATGTTGTTAGCGCCACCAACGGCGGAATTTTAGTCAAAACGTTTGGTTTTTCGTCACGGCTTCTGGATAATCCGGCACGACATCACTTTTCCCGAAGCGACTACCTAGACCCTGGGTCAAAACTACTGCGTGCATAGTCATGGCATCTGTTTCACTATCAAAACTACAATTTCTTAGGTACCCCTGAAGATGTAGGAAATGTATAACGGGTTGTTCATCTTGAAAAATCCTGAACTGCAGCGTTTAAATACAAAATGATTTTTCTTCCGATCAACTTCCCGATAACTTTACAAGCACACTCCGGTCATCACATGACGGTTGTAACCGTACATGTGCAGCCGCCAGTGGAGAATCAAAAGACTTCAAATCAAAAGTCAAAAAAGTAAAGAAAAAATATAAATACCAAAGCAATGTAAAACAGAGTAATTTTGATAGGGTCAGTTCATTGTATATTATAAAAAATCTCCAGGCCATTCGGAAAAGAATAAGATTATGATCTCACTCGTTTGAATACGACACTCACACGGAATGGTAAAAATTGGAACTATGATCATTACATACTGCTTCCGCCAAGCGAGTCCGCTTAAATAGAGACGGTAAAACGACCATGCATAATTATTATTGTTAGTCTCTGTAAATTTTGCCGACTAAGCTTATTCGTTAGTAGTTGTCAAATTTCTTGAGTTTGTCGGAAAACTATTTCAGTGAATGACCTAAATTTCAAAACACTTGAGTGAGAACGCAATATCGATATTGAGATAGCAAAATCAGTAACAGACAATTGAGGAAGAACATAAGAGTCTATTAATCTGCGAATTAAATGAATCCTTGATTACTATATAAGTAAAAAAGGTAATGTGTCCTAGTTGGGAAAGAAAAGTTGATTAAGATTTCAAAAAAAAATCATATGATATCAGAGCAATTTAGTAAAAAAACAAGCTCAGAAAAACGCATAGAGAAGAACGACATCAATGCGATCTTTAGACCTTTCATCATGTTTCAGTCTAACGGTCAACATTTGATGCTATAATCTATACAAAGTGTCTCGTTTTGGTCAAATCCGACAGAGATGAATCAATCGCGATTTGGTTTTATTGCCCGACCTGACAGGAAATAATGCAGCTCATGGGCACATGTATAATCGTGGCATGAACGTATCCAATGGCCGTCAACTGCATGGGCTGTTGACCTTGCATCACCAGCAAACAATGTTTTGGACGTCACGAGAGCATTTTCTCGCAGTCTGTGAGCGGTTGAGTGATTTGGGTACGCTGCTAGATTGGAATCGAGTTGATTTCGGCCGAAAACAGTTAGAAAAGTAGTTTTTCGTGCTCCGTCCAAATTGGATCTGCATGTAGAAGCAGAAAAAAGAAGAAGGTTTCTGTAGAAGGTTTTGTCCATGGCAATCAGCAGAGCTCTGGTGGGAGGCCGTATAACGCCAAGAACACATGGCATGGTACACAGGGCTAGGCCACAACATACTTCCAAAAGAGATCTATCTTAAAATATCGTACTGCAGGTCAACATTCACATCACCCTTTTGTAGGCCTACAGGTACACAGATCAACAAACAAACAGGGAAAGGCAATCTGCTTGAAACCATGAAGCAGTCCGTCTGTGTCTGAACTAATCTGACCGTTGGTCAAGTATTTTGCTCAGTAGTAATAATCGTTTATTCATTGTTGACATCGCAATCAATCCGATTGACACAAGAAATGCACCTTTGTGCATCCCCTCGTGATTCGCAGCTGTTTGAATGCTTTCATCTTTTGTTTGTTGGACGCTTCGAACACGGCATCAAAGCAGTTTTGGCATCAAAATCAAATTAAAATGGAAACAATGAGAGAATGTCGCCAACAAGGTGATGCCACATGTACTCAAAAAATGTTCCATATGTTGGAACAGTGCTTTAATTTACACCATGGTCGTTGAAAGCTCCAGATTTTTGGGAGCATTCGTTGACGCTGTTACCATGTGCCACTCATGTTGGATTATGAATCCCAGGGATATACTGTTATTTATAGGCTCCCCCTGCCTTTAATCAAATAGTTGCGCGACCTTTGCGTAGCTGATAGTGCGCCTTTCTTAAATGTTTCAACAAAAGAATCATGCACCAAGGGTCCAACAAAATATCAGAACTTTTTGTAAAATCCGCTTGCAGACCATCTGGTCCAAGGGTTTGATTTTTTTAAAATTTTCAACAGTTTTAGTACATTCATTGAAAGATACTTCTACATCACATATATTTCTTTCATTTTCCGTGAGACGTTTAGTTGTGTCAGTGTGCTCGAAATAGCTTTGTTGTATTTGAGTGACTGGAATATCAGTGGAGGTATATATTGTGTTGTAAAAGCAATCAAAATCTTGTCTGCATAACGCACAGTTGTATCACCTTATATTGATCAAGAACTTTAGAATCAAGTGTTTCATGTCTCTTATTCTCCAGAATCTGCAGATCATTTTCAAGCTGACTGCGCTTTCGTTTTCTTTGTTCTGCAGCATTTTGTGGATAAAATAAGCTAAATTGGTTTATTCTCGTTTTCGTAATGTCCCACAATTCTTACAAAATTGATTCGTATTTAATTCAAAACGGTGTCATCTACCACCCTTTTACTCTTTGGATGTATTCCACTTCGTCCAAAATAGTGGTGTTTAATCGAAACAGATTCGATTCTCTCTCACAGAAGTGAAGGCTACTTTGAGAAAAATTGCCTGCTGGTCAAAAAGAAAACACAGTTTTATAGAGGATTCCAGAACGTCATATTCTAACTATTTCAACACTAAGAAATAATCGAGCCGACAAGCTATTATAGGTTGAGTTTGACGCCAGGTAAACTGTTTGCAGTTTGGATGTTGCATTCTCCAAATATCGATCAGTTTTAAAGTTTTATAGATATAATTTTTACCGCATGTCGAGATGGCTGGGTCAGGTTTTCTGCCGTGGTTTTTATCCATTTCCGGATTCAAAATGGTATTGAAATCTCCGCAAAATAATGATGTCGTACAAATCATGTTCTCCGGTCCATTTGCAAAGACCAATAAAGAAAGCAGCTCTTAGGGACTGGTCAGTTTCTTCGGCCTGGGGGGGGGGGGGGGGGCGGTGGATTATTTTTTGCCAACGTCAAAAAGTGGCTGACCCCCCTATTCCAAATTTTGAAAACAGGGTGACCCCCCCCTATTCCAAATTCGAAAACAGGGTGACCCCCCCCGGCACGCGACATAGGTAAAACAAAAGGTGGACATAAATTATATATATATATATATATATATATATATATATATATATATATATATATATATATATATATATATATATATATATATATTTGAGGACTTTGGAGTGTATATGTTAATGATTAAGGATATGAGTTATTGATTTTTACATTGATAAGTAATTTCCTACCATCCATGTCAATAGTAACATGAAGAGGTTCAAACTGTAGTAGACGATCTACAAGTACAGAAGCGCCTCCACTGTGATTAGTTATAGCAAAAGAATGAAAACAGTATCAACCCCATTGCTTTTGGATTTGTTCTGCTTAATCTGGTGAAATGTATGTTTCTTGTAGTAAACATGTCTTTTTTTACGTTTTATCCAATGAAAGCATTTTCTACGTTTGAATTTATCACGCAAACCGTTGACATTAATGGAGATTATATTCAAGCAATCCATAATGACAGATTAAATACCTCGCTGTGTTAATCACAACAATAGACAGCTTTAGTTTCATCTATTTATGCTCAAAATTCATATTGTACTTCTTTGTTTTCGAACGAGTCCAGATACGTTCCTTCCTTAGTGCGATGTTTGCTTCTTTTTGTTTAGCCTTTATTTTAGATCTCTGACTTGATTAAAAGAAACTAAAATTTTGCTTGGAATCTTAGTACCTGTAAACCAGCGTTATACTGCAATCAATGTCATTGTTACCTTCTTTAGCTTCTGATAGAGAGATTGAAATTACCGAAGTTGGACATACAGTTTCTGAACTGCAGGAAGAATCTGATAAAGAGTCCTTGTCATCCATAAAATCTGAATTTGAAGTATCTGATAATCATCTTCATTCAGAGCAACGAACCTCTGGTTTGTGTCATCGATAACCTATAAACTTTCAGTAGTAGAACTTACTTGTGTGTTGCAAAATTCATGAGATTGTCTCTGTTGTCTATTGCTATGTCGACAGTACGATTTGGACGGCGATGAACCTGAGCTTTTGCGGTGTGGCTGAGCAGCATCATGAGTGGCAATATTATCGACATCGCTGGTTTCTTGAGAAGATTCAGGGTCGACCATCGAAATTTGTTGATGTGAGGCCGTGTTAAAGTATGCCTCATCAACACGCTGTGTAAAATAGGAGAGTGTGGATCTACTGGGTAGACAGGTCTCCTTGCGGAGACTGCCTAGGATGGAAGACGCGAATTTAAAAACCACAGACACTCATTCCAACACGCCTTTCATGGTGTTAAGGTCCATATTGATTTGTCCCATCAACTTGTAATTGCTCTGGTAAGCAGCGGTTGTTCTTTGAACATAATCAGTTTGATGGCGTCTATATAGACTTAGATATGCACCATGGTTCTATTGTTTAGCATGCAAATCCCCTTGCGATTGAAATATGTAGCTGTTCTTCGTGTCATGGATCAGCTTCGTAATCTGGTGCCAAATTCTTGACTTCCGGCCCCACAATGGTTCTTGGTGGTTTCTGTAACTTCAAAGCTCACTGAATAAAGATCTGCATATTGCCACCCTGGCATCATAAGAAATTTCAATAATATCAAAATGGCCACCAAGATGGCCACCAAAACATATAAATGGTAATATCTCAGCTTTGCGGGATGCTATTAAAGTGATTTTGTTGTCATTTACCAGATAACAGGTCCAAGGAATTCGTATCTTTCATTTCTCATTTTGTGACACTCTAATTAAAAATCAAAGATGGCTGCCAAATCGACCTCCAAAACAGGTAAAATGTCATATCTAAACTGAATGAAAAGATGTTGGAGTCATTTCGGTGTCCAATTCCAAATAAATTCTGTCAAGAAATTCATAACTTTCATTGGTTGGCATGAACAACCCTTAATTTGCATGAACACCCGAGATGGCCGCCCAAATGCCCGTTTAAGTATGTAAGGAGACATATTTCGATACACCATGCCACTGATTTTGGTGTCTTTTGGCAGGTTTTAAAGGTCAAGTAATTTGTACCTGTTGTTATGTTTGCTGTAAAATCAAGCATGAAAATGTGAAGTTGATATTTAAATCCAAGATGGCTGCCAAAATGGTATCCACAACAAATATTAAAGAACATGATCTTAGCTGAAGTTGCATCCTAGAGACAATTCCATTAGATGTTCAGGCTGCAGGATGAGTTTCTTTCGTTATATCAATAGTAAAATAATTCATTGGTCTTGTTGGAGCCCTTCTTTCATAAATTATCCGGTTCCTCCATGAATTATTGGTTCTTGCCATAGAGCCATTCAATGTGGTCGTCGATCACTAGTTGGGCCACAGGTCGAGTAGGTATTATTTGTAATGATTTTTCTTATTATTATCATATCAAATGATTATGAATATTAATAAATTATTAATATGAATGTTACAAAATATTAAATCATTTTTTTACAAACAATGTCGTCTACTTTCTGTAAATACCGTCTGGAAACCCCATTGTCGTGATAATTATGATTATTAATAAATTATATTATGATTAATAAAATCATATTTTACACACTGTAATCTGCTTATGTGAACAAACCTCTGGGGCTTCGAGAAGGTATATCGCCAAAAAATTGATGCAGTCCTCGCCGAATCGACAACATTCGGGATCTTTTAGCGCCGTTTGCGAAATTTGAATGCAGCCACCAAGCACAGGCGAGGGCGGAGCCATGATTTAACATTATTAGATATGCTGACATAATTGATCGTACGGCCAATGAACGCTCGTGACCTTTTTTACACTTGAAAATTACACTTACATTATACGATTACTTAATGGTCTGTCCAAGGATGGAAGTGCCTCCACGGTCCGAGCTATGTATGTGTGGTCACAAACGGGTGACGGGTTACAGATGCGTTTTTTACGATAGGTAGACCTAGTGAAGGTATGTCAAGTTCAGTGACATGGCGAGGAGACCTTAAAACAGCGTACGTAGGTACAAAACGCAGTCACCTTCCAATTGAACTTGTGATTTTCAGAGATTTACAGATTAAAATATAGGCAGCGTTGACTCTCATCTATTTTTCCGCCCAACAAAATAAACGCAGTCACTGACGTGTTTTACAGACAAAGCACAGACAATGTACCTTGGAATCTTTTTTATTGAAAAGGCGCACGCGTGCTGGCGTTACCAGGACTTGTTACTTTCATGAATATGTTAGACAAATATATTCATGTCTTGCAAAAAATACTGAGAAAAGTTAAATTTTATAATATTATCAATAGTTTTAAAGAGCTTCCGTTAACGCAAAATCCTTTGTATTTCACGCATAATTACTTTGAAGTACGCAAAGTGAAATGACGTCGGCGTAATCCGATACGCATTAAAAAGCACAGTCTCTGCTACCTCTATGCTGTAACAAAGACATGAGCACACGTAGTTTCCCTCCAATGTTAAGTTTATCCAGGCTAAAAATAAATTGTTTGCTGATAAAAATTTTCATAATTTTGCAATATTTTGGCCTACATCCTGTCGATCACGTTTTTCTTCAAGGCTGTAGGCAAATAGAAAAAAAACATTTACGAACAGCCTTACGCAGATTTGGCAGATTTGGAAATCCTGACGGAAGCTCAGCAGTTTTATCAAACTCAGAAACTGAAGCGTAGACATTCTGTCTTTGGGAAAACGATTGACTCTAAACAAGGATGCAGTATGGTCTATGGAAAAAAAACACACTAAAATTTTGAAATAAGAATGGCAAGAAAATGTCAGCAAGTTTGTAAGCCTGGAAATGTTAGTCGAACTTACAACTGTAAGTTCGAAAAATACATCGTCCACTACAGAAACGAAACTCATTCGAAGTTTTGATGTTGATCAGATACATGTACATTCAGGTCAACTGATGAGAGGTCTAATCAAAGGTCACGAGCGATCAAGGTGTTGTGGGTACGATGTGCACATGGCGGAGGTTCTTCGGGAAAAGGTGGAAACCTAGCTGTGATATCGCAGCGGTATACGGTAATTGTGGCGTCTATCGAACGCGCTGAAATCAAGGATCACCGCCATGGTGCAATATCACATGGTAACCATTCATCACTACGGATTCGTCGCTGATGTGTTTGGCAGAGGAGGGGCAGAGGAGTCGGTCACAGTCGATGACGGTGTGTTCACTGCCGTCGGAATTTCATCTGGACGTTTGAAATGGACGTACGGTGATGACGTGTTATCGAATGATACTGATAAGGTGTATAATGCTGGCAAACACGATCGCAGCAATCTATATTAAACCTATTTATTATTTATTTATTATCTATATTATGCCTGCTGCGGTGTTTGTTCAGTTGATGGTGTCCCAGTTTTGCTGAAGCTACCACCTCCATTGATCGCATACCTAGCAAGCTGCTTAAGAGCAACCTTACAACTGTAAGTTCGAAAAATACATCGTCCACTAGAGAAACGAAAACTCATTCGAAGTTTTGATGTTGATCAGATACATGTACATTCAGGTCAACTGATGAGAGGTCTAATCAAAGGTCACGAGCGTTCATTGGCCATACGATCAATTATGTCAGCATATCTAATAACGTTAAATCATGGCTCCGCCCTCACCCCCCCCCCACCCCCCACCCCCCCGCTTTGCACCTACTTTCAAATTTCGCAAACGGCCCGGAGGACTGCATCATTTTTTTGGCGATATATACTTTGTTGCAGCCCCAAACTTCACAAATTTTTCCTATAAGTGGTCAAAACTGGGAAGATTTGATGGCTGATTTATGGACTTGCCAACACCGGGAGAAATTTTGAGAATCAAAATGCAGAAGTGAAGAAAACGGAGGTAATTCATGGTATGTCAGTTTACTGTCGAGTGGAGCTGGCTACCTTCTCATTATATACACTGTGAAGTAACTCTCGCCGTAGACTGAACCTGGGCAATGGTAACTCTCGCCGTAGACTGAACCTGGGCAATGGTGTCACTTGCATATTTTGGCATAGATTGTGAAACTATATAAGGTTTCACAGCGTTGTTCACATCAGCAGATTACAATGTGTAAAATATGATTTTATTAATCATAATATAATTTATTAATAATCATAATTATCACGACAATGGGGTTTCCAGACGGTATTTACACAAAGTAGACGACATTGTTTGTAAAAAAATGTTTTATTATTCTGTAACATTCATATTAATAATTTATTAATAGTCATATATCATTTGTTATGATAATTATAGGAAAAATCATCACAAATAATGCCTACTCGACCTGTGGTTGGACTTCAAGCGCAGGCATTTTGTCTCTCTATGTACACAGCTCCCTCGGAGTTTTTGTTTGTGAGAACTAGTTGGCTTTTTAAGCTACATATTCGGGGTTGAGATTATTCCACTTATCAATTATGTCCTCGATTGCCTGTATCTTTTCTGTATTGCTGCCAGCGTCCTCTCTAACTTCCATCAGGTGATCTCGCAACTCGCTTCTACTTCCAGATTAAGGAGTTTACATTTTAGGGGTTGTTGATGGCTAAGAATTCAAATAAGCGATCGACGACATCTGGTGCCTCTCCCTATGATGCCTCTCCACTGCACTGCCCCTTTTAAGTTTTAATGTCGTTTCTGCATATTGTTCCCTTCCTTTATTGTATGTCTGCTTCAATTTCCTGCAGTAGTGATCTCCATTTCCTATCCTTGCATCGATCCTCAATATGTCTACACCTGTTGGGTTGATGCCCATTTGCTCAGTGTAAGCATCACGCAAGTATGTTAAAGGTCTGGTGACACGTTGTTGCAAAATCACAAAAATGCAGTTGATGGTCTATAGAACGGTTATGTTCATTTTTTTTTTCGTTCAGCGCACGCGATAATTAAATATGGCAAAAGGAAAGTGTAATGTTCGCGTGTCCCAAAACCCTCTCCAGTCTACGTTTTGGCTTTTCGTTGTTTGCCCGACGTCGTCCCTTATAATACCGATAACGGAAGTTAAGTACTTCACATCTTCGTAAGCTCCCCACAGGAAGTAAGCTTAACTTCCAGGGTTTCCGCTTGCATGATTAGTATCATACTCTGTTCACACTAACGCTCGCAATGCTTGCAAAATGCGATAATGAATAATTGAAAGCGGCGAAAATTCTATCGAAACGATTCTCACGCTTGCGAATATATATATTATGACATGAAATTCGGTTTCGCCAGCCAACGCTACAAGTTTTGCTAACTGATGATATGGCTAGCCGTCGGGCGGTGGAAAATCGCCGACTATATTTGTGTAGGGACCGTGGAAGATTGGCGGGGGAAATACATGTATGCACAAATTGTTTCTTTTACTCCTTCATAGACGATAGGCAATAATCTTTCTAAAATTGAAAAGAAAATGAAATGTAACAAACGCTATGAATGGTGCAAATAGATGACATACTCTATTCTCGCCAAGTTACTTCCGGGTTTATCTTGTAACTTATTGCTCAATCAAGGTCTCATTCTTGTCCTCCATATATCCAATCATGAGATGTACAATCTATGAATTGTATTCCGGCTTTTTCGTTTACATCCCCGACATGTATCGGCTGCTCTCATTCGCTATAAATTGTTAATGCAGTCAATTGCCTTTCACAATGGCGTCTTGAAGTTATACCGTCGTCGATCCGGTTTTACAAGCGATAATTACCAGCACTAGGTCATTTGGTCGTAAAAGCAATCGAAGCACAGAGAAATACGTTCGGTTGTTTTATGTCGATTCTAGTCGTAAATTTGTGCCTAAACGTGGTCTGTCTAGGAGAGCAGACAAGTCGATACTGACCGTTCCCGTGCTATTCTTATGCATGTGTGCATAGTTTACATTGCTGGTACAGAGTCATTACCGATGCGATTTATGTGAACGGGCAAAGCTGACCTTCATTGACCGTGAATTTCGTTTTACAAAGCAGACGGCGCTTGTAATATTCTTTGGTTGAGCAATTCTCCAACAGACCAAGTGCTAGCGGGACAGTCTGCTGTTCAGAAACGGACGGCTAGCAAGGCTTGCCCCATGTTGCATTAGCGGATATGGGGCAGAGATAAGGGATAGCATGGGGACGGCTATGTGCATTGTGACGTCAGAGTGTAACAATCATGACCAAACTGAAGGCGTGGCCTAAGTTTAATGAATTGACCCCGAATTGACCTCGCACATAGAAATATAGCACTCGCGCATACTTTTATGTAGAAATTCTATTATGAGTGTAGCCATATCGCTACCCGGAAGCTACATAGCTCAGCAATAGAGGTTTGTTTCACCAGATCTTTAAGGCTTTGGCGTCAAACGTTATAATGAATATGCATTAGGGCTCATGAATATTAATAAAACAACACTGCCCACACATGAGATAACAACAGAAAGTCTCTGAAAGCACAACACACACAAAGTTCCCAACTAGAGTATTATCGAGCCTACAAATTGAGAAAAGAACACACCAGTTCACAACAAAATATAGCCCATCACACTGTGTAGAAACTTAAAACATATAGAAAAGGCCGATCATCTCATACAAACGAAATCCAAACACCAATGATACAGAGAAAGGCCAAGTCCATGGCATGAGACACAAGATGACAATTGTTAACGAACAGAGTCGGACACAAAACAGTCCAAAGATAAGTGTTCTAGCTTCCCCGCAAAAAGAATGCAGAGATCAACAACATAGATACAATATACAATCAAAGAAGAGCTGAACTAATATCATGGAGGTATATTTGATAATTCAATGTTTATATAAGCGATTGAGGAATGAACCGGTAACAAAACGTGGGGTCAAAGGTCACAGTGGTCTGAGTCACACTTCTAATTCTCACTATGGCTGATTTTAAGTTAACAACCCATTTGTTAATTTTCACATTCAGAACCTGACCCAATACACACAAAAAACACATTAAAGCACATACCAGACAAGAGGGATTGTGTGTGCAGCCACTTTCCAATTTACAATTGCAAATCGTTTTAGTAACAGGCTATGGAGTCATGAACTTTTGGGTTGCTTGTTAAATGGGACGATCACATACACAGCGACCAGATTTATTTCGAAAATTCCAACTTGTAGATCGCATTATTTTCAGAAATTTTGCTTTCCTCGAACTAAGATTGAATAATCTTTACAGTCATACCTTTAACAAGTATGATTTGTTAACGTTTAATAAAAAAAAATTACCAAAATTCAAACAAATATCGATTTTTTTTCTACGAATCGTACGCAGAAGTATGAAGCGATTAACTCCAACATTTTCTTGGAAAAGTGTGTTGATCAATTGTCCTGAACCCACTGTTATCATACACCAAAAATAAAGTTTTAACATTGTTTGCAAGTTGGCATATGCCGATAGATAATATAATCGATTTTGGCGGGAAATGTCGATATAAAAATCACATGACACAATTTATGTAAATTTTAATGGCATAAACTGAAAGGGCTATCAAAACTATTAGTGTGTACCAAATTTCATCAAAATATGGCAATTACTTTTTGAGAAATTAATTACAACCTTAAAATTGGGTCTGGACCCCTGCCTTAATCACTTGTGCAGCTGTCTGTTGTTCGAGGTTTACTCCCTGTCTTATGCAGTCTGTCTACCAAAAGAATAGCCTCCGCATTTGCAACACCCCTCTCCCGAAAGCAGTCTCTTCCTCTCACGTCTCGTTCAACTCATCATACACCTCCTCCCCAGCCCTGATAACTTGACATTTTGTTGGCCGTTTTATCATATAAATTTTATATGCGAAAATGCCATACAGCAAATTTCTGACCCAGCTTATGGCCACAAGATTCTTCAAGGAACAAAAGCAGCAAGCAAGGCCGGGCGAGACACTGAAAATAGGAATCTGGTGTCGTGCTTGTGACATATTCTTTTTGACCTGATGTTTGACCTGGAGTTAAAAAACATGCCAACAATACTGTTTTGCACAACGAGTACAAAACATAATCAGTCTGCTAGTCCTCAAATTCGAAGGCAAGATCCTGCTCATTTTGTCGCAATATCAAAAGATCGAGACGTACAGAGATCTTTACAAACATGGGAAAGCCATAAATAATATGCCCCTTCATGCATCCAAGGCCTTAACCTTTGAAAGCTGAGAAGCGGTTCTGGAGATGCCAATATCCAGAGCGATGCTGGCTGCTAAACTGATAGTCTCTTAGTGCACCACTAAAAGGATTATTCACTGATGAATATCCGAATTGAGAACGAACAATAAAAGACAAGAGCTTGGCCAAAGATGTGTTGCAGGCTACTATAAGATTGGTTAGAGCTTCATGCTGGAGCATGTCCATCGTTTTTGCACGATCCTATTCTTAGAAAGCAACAGCATCATCAATGAGAATTTCAACGTCCCTCGCCCGAGTATGAAAGGACTGCTCATTCTGTTCACAAATACACAGGCGCACGCCTGCTAAATAGCGACTTTTCATGAATCAAGACCTTAAAAGCATTAGTGTGACAATCGAAGTGTTTCCAAACAAAATCTATGCCCAGCAAATACAACACCCTCTGGCATTTCTGCAAAGAAGTGCACAGATACTTCGCAAAAGGCTCTTAAGACGAGGACCTCCCTGGTGAGCTCAGTTTCTTGAAGAACAAGTTCTACCTGTTCATAGACTTGAGAAGCTTCAAGCACGAAATGCTTCATGGCAACTGCCTGAGAGAGATGAACACGAAGGATGGGGGTACAGCTGGAAATCTGCTGACAAACATAGCCACAGCAGATCACAACAACAGGCTTCCAGCGCAAGTCTACATGCTGGCCAGCACACACGTTTTGTTGGAACAAAACAATCTCAGCAGTATCCTCTACTAAGTATGGCACACGCAGCTCGCAGCAGATGGAAGAGAGATGGATGGCAGTTTCTGGCTAGATCCGCCCTTCAATATGATCATAACGGGGCCACCTGTTGCGGCAAGTCAGAGTACCTGATGAACCTGTTGATGGGGCCCTATTGTTGGAAGTTTGAGTACATCATTTTCTTGTGCCCCATTTACCTGAACAGCAAAGCCTACGACAAGAGGTTCATTTTCGAAGATGATGATGTCATCATCCTCCTGGTCTCCTGCGCAGGCATAAATGAGTGGCTAAAGATTGCCCTAAAAGATACACAGTAATGCCGACACTAATTTTTTTAGATGACTGACCTGCGTAAAAAAGGCATCAAGAAGTGGAGCAACGAGCTAGACAACTTGGGGTCCAGTGCTTGGCATGACAACCTCAGTGTGTTGGTCCTGACACATCAATATACCATAATCAGCAAGGGGTCAGGAGGGAACATTGGGATGCTCTTGCTTTTCTACACTCCAAGCAAGATAGACAATGAGAGCATCATCAAAGAATATGGGATAAGGCTGGACAAAAAAGAAGTGAAGCGACTGCTTGGCCAGCTGAAGAAACAGGAACATTGCAAGTTTGTCTTCATGATGAGGCACCCTAACAAGATCACATGGGGCTGAGGACCCATGCTCGTAGGCGCAGCAACTTCCTTTTTCAATCGAGCAAAACCACGTTCTCTTTGGGCTTCCATGAGTTGAAGCTGTTAGGGTAGCCCTTCCACTTGATCAGGAAGAACTTTTTGCCCTTCTCCTTTTTTTGTCTTGAGCATGTTGTTTGATGCTAGAGAGATCGTCGACATCAACCGCCACTTTCTGCAGCTCATCCTCGTAAAACGTACCGAGGACCCTTTGCCCTTTAGGTTGGCAATTTTATACAGGGGGGGGGGGCTAGAGTCAAGAAGGACCCTGGTGACGGTGAAGATCGCCTCTGTCCAGTCCGGTAGGTGGTGAAGATGTCATTGTACTTCAAATGTTGCACGTTTTCCCCCACATGGAACTTAGGTTGCATCTCTCTGGCTGTGAATTGGTCTGTACAGGGCTTGGAGGTCTATATGGTCATTCACGGCTGTCACGTCCGTTGGCTGCATAAGGATACTGCCATGCTTGGTGCCATTATAATTCAAGACCAGCTCAGGCAAGACGTCAACCAAGTGTGTGTGTGTTTCTGTGCATGAAGCATTCCACATCAGCCCTTACAAGTCCAGTTGAAGCACTCCACGATGCTGGCTTTCTTGCCACTGTACGTGTGGAACCAGTGGATGTCTTCTGCTGCCAGCCAGTCTTCTAACTTTCTGCTTGTGACTCCTTGCCCTTCACAAGTCTGTAGTTTTACTGGGCCTTGCTCTCGACGATGATGCTTTTAATCTCCGAAATAGTACTTTGCCTGTCTTTGTTTTGATATGCGCGGCCCATGCAAACCTGCTGAGCAGGTCAATAACAGTCAGCATCTAGCAGCATCCTCCTTTGTCCCGGACATACACCTGCATCTGAATCTGAACCTCCTCAATTGGGTCATAATAGATCTCTTTTAGGCGCTGCTTGGCCCCAAGTGCTGACTTCATCACTCTGGGCCATCATATACTTACTCCAGACGAAAGGTGTTAGGGAAGTCACTGAAGTCGACAGGCTGACCCTACTGATCTATAATCTATAGCTTGATACCACTGAGGTTGCTACCCCACTTGAGGGCATTGTGATGGGGCTGCCGATGTCACAGACCACTTTTTCAGAGATTTCTTTGGTGTCCTTCAGGAGGATGATGTCAAAATCAACATCCCTTTATTTGGCCATAGTAGTCGGGTCGGAAGATAGGGTTCCAATGCACCCCATGTATATATTTTGTAACTTACATTTTTGTAATCCTTGGGGTCTATATTCAATGAATTTTGATATTCCCAAAATCAAATACTGTCCCATGGGTTCATTTGGCGCCATCTTGGCCACCATCTTGGCCGCCATCTTTGATTTCAACAATGGGGTAGGGGTCACGTATTTTCTGCTTGAGGGAAACAGAAACAATAAAATACTATAAACGTTACATTTTTAGAATACCCAAATCATGGCCTTTTCATTTGTATATAATTTAATGGGGATAAATTAATATTCGAACGTCGATTAGACTTTATATCGGCCATTGACCGTAAATCGTAAAATTTCCTAAATTTCACACCCAATAATTAAGTTCCTGTTCCTCCAAACAAATTTTCATAGTGTATATATATATATATATATTTTGAAAGAACTCAGTGCTATAAACAAGAAAAACAACATTAAAAGTATGTGTTGAGATTTAATGGGTGCATGAGCTAGTTTTCTTAATACGTGGTATGCCATATATCCGTGTGTGATATAAGGGATAGGGGAAATGTTTCCCTTTCTGTTTCGATCCTGAATGATTAAACCATAAAAAGGTTACATTTTTGGAAAGTGCTGCATCAGGCCTTTCTAAACATACATAGTTTTATGGGGAAACATTGCATATATGAAAGTTACAAAGCTTAAACGTTACAGTTTGTGTCGATTTTAAGTGATTTTTTACAAACAAGATTATAATATAAGGGGAGGTGATAATGTTCTACTTTTCAGCCTCGAACCACGTACTGTTTGAAAGCTCTGAAAAGGGCCTTTCTAAAGATGTATAGTTTTATTGGGAAAAATTGCATGTTTTAAAGTTACAAAGCATAAGCCTTTCAGTTTGTGTCAATTTTGTTTCTTTATTGCCACTTATTACTCCAAAGCTTTACACAACAAAATATATTAGACTAAATTAAATCAAGAAAATGCGTGAAATCACTCCAGTATTTCAGGTGGATGTCATTTCCCATCACTCTTGCCTGATAAATGTCTGCGTTTTGTACAATATTCAGAAAAGATATCAATCCATTCATACATGGTGTCACTTTTTACAGCGGCAATTAAACAAAAACGTCTTGACCAGCAATAAGAAATAATTCATTGATTTCCAAGTTTCTTGGACAAGTACAGATCAGAATCATTTCCTAAACCTCATAAAGCATCAAAAGGAGAAATCCCAATCGTTATTTTGAACTTATTCTGTAATTTAATCTCTACATGTTTCCATAAATCTAGAACATATTTACACTGAAACAAAAGATGCAGAATACTTTCCTCAAATTACCACAGAATGAATATATGTCTGAAACGAGCTCTCCTCTTATTTTCAAAAATTTGTAAGTGGTCAGAATTCTAAAGATAATATTGAAAATTGCGTAAAGTACAGTCACTTGTAATAGTAGATGGTAAAGAAAAAAATATTTTAGAATCAAAGTGCCCAAATTGGCGTTCCATTTCTTTTTGCATTTCATTGGTTTCAAGTGTTCCATTGAAAATATCTCAAATAGCATAACTTTTTTACATGATTCCCTTGGGAAGTGTCACTGCATAAAAATCCTATAATACTTACTGTATTAGCATGTTTTAATGTCTATATTTTAGCTGAAGAGTGCATATACAGATAAATACAGTCAAGAATCTATTTCTTGTATTCAGCAAGCCCATATTCATGTGGATTCATGTGAATTCACGTGTATTATACTATAATACAGACAACTCATTAATGTGAATTTATCTGTATTTATGTATTTTATGTATTTTAAACTGTTCGGAGTAAAACTATATTTATCGCAAAAACTTTGGAATGTCAAAAAATAGTCAGTCCCATTTAAAAGATATGACAAATACTTGACTCCGTTCCGATACCAATTTGAATAAAAAACCGTATCATTATTCACCTTCACATCCGGGTTAAACCAAATACACTTTGGGGATACATGATCATTACGTTTCTTACACTGTAGTTTGGACAAACTTAGCAAAACTGAATACCAGAAATTATGTTTCGAAAATCTTTTCTTCGCAAAGTCTATAATTTGGTCGGCCAAAATTGTGAAAGGTAAGTGAGACTGATACCACCCAAAATAGTAAACAATTTAGCCCACTGTGAATCTTGATTTCACATCAACCTGTGAATCTATGACACGTGAACTGCTTGTATAAAATAAGGGAGATGCGTCATTCGTAAGCTACCGTGTTAGTAATTACAACAGAGGCGTAATCTATTTACTTTATCTTGTTTTAATTCCAAATAAAACTGTAAAAACCTCTTGACAAAATAGTCAAATTACTATAAGATAAAGGAGGTAAAGACGAAAAAATATGAATAAAATTTGAAAGAGCCAGAGTTTTAATTACAGTAGCTTTGCCACATAACGACAATGGACGCCATGCCCGATTATCTGAAAGAACTTTCACTTCCTGCACCCCACCCCTCATAGTGAACGGAGCACCACTTGACTTCGTTGAGGAGTTTACTTACCTTGGTAGCCTTGTCGCCAAAGACAACGCAGCACAGAAAGACATCAAGGCAAGACTTGGGAAGGCCCGGGGCGCTTTTGCAGCACTCCAACAAGTTTTAAGATCAAACCAGTACAGCATCAGGCTAAAGGTTAGACTTTACAACACCATGGTCAAGCCAGTGCTACTGTACGGGGCAGAGTGCTGACGAGTCACAAAAAGCGATATGAACAAGATCAATGCCTCCACAATGGGTGCCTGCGACGGATCTGCCGCATCTTCTGGCCAAATAAGATCTCGAACAACAAACTCTACAAGAGGACAAAGACTGAGAGCCTGGTGATTGAAATCTAGCGCCACCGGCTTAGATGGCTCGGTCACGTCCTCAGAATGTCCCAAGATCGCGTGCCAAAGACTGCCTTATGATGGCAGGGTCGGCCTAAAACCACCTGGCGCCGCACGGTGATGGCTGAGCTGAAGGAGATGGGTCTGACCTGGGGCGAGGCACAACATGCAGCCAAGGATAGAGAAAGGTGGAAGCAACTCGTCATCGCCTTATGTCCCACCCTGGACGAAGAGGACTGAATGAATCCTTTGTATGAAATTTAGATTATCAAGTCTGTCTAAATCAACACTAAAAACGAAACCAAGTGCAGTAAAGGTTTATCAACCCAAAGCAAATTCATATCAGGTTACAAAATATCCTTGGAATGGCGTTTAGAACATATCTGGACCAGTTTTGTTTTCTCGTAGTTGATGCAAGGACCAGATAACTCTGAAAAGTCACTTAAAACATTTAGCAAATTTCTCAATGAATGTTTAGTCCCATCCAAAAAGAAAATGTATCGTCTGCGTATTGCCCAAGAAGAAAACTTCATCTCTCAGCTTGATACCTTTTATGTTCGTGTTTGCTCTAATTTCATGAGCTAGAATTCCTACACGCATGATGAATAAATAAGGAGAGAGCGGATCACCTTGGCGGACGTTTCTTTCCAAAGAAAAAAAATCTGAAAAGTTACCATTATTAATTACACAACTGGTAGTATTTGAATAGAACACGTTGACCCATTTCGAAAAGCGGGCCCAAACTTAAAATAAGCACATTATAAGTTTCCATGAAGGAGTATCAAATACTTTCTCAAAGTCTACAAAACAAGCAAACCAGTAATGTTATCCGATTGTGAAGTCGGCAACACATCGTAAATCAACTAGTATTTTCCCCAATGAATCTCCCCTTTAAAAACACTATCTGATCAGAATGAATAATGATGGGCAAAACTTTCTTCATGCGATTCGCCATAACACCCGAGACTATTTTGTAATCAGTATTGAGTAAGGTGATGGGGCGCCAATTTTTCATTTGGAACCTATTTTGTTAGGTTTCGTAATGCATGTAATAATATCCCGCCTTTATGGTGAGCAGGGTTTAGTGCATGAACGACGTAGTCACCGATATCTTGCCAGAAAAACTTGTACAATTCAGCGGGAAATCCATCCGTACCGAGTGGACTTGTTATTGGCAATGGAGCGTAAAACATACTTGCATTCTTGCATAGTTAAAGGCCCTTCTAAACTGTCCCTATCCTCCGTACTCAACTTTGGAAGTGTGTTCCCATGAGTCATGAAATTATTAAAACCCTCGACACTATTATCCAAATACCCAGGCATAGAATAGAGACTTTTATAGAACGCGGATGGCGCATTACTTATAGCATGGACATCTGTTACAGTACTACCATCTATCTTCTAAAGTAAGCTTACCAATGGTTTTGTTAATAAAATTCCTCTTTTCTAGAGAAAAAAGTACTTGGTAGGCTTTTCATCTTCAGTTGACAATCTAGCCCGTGCCCTAACTCGACCGCCTTCGACCTGTATATGACGAAGCTCAATTAACTGCTCCTGTTTTAAATGTAGCTTATCGAACGGTAACAACAAGGATGAAAAATTAACCTGCTTTTCTAAAATCTCAATCTCTGCTTGCAACTTTTTCTCAGCCTGAATCTGCTCAGCCTTTTTTACGGAAAAGTAGAACCGCGAATTTTCATTTTAATCATATCAAGCAGCCACTCATCGGAAATACTAAGCACTAAATACTACGTGTCTTCAAAATACGACAGACACTTTTTCAAATCCCTTATTTCGGTACTAAACTGAATCAAGTTTGTCCATTAGTCAGGTATAAACGTCTTGTAGAGACAGTTCCATATTTTCCGAACAAGGAGACTGCTCTAGACTACCAGGACTCTCAGAAACAGAACGATGTGTAGGACTGGTTTTACTCACACCTGTTGTAGCCATCTTGATACGTTTCGGAGTCACACCACCACTGTCCTCACACTTTTGGAGAATTTATTTCTTCTCAAACATTTCGGCATTTGAAACACATGCAGTCAGTAGACTATTACCAAACCATGTCTTTCTGACTAACTTACAGGTCTCTAGTTGTGTCAATTTTAAGTGATTTTTGTGAACAATATGCACAAAACAGTCCATTGGCCAGGTATCGAAATAATCCTCTCTACGGCATTTAACCAACTATGGTTTTCTGCTAGCAAGTATTCTCAGCTGTCATAATCTGCTTGCTTGCCACTTAACTGATGATGTGTAAGAGTGTAACAACTTATTTTGTTGGCGGATGTCACGCCCTCACTAGTAAAATAGAAATGGGTTAGAGGTAACATATTTACGGCTAGTCGGAAACAAAAACAACAAAGTACCATAAACAATGCATCCTTAGAAAGCCCAGATAAAATTCCCTTACCATTGGTATACAACTTAATGGGGATAAATCAATATTCAAACATCGTTTAGGTTTTATATCGGCCATGAAATGTAAATTGTAAGATTTGCTTAAATTCAATTAAGTTCCAGTTCCTCCAAACAGTTTTGCAAGGTATTTATATTTAAAAACTTTAATGCAATAAAGAAGAAAAACAATGTTGAAAGTGTGTATCTTTGGATTTAATAGCTGCACGAGCATGTTTTCTTAATATGCAGTATGTCACATACCTCTATGTAATAGTCTTATGGTTTGCCTTGCGTTGAGGAAGAAAATGCTAACAAGAGTTAACTGTAGCTTCTAGCTAACGTTTCTGTCTTGTGTTTCCTCTGTTGTTTGTGGAGTCCCAGTGGACTTGTGTTTGAATTTATTTTTCTGAGTTTTTTCGTCGTATTATTTATAGGAGTCTCATTCTTACTATGAATTCATTTGTCTCCCAGGAGATTGATTCTGTTTGGACCTTTTGGTGTTTGAATTAATTTCAAGCCTTGCAAACAGCGTTCATTTCTATAATTGTTAGATTTGTGAGAAGAAAGATTCTTAGAAAATATGTGTTTTTTGTTTGTCACTGTGTTTCGTTATTGGTATGTTGTAATATTTTGTTTGAGATATTTTGTTTGTCATTTTGTACAGTTATTTTTGCTTTTTAGTTTGATTACGCTTTCTGTTTCTGAGTTTTTAACACAATTTCGTGTGTGGTCATGTTGTGCCAATTGTGTTACTGCAGTGCTATTTAAACCGGTGTGTGGGGTATAAAAAGGCCCCCAACCCATTGAAAATTCATAATGGCGCTTGGGTGACAACTGACAACAGCTAGGTAGACCGCTCCGTTAAAATCAGCATAAACAATGCTCGAACAAAAAATTATTAGCAAACAGCCAGGCCATACAGGTATCTGCAAAGTTCACAAAGTTCTTTAAAACTACGACGACTAGGGGATAAATCGCTTCTGAACAATGGGAATGGCCCACAGGAGACAGTTGTTCCATGATTCATACAACTGTCAATCATTCAGTGACGCACAGAGGTGTAAACTGGTCAAACATTTGCTGTGCATACGAGAACAATTACCATGTAAACAAACCATAAGTATGTTTATAAGTATGTTTAGAGTTATTTTCAGCGGGCAAAGGATGAAAACTTTGTGTAAATTGTCATCAACTCTTTTGATAGCGTTTATTGTGCCATGACATCACAAAAGTGAACCATTTTCAGACGTGACTTAGCAAGAGGACTATACTTGTAGTATGATGTATTCTTGTGAAAAGCGCGTGAACTTTTTAAAACAAAACTGTAGGCAGAGTCTGTAGTGTGTACCGAGAATGACATCGAAAACAACCTTCAAAACATGATAGTAGCCTACATGATCAATTTAATATTAGTCAGTCGAAAAGATCCATGTTTTTAACAACTTCCAAATCTACGGTCGAACTTGACGGTACTGAACAGTTGTTTTGGATATATAAGCTTATGCTAGCCACGAAAACGGCCGTTGTTACACGTGGAAATGACATGCCGTGTTTGGAGGGCTGGTAAGGTTTTGACATACCAATGCTATGAAAATAAACATAACTCATGATGAGTTGTCGATGTCACCCGTCAAGCGACCGAGCAGGCGACCGTTATCGTTAATACAGGTATCGTAATACACGAGATTCAAGGAAGTACAGACCCTTACCTGATGTTGTGAACTTAATTTTAATAGCGATCGATCATGACGTCGCCGTTTACCTATTTCATACCATTTTCCAGACATGCTCGTCCTTTCATATTCAGGTGGATACAGTTTCGTCAACATCCATCGGCAATTCACCATGGTAACAAACAGTTCCTTAGATAATGCGAACGATCGCAACCGTTACCAACAGACTCATTATGCAGAGCCATGCCGCAAAACGCCCAACCAAACTTTGCACTTATCATGATCCCGGTCCATTTCGAGCCAGGCTTTAAGGGTAGTGCGGTGGTCTTTGAAAGACCATTTGGTTTGGTTTTGTACCGTAGTATAGGAAGAAAATCCGACCTATCGTCGTTGCTGTGAATGTTTGTGTTGTTTTTAGCCTCTTTTTTGCCTATTTGAAGAATCGTCTTTGCAGCCTTCAATCCTGCGTTCTGTGTAGTGAGTGTCTTCGATCTCTCTCTTAACTTTGTAATGTACAACTGTCTTGTATGCCCGTGCTTCATTGGGTGTATAGGTAAATCGTAGTTAAAGATCAGGGTGATAGATTGGTTGCCACGGTGTCTTTCCAGGTGTTGCCACAGTAAAGGAAATCAACACTCGGTATTTTGGCCTGGTAAGTATGCCCTTTAGGTATACCTGGTGGTACTGAATAGGGGCCACCTAGGTTTCAACACATTCGATACTCTTGGCTGTCATGAAGGTACATATCTCGCTTATACCCCGTTGTGAGTAACCGGGATTTGAAATGGAAAAGGCTCAATTAATATCCATTTTTGCTCATATTAATTCTCATTTGGCTTACAGATGGCTACCTCTACTTGTTTCGGTGAAAATTAGACTTTCAATTGGACAAAACATTGAGTATGACTTTCTTCTGCGTGTTATTTAGGCCTATGAAAAATGAAAATTGCATATATGTTGTTGTCATAGGCTCCCTGTGTAATTATACAAATGATTTTAGTGGGAATTTATTGGAGTAGATTACAGTAATCGAAGAAAAAAGGTTGACACTATAGAAAGACTTATCTCGGACTGCGGGGACCTTGGATCGCGAAAAATGCCTTTAACGAAGCATTTGAATGCTTTTTATGAGTATAATGTGTAAAGTCGTTGTCTAACTCGCTTGACTCTGATGATTATGTTGACTTCTTTTTTTTCTCAGCTGCTTGTGGCTTATTTCACTCGAAAATTAGATCAATCTGGTCTCTCTGTTCGGTCTTGCTGGTGGAATGGTGCCTTCAAGAGCGATCCCTAAAACGTCCGTTTTTAGGGTCTATGCTTCAAAGATGTCAGGATCTAACATTGGCTAAATATGTCATCCATGATAAGAAAATAAGGATAGATTCATCTATAAGGCTTTTTGGACATTGAGTTGTCAATGGGAATAAGCCTTTTAGTCATTTTCTGGGGTTTGTCTCGCCTTCTTATAACCTTGTGTATAGAGCGTTTGTTCACTTTCTGTTTACTATTTAGTTGTGTAATTTTGACGTGTTCTGTGACATTTTGCTTTTCGGGTTTTAGTTCCAGAATTATTTTGCTATTGAATTTTAGTACCCAGTCGAAAATGTAATCCTCATTGAGAGTATATACCGCAGTGTTCGGCGTTGGTAAAATAATTTCGACAAATTGGTTATGATCTCTTTTTTTCCGGCAAGGAAGGTAAAGTGTTGTCAATCCATCTATCTTAGTATTGAGAAGCTATATTGTGGAATAATGGTAATTCGTTTTGAGCGATAAAAGATTCTCTCGTGTTCCCGTGTGGTATTAAAGTGATACTATTAATAGTGAGCTCTGATCCGCCCATACGGTCACGTGACTGTGCATATATTTATGATATACTGCAAAGTTGGCCATTCTTATCTCTAAAGATGGTTTCTTTCACATGGTTTTTATTTTCATTACAAGTTTCAATATACTGAGATATAATATAGCAATAAACAGCCCCTATAGGTTGGGTATACAAGTCGGTTTTGATCAGTTCACTCCATATACACAAGAGTATAGATCGTGCGTATATGTTGCTTACCTGTCAACTCCGTGTGGCATCCCTTCCAAGTGGTGCTTTATTGCTTGTATATCTCGCGCGATACAATTAAAGAAAAGGGATTGATTGTTGCTGCTGTCATATCAACTTAGCGTGAAGACTATGCAATCCAATTGAGTGTTGTGGTGTGGAAATATATAATTTTTAGCTCACGTGTTTACACATGGGCTTATGTTATAGCGATGTCTGTCTGTCTGTCCGTGTGTGTGTGTATGTTAGTGTGTGTGTGTGTCAGTCTGTCTGTTTACACGATAAGTCAAAAACGCCTGAACATATTCAAGTCATATTTGATACATAGGTATCATACGCTACTTGCAAGAACTTATTAGATTTTGCTTAGTGTGGCTTGCATATTAATGAAGTTATGCAATATCATTTTTTCCGTACAATGGTTTCCCTATGGAGACGGTAATGACAGAGTAGACATATGTCAAAAAATACTGCACAAAATTTCATGAAACTTTTCATAGATGACGATCTTAGAACAGTATGATGATGCTATGACTGTCATGTCAAGTACCTGCTCATTTGCATATTTAATGAACTTTTATTATTAGTGAGATAACTCTGAAATTCCTGCACCAAACGTGATGATTTATGCAACAAATATTGATCTGATATATATCTAATTATACTTAGAAGCATTGGGTAGTGTCAAGTTAATAAATAGCTCATTTGCATATTTTACGAAGTTTTATAATTAGTCATATAACTCGGATATAACTGCACGAAATTTAATGACTTCTGCTGCAGATACTGATCTGACTGTGGTGTAAAGCACTTAGTAGTGTCAAGCTAACAAATAGCTCATTTGCATATTTTATGAAGTTTTGTATTTAGTCATATAACTCTGAAATAAGTGGATCAAATGTGATGAAATCTGCTGCAGATAGTGATCCGACAGATAGCTAATTGTGGTGTAAATCATTTAGTTGTGTGGAGTTAAGTTAGGGTTCATTTGCATATTTAATGAACTTGGAATTAGTGATATTACTCCAAAATTTCAGCATTACATTTGATGAAACTTGCTACAGACATTGATATGATAAATTTTAATTGTAATGAGAAGCATTGGGCTTGTCAAGTTAATAATTAGCTTATTTACATATTATAAATAAAGGTTTGTAATAGTGATTTAACCCTGAGAGAACTACGCGAAAGTTGGTGAAACCTGCTACATATAGTGATATAACAGATATATGATTGTTCCTATTACACGCCTCACACGGGTGTCGATTATATTGGTAAGAATTTGGTTTATTGACAGAAATATTGAAAAACATAATACAATAGACAATACAATAGGCAGTAGACCGTATACAAGTCTAGTCTTATCAGAAGTCTCTCTCCACTCCGCGTAGTTTGCTCAATTGAACTGCTGTCAGAATATACAATGTCTGTCTTTGTTCCTCAGTTTTGGTTAGTGATTATCCTGAGGCCTGCAAATGTTGTGTAACATGTCCTTGCTCGTTGATTTGTACCCTTTAATATGAGACAGGTCAAAGGTACAATTGTTTTACACAACGTCATAACAGTCAAAATGTATGCAGTAATTCATGTTAACTGTATTATTTCATGCGTCCCGTAGTGTCTGATAAATGTGAATGCATGTCGAGTCATCAGTCAATTTTAATGCCTGATAACTAATTTTGTAATTTTGTCACACTCAAAAGTCATCCATAAAGCGGTTACATTAGTAGGTCAAGTTGAGTAAATGCCAAAATTTTCTAGTCTGTTTACTGACTATTAATGAATCTGTTGTACACGTGAGCACATTCAGTTCATATCTGGTTGACGAATTGTTATAAACATTATGCGTATTGAACTTGTTTACATCATTAAAAAGAACTTTCATATTGATGTCTTATGCCGAAATTCCCCGAAAACATGCGCATACATTCTTCCTGTGATGCCTCATCCTAAAGTTCTATCAAATAAGCGATTTTGTTGAAATCCAAGCTGTTATACAGCTGTTAACTTTCTTTCCCTTGCTTGAGTTATTACCACCATTTAACTTTTTAGTGCTATTTAATGCCCTATAGAGTATTTTTCATGTTCCTTTTAACAATTAAATATCAGTAAAGCAACACAAACTTTTGAGTTAAGACATTGTCACTGCATAATTTTTGAGATTACCCCATCAAGCCGTATCTCGTTGGAAAAATAACTGCCTTAAAGTTTCAGAGATATTATATTTATGAGGCTTCCTTATTCGCTGCGTTTGGTAGTAGAGGAAACATTACCCTTACCCCTATCCCTTAAATGTATATTATTGAGGGACATACAGCATACCACATATTAGGAAAACCATCGACTCACCCAATAAATCTCAAGATACACACTTTAAATGTGTTTACTTCTTTATTGCATTAACTTCTTTTCAAAAGATATATAAATACCTTGTTAAAAATTGTTTGGAGGAACAGGCACTTAATTATTGGGTTTCGAATTAAGCAAATTTTACAATTATATTTTATGGCCATATAGGTTGTATACCAATGGTAAGGGAATTATCTGGGCTTTCTAAGAATGTATTGATTATGGTACTTCCGACTAGCGGTCAATATGTTACCCCTAACCAATTCCTATTTTACTAGTGAGGGAATGGCAGCCCACTGATCTTGTCGTAGGCGACATTATTTCAGCTTTATCTGGTTTCACAATCCATCAACGACCATGGGGTAATCATAGAGGTGGAGGAGTGACTGTTTTACAACGTTTTAATTCGAATGTCATTGGCAAATCCGCAAATGATTTAAATCATTCAAGTCGCTTTATATCTACATAAGATCTCGCAGTGAAATTTTGTGTCTTATCTTCTTTACCGACCACCAAGATCAACAAAAAATACTAATTCAACGAATGATTTCCTATCGGATTTTTCAAATTTACTAGAAATCGTCATTCCATCACCTGGACATTTATTGATAGTGGGAGACTTTGATTTCCATATGAACAGTTCAGAGTCACGCGGCATAGCTAAATTATCGATGTTCTCGACTCCAAATATCTCCGACAACACGTAACTCAACTAACACGTGCTCGGACAAACACTTGACCTCCTAATAACACGCGCATCTGACCATCTTCTGGACTATGTCTCCGTCTCTGATATACTTACGTCTGATCATAGCCTGGTTCATTTACCTTGAATGTTGCTGGACCATCAAGTATGAAAGTTACACGATCCCAGCGGAATTTTCGTTCAATGGATTGTTCCGAATTGCAGTCAAGATTATCTTCATCTCTAACCGACTATCAGCAGACTAATGATACCAATGAGCTCTGCAAATTATATGGAAACACTGTCACCAGTATTCTTGGTGAGTTGGCACCGATGACACCTAAAACTGTCATTGTCAAACCAAGAGCACCGTGGTATACAGAAGAACTGATGATTATGAGGAAAACTGTACGGCCATGTGAACAAAAATGGCGTCGCATCCAAATGGTCATCCATCGTGAGATATTTGTCGTTAAAAACATAATACAATCGACGTATGGATCAAGTAAAACCAGACCATCACCGATCACGCATTGATGCCGTCGATAACAGGGATCTCTTTGCCATAGTCGATGAATTAACCGGAACAAATAAAGCAAGTGCAAAAATTCGGCCAACGGACATTCCTTTGAACCAACTAAGTAGTGCATTTATGGACTTTTTGAACAAAAATTGAAATGCTCAGGAAATTTAAAGTTTGACAATTGCCCGCACAACAGAACTGAAATAGCCCTTCTACGAGTGCATAATGATTTTATGATTGCGTTAGACTCTCGAAAAGATGTAGTTATGGTTATGCTACATTTGTCAGCTGTGTTCAATACTCTCGACCATGCTTTTTGATTCACAGATTGCGATCTAGTTTCGGAGTAGCAGGTGTAGTTTTGAAGTGGCTACACTCATATATATCAAATCGTGTACAACGTGTATCTATCCACACAACAACTTCAAAAGATGCCGTTTTATACTATGATGTACCACAAGGTTTGGTACTTGGTCCTATCCTCTTACATTGCACACTGCACCTCTTGATGATATAATTCTGCTCATGGTTTGGAATACATGTTGTGCGCAGATGTTTCTCATATTTATGTTGTTTGCAATAGCCCCTTAGATGTTAGATCAGATCTTGTATTATGTGTTCAATGAATGATATCAAATATGCTGATTCTTAATGATGGCAAGACTGAAGTAATTCAGTTTTCATCGCGTTTCAGAAGAGGTGGGATGAAGTTGAATTCCCTATGAATTGGCACATTTGACATCAGTCCGTCTGCATCGGTAAAAAATCTTGGAGTAGTTTTAGAGTCTGATGGACGAATCAAGTAAATGCTATTTGTAAATATGCTATCTTCTCTTTGTACAGATCTTTGCTCTTTAATCATTTTTCGGGTATAATGAGTTATACAGCTCTCCACCTCGTGCCCATTGTTCTAACCATACTTTCTAATTTCCATAACCGAAAATTTTATTGTTACCACCTGGCTTTCTTTTGTTTAAAAAGTGTCCGATTTACAAGTTCTTTTTGTTTTAAAGTGTCTGATTTACTCGTAAATCGGACAGTTCTTTTGTTAAAAACTGTCCGGTTTACTAGTAAATCGGACACTGTTAAACATAAGAACTTGTAAAATGGACACTTTTTATACAAAAGAAAGTCACGTGGCAACGAGTAAAAAAACAAATGCGAGACATTAGCAGAAGAAATGTATTTTACCGTCAATTACAGAGTAAAGACACTTTGAAAGAATCACCGGACTGAATTAATTTTGCACGACTGTACATCTCAAAATCAATTACAGGTCACCGTGAAATAACGGTATTGATTGCAAATATCACTTATGTGTTAAGGTTATAGTTATCACGATCATTCGAAGCTGAAATATAAGACTTCAAAGTCAGTTGCCAAACACTGAATATGGAGATTTCAGTTGCCTTTGGTAAAGTTAAATCTAGCTACAGGCAAACACACACACAGTAACATAGTCATTGTGGATCTAGAGATATTGTTTTTTTGTACTTGCAGTTTCTGATGCGCCTTTCTCTGACGCAGCTGTGTTGCTTGGTCTTCCGATTGTGGCCGTTAGCACTGGCGTGACAGGGGGACTTTTCTTTTCCATCTTTGGCTTTGGTTGTTGAAGTGCACAGGATACAGCTTTCATTTGTACTTCATCCGCCATATCAAAATACGTAGAGCGACTCGGCAAGTGCATGTATGCTGCTAAAAGTGTTCGGCCCAAATGAGCAAAGTGTGACTCTAATGTCGATCTGCAAACACCTTTTCACTTCATTCAACCAACCAATCAATCAAACATAATTCATACAATTCAAATCAAACCAGGTGCTCAACCACGTCATCGCACTACAATAGCAACACAAGTCAACTTTGTTGTATCCAATTATGGGTTATTATTTTTTACTTTCGTTCAACAATGTGTCAAAACGCGTCAATGTTTTCCTGCCAAAGTTTCAACTCGCAATGCACTAAAATTACATATAAAAACTTTCGGCGTGCAAACAGCGCTCTAAAACTCAGTGGAATTCGTGGTATAACACGGTAAGCGAACTCGTAGTCGGCGGTTTACGGAATTTAATGTTACAGTTTGCCATAAAACTCCTAGGCCCTGCGGGCATCGGAGTTTTACTGGCAAACTGTACTGTTAAATTCCGTAAACCGCCTCCTACTCGTCCACTTAACTATGGTAAATTCAGTTTCTCTTCTACTATCATTGTAGCAATTTCTGCAGCCTTGCCTGTTAATGATCATGCGTTCCATAGGCCACCAGTTAGTTTTACTTTATGAATATTATTACAAAGTCGTGGAACATCCACCAAAGCGCTTGTAGGTCTCGGTAATGTATTGCCAACTTCAGGTTTGTTATCAGATATGATAGGTTGAATGGACCGTGATTTACGATGACGGATTCCTGCTTTTTTTCCTCGGGGACGAATTTCAAATCTTATTGTCCGCGCCGCTTTGGTTGCCAGATGTGTTGCACTGCTATTGTTCCATCTCATTGACACAATTGCAGAACATGACAGTTTTTTAAACGAGTGCAAAGCATGTGAGAACGCCATGTTCAAGCAAAAGTGTCAAATAAAATCAAAATATCAGGCTTGATACGTCACCACAGAATAAACGTCCAATATGAAACAACGCTTCAAGAAAAACTAAAGCAGACTGTGCACAAATAAAGAGACCAACTCCAATATACGATGGAAATAAAAAAAAACTAACGGAGAGCCTCGTATCCCTGTAGGCAGCCTGGGTCAGCGCGCTCACTTTTTGTTATTCATAGTGTGAACGCAGCTTAGTTGTAACTTCCTGTATCCTTTTGTTTGATTTGTTTTCACTTAATCGTTCCCAAACCTTCCGGTACGTACAGATAATTTGTAATTCTCTTTTTGGAAGGTATGCTTATATTCGAATAAACGACATGAAACTCAGATTGGATATTTGCTTCATTTTATTTAAGAGGGAGGCATTACGGAATATCGGCTGTAGATGACTATTACACAGTAGTTGCAGACAAATTATTTTAAGTCTTAAGGAATTGTTTGTGCGCTACATTTCTAATAACGATAATTACATCAGACTTGTAATATTCACCTAAGTCAAACCATGGAACAGGAAGAACAGAATATGAAAGGTTCATCATCGGAAAATGAATTGCAAGAGCCCGTGTGTTGCAGCCGTGTCAGAACACCGACTGAAAAAGCACTTGAAAATATGTCAGCTAATAAAGCTAGCTTCTTAGAGAAACAGTGAGTTCACTAATCAAAAGGGCGAATGAAGTGCAGGCTCTCATCGCTGATAAGGCAGACTTATTCACAGTCGAACTGAAGTTTGAAGGTTGGAAGGAGCTGAATGAAGGCGTTGCCTCCACCGGCAGGGAATACGAAGACTTACTCCCAAAGGATCAGGTGCCAGACGAATTGCCTCCATTGGCTTGTCAACGTTGTAGATGTTTTTGAGACCTTCTTTGCAGACACCAGTGCATGGTTGAGCAAACAAGAATTGAACCCAACATCAGTTCATCCACAAGATGATGTAGAACCTGAAGATAGTGTCTCTCAAGTTAGCGCACCAAAACCGTCTATAGTCGGCAGACTGAGCAGAGTCAGCCAACATACGAGCCACAGTGCACTCACAGCTACCACAATAGCAGACAAAAGGAAAAAAGCTAAATTGTTGGCAGCCAAGCTTAGGAAGATGCAAGAAATTGAGCTTGCCAAGTATAAACTTCAACTCCAAGAAGAGCGGCAGAGGCAAGACATGGAGCGTGTCATGGCAAGACATGAGCTTCAACTCAAGGAGGATCTCTGAATCTGATTCTCTTAGATCTCTGAATAAGTTTTTTGTGATGGATTCTAGGACTGCATCGCCATCAATATTAAGACTGAACCACTGGAGGACAAGTCCATTGTGTCCAGAACAAAACCGCGGAAGACCACAACACCAGTACGACGATATAAGAAGAAAACTCCTACAATAGAAAGGGAGAGTGACAGTTGGTCTGATGATTTAGAAGAGGAAGTCAGCATAGCAGCTTCCAGAATTTCCAACAGAAGTAGCGACTGCCGAAGATGACAAAAATAAACTCATTCTGCTGAGACAGTTCATGGAAGGCATAGCCAATGAAACAGTTCAAGGGTGTGCAGGTATAGACACAAGTGAAACATATCAAGGTGCCATGGGGGAGCTGGAAGACCGCTATGGTGATCCACACAAAATAGCCAACGCCTACCTGAGGAAGGTTCTAGACTGGCCCCAGTCAAGCCAGACATTGTTGACTCATTAGACAAGTTTGCTATCTTCTTGAATCGATGTAAGACAGCAACCCGATGTGTTGATGGCCTAGATTTACTAGAACATTCAGAAAATATTAAGCGGATTGTCAAGAAGCTTCCTTACTTTATCCAAGATTATTGGAGCAAATGCACAGCGAAGATACTCAAGGCCAAGAAAAGAGTAACATTTGAAGACGTCATCAAATTGGTGAAGTCCGAAGCAAGCAGACTGTCATGCCCGGACTACAGCAGGCAATCAATGCCTAGTCTCGACAATCCAGTGAAAAAGAAGAAAGGCACAGATAAAGTGGAACAATCTTTCGCCACCAGTGTTATGACCACAAACAAGGAGACGAACCAAGGGAGCAAGAAGAGCAACACTTCGACCTCCCAAAAACACACGATGCTCAACAGAGACTGTGCCTGTACTGCCAAAATAGTGATCATCCTTTCAAAAGTTGAGAACGATTGATTGCAGCCAGTCAAAAAGATACTGTTAAGTTCCTGAATGACCAAGGTCTACGTTTAGTTGTCTGAAGCCTGGCCATCGGGGTAATGATTGCGTGCAGAAAGCTAAATGCTCTAAATGCAAGGAAAACACCCAATAGTGCTACATAAGGATCGTCGACAGACAACTGATAAAAATGAGGATTCACAGAGACCGATACAGGCGGAGAGTGTTGCAGAACACTGCATCACAGCAGAGGTAGACCAAGTACAGTCCTTTACGGGGACTGGTGGTCAAGACAATGACACCAGTGGCGATCATGATAACTGCAAGGTCCTGCTGACCATTATCCCTCTCAAGTTGAAGGGCTCAAATAGAATGGTACGGACTTATGTCTTTCTGGACACAGGTAGTGTCATATTATTCTGCACAGAAATGTTACAGAGAAAACTTGGAACCATAGGCAAGAAAGACAAAGTTGATGGTAAACACTGTGAACTGCTTAGGCACCCACACCTGCGATAAAGTCATGGGCATAGAAGTTTACGACCTAGACTGTTCTGAGCCACAGGTGGAGCTGAAAACAGTATACACTAAACCAGAGATAGGCGTCTCTTAAGACTACATTCCCCGTCAAGAAGATCTCATGAGATGGCCGCATTTGAAGGATATGTAGCTTCAAAGAATGAACGCCAAAATTGGACCGATGATAGGCACCAGAGAAACAGCAGTATTTACCTCTCTGGAAACTATACATGGTCCGGATTCAACCCCACACGCACGCAAAACACGCGTAGGATGAATCCCCTGGCCTGTGGTCAGATTGAACAAAAAGGGACAACATCATCTCAGCTACAGAATAGAAGTTGTTGCCATAGAGGATATTGAAGAATTGGATAAACTAGACAGGATAGTGCGACATTCAATTGACCTTGATTTTTCTGAGCGCATGAGAGATGACAAAAGGGAACATTCCCAAGAAGACAAGAAGTTCATGCAGAAAGTAAACGAAACCGAAACATTGAGCTAGTATATAGACACTATTAAATGGGTCTTCATTCAATTCAAAACTTAAAGAATCGACTACCCGACCACCAGCAGTATGCCTTACCATGCTTTAAAGGGCTTGAAAGAAAGTTGAGAAACAACCCAAAGTTCCATGCCGACTACCAGAAGTTCATGGCAGATATAATTGAGAAGGGATACGCAATACAAGTCCCTAATGACGAATTAGATCGAGACGATGGAAGGGTATGGTATATACCCCACCATGGAGTATATCATCCAAAGAAACCAGAGAAGATCTGTGTTGTCTTTGACTGTTCAGCGAAGTTCCAAGGGGTGTTGTTGAACAACCTTCTACTACAAGGGCCGGATCTGACGAATAATCTACTGGGAGTGCTACTACGATTTCAACAGGAACCAATCGCTTAATGGCAGAGGCTATGTTTCACCAAGTAAATGTTAAAGAAGAGGACAGTGACTGTCTACGCTTCTTTTGGTAGCCAGATGGAAACTTAGAAAGCCCTCCAGGAGTCTATAAAATAATGGTTCACCTGTTCAGTGCAGTATCATCCCCAAGGTGCGCGAACACAGCACTACACAAGATGGCTGATGACAACAGTCACCTATTCAGCAAGGAAGTTGTCAATACAATAAAGAGAGACCTCTACGTAGATGACTGCCTCAAGTCAGTAGAAAACGCCAAGAAGGCAATCACGTTGACACAAGATCTCACTGCTGCTTTATAACATTCGCCTCGATGGGCAATGATGCACACGGTGTTATCTGATAACAATGGTTTATTCATGTGAACACATGATTTCAACCATTACAGAGAACAGCAACGAACAGTATTCGGGTAAGCCCAGGTAAAAAGTCAATAGTCTTTTCTTAGACCACTGATGTCTCTTAATGGATTGAACAATAACAAACAAATAAATAATCTGCTCTGATTAATCAGTTTATCAGAGTCCTTATGAGTCCATTTTATCATTCATTATTTTTCAGTTCAACATGGTTAACTCGAACAATAAACTGTGAACAATGAACATGATCAAACTCATCAAAACGTTTTGGTATCCTAATGTCACGTGTTGGTTTGGATCTGATCGTTGATGAAACATGTGTGTCTGTTGAGATCACTTCTGGTCGCTGTTCCACAGGTTTGGTTGGCGACATCTGCTGGTCTGTTTTATCTCTGGTAATGCACTCCTCATACTTTTTCACAAATGTCATATTGCGTTTGTATTCAACTCCATCTTTGTTTCTAATGGTAACTTATCCTCCTGTTTGTTGATAACCTTGTAGGGGTTGGGTTGAAGTTCGGCCACATCTTGTTATTTTTGTTATTTCTCAACAACACTTTATCTTCCAACTACTACTGGATTATTTGTGCTTGGCGTTTTGCATCTGAGTACTGTTTGCCTGCAAGTTTTCTTGCCCAATCATGATCTCGGATCTCTTCATCAGCTACTGTAGGTTCACGACACAACTCAGATAGCTTCGACTTCATTTCTTGATTAAACATCATACAGAAAGGCATAGCTCCCGTAATTGATTGTGGCATAGATTGATACGCTGTCAGGAATCTTTGCATCTCTCTACGCCAGTCCTTGAATTCAATTTGGGCAATGCGTTGTGCTTTCATCGATGTGCAATTCTGGCGTTCCACCTCGCCATTAGCTTGTGGCCATAATGGCGTAGTTGCCCTGTGTTCAATTCCATTTTCTCTCAGAAATGCCTCTAATTCGTCTGATATCAACTGTGATCTATTGTCAGTCCTCAGTGATTATGGCAGTCCGAATCTGGCGAATATAGGAGTCCATGCATCAATGACCTTGGCACTGGTATTGACCTCATTATAGCAACTTCATAATATCTGCTATAGAAGTCAACGATGACTAGTATTTGTTCTCCTGAAGGTAACGGACCTAACAAATCTGCACTGCAATCCCGCCATGGCCCACTTGGCGGTATTGCTCGGGACACTGGTTCCGGTGGTGAGTACTGACTGACAACTTGACAACCAATTTCTACATATTCGTTTGGCATCTCTGTCTATTTTAGGCCACCAAACTCTTGTTCACAGTCTGTTTTTAACCTTGGTTATTCCTTGATGTCCCTATGTGCTAATACCAATACATGACCTCGCATTGATTGTGGAATTGCGATTCTGTTGTCTCGTAATAGTATTTCTCCTACTGTGTATAACTCTTCTCTCACATGTATGTATGCCTGTACATTACAGTCTCTCCAATCTCCGCTTCTCACACAATTCTTGATACAGTTCAGATCTGGATCACTGGCTGATGCTCTCTCTATTTCCTTGGCTGTCAAGGCAACAGTTACGCTATTTTTGCAACAGCTCTGGCATAGTCATAGTCATCTTTCTCATCATGTTGATGTCTCGAGTTCAGCCTAGACAATGCATTGGCTATATTTGTTTTCCGTGGTCTGTAAACAACTGTGAAATGTTAAGCCTGTAGATGTAGCACCCATCTGGGCAGATGGTTTTGAGCAGTTTGAAAATATGCACTCTAGCAGCTTGTGGACGGTTTTGAGCTCAAACTCTCTACCAAAGATGTACATATTGAAACTTTCACATGACCAAACTAATACTAATGCTTCCTTCTCAGTTTGGCTGTATCGCCGTTCGACATCTGTGAGACTCTTTGACACATACAATATGACTCTCCATTCGTTGTCTTGCAGTTGCAAAATGGCCCCTAATCCCAAAGGCAATACATTTGCAACAATTCTTTTCTCACAGTCCATACAAAAGTATGCTATGTCTCAATCAGCACATATAATAAGCTCTTTCATTCTCTCGAATGTATTTTTGTGTGGTTCCGCACTCCAAGATTACGTTCTTGCGAGTCAGTCTCTGGATTGGTTCTGCAATTGATGATAAATCGGGAATGAATTTAGACAGAAACTGTACAAGACCCTTGAATGATCTTGCCCCGCTGGCGTTCTTTGTACCACCGTGACTTTCTCCTCACTCGGGCTGACACCCCTCTGTCTTAAGACTTATCCAAGAATGTCAACTTCGTCACTCTGAACATACACATATCGTCATTTAGCTATAGTCCGACTTCCCTCACGCGATCGAGTGCTGCAAACAGCTTCTCATTATGATCCTTGAAGCCTTTACCATGTATTATCACATCATCAGCTATGTTTTCCACACCGTCACAGTCACGGAATACATCACATATTATTTGCTGATATTTCTTCGGGGCCAAATTCACACCGAACATCAGTCGGGTATACCTATATAGTCCTCTGTGAGGCGCAAAAGTTGTAATGTGGCGACTTTCTTCACTTAGTCGAATTTGGTGGAAGTCTCACTTCAAATCGAGACGACTGAACACTGTACTGCCATTCATATCATGCAGTAACTCATCTAAAGTTGGAATTGGTTGGCGCTCGTGGACTAGGGCTTCATTTGCACGTCTCATGTCAACGCAGATTATTGCATCCTTGTCTGGCTTGGGCACAACTAGGAGTGGCGACACCCCTCCGGTCGTCCTTCTGGTAATTCCTCTGTTACCCATAGACAAAACTTCATCGAGCTTGGCATCAACATTTTCCGTAACCCGTAGGGAATTCTGCGAAATTGCTGAGCGATCGCCTTCACACAATCGTCAATATTCAGCTTTAGTTCATAGTCTTTCAGAAGACTGACTTCTTGGAGTATGTCTTTATATTCTCCATGCACAACACTGTTGGCGTGTATTGGCCCAATGCAGAGAAGGTTGAGACGTTCTGCAGTTTCTCTGCATAGTAATATTCTCTCTCTACCTTTGATAACAACAAAGTCAGCTCTGCACCTCAATTTGTCTGGCAACATGATATCAACAGTGAATGTGCCTAGTGTTGGCAATGGCTCTGTGTGTGCCGTATGCAAACAATACTTGTGCAGTCTTGCGTGATGTACACTGGACTCCCTTCCTTTTCAGGTACTTCCATGTGTGTTGACCCATGAGATTACAGTCAAAATATCTTGTACTTCAACGCCTCCAATATATAACACTTAGTCTGGTTTCTGCATGGAACCTCTCCATTGCTCAGACTGCTCACCTTCAATGTAGTTGGCACTGTCATTCTGCTCATTTCTATTCTTCCACATCCTTGATTGCGTCTATGTTTTCCTGTCTGACGTTGGCTTTCTATTATTCTCTTTGGGCACTTTTTGAAGAAATGTCCTATCTCCTCACAGTTTCAACATTTCTGTCCCCTAGCTGGACAAGCAGGATCTCTGGCAAAATGTCCTCGCCTCCCACAATTATAGCAAGTGTTACTGGTATAATGTCTTTTACCTGCTTTTGGGGCACTTCTCCTCTGGCCTTGTTTCTTTCCACCGACTGCATTTACTTTACTTGAGGTTTCCTCTCTCCCATTGACTGCATTGTAAGTCAACAGCTTCTTGGGCATGAGCGATAACAAGTATATCACTAGTTAGTCGTTTTGTTTCTCGAGAAACTTTCTGCGTATATGCATAGAGTAACATTTATCAACATGTACTTGCTCATTGTCTGAGCCTACATACTAACTGGTCGACCATCTCGTCACTGGTCTGGGCAATTTGTCTAAACTTGTGTCTCTCAAATGGTATGTTTGCTTTGGGGACAAAATGATTGTTCAATACTTGCAGCGTGTCCTCGTACTTTTTGTCAGGGTCTTCACCTACCAGCATGAAATAAATCTCTTTCTCTTGCACTCCTTGTCAAGCAGTATGTAACAGTAATGCTTGTTTCTGTGCTTCTGCAGTTACTCCCTTACCGACTAGATAGAGTTCAAATGCTCTTATCCATTTCTTCGATCTTTGAGAAATGGTGTTTGGGTCTTCATTGACGTTAAAACAAGTCAGGTCTCTGATGTCCAATAAAGTCATGTTTCCCCAGGCGGCACTGTTTCCCTCGGACATCTTCCAGGCATCCACGATGAAATTGTGATGAAATAGTTCTATTTACCTTCTCTGAGGATCCCACCTCGTCGCCAGATATAACATTCGCCTGGGCATTGATGCATATGATGTTATCATATTACAATGCTTTATTCACGTGAACACACAATGCCCGCCATTACAGAGAACAGCAACAACAACGAACAGTATTCTGGGTAAGCCCAGGTCAAAGGTCTATAGAGTTTAGGATACAACATCCTTGCAAGAAGGGCAGTTTCTGTCTAATGAAGTTGGTGAGCAACAGCCGTGAACAATTGGAGACTATACCAAAAGAAAAAAAGAGCTGAGGAAATCAAAGATCTGAAGCTGGAATACGACTGCTTACCAGTAAAGCGTGCCCTAGGTACATCATTGTCGGTGAATCAGACACAGTAGGATTCCAGATGAACATTAAAAACAGGCCTGCAACAAGAAGAGGCATACTATCAATTATCAGCTCAGTATATGATCCCATTAGACTTGCAGCCCCATTCATCCTACCTGCAAGAATATTACCTCAAGACTTGTGTCGTAGAGGTATTGACTGGGATGCAAAGATCAAAGACGACGATTGGAAGACATGACAAAGATGGCTATCAGATCTTCCAAAACTAGAAAACGTATTAGCTCAGAGGAGCTATAAACCAACAGACTTTGGCGAAGTCAAGATTTGTGAAATACATCACTTTTCTGATGCTAGTGAATGTGGATATGGTGTTGCATTGTATATTGGACTCATACACAAAGACGAAAGAAGGCACTGTGCCTTCCTTATGGGGAAAGCAAGGGTTGAACCACCGAAGAAAATTACCATCCTACGCCTGGAACTGACAGCAGCTACAGTTGCGGTGAGAATGAACAGAATGTTGGCAGAAGAACTCAACATTAAAAATGACAAAGTATCTTTCTGGACAGACAGGACATCAGTGATCAAGTACTGTGCCAATGAAACCTCCCAATTCTACATCTTCGTAGCCAATCAAATTAACATTACACATGGAGGTTCGGACAGTAAACAGTGGAAGTATGTCGACACAAAATACAACCAAGCAGACGACGCATCTAGGGGACTGACTGCAGTTATTTTCTGCAAAACAAAAGATGGCTGCAAGAACCAGATTTCCTGTGGAAACGAGAAAGAGGATGGGCTACACAGCAGGACATCTCCAGAGCGCTATATAATAAAGACCCAGAAGTCAAGCGGGAAGCATCTGTGTACAGCACATACCAGTAGAGCAGGAGTTTGGGGTAGAAAAGATCTACTATGCTATTCCAGCATGATGAAACTAAAGAAGATAGAGGGATGGTTTCTGCTAGCAAAGAAAATCCTTCAAGACAGGTGATATAAAAGAAAACAAAGGGGTGAAGACATCAATGGAGATTCCATGGAAGAGAGCTGTGAAACAACAATCCCACCTCTTTCACTAGATAATCTACTAAGGGCAGAAGATGCCATCATGAATTACGTGCAACGAAAGCATTTTCCAGACAAAATGGCACTACAAAAGAGAAAGCAACAGGTCAGGAGATAAGCCCATTATATAAATTAGACCCAATTTTGGGATAAATGAATAATACAAGTTGGCGGATGCCTGGAATATGCCTCAGTGTCACCAGACAGCAAGCACCCGATAGTGTTGCCTAAAGACTCACCAGTGTGAACATTCATACTCCAAGAAACCCACAAAGAAGTCGGACACCTTGGAAGGAACTCAGGGCTGGCAAAGCTAAGAGAGAAATAATGGATTCTACGAGCGCCTACAGCAATCCACAACCTCGTAGCCAAATGTGTCATCTGTAGAAAATATAGAGCCAAAAAAATCTTATGTATGTCAAATCCAGCTGGGTTTGATTGCATTTATCTAGCTCGTCCCAAAGGGACGGACGCATCTTTCAACCTTTCAGCTTGGTGAAAAACTCATTTATTGATTCGCCAAAGGCCTGTGGACTCGCTTATTTTGCACAAGTGCTACATGGACACAGGAAAAAGTTGTTGAATACTCACTGTTTCAGTGAATCAGCCATGATGAGAGTTCTCAAATCAAAAAATGTTGCCGAGCTCAAATACAAATGTCTTCAATGTCATTGTTATACAAGAGTTAGCATTCCAAAGTCTGTCACCCTGATTTTTTTCACAGTTTTGAGAAGTCTGGCATTTCCATCTGAATGATTGAACGACGTGAAACGCAAAATTCCATCGCATGTTATCTGGCAATATGTACAGTAGAAATACTGTATACCGTCGTATAAGCTTAAACTCCACAAAATGTCCACAGACGGCATAAACATTCTGAAAGGATTTCCTAAACGTCCTGCTTGTTACCTTAGGGACTCACTTGTGATGTCCTGAAAAGTATTCTCTGCAGTAATTCCAGTTTCTGTCAACATGCAAAGCTCAACGACAAGATTATAGCACGAGACGTAGTGTACAGACTACACATTCACGCGCAGGTAAACTCAATTGCCCATGCTCATATTGGCAGACTACACTGGCAAACGAGTGCGCATGCGTGATGGTATATTTGCAGCAAATACACTGGCATATATAGACTCTCCATAGTCACTGTGCCTTGTTTTGTGCGCGCCCACGACTGCCACGATGGGCCTGCATTCGAACACCTCTTTTTCAGAATTCCCACAGCTTCAATGAACTGTTATTAGATTTCTATATAATACTTATAGCCCCTACACTTGTAATAATAATAATATAATAATAATAATAAAATAATAATAATAATAATAATAATAATAATAACTATAATTATAATAATAATAATAATAATAATAATAATAATAATAATAAATAATAATATTTAATTCTTAAAAAACGCACTCCCAAACATCTCCGTGCGCTGTACACAACTATTAAAAACGATACAAGAAGACAGTTAAAAACTTGAAACCTGCAATTTACGAGTAAAATTTAGTAAAAAGGTGGGACTTTAAAAACGTTTAAAAGATGCAATATTTCTGGCGCAATGAATTTCTGAAGGCAGTGCATTTCATACCAAAGGAGCACATACCGAAAACCGTAGGACTTATTAAAGTAGCCACGTGGAGGAGTCACATGCAATTTCTCTGAAGATCGTAAATCTCTTGCCGGTACACATAGGTCAATTAAATCAGTCAAATACAGAGGTGCATCACATGTGACAATCTTGAAAGTAGTTAGTAAAATCTTGAAATGTATTCGAGCTTTTACAGGTAGCCAGTGTAAATCAATTGAACGAGAGTGATGTGGTCATATTTTCGCGCTACCTGTGACTAGGCGGACTGCCGCATTCTGAACAGACTGCAGATGATGTAACAGGTCATTTGAAATGCCATAAAACAGACTGTTGCAATAGTCAAGTCTGGAGGTAATGAATGCGTGGATGAGTTTCTCTGTAGTGGGCTTGTCCAGTAATTTACGAATTTTACCTATTTTTGACAAAGAGAAATATGCGTTCCTACAAAGCTGACTGGTATGGTCACACATAAAGCCATCCCTGTTGAGAATAACTCCAAGATTCCGAACGAAAGGGGAGGGAGTGATGTTAAGTTCACCAATCCTGAGGTTATTCAGTTCTGCTGCATCTTTTTTAAGCCTGATGAAAAATGAACAACTTCAGTTTTGTTATCGTTCAGCACCAGCATGTTACTTCTCATCATCAAGATCATGGCCGACTATAATATCCTCTAGTGGTGCTGTGTAGAGCGTGAATAAAATTGGCCCGAGGACAGATCCCTGTGGAACGCCATACTTCACTTGCGAATGATGAGAAAACACAGTTCCAACCTTGACACGATGACTGCGATCGGCAAGATATGATCGAAACCACGAAAGTACTGTACCAGTGATTCCAAATCTAGATCGGAGGCGATGTAATAAAATATCATGGTCGATCGTATCAAATGCGGCGGACAGATCAAGCATGACGAGAATAACATCCTTCTTTTGATTCAGGGCAAGCATAATGTCGTTATGGACGCGTAGGAGAGCGGTCTCAGTGCTATGGTTGGCACGATATGCACTCTGACATCTTGTGAAAAGCTGATACCTGTAGAGATGATCGTATAACTGCTGGCAAGAACTTTGGATAGAAAAGGAAGATTGGACACAGGTCTGTAGTTCTTCAAGATATTCTGGTCAAGATGTGATTTTTTCAACAATGGCCGAATTATAGCTGATTTAAAGAGACTTGGAACAATGCCAGATGAAAGTGATGCGTTGAAAAGTTGGGTGAGGAATGGTGCGAGCAGATGCGATCAATGGGCTCCGAGGGAAATTTTGTGTCCAGTATTTCATGACAATATCAATGACAATGGCTTGTTTGAAAAAGAGGTCTGTTTCTAGAGAGACTGCACTAAATACATGAAACTTTGTAAAGATGTTAATACAGGGCTCTGATAGCATACGATGACGTATGTCAGTATAGCATCAATTAATTGATAATTTGCATATTTAATGATTTTTTGTAATTGGGGTGATGAAACTTGTTAGAGATTTTTAGGACACAGTCTTATGTAATTTTGCAAAGACAATTAGCAGTGTCAGGTGAATTAATTGCTAATTTGCATATTTGATGAACTTTCCGAATTAGTGGGCTATCTCCAGAACTACTGCTTTAAATTTGATGAAACATGGTAGAGATGTTAATCTTGCATTACTCTAATACTTTGTGAAGAAATTTAGCAGTATCATGTCAATTAATTGCTTATTGCATGTCTAATGTTTTTTGATATGTCATAAAATAATGCATCAAATTAGATGAATTAGGCTGATATGTCAAAAAATATTCATCATATATCACAAAAATTGGTTAGGAAATTGAGCTCACACTGCTTAAACATTTGAATAAAGAAATTTATCAGTATCATTCAAATTAATTGATAATTTGCGTCTTTAATGAACTTTCCCTAATAAGTGGGCTATGTTCAGAAATAATGCATCAAATTGATGAAACGTGGTACAAATGTCGATCATCCAGTAGTTGTATGGTATGCAAAGATATGTAGTAGTATCATGTCAATTATCTGCTGATTAGCACATTTAATGAATTTTCGTTATTATAATTAGGCTGATATGGCGAGAATGGTTCGTCAAATTTCATGAAACTTGGTACAGATGTTTAGTTCACATTGCATTAACATTGAATAAAGACACTATGCAGTGACATGTTAATTAATATTCAATTTACATATGTAATGAACTTCCTAATGAGAATTGAATGTCCGGAAACACTTCATCACAGTTGATGAAACTTTGTTCAGATATTGATATCAGAGTGCTGTAATACAATACATTGACACTTGACAGTGTTGTTATGAAATGTGTTACACGTGATAATCTGTCAGTATTATAATAGAATTCAAAAATGTTTGGCAATATCCTGTCGATTAATTACTAATTGACTTATTTATGACTTCTTTGTAATTAGAGTGTCAGCCAAAATTGGTTTTACGTTTTTACCATGATCATGGAACTCATCTCCAATCACACACCAAATTAATGAACATGACTCTATCTTCTCCAAGGACTTGTAATCAAAGCATCCATTAACAAGTTCGACTGTGTCATCGATGATGACTTGTTGGTGATGCTTTTTGTGTGGACTATTTTGGTAATGAGACTGAACATTCAGTTAAATACCGGAAACAGGATCAATGATTACCCTCCGATGAATCATCCTACTGAACATCAAATAATTCCCACAAATTCTGAAGGAAGAATAAATAAAAGATGCTCTGTCTCCATATAGACAGGCGCTGGCATGCAGACACCTTCTACGGATCCAAAAAATTTCATTCTCACAGACATCAAACACGTCAAGGGCATGGACAGAGCAAAGAGACAAAAGAACCATGGGAAGGCCCTCGATCCTTTCTATCAAGGTATGTCCGGGGGTATGATGGCCCTAAGGCAAATGGCGCCTCGAGAGCCTAGCACATGCATAAAGGACTAGGATGTCCTTGTCCCTGAAGGCATGCCAATAAAGGCTTGTGATGAACCCTTCATTAGGCTTTATTCTCTTGTCCCCATAGAGAGCAAATGTATGACGTTTAATCTGTTTTCTTCACAGATGCATGGTCCCTTCGAATAGATGTAAGGTTTAAAAATGGCTCCTCACTTAGCGTATGGGCCAAACTTTTCTGCCAGAGGCATATGACTATGGAGTACTTTCATAGCTCTTTCATCACCACTTCACATATTGGTTGATGTCATCACAATTAACCTTGAAATAACAAACAGAATCGATTCTTCACTAGTCCTGCTGGCTGTTCCTCTTATAGTTTAATTCATACCGAACATGCTCATAAACTACCATGACTCAATGTCTTACCCTCCCGGTTCAAACCACTCATATAGGACTTGGTCTTCGACAGGTCTCTTGGAAAAGGAGGCACATTGAGGGGGATTTGCGGTCGGAGACTGGTCCCTATGTATATTTTTTGCAAATGGTTTTAACTGGTACCCTAATAGTGTGAATTCTGGCTGGAATTTACACTCAAGTGTTCCTGTATGAAAGCTGTTGCTACATTACATTGTGTACCTTGGATACTACATTAAAATCCCAGCCAGCATTTACACACAAGTGTTCCTGTATGGTGCATGGTTACCTTGGATACTGCATTTTGCAGGAACACATGCTCTTAAAACCCATCCAACATTTACACACAAGGATGTTCGATAAAGCGATTTAAGTAACTTTAACTTTGTCTTTGTCCCCATTTCCCCATTTCGGTGAGAGTTGCATAACTTGATGAGTTGCGTGGCTGCATGTTGTGAGTCTCCTGAGTGAAATGGAGGGGGGGTGCGACAAAACTGGTGGTCTACTGCTTCCCCAGTTTTGGCGAGAGTTGCCTGTTTGGAGGCCTGTGAGAATTGTGTGTTGTGAGCCTTCAGGATGAAACAGAAGCTTACCAATGGGTGTGGTCCAGGACCGGCATCGTGTAAGATACCTATGTAAGCAACAAGTGGGTGACCTAAAATGACCATTAAGCAACTTGCACAAAAGTTGTGCAAGGTTAAATTGTGAATTGCAGTGACCAAGGACGGTTTTTAACAGCAAACGAGATTTTGTACAGTTATTGAAATAGTTTGTGTGAATTCTTGGTACCTAAGTACGATTTTGCCCCGTAAGTGAAACATAAAAGTTTTAGGCGGTCAACAATATTTTCAATGTATCGGATTTCTACAGGCTAAACACATCAGCTTAAAGAAGCAAAAGTAAAGCTTTAGGTTATCTAGAAAATGCCATAATACCTAAAAAGATGAAAAGATGACAGAGTTTATATTGTTCCAGAATTTATAACATGGAAACGATTACTTATTTCTTAAAGGGGAAGTTCATCAAGGATGATTTTTACATATATGCTAGCTTTGTGAATGCTTATTCCGGAAAAGCCATTTTCGCAATTTATAACTCGCACGATTTTTTACAAAAACCGATAAAAAAGCACCGGATGTTGCATTTTAGGGCCTCGTCAATTTCATGTAATTTGAATCATTGGAAAAAGCGCCAAGCTTGGCGCTTTCATGACGTGATATGGAAGGTACCATCTTCCAATTGCAATGGGTATGGCATCGTCCACTCACCAATGTTCCGCCAGGCTGTGCGTATTTGCATATCTATTGTTCATACGGAGTATCCTTGCATAAACCATTGATCAATTTACAAACTGTCAGTATCTAGTTTTTGTAATGCTGTTTACCTTATCAAATCAACCACTCTTTTCATTTCACCACCCTATATGTTTTTTCTCAAAATATCATTTTATTCTTCTCCTTATCAATTCGACCACAAACAGAAACTCGGACTTTCTCAATCTCTATTAATTCAATTGGATGACTTAGATTTCTAAAAATTCTTTAGTTGGTATGAAAATGAACGATGTTTCAGGACATCGAAAACAAGAGCGTCGGATGTGTTGAACCACGGTCAGTGCAGACAAAAGGCAGAAATGTTGAACCGAAAGGGCTTTGTAAGATTGGTTTTATACTCAGGGTTTCCACTTGGACACGATCATTTTCGCCGAATGGGAAACCTTAGGCCTACAGATTTTGGTAAGCTCGATATCAGAACTTGAATATGCGTGAAGTTTCAGCGAGTGTGAATTACAAACGCTTTTAGTCTCTGGTCGTTTCAGTTGAAATTATATTCCAACCTTGATAGTAAAAAATCCACAAGATATTACCTACTTTCTCTCTTTAATTTCCAATCGCTTTTCTGAATTCTCTCCCCTGTCGATTGAAATTTACTTAGTCAGTTTTTCTGCGTGTGAATCCAGCACAGTATTTTATTAATCAGTATTCTTCCTAATTTGACAGATGTTATGTTCTAAACCACGTGTTACTTGTTCCTAACACACGAAGAAAGATGTGCCTCCGTTCACTAAAAGGAATAGTTGGCAATATCATTTGCGAAATGCTGAAAAAATATCGATGTGTGGGCATTACAGCCTACCCAAAACCCGGCATTCTTACCTACTGGGGATAGAGTATTTTCAAACGAAAACGGGAATGTCAAGGAAAGGCGAAGACTTAATTTTCAAGTTGAAGAAAAGCTCTTTCTGGTTGTGTAAGTGGATCAATCGAATTTTTTTCCAAATTAAATCTGGATTACCGATCTAGTAGCCAGTACAAGTTGAACAACCGCTGTTGTGATAAGATACATCAGAATGCCTTGAAATTTATTTGTATCTCGAGATATCGAGAACTACATATAGGATAAATAGCCTCCAGCCAGTCTCGTATCACTCGAGACTGGCTTGATTGGTTTCCTTCATTCATTTCTGTGCGATTCAGTTTTAGTGTTACGTAGTCTGCATCATTGATCATACAACGCAACTACTTTCTGCGTGGCAGTGTTATTTTGAGGAACCAATGAAGCCGCTAGTAGCAGATAACTACCTGAATATTAATGAACCAACTGTCAACTTCCGATGGATTTTTGCAGGCAAGAGAATGGAAACTCAAAAATATATGCGCATTAAATCGCAGCATTTGTCGATCACCTGGGTCAATTGCTAATTGCTAATAATTGCGCTCGCAACCCGCACATTCTAACAATATTATGATATTTCAACAAATTTCCTTGCTATTCAAAGCTAGCTGAAAACTAAAACCTTCACAAAATGGGCTAATCCAGTTCAAGCTTGATAAAATTGATGCTTCAATCGGCACTTTCCAAAGGACGATTTCCGGAAACGGTCTGGCGGGCTTGGCATCTCACTAACGAATATTCACTACGCACTTGGACGTATGTAACATGTTGCAGTTACGGTTTATGGGCGTGTATTCCTCTGTCAGCTATATTTTATGACAAGTTATACTGAGATTATGATTGGTTCAATTGAAAGTGATGAAAGCACTATGACTGCTTCAGATATTTGATTGCATTGCAGTTATTAAATTCATGGGATATTTTGACTAATCAAGATGACATCAGCAGACACTGAGCAACACTGTGAAGAGGCGCACAGACAGGAATGCGCTCAACTATTTGAGCATGTTTTTGGGGGTCACTGCCTTTGGGGTCATTGCTTTGTGAGCACTGAGCAGATACACGTTGTTATGTATGCCATTTTCCCCCACACTCATGATAACCTGAGTTTAATTAGTCTAGAACATTCTCAAGGTCACTGCCCTTAACGACCTCAAAACCTTGAATTCAATTAGTCATGTTTGGAATGTTCTGGAAATTTAATTAGTTGTGTAAGAGAGATAATTTTAGAACAGTAATTAGCATGTCAATAAAAGTTCTAGATTGTTAGCACATGGGTATAAATAGGGACGTGCACAGCTTGCAGCCAGACATTTTGGGATCGTGTCTTTATGTGTTACTTCAAGTCTTAGGAAATTCCAGAAGTATTAATTTCAAGACTCTTCAAGACCTTCACTGCCACGCTGGATTTATACTGTGGACTCTGTGCAACTTCAAGCCTGCAAGCCAAAGGACTGTTCATTCTCCCGACTGACTGTTACAACTCTGAGACTAGAGCTTTGCCGTCCCAGCTGACATAAGCAATCTGTACACTTTTACAGTTTGTATTTTATCCTGACTTAGCAACTAGTTTTATTTTCGTAATAAATTTCGTTTTACACGGAAACTGCTGAGTTCACCTATTGTTCGTTTTCTATGCGTTACAACATTAGGGCTCATCCGGGGGACAAATATTTTTAGCAGTTTGACAACATTTTGCCAGCCTTTTCCAGACTACTGTACTATACTGTGAACTAAGCGAAATTCAACCATGGCGGAATTCAAGCCAGACGAATTTATGGATAACCTTGATCAGGACACATTTGATTCCCTCAGAAAAGACAACCTCATAGTACTGGCCAATTTCCTTAAAGTAGAAGTCATAAAGATCTATGCGCAAGCGTGAAATACACTTAAAGATAGCAAAACATTTAGAAACCGTTCAGTTTTTACGGCCGGGGGGGCCCGGCAAAATCCAGGGGGGGTCATCGTAATTTTGGAATCCGCAAAGGGGGGGTCATCGCTTTTTCACTGGTAGGAAAGGGGGGGTCACCACATTTTCAAAAACATAATACCAACAATAAAGTTCACTTTATGCCATGGCCATGATCGACCCACCGGCAGGCCGCCTTCGGCGGCCCACTACAATAAATATACATTATGTATTACCCATGACCCTCTTAACGGGTAGACGCCTTTGGCGGCCCACTCCAATTAGGTTTACTTCATGCAATGGCCATGATCCGACCCTCTTTACCGGTGGGCCGCGGCGGCCCACTACAATAAATTGACTTTATGTAATTGACTTTATGTAATACCCACGACAATCGTCCTAATTAACAGACGTTTCAATGGATGTGGCTGAGAAGTTTGTGCACTGGCATCTCTGCTACACGAATAAAGTGCGCCGCGTACCGGAGTTCAAATCCAAACCATGCGGGTAAATTTGACATATGGGTTTTGGTTATTTTTCAGGGGGGGTCATCAATTTTTTTCGTCTGACAAAGGGGGGGTCATCTTTTTTTTCACAAAAAATGCAGGGGGGTCTATATTTTTTTGAACACCGGCGACAAGATTTTGCCGCCCCCCCCCCCCGGCCGTAAAAACTGAACGCTCCCTTAGTTAATTCAGGCCATTTCGAGGAGTCTACCTTAAAAGACTATGACCCTGAGTCTTCCTTTGAACTCAGAAAATTAGAATTAGAAATACAGGCAAATTTGAAATTTGAAAATTACAAATGGAGGAAAGACAGAGAGAGATAGGCAGGAAAGATAAGAAATGAAACGTTTAGAACTTGGACAGTCAGGAAATCTTTTCCCTTCAGACAATTTTGACATCACTAAGCATTTCAGGTTAGTTCCCCTTTCCAAGAAAAGGATGTTGACAAATATTTCCTTCATTTTGAGAAAATTGCTCAGAGGCTGAATTGGCCTAAGGAGTCCTGGTCTATGCTTTTGCAGAGTCATTTGTAGAGCAGGCTTCAAATCATAATTCTGTGAAGGAATTGATTCTCAAGGGCTATGAGTTGGTGCCTGAAGCTTACCGTCAGAAATTTAGGGATTGTGAGAAGGAAGAGGATCAAACTTATGTTGAATTTGCTCGAACAAGAGAACAACTCTTTGATCGTTGGTGCTCTTCTGAAAGGTCAGTCAGAATTATAAAAAAATTACGACAACTTGTTTTGATTGAGGAATTTAAAAGGTGCATTCGGAGTGACATCAAGACATTTATCAATGAACAAAAGGCAGATACATTAGTGTTGCTGCACGTTTGGCCGATGATTATTCATTGACCCACAAATCTTCCTTTCTCAGCAAACCATCCGTGTCCTTTCATATCATAACAATGCAGGGAAATTTAACTCCTCCTTTTCATCCAAGAATTTTTCAAAGGAAAGTAGGAAATCAATTGAAACGGTTCACAGAGTTCAGGTAACACTTCCACATCATCAGATCCCAAGTCTCAATCTCCTTCTGACAAACAGTTCCATACACTTTCTTGTAATTATTGTAAGAAAGATGGCCGTTTAATGTCAGATTGTTTCAAATTGAAAGAAATCGTGAAGGTCAAAGTGGTAAAGTGGATCTAAGCCCACCGGCTTTACTTCTTCATCATCTCAATTAGAGTCTAATAATGTGTGTAACACATTTCCTGAGGTTAAACCCCTCTTATCCCCAATTAATAAGGTCAAGGTCCATTATTCTCACGATAGCATTATGGGTATTTTTAACCATTTATTCATAATGGTTTTATATCGCTTTTTAATAATGTCTCTTCCGCTACCCCTGTCAAAATTTTAAGAGATACCGGGGCTTCTCGGTCTCTTTTAACTGCGGGACAAAACTATGCCTGACTGTTTAGTATTCCGTGAAGCATATATTCTACCTGAGAGCACTTTCGGCCGGTTGCTAGTGACGACAGCGAACATTGTATCAATTTATTTTCAATAGAATATCGATCGAAATCTGCTGGCGTACCGGCTCATGTGTTCAGGTCATATCACGAATATGTCCACATTACCCGTATATATTGACTTATATACCATAAAATCAACGTATCCATTGGTTTTTTGTACTTAAATTGAATCGTCGACACTTTTTTACAGTTTTGGCGATGCGTTTATGTTTCAGCACATTTTGGCGCACTTTGGCCAAGTTTGGCGCCGTTGTGAGCTGGGAACGACCTGCGAGTGAGCACGACAACAATGTATCAATTTCCGATAAAAGAATATCGATCGATAACGTTCACTGCACGATTACAGTGGAGAGTCTGCGCCCGTTCGCCTCCGTTCTGTGTTATTTTTTCAAATTTACTGGAATTTTCATCGTTGATATTCGCCCAATTTGGTATAAATTACAACAACATGACACGCATTTGGTCTGTACAACTTACGAGACGCATACTGATTAAAATGCGTCAATTTAAGGCCCGTGTTCTGCATATGTACACGCTGTCAGATCGCCAAATTACTGACGGCAACAGTATATTTCAGTGATCGGAATAAATAAAATGCAAATAAAATAATTTTCGTGAAGAAATTCAAAAATCTAAAACGATAGGAATTTTGTATATTAATCATTATTCGTTCATAATTTAGGAATTTGAACCGACGAGAAGTGTGCAATCTGTTCGGTGTATTACACGCCATTGTTTTCTACGGGAAATCGAGCTTATTCCCCGCATCGTAAAATGAAAAATATATCTGTAAAAAACCTGTTGGTTTAACTTTTTCATTTCGCTGTAATTTCTTACGATATTTAAAATAGCACCACTGCATGAAAACGCAATAATACAGATAAATTCACACTAATAAGTTGACTGAATTATAGAATAATACACGTGAATACACATGAATCCACGTGAATACAGGCTTGCTGAATACAAACAATGGATTATTGACTGTATTCATCTGTATATGCACTCTTCAGCTAAAATACAGGCAATAATCCATGCTAATACAGTAAGTATTATTGGGTTTTCAAGCAGTGCACATTTCATGAAGGTTAACTAAAACTCTATCGTTTTACTTTTTTGAGTTTCCCTCTTATTTTTATGAAATGACGAGTTAATGATCATTTGACTGTTGACTGTATTTTCACCTATTTTTGCATATGAATAATTATCGCATATGTATTTTCATAGTTCCTTCATGAAATTATTGCCAAAATATCATGATGGAAAAGTCAACATATGAGGAAATTGAATCTGCAACTCTTCAATCAATATTAATCGGCGCAGCGTGGAAATTCGGCAAAATTTAATACATTCCGTCAAAGGCAGATTTGACACACTGTGCGCTTACACGACGTAAGTGTGGCGAAAAAGTGACACGCTAATATGAAACAAAATGGAGGGCTTTTGGGCCTGCAGTGTTTGTTGGCAGATACCCTGCCGTTTTCTGAAAGTCATTTTCAGGTCCTAAAGTTCTTATTAAGGGGATAGATTGTAATGATTACATTCCTCTTTCTCTCCATAATGTCTATTTGTCTTCGGACTTTGTTTCTGGACCTGTGACTTTAGGTATTAGGCCTTTTTTGCCTTTTGAAGTGATTCACCTTCTTCTTGGAAACGACCTTGCTGGGGACAAGGTCTTTACTAATCCACTTGTGACTGATAATCCTAGTTCAGATCAGGATCCTCAGCAAATTGAGAAAGATATTCCAGGTTATACCCTTCGTGTGCCGTTACTCGAGCCATGTCAAAGAAAACTTCATAGAATCAAAATATTCTCAAAAAGAATGTTACAGATGTTGACTTAAATGACACCTTTCTTAGTCAGGTGTTTGACACGGATCATTCTGTTACCCCTCGTGAATTTGAAACTTCCAGTAATATTCTAGATCAAATCTCATTGCAGAACAACACAAAGACCAAGATATCTTGTCTTTGTTTGACAAGGTTGTTGACGAAGTTGAAAATCAGATAGCTCTGTTCCCTTTTATACAAAATCTGATATTCTCATGCGTAAATGGAGACCTCAAGATGTCTTGGTTGATGACGATTGGGCTATAAAACATCAAATTGTTGTTTCAAAGTCCTACCATGCTGAAATACTGCACCTGGCCTATGAACCCCTGGGCTGGTCATAGGGAGTCAGGAAAACTTATCACAAAATTCTCCGTCACTTATTGGCCTAATCTCAGGCAGGATGTAGCACATTTCTGTAAAACTTGCCATACATGTCAAATGGTAGGAAAGCTGAATCAGACCATTCAAAAGGCCCCTTTACAGCAATTCCTGCATTTCAAGAACCATTTAGTAGGATACTCATAGACTGTGTTGTGGGTTCGAACCCGATTGAAAACTAGCCATATATAGGTCCCTACAAAAAACAAGATCAGGAAATGAGTATATGTTGACAATAATGTGTACACCTACACGGCTCCCCAAAGCCATACCACTGAGAAATATAAAGGCAAAGACTATAGTGAAAGCTTTAGTCCAATTATTTTTATTTTATTTGGTCTCCCTAAATGTGTCCAGTCCGATCAAGGCTCCAACTTTGTGTCTGGAATTTTCAACAAGTAATGGATCAGCTAGGCATTAAACAGTTTAGGTCATCAGCCTATTATCCAGAAAGTCAGGGTGCACTTGAGCGATTTCATCAAACTTTGAAAAATATGATTAGGACCTACTGTTTTGACACAGAAAAGCAGTGGGATGAAGGAATTCATTTTCTGCTCTTTGCTGTTAGAGAGTCAATTCAAGAGTCTCTTGGTTTTAGCCCATTTGAGCTTGTATTTGGACATACAGTCCGTGGCCCACTTAAGTTCTTTGAAGAGAAATTCCTATCAGACAATAATGATTGTCTGAATATTTTACAATATGTTTCAGATTTTCGTACAAAACTCTCTAAGGCATGTTAATTAGCCAGAGAAAACCTTGAGTCATCTCAGCAGTCAATGAAAATCAAATACGATAAAAACACCTCAAAACGGAAGTTTGAACCAGGTCAAAAAGTTCTTGTTCTTCTTCCGGTTCCTGGCAAACCACTCCATGCTCGTTACTTTGGGCCATATCTAATTGGTAAGAAATTGAGTGATTTCAATTACATCATAAAAACACCTTATAGGAGAAAACAAAAACAGCTATGTCATATAAATATGCTTAAGCCATATTTGGATAGGGATAATCCTACTATAACACAGCCTGTCAGTGCAGTCAGCTCTTGTCATTATGAAGATAGTCATACTGAAACTGACTTGAGAGAAAATACTCTAAATTCAAAGCAGGGCTTGGTCAAACTACATAACTCAGAAATCCTGGAGAATCTGGAGTCTACAAAGTTGGCACACCTCAGGCCGTCACAGCAACAACAGGTGAAAGAACTGCTCCACAAATATAAACACCTGTTTCAAGATGTTCCAACGAGGACAAACATTATCTATTACGACGTGATGTTGGGTCAGTAAGGCTGTAAAACAACATCCATACAGACTGAATCCAACGAAAGCGAAATATCTCCAGGAAGAAGTTAAATACCTGCTGGACAATTAATTTATTGACCCAGTAAAAGTAACTGGAGTTCGCCGTGCATACTTGTGCCAAAATCAGATCATACTTATCATATGTGCACGGACTGCAGGAAATGAACACTTTAACAAAGACAGACACTTTCCCAATCCCGAGGATTGATGATTGCACCAACCGCGTGGTAAAAGCCAAGTATGTGACGAAATTCTACTGAAGGGTTTTGGCAAGTCCCTCTGACGGATCGTACTCGTGAAGTATCCGCCTTTGTTACGCCAGACAGATTGTTAAAGTACAAGGTGATGCCATTGGAATGAAGAACTCTCCGGCAACATTTCAACGGATGATCAACGACGTCATATCCGGGCTAGACGAATGTGAAGCTGACGTCGACGACGTCGTCTGTACAGCGACACATAGGAAGAACACATCAAAATCATACGGAGGTTCTTCTAGAGACTGTACAAAGCAATGTTGACTGTCAACTTCCCTAAATCTGAGTTTGGTCGGGCAAGGGTGACTTACCTTCGATATACTGTAGGACAGGTGAGGTTAAACCTGTTGATGCCAAAATGAGTGCCATTTCAAGCTTTCCTATACCAAATTGCAAGAGACAACTGATGCGCTTTTTCGGTATGGCTGGTTAAAGCCATACTTCAAAGTGCTACAGCTGTCTGCAACAGATTTCAGTATGCCATTCAAATTAGCTGTAGATGCTGGTGATACGGCTGCTCGTGCTGTTTTATTGCAAGAGGATAGTCATGTGATACATCATCCTGTTTGCTACTTTTCACATAAATTTAACAAATCCGCGAGAAACTACTCTACATTTGAGAAAGAGTGTTTATCTTTGATATTAGCTTTACAGCATTTTGAAGTTTATGTTACTTCTTCAAATCAGGCAATAGTGGTTTATCTTGATCGCAACCCTCTTGTTTTTCTGCAGAAATTAAAAAGCAAAAATCAGAGATTGTTAAGATGGAGTTTAATGTTACATGAGTTAAATCTTGTTATTAGACATATCAAAGGCAGAGACACTTTAATTGCAGACTGTCTCTCGCGTATTTAGAGTTTATTGTTGTTCACACTTTTAAGATTACATTTGTAAAGGAAAAAAATTTCTTTGAAAAAATTTGAGGTAATTTTTTTTAAGAGGGGGGTGTGTTATGTATGTCATTCCCCCCCCACTCATCATGACCTGAGTTTAATTAGTCTAGAACATTCTCTAGGCACTGCCCATAACGACCTCACAAACTTGAATTCAATTAGTCATGTTTTTGAATGTTCTGGAAATTTAATTAGTTGCATAAGAGAGATAATTTGGAACAGTAATTAGCATGTCAATAAAAGTTCTAGCTTGTTCTTATATGCTCTAATGTAAGCACATGGGTATAAATAGGGACGTGCACAGCTTCCAGGCAGACATTGTGGGATCGTGTTATTGCGTGTTACTTCAAGTCTTTGGAAACTCCAGCAGTATTAATTTCAAGATTTTCAAGACCTTCACTGCCACTGGATTTATACTGTGGACTCTGCGCAACTTCAAGCTTGCAAGCCAAAGGACTGTCCATTCATCCGACTTACTGTTACAACTCTGAGACTGGAGCTTTGCCGTCCCAGCTGAGGTAAGTAATCTGTACACTTTTACAGTTTGTATTCATCCCTGACTTACCAATTAGTTTTATTTTCGTAATAAATTTCATTTTACACGGAAACTGCTGAGTTCACCGTTTGTTCGTTTTCTACACGTAACAACATTAAATTTGATCGCGTATAATACGTATGGAGAAATATCTTGAAGAATGTTCAGTGGCAAAATGCGACTTACCTTATTCTTTAGTCGCAATCTCGTAAAATTTGGTCGCCTATGCGATTAAATGGTCGCAACTTGAGCCCTGGACCGCTGTACGAACCATTGATGTATAAAAGTTTACATACATCCATATACGACCAGTCATAGTCTTTCTCAAAGGTGAATTTCATATAATTGCCTTACAATATAATTGCCTTACAATATTTTATGCAAGTGCATTTCAATATGTCCAGTTGAAGCAAATTTAAACCGGTGTTAGGGTATAAAAGGCCGCCAACTCATTGTAAATTCATAATGGTGCTTGAGTGGCAACTAGCAACAACAAGGTAGACCGATCCGTGAAAATCAGCCTCAACGATTCTCAAACAAAAATTACTGGCATACCATAAGCCATGGTCTCTCCACAATTATTTCAGCAGTGGAAAAAAATGACGTCATATGGTAGAATCGTTCTGCAGGCTGCATTTCACCGCGCGTGGTCTCAAAACACGGCCTATTCCTTAAAGACGATGCGAGTAACACCTTCATTGGCATGATTTTTGAGGAGATGGTTATATTTGTGATCCAACTAGGTATACAGGAGTGTAGTTTTGAATGTTTTGTGTGAGTGCTCGGCCAGTTGACAAATCGAGTGGTGTGGTTTTTGAGTGATTCTGTTGCACACCTCGTGAGTATTTAGGTTGCAGTAGCGGGCATATCAACTATGGGATCGATAGATCGAGCCGAAAATCAATCTATTTAGCAGACTAACCAGCTAAGGAGCGCCTGTGACTGAATTGAACTGTAAGTACCTATAATTTAGTCCGAGTGTGAATTGAGAGCAAACAGATTACGCAGATAATGAGAACAATCGCCACCGTTACTTATTATGCAGAGCCGTGTCCCTAAAACGCCTACCCAAACTTGGCACTAATCCTGATCCCAGTCCATTTCGAGCCGGGCTTTTGAAAGTTTACAGACACTCGATGTGTTAACTTGCCCCAGGTCATGACAAGTGACCAGTTACCAACTTACCGTCTTTTGATACCAAAGATAAAACAACGACAAATAAAACAACGATATGAGAGAGAGAGAAAAAAGAGAGAGAGAGAGAGGAGAGAGAGAGAGAGAGAGAGAGAGAGAGAGAGAGAGAGAGATTTACGGTGTTGAGAACTGATCATAGTCTTCGGATATGGCTATGTCAACTTGCACGTCGTCCATCGAGTGGCGTGTGGCGAAATGTCACAGACCGCTCCTTGTGTTATCGCAGTCACTTTGATTTTGACATGATATCCAAGTGCGATTTGTACAACATAGAACTGCTGAATGACGAATTTTTTCGACCTTACAAAATATCAACGTCACAGTCCACGCTTTGAAGCAGTCTCATCGTCCTTTCAATTAATTCGACCACTAAATTATTTCAGCAGTGCTAATTTCCAATTACTAGTAATTCGACGGTATCAAATCGTAATTATTTATTCTGGGAGAAATGATCGGGTATAAACCATCAAATCTTATTTCGGGTATAAATCACCAAATCTTCTTTCGAAATATAAACACAGTCGAATGAATTTTGGACTCAGTACGTCTGCTTTCCCTATATTTCTCAACCAGATTTTCAACCTCTCCCCGTCTTGAGGAATCGGTAAAATGTGACATTGCTTTGTTTGCTATTGCTTGGGCTCAAAACAATAGCGCATGACTGGTATGACAACAGTTTAAAACTGTGAACTAAAAATTGTCTGCGCCAAATGTTACTAAAAAGTGGAAAAAGAAATAGAGTAATCACATAGGCAAACATGTACCGAGCATCACATGCATTGTTTATTCAACTGATACTTAGTACATACAATTGATATGCAAATACGAACAGACAGACCGGCGTGAACGTGGTACCGTTGAGTGGACAATGCCATACCCACAGGAAGATGGTCCCTACCATATCACTTGATTTCCCATGATTCAAATTACATGGCGTAGATGAAGCCCTAAAATGCAGCTTCCGGTGCTATTTTTATCCGTTTTTGTAAAAAAACGGGCGAGTATTAAATTGCAAAAATGGCTTTTCCGAAATAAGCAACCACAAAGCTAGCACATATGTAAAAATCATCCTTGGTGAACTTCCCCTTTAAGGTAGATGGCGCCACGGGCACATATATTCGGAGGTCGACTGGAAAACTTTTCAATTTCTTTTCTGATCTACCACCTGTGGGGGCTCACTTTGAAGCTCTTGGAGAAAAAAAATTCACGGGCTTAGGTTTTCGACAATCGAAAATTTTGTTTTTCATTCATAGAGTTAACACAGGGATAGCGGTCATTTGAATTTCAAATATTGGTAAATCTTGGGTAATTTGTTTCTCCAGTACTTTAATTTGCACGGTGACCCCGACTTTTATTTTGATTTTGAAAGAGAACATTGAACTATTCTTTAAGGAAAGTTTGAGCAAAAGTTTAAGTCTTTCCCTTTTGGGGTGCATACTACTTTAACCGTATTCATGAGATCACTATCTCAAACTATTGATGTGATGAGAAGTCGACTTTTACCAACAATGCATTGTAATTTCATGTACTTCCCAGCAAAAGAAAACTATTGAAAGGTAGCGAGAATTCTTTTCCTAATCCGTCTTTTTTCATTTTATAAGCTTGGCAAATGACAAGTATAAAATCATATCAATAAATCGTAGTCTTTGTCGACTGCCGAAAAGATTAATGAACTTCTAAAACTCACATAGATGTATTTACATCCATTTTCAGTTAAGTCCATTTTTATCATTATTCATTAGCAACACAAAGTAAATAGTTTCATTGGCCTATCAGTTGAAATTGTGTTGGCGTGATGATTTGGTACGTGCAGAAACAACTTGCTGTTTCCAGATAGCGGAAGGGGGCTGTACCATCGGAGCATACTCTTCACCGTTTCAAACAGGAGGCGGCTGGAAATTGACACTTTGATGCTGTATTGCTGGCCATATTGTGAATTCACTTGGTAATGAGCGAGGGACTTTGTTAACTTGTCAGCGATATCGTCTTTTATTTCAGTCAGCTGCAGACACTTTGTGCAGGTAGGCGCATGTTGCCATAAAGCTTATCTAGTTTTGAATAATTCAGTATGGGAGTGGCTGCTTGTTGCTTCATGGGATGCAAAACGATTAAAAATAATGATAATATATAGAATAATATCACACAGTGGGACCAAAGTAAACCACTGAACAAAGATATTGTCAAGCTTCACTTGGGGTCTCATTTGCTGCTCTCTGAATTTCAATAAAATCTCCATCATTTTCATGAACTGCAAGTGAGTGTTGGTTTTGTGAACGAGTGGTTTCTTACAAAAGAACGGCCAATGATTGGACAAGACTTTTTGGCGGCGGGAAAACGTCAGAGGCCGATGATCAGTCAAGACAACGGCTCTAAAGAAATTCCAAGACACTTCATGATACCCTCGTGGCCACTTTGATGCAGTCAGAAATTCAGCCTGTAAAAAGACAAAAGAGACCCTGATAAGGGTTGTAACGATTGACACTGTATCTTAAAACATAGGGCCAAAGTCCCTGAAACTACTATAGACATGGATACAAAATTTAAGTATTTCCTGACTGTATAGGATTATCTCACATAGGTCATCCTAGGGACCTATAACCAAATATTAAAGCTGTCTGACCAGCGGTTTTAAAAAAATAGTGACCCAACAGTTACAGAGTTCTGTTGTGTTATGTAGAGAATAACTTTTTGTGACACATGTTTTGATGAAGAAGGTTGATATCTTTGATAGCTCATTTCAGGATGGCTTTACCAAAAATGGCACAATTAGCTGCAAAAATACAAAATTGAAGATTTCATCATAATTTCGATATATTACATTAAGATAAAGCCTAGGAACCTGTATACCAATGTTAAAGCTATAAATTGAGTAACTTTGAGACACAAATATTTTGACCAAAAATGGCAAAAATTGACCAAAAACTACAAAAAAGTAGATTTCATCAAATTTCAATATATCACACTGAGACAACCCCTAAGAACTGTTTACCAAATATCAAAGGCATCAGACAAGTAGTTTTTGAGAAACATATTTTTTGACCAAATTGGCAAAATGGCACCAAAAATACAAAATTGCAGATTTCGTCATATACTCAATATATCATATTTAGTTCATCTGTAGAAACCTGTATACCAAATATCAAAGTTGTGAGACAAGAGCTTTTGATGAAATAAAGTTTGACCAAAAATGACAAAAAATTCCTAAAAAATACAGATTTGCATATTCATCACAATTTGAACAAATCTAAGTTGGGTTATCCCTAGGGACCTGTACACCAAATAACAAAGCTGTCTGACCAGCAGTTATGAAAAGAAGGTTTTTTGCCAAAAACGCCTTTTTTGGCACTAATTTGCATATTTTCAACAAAATATGCTTACAGTGCGTAATTGTAAAGGATAAGAACGTCGCCCAGAGTGGTTACAATACGATCAGACCTCTAAATTCACTTCAAAAGCGATCGTCAGGTTAAATCCAAATGTGAGCTTCTGAACGTACAAATTTTCATATCCTATATCAAGGTTCTACTTTGCATACCCATTTAGTCAAATAACCTTGAGCATCTTTGATTCTATTTGGGAAATATGGTAATGATTGTCATCTTTTTATCATTATTCGTTATATAAACCATCCTTTTACCTCCCCGATGGTATCAAAGTTCTTCATGTACAGATTTCCACACCAAACATCAGGGTCTTAATTTAAGCATAACATTATGAGTGTTTCATCAAGGATGGTATCAACAAGGGGGATTTTCCCCTTTACCAGAAAATTTCTGGGGCATTTCATCAGTTCATGTGTTCTACTTGTACCTCTAAGGTGTGACTGGCACCATTTCATGGAAGGGGGGAGTGGTCCCCTTGACAAATTAATTAGGGGTGCCAACATTTCAACAGAAGGGAATCCCCTATCCCCTGTCTAGATGTAACACTGTATAATATCATCTACATATCAAATTTAAATTATTAATAATCGTGAATTATTATAGTTTACCTCCTAAAAGCATAGAGGCTCTAAAGACTTGTTTTCTTTGTTCAAATTATCGTCAACATTACCACATTTTATCATTTTTAATTATGAATTATCATATTTAGGCCTAATCTCCCGGCAAAATGGCTTTTATGATATGAACACAAATTGCCCTGGAACACTGCTGACTATTCCCTGAAAATACTAGAAATTCAAGTGACTGTAAGCTGTAAAAAGTAAATTTTAGCTCATTTTTCAGGCTTTCCGGCCTTCCGGACCCTCCCCCCGACGACCCGTTTGTGCTCATGGCAGCTCCAAGGCGCATACTTTTCCATTCTAGACCCCTACGTCAAACCTTAATGAAACCCCTGCATGCATGTACGTACGTACGTACATACATACATACACACACATACACACAGACAGACATACAGACTGACGACGGACGACGGACGACGGACGGATACCCATCCCAATAGCTTCTATTGACTATAGTCTAGAGTAGCTAAAAATGAGACACAAGATACCACTTCTATTCATTTAAGCCTCTACTCAATACTTGGTTTATTGAAGCAACACACTTTATGAGTCTCAGATCACTGTTACAGCATGACAGGCAAATGTGTGTGCCCCAAGCTGACAGTGTGTCTAGGGAAATTGAAAAAAATGCACTAATTTTCATAAAACTAATAAGACACTGTGATAAGGTATAAATATATACAAGAAAATGCATGTAGTATGTGCAGCTGATATATTACATTGACACCGGTTTTTTCCTTTGACTATGGTATTGATAGGACAAATAAGTTGTCTGAACAAGCCTTCTATATGGATCAGTGCATGGTAAATCTTCACCACAGGTTGTCAATCGCAAACTGTCATGTATAACCCTGGGGAGAGCTAGCTGGTTGTGCCTTTGTACAAATAAAATTTCTGACTGCATCGAGTGGGATTTATCAACAGTAAAGTGGCCTTCAAAGTCGCACCGTCTCTAGAGTTCAAAGTTACATCTTTGAGCCAAAGTGATCACTTCTCCTGGACCTTAATTTTAAAACTCTTTTACTTTTTTGAATGTAAACTGAAACACGAATGCGGCAAGATAAGAGTCTCCATGACTAAACCTCACTCAGAAGGGCACTAGCTGTACTTCTTGGAAGGAACCTATTATTTACAACTGATGAAATCGACACGAACAAAACGGGGATTATATTGAAATTCAGAGAGCAGTAAATGAGACCTCAAGTGTGCCTTGAAAAACATCTTTATTTAGCAGAGTAGTATATTATATCAACATGAATATTATTATTATGCTTATATTCAATTTGAATCCCATAAATCAACAAGCAGCTACCCTATACTGAATTATTCAAACCCTGATAAGCTCTATGGCAACATGCCCCTACCTGCACAATGTGCCTGCCGCGGACTAAAATGAATGACAAGTTACAAAGGCCCTCACTAATTACCAGTGAATTCTCTATATGGCTAGCAATATAGCTGAGTAATTTGCTAATTAAGTATCCCATTTCCAGTTGCCTCCGCTGTGATTGGATTGACCTTTAGAGCAGTATATTTAGGGTTTGTAAGTCAAACAGATATACCATGTCCCTTTTCTGCGCGGACACTATAACAGTAAACGTTTTCAGATTGGGCTGATCGACGAAAAAAATGCAGCCGCCTGCGTCGTCATAATGCCACCTGTACTATAATAACCACCAGAGTATGTTATCAAACTTACGTTATGGTGTGTAGTTTGTCCATTTTGAACATTGCCTGGTCACATGGAAGATTTACTTAGTTCACTGGTTGGCCCGTGTGAGATTCTGGTAAGGTCAGGCCCGACGAAATGCTTCGTTGTTAACGTCGTTGAAATGTAGATGTGCTTTAATCAAGATACAAACAACCGGAGTGCTATGTATCGGATTGATCTTTGGTTGTAGTATACGTCCGCCATTGGAAAGTAGTACCTACTTTTACACCTGCCTACAATGTGGACATACGGTGTCGCTTACAAAACCTGACATATTATATCAAAACAACCAAATATTAATCATCTTTTACAAATATACCCTATATCACTACTCTTCTCTGGCACACAGCCCTAGTCATGACTTCACTCACCATACGCTTGTCATTTGGCTCAATACTACACAAGAGTTTAGCCACAGGACAAACATACCTGGTGCTTATCTCAGGTCATCTACTCATTCATATTTTGTAACTTGAATATTCTGCAACTTGCAGTTTGGTCTACTATACTCATGTGGAATCATCTCAACGACAGCACAGAGTCGAATTTCAATTCTTCAAAACTGTTTACGTGGAAGCAAGGACTATAACTTAGCAACGAATTTACAGTGACCAAGCCTCTTTCAAAGTCAATTTAATTTTGTCAAAACAACAAAGTATAAATTAGTCCACAGGGAACACAAGGTGTCACTCCTCACACAACCAGGGCGCCGACGACATCGAGCTTGAGATGGTTTCAGCTTCCATACTTCATACCGGCAGAGTAACCTCAGCGACTGCCCGGAGGATACCACGACATTGGCACTATAGGCATTATCGGATAATATTATCTAAGTTATCTAAGTTAGAGTCTAAAATTAGACGAGTGGGGAAGAGGCAGATATCCGACATGCTGTTTTATCGGATAATATCGGATAAAATCGATAATATCGTCTAAAATCTCAGTTAGAGTATATATTAGACGTTTGGGGAAGGGGCAGATATATTTTATATTTTATATTTTATATTATATCCTATAAAATCGATTATATCGTCTAAAATCTAAGTTAGAGTGTAATATTAGAAGCAGGATGGAAAATTCTAAAACACTGTTTTATCGGATAATATCCTAAAAAATCAATAATATCGTCTAAAATCTAAGTTAGAGTGTAATTTTAGAAGCAGAGGGTGAAAAATTCTAAAACACTGTTTTATCGGATAATGTCGATTAATAGAATCCCACACCCCAAGGACCTGGGATCAGATTTCTCACACGAGTTTGGGATATTTTATCTCACACGAGCAGAAGGCGAGTGTGAGACAAAATTTCCCTAACGAGTGTGAGAAATCTGATCCCAGGTCCTTGGTGTGTGAGATTCTTTTTCTCACATGACCACAAAATGCGTTAAATTCACATTGGACATTCCAACATTATCCAAAATCGTGACAAGTCTGTCGTCTGCCACTGTACTTTGACCTGCTTACTTTGTAGTTCTGGTCTGTGTGTTACTCGTCGTGCCATTGGATAACATTTTGCGCGTGGAACAAAACAGACTGTTTATCATCCAATCAGAGCTCGTGTAATATTTACTGCAGAGTGTGGGACGGTTTCTGAGAGTGTGGGATCGATTTTTCCCACACTGTCGATCCCGCACTCCCAGCGGCCAGGAATGTGAGAATAATAGAATCCCACACCCCAACGGGTTGGGATGGAATGTCTCACACGAGTTGGGGAATTCTGTCTCACACGAGCCGAAGGCGAGTGTGAGACAGAATTCCCCAACCCATTGGGGTGTGGGATTATTTTTCTCACGTCCCTCCAATATCTTTAGAAAATTGCATTTTATTGTCAGAGTGGTAGGTTTAAACTATCAAAAACCAGCAGCCGATTGCTCTTGTTTCATTTGTATCATTCCGCACAGAAAAAATGAAGTTCCTTTCATTGATGAGCATATCAAACACGTTAACATGTATATTACCGATATGGCAATTTTGTTTTGTTGGTCAGCCACAAAATTCTCCAGGTCATCTGAGGAAAATGTTGCGAAACAGCTCTGGTGGCCATCTGTTGATGACATTGCGTGAAAGCTGTCGTCAGCTACAGCCTCGTGTGCAAATGGCTCGCTCATCGAAGTCTTTCGCTAACTGTATCGCTGTCAAGTCAGTTCTTCTCCAGGAAATATGTCGACGAGCGTAAACAGCCGATAGGTTTGTAATGGCCTGAATTCTCCAGGCCATCCTCCGAGTATTTGTTGCCGACGCCGCGCTGACCGTACTCAAATCTAGAACAACCTGTTCACTCTGCGGTTCAGTCGTCTGTCCGCTATAGTGCCAGTTGTACATTACGCGATGTTCTATTCGTCAAATAATTCGTACAGAGAACTGGGCGCTGAGCAGAGTTGACCAATCAACATACGTTTCACATACGAGGTGTTCGGTCGCGCAACAATACAGAGTGTGAGAACAAATTGTTCTCACACTGTGTTCTCACACTCCCAGCGCACTGGGGACGTGAGAAAATATTATCCCTATTAGATCTCTTTTGTCTCATATTCTGGGAACTCTCTAACTTAGACATTTCAGACGATATTATCCGATAATAAAGAAAAAGCCTAAATCACGCCTTCATGACTGCCAAGGCACTTTTGCGCATGGAGACACCCAGACTCCATAATCAGCTCCAGCAGACGCTACGTTCGTGGCCGAGCATGCATTAACCTGGCAGAACAGAGTGTTGCCGGGCCCTCAGCCTCCCCTATACAAAGCCACGTGCTTTGCCCGTACAGCGTCCACCAACATTAGTGGGGATGTTCATACCTCGGCCAAAAAAGCGTTCAGGTACGTCTATTTTTAGACTGAGCTGCGTATTGTGGGTGGTTTTGTGTTATACAATAGAGAACGTGAAATAGCTCTTCATCATTATATTTGTGTGTGTCAGTGGGCTACTTATTTTAGTTGTACAGCAAGCTGTACTTTTACAAGTTTAGCCCATGAAGGGCACAGTACGGTCCCAATATTTTTCTGCAAGAAATTTGAAAAATGCAGCGAATATATATTTGATTTACGAGCTAATAATGCAAGTCTAAGAATTTCTTACACCGTCCACGTGGGACTAATTTTTTCCCTTTGAGGGATGGAATGTGTATTGAGGTGATGCATGCGACGCCCTCCCTGTCTTCTCTGTGAGGGAAAGATGTAGTCCCTGTGAGGGATAGAGTGTACAGTAAGGTGATGCATGTGACGCCCACCCTGTCTTCAATGCGAGGAATGATGTAGTCCCTGTCAGGGATTGAATTTTTTAAGGTGTTGCATGTGATGCCCACCCTATCTTCCCTGCGAGGAAATGATGTAGTCCCTGTGAGGGACGTAATGTATAGTGAGGGAGCCATCATTATTTATGGCCTGGGAGGTCGAAGGAATCTAAGGGGGTGACTCAAAAAATCGAAAGCTACAAGGGGGTTGCTCAAAAGTGGAGAACAAGAGGGGGCTCCTCAATTTAGCTGATATGTACTGAAGCGTTTAGTGAAGATGAATTAATACAACAGTAATAGTAATAGTAACAGAATGAAAAGCCCCATCTAAAAGATAGGACCGCCCACATTGAGCGACTGATCAATTAGCGTAGTGGGTAGAGCATCCATAATATACGGGGTATGGGTTCGAGTCCCGCATGGGTCACTTTTCATTCACCACTGTATTTCATAAAAAATTCGTATGTGAGTCATTCAAATAACCCTTGTTTGGCTTTGCATCATTCATGTGACTGATCCTCATTACCATTAACCGATCCCTAAGTTGGTGACTTTTGTGCGAGACACTGTAGAATCCCGCGGGATCCTTAGGCTGAAAGTTAGGTGATGAGTTACTCACCATCCACGCACATCAGAATGAAGAGCCCCGGGGGGGGGTACTTCCATTACTTGGCTATATGTATACGTGCCGCCTAATGGGGTGGGTTTTTCAGCAACTTGGTCTAAAATGGGGTATGCAAAATTCATCTAATCGAGGTCTAAGATGGGGTCGGTTTTTCATTGGTCAGATAGTTTGACAAGCTCTTTCCCCCGACTCTTTCCCTTCAACCAATAATTGTGTCAGTTTTTTTGTTATGTCAACTGACTGTGTACTGAACAAGCTGCGGTAATCCGGGGCGGTAATTCAGCCGTAGTTCTTGCGTATGCAAAGGCATAATGAGAGGGCAAAGGTTAAAAGTAATTATGCCATGATGCATCACGCGTGCGCACTACAGTTGCACAATAGCCCGGGACAATTGCAACAATGGCAAGCTCGGCCAGCACGTCCTCCGATATAAATGAGATCGACATCGGCAAATGTCCGTCTGAAAGCCCCGATGCTCCGGGCGTTAAATGCTCAAGCGGTGTCCTCAAAAGTTGTATCCGAAAGGTGTTGGGAGCCAGCCCAAGTGTCCCAAAAATATTCAGTTGTTTTTCAGGTAAGTAACTTGCCCGGGTAACTTGATCGTGATGTTGGGGGCTGTTGACTCATTCCTTGGGCCACTGTGGTCCATGGGATGCAGTGTAATATAAGAGCCTTGTAGGCCAAAGGAAAAGTGATAACGATATGGGAGACATGCAGGGGGCACATGAAAGAATTTGGTCGCGGGTATTTTCAGTATAAGTCCTATGGCCCATATAGGCCCTGGATACCCGACAGGATACACGAAATCAGTTTGTTTACAGTCGGATTTACCGGTCTTATCTATGAGAAGAAAAATCAAATCCCCCTTGTAAAAGTTAGGGCATATCGCATTGAATTTAAGCATGTATGGTGACGTGGAATATTCTCACTGATGTCAATCCACAATTTAGCATGCAGCTGATTTTGTCCAGGAAAATTTTTCGTGGCATAGAAATCTAAAAGATCTGTACCCCTGTACTCTGGCTTTAACCACATTATTTACGTTCTTTGTATGGATTATCGTGGGCGATTTTCTTATGTATACATTCCTAGTGTACACTGATACTATCTAAAGAAAGAAAACACACAGTAACAAACTCGGTATGTTCATTATGTAATGCAGTACTGCACAATAAGTCAAACCTATTGTATAAATCTACCTCCATGGTATAATCAACAAACTCGAAAAATACAGTGCACATAATATTTTATTCCAGAGGAAGAAATTGACATGGAGTCTCTTGTGTTAATATCTGAAGCTGAGTTGACCAATCTTGCCCTCAAATGGGACCCCGATCAAAGATAAGGAAATTTATTGATGAACTAAAAATGGTAAGTTACTGTTTTATTTTTCTTCATGAGGAAAACTTTTTAAAAGGCATTTCAACACTTTGACACTCTAGATACCTCAGGGAAAACAGTAAGTGCCTAGGTTTACTGCATTATCGACAGATCTACCTCAGTATGCTTTTAGACTGGACAATTTTTATGGTGTTTTCTTTTTCTCAGCTAACTTATATGTAATATGTGCGGGTATTGAGAGTGTAATTTGTATGCAAAAACTCACATGTATCCTATGCATGTGAATGAAAATAGCAATTTCAAATCTATATACGAATCATGATTTACATGCATTTATCAATTGAAATATAGCTATATAATTATAAATATCTAACATATTTAAATTAATCGAAGGTATATGTTTGTGTTATTGATTTTTAAATTTCATTCATTTCCTCCAGATTGTTGATCCTGGTGATGGGATAAGTCATACTGCCAAGAAAAGGAAAATGTCTGATATGAATAGTGAAGAGAGTATCAAGGTAATGTGGTTCCAGTAGTATGTCGTACTGTCACATCAATGAGGTTTTGAAAGTTGCTCTTATAAATAATATCAACAAAGTCTTTTGAAGCTAGGAAACTTTTATAATCACATCAATTTTACAGAATCCACATAGCACAAACCTATTCATGAATTTACTATCTCCAGGCTTTTTAAATCATGAAAATTCACAATAGAATGTAACTGCCATTTTTTCTCAATACTGTAGAAACACTTGGTAGTTGGTGACAACGTTATAGAGGACCAGTGTGTGAAATTTTAGATGGAGCAGGTACTGCAGAAGATGAGCATATGAAGAATGGCAAAGGTACTGCTGATGGCAAGTGCATAAAAGATGGTAAAAGCATCCCAGAGGACAAATGCGCTGGGGATATTGTTGATAAAGGCTGTCCAGCTATAAAGCCAGTACAAGAATGTAATATAGAGCATCCGGTGAATAATAAGACAAGTCAACCCAACAAAATACAACAAGAAGATAATGCAATCAGCTCTGCTGAAGGTGCTCAGGAGTTGTGTACAGCGCAGTTCGAAAGGGAGACAAATTATTTGTCTCATGCTCTGTTCGTAGCTGCAGGGATTGAAAAAAAACGCCTGAACTTTCTGAAAACTCACATCAAGTCCAAGGTGCACATCAGCAACAGAGTAGCTTGTCTGCAAAAGGATGGTGTTGCAGACGATGCCATCGATATCGTCATGAAAATTAAAGCCATGTATGATGATACATTCATCATAGAAAAAAAGAGTGTAACATGTCGGTTCTGTAATATTTGTCTGACCATTGACCCATCAAAACAGAGAACACCACTACATAACATAAAACAACATGCAGAAAGCAAGTCTCACAAGGAGAAGACCGCCAAGTACCGCACTAAAGACATATCCTCATTTTTCAAAAAGAGTGCAAACAAACAGTGATCAACGTACAAGTCTGGTAAGCAGTTTTGCCATGGCTTCTATAAAGATAGCATCATCTACCATGTGAATGAAGAAGATGTTCCGTATAATCAATGATTCTTGCTACAGGATATTAAAGCAGCTAGGCGAAGATAACGACAAGACTTCATAGTATGCAGAACCCCACTATGAATATACAGATAAGTCTGGCATAAATGAACAAGGAATTTTCAGAAGTGTTCATTGCCTGCATGCTGCTAATGCTGGCACATTTTCAGATGACATATGTGTTTCCAATGCAGAAAGTGCCACACTTAGAGGCATTTGAGAAGCATTAGAAACTTAGAGCTGACCGTGTGAGTGAATGTGGTACAAGAAATGTCCAATCAGTCAGGAATGATTATTTAAATGTACCTGAGTGTTCTCTGAAACTGAAAGAGCAGAAGACATCTATCACTAAACAGAAATCAGATATTCTTCTTGACATCTAGAAACCTACGACTTTGACTCTGTATATGTAATATCAAGGAAAGTTGAAATATTCACGGAGAGGTTCTATGGCCGCCGTCTGCAAACAGTTTGAGAAAGCTTCTGATGATGGCATTCTCGATGATAAACTGTACTCCGTGACTTTCTTTCCACTGTAGCAAATAATCTCCATGTCTCAAAGAAAGGTCGACGCTACCAACCCTCACTGAAGCAGTTTTTTTGAAGTGATAATGATGTGGGGTGGTCCAAGGCTAGCAACTTTCATAAGCGCAAATCTCTTTGGTCCAGAAGTTCATTCTGTTTACAGGTGGCGCCGCCAACATACAGTGAATCTCCAGATGGGGCTTAGAGATGACAATGTTGAAGTTATGAAAAACATCTACAAGTCTTGTTTAGAAAGAAATCATCATCTCAAAGTACCTGTTTTAGCATCAGAAGATGAAACTGCCATTGTTGGTCAAGTCCGATATGTACAGGGAACAGACTCGCTCATCGGGTTTGTGGACTGCAAGGAGAGAATCACCAATGTCTAGATAATTTCAGTGTAGAGTTGGAGAAGGAGAACAAGGATTCACCTTCATCAATGATGACTACCTCTTCATCGATCGGGCCAGCAAATCATTTGATGTAGGAAACCTAATAGTATAAGAATCATTCACAAATCTAACACAAGAACGGAATTCAAGAAACCAGTACTTTATAATGATCACCGAGCATCCAATATCACTGTAACTCTAAGAAAGTATGCAAAACTTGACAATACTGGCACTCTTTTTGATGCCCAAAACTGCAATAATGTAGAAATACCATTTAAACACATTATGTGTCAAGTAAACCTCACAGCTGATGATGAGTGCAAGCAATTAAGGCTCAAGCAGGAAGACCTGGATGAAATCTTGCCAAATGTTACAAAAATGTTGAAACCACAGCCAACCAGAACAAGTAAAAGAAAAACTATACAGGAGAGTTAGGACAGTGGTATTATGCGAACTGTTGTCGAACCAAATATGTCTGACAATAATACACATTTACGAAGGTCACATAGAAAAAGAGTTGCATTGACATACACTGCATAAGTTTCCATTGGGTATGAACAGTTACTTTGTCATCTTAGCAAAAGTTTTGTGAGCCATTATTATGGTCACTAGTACTGTGTCAGTGGTTTACATGTATGTTGTCATCCAAGATATCCTCTTGGCTGTCATACCAACATGTATGCATATACTCCCTAAGGTACTGTCCTCATCACATCAACCTACAACATACTTCAGGTTGTGCAACTTTGTCCTACAAGGCATCGTGTAAGATTACTTGGTACATGTGCCAGATGTTTAAAAAAAAAATGAAAAAAAAAAAGAATTAAAAAAAATCACCATGGCTCATGAATCATTTCAGAGCAATCTTTATTCTTTACTGTCATTTCTTGAAATCAAAGCCCATGATCCCATGGGGCTGTGACCTCGTGAAAGAGGAACTTTTACGCAAACATCCAATGTTATGATTTCATTGTCACTGTCCAGTGAGTGGAAAGATTAAACCTAACAACCTTTAGTATGCACAATTTTTTATGGAATACTTGTGGCTTGATGACGGCAGTACATGGAAGCATATGCACTTGTGCAGTGTATTGCGTGATATAACGCTATAGGAGTCCAATGAATATTGAGCATATGCAATTGTAAGTTTTCTGTCATCTACTGATTCTCTACTGTGACAATGCCATCCTGAAACAAACTACAAATAAAGGTAACTTCTAGGAATTATTCATTGTGAATTCATGTATTAGAGAATGCGTGTAATAAACATGAATGTAGATTGTGTTTGGTTGAAGGAGTAGCATTTTGTTTCATTTACATGGGAGGTTTGATAGGCTAATTTTGTCATGGTGTTTCAGGAAATTCAGCATGATGTCATTGCATTGACCACAATTCAGGAAATTTCTCAACAACAAAGGCACTTTCAGACATTTTTGAATTTATTGCAATCCTAATCTTTGTTAAAAGTGCCAGTATAATTGATTAAAATGGTAAAAAACACCACAGCTATGGACCCACATCTAAATTTGGAAGCCTCTACTTCATCGCATTTTCACCACTGAGGTAGGCTTTTGTTAACAAAAGGAGAAACATAGCAATGTCAGCCTTGCAAGCGTTTGCCTAATATTTAAACAATGCCCCGGGAAAATGTCTGTGACCCATTAAAAATACTCTGCTTGGTCGAAACTGTGGTCTAATATGGGGATAATGAAAACACTGGTTGGTCTAAAATGGGGTGTGCTTTTTTGAGTAAAAATGGTCTAAAATGGGCCCTGGGGTTTGTACGGCTTGCCACACACCCATACCACATCTTATGGTAGGTACCCCCCCCGGGGAAGAGCCCCACCTAAGAAACAGGACCGCCCACATTGAGCCTAATGAGTAAGTGGGTGTGTATGTCAATATGTACTGACTGATAACAATGAATGTTAAATTTGACGCCAAAACTGAGCATGGCCAGTGATAGGAAAGAAACGCCGTTCCACTTATCACGAACACCCCCAACAAGTGTAACAATTTGTTTATCGGGTCCTAAACGCTATTTTCGGCAGATTGTCCAACTTCAGATAGGCGTAAGCTGAGCACAATCACCTAAGTTTTCTGGACAAAGCATTAAGAAAATTTTCAATAGCGATCAGTGTCGCATGACGATGCTTTCTCAAACAACCAGGTCTTTGATGCTGAACGAATATGATTTAGAAAGTCTATTCCACAAGCAAGCAGCGGCATTCATCTGTGCAGTCATTGCTCTCGTGTTTTCCCGAACGAATATGGGTTGACACGGACAAACTTAAAGTCGCTACAGCGACATATGAGAAAGAACGATCATCATAGAATCTGAGTCATGTTCGTTGAGTTTTAACGGAGAGATCTTAATTCTGGTTTATGAAATCGAAAATTTTAATGTATACACAGTCCCACACAACAAGACTGGTTTTATAGTAGTGTATTACTGTTAGTAAAATCATCTTGTGGTTATTGGAGAACGAAAAAAATTGAGACATGATTCTTGAAGTTGATGTGCAATGTTAGCCGTGAGTTGCGTACAGCTTCCATGTGTTCGCGGCGTTACACTGGTCAGCCGGCATGTACGCCTACTGTGAGCATTTTTTCTGTTTGTCTGTGATTTAATATAATGAGTTAGTCAGCATATTAAAATTAGACTACAATATATCAAAATTGGACCACATATATATCTCACATGGATATACTAGGCTTACATTAGAGAAAAGATAAAAACAGTTAACCGCCAGCTAAGTACAAAGCTGGGATCAAGGTACGGGCCCGGGTACGGGCTGAGCGAATCATTTTCCCCTAAAACGCTAGCGCTCACAAACAGACGAAGTTGGTTAGTTTTTGTTAGTCCCATTAGCCGAAATGTTCTGCACCTGTGAATGCCGGACCCTTGTCCATAACATGTTTTTACTGACGAATATTCTAGCACGATGCTTGGTATACACAACTCTGTAATACATCTGAGACCATTCCCATTGTGATTTGGCTGAGAGGATCTGTCTGTGGCTTCTCCGTAGGTGACTGAATACTGTAGGCTGTAAGTTTGAACCCGATTAAAACACCATATTTCTACCCTTGGTTAATAGCTATACTGGTGGACAGAATTATCCCGAAGGCTGTCTTTCGCCCAGTTTAAGGTTCCAAGACAAGAAATTGACTTTTTAACCTAATGATTCTCTAGTAGTTAATAAGCTCAGAACCCCTGTAAATCATATATTTTTTGAAAAGCCTAAATATAGGGAACATTTTTGTTACAATAGTGTCACCATTGTTTACATAACTATCACTGGAGAAGTAATTTGCATAACATTTCAAAAATCGGTTTTCCCTATGTTTTGTTTCGATGCTTTGAGATATGTGGCTGAAATTTGTGTGAATGCACGCTGTTCTCAGGATCTTCCAAAGTGTGTCTCAAAATTTTTTTTAAACCTTCTGAAACAATTTTATGCCAGAAAAACTTCCAGAGCGGTGAATTTTACCCTAGTTAATTTTTTTAAAATTGTGCTCAAAAAAAAATTTGGCAAGATAAAATACATATGAGACACACTTTGGAAGAGCGTTGTGACAGCTTACATTCCAGCAAGTTTGAGTCAGATATGTTGGTGTATTGAGACAAAACATAGGGAAAACCGAATTTTGAAAGGTTATGCGTATTACCTCTCACGTGATAGTTATGTAAACAATGGTGACACTGTGGTTACCAAAATGTTTCCCTATATCTAAGCTTTCAGAAAATGTAAAATTTACAGGGGTTCTGAGCTCATTAATCACCAGAGAATTGTTAGATTAAAAAGATCAATTTCTTGTCTTGGAACCTAAGTGATGTATTCATGGCATAAAGTTTGTGTGATAGTGAGTGTACGTGCGTGAGTGCTTTTGAACTCCACAAGGTGTGGAGAGGTCACAGTCAGAAACAATTGTAACAACTTAGCTCGGTTATTGAACCACTCTTTTTTGAGAGTGGGATTTGGCCGAGCGATTCTGTCTTTTACTTATCCACTAAGTGACTGGATACCATAAGTTGTGAGGTCAAACACGGTTGAAAACATCGTATACAAAATAGGAGATATGGTATAGCATAGATATTACAAGATACGGCACGACCTTGTCCGCCCCGACGCCTATGTTGGCACTGTAAGGAGGCTTATACTTGGCTCTTCTCGTGGAGAGCCATCCAAAGGGTCAATTTATAGCTAAGTATTTTTTTTCTAAAATTCCATAGGTTTGGGCGCCTAATGCATGGAAACTCGGCTGCTTGAAGGATGGCGTCGAAAATTGAGAATATCCCCCAGAAATGGCACTGGCAATCCCCTCCCCTTTTCTACCACCCTAACGCCTATGTTGGTGTTGTAAGACTTGACCTTACTTAACATGCGTCCAAGCCCTAACACGTTGATGTTACTATAAAGTGATTGAACAAATGGAACTGTGTTCTTATTTATAACCAAACAACCATCTACAGTCAGGCGGAGGTAATTGGGGCTTAGGAGAACATGGCTGAACAAAATTAACGGACCGCGGGAACATCGACGGGCCACTGCACATGAGGTGGCCTTCAGCTGAGGACACTTCATGCACACGTGAATAACTGAAAACGGAACTTTCACAAATTATCACGATGACGTCTGTGAATGTGAAGTGCCCAATTGAGGGTTGTGACTGTATGGTTACACACGGAGAGACAGCAGTGGTAGCAGTCATGCCACTCTGCACACCAATCGATAGATTAATTTCAGCCCCACGTCACAAAGATTTTAACCGAGCATGCTAAGGGGAGAACAATTTGGTTTCTGAGGGAGGGGCTGCAGGATTCGGGGGAAATATTGTCGTCCCCCCATGGTGAATAAAAATAATTTGCTGCATAACCCCAAGGTGAGAAAAAAAGTTACCACTTCCCAGAGATGAAGGTAAAAAAGTGATGTGAGGTGCTGGAAATACCAAAAATGAGTGTTTAGAACCGATCTTAGTATTTTGAGCTGCCGCCTATTGTGGCAATCGTATTACAACGTGTATGTTTCAGTTGATTTCTTTACATTCATGTAGTTTATTCACAATAACCAAATTGATTTTGACCCCTCCGTTATGGTATACTATTCCGAATTTTGCTCTGTTTAGCATTTGAAGAATGGATGCAGATTCATTTCATCAGAAAAGTTTAATACAACATGAACATTGTGAAGTCAATTCAGTTTTTGAGTTCATGAAAATGCAGTTTTTAGATCTGCATATTGAAAATTTTCTAATGTGGGGAGGGGTTAGATGTGCAAGATTCTGCACCATTAAAGATTACATGTTGCATGAACTTAGACATGAAAAAATATGCACGTCACTTCATTTTGAGAACAAATGAAATATTTTGTGTTGCCTTCAGTTATACAGAAAAAAATATTTGTTGCGCGAGCATACTTTGAAAAAAATAAATTGTCGACACCTCCATTTCCTCCAGTGCTCCCCAATCAAATGGTGCTCCCCTTAGTCTGCAGACCCTTGGCAACAAATAACAAAAGCCGTCGATCTCCCGCCAGATTTGTTAACCAAGATTCCCATCACTTTATCGGCTATGTAGCCTAGTTTGACGCTAAATTATATAAATATTCAAAATCGGCATGTGAATTGTAAAATTATCTGCTCGCTCATTGATCAATGAGTTCCGCTGACACATTCCCACTTGAAGTGATGATGACTTTTGACCTCTAAAATTGATACATTGCCGCCGCCGCTTACATTAATTTGCAGAATGGAATGATTGGCCGCACGAAATAAAAAATATTTCTTTTCATTGGGTCCTTATTTTTCTTTTTTTCGCCCACTGGATTTACCGGGGATTTTATTGAATGGCAAAAGTCAACTGGGATTAATATTCTGTGCATATGAGAGTACTCGTGCAACTGCAGAGACAAATAGTTTAAGTCACGTGACATGGCTACTATGGTGGATTTCCCTAAAACCCTTCAAATTCATAAACTAAATGGTTTATTAGCTCAACATTTGTTGGTGTTTGACATGTACTGTAGAATACTTTATTATCACTGGAATTTATTTGCACTGAAAACAATAGTTCTGGACATCACTGTGATTTCACTCTTTCTTATCAGTGTATGTGTAAAGAATGGAAAATAAGAGTATTCACCGGGATTTTATTTTAGCACAAAAACGAGTTCAGTGAACAATAGTGAAAATAAGTTCCGAATGAAAATATTCTACAGTATTCTCTTTGCTACACAAAATCTGCCAATGAATGGAATGAATAGAAACGCCAAACAAAACTTTCTGTAAAGCAGCATGGTTGTTGGTACTGAAACTTTTGCATATAGTATCATACCATGTTCTGACAAAGTATCAATTTTAGAAGTTACAATCCATCACCTCCGGGTTTTTTCCTCTGGCGGCGCCATGCAATCGAGGTGAATATTTGATACACAGACCGCCACCTCACATGGCTCATGGTAGCCATAGCATCCTCTATCAGATGCGATATCCAGGGTAAGGTTTGGATTCAGGTGTAGTTTCAGATTTGAATTATAGCTTCAGTCCAGTAGTCTTATTCATTCCCAACAGCAGTCTCAGGAGCAGTCTTGTCTGATTATATATGTTTGATTGATTGTACTTCCTCTACCACACTTCCCCAAGTGTGTTTTTATGCAATAAAGTTCTTAATAGTAGTCTTATTCACGATTTTCATCACCGGAAAAAAAGAAAACTTGGAAAAACAGTTGCATTACTTTTATAGGGTTGAAAAAATGATGATAGTTTATCTAAATAAAAATTTCTGTTTTAGATCCGAAATTCCATTCTGTTACGCTCCAAAATCGAGTGGTCGAAAAAACATGGACTCCAAAGAAGGGAAACTAATTTTTTTATTTGGCGTTGTTACGTGCAGAGAAAACAAACAAAAGGGTGAACTCAGTAGTTTACGTTTAAACAAAATTTATTACAAAAAAAAAACTAATTGCTAAGTCAGAGATAGAGTACAAGCTTTAAAAGTGTACAGACTACTTATCTCAGCTGGGACGGCAAAGCTCCAGTCTCAGAGTTGTAACAGTCAGTCTGATGAATGAACAGTCCTTTGGCTTGCAGGCTTGACAAAGTCCACAGTGTAAATCCAGCGTTGGCAGTGAAGGTCTTGAGAAGTCTTGAAAATTACTACGGCTGGAGTTTCCAAAGACTTGAAGTAACACACAAGAGACACGATCCCAAAAGTCTGACTGGAAGCTGTGCACGTCCCTTTTTATACACATGTGCTTACATAAGGGCATATAAGAACAATCTAGAACTTTTATTGACATGCTAATTACTGTTCTAAAATTATCTCTCTTACACAGCTAACTAAATTTCCAGAACATTCCAAACATGACTAATTGAATTCAAGGTTGTGAGGTCATTAAGGGCAGTGACCTTGAGAATGTTCTAGACTACTTGAACTCAGGTCATGATGAGTGTGGGGGAAAATGACCTACATAACAGCGTGGCTATTCCATTCCGTTCCGTTCCCTGTCAGGCCAGGTCAACATTGATTTTCGAAACACGATACAGTCTTGGCCAGTCTTGGTGTCCTAATCACGGGCAAAAGACGACTCTCTCTTTATACCTCCATGCGTAAACAAATGCATTTCCAGTTAACCACTGTGACGCTAACCAGAGACTTTCCTTTCTTGTTCAACGAATTTCAGGCTGGAACCACGGTCCCTCCACAAACGTACATGTGACTGAAGGGCCCACAATCGCATAACGGTGATAAAAGCCTGTCGATTCGATGCATTGTGCAGGATCAGGACTCTGCCTCAGCCGATTTTCAGTGCAGTGGCGTTCCAACGCATAGGGCGATATTATTCGTTAAGGGGCAGAAATCAGCACGTTTGCTATAAAAAGCCACTAAATTAGAAATATCATGTGGACATTCCCATAGAACAAAGTGAAGTTCCCCCACTCCAGACATGCCCCATATCAGATCTCGAGGGAATACTGTTGTTGCAATTCAAACTGGATTAAGTAAGCAAAGATAGAGTGCGTATAGTTAACTTCAGTTATCACGGTAATTACAGGGGAATGTTGATAACAACCCCAATCGGTCTTCCTACATGAATGCTGCTCTCTCCCTTTCAGTCCATTGCATGTTATGGAATACGAATGTCAGTATCTCTTGTTTGTGAGGCTGGAAATATTTCTACTCTATTTTTGTCTCGAGTAGACTATTTTGTGTTCTAAATTTAGCATGGCTGGTAAGATTAGTGCTTGTGACAGAAAATCCATGGCTTCAAAAAAGCCATGCTGATGGCTTGTAGTATTCCACATAATATGCAGCGTTTTGTGACGCAACTCGCAACATTGCGCCAAAGGCGGAAAAATAGAGGAAAACTAAAATTATCAGCCAATAGTATTTCACTTTGTCTTTTGGGCATCGACTTTGAGTGTAAATTGCTTCGGACCCAGCGATCACGTGAATGGATAGCGTATCCTGTAGTAGCCAACTTTTCTACTTACACGCTGTGTTCTTACCGTAACATTTGTTTACTTTCTGGTAATGAAAACAATTACTGACACCCTTTCCCAAATATCACTGTGATTCACCATCAGTTTGTCACGAAGATCGCGAAGGTTTTGCGACAAAATGCACAATTGTACCGGTCTTTACATGCCAATAAGTTTGAATGCAATGAGAACACGGCCGGTGGAAAACTTCTCCGCTCTGCAACAACTCAGCTCAGAGACAAAGTCGGCCTCTTTGTGTGCAGAGGTGTCGAAATTGGTCAAACTCTAAAGACTTTATTCCATCTACTTAATTTCAATCCCCGACTTTTGAAAGTTTGGCGTAACAAAGGTAGTGTTGAGATGGGTATTGTGGTGTTGCCTGAATATACTCTGGACACGTATAAACTAATTCCTAGATTCGTATACTCTTTTTAACCAGGCCCTCCCTCCCTCCCTATAATTTCTTACGAGTCTCTAGCACGCGGCGCGTGGCACGCGGCACGTGAATTAGGCTTACCGCTACCGGAGTGCTGTGAGAAGGACCTAAGGAAAGACCTCACCCGTGCGGCAGGTTATTGGGTAATGACGAAGAAGACATCCTTGCCGCCATGAGGGCACTTGCCGTCCGAGCAGAGAACACCATGGTAGCCCGGGTAGCACTGTCCAACATGCGGCAGGGGCACGAGGAGCCCATCCAGTCATTCCATGCCCGCATCAAGGGACAGGCTGATACATGCAAATATGAGATGAAATGCACAAAGGCAGGGTGCAATCAGGTCAACGATTTCACAGAGGAAATATCACGTGAAGTGACTGCCGTGGCATAGGGGACCAAGAAATACAAGTTGGCCTGCTTGGTGAAAAGAATCAAAATATGCCATTAAAGGATGTAATCGAGTATATCGTGGCCAAAGAATCAGGAAGGCGTTCAGCATCAAGCCTGCTCGATTCTCAGACCACCAACGCAATCAGCAGCTCATATCGACGGAGAAGACAATGGACTGTCTGCACCGGGGAAGAAGCCAAGCTGGAAAAGCCCAGCTACCTAGGGCCAAACCTGAAAGAGTAATTGCCTCTACTGTGGCAAGATGGGCCACAGGAAAATGCTCCAGGGCATCGGATTCTGGCTGCTTCAGAAGCACTGCCGATGCATGCCAATCAAACCCTTCTGCTGCAGCGATGGATGGAAGATAACCCTAGTTGGCAGCAGATTCACTCATGCAGCAGAATCCAGATATGCACCCATAGAAAGCGAGGGCCTCGCTGTTGCAGATGCCTTAGACAAGGCGCGCTACATTGTGCTCTGCTGCGAGAACTTGATCGTAGCGATAGACCACAAGCCACTACTGTAACTCCTGGCGGACAGATCACTTTAAATACCTAACCCCAGCCTCAAGAACCTCTAGGAAAAGACTCTTCTCTACCACTTCTACATCGTACATGCACCGGGCATGAAGAACAAGGCAGCTGACACCATGACACATAGACCAGGAGGCACCACACAGCCATCACTTACAAAACTACCGTAAAACAATGCCGCCATAGCGACCCAACCCCCACCAAGCACACACACTGACATCCTATTATTCCTCCTACACCAAACCGAGCCAGAGGAAGTTGACAACATCTCGGATGACGACCTGACATGGTGTGCTGCAGACCTCAAATCATTACAGTCAGTGATCTGGGACCGCATCGGGGAAGCCACCAGCAGCAACAGCGATATATGCACATATTTGAGGAAATGGCAACGGAAGCATACCTGCCTTGAAGCAGGAGATGTCAGAGACAATTCAGGACTTTCACCGGTAACACAAAAACATCTCATCGATGGATGGAGTGATCCTATTACAAGGGCAGTGTAGTCATACCACCCTCACTTCGTGATGAGGTACTGAACGCCATACACGCTGCCAACCAAGGCATATCAATGATGACTGCCTGAACTGAATCCTCAGCGTTCTGGCCAGATATGTTGGCTGACATCAGTGCTACCCAGAACAACTGCGAACACTGCCACTGAATGGCACCATCCCAGCCCGGGGTGCCGCCAACTCCACCCATCTGCGTTGTGTAACCCTTTCAAGTTGTTTGCTGGGACTTCTTTGTACACAGTGGCGTACACTACCTTGTCATTGTGGAACGATACTCAAATTGGCCAATATTATATCACAATCGACAGGTGGTGTCTGCCACCATCTGCTCCAGTTGGCCAAGCGGCATCTGGCAAAGGTACACCACAGCACGCATGTCATCAAACACCTACCACAATTCCTGAGACCCTGAGAGCCCCACCCACACAGGAGCCTCATTTGACAACCCAAGTGCTGGCGATAAGTCAACGTCAATCCACTAGGAAAGCCAACACACCAATCTGGCACAAAGACTACTATATGGGATAGTCGAACTGTGCTCTTATTTAGGGGGGCTGGAGGAATTCTAGCTGATTCTTAGACAGATAAATCAAAAAAATTCGCTGATGCAATTAAAAATGATTCTAAAAAACTACTAATAACAGGTAGTGTCGAACATCTGCGAGTAGAACTGCCCAATACATGCGCATTATTTCTTTGCGTGCATCATAATAAGTTTGCAGGTAATGATAATGTGGGACTTGAAAAATTTTGATCATATAGACGGGGACTTGAAATCCCAAATTCACTGTTTCGTTAATGTCATGGTGACAAGAGAATTGATCAAAGTATAAATTATGTAACCTATCATTAATACGACAGAGGCACAATAGACATGACTGACAAAGTTCTTCACTTTAATAGTAAGATCGTGATTGGTCATTGGTTTGGTTTTCTCCTTGATTCATATCACCGATAACCATTAAACATATTTTTGTGATTTGTTTGCCAGTCTTATACCTAATAAAATACTCACTGACCTCATTTATAATCATATTCCTTGTTTGATCAGCCACTCATTTATAGTGGTTACGATATTTTACCTCGGACACAACAGTCTTGACATGAATTAAGATTCACATAAATGTATTGACATAACACCTTTGACCGGCAAATTTACGTGTTTTTAGCAACCGTGGCAACTCCAAGCCCCTGGAATGACATAAAAGTTGACGAATTCCGTGTCACGAAATGAGTCATGGCCGTGAGCATAAATACACGCCCGCCGCATACGACGTTGTTTGCCAAATTTGGAGCGTCATATAATTATTTGGCTCAACAGCTCAGTCAATATTTTTTTCTACATAAAATACTTTCTTGCTTTTCAGGGATAAGACCGATGCAGATGTGCTAGTGAGAACAGTAAAAGCAAAATATAGTGTAGAATTTGCAGGCATTTTGCCATGTCGAGATTAGCAGTCAAAAGACAACTCTCTTGCCAGAACATAAAAAACTACGCAAGTGGTGTTATTGCATAACCAGACATTTCATCTCATTTGACATCACACCATTAAGCATTTGTCAAAAAAATGGAAGATGATAATAAAAATGATCAGACCACGTCAGGATTAATACAAAGACAAACGTTACAGCCGTTTTGCTGATTATAATTCTGTTGTACAATTGAACCTTGTAAGTCTCCTCTCCTCTGCTGTCCCTTTAATTTAGTACAATTACCATTTTGTCTTTACCATTACAAAAGATTTTTAATAAGGCAGTTCTTACTCTTACCTCAATGTCTGCTTGTTTTTTTAATCAAGCTTTGTCTTGTTATTTATTTTTCCATAACTTACCTATTTCAGTCAAGGAAATACCACCGACGCCACGAGCCGTTCCTGATTTGTAAACATGCTCTCCTTCCAAACTCTTGCGTCTGTGAAAACATCAATGCAACATAAATTGAACTTATGAGTAAAAACTAGTATCATTTGGTTTATGTCTTCAATCATTCAAACACATTTGTTCACATCAGCATTCGAGTAATAATTTTGGATTCTTACCTTTAAAAAAACACTTTTTCTGTAACTTTGCATGGATTCTTCCTTGAATTTTTTCGACAAATTTTTATGTGAATCGTCAATAAATCCTTCTCTTATCGAGATTGTTAAAATATTTTGCAGTGTTTTGGCATTTTCGAAGAATGTTTCATACGAGTTTTGATTTCCGAGAAAGTGAGCGAATTTCTCTTTCAGTCTGCCGGCAATCTTTGCTGGATCTTCATGAATTCCAAGCCCCCAACTACCATCATATTGTATTGTTCTATCACGTTTTGTTTTAAATATTCGGCAACGCCAGAGGGTGTAGTTATTACTGTTGGTACACCGGCTGCACTCGACAGTAGAGTAATTATTCCGAACGGATCTTGATCAGGTGTAAATACATGTAGGTGACATTGTTTAAAATCATTTGATATTTTACCAATAACATCACCTGAAAATGGGTATGCTTTAACTGAAACGTGAGGTGAGTCTGTTTTTATCCTCAATAGATCTTGGCATTCGCCCGCAATTTTCTGTGGTAATCCACGGATTTTCCACTCAAATCTGTTGACCAATCTGTTTATTGCAACTGTCATTAGCAAGTTTACCGATTGCAAGGGCGGCAATTTCAGAATTCTTTGTGCAGTCTGACACACTTCTTAGCAGTGAAATCAAAAGATAGAATTTCAATCTTTCCTTCTACAAATGGACAAGAAACGCCACTCTTTAATATTTTATCATCTACGCCAGGAATGAACTGCATATGTTTTGGAGTAAAATCTGTTTTCGTAATAGTACGAAATTTGTTCCTGAAGTGCGAATATATTCTAGGTCCTATGGAAATAAGAAATGTTGCAGACCGAGCGTGCTCAAGGATATTATTAGCATGATTTTCAATAACCAAAGCTTCTTTGTCAGTATCCTCTGGTATGTGAGTGAGAAAAAGTACAAAACTAGCATCAGAAAGTAGGAATCTTGCATACTCAGAGCAGCATCTGAAAGACTTTCATCATCAGCATAGCCAATGATAACGGAGATGTTTTTGAACTCTTTTAGAGTCGGAAAGTAAGTTTGATGACGGAGTAGCCTATCTGAATAAGGCATGTCTTCTGAAACTTCTGCACCAATGATTAAATCAATTCCATGATTTCTTGCATCCCTGACTCCATCCTCAGTAGCATCAAACACGATTATGTAAACACTGTGCCCTGTCTTTTTGAGCCAGAGTTGATATATCTTTCCCAATAATGTTCAAGGTAAGGTCACCTGTTCTTGGCAGCCATCCAGTGCCTGCTATCAGAATGACGCCATCTGAAATTAACGAAAATGACATGGATATGTACTACTTTTACAATCATTATATAAATCATGTTAAAGTACATTTTGTTGACAAAAACATTTCTAAAAACATGTTTAAAACAGGGAAGTAGTTAGCCTAACTCCATCTTCTTGGAGGAACTCTACGTAAGAAACTCTGACAGATGCAGCGAGGTCAAATATGACAAACGTGATGACAGAAAAACCGAAGCTTTCAAGTACTGACATTATCGTCTACACAAGGCACAGCCCCTCCACCCTCGTGGAAGGACAGTGACTCAGGCAATGAATTTTACCTTTGGAAATTAAAGGCTTGGTTTTTGCATAGTCCCTCCATGACGATTGAGGGACTATGGTGTTTGTAAGAGTTTACTGAAGCTGACTTAGTACACTTACTTTAAAATACGATGGCCGCTTCCCGTCGCGGATTGACATACATAATGGCGTCATTTGTTTACCTGCAGAATTCTAGAACGCGCAAAGCAACATCCGTACTATTACGTGACCAACAGAGATCAAGGCTAAAATCGAGGTGTAAGAAGACAAAAGTGTAATGTCGGTTTCTTGAACTTTATACTGAACAGGCACGCACTTGGTATACACAGGATTTCACTAGAATTAAGAAATAAAAGCCCATGTCACCTGCGCGGCTCCACTCTGGCCACGCGCAACTACTATCTGAGCGAGCAGCCATTTTCCTAATCTCACGCTGGCTTTGTGAACGAATGGAACATTTGCAGGTAGCAATGCGCGTAGTAACCAGAATCAAGATAGTTCAGAAATTCATGTGATTGCCCATATTTGGGCACCGGGCCGGGGCATGATACGTAAAAAATGCATGGGTCTGAGGGCGCTTTCTCCCATAGCTTTACACAGGCACATGAATGACGGTATATGATAAAATGTATACTTGCCTTCTCTGACTGCATATTGACTATCATTCTTTTCGCATTGCCTAACTGCTGATTCGATTTCAACCTCACTTTGCGAAGAGGGTTGCGCTGGCTCTTGGCATCGGACTGTAGCTCTGATGAAAATCGTCAAATAAAGTAGTCTACAATAAACAAAATTGTTTCAGGAAATGGTAATACAGTAGTGTATTAATTTCATAAATTAGATTTAATGAAGTTAGTTAGATCTAGCGAACTGTAAAGATGGGCACTTGAACTAATATGCGTCTTTATGCATAGCAACCGATACCCAAAGGCAGATTCTGGAAAGGTTATGTTCTTCTTGGTCATGGCGTAAGTAGCGATAGAGTCAGGCGATTATTCTGTAAGCAACAAGTGGGTAACCTAGGATATAAAGATTTCCAAAGAACGCAAGTTCAAACTTGCAAAAAATATATCAACCGCCCTTTAAAGAAGTGCTGTTTGCTTGAAACTAAATCTTTGCCAAAAATTGCATGTTTAATTTTATTTTGTAGCAACATCATTTTAGCAATTGCCTTTTAGGAAAGCTACTTCCTTTGAATTTCATTTTCAAATGTTAAATTACCTGATAGGGTACCAGTTTTATTAGGTTTTTAGGTTATCGTAGAATATCATGCCAGATATGTCTAAAAATGATGAAAATATGAATGACTTTATCTGGTTTTATAACGATTTTGTATAGTGGTAAGGTCTAACTTGATATACATCAGAATCTGTTATCTGGAATGGTGTAAAGAATATCAGTCTGACAGAATTGAAAGAATGCAGCACAAATTTTAAACATTTCTTCCTCAAAATATTACTGCGTTTTACGTGATGACATAAAATTGTTGTGCGGTCAGTATTTCACTGGGATATCTTTCAATGGAGAATTTTAAAGTACGGAGAGAAAACGCACAAGAGGCCGAGGGGCAGAGCACGAGATGTCCCCCTCTCGCATTGAAAATTTTGAAGCCTTCATAATTGAAATGTTGCACTCTGGTACAATCTGAGAGGTGTTTCAATTTGTTTTCACTGAATAATACGATTTGAAAAGGACATCCAGGGGGAAAGCGCGAGAGGAGGAGTCGAAAATTTTGAGAATTTGTTGTGCTCAATGGTACAATGGGATGCAATCTTAGTGGTGTTTCAATTTGTATGAAAATGACATTATCGGACACTGACATTTTTCTTCTTTTTTTTGCAGGCTCAGTGTTTGAGTTACAATATTCAACAATCCAACAACGACAGTACATTTGTACCTGGTATAAACAGAGATTGATGCCTATCAAAGAATTAGTGGGAATGGCAAAATAAAATTTGACAAAACAATTAATCATAAAAATCACCAGAAATGTCAGTTATTTTGATTCTACTCCACTTCAAGGACAGAAATCTGCGACTTATAGAGGGACCGTGTTACTATATAGCTTTACTAATACATGTACTATATTTATTAAAAGTCCAATAATTATCTGACATGATCTGAACTTTGCAAACTTAACTAATTGTTCCTGGTCGGGAAACAATTTATGTAGTACAGACAGTGAGACACCGTAAATTCATGAAAGCTAATTCTGTTCAGGCTATCAAATAAGCTGTTTCAACACAAGGAAACGTCAAATGTGGTTCTTCATGCCAAAGGAATATATTAAAACTTTCAACTCACTGAAATATCTTATTTAATACGTGGTACATGACCGAAAATGTCCTTTGTATTAATGTTGGTTGCCATATTGGATTCACGCAAATTTAACTAAGTGCCTGAGTAAAACACTGTACCTCCAAAGTTGTTGTCCATGCCAAAGAAATATACTTTTAACTTTAAAATTACTGAAAAAGCTTGTTTAGTACATGGTATATGACCGAAAATGCATTTTTAAGAATGTTAGCCACCATATAGGATTTATGCAAATTAACGAACTGCCTATACACAACATTATATTTCCAAAATTATTTCTCGTGTCAAATAAGTAGTGTCAGACTTTGAAATCACTTAAATAGCTTGTTTACAATGTAATATATAGCCAATTATATTATTTTGTGGGACGACTGGTGGCCATTTTTGATTTATGCAAATTAGACATATTTCCCCAAGGTAGAATCGAGTAAACTTTTGATATGTTGTTCTGGGTACCTCTACAAAATGCATTCTGAAGAAAAAAATTATGTTGCAATTTGTTGTGGGTAGGCTGCCAAAATCTCGTAGATTGACTGGACAATGAGTGAGACCATACATTTGTAGATGTAGATGATACACATGAATTCACGTTTCCTTTTCATTATTCACAGATTTTCATCATTTGAAAATTCTCCTCAAACAATGAGCTACCTTCTTTTCCCAGGATTTCCATCTCGCGTCAAAATCAAACAAAGAGAGCTTGCTCATGTCATAGCGAACTCCAAAGGTCAAACCATTTCAATGACGCAATTAAAAGCTTTATATGATTGGTTAATTATGTAGTCTAGTCCCCTGCCCCATTTCTACCGCCGGTTGCGCTGCTTAAAAAAAGGGTCAGGTATGGGCTGCCGTTTATAGTCAGAATTTTGGCTGCATACTAATGAGCACAGTGATCTGACAAAGTCATGTAATCAGCACATCAGAAAAGTGGCAAGCTTGGGAATAATACAATGGAACGTTGAAGTTATTTTCAAGGCTTCACTTTTAATCCGATGTAGCTAAAATTGCTCCATTGGCAAACGAAGTCTAAATTCTAAGGTGGCTCCAAGTTTGAAACATATTCAAGGCAATCACTGTACTAGTACTATTGAAAAATGACAGCCATGTTTACAACAGCCCACAAATGCCCTATTTTCGTTAGGAAAGCAGCCAACGCAGCGGACTGAACTATTTAAATATAGTGATGTGTATAGTGAGTCTCATTAGCTGGAAAGTACCCGACCTACACAGTCAGACAGCCAAGCCCTCATTTGCATACGATTAAACAAAATTTTTATCGGAATGTCTGACCAGTATAACCCCGCACTGAGTGCGTAGCGAATTTGCGCGCCTGCACGAGTGTGATCATTTTGAAACAGCGAGTTTGACCGATTGACTCGATCATTCAACATGATCTTTGCCGCACAACAGTTTTGTAATCTATACTTTCCTTTAAACTATTTCCAGGAGCAAAGCAACATTTATTCTTTGATAGATACGCCTACCACAGAGAAATGAGTACATGTATTTGTCTCCTCATGTCTGTAGCTGATGCACGGGTTTCCTGACTACCAGTTAAAAAAACTTTAGTTAGGGAGCGTTCAGTTATTACAGCCGGGGTGGGCCGGCAAAATCCAGGGGGGGGACACCTTAAATTTGAGATCTGCAAAGGGGGGTCATGTATTTTTCAAACAGCTCAGGGAGGGTTACTTAATTTTCATAAGTATCCGTCCCGTCAAAAAGAAGTTTCATTGTTCAGAAATGTTCTGAGAGATGAAAATGATTCGTTGCACAATTTCATTCTCTGAAGTCATTTAACTGTAAATGCGAACAAAACTATAAATATCTGTCACATGAACATCTTGACTAGGCAACTCTGAGGCTTGTCTTATTGTAAATCGAGCTCACTGAGGGCAATGAACAATTCCTATTACTTACATATTAGAGATATAGCAAGTTTTGTCAGGGAAATTATTTAACAGTTACCTGTAGACTACTAGTCAATGGCAAGTGAAATTCCATTATCATAATTGTGGTCAACATCTGAACTTTCAAATACCCTACTTGAATCAAGTACATTTGTATCAATTATCAAACACCTATAAAAGCATAAATTAATTTAGTCTAGCATTGTAAAAAATTATTCATAGTTTCCTCATAGACTACAAATTTTATGGTGATTCAACGTTTCGAAGAAATTCTAAAATCCAATTTCTTGCACACTTATCCATTTGTAACCACCCTAGTCTAATCAAGTACATTAATATTAATAATAAAGAGTACATAAATACACAGATTTACCTATTTTTGTAATGGAAAAAAATATTAATAGTTTCCTCATAGACTCCCATGTATAGTGGATGAACATTTTTGGTGAAATTCATAAGTCAAATTTTTGTCAACATACCAGTTGTAACAACCCTATTTCTATTAAGTACTTTTTATCAGATATCTGTAAATGCATAGATATAGTTTTGTATTGAAAAAGTATTACATAGTTTTTTCATAGACTGCCATGTATAGTGAATCAACATTATCAAAAACTGATTATCAATTAAATCCAAATATCATTTTGTACACACACGCTTGCGCAAAAATATTGTGATCCACCTGTAATTTCTGTCCAATCCCTTTGAGGGGTAATTTCAAAATTATAGCAAGTCAGAAGGGGAAATTTGAACATTAACACCTTGTGAGTTTGTAAGGAGGGTCATTTGGAAAAATCTGAGAATCTTTTTGGGGGATTCTATTGCCCCCCAATCGAGAGGTTTGTGTGTGCAGCTTTACTCAAGCAATGTGGGAGGGGGGGAGGGTCATGAAATTTTTGTCATCTTAAAAGGGGGGTCATCAATTTTTTGGTGCAATGGGTAGGGGGTTCACTTATTTTGACTGATGCGCAGGAAGAATTTGCCGGCCCACCCCCGGCCATAATAACTGAATGCTCCCTAACGTGTGCAAGCGTTTTAAAGAGCACCTGACATGACCTACCAATCTCAATTGCATAAGCAAGCTTACGTCTAAATAATAAGTAAAATAGATTCATTACTGCTGAAAACTGTATCATTACCCTAAAAAAACACTTTTTAACCCAATCAAATGGATAGTGCAAAAAGAACGGAATTGCTCTTTGGGCGATCTCGAAAATACGGAAATGACGCAAATGAAGGTACGCAGTACTGTGAAGCCTAACTGCGATACGTAGACATCCATGCAATTTGCTATCTTGTACAAAAATATTAGCCATGGCAAACCGCTATATTGCGTTAGGGTGCTCAAAGTTCCTCAGTGATGGTTTTTTGGTACTTAAGTTTCCAAATACCCAGGATTATTTAAAAGTGTTGTGAAGTGCAGCGCCTTGGGCAGAACGATATCTGCCAGGTACCGGCAGATTGGTGTTGTGCATGCAGTGATCATGCATTTGTGTCCGCTTCCTTTGAATCTGCGACACAGTTCTGAAAGTTGAAACAGTGAAAGCTGTACTGGGATTCAAGGTGCGACATACTAGAGTACTGAGGCCAAATGCGGTGCCCAGTAAGCTTATATTTGTTCAATCTGTTTCAGTGGATACCCCAGGCCAAAGAAGAAAATCGACAGCTGTTGAAAAATTGTCACGAAAAATAATAAATACCGCAATTATACGGTGTCGCTCACATTTGATCAGAATTGGTACATACCAGTATGGGTACCAAAGATCAACAATAAGTGTTGTTTCTATCTGTTCAGTGCAGGAAAATTCTACGTTGATGTTATGACAATGATTTCTGCGCAGTACAACCAGAAAAACAACAAGAAATATTTAAACCAGAAAAACAAGAATGACAAAAGTAAATAAGGTCTGAAACTTTAGGTACTGGAGGTCAACTTTAGCAACATGCATAGCAGAGAATGTTTCAACACAGCTAGTCCCTCTTAGTTTGAGCAGGTCTGTTAAAGGCCTGATAGCTGTATCTTTTTCGCATTATTTTTGTGATCTTACTTCCAAACTAAAACAAGTTCAGTGATCTTTATAACCATGTCTGCGAGTAAGTCAGTGTATGATAGTGACACCCTACAGGGTTTGGATTAAAAATACACAACACAATGCTAGACAACATCGACGAACACAACCGAACTGATAGAAGGGTCACATTTGGTGCCAAGACCAGGATGTCCTTGTATTGTTATTGGTTAGTGGAATTATCTGCTCATAGATGAGATGGTTTGGACATTACCGCAGTCAAGTTCATTCTCTTTGAAGTCGGACATTCCCGAAGAAGCCATTCAAGTTTGGTTTTTTTTTGCTATGGATAATTAATGTAAGAATGTTCCTAAATTGAGTTTATTGATTCGAAAGTTTTGAAATAGAAGTTGGTTGTAAACTTTGAACAGATTGAGTGAATTTGAGAATTGTAATACTTAAATACAAAAGACAAGTTTGCATTTTCATGATTCAAAATCTGTTCCATTATTCATGATCTTTTTTTTGTTAGAGTGAATTTAATTTTCTTTCTTGTAAATTTAATTTGCTATACCACTGGTTGGTTGTCCAGTACAACTTTTCAAGACTCAAGATTGTTTTTTGCAATTTGTTTATAACATCCTTCGTGCATTTTGTTGTATTAAGGCTGTACTATCCTGCTCTGTATATTAAAGCTGTACTGGCAATTATATTGTCTTAAGGTTGAAGTGTCTATAATACAATTGAAAGATTGTTCTGTACATCTGATTTCATTCAGGTTGAGTTTGTATTTTAAATTTTCATATATTTTCAAAAATATTTGAAGTGTTTATTGACAGAACATTGACAAAATGCAGTATACACCAGGTCCTGGTGATGATTTGTTAACATTTGATTTAGTTGGGCCTGATTCCAGTATTACTCCACCTAGTAATAATCAGTCCACATTACCACCACCTAGTCAACATGTTCCCAATATGTCTTATTATGACCAAATGCCTATGTTAGCTCAGCCACCCTTTATACCATCTGAAAATATTGGCTTGCCCAGTGAAACATCAACACAATACCAGACTCAGCCATGCCCTGAATACAGAATTACATCTTCTCATCAAGTACGTGGTGTACCAATCTTCAGTGGTAGTCCAGATGGCAAAGTCTTGGTGGAAGATTGGATTAGAGATATTCAGTACTTGTTTGAAGCTGGGCTAATGCCAGAGTCTTTGAAGTTTTCCACGGTTATTTGACATTTAAGTGGTGAAGCTAGGAAGTTGGTCCTCAACTTACCACCTGGTGAACAAACAGTACAACGAGCATTTGATGAACTACGTGCTGAATATGGTGATGGTTTATGGTCAGTAGATCCCATGGGAAATTTCTATGAACGAGTACAGCGCCCTGATGAATCTCCTCGCTCATTTACATTTGCTCTAGAAGATATACTCAGGAAAGTGGAAAGTAAGCTCAACAACGGTAGACCATTACCAGACCGAGACTACAAACTTACTCATCAGTTTATGAAAGGTCTGCGTGATCAAGAGATATATCAGCGATTAGCACCTATGAGAGTACGTGAGATGACATTTGGTCTGCTGAGAAATGACTTCGATACATTTCGAGAGAGGAAAGGATCAGTTTTACCAAACCTAGGAAAAGTCAAGCACAGCTCATGTGAGAAAGGGTGACAGTGCAAACAAAAGGCAGGTGATAGTGCATCCCACGATAGTCAGCAGTTGTCAGAGGTAACCAAGTTGTTACAAACAATTGTATATGAATCAAGAGGAGCAAAATAAAAGGATCTTAGAGCTGGAAGGTAAAGTGACTGTCAAGAAAAGTAGTAAAGAGTACGTGTGCCATCGCTGTGGTCAACCAGGACATATAGCAAAAGGCTGTTGCTCTAAGCCACTACCTGATCAGTCAAATAAAGGAGACAAGTCTTTAAAAGGATAAAGCCTGTGAAAGCGGGACATTTCACAGGCAGAAGTCATCACAGTCCCAAACACATAATAAAGATTGATTCATCTTCTGGCCAACAGAGTGAAGTGGTGAAACAGTTTGTAGGACCACTAAGAGAAACTGAAGTAGAAGTTAATGGTTTTACATGTAAGGCACGTATTGATACTGGATCTCAGGTGACTACAGTAACAGAATCCTTCTACACAGCTCATCCTCAACTTGCAAGCCAGACACCTGAATCTACTGATGTTTTGATAGAAGGGGCCTGCAGGTCATGATGTTCCACATGGTGGTGTGATTCGCCTGGACTTGACATTCCTTGGAAGAACGTACACTCAGGTGCCAGCATTTGTTGTTTCCAATACAGACTATCGTCTAGATGTACCATTGCTTGTTGGAACTAATGTAATCTTCAAGTCAGAATGATTTGAGAGCCCTTCATGGTCACTGTTTTCACAGCAAAGTCAAAAGAGCCTCAGATGTATGGTATACTGCTTACAGAGAACTCGGCAAGTCTGAACTTGGTAAGAGGACAGGTAGAATTGGTCAAGCTAAGTACTGTGGTCGTCGTCCTATGGTAATTCAACCAGGGGAAGAAACTCACATTCCATGTCATGCTCCAAGAGGTCCAGCTGGAGTGCCCTACACAGCTCTTATTGAAGGGCCACAATCAAAGCATTTGCCAAATGGAATTTCTGTTGGTAAAGTTTTAAATGATGTTCAAGATTGGCGTACTAAAGTGAGGGTGTTCAACTCTTCGACCAGACCAGTAACTATTTGGCCAAAGACTCATCTGGCTGAAGTACATGCAGTGATTGATGAAGAGGAGTTTCCTGTCTTTAGTAGTCAACCTGATGAGAAGAATGGCAATACACAGTTTTCTTCAACTCCTGATGTAAAAGGAAGAGGAAGGAAGAAAAACAGAATGAGACAGGTTCATAAACGGGAACATGCTCCACTTAAAATCCAACCATCTACTCAGTGTCACAACATCATCAAGGATGAGAAACAAAGTAAATATTCTCTCCCAGATTTGACTGATTCTGCAGTTGAAAATCAAGAACAACTACACAAGTTGGAAGTCTTGCTTGAGAAGAACACTGACATATTTTCAAAGCACTCACTCAATTAGGGACAAACAGACACAGTTGAACATGAAATACCATTAATGATAGCCAGCCCTTCCGTCTACCTCCACGTCGGATTCTTTCTGCTCAGTACCAAGAGGTAAAGAAACATATTGAAGATATGGCAGTTGCTGATGTTATTAGACCGAGCAAAAGTCCATATGCAAGTCCAATTGTTGTCGTTTGGAAAAGAGATGGTACTCTAGAATATGTATAGACTATAGACAATTGAATCTGCATTCTCTCCGTGATGCTTACCCTCTACCTCGCATTGATGATGCTCTAGAATCATTGGGAGGTGCCAAGTATTTCTCAACATTGGATCTCACTGCTGGCTATTGGCAAGTAGAAGTTGAGGAGCGAGATAAACCCAAGACGGTATTCACCACGCCTATGGGATTGTACGAGGCAAACTGAATGTCATTTGGTCTACAAAACGCCCCGGCTACATTCCAGAGAATAATGATGTCATGCCTGGTTGATCAGCATTTCTCCACTGTATTGATATATTTGGATGACATCATCATCTTTTCAAGGACTTTCGATGAGCATCTTGATAGAATGCAGCTAGTGTTTGATCGACTACGTGAGCATGGTATAAAGTTAAAGCCACAGAAATGCCATCTTCTCAAGAAGGAAGTACATTACCTTGGCCATGTGGTGTCTGCAGATGGTATCAGTACAGATCCTAAAAACTTTATGAAATATGGTACCGGTGATAATCTGTCAGTGTTAGGATAGGATGCAAAAATGTTTGGCAGCATCCTCTCGATTAGCTACCAATCAATTGATTCATTTTAATGACCTTTTTGTTTTTAGTATGGCAGCTTACAGTAGTCCTCTCAGAAGACTTTTAATTAACCCTTTTCCTGCCAGACAGTATCAATTCCCATCAGCCAAGTCAGTAAAAAGAAGTTTTGAGCCAAAACACAACGTATTTTCACCCACTTGGCTTGGTCTGTTATAGCATCTTTAGTCCAAAAAAATCAAGTTAACAGTATTTATGTTTTCAACAGCCTTCAAATGTACAGTATTATGTTTAAATACACCATATGGAATATGTTGTGTTTCATTAATTTTAACCATCTTGACCTGGTGGTGAAATATGGACTTGGCAGGAAAAGAGTTAAAGTACCCATTAACAAGTGGGGACTGTGTCATTGTCAATGACTTGTTGCATACTAAAAATAGTACCGTACACGTCGACCGTCGTGACATTCAGAGGTGGCACAGTGAAGTTACAGCATGTATATTTGATGGATAATTTTGACGTTAATTGTACCAGAAATAAAGCCGTTTTGAAATAATCCAGACGTGCGATGACTGCATCAACTGTGATGAAACAGTCGTGCAGAGTGTGTTGCCGGATGCAGCAAGAGCTGGACGCTGACATTGCTTGTTGCATTTGATGTCAACTTTCGTCGCAATCGCCAGGAGTCATCCCATTGTTATTTTGAACTTGGTCTACATCGTTAGGACGCCCATAGCTGCAATAATTGTAGCCCTTGGTTGGTGGGGATTGGGCTTCTGTCGTGTGGCTCGCGCCTTGCCCCAACCAGGGCTACAATTTCTCCCAATACCTGCTCGTGTAAACGCTGCAGTGCGGGTCTACACTGCATGGTCATGGCACACACAGGGCCGCATTATCAGAGAATCTCGCCTTACCGTGTGCAAATTTCACCATAATCCTGCTCCCGGATAATGTTAGAGCCCTTGTAAGTCCTATCGATGGTCAAGTTTACTCCTTGCAGCTGAAAAATGAGAGTTTAATGACTCAGGCGCGAAGTCAATTCGAACCTGACCGCCGTCGTTGAACTCTGTACCCAGACTTGTACCATTGCATTTTAGGGGTGGCCGACAGGTGTGAGGGACTAATGAAAACGGTAGCACTAGCAGTAGCGCGCTGGTGGCAGTGGTTGTTGTTATTTTAACGTTATCTTTTCGGAGGATTGAAAAAAGGTCATAGGACCGTTTGCTCCTTTTCAATTACTGCAAGAATACCACTATCGCTGAAAGCAAAGAGAGACCAGTGACCATTGAAGAACTTGCCATCTTTATTTCTGAAGAAGTGAAAGAGATATTCACGCCATGCAAAGTCTGTCGTCTCGTCTTTGCCATTTATACAGATGCTCTGACAACAAGAGGACACCGCAATATAATTATAAGATATCCAATCGATATTTACGGCTACTATACTATACGATATAGATCTCTAAGGCTATAAAATCTTCGATATATATCGGATATTTACCCGCCTAATTAACAAACTCTAGTATCATCTAGTAGCAAAGTTCGAGCCAGACTAGCGCTTGGCCAGAGCTTTAAAGTGGTGAAATGTCTGACATATATTCGCGACTCTTTTTAATCTTGAAACTTATAGTGGTACATTTTCCGACTGTTTCAAATGTGCTGAAATAGTTCCGATTCATAAGGGAGGCTCTAAGAGTGATGTCAACAACTATAGGCCTATCTCCCTTCTACCAGTTCTATCTAAAATACTAGATTTATTGAACTAATTAAAATGCGTAGTTGAACTTCGGTAAAAGTATCTCTCTTTATTCACCAAGAGTTATATATTGTCATGAAAATTACCCACCCCTTTCAATCCCACAAGCTAGTCCTACGAGTATGGCAAGAGTGTCCGGCTTTGGCTCCGGACGCAGTGTAGGGCTCATAGGGCTACCCGTAAGCATGCTCATTCAGCTCCCTCACACCTGTCGGCCACCCCTAAAATGTAATGGTACAAGTGGTACAAGAGTTCAACGACTGCGGTCAGGTTCGAATTGACTTCGCGCCTGAGTCATTAAACTCTCATTTTTCAGCTGCAAGGAGTAAACTTGACCATCGATAGGACTTACAAGGGCTCTAACATTATCCAGGAGCAGGATTATGGTGAAATTTGCACACGGTAAGGCGAGATTCTCTGATAATGCGGCCCCGTGTGTGCCTTGACCATGCAGTGTAGACCCGCACTGCAGCGTTTACACGAGCAGGTATTGGGAGAAATTGTAGCCCTGGTTGGGGCAAGGCGCGAGCCGCACGACAGAAGCCCAATCCCCACCAACCAAGGGCTACAATTTTGCAGCTAGGACGCCCAGGTCTGTTACAGCCCAAGCTTTGGTACAGAACATTGACATACCGTGACTGTGAGGAAGTGTCAATTTATTTGTGTATGAACGAATACTATTTTTCATTGTAAAGAGCATTATATTAGGCAATATCGAGTCTCGACTCCCGCAGAATCAAGCAAAGTGCATGGTGCGCTGTTGCTCTACCTAATGCAATGATTTGTGTACATCACACGCAAATGTGCTGCTTCAGAGACGTCTTTCATCATTGATCCCAACTTATTTTCTCCAAGAGGTGAGTTACAGACCCATACTTTATCTGTGTATCAAAATTCGGACTTCGGTCTTTGAAACAAAGCGGGCTGTTCCGGTTTTTCTCGAGGGTCTACGGTTTAGATAGGTACGTTCAAACGCACCGACAGGGCAATTTTCGAAAATGCTGGTTTAGGGGCCCGTTTTACCACTGCTATCAGTGCTAAAACAGTATTTTAGCATCGGTGGAATGAGCTCTCGTCCAATCAGAATGGCGCATGGTAGCATGATATAATATAATTACAATTTTACAGTCAATGACCATTTTTGACTATATATTTTTATACAAATGCATAAATGCAAAAGTAATGTCAATGCCCCGACTTTCATTTTTAAGGTTCTTAACTCGGCATACTGCGATCTTTCATGTGAGACTCCGTAGAGTCGATTGTATTTGTGATTCTGTTGCTATAGACGGTTTTAAAAATATCTTAAAACTGTTTTCTCAGTGTTTGTTGAAGTTTGTATGTCTTGTCTTTGTGTTTTAACTCATAAATGACCTCGGCTGTTGAAGTCAAAATAACCTAAACTATATTCATCAAGTCTTTGCATCTTGCACTTTTAAATGGCGTCACCACCAGTAATGTAATTGTCAAGGGGGTATCAGTTAAAGCGCAGTGGTCGTCGCGCTGCGCATGCTCCTGAAGGGGTCCCCCTGATAAAAACATATCCAAGAATGCTGCACTAGGTTATTACGGGTTGATTATTATGTTTGCGATATTGCCGCTTGTTAAAATGGCTTCTGATCAGTCACAAGCATACAAACTTACCAAATGTGACACGCAGGAAAAGGTCAATTAAGGGACTGGACAGAAATTACAGCGGGGTGGGCCGGTGTTTTGGGGGTGGGTTGCCATTTTTCGCGCAAGCATTTTTGAAAGGTCATAAAATTTTGTGCAAGCCTATGGGGGAGGGTCACCTTTTTTTATGCATCAAAGCTGAACTTGCATGTGCACGTATTGAAGAATATGGAATACTGAGAAAAGAAAAAATACCTCCTGGCACTTTCATTTTCTGCCATTTCCATTTTCGGCGCGCCCTTCGGGCGCAATTTTAAGGGTATAAAACAATGTATTGATGATCCAAGCAGCCACATTGATTTAACTAGATGTCATGATTTCTACTTATCCAACTCCTCTATTGTACATAATGTCCCCTATATGACTAACTGTCCCCTATTATGACGCTTTCAATAACAATTTGGGAGATTACTTATTTGATATCATTCTCCCATTGGCAATACATTAGGTATAGGTCAGTGTCAAATGTTCATGTCGCCGTATGTACATTTTTTATTTTTTGAGGACATTGACAGAATACAAACTATTCAGAATAGTGCAAAATGTCATCAATAACAACTGAAAGTTTCAGGTCGAACAACTTTTGAATACAATTTAGGATCAGATAACCTATGAGTTATTTGTAGTGTCCTCATAGCCTACAATGTATAGTGAATCAACATTTCGATGAAATTCCAAAATCAAATTTCTTGCACAACCATGGACTTGAAACCACTCTAGTCTAATCATTAACATTAATACTAATAATTAAGTGTACATAAATGCACAGATTTATTAAGTTTTGTATTGGAAAAAAAATATTCATAGTTTTGTCATAGACTGCTATGCATAGTGAATCGACATTTCAGTTAAATTCCAAAATCAAATTTATTGCACAACCATGGACTTGAAACCACTCTGGTCTAATCATTAACATTAATACTAATAATTAGCTGTACATAAATGCACAGATTTATTAAGTTTTGTATTGTAAAAAAAATATTCATCGTTTTGTCATAGACTGCTAGGTATTGTGAATCGACATTTCAGTTAAATTCCAAAATCAAATTTATTGCACAACCATGGACTTGAAACCACTCTGGTCTAATCATTAACATTAATACTAATAATTAGGTGTACATAAATGCACAGATTTACTTAGTTTTGTATTGAAAAAAAATATTCATAGTTTTGTCATAGACTGCTAGGTATTGTGAATCGACATTTCAGTTAAATTCCAAAATCAAATTTATTGCACAACCATGGACTTGAAACCACTCTGGTCTAATCATAACATTAATACTAATAATTAGGTGTACATAAATGCACAGATTTACTTAGTTTTGTATTGGAAAAAAAAAATTCATAGTTTTGTCATAGACTGCTATGCATAGTGAATCGACATTTCAGTGAAATTCCAAAATCAAATTTCTTGCACAACCATAGACTTGAAACCACTCTAATCTAATCATTAACATTAATACTAATAATTAAGTGTACATAAATAACAGATTTACTTAGTTTTGTATTGGAAAAAAATTATTCATAGTTTTGTCATAGACTGCCATGTATAGTGAATCAACATTTCAGTGATATGCCAAAATGAAATTTCTTGCACAACCATGGACTTGAAACCACTCTAGTCTAATCATGAACATTTATACCAATAATCGAGTGCACATAAATAGACAGATTTGCCAAGTTTTTATAGTTTTGTCATAGACTCCCATGTATAGTGAATCAACATTATCGATGAAATCTAAAAATTACATTGTTTTTACACGCATGCACTTTTTACCTGCCACTTCAAGCAAAGTACATTTACATAAAATTTTCACACACATATGATTTGAAATTTTTGGACAAAGCGTTATATCAGCCACATTTTCCTTCCTTTTGGGAGGGGATTTCAAAAGTATAGCAAGTCAGAAGGGGGTTCTTGAACACATTGCGGGTTTGTTGGGGGGTATTGAGTAACAGGGGAGGGTCATTTATTTTCATGCACGGATAAGGGGGAGGGTCACTAATTTCTGTGCATGAACTTTTGAAGGGTCGCTATTTTTGACGCAGCGGGTTTCGAAAACACCGGCCCACCCCCCCTCTGTAATTTGTGTCCAGTCCCTAATCTTAGTTAAATATCTGCTGAATATTGAACAGTAACTACACGTTGGATTGAGATCACATTTCATCATTATTCTTGAATCAGTTGAATGGGCTCGGCTACTGTTATCGCTGAAGCCATGGAGCTAAACACTTACCCGTACGTGTGTATATGCCAACAGACTATCAATGACCGGGCTCTAGTCTACGACATCGCCAACAGGAGTACTATTGACAATAACGCGAGCTACAGAAATCTACAGCTCACAGAGCAATGCCCGGGCCCGCTGCAGCAAGAAGCATCTGTTCTGTGGTCTGCCATGAACGCAGCGCGCCTATACACTCGGCTGTGGAGAATGCAACTCCACTACGGAGTTTACCCCGTCGGGGTGCAAACGAGAATTCCGAGTACAGATATCAAGTCAAGCGAAGGACATTTCATAGGTCTTCTTGTTATTTGGGGGTTATCTCGTTTGAAAGAGGATCCAGACCTACCCGGCAATCAGGAGGCACAACAACGAAGTTTGCGTAGCATCGGTAGGCCTAGCGTACACTAGCTAGCCGTTGGATCACTGCCATCGACCGTGCATAGGATCTCTCGATACGTCCCTATGTGTAGCCGTGCAATTTTCCTGCCAAATGCCGCGAAAACCCGCTCGTTTTGTCTATTGCTTCCTGTCATTTCACTATTTCTTGCCACGTATTACTAGAAGAAGTTAGAAATGTTGATCAACAGTGGGTCGTGGGCCAAGTCGTCGCGGGGCGGTACATTGTGGGACCGGATTCTCTTATATCCGTGTACATCAACGCGGTGACCGTCTCTCTTATCGAAGCAACAGCATCTCCCGTGTCCTGCTCTGGCTTGCCGATCATGGTCTTGAATGTAATTTTTGTGTCAGCTTGTTGCTGGTCTACATATATACAATGTTGATCATTTTAGTGATGTATTTTTACTGTGCCGTACATAGCAGTGTGTACAACCAGCGTGATCAAACCCATTTGTTCACTGTGACTGCGTGAAGTAAACTCAGCGACATAATGTGCCCAGTAGGCCTATTACTCGGGGAGCTAGGACCACCCCCTTTGCACCCCCCCCAGAACTAAACCAAACCAACTTTTTTAGGTTCCTTAGACGACCCAAAAACACAATCGAGATGTTCCCAAAAACAAAAGTGGCTGCAAGCCGGATATTCAAGATGGCGTCCAAAATGGCCGCCCGAAATAGGGGGTTTTCAGTAAATTGCATTAAAACTTCATATACAGGACTTAATATTAAAAAAAACTTAGTGAGACGAATGTGTCAGGGCACAATAAATGTTTATATGCATAAATAATTGCATTTCCTAATTATATATTCAAAATGGCGTCCAAGATGGCCGCCAAAATGGCTTTTTTTAATTTAAATGTCTTAGAAAATCTCAGCAAACACATAACAAACAATAATTTCAATTGGATTGGATTAGTTGGATCAAAAGACATTTATTAATAACAAACTTGCTCCATTTGCATAATCTCAATTAAAAATGGCATTCAAAATGGTGTCCAAAATGGCTGCCAAAGTGGTTAATTTTCCATTAAAGTCTCCCCTAATACGGAACATAACAGCAAACGAAAAACTTAATCATTTTAAAACATCAATAAAATGAGAACTTTGGTATGAAAAAACAAGAACACTTTACCAAATGTTTTCATTCTGAAGTTTTCATAATAAAGTAGTGTCAAAATGGCTCCAAAGGAGGGGGGTTTGGCCAAAATTTTTCAGACCAAAATGAATACACTTCTATTCTAACTACTATGTAAAGCTAAATTCGAAATATATCAAAGGTTAACAGTAAAAACAAAACAAAAAAGATGAATAACAATTGATATTGTGGCAGTTTATCACTTTCTGCTTACAACTTTTTTGTCTTTTGTCCAAAAAAATGGAAAAGAACAGATTACCATTCTGTAAAGCAAGTATTTTTCGCCATTATTACAATGTTAACGTAATGTAATTGTATATGGTCACTTTTTATGGTTTGCGATTGCTTCCTGCTTGCACATACCAGGTACTTCTGTCTGGCAAATTACAATTAGCTTTTACCAGTCACTATCGGAGTCTTCCAAATCTGAAATATCAGAATCCATAGTCCATAGTGTCATCTTCTTCTGACTCCGTAGCTTCTGGCAACACTTCCGCAACATCACGTTCTATGATTTCTTCTAGAAGAGTAGGAAGGATAGCTCCTTCAGTCCAGACTGGTTCGATGAGTTCTCCTGGCCTCCTTGTCCATCCATGAGCAATCGGAGGAGGGATGTCAGGTATGAGGATGTGTGCCATTTTCCACTGTGCTACACGGTAGTTTGCACGTTTAATGTGTGGGATTAGTGACTGTTTGCAAGGTGGTATCTTGGACAGATCTACCTTAGATTTCCTCGTGATAAGCTCACCTTCACCAACCATCTTCTTCAGCATTACAGCTCGAACAGCATTCACACTATGCATTCTTGGGATCCATACATGTAGCACACAAACTGTTCCAGACCATCAACAAGCTCATCATCTACTTCCAAATTATCACCCAGTCAAGCAAAAAATTAATGATATCTTGGTTTTTTGTCCAACTTCTTTATTGGAAGAATCTTCCCCTTACCCTTAAAACAGCAGTTGCAGTCCTCACCAGTAAAGCAGTAAATTCCCAATAATGATTCGCAATAACCTGGGCCAAGGTCGAAAGCCAGGTCAGATATATTTATTAACCCTGCTGTCTGTCTCTTCTGGTGTGGATCTTAAGCCACGTATTTCCACCTGCTCTACAGTTTCACCATCTTCTGCACTAATGAATTGGTATGCTACACCTTCAACAACAAGTATCATTTCCCTCCCGTCTAGTCTTCTTGCTGCTTCCTTACTACTCCACACACGAAGCATTATCTTGAACATTTGACTTTTGTTCTCATCATTTTGAAACACAAGGAAAAACACAAGGAAGCCTGTTGATTTTAAGATGTTCCTTGTCCTGTACCTGTTCTATGCCAAGGAGAATGGATACAAGAATGCAGTTGTTCATTCCCCAGACAGTGACATTTTCTTTATTTTGCTTTATTATTCTCACCAGTTAGCTCCTCTGGTAGTATACTTTGACACTGGCAGTGGAGCTAAGAGACGACTTATAAATATATCTGACCTGGCTTTCGACCTTGGCCCAGGTTATTGCGAATCATTATTGGGAATTTACTGCTTTACTGGTGAGGACTGCAACTGCTGTTTTAAGGGTAAGGGAAGATTCTTCCAATAAAGAAGTTGGACAAAAAACCAAGATATTATATCATGAATTTTTGCTTGACTGTGTGATAATTTGGAAGTAGATGATGAGCTTGTTGATGGTCTGGAACAGTTTGTGTGCTACATGTATGGTTTCCCAAGAATGCAGAGTGTGAATGCTGTTCGAGCTGTAATGCTGAAGAAGATGGTTGGTGAAGGTGAGCTTATCACGAGGAAATCTAAGGTAGATCTGTCCAAGATACCACCTTGCAAACAGTCACTAATCCCACACATTAAACGTGCAAACTACCGTGTAGCACAGTGGAAAATGGCACACATCCCCATACCTGACATCCCTCCTTCGATTGCCATGGATGGACAAGGAGGCCAGGAGAACTCATCGAACCAGTCTGGACTGAAGGAGCTATCCTTCCTACTCTTCTAGAAGAAATCATAGAACGTGATGTTGCGGAAGTGTTGCCAGAAGCTACGGAGTCAGACGAAGATGACACTATGGATATTTATTCTGATATTTCAGATTTGGAAGACTCCGATAGTGACTGGTAAAAGCTATTGTAATTTGCCAGACAGAAGTACCTGTATGTCAAGCAGGAAGCAATCGCAAACCATAAAAAGTGACCATATACAATTACATTACGTTAACATTGTAATAATGGCGAAAAATACTTGCTTTACAGAATGGTAATCTGTTCTTTTCCATTTTTTTGGACAAAAGACAAAAAGTTGTAAGCAGAAAGTGATATAACTGCCACAATATCAATTGTTATTCATCTTTTTTGTTTTGTTTTTACTGTTAACCTTTGATATATTTCGAATTTAGCTTTACATAGTAGTTAGAATAGAAGTGTATTCATTTTGGTCTGAACAATTTTGGCCAAACCCCCCCTCCTTTGGAGCCATTTTGACACTACTTTATTATGAAAACTTCAGAATGAAAACATTTGGTAAAGTGTTCTTGTTTTTTCATACCAAAGTTCTCATTTTATTGATGTTTTAAAATGATTAAGTTTTTCGTTTGCTGTTATGTTCCGTATTAGGGAGACTTTAATGGAAAATTAACCACTTTGGCAGCCATTTTGGACACCATTTTGAATGCCATTTTAATTGAGATTATGCAAATGGAGCAAGTTTGTTATCAATAATGTCTTTTGATCCAACTAATCCAATCCAATTGAAATTATTGTTTGTTATGTGTTTGCTGAGTTTTTATAAGACATTTAAATTAAAAAAAGCCATTTTGGCGGCCATCTTGGACGCCATTTTGAATATATAATTAGGAAATGCAATTATTTATGCATATAAACATTTATTGTGCCCTGACACATTCGTCTCACTAAGTTTTTTTTAATATTAAGTCCTTTATATGAAGTTTTAATGCAATTTACTGAAAACCCCCTATTTCGGGCGGCCATTTTGGACGCCATCTTGAATATCCGGCTTGCAGCCACTTTTTGTTTTTGGGAACATCTCGATTGTGTTTTTGGGTCGTCTAAGGAACCTAAAAAAGTTGGTTTGGTTTAGTTCTGGGGGGGGTGCAAAGGGGGTGGTCCTAGCTCCCCGAGTATATAGTGTCTCAATGTTCGTAGCCTTACATGAGTTTATAGATACACTACTGAAGTTCGTTTCCGATCTTAATATTTTAATATTGCATGATGACAAAGTGAGGAACCGCTCCCATCTTACTCCGATTGAAGTTGAGAAGACTTATAAATGTTTACAAAAATTTATGTTTATCAACAAAAAATCGCGCGAGCGCAGCGCGACGACCACTGCGCTTTAAGTTTAAGCTTTGGTCCACAACACTCAGTGAAAAAGTTTTTACCGCTGGAAATTTCGAACAACTACTGCTGGACTGATGCTAGATAACGTCAGAGCGCACATACGCTCTGACACCCTTGGTGTACATCTCGCTGTAGATGACATGGAACATGTTAAGATCCTAGACTAAGATCCATTTTGGTTTGAACGAGTTACCAAGGAGGCTATCTACATTCGGGCCCTGCAAACGTCCATTAATTAAAGAAGGGGGGTTGGCGTTATCATTTACCTGAGATCTTCACAATGTAGATCTCCACCATGTGCGCTCTGACGTCATTCGGCATTAGTCCAGCTGACGAAGGACACAGTCCTTGTTCGAAAATTTCTGGAGGTAAAATTTTCCACTTAGTGTTGTGTAACAAAGCTTAAACTTAACTATTACAATATCCCAACACAGATGAGCGTTCATATCAACACAGATGAGCATCTCACTTACGTTATGACTATTCGTTTGTCCATTTTTCAAAAGTGTCCGGTCACATGCAATATTTAGTTAGTTAACTGGTTGGTGTAGTGAGAGATTTGGAGTTTACTGGTTGGGGTAGTTACAGATTTTGGGGAGACCGTACCGTCGAAAAGCTTCGTGATTAGCGTTCTTGAAGGGTACATGTGCTAGAAATTGCACGGCGTGTTTCTATCAGATTGGTTTCCCATAATCTTTAATTACGTGGCGGTGTTGTAAGGGAGCGTTCAGTTATTATGGCCGGGGGTGGGCCGGCAAATTCTTCCTGCGCATCAGTCAAAATAAGTGAACCCCCCCTAACCATTGTACCAAAAAATTGATGACCCCCCCTTTCAAGATGACAAAAATTTCATGACCCCCCCCCCCCCACATTGCTTGAGTAAATTAGCTGCACACACAAACACCTCAGGGGTATGGAGCGATAGAATCCCCCCAAAAAAGAGCTTAGATTTTTTCAAATGACTTTCCTTACAAACTCAAAAGGTGTTAATGCTCAGATTTCCCATTCTGACTTGCTATAATTTTGAAATTACCCCTCAAAGGGTTGGACAGAAATTACTGGTGGATCGCAATATTTTTGCGCAAGCGTGTGTACATACATATTTTGATATTTGGATTTAATTAAAAATCAGCTGTTGATAATGTTGATTCACTATACATGGTATACATATATTTTCTCATACATGTATGAGAAATCTATGTAATACTTTCTCAATGCAAAACTATATCTATGCATTTATAGATATTTGATAATTTACATAAATGTACTTAAATGAAATAGGGTTGTTACAACTGGCATGTGGACAAAAAGTTTGACCTTAGAATTTCACCAAAAATGTTCATCCACTATACATGGGAGTAAATGATAAAATTGTGAATAATTTTTTTTCCAATGAAAAACTTGGTATACTTGTGCATATACAGACGTTCAATAATTAACATAATTGTACTTGATTAGAATATGATGGTTAAAGGTGCATATTATGTGTACAAGAAATCTGATTATGGAATTTCACTGAAAATGTTCATCCACTATACATGGGAGTCTATGAGGAAAGTATGAATATTTTTTTTTCCAATACAAAAATAGGTAAACCCATGTATTTATGTACTGTCGATTATTGATATCAATGTACTTGATTAGATTAGGGTGGTAACAAATGGATGTGTTCGCCAGAAATTGAATTTTGGAATTATACCAAAATGTAGATTCACTGTACATGGGAGTCTATGAGGAAAATATGAATAATTTTTTTCCAATACAAAAGTATCAAAATCTGTGTATTTATAGACATTTGATAATTCATTTTTAAGTACTTAGTTAGCCTAGGATGGTTACAGGTTGATATGTGTGCAAGAAATTAGATTTTGGAATTTCACCGAAATGCTGATTCACGATACACTGGAGTCTATGAGAAAACTAAGAATAATTTTTTTACAATGCTAAACTAAATTAATTTGTGCTTTTATAGGTGTTTGATAATTGATACAAATGTGCTTGATTCAAATAGGGTATTTAAAAGTTCAGATGTGGACAACAATTATGATATTGGAATTTCACCTAAAAGTATTATTTAACTTTTCAAGGTACCAGTAGTCTCAGTACAGGTAACTGTTAAATAATTTCCCTGACAAAACTTGCTATATCTCTAATATGTAAGTAATAGGAATTGTTCATTGCCCTCAGTGCAGTGAGCTTGATTTACAATAAGACAATAAGCCTCAGAGTTGTCAAGTAAAGATGTTCATGTGACAGATAATTATACTTTTGTTCAGATTTACCGGTGTATAACTTCAGAGAATGAAATCATGCAACGAATCATTTTTATCTCCCAGAATATTTCTGAACACCGAAACTGCTTTTTGACAGGACGGATACTTATGAAAATTAAGTGACCCCCCTTCTGAGCTGTTTGAAAAATACATGACCCCCCTTTGCAGTTTTCAAATTTGAGGTGAACCCCCCCCTGGATTTTGCCGGCCCACCCCGGCCATAATAACTGAACGCTCCCTAATGTGTCGAGCGCGCTCGGGTGAAGGGTTATATCAACAGAGACTGTATCAGAGACGGTATACAACAGAAACTCTACAAAACCTGGACTCATACAAATTATTAATCATCTTAGTTATATTACAACTTGTCTACCAACAAAAGATAATTTTGGCTGCGCAGATGATGTAGATACCAAGCACAGTCCCTCGTGAGCTATTCAGCTCTGGGACTTGTAATTCGCCCCATAGACGTGTGTACATAAGCGAGGGTTGTTTCTCGCTTATGTACAAACGTCTATGGGGCGAATAGACCCAAAGCTGAATAGCTCATGAAGGACTGTGATTCCAAGCCATGACTCGACTCATCTCCGGGCCGGGGGTTGGGTTGGGATGCAGACAGAGTCAATTCACGTATGTTATTATCGAGGTATTGTGTTTTTCTTGTTGAAGTAGAGAAAACACAAACAAATTTACTGGTTCTCATGGGAGGGGGCACTTGTTCAGACAAGTGGTCGTGGTGTGCGGCCGCACATAAAAAACCAGGGCCCATTTTAGACCTGAAGTCTCGTAATTTTAGGACCCAATTTCAGACCTCTTTGACCTTTGACCCAGGTCAAAAGTCATAGCGTCGAAATGTTATAGGGTACAGAACAAATATTTGCATGAAGGGTGAGCGGCAAAGCCTACTGCTTTACGGTGTTGCTGGCCCAGCAATGATTTGCCAAACACATTTCTGAAATATTAAATTTATTAGCGAAAGAAAATATCTTTCACTCCTACAAAATTTTGGTCCAGCTTCTGAAAATTATCAGTTATCTATCACCAGTTACAGTCTGACTGTGTGTGTGTCTGTTTTTTGTTGACGCGATATGTCAAGAACGGCTTATCGGGTCAGAGTCAATTTTGGTACATAAATTTTGTTTGAGAATGGCAAGAACTGATATATGTTTTGGTGGGTGTGGCTTGCATATTTCATTCTCATTTGCATAAATAATGACTTTAGAAAAAAACAGACACACATTAAGATATTTAGGAGAGGATACTTATTTTCCGGATAGAAAAGAAAAAGAAAATATAAACACATTAAGGATTAGTTAATTGGGTAGGGACTAGTAACATACTAATCAAGTCCAGCCCCCTACTATTCACAGTCACCGAATCTATCATTTTGCCATAGAGCGCCATGTTGAAGATTGAGGCTTAGCCTCGCTATTTGAAATAAATTCTATAACAATATAAGTACATAAATTATAAAAATTTGTGGTAGAATAAAATATAAATGAGAGGAAGAAATTTGTTAGATAAACAAGAGATAACGTTTCAGGTCTCTTTTAATTTTTGACTTTGATTTCACAGATCGTAAGTTTCTGAGATTTGGTTCCAGAGTGTTACACCAGAGTATTTCATTGAACTTTGTCCTCTAGAAGTGGTATATTTAGGGATGAGAAGATTTCTCTTATCTTTCGACCGAGTAAAATACAAATGTTGAATACTCAAAAACTAACAAGGAATTTCTGGAGGAAAATTTCCGCTTATGTTATCATAAACAAAAAGTACAGTTTTACAAGTATAATGCTTAAAAACATCAAGAATTGCCAACTCACGAAACAATGGTGTTGTGTGGTCAAATCTGTTGGACTTTGTAAAATAATGTACTATTCGTATTTGGGTAAGATGTATAGGCTTAAGGTAAGTGGTGTAAGTATTCCCCCAAACTTCTGACGAATAAGAGATGTGCGGTAAAATAAAACAATAATAGAGTAGTAATAATATTGGCTGAGGGAAATGTGCTGAATTCCATGTAATCAGGTCCACTCTAACTATTGACAATAATAGATACAGGCAAAATCATTACGTTAAAGGTTAAACATTAGTGGAGTGATTGATCAATTCGGAGATGCTACAGTTTGAGCTCATGCACTGAATTAATAAAGTTGGTGTGGTTTCTAGATTATGTTATTCTGATCCCGATTGGGTCTGCTTGCTGAGTAGTACCTACATATATTTTTATAAGACTTAAGTCATCAGTTCGTTTTGCAAGAGAGGATAGGACAAGGATGAGTAAAGCAATAGATCTAGCACTATGAAAAGTGAACTCAGACCAGGGAACGTACCATCGGTCTGTCGAAGCAATAAAAACCAATGGACTTGTGTAGTGAGGGATGTATACAAGAGCAATTAACTAGACTGGACGACTAGCAAACTAGACTGCAGTACTGGCAATTTAAAATGCAGGACTTGCAAACTATACTGCACGGCTGATAAAGACCTCAGAATGTCAAACTCGACACGGGAATGTGCAAGGAAGTCATCTGAAATAATGTATTTCAACTGATGCACAATGTTCATTTCAGTGGTATGCTACTATTCAAATTATGCAATCCTGGTCCTGAATGGATCACTTCTTTTTTGCAAATAAAGCTAATGAAATAAATGCCTAATAACAGGCATCGACGTAGGTATAACATGTACAAAACTTGTCGTATTTTGAAGTTGTAAGTCTACTTCCCACTGATTGCAGCAGTGTAGTTGTTTCATCATTTTCAGTATGACAGAAGATTTCCCAGTTAGGATTCGGGAAATGTGTACTAAATTCTTGTTTTACATGTTGAATTACAAAATATTAAAACCTGAACAGAAACGTAACAGGAGCTAAGCCCTGGTTCAACAATATTGTTTAATCAAAACTTTACTGTACATATAAAGCTTTTGAACTGCAAGGTAACTCCTATTTTCCTTTCCTAGCCATTATGTAATGATTAAAGTCCCCTGGTCTTCCATGTGTTGCTCTCTAGACTCTGATTTCAATTATCAACAATAGTGTTTACAAAAAGCCTATAAGGCTACGTTCACAAATAACGATTGGGGGGGGCTGGAGGAATCGTGATTGAAATCTTTTTTTTTCAGATCCCCCCTAAGTACCCTAAAAATTTTCATATGCCCCCTCATATGGTCAAAATTGTTCCAGTCCCCCCCCCCCCCAACTATCACAGGCCCACATATTTGTAAAGGATGTGAGCGCAGAAAAAATAAACATGTAGGCCTATATATTGCGACGTTCTGCTCACAGGTGTTCAACATTACCTGTATTAGCACTTTGTATAGTCATATTCCCAATGCATCAGTGAGTATTTAAGATTTTTTGGTCTAAAAGCCAACTTGAGTTAATCCAACTCTGGCCAGGTCAATTGCTCCTGCTGAAGAGCACACAAAATGACAATCATGAGAGAGTAGGCAAATTGTGAATTCTGGCTAATTGCCATATTGTAAAAAACTGAGCACAGTGACCAACCAAAAATTTGTTTCAAAACTACAAGACATATATGAATTAGATGCTACTCAAAATTGACAATACTGGAAGGTTAAAATATTTCATCAAATAAATGTTTTAATCTCTGAAATTTTGGGTGTAATAATTGCGAATTTGGTTAAAAATAAATAATTCCATTTGGTCACATATTTTTTCATTTAGTCTTTACTCTTCAAAGTTTTACTTCTTTATCATTTTATGACAAGAATGAGAAAATTTAGAAAATCAAGCATGGTGACCTCATCTTTTTCTTCCATGTGTTGCTCTCTGGCCTGATCTTGTGTGACAAGTATGTTTCACTGTCATGAGCATCATTTGACCCAAACTCTTTCTTCAACTACCATGTACATGTACATCAGAGTCAGAGCTATCTCTGTCACTGTTCAGGTATGCAGTGACAGTGACACTGCAGTAGCAGAGCATTAATGATAGTGACACTACCCGTAGGCAGTAGCTGTATTAACTTTGATAATTTTGACAATATTTTTGTTCAGTTTTACAACTGCGTTCTTGTTCTACTCCTTACAGCATGTTGAATTGTCCAGTATTCAGCTTGCTATCACAGCCTATGTATGCGTACCATGCATTTGTATCACTGACAACTGACTGTCAGTCTGGACTCCAATTAAATTATCACCAAATACATATTTATATATACAGGCTTTGTCGACAAACTAAATATTGTGTGTTTGAGCATGCTGTAGGGAGATGGCAAGAAACTGTAGTTGTTATATCAGCGTTGGAAACTACGCCCGTCCTCCCGTCCGAGACGGGTAACTTTTCAGTCGGACGGGAGGAAAATTGTACTTCCACGTGCGTGTGTCGGGCTCTCGATAGTAGCCCATGCAGCATACCCAGTAATCTCATCGATCATGATCAGCTGCTTCTAGATGTTGTTTTAAACGAAATGTAGTATACCAATATGTCGGACTTCGACGCGCTTATGCTACTGAAACTGTGCAACTGTGTGACGCCGGAATGCAATGCAAGCGAGACATGTAAACACTAGTAAACAGGAAGTCGCTCATACTAGTAAATCTCACACTAAGCGAGATTTGCGCGATATCAGCCAGTGCTATAAATATAAAGATATAAAGGGAAGATGTAAAGATATAAAGGATATAAAGGAAATGAGGGCAACTCCACACATCGGCTCTACCAAGATTGTGTAGTATTACGAAATGTGAATAAAAGGATCATTGCATTTAATTTGTGTGGAATACATGGCGAGACACCGGTGAATCGATAGTGCCTTGACCCTAGTCATGTGATTTGGGTCCCCGGTAAACCGGTTTGTTGATTGAGTGATTCGTCTTAACGGTGTTTCGGAACCAAAAATGGGGTTCCTTCATCAGTCGCTCTCTTGTTTTGTATCCCATCCGTTTGGTTGTGTGATGAAGTCATCTTCGTCCTCCAGGAGGAGAAGCCAGATTCGTTATTGAGAGAGTTAGCCACTATTGACTGACTCTATAGTGAGCGATCCGGTGTGTGGTGTCATATTATATTTAACATGACCCAGCATCGACCGTTGCTAGTGCTCGTTATGTTAACAGTAAATGTTGTACTAATCTGTCAACGATTAGTTTTTTAGGCATTTAAATCGATTATCCGAACTTTTAGTTTTGTGTCAATTTTTCGTGGACTTTGTAATAGATTTCGGGTCGATATTGGTGCCTGCTTTCCGGTGTTTGAAAAGCATGTTGTGAAGGGCTGCTTCGAGAAATAAATCTTGTTTCTCTGTGTTTAGCCATTCCCAGGTTTCATGGTTTCGTTAACAATATTTGCTGTAAACGGCCTTTGAAATCGGTTTGGTCTGAGGAGAGTATTGGTTTATTTAATTCATGCCGCCAACTTTGATTACTTACATGGCAGCTCTCTCAGTTTTTGATTTTCTTTGCCACATGATGTTTTCTGTATTGCTCAGCAATCTTTTCAGTTTGATGGTTGATTGTAGTACCAATTCGATGACAGATTGCACCTTGGTTTTATACGATAAAGTGGCATAAAATGGAGACAAATTAAAAAAAATGTTTCCCCGTTGTTAAAACCGCTATCGTGAAACCTTTTAACTGTTTGAGCGATATGGGCAAAGTGTGTTTGAATTAACTAATTCATTAATCAGAGTGTTATCAGCATTGTTATTGTAGAAATTTTGTATTCAAGTCCGGATTAGAAGTCATTTCAAACAGTGGAATTCAGAACAGTTTGTTTGTAAGATCATAATTAATACTCATGTTGAAAATAAAGTTGTTTACAGTTTGAAGTACATAATGGTTTTGTGTTTTTTTGAATTAATTGATTTTGTCAAAATTCAGGACAGGCAACTTTCTGGCAGGACAGGCAAGTTTTGAAAGTTACCAGTCCTGATGTCTGGCAAATATTTTGGCCAGTTTCCAACACTGGATATTGCATAGAAATATTGCAGAAATCATTAACAGTTGCAGCTTCTGCCCTATTACTAGGCCTAAGTTTGTTTTTTTACAACAAGTCACACATGTATAGATTTTTTCGAGATAAAAGTCATGAAATGTGACAAAATGGTACTAGATTCTGTTAAAGCCCGGCTCGAAATGGACCGGGATCAGGATTAGTGCCAAGTTTGGGTGGGCGTTTTGGGGCATGGCTCTGCATAATGAGTCTGTTGGCAACGGTTGCGATCGTTCGCATTATCTGCGTAATCTGTTTGCTCTCAAATCACACTCAGGCGTAGGTACGTACTCAGTACGTACAGCCTTCGTTTCCCGGTTCGTTTCAGTTATGCCATGGCAATACTCGAAAGAAAAAAGAAAGAAAGAAAAACTAGGAAGGAAAAGGAACACGTCAGGAAAATGGTAGGAAATAGGTAAACGGCGACGTCATGACCGATCGCAAAAAATAAAGGAAATTCACGGAAGGGTCGAGACTTCCTTGAATCTCGTGTATCACGATATCTGTAATAGCGATCGCGGTCAGTTGCTCGATTGCTTGGCGGCGGGGTGATATCGAAAAATTATCACGGGTTATGTTTATTTTCGGAGCAATTGCAAGTTTTGCTCGAAACATTTATTAACCTTCGACTGGAATCAAGGACAGACTGGGTTCCTCTCCGTCTTTCTTTCTACCTCCATGGTTATTAAAAGGAATTACATGTAAAGTCCAGCTTTTGACGAAATATTATAACGATGTAGCGCGGAATCAATGAGCTGTCCTCAGACACGCGTATCCTAAAGCGTTTACAAGATTGGTGATGGCGCTTACTTGCTCATCTTGAACTGAAAGATTGAATGTTTCAACTGTTCAAATATCTTACAATTTTTGTTAAATTCTCATCACAGAAGTCCAAATGTAACTGGGATAATCGGTATGTCAAAACCTTACTAGTACCAGCCCTCCGAACACGACATGTCATTTCCACGTGTAAAAACACGTGTACATACGGCCGTTTTCGGGGCCAGCATATATATCCAAAACAACTGTTCAGTACCGTCACGTTCGGCCGTAGATTTGGAAGGGGGAAGTTGTTAAAAACGTGGATCTCTTCGACTGACAATAATTAAATTGATCATGGAGGCTACCACCATGTTTTGATGGTTATTTTCGATGCCATTCTCAGTGCAAACTACGGACTCTGCTTACGCGCTTTTCGCTAGAAAACATCGTACTACGGGTAAGCTTACTGACTAGTCCTCTTGCTAAGTCACGTCTGAAAATGGTTCACTTTCGTGATGTCATTGCACCATAAACGCTAGCAAAAAAGTTTATGGCAACACAAAGTTTTCATCCTTCGCCCGCTGATATAACTCTAAGTTTACATATAGTTTGTTTACATCGTAATTGTTCTCGTATGCACAGCAAATGTTTGACCAGTTTACACCTCTGCGCGTCACCGAATGATTGACAATTGTTTGAATCACGGAACGACTGTCTCCTGAGGGCCATTCCCTTTGTTCAGAAAGCGATTTTTCCCCTAATCGTCGTAGTTTTAAAAAACTTTGTGAAACTTTGCAGATACCTGTATGGCCTAGGTGTTTATGAAACAGTCTATGTTCATGGTATGCCAAAAATATATGTTTGAGAATCGTTTAGGCCGATTTTCACGGAGCGGTCTACCTAGCTATTGCCAGTTGTCACTCAAGCGCCATTATGAATTTTCAATAAGTTAGGGGCCTTTTATACCCCGCACACCGGTTTAAATTATTATTAGGCTAACATTACAACATTTGGATGACATCAAAAATGGTATTCATTTTCCATTAAATTACCTACAAAATCTTGACTTGGAAAATGTAAAACACAAAAGGGAACCAAAAATTTTCAAGTCCCCCCCCACTGGTAGAGCAAAATTTTCAAGTCCTCCCCCTCTACTACCCCCAAAATTTTCGAATCCCCCCTGAATTCCTCCAGCCCGCACGCTATAGGAAAACAACAAGGAACTGTATTTGATACATAGAGACAGTGAAAAAAATAACATCAGTTGCAGCTTCTGTTCGGTTACAAGGTTACCTGTTGTGCTGCCCACGAATTTTCGATTGCATCCCAGTTCAAACTATATAGTACAAATTTTCCTCGAAATAGAAATCATGAAATGCAATAGGCCTAAGATGGTACCAGATTTTGTTTGATTATTATTACAAACATCAGAACTGTTTAGATGACATTAAATGTTAGGCCTACTCATTTTCATTGAATAACCTACCAGACTATGGAATCTGAAAATGTATTGAAGGGAAAAATTGGGAACTGAAGTATTTCCTTCGATTTAGTGCAAAGTGTCATCCGAATATTGTCAGAAAATGTAGTGCTCATTCTAGTATGGTCATCCGCTTAACAATATGGCCTTAAATAATTTTTCACAGAAGTCGTTTGTTGTGGTAGCTCTGCATGGCAGGGCTGTGTGTTACCGGCGTGTGTTGGAGCACAGGGAATAGAGTAATCTTGTTGTTGTTGTTATTGTTATTGTTGTTGATGGTGATGATGACGATAATAAAAATATTAAAAAACAATGTGTCATTCCTTGCTGTTGTCTATGACGGGAGTGACGTTGGGCGACCTACGTCGTTTTTTTGTCACGATTACAGTTTTCTTTTACAATTATCTACAACATCGACAAACAACAGCAAGGAATGACACATTGTTTTTTAGTATTTTTTATTATCGTCATCATCATCATCATCATCATCACCATCAACAACAACAATAATAACAACAACAACAACAACAACAACAACAACAACAAAAGATTATTCCCTGTGGTTGGAGGCCGTATAACGCCGGTAACACACGGCCCTGTCCGGGGGGGTAACTCCACGGATAATAGTACGGGGGGGGGGGCTCCTCACAAACATGGAAACCCAAACTGTTGTGATACCAGTTTTGAGCAAAAAAACCTACCCTTCTGATACCTAGTTGTGGAAACGCAGCTATCTGTTGGCAGGGTAGCGTGAGTTGCTATGCGGGGTCAAAGGTCAACCCCGCCACGGATATCCGTGGCGGGGTTGACCTTTGACCCGCATAGCAACTCACGCTACCCCGCCACTGAACAGATAGCTGCGTTTCCACGGCTATCTGATACCATACAATACCATACGTGTACAGATACGACTCACTCGCCTTGCGTACCAGGGGTACATGTACCAACAGTCAAACCGACAGATCGGAAATTTTGAAGGTAGATCTGGGCACAGGTTATCGTAACGTTGCTTGGATAGTCGTTCGAGGCGGGCGGCCGCAGGTCGCCGTGCCATTTACTTGGAAAAGTAAACGGCGACCTGCGGCCGCCCGCCTCGAACGACTATCCAAGCAACGTTACGATAACCTGTGGATCTGGGATGCAGATACATGGGTTTCCAGTGTTGATAGCATGATTTTTTAACAAATGTCAGTTTGTGTTTAAAACCGGACCCTTTCTCATACCAACACCTCGTGAAAAGCATACCCTTTCTGATACCAAAGAGTGAAAAAAACGACCCCTTTCGCGCGGACCCTCCCCGTATAGCCATCTATGGGAGTTACCCCCCCCCCCCCCCCCCCCACGGCGGCCCTGCCAGTTGTGTAAGCTTACGCCCCACCACTGCAACTTATCGACGCGTTGCCATACTTCATCTGCGCATTCTCTGTCTATGATCAGCAGCGGCGCGGGCGGTGTGAAAGGCGTTCCCTCCCCGCTAAACTACCTAGCCTATTTTGTGTCGATTCACCATGATACACCTTTGACCCGCATAGCAACTCACGCTACCCCGCCACTGAACAGATAGCTGCGTTTCCACGGCTATCTGATACCATACAATACCATACGTGTACAGATACGACTTACTCGCCTTGCGTACCAGGGGTACATGTACCAACAGTCAAACCGACAGATCGGAAATTTTGAAGGTAGATCTGGGCACAGGTTATCGTAACGTTGCTTGGATAGTCGTTCGAGGCGGGCGGCCGCAGGTCGCCGTGCCATTTACTTGGAAAAGTAAACGGCGACCTGCGGCCGCCCGCCTCGAACGACTATCCAAGCAACGTTACGATAACCTGTGGATCTGGGATGCAGATACATGGGTTTCCAGTGTTGATAGCATGATTTTTTAACAAATGTCAGTTTGTGTTTAAAACCGGACCCTTTCTCATACCAACACCTCGTGAAAAGCATACCCTTTCTGATACCAAAGAGTGAAAAAAACGACCCTTTCGCGCGGACCCTCCCCGTATAGCCATCTATGGGAGTTACCCCCCCCCCCCCCCACGGCGGCCCTGCCAGTTGTGTAAGCTTACGCCCCACCACTGCAACTTATCGACGCGTTGCCTACTTCATCTGCGCATTCTCTGTCTATGATCAGCAGCGGCGCGGGCGGTGTGAAAGGCGTTCCCCGGCCTCCCCGCTAAAACTACCTAGCCTATTTTGTGTCGATTCACCATGATACCCGGCCACTTTGTTTATAAACAAATAGCACGTTAGTGGAAAAGTACTTCCGCGTTCGCGCCGTAGGCTTGGCGGGAAGAAGTTTCGTTCATATTTACATGTAGGTAGTATAGATACTGTCAGTGAGTTTCTTGACATTAATAGTTTATTATTTCACCACTATTTCATAATAGTTGTGCATTAACCATAATTTAAACATGGAAACCAAGGCAACACGTTGAGAGAATAACTTATTTTATAATTATAGAGGCACCAAACTGAGCAATTACCCTCACATCCTATGACTAATGGTATAACCCTAATTTAAATTGCAAATTTAGAAAATATCACGGTCAAGCATCGAACCGGCGCTCAGGATATTGCTCACGCAGATCACACAGCATATCAACACAAATATTATCAAACATTGATACCGTTCACTGTATATCATATGTTTACACAGTTGTCTACAGGCAATATCGTAGGACAGTTATTCTAAGGTAAGATATTTATATATGTATGGTGAAATTACAATAGCTTGACCCTGAAAACTCCTCACTTCATTTTTCGCCGGCGTGGCACGACACGAGCATGGCGAGGGCCCCAAGTAATGAGATCGTAGGACATTTTAGGTAGAAATGTGTTCACATAAGCACAGATTGTATCTACACGGAGTAATTCTCGTCATTTGTTGTGATGAAATGTTATTCTTGTGATGTTGTTATTCGCTGACGGGACCTTACGTTCTCTAATCCCAATATACACGTGTTTGTGACACAAATTTCTGTGTCGTGACTCGTGTGTTGTCTTTGCAGGTTACCAGTCAACTCATCGGTGATCCGCCCACTCTCGATTCCGGACAAGTTCAGACAACGAAATCTGCTGACATTTGGTACAACTTACAGTGTGAATTTCCGAAGACTACTTTGTTTATAGGTATATAGATATTAAACAGCGATATAGTTTCTAAGGTGAAGTGAAAGGCCGGTTGTGTACGAGCAATATGGTGCATGTATTGTCAATGAGATGGGGCTCTGCGGGTAAGTATTTCAGTACGTAGGTCGTAATGTGTAACTGTAAACTGCGGATTAAGAATGTAATATGTAATATTACACAGATAGTTCTGCCCAGAAAAATGTGACCACGTTCATTGAAGAGGGTGAATGCAAAGAATCGCTCATGAATGGATTGAATTGAATTCGATGTTACATAATTTCTATATTGATGGATGGCGTGACACTGATACTGATAGCGACAGGAAACGTACGTCACCAACGAAACAAAACGTCACCATTTCTCGGCAAAACGTCATCGCTCCCAGAATTACCCCACTTTTACCGTTTACATGTTAAACAGAAAGGATATCCTTATTTTAGCTTCCTGATTTTAAACAGAATTGCATCAACAAGTTAAAAGACTGCCCCAAAATGTAAATGAAACAGCGATACATAGCAAAAGCAATCACCCCATCCCTGAACACTTGGCCATTTACGTGAAATGACCCTCATGGGAATGACTATATGCGATATGTCTGACCAAGAAGGTTGACCTACTTTGATCTTGTCATACATACTTGTATGTCACACACAAGCTGCAGGACTGTAGCTCGAGGTTTTGCCAGCTGATTTCTGCAAATTACTGTCAAACCCAAATACCCAAGCAAAACCTCGAGCTACAGTATTGTAGCTAATCACACATATCCTTCATCAGCCATAGTGTTACCACACATAATTTAACAAATCATGAATCAATTACATGTACGTCTGTCATTGCTGGCTGTGAATTGAGTCGTACTGCATAAGCATGGCCATGTCTAATTCTGTGAACATAACTCAAGTACATAATTGATATTTAGGTTTATCAAATATGGCCCTAGCACGTTATAGAAAACTGTTTTATGTTGTCTGTATGTTTTACTGTGTGTAGCATTTGCAAAATTCCAGAGCATGATTGATACATACTCTTAAAGGGGCAGCTCTTAATCCCTGGTTTTCCGATGTGTTCTTGTCGGCATTTGGTACATAGTGTCAGCCCTCAGTGTTCCATCAAAATTTTAACAAGATTGTCAATTTGCTTTTAGATAAAGCCGATATGTGACCCTGCCCTGTAAAAGTTAACCTGGCCCCAGCAGTGACGTCAGAGTAAGGGGCTGTACACATGTATGACAAACCATTGAGGTTAAAATGATACAGAACCTTTGCCACACTGCAATTAGGGGGTGTGGGGGTGTAACAGAACCTTTGGCACACTGCAATTAGGGGGTGTGGGGGTGTGACTGAATCATCATGTGCAACCTTGCACTAAGGTTATGCCATAGCAACCCCCTACAATACTCATTGACCTTGTGGATATAGAGGTCATTCATACGATATTATTTTTGCTGCTGAAAATATTTGCACTGCAGTGTAGTGTTGTGCTTTGCTGTCCTTGTCTAGGCTCTAGGCTTTCACAGCGCACTGTGAATGATGGTATGTCTGTTTGGTTTCATTTGTATCACACAGCCCAGTGTTTGGTTTTCTTGGCATGTCTTCTATCAACTTGTGAAAGTACACCGAAGGACTACCAGAGGCAGCAGCTTTTGCCAGGTAAGATCTTTAAAAATGTAAAATAAAAACATCAAAGATGCGGTCTTTGCCTTTTAAATTGTTTGCAATATGGAATGGTAGTGTTTACCATGCATGCCACAGATATCTGCAAGGATTTAAATTTGGTTTTCAATTCTGAATTTGACATTATAGACACTGAGTGTGACAGAACATTAGGGTATACATATGGCTTGTCACACTGATCAAGATCAAAATATGTAGACACAAAGATTTGGATAGGAGCTAAAACTATTTTGCTAAGGCCCTTGGGCAAGTTCTTGATCCCTACTACATGTATCCCTATATGTTTAAGGAATCCCAAAGTCACCAGTGATTGATTTAAAATAATTTCCCTGTTCACCAATGTTAACTCTAACACTACAGTCACACTTGTCAACTTGACCTTGGAATAGCAAAAGAAAGTGTTTCACAGACACTAGGCAGAAATATCAGAGCTAGGTAATCAACTTCTTGTAAGTTATAAATATTTAATAATTCACCGAATGATTCTTGATGTGATATGATTGAAATTATTTCCTTGTCAATCATGATCTCTATTTGATTGTGTCAAGACTGTTTCATAATATAAAATCTGATTAAATTATTACTGTCTTCATTATATGACTGTTCAACCCAATAAACAGATTGGTTTCTGATTATCTGTGCATCACTTCTAGTCATGGGTCTGGTGTCCGTGCAAAGTGTTCAAAACATTCTTTGCCTTGATATTCCCACACACTGACACAGCCAACACTTGGGATAAATGATTCAGAATATCATTAAAATCTGTAGACTTGATCTTCTATCCCATCATACCCCTTCAATGCTAAAAAGCAAAGGACATTGTTTTGCAGCCAGTGTGACCCAAAAAACCTATCCCATAATATCTCTTGTATGAAATGCCAATGACTAGGAACAAATTTGTTATTTTTACTGCAATTTTTCACAGTTATAAAAGCATGGAAAATGTATCATTTCATAATATACACTACATGTAGGTCTCTGTAGCCTTAGTTAGAAGGTCTCAACTTTTGGCTTAATACAATGTCACTGTGTTGTTTTTTTCATAAATTCAATTTAGCTACAACATTGTCCTTACTGTCAAAATACTTTGAGTACTTGGCTATCAATGGTGAATAATTCCATTGGAATCAGAAATGAATCGTCACGACCATAAAGGACAATAAAAATATGAACGCATTCTTCTCATAGAGATTATACTTTGAAATATTATGGGTGGGCTTTTACAATTTTCAGCACGGTTACAGAATTTTAATGATAAAACATGATACATAGAGATATCAGTAATTGTCCAAAAATAAACTCTATGAATGCCATATGCATTTGTAACAGGAAGTAAAAGTTAAACTATCCATTCTATAAATAGAAATTCTATTTGATGACACATGGTTTGTGTTTTGTTCAATTATATACAGTGAAAATATAACAAGTGAAGGCTGTAAGATACATGTATATTGATAGGATTGCTTGGACTGTAATGGTCAGGTCTGCGCAGGGATATCGCTTGATTTTACAAGAAGTGTTCGGTTTTGTTAAATTAAGCAACAAGAAAACAAAAAAATATAAATTTCAGCTATTTAGCAGCATTACCAGTACAGACTGGTTTGTAAAAAGGAGCAGTTTTTAAAAGTAAGTAAACAGGGAGTTGAATTTATTGCCAATAAAACTGTCATTGCTTTCAGCTTATCAGCAGTACAGTCTGTTGACATTATTGCTGTACATGCCACTATTGATAGCAATCATACACTGTCTACAGACAGGTAGATCGGTGCCTCTGATAGGCTGATCATGGTTGGGGATATACAGGGTGACATTAGGTGTCCAATCAGATCCCCTTTTACATGGATGCATTTGTTGTCACAGAATTACCAGAAAGGTCATGTAAGGTGATGGGGTTGTGATGATGTCATGTTGACCCTTGACCCTTGCTACACTTATAAATTTTATTGACCAAATTCAAAGATTTTATCCCCACACTCATAAAAACCATGCACAATGATTCGGAATTTCCCACTACATCAGAGTTGAATGTCATGATTCAACATTTGACAGAATACACACATCTTTGAGATTGGTTTCAATTATTCAGGTCAATTGTAGAACAAATTTGTTCAGTTTGCTGGCATCAGCATGTACTCACTTGCATGATAAGTTTGTTCATGAAATAATCTAGAGTCAGGGCTTTACCTTTATCACCATCATGGTTTAGCCCAAACCCATCATTATCAATGGTGATTGTGGACCTGTTAACAGGGCATTGGGGTGAACAGGTTGAGAGCAGAGTTCTTATGCTTGATGGTGACTGGTCATCTTTTACTGACTCACACGAAATTTCAAGTCAAAATAATTGCATAACATTTAAAGGCCAAAGTAATAAATCCTTTGCTTTTCAACTTCTCTAATGTGAAGAGGTACATGTAAGAGTTTGACATACACAAATAATTTAAGATGGGTATATTTGACAGTTTTCCAGACAGACAGTTCATTCCTATAACTACATTGCATCTTGAGATACCATCTTATGTCACTACATCGTTAAATGAGTGTATGTGTAAAGCAACATTTTGCTGCAATATGAAAGTCATGCATTGGTTTTGTGATAGAATATCCTCAACAATGGAAAATTCTTCAAGAAATTTTTTTTTCTGAAAACTTCCAAAACCTACATGTACACATGTTAATGTAAAAGAAAGAATTTCCATGCAATGCATAAACTTGATCCTGAGACATCATCCATGGTGACATGGAATATGAGGTATATGATAAATTATGAGAGCTTGCACATGGCATGACCCAACACAGAGTACAATGTATGTAGCATTTGATTAGCTCAGTTCCAGTAATTTGTAATTCAGTCCATTTGCAATCTCCAAATGTGATCTCATACAGTGTAATGTGGACCAGTGCAGCTCAACACGGGAGATATTTGTTGTTTATTGACCTAAGAGTCATGCATAGACTCTAAAGCTCAGAATTTGTTGATAAATTAAAACTGACAAGCAAAGCATAATCTTGTTGTTGGACAGGAGACTGATTCTGAATATTTGTTGATGTGCAGTGTACATGTGTATGTGAAGGGTATGTAGATGTATGCTTTTCATTTAATATGCTGAAATTACATACACTTTGCTATGCAATGGTGCAGTTTGGACAGAACAAGGAATGTAGTTGATATGATTATTAGAATGACCGCAAGCACACTGTATTTCACTTTGGTGTTATAAATGTGGTATAGATTTGTATTTTTGACAATTTTGCCATATGCCGTGATAGAATTTCCTGCTGAGAATACATCACTAGTTTCCACAGCACTTGTTGATGATTCTATCTCACATGATGTTTTGTGTCTGTGCATACAGTTCCACCGCCTCCACAGAGTACAGAGTCATCAGATCAGTTCATAGACATTTTTAACAAGATTCTCCAAGGCTTCCAGGATAAGGATCCCGGAAACTTTGATGGAATGAACTGGTATTTCGGTGACACGACTGACCCAGTGCCGGAAATACCAAAGCTACCTCAGGTGGGTGCTGTTCACCATAATATAGCTTACTCAGTTCAAATACACTTTTTAAATGCAATGAATGGTTGTGTAAGAGATTTATGTTCATGTTTTAGATTTTGTAATTGAAATCTTACGTTCATTATCCTCGGTTGATGAACATCAAGTTCAATCAGAAAGGCGCGAGTCACACCATAGGACAAACTACAAACTACAGGTCTTGTCTGAATTTCTTTAAGAGTTGGCACAAAAGTGTGTGTAGATACCACACTATTTCTGGACACACTGTCAGTATTGTTCCAGAGTTACATCACAGCTTTTTGTGAAGTAAGTGTTCTCATTGAAAACAGTGTATTGCAATGAACACTTAGAATGGTGACACTTTGGATTGTAGCACACTGCTTTACGGGGAGTTGACCACTCATAACCATGATGATGTAATGTTGCAGAGCTAAACATATCATGAACACATATAGGATTTTGCAAAAATTTCCAACACACAAATTTTATCCCATATCATCCTTGGCCTGTTTCATCTGTAAAACCAGTACCATGCAGAATGGAGCCAAAACATGCAAAGTTTTTAGCTACTTGGCTTATACTTTGCTTCTACATGTAGAAATTCATTATAGTGCTGCAGATATCTGGCAGTCAAGCCAATTAGTCTAATCATCTATCAGCTTGAATTTTTCTCTTTTGATCTAACACTGCTATGTAAATTAGATTCTTGACCAAAGGATGAATATTAGAATTGTTGAAATTTAAATGTAATGATTTTTTTGCAAGATGATGGTGGTAGATCACAGAATTTTGAAAAACTTTCGAGTTGTGTGCAACCGAATAGAGATATTGTGCCATTAATACAAATTTTTTGTTTCTGTTTAAATTTTACTAGTTAATGATAGATGAGTTCCGGTGCAAAATAGAATGTTTGTGCATGTTTGAATCATTTAGAAGTGAGTTGTTTGGAAATCTACAAAGCTCAGACATTCCGTATTGTAGTAATTTGCATTGTGAACAAAACTACAACTCAAAAAATGAGCCATTTTGAAATGCTCACTAACATGGCTGTACGCCAATATTTCTGTGTTTGTCTTTTGTGTGTTATTCTTGAAACAAAGCCAGTATTTTAGACTCCTTCCAAAGTCTGTTGAACTCAGTCACCGTGAATGACACCCAGCATGACAACTTTTGTGACTGACTGATACTTGGCAGAGTGCCAAGTCAATCAGCCAATCAACAGGCTTGTTATGCATTTGAAAATTCATTGCTTTGTTGAGTTCAAAATACAGTCATACACTGTGAACTGAACACAAAATGAAATGAAATTTTAAAAAATGCGTACATTTGAGTCCTGATGTATTTTTCATTAATTTGCCACGACATGTGTTCCTATTAAGCAAATACATTAATGTTCTTTTCAATATTCATACTGTGTTGTCATGCAGAGTTTTCTCGTTTTGATCTTGTGATATGTGGGGTACTGTGACCAAGCCACTGTGTACATGTTTTGTGAGCTACAGACTTGTCATTTATGGTGTGAAGTTAAGCAGATGAACTACCGTATATGCACTCTGAGTCACAATGGGTGTGGGAGGTGTGGCACTGCTCTGTACAAATAATGATTCAAGTTATACCAGTGTCAACATCTGAAACACATCCACGTTACAAAAACAACTTTACACCCCACTAGCAATGGTTTAGCCCATTGCTATTGTGTGGAATTGCATAGGGGAGGGTCATACCAAATGTCCAATAGGGGGTGGGTGGGATTCCCTGCAGTGAGACTTGGAGTGGAAAGTTCCTATAGGTGTTGACCCCTTGACCTATTTCCCAGAGACCTTTTGAATTGGACTTCTTTGACTAAATGGCAAAACAAGAAGTTGCATGTTTTTCCACACTCACATATTCATTATCCAGTTGGTTCATGTAAACAGTATTTTTATGAGGTGACCTCACGGCAAATCATATAAAGTGTTCTAGAATGCCCTGCCTGTGTTGTCAATAAAGTTGCCCTGTCGTTAGTACAAGGGGTTGCTTGGTAGGAGTGGTTCCCATCTACATGTACATGTACTGGTGTTTTATGTCAGTTTTGTTTGTAATGAATCTTGTATATTGCTTACAAAACTGACTCAATAAATGACAGTTTGTTTGGAATTTGTCAAAAGTCATGAACTTATATGTTGTAAACAGATTATTCCAACTGATAAGCCGCAATAATTTACAATTGTCATCTCTTAATTACATTACAAAGTAGACAGAATTGCTATGGTACATGTATCTATAACCTGCAAATTAACAGGCTAAATTTTAGACTATTCTGATCTGGCCAGCACACACGTCTTACCTCTTAGGTCTGTTTCTTGTTACCCATTGGTGCGTATGATAACAGAAATATTTGAATGGTGACAAGATGGACTGGACATTTCCCAGTGATGTTTATCAAATTCTGTATGATAATTTGCTGAGAACATAGATGGGTTTTGTACATTGGTTATGACCAAGGCAAATCAAAACGTTGTACAGCCAAAAAATATCACTGAGACCAAGAAAAATAAAAAGTTTATTTCTCATCCTCGCGCACATCAGTTCCAACCCGCCACATCATCCTTTTTTTCTGCTCATGAGGAAATAAAATGAAAAAAAATAAATACAAAAATACGCGATGATTGTGCATAACACAGTGCTGTATAAAACAGAACTGTAAACAAAATAACTGACACTAACATTCCATTCAGAACTGTACACATATGTCACTGTTATATTAAGCTGTCAAAACTGCATTGCTGCACTAAAAGTCAAACCACAGAACTGTTGCTATACAAAAATACTAAAGCAACACTGCTGTGCATTTATCTCTGCGTGCATTCCTATGTTGTTTTCATGTTTTTTTGCGCATTCTTGTTGATTGAAGAATAAAAAATTGAGAAGGAAAAAACCCACATAACCACATCAATTTTACAATATGTGTAGGATGAGAAACAAACTTTTTATTTTTCTTGGCCTAACATGTACCATGGGGGAAATATGTCTAGAAATGTACATTGAATTACTGAACAATAGGAGGAAAAAATGTGAAAGAGGATTCCATTGTTCCATTTCTACAAAAAAATAAACCATGACCAGCCAACTTCCTTTCAAGTGTCATATTCTGCCTCTCAGTAGATATGCTGCAGTTCATATTATGATGATATATCCCATAATGCACTATGTGCACCGGTGATAAAGAAGTTCACCTTCTACGTGTGATGTCTTGACACTCAAAGAGCGGATTGGTTTTCACATTGTTGCCATTATTTTGTTTGAAAGTTCAGTTGAGGTCATTTCCATCTTACACACCCACTGTACTGACGGTTTCACAAACACTGTAATAAAAATTTTGTTTTTTTGACCCTAATTTTACAGCCACATGAGGAGTTGGAGGATTTGCCAAAGTACTTGCCGACCTTTGAACCCCGTGATGCATGGCAGAAGACAGCAGTCCCCACTGTTTACATTGATGGCAGTTTTTACAACAGCACAGTAACCAGCTCATCTTTCATAGCAGTTGCCATAGCGATGTTGTCATCCTCATCATCAGCATTGTTGTCACCATCTACGCCATCAAAGCCAGAAAGAGGGGCATCATTGTCATGACGATTAGGAGATCACTACAGAGAAGCGGAGGTGGGTTTTCATCTATGTCATGTTTTGTGCATTCAAATTTCCCTGTACACGTCTTGTGTTGAGTGAACTTTTTACAATGATGTCGGGCACCAGCCAAGACTAACCAGTGGACAAAAACCTTTGAATATAAACTTAACGGGTTTCCTGTGAGCCACAAGCTATATAGTCTATCACTAACAACTCCGGCCTAAGTTACTACCCTTTTGTGTCCACTTACATGTATCTTCATATCTTCACCAATATTCTTGTCTCAAAATGTTTCTTTCTTTGAGCAAGTTTTCAACACTAAATGAAATTGTACCACAACTCACTTTAAAATTTCTGAGAAAGCCTTGCTACTCTGTTCAAAGGTTACACAGTCATTGAAGCCTGGCAGTGGCTATAATTCATTATGGCATGACCTACAAGCTACCAGACAGTTTCATTCCACTACAAGCCAAACATCAGTGAGACGAGTGGTGAACACAATCTTATAAATGTCACAGCAGAATCTGATAATTTTGAATGATTATAGGCAATGTACTGTAAAATAATAGGTCGAATACATGACAATTGACAGAGAGCAGACTCGGAAAATCATTACAAAGTGGTCTGTAGTCTCAAAATGTTTCTCCACACAGTGAGAGCAAATATCAGTATGCAAGTACATACTTTGTATTTCATCATTCATGTCCAGGGGCAATACCAATGTCATTTGTATGCAAGGCACAGCTGTATGTTTGCTGTAGAGCTGACTGCTCCATTCAGTCAGTGAAGCAACACTGTGACAGAAAATATTCCAATGAGGGAACAAAAATTAACCAGGAATGTTAAAAATTTGCAATCAGCATTTCATAGGTGTGGCTTTGAAATATTTGAATGCAGGTATAAGCATTATAATTCAGCTGATTTCATAGACAGTCAACAGTTAGGTGACAGGAACAAGTGATAGGTACAATTTTTATCAGAGAATGTAACCTTTTTAGGTTAAGGTTTTGTGACAGTTTTATTATTCCACCATGTTATTGTTTTCAAATGCCATGCAGACCTGGGTAGATTTGCTTCTGAACCAGATACAGCCAGATAGCAGATAGCACCAATAAAATTAATGATGTCATTTCTGCTCTATGCAGAAGAAATTGCAAGTTGATTTGCTCTGTTTGGGAATTATTTTCCTTGATAACATTGCTGCACCATCAATTGTATACTTCCATGGAATGTGGAGAATATTACATTATATAACTAACCCTTTCACTGTCAGCTTTTGAGACAATGTTAATGGCATGAATTAGCAACTATGATATGATGGTTTTCCATAGGCTGTTAGCTTGCTAACAAACTGAGAAAAAAGTTGTTCAACAGCAATCTTTTCTTGTCAGAATGTGTAAGACTACAAAATACCTGCCATTTTCTTTGTGACCACCTTTGTGCTGACAGAAATCATCAGGGTCAAAAATCAAATGACTTTTCAATGTTTCTGGTCAAATCAAATCACAAAATTCATGGATTTGTTGTCAATGTTGAATCAACCTGTTTGAACACAGAATGAAAAAGTTCCTAATCTGGCAATTGTGTAGCTTTTCTCTTACTGTGCTAAAGCTGAAATTCTCATTATTTAATTTCAAATGTTGCTCGATGCAATAGCGCTCCTCAAATGTGATATGACTGTTATTAAGCTGTGGTGAATATTGGACACTATTTTAATCCACAAATTTCATGTGAAGTCACTAATGAAATATTGTTGGCATGGAAATCCATCGCTAGATTGAACAAAATACTGCATAACCCATTCCCTATGTCAATATACTAACACTGGCATATCCCAGCAAATTGTGTCTCCAAAATATTGAATGCAGTTTTACCAGATTAAGGATGTTTCTCAACTACAGTAATGTTTGGTATTCCCTCTGGTCATTTTCATGGAAAGTTCAGTGTATTTGTGTTCTAATTAGGATATGTAGATGTACACCACTCTTTTTGTACAATACTCTTTTTTCCATCTCAAGGGCTGACAACATATAGAAAGTGGAACTGTTGAATAAATGGAAAATTATGATGACAGCATAATGGGAAATTTATAGTTTGACCAAATCAACTTTTAGTGATGTATATTTAGTAAGAATATGTTTTCACATCCTCTTTCTACATTCTCTGTTACAGACTTGTTCCCATCTGTAAACGACAGTGACCGGTCGCTACTTGTACGCCCAGCTCCAATAGTTTATGTAGAAGATGGCAGGATACGAACAGCGCCCTCTTCAGGCCCAGAGCCTCCACCCTACACGGAACACCATGAAAGTTTGTTGCCCTCAGAGCTTCCACCTCCTTACACAGAGACTCCGGACGATAGCAGTGAAAGTATAGAGGACCTTTCAGAGACATCAATGTCAATGCAGAGAGAAAGGAACAGTGAGGTGGTGTAGGGAAAGAAAAACTCTGATTTTAATAAACATGACGGACTGCCCATCGAGATGGAGTTTATAGTCTACACACTCTATCTCAGTGCACAAATCACAACTTCTGTTCAGTGCTATAGGTTTGCAAGGAAGATGAAAGAGGCACCATTCTATAGTACCTTGCTGGAAGTGGTGATTTGTGTGTTGGAAGTGTTATGTTGAAACCAAAGTAATATCCGTTGTGGACGCTGAGGGCGCTCTTTGGAAATCCAGGCAAGGCAGAATTCCACAGCACCTTGCTGAACAAATGACAATGGAATGACTGAGCACCTCCAAATTGCAGCACAGAGAAATGTGCAGCGATGCTCTCCTGAAATGAATTTATATAAACTATTCCGCCGTAACTTTACAGTCTTCACTTCAACAACTGAATGAGATTTTGTGTACAGAATACAGACTTTGACTTTTTTTTGGAAATACTCAAGCTTTTTGCTGAAAAGACCTTTATAGTCGGAATATTTAACATGTTTATAGTTTATTATTAACTTAATTTAAATGGTCAATGCATTATTGTAACTCCGTACATGTGTGTCAAATAGAGACAAAAATTGGTTTGCCTTTTTCTCTGTACCGAACTGTATAATTTGTACCAAACATCGTGTGCACCTTGTTCAGAGGATTGTACCAGAGCTTGAATCTGTGAAATCAGTAAGGCAGAGTTGATCAGTGTCAATAATGTTCAATACCTAGTAACAAATCTGTCATTCCCTAATGTAAGTGTATCAATATTCTAAAGAAAGCTGAGTGATGTGACCGAATAATGCAGGGAAAGTAAGACAGGGTGTTGCAGTCTGAACAGAAAACTCTGGTCAAGAATGTGGTGTAACCCTTTCACCACAATGGTTTGACCAAAATCCATTGTCATCAATGGTCAGTGTTGGACCTGTTCACAGGGCATAGGGGTGAACAGGTTAAACATTGTGAATTGTTTGCAGATCCTTAAATGAGTCAGTGTACTCTGTGCTTTCTCTATGTTTTCTGATCCAACATGACAGACATCAATCTATCCTTTGTATAGGAATTGAACATTTAGAACTGTCCAAACAATATTCTCGGTACATTTTAATGTTTTTTTTTCCAGTATTGATTTCCACTCTGTGCTTGTTTGACACCCATAATCAGGACAAAAAAGTTTTCACTTTGACACCAAAGCCTGTAGTTGTCAGTATCTGATGTTACTGTTGACAACTGAATACAAGTTTAGACTGGGATTCATTGGTCAGCAATAACATTGCATATTGTATGCAATACATTGTGTTTACAAAATTAATACTTTCAACATACTATGGAGGGATGAGCAGGAAAATGTTTTTGTAACAAAAAGAATGCAACTATCCTTTAGTGGTCGGTGTCACAATCAAAATACTGTCTTCAGAGTTTTGTCAATTCTGACCTCCACATCAGTGTTTCACTCTTCTTAAAGAACTCAGAGTGTTACCCTGTTCACCCTCTATATCTGTAATCAGGTCCGCTCTTACTATTGACAACAATAGATTCAGGCAAAACCATTATGGTAAAAGGGTTGAACGAGTACCCTGAATGAGTGCTCGATCAATTCCGAGATGCTGAGCTGATGCATGAAATGAATAATATGGGTGTGCTTTCTACATTATGCAATTCTGATCCCAATTGGATTGTTTTTGTAAGTTAATGAAGCTTTAACACTGTTTGCTCTGTAGTGCCCCATCTTATTTGTAAGTAAATAAAGTTATAAATTCATTTTTCAAGAGAAGATAGAACAAGATAGATGAGTAAATCCATAAATCCAGCAATGTGAAATAGTGTACTCAGATCAGTGAGCAATACTATCAGTCTCAGTCTGTTAGACCAGTAAATACCAATGGACTTCTGTAATTAGGGATGTACATAAGACCAATAACCCAGTCTGCAGGACTAGCAAATTGGACTGCAGAGATAGGAATCTAGACTGCAGGTCTAGCAAACTGGACTGCAGGACAAACAAACTAGCCTGTAGGACTAGCAGTCTGGACTGCAGGACTTGCAAACTAGACCATAGGACCAGCAAATGAGACCATAGGACTAGCAGTCCTGACTGCAGTACTTGTTATAACTTCCAAATGTCAAACTTCATGGGGAAATGTGCAAGCAATTCATAGTGAAATAATGTATTTTAACTGATTCACAACATCAATTACATCGGTATGCTGCTATTCAAATTATGCAATCCTGGTCCTGATTGGATCATTCTTGTATGCAAATGAGGCTAATGAAATAAATGCCCAATAAAAGGCTGTCTACTACATGTATCCATTTATGTGTATTATGTACAAAACTTGTCGTATTTGGAATTTGTAAATCTATTGCCAATATTATCTGTGTATTTATGTCATCACTTTAAGTGATTACTTTGCAGTTCAAAAGCTCTGAATGCGTATAGTGATGTTTTGACTGTAAGGATGTTGTTAAACCAGGGCTTAGCTCCCGTCTCTGCAAGTTTTAATATTTCGTAACTCAACATGCAAAATAGGAGTTAAGTATACATTTCCCAATCCTAACTAGAAAATCTTTCTGTAAAGGAAGTGCCGTTTAGAAATCTTGAGCCGATTTTCAAAAGAAACCAGAGATAGGAAGGTCATCTCCCACGAGAAATTTGATCAGCCATATTGTTATGGTCAGCCATATGGTCAGGTTCTAACAGTGCATATGAGCTTGGAGATAGACTGTGCCTCAGGGACAGATATTTGAACTTTCAAATTTGTACAATTCTTTTCGGATCTACAAGTTGTGGGGCTCATTTTAAAGCTGTTAGGGTAAGAAGTAATTTCACCGTCTCAGTTTTTTTGAAAATTGGAAGATGTATTTCCCCCCACAGAGTTAACGCAGAGGTTGCACCCATTTTGAATTTTAAAAATCTGTAAATGTCAGGTAATTAGTTTCTATATTTCAAAACTTTCCACTGTGACCCATGATTTTTATTCCTGATTTTGTCAGAGAATAGTTGAAAATTTCATTGAGGAAAGTTTGAGCAAGATGTCAAGTCTTTCACTGTTGAGGCGCATACTATCTTAAAGGGACAAAGTCGGCCATTTTTTCATGGATTTTGTTTGATGCAAGATACTACTTATATTGTTTGACATGTTGAAAGATAATGAATTAACACAAGCCTGAACTCTTGCCATCAGTAGCGCCACCAGTGGCAATAAAGTGAAAATGCAGTGGCTTACATTGTACATGCACACACAACAGGATTATTTGTGAAAGCACTTCAATGACAATGTAACTCTGCAAATTTGTACACAATTTTTTTTTACTTCCACTTTCATATGTTAGATGTCAGGCTGCTGAAATAATCATTTTCACTACCAAATTAAATGCTATAAACAAACACAAGTTTCCATATTATAAGCAGTGTTATAAATTCATGGATGTGCAGTGGCTTGCTTCTGATCTTGTCAGCTGAAAAACTCAAAGCAAATGAAATAGCACTATTTATCCAAGTGTAATGAACTGAACATTTTGTAAATAAATTAATATGTTAAACGTGAATAGAGTTGATGCCTTTGTTTTATCTTTGACAATCTACAGTAAGTAGTTAGCTACATCGGTGTGTTTTTGACACAACAAAGTTTCATTTGGTTCAAGAAAAATGAAAAACAAGTCTACAGCTGATGCACAGGAATTTCTAGACATTCAATAATGAGCTCCAAGGGAACAAAATCTCTCTCTCTCTCTCTCTCTCTCTCTCTCTCTCTCTCTCTCTCTCTCTCTCTCTCTCTCTCTCTCTCAAAACACCATATCATCATGAAAATGCGTTCAGTGCGCATGAACCTTCTGAATGCGTTCCTGAGTAGAAACGCCCTCAACGTTCAGTGAAATCATGGAAGTATACCATACTTTGCATACATTTCCTTGCCTGGAGACTTTCAGAGTTCTTTATCTTCCCAGATTGCTGGTCTGAGCACGGACTGTGGTCTGAGTTTTAAAGAACGTGTGATTTCAGCAGAGTACTCGGCCGTGTGGGGGCGTTTTTGGGAGGCTCACACCAAAAAGGTCCACAGGAGCGCCCTAAGTTTCCAAAATTGGCCGAAGTTTCCCGTGTTTTTCTCTTGAAATTCAGATAAATTAACTTGCTTTGAAGTTCAAGCTTCAATTCAAGCACGTATTTAACTTTTTCTGAATATACAGCCATCTAGCAGGTCAATTGGGTGAAAAGCCTCCAAAGACAGATAAACTTTTATGTAGTATGCACCTCAACGAAAGACTTACACTTTTGCTGAAACTGTCCTCAGGGAATATTTCAACCATTGTCTTTCAAAATCAAGAATAAAGGGGGTCACCGGACCGTGCAAATTTTAGTGCTAGGGAAACACATTACCAGAGCAGATTTAACGATATTTTAAATTCAAATTGACCACAAACTCTGCGTTAATTCTATGGAGAAAAATAAATTTTTTTCAATACAGTGAAAAGTTTTCTTACAGCAAGAGCTATAAAATGAACCCCCACAAGTAGTAGATCAGATCAGAAAACAATTGAAAAGGTTTGAGAGTCCGAATAACATCTCCCTGATTAATAGGGGACCATAAACACCGTACAGCAAAGCATAGCCTGCGTTGAACTCTTCACCCAAGTGAACTTGTCAGGTCAATGACCATAAGTGGCCCCATATGTCAATTCTAACTGGACGCTATTGTTTGTTTGTTCGTTGTTGTGATTTGTTTCTTTTTTCTGTTTTTATTTTGGATGTCTAAACTTGTTTTTATATGTCAGTTAAAACTTTTGAACATCAGGAAAGCAGTATCTGAGTTTGATTTTTCTTACATGCAGCCATGCTTATTTAACTTTAGATAAAGATGTGAAAGAAAGGTGATAAAAACAGGATTTTTCACTCGAAGGGATTTGTAAGCCAGGTGAGGAGTGAACAAAAGAACATTCTCTCACCACAGGAGGCAGATCTGACTATTCGGTCGTGTGGGGGCGCTTTCGGGTATCCTTAACAAAAATAAGGTCCGCCGGAGCGCCCAAAGTTTCCAAAATTGGTCGATTTTCCCGATTTTTTTCTCTTGTTTATTTTTTTCTGTTGAAATTTAGGTAAGTTATGACTAGCTCGCTCTTACATCACTATGAATTCCAAAAAGAGTTAATGAACGACCTACCGTGACAACAATCATACTGCTGTGTTGTCCGGTTTGTAAAATGAATGGTCAGAATACTCTAATGACTGCAGACCAGAAGATTAAGCCGAATTAAAAACTTAAACTCAGCTTTAGGAAATGTAACTTGTTACGTACGTCCCGTAATTGTACTTTTTAAACAATTTTGTTCTGCATTTTTTCCTTGATCTTGTTTCCCGTTTCTTGTTCTGCTCTGGAAAGCATACATGTAATTGAACTGTCCAGCTTCCGCTTTGTAATTCCCACACATGTAAAATGCATCATTATTACTGACACGTGACTTTATCATCAAAGTGGCTATTTGTAAATGTATAAGGAGTGCAAACAAGACATTTCCGAGTACTTATTATTGCACACCAAACTTTATAATCTCCGTCGTGAAAATGTTGAATGGGATTAGTTACCATTAAAATCGTTCGCCGCATCTGTTGCTTTGCCGGAAAAATAGAATGGACAATGTTTGTTTTGTCTGGTCCCTCTACTTATATGAAAAAATCCAAACTTCTGTGTATACTGGTACGGTGCTTCTAAATGCCAGTTCCGTTTTGAATATTTATGTCGACTCGTACAGATTTTGGCCATCGCATGAAGTTTTTAAAATGAATTACTTCGGCAGAAAATGTTATGTCTGCTTCTATGAGTACAATTCTGATTAGTGCACATACCGTAGCCCTACGACTGCACATTAGCTTACGGCGCTTTACGTCAACAAGTCTGTTTGTCTGTCTCTGTTTTTCTCTGTTTTTGATTTATTTGCTTTTGTTTTCGTTATGCCCACAGTTGGATATTGTGAGCTCAAAATGAAACACAGAAAGAAATGACAATGGCATTAAAAACCGCCTTCCATCTTATCATTCGGGCTTCGAGTGAGGAAAAAAAGCTGTAATTTTTGGCCGCCGTAGATACACACACAGTTCCACATTTTCACAATTAAAGGAAAGCAATGACACTTGTACTGTATTACGTGCTGTTACCAAGCATTTTGCTCGGTGTAAATAGTATCATTTAGTGTGAAGGGCGAAAAAGTGCTTGTCGCCAAACATTATGTTTCTCTTTACAACACGATCCATGATCCGTACCAGTCGACGAACAAGCATGAAAATAAATAATTGTGTTTCCACCGTAACGAAAAAAAAAATTGTCATAATTAACGACCGCCACGTCACACAGCACGCCGACCGAATACACCTGCTAGAGCCACGCCGAGCAGAAATAACCGTAAATCAAGTACTTGTGTAAATCAGCCGGTGTAAGGTCAAGCCAAATGTTACATAGAGGTCACTCACCAGATCAATAATCATTGCGTTGGACGAAGACACCAATTGCTGCAAGCTCGGTAAGAGCTAGCATACTTACTTGAGATACAGTTCAATATCTCAAGGAATGGAAGATAACTTTGAATACCTTACTATGAACATTGATGAAAAAAATCGCCTTTTTCCGTAGTATATTTCGAGTATATTTTATGTTTGTTAAATGTTTGTTCTGTTTGTATACCCTCGTGAAATCGTGTAAGGCTTGAAGTTCAACTTCTCACAATTACCTCTGCATCCTATGTTATGTAGAGTCTAATTAATCACAGCATCTACTGGACTTAGTCCAGACCAGAATTCATTTGCAAATAATAAATTACGTGGTTTACACGAACTTTGTGTTTTTTCCCTAAACAAGCCCTCGGGAAATGGTGTAGGTCGATCGTAAACTTTTTTTATAATTTTTATTTCTATATTAGAGTGCCACATCAAATAGGAGCAAATTTCAGCAAAATCATGGGCGATTTTTAAAAGTGAGACAAAACGTTTAGCGTCAAAGAGTTTATGTAGGGTAAGTCGAGTTACCTGAAACGCATTTTTACCATTGGATCCAATATCGAAGGAACAAGGAATTGTACTTGTGAACGTTCTTGAAGAAAATATCATGAAAATCATACGAAGCTATTGCTCAGATAAACATTTCTCTATAGATTTCAGTCGACAACATAACATTCTCTTTAAGTAAAAGGATATCTTTAATGTCCAAAAATACCTGGCCCTGGGGCCTATAACTGTTAGAAATAAATTATAAAATGAGATATAAAATATAGAGTTTGTTTCACCTAAAATTGCGCTGTGCCTGAATTAATCTGAATCAAGTCACCTCAATGGATGAGTTGCAAATTTTAATGTTTCAATTTTAATGTTTTAATGTTTCTCCCGGATATCTACCCAATACCTAGCAAAAGCCCAATTAATTGGCGGGAATTTTCAACGTGTTAAAATGTCGGCGTGGGGATAACTTGTCCTTATATCATGTTGACATAGGTTTGTCTGCCGTTCCCCCAGTCTACCGATATTCTGTGCTCTGCCACCTATGGGTACACGTCGTTTCGGTCAGTAAACGTGATTGTCAATATATGATTATACTGAATTTTGAGCGTCTGCAAAGGAAATTGTCAGTCAAGTCTGCATGAAGAATTCCACGTGGTGTGTAAATATTTCAGAAAGATTAGTTGAACTTACATACACTGAACAAGACTGGAACTAATTTTAGATAATTGGATGGTGGACTAATGACTGTTTCTGCAAAATTTAATATAAGCTCATCTGCTTTTACTGTTAATTTATACACTTGTTTCAATGAGTAATTTTTAATATTGCAATTTTCAGCTACAGGGCACCTAACACTTTGATAAATTTGAAAAACATGAAGATCCAATTATCTCAAATCGGTTCCAGTCGTGTTACTGTTTAATTTCTACATACACTACATACACTGCTTGACATTCTTCTTTGTTTTTCATAGACATATTCACTAATTTTATCAGCCCTCAATGTCAGGAGAAAATGATACACACTTTATAGGTGTTGACTGCAAATGGGTTGATACAAGATGAGGTGATTGCTAATTATATCCCGTTGACTGCTTGGCGAATTCCGAACGATACGGATAATATAAGATGATACAATATGTCCACTGGCTGCGAAGACAGCGCCGAACATTGTCTCTTCAAAAGCAAAATGAGATGTACGTGCTTCAAAGGTACAGTGTATTTAGCAGGGTGTGGTCCTGTCAGCTACATGTTGCTGGAGTCCAATATTCTCCCATTCAGATATGTAATGCTATTGACATATGAACACATACGGGCAAAATACGTCTAGTCAAAGGTTATCGTCAACAAGTTCCTAGGGTGGTCATGACATGAAAGATAAGAGATTAAAATGGGAGGGGAGTAAAAGAGAAATTAAAGTACCCTGCATTAAAGGGAAACAGTCGTCGGAACTGCGTCTGTGCGAGTTTCATGCTTACAAACAATGTATTTCGTGCACGATATCTAGATGCACCTCATCATCATAGCTGCAACATTTAAATTATACGATGAAGATTATGACAGACATGTTTTAACTTTCATCAATCACCATCGTACCTTGGATACAGTGTTTACATTGATGGTGTGGATCCCATGCCACCTTTCGGCGAAGTTCCGACGACTGTATTCTTTTAAGAATATTACGAATTCCTTTGATGAAAACGAGAAAAGTCAACGTGGAAATAAGGAAAGTAAAAACAATTGCAGTGTTATACAGTATACAATGGCGATGGATTGGTCGACTTGATTTGTTCTGGTGCACTGGGTATCGACAAACAATAAATATGAGATAAGTGGTCGAAATTCAGTTGAGAGTTGTATTTGTACATAGGGCTATTGTCTATCAGGCTATGAATTTGTGCAAATCTGTGTTAGAGTTCGCCATGCGTTTGAAAGTTGCGTCGCAGTGAAATAATTTGACGTTATCATATCTTTCAAACTACATTCTGAATCAGCCCTCGAAAAGCCATCTACGTCAAAGTCGGTTGTGTTTTCACTTCAATTTTTAATTTTTGAATTAATTTTCCCAGGTAAATGTCCTCCCATATGAAAAGTGAAGCTGATTTCGAAGCACTGGAAAGCCTCTTGGCGACATCCGTGGAAAATAAATAAGGCGGCCCTTTCAAGTAGCGAGGATAAGTAGAACTCGGATACAAATCAATAGGCGTGTATTGGTCGCTAGAGGGCGTCCTATCAGGTTTCCCGTCACTGATAACATAGCCGGCAGCAAAGTTCTTGTAACGCTGTTTATAGAGGTATTTCATGAGATTTGAAAAATTCACTAATGTGCCATCATTTATGAATAACACAAATGTACTACTTTGGCAGTATTTCACGCTCCACTGGAGTTCTGTGACGAAAATTCGCGTTGCGTTTTCAAGGCTGTCCAAAATGTCGATTTTCACCATGTCATTGTGTTGTCGCATCTCCCGATCGACGGCTGTCAAAACCTGTCGATTGGTAATTTTCGGCACTGCGAAAATCACCATGATGGTGGATTCAAAGTGCAGACGAGACAAGTGTTTGCGTATGGCAGCACGCGCCTCGGTGTTTCTTGGTGAACTTTTGATAACAACGAGAAGGAACGTGTTGGATGGGCAGGGTAAAGTTTTACTTTCTTCAACAAGTCTAGGTTTGAGGTCGAGATCGATGTTGATTGTCTTTCCTTTAAGGAAATTGAAATCGATTACCCTGTGTTGATTGGCAGTGCATTTCACTTCCTCTCTGGTGTGGTACCATAATTTATATAATTGTACAGGATCGGAATGGTGAACGGCCACTGTGTCTTTTATTTCACATCGGTGGCGATTCACGCCTAGGACATCAAACCTCTCATCATGTTTGGGTGTCATCCCAAGGTTCTGTGCAATCGTTCCGATGTACACATCCTCGTTCAACAACCGGTGAACGTATTTGGCAGCCCCGTAAATACTTAACGCAAAGTCCTTGGACATAACGTATGCTGGCCCGGCGTTGTACGGTGGGTATGGTCTTTCTGGCCACATATCACGAGGCTCATAGTTCCTATTCGTCTGATCTCGTACGGGCATCATTCCAACGTACGTGAAACCCATATACACTCTCTCAGGTGTCAAATTCCGCAATGACGTCATCAAAAGGGGGGTGTTTATGAATACGTCATCGTCGACTTTCATGACGTACTGCACGTTTTGACAGAATAGTTTCACCCACTTGATTGCCATCAAAGTCTTCCAACTCAAATTATCGTAAGATTCGGTGAAGTAACCCTGCAGTATATCACCATAGCGACGGGACTCTTGATCGATCTGGGCCTGATTGCTATCTGCTGAAAGATCTGTACCCAACAGAAATATGGTCTTGCTTCTTTTGCCGTCAAATTGTTCATAATATTGCCCCCAAGTTTCGCGGATGGCCTTTCGGCGAGAAACCCTACTGGCGGTTGAAAACACGACGAAAACCACATCGTAGTTACCAATGCACGTGCCTGCTTTATCGTTTGGTCGAATTTTGAATTCTATGCGAGTGACGTCATTGTATTTCTCCGATGGACATGCAGCAATGTCTGTATTCTGCAGTTCCTCCTGATAGTTGTAGGTGCTAAGCGGTTCGCGCACTCTCCAGGAGAAATATAACTGCATTTCACACGGCAAAAGGTTGTCTAAGATTGATCCTCCTGAGAAGAACGCGTGGTCCAGAAGCTCTACGCCAACTTTTTGCAATAGCATACCCATGTACACATCTTCCCATGGAAACGCGGCTGATGGCGGCAATATTTGGCGCACCTTGTGTACTACGTCACTGGTCATGACATAACAGGTCGCTCCAAGGTATGGCGGGAAAGTGTCATCTGGATATACGTCGAGTGAGGTGTAATATTTGTGGTGTGGGTCGCGGATTGGGTGCATGTCAACAAGCAGACGACCGATCGCCCAACCAGATCGCAGATGAGGGGGAGGGTGCGATAAAAAATTGACAAGTTTGTGAACGTTAACAAACATATCCGAACGAACTTTCATCACATATTTCGCACCCTCGCAGTATGTATTCGCCCATTTCACCATTGTCAAAGTTTTCGCCGTCTGGTTGTGAAAGTTGTCTGGGAAATTTCCTTGGATGATGTCACCAAACATACCGTCTTCTCGCAAAATCTCGAACTGTTGAGCTGCGTTCATGGAGGCCCCCATCATGAACAATACTACGATGTCTTCTTTTATTTCATTGGCTGTGTTACCCCACGTGGCTCGTATTGCTGCCCTGTAGTCCTGGTCTTCAGGAGATGACATCACAACAATTAACATAAAAATGTTCTTTTTCAGTCCGTTCTTTCTTTGACATTTCTCAGGGTGGTTGATGATGATGTCTGCCGATGTCTTCACGGAAACTATAGGCTCTTGTATCTGCTGCCATTTCTGACCCGTTCTCGCATACACACCCCTGTCGCAATCGTAGACAGCTAAAACATCAGGCTTAAACTCGTTTCCGTGGCACTGAAAGTAGTCTCCATCATGAAGTTTCCTGGCGATCAGTGCCATGGTAGACTGGACAAACGTCTTGGATGCCATGGTTTTATGCAACCAGCAAACGGTGGCTTTGTTTTGGTCACTATCAAGACCATCCCCTCCCATCGACGTTCCAACCACATCCAAGCCCGGATGTGTGCTGATGTCTTTCCCTACTCGTTCTAGCATTTTCTCCAAGTAGAGGTTCGTCGGAATTTTCTTCAGGCGACGCAAACTCTGCGCGATCAAGGCAGTTGTGTCATTATTCAGCAGAAATATCGAAGACAACGATGACATAGTTTGTTGCTGTGTCCCCTTGTCACCGCCACCGTCAACACCTTCGATATAATCACCGTCATCGTACACATTTCGGTCATTGACACTTTTTAGGCTCCGTCCACGAGGGTCACTTATGCAGGTGCAGTTCTCGTCGTAGCAAAAATGGCCGCCTTTGAGATTCAATTTGCTGTGGGGATATTTTTCCAAGAAATCGATGACGTTTCTAAAGTTGACGAAAACGTCATCACTTATGACCATGACGTGTGGTACAGAGTGGCAAATCTCAGCGGTTACCTTGATAGCTAGCAGTTCTTTGACGTTCAGGTAACGCCTTGAAGTCTTATCACGCATGTCAATTTGCAAAATGTCTCGGTAAACAAAGTTCTCGTTTTCAATGAATCTGTTAATGTGAGGTTTTGCGGACTTACCAACCACGAAAAATGTGGCCACTTTGCGGCCATTATCGGTATCAAGGTTAGTCCAGGTAAGTCTCGCAAATCTCCTGGTCTCGTACCTCTGTGATGATGACATGACCAAAATCAATAGGCGGATACCAGTTTGATGGTCGCCTTGGTTACATGTCTGCCTCAAGTACGCGGTTGGGTCATAAATGTTCGTTTCCAGCAGGTTGGCAGGCAGCCTCGGCGACTCCCGTTTGTATCCTTGTTGTTTCTTGCAGCAGTTGTAACGGTTCTTTCTGCAGGACTTCAGCTGGTTCCAAAATTTGTAGTGCATTTGTGGTGTGAAATGATGCGAGGCTAAACCAACGGCCAATGAGCACGGATCGCGAAAGATGTCGTTAGTGTCGAAGCTGTGGTGAGGCAGAGGGCTGATGGTCGTGTTGAGAAGAAGATTTCCAACATACACGTCTTCCCAGGGAAAGATAACGTGTTTCTTTGAAGCAGTTTTCGCAATTCGGACCACATCCATCGACATGACGTAAGCAGGGCCATTATTATACGGCGGATAAACGTGTGCGGGCCATGCTTCTTCCGGTGTATACCATTTGCTCCACGCATCGCGGAGCGGTTCTGTGTCAATTTTTGCATCGCCCAGATACAGTCCCGTTCTCGGAGCTTGTCTCAAAAATTCCAGCATATTTTTGGTATTGAGAAACACATCATCGTCGATTTTGATGACGTAATGAGCCCCCGCACAATAATCAGCCGCCCAGTTCAACAACAGAATAGTCTTCCTGGTCAAATTTCGATAATGTTCAGCGAAATCCTGTTGAACAATGTCCTTATATTTGTCATTTTCCTTCAATATCCTTTCCTGCACAGAAGGTGACCTTGCACGGCCGAGGAGAAACACAGCCTTGACATTCACTCCAGGCACATTTGTCTCAGTCATTCCCGCCCAGGTTTGTCGGATTGCCATGCGATGAACGTAGTTCAAAGGAGCTGACACAATCCCGAATAAAACGTGAAGCGAGTTGTTCGATCGTAAGAAATCATCACACACGTTATCGTGTTGTATGATGTACGGTATTTCATTATCCGGTTCGGACGAGGATACACGACCGGGGCAATGTACAAAGTCTAGCCACAATTGAATGCCCGACCAGTATTTCAACAGGTCACCGTGGAATCCACCTGACGTCATAACCTTATCAAGATCACATAGTTTTCTCTTTGTACCGTACGTGTCAAAGCCATCGTGATGTGTCGTTTTAACACCAGCTTCAATTAACAATTGCTGGACAAAGTTTTTCTGCGCGTTGTTCTCACTAAAGTCCCATGCGCCTCTAATATCCGATAGAGTTTTTACCACATTGGCCGACATAATATAAGTTCTATTGTAATCAGCGTCGATGTCAAAAATCGTCTTTTCCGTTTCAGATGTCTTGAAGTCACCCATGGCAACCTCGTTTATCTGCAGACTGGACAGGTAACTGATGATATTTTTTGCATGCACCAAAACATGGTCTGCAGTTGTCACGACAAAGTTTGCGCCGGCGCAGTACAGTTGAGCCCACTGAAGTGCTGAGAGAAATCTCTCCCGACGATCTGGTTGTGAGGTGTTGTAATGAAAGTGTAAAATGTCCGAAAATTGTTGATTCTCTTGAAGCAGTGTATCTGTTTCCTTTCCGTCAACTCCGTCGCCCTCGTTACTGCCGTAGGTATCGACCAAGAACAAGACAGCGATCGGTTTGTCCTCGATGTCCTTGGCTTTGCCCCAGGTGTTGCGAATGGACTGCCGTTGCTGCGAGTTTTCAACCGATGACGTCACCAATATAAGAAGAAAGACATCGTGTCTTTCTTCACTTTCGAGGCATGAACTCGGGTTGTTAATCAACAAACTTTCGTGCAACAGTTCCTTTTTCAAGTTCATGTCAGCATTGTTGGCACAATGTATGTCCTTCGTTGTTTGAAGTTGTCTCCATAGGAACCGAATCTCATCAGGATGTCTGTCACCAGACAGAATAAGGTCCCGGAATTCGCAATATTGCTGCACCTTCCCGCTAATATCCATGTCCCTATATTTTGTGAGGAATGTCGTTGATTTTTCCAATAGAATTCCTAAATAAATGTCCTCAACTGGAAAATTATCCTTATCAATCGATGCGGAATATAGTTGTCTCGCAGTGTCACGTGACCACAGGTATGACGGACCGCGTAAATATGGCGGATATGTGTCTTCCGACCAGATGTCTCTGGAAACATATCGCCACCTACGAGGGTCGCGTTCTGGATTGGCCCAAACTATCGGAATGCCAGCGGCAAAGTTTGATTCACGGGACCGTTCAAGCGCTTGGATAAAATTCCTGGGATTGATAAAAGTCCTATCATCTGTTTTCAGAACGAATTTTGTGTCAGTGCAGTGAAGCTGTAACCATAGCAGCAGGCGCCGTATTAAATATGTTCTGTTTCCATGACTCGATGCAGCCTTGGCCTTGGTCTGAATTATATCCCCGTACGTCTGGTCCTCCGTTCTGAGACCGAGTCGTTCCCCGTCAGAGGTGCTGTGACTTACAAAAAATACCACAGCCAGGGAACTATTTTGTCGTAATATCTCTGCACCCCACGTAGTACGAATGGCTTGTCTGCTGGCAACATTTCCGGGTCGACTTGTTATGATTATTATGGCCAGTATATCTTTGCTTGAATCGCAGATATTTTGTTTGTTTATTACAAAATTTTGATCTCCAAATTCACTGTCATTCGGTTTCACTTCATCGAAGTCGTTTGTACTTGGTTCAACCTCAATCTGTCCCCTGATGCTTCGAAGAATTTCTTTATTCTTGTAATGATTTTCATGCATGCTCCGCTTACCTTGTACACTGTATCTAGTTGATTTTCTTTTTACTTGTTTCCTAGATTCGTCAGCTTTCCACACAGATCCTGTAATCTTTGAGTCTCCAGGCAGCCCCGGAGCGATCAGTTCGTTGCCAACGACACCGTTGACCATGTCCTTGTGTACGTAGCGAAGCAGGAGCAGACAGTTGAAGAAAAAGAAAACCAAAAGCAGCGACAGGGTCCGCGTCACAGAGATCGACTTGGCAGCCATTGTCTTTTAGTGTAGAAACCAGTGCCGTGTAATGGAACAGGGAACACCAGTCGGGTATAACCCTAGGGAGTCAGACGACAGAGAGCAAAGGAAGTCACCCGAATCGAAGCGTAAGCGACACGCCAGCGCCGAACACCTTGCTGACCGTCATGTAAACATGAAGTAAATGCACAAATTTTCTTCGCCCTAACTAAGTAGTAACTGTCCGATAACGGCTCTTGACCGGTTTAAGCGATCAGATTAGATTAATATTTGACAATCATAAAATGCTGATGTGACACGCCTCACACAAGCCACCATTCTTTTCACGTCATGGTTCAGTAGAAGTACTTAAGTTACTCATAAACCATTTTGTAAATACAAACATTTTTTCATCGTTCTTCACAGACTGACGAAGTACAGCATCCGAAACGTTTGTCTGTCTCTCTTCTTTTTTTCTCTACCCTTAAAATTTTATTTGCTGTGCTTTAACTCTTTTCACGCGGTGGGTTTTATTCCCTAAAACATTCTCTAGTCCAAGGAATCCTATTGTGACTAACTCAAAAAGCACTAAAGCAGTATGACAATTATCAAACGAAGTGTTGGTTTTGTTTATCTGACGTTGCACAACTTTAGAAACGGCAGATATGATAACAGGCTGGTGGCATTTGACAATAATTACAGGACAGATGTTGACTGTGACTATCTGGCAACAAATTTACACAAACATATGATGATTTATTCATCTGTAACGTGTGTTGGTAGTGCGGTTCAGAATAAAGTCTAGTATTGCGGTTTGGAGGTTTCTCGAACGGGGCGGAACAGTCGCCATAAAATCAATAAATGTGATGACGCATTTGAATATATAACTGAATTGAATTGCCGTGTCTTTCACTAAATCAATCAGGATTCAAGTGTTGTACGTGTGTGAGTAAGCGGCGCATGACAATCTTCAGATATGCGCACATACAGACTTTAGACATGATGCATGAGACAGAGATACATACATACATACATACATACATACATACATACATACATACATACATACATACATACATACATACACACATACATACATACATACATACATACATACATACATACATACATACATACATACATACATACATACATACATACATACATACATACATACATACATACTGCAACACATGAGGTGTAATTCATAATGTTAACAATTTATTTTCTGTCTATCAATATGAAAACACCGTTATAAATTGTACTTACAAACACACCATATATACTTTATTGTGTCGCCTTACATAATAGTTTTACTGGTTATGTTATCAAAACTATTGTTGACAAGAGACTAAAATTAACATTAATATTCATTCTTGTTCTCTGAAGATAACGTTCATCAGAGATGCACCTTGATAACGCTGATAACTCATAATCTCACACAGTAGCATTTACAACTAAGAATGATTATACGTTGGTATGATGCAATGCAAGGTTGCATTTTGTTCGATGCAAAGCTCAGCCCCGCCCAGATACTACACGGCATTACTGGTCACCTTGGAGCGATTCAATTGCTAGGGTCCGGTGTCAGGCTTGGTGGCTAGCCAGTCTTAAAGTTTGTAAATCATTACCTGATTACACTGCTAACATGATTTATGCTTTAGTAGGAGCTCTAAGCTCGAAATTAAAACTTGATCAACTCAGTGTCTTCAGTGTGACTGACAAGTAACTAAAATATGGTTACATGAAACGCCAAATGACGTCATCTTCCAGTGAAAGGATGATTGTGGCGTTGTTTCGTATCCTAGGCAACAGACGACAATGAAGCATCCTCAACAGCACAACAAAAATGAAGACTTCTCTACACAAACATCGTCTGAAGAATATGATGGATTGTCAAAAGCTGATGAAAAATGTCTTAGTATGATGATGATGATGATGATGATGATGATGATGGTTGTTGCGGCGGTGGTTGCTATCCATGTGTGATAATGTTGGTGGATGTGGTGACGATGATGTCGTGTTACGAAGACGTGCATGGCCACGATAATGTAGATAGTTGACACAAGTACAAGTGCAAATGATCATGTCGATTAGAAGAGATTCCATCATGTCCTTCAAATAGCAAAATATTACCTATGCAAGAGATTCTTTCAAATTGACACAATAAATATAAGCAAAGTCAATAGTCTTAGCCCGTACAATGGTGATAGAATTGCATAGTAAAATTATTTTTAACGAAGTTCTTGATGCCTGACATATCAGACAACTTAAATTGGAACGTGCGTGATACGTACGGACGCTCGACATGCAGCGAAACATGATATCCTATTCAACCAGAGCCAGCTTGACAGAATAAACTTCTTGTTTCTGTCAGGCAATCACATTAACCAAGCGGGTCAAAACTCGGTAACTTTTATTGACAATGTTAGTTTCAATTCCTTCTTTTTATCAGGACTTAATTCACAGTGCGAGTAGATGCAATTTAGACTAGAGATAATTGTTGGCTGCCAAGAGGCTTTCACCATAGATATGTACTGCCATCTCCCCGCATCACTTGACTGTTCTGTGGATGCCGGTTTACAGGATATGGAAGGAGGAGGGGGTTCTGTTTATTGTAGCGGATGCGACCTGGCTTTGCTGTATGACATTTTGATGGATATATATCAATTGTTACATCGGAACATTTCAGAACATAGGCAAGATTCTGAAGATTTGATGACACTGCTGAGGTATCATTGGTATCATCGGAGGTCTGTAGCGGTGTCATCTCACGCCGATATTTTAGCAATTAGTGATAAATAGATGGCACATTAACAATGTTTTGCGATGGTGTTTCGTTGTCTTATCTTTCACAATAGATATCCACGTTGGATGCCATATTTTTAGAGATTCTCATCTCGCAACCTGCAGCAGTGTCGATAGACTATCAAACTGGTCTGGTCCATGTAGCCTTTCAACGCCTTGGACATATGTCTCACTCACTTCCCTTATTTGTCAAATTGTCTATCAGCTTGTCCATCTCTCTGTCTTTATCTGTATCAAATTATCTCTGCCAGTCAAACGAGTTCAACACAGGGTCAGTCAACATAGCTGTGCGGAAAAAAGTGTTCGCAAATGGTTTCTGTGTGGGCGGTCTATTCTTCGTCTAAGAGAATGTAAAAAAATGCGAAATATTTATTTAGCTCAAGAAAGACACTGGGTAATAATTCTTGTGGGAATGAAAAGGGGACATTATTAGGTAAGAAGGGAATATTTTTAAATCTTAAAGGGACGACAGTTGCAAACAGTTTCACTTTTCCCTAAAACATTCATTTTTTGTTCTAAATACGTTAGCACATTTACAGGTAAAATACTGGAAACTATTTTGTGAAATCGCTTTGCTGCCTCTGTCGACATTAACTTTATCGCAGTCCATCTAAATGTACATAAATGTCTTCTAAATTCATGGGATCTGATCCAGATGGCACATACTCTTCGTTAGTAATCATGTGTGTTGTTGAAGCATATTTGTGGCCCAGCAGGATGGAATCACTCTTGAAGTAACACAGTCGGAGAAGAATAGACACTCTTTGCTGCTCCCTTCAACTCTAGATACTGCCTAACCATGAACCGAGGCTCGGAATGCAATAAATCTTATGAACATGACCCCACAGAATATACACATAGCATACACATGCGAGTATACTGTCAAAAGTATGTTGTATACTTAACGTACACGGCATCGGATAGCTGCATGCCTTTCTGCATGGCCGCCTCTGTTCGCTCGCCATCGTCTCAGGTGTGAATTGTGAGACTATGGGAGACAGGCAGTCAGATACACAGGTAGAAAAGCAGGGGTGGCGGTGTAGAGACACACTTACAGAAAGGGCGAGACGACAACAAAAACCAAAACGGTAAAGAGGGGAGAACAGAATGGGAGGGAGTAAGGAAGGGTAAGACCGAATGTGGAAATATTTAGAGAGGAAGGATAAGTTAGGAAAAGGTGGATGTAAACTGTCATGGAGTTACTGAACACATATATAAACTCAACGAATGGACTTTAAAACGTTTTACAAACAAAGAAATGTCAACATTATTCAAAGCACGAAGTCAGAATTGATCATTTGGAACAATGGCCATTCAAATGAGATATAATTACATACTTGTCATACCTTGCCTATCAAACGGTATGCCTATAGGGGCCAATGCGGTAAGCGGTAACTCCTTACCGTGCATGACCTGTATAAGTGTCAAAGGTCGAGATACAGGTATTTAAATCGCTAGGGTTTGTCACTATAACTGATAACCGAGTTGCGTGAGAGGACTAACGTGAAATTGTCTGTCGTCTCCATGGAAACGGCGCAAAACTAAAGGAAATATCTGCGATAATGTTGAAACGTTCTCAAAGGGGAAACAGAACTTTTAATTGAAATATAACACGGGGTTTTGATTTTTGCAGAAGTAGAGAGTGACTATTATTGTATAATTTCACAGTAATTCTTCCCTAAAGACATCATGTTCCTAAAGACATCATGTTCCCCTTTTCCTTCAATGCTCCACATTTTGGAGCAAAATGACCTCTGGTTGACCACAGCCCCTGACCCTAGATGAACTTTTATGCGATGACCTCAACCAACGGTATGATTTTAAAAGGCAAACAAACTATCATATATTATTTAATCCAACAAATTTGATTCTAAAGGAAATAATCCGATACTTTGTAATGTTCAGTAACGCCTGGCATTGAAGACTAGACTGGTTTGTTAGTATGGTTTATTGATGGATCTTTTTGAATCAATCTCTTTTGGAACCATTCAATTTTTAATCGAAACAAAATATCTCCTATTACAGGTTTTTTTCCCGTTAAACCTATTAAAGCTGGCCTGCAGTCATTTTCCACGGGAGGACATTGCCTTTTGGAATCGGAAATGGTAATTGTATTGAGTATTTATTAAAGAGGTCGAAATTTGTCATCGCCGTCATCACCCTTGTATGTTTAACACTGATGTCACCATTTGATTGCCATTTTGAACCCACTATATGTGATTTTCCGATTGTGTGATAGTTTGGGTAAATTTATGTGTTACGAAAAGCCAAGTGACATTTTGAACGAAATGTAAAACTGGCGTCGTTGCGAGGAAAACTAATGAATTACTGATAATCTGACGAGGATATTCTATCAATGTGAATATACATTATGTAATCTGATCACTTGTAATGGTGTGAACCCGGCAGAAAGTGCAGAATGCATCAAAACTCTCGCTTCCTTTATTTCGAGAAAAGCTTGTTATCTCGTAAAATTGAGTTTGTCAATGAAATTATATCCCAGGACGATAACAAAGATGCATCGAAACTGTATTTCAGTAGAATTTTCAACTTTGTGAAGGCTATATGTACGGGGGCAAAGAACTCTCCGTAACTGTAATTCTCCAGCGTCGATTATCACTCCGGAAACAAACCGCGCTTGCTAAGATAGACATTGTGAAGATGATAAGCAGGGCTAGTTTCGCGTCTCGTGATGGACCATAGTCTATTTATCAGGTGAATCTGACGAATTAACATTCCGCAAAGTGTTTCAACAGTTTTCTGACAGATTCTTAGGCAGACGGGCAAATATGCAATCAGTCACAGTCCTTCTATCTATAGGGGGGCGGGGGCTGTGAATCAGTGAACGAAACATCAACACTCTGCTGATGTACAGTACCGAATGATGGCAAAGGGAAATGTTACATGATAAAACATTCAGATCATAGGTTTCTCTCCCAAGCCTTATTAAAGCTTAGTGACCTTGTTCATCTCTTCATCGACAGCGTTTTCCCGTAAGTTGCTATTTCGGAATATGCCCTGAGCCAATTTTAAGATTTTTGGAAAAGGGTATCTGAAGAGTTCGCTTTTGATCTTGGCGATGGAAAGACGGAGATAGGGAGGCTTGTAGAAGTCTGCATGAAAGCATGTGACCAAGTGCGGGGGGTGGGGTGGGGGTGGGGGTGGGAGCTATCATGGGTAAGGTAGCACGCGCCTCGGGGACAGATATTCGGACCCTTAAACTTTTACAATTCTTTTCTGTTCTACCACTTTAAGGGTTAATTTTAAAGCTCTTGATGTAAGAAAACATTTTACGGGCTTAGTTTTTCGCAAATCGAAAATTTTATTTTTCTCCCGTTAACACAGGGATGAAAACTATCTTGAATTTTAAATATAAGTTGTTCTTGAGTAATTTGTTTCTCTAGTATGGTCAGGGTGACCCTCGATTTTATTCTTGATTGAGAAAGAGAATGGTTGACATAGTTCTTGAGGAAAGTTTGAGCCAAGGCTCATACTACTTAAACTAAAGCACATAAAAATTTGTCCAATATCAAAATTGGTGCATCAAAATACTAATTTGGGATCATTGGATGGTAAAGAAATGCCAATTTAATCTACAAATGTTATCTATGATCTGCGTTTCTTTTTATATTACACGCTTGTTTTTATGAGTATATTTGCGATATTGCAACATTCAGCTATATGGCACCTAACACTTTTGAGAAATTTGCAAAATATGAAAATCCAATTATCCCAAATTAGTTGCAATCGTGTTATAAAAAGATATTTAGTCGAGGGACACGTTGATTTGTTGCGTTGGTAGATTGACATGTTAAATTCATTGAAAGATTTTGAGTATAACAGAGGTAGATTGTCGATTATCGGCAGGATATTTCACACGAAGTTAAATGAAATTTGAAATTCGCTGCCCGGCAGAACGATCAACTGAATCTTTTACGGATTATCCTAATCACAAAGCGTCAAGTACGTTGATCTGATGATAAATGATTAGAATACCCCTACCTAAATGCAGTGATAACAAAGATTGGCCGATTGCTTGATTGATTGCTTGATCGATCTATAGATCACTTGATTTAATGATTTATTGATATTTTATCACAAGCTGCTTATCACCAGTAAGTGGACTTCTATTCAGTAGGGCATAATCAGTTATCACAAAGATAAAATTAACGCCATTAGCTTTGGCGCTTGATATCTTTTGAGCTATTTGAGGTAAAATAACCTCTCTTATTCTCCTACAATAGTATCGGAATCCGTCATGTTCAGCTTATTAATACAGCTGCAGTGTCTAGTGTTATCGTTGACATCAACTCAGCTGTACTATCGGGGTCAAAGCAGCGATATAAATGGTGTAACCGTCACAGCGTCAAGCACTGCACTTGATATCATGTCATACGAAATAAAGAAAAAATTCGACAACCATAGGTAGCGTATATCAAAAGCTGTTTGGTTACTCTAGCGTCACGTGATTATTCATCTGTTGACCTAAATGGCACCTGACGATGACCTAGTTTGTCCAGATGTATCCGCTGGGTTGTAAATTTAGCCTGTCACTCGCCAGAGTGCTTACTGCCGCTAGTTACGGACTGTGCCACGTCCACAACCACTAAGAGTCAACCTAATCAGGCCATCGTCACGTGACAGCAACACAGATATGACCTCGCTTTTTTTTCAGTCACTGCTTTTTAGTCGCCAGTAGAAATTATCCTCTAAATTACTTCATAGTGTCTGGCCGCACGTCATCTTCAAGCATGGTTATTTAAAATACTATTGGTGATATTTATTTTGCAAATTTGTTTTGTTTTTTGTCATTTCTTAAAACCATTCACATCTATCTTTTCAAGTTACTCTAATCTGACACAGAGATTGGTATCCGTTATTTTTCTTCGATTATTGCAAAACGACTCATTTTTTTATCCTTGTAATGATTTAAATGATGTGAATTCACAAAAGTCTACTTGAAAACGAATTTATATTCGAAGGAATCCTAAACGTGAATCACGTACGTTTCTTTGAATGCTGCATGTGACCCTGTAAGGTTTATGGATGTAATAACGTTATGTTGACCCTGAATCGATAATCGTGAACTTGATAACACTGCTGTAATATTATGTAATAGTGATAAGCATGGCGCAAAAGTTCTGAGTAATATATGGGCGTGTCTTCTAAGAACATCGATGTCACACAAACGAAACATACGTATTCGGTAAATCTCACTGATTACACTTGTCAGTCGCATTGAGCGACTTTGGACATTACATCATCGCTTGATCCTGACTAAACCGGACCTAACGTTTGTTTATCTCTCTCATATATCCGTCTTGTATCCCTTTCGCAGTCTTCACTGACTTCAGATATGTACAGCCTCAGTTTGAATCATGTCAACTTATGCCCCACGATGAGTTGTGTCGAAATGCGCTACAAATCCTCTCCCTGCCAACAGATCAGTGGAGAATTCTAGTATTGTGGAGATGGGCAACTGCTACTCCCAATATTCCTCGTGAAGAACATGGAAAAGAGAGGAAAAAACTATGGACTCAATCGCGAAGACCCTTCACCTTCACATTCAAATTTAATTTTATTGGAATACGTTAAAACAGCTCATGTAATATAGCTCTTTGGTTGGCTGGTCTAACTCTAAGAAAACTTCGCCTCTCAATGGTGCAAGTAATAGGTGCTGCACGGTAGCTACCACTGCATGGTTCGAAATAGTCTAGCATCATACATCCTCACATTTGTCATAATGAACTATATATCCTTATAAAATGCCATGCATTAGAAAACGAATCTTTAATTTAAACATGACAAAGGACGATTTTTGTGCAACATGGCAGTGGCTTTATGTTATACTAGCGCCGCTGTCAAACAAATGAACTGCTAAAAGACAGCCGCTGAGCTATAGAGCGGTGTAGTGTTGTAAACTCTGGCGGCATAACAACAAAGAAATTCCTGATAAGAAACGCTGTAAATATGTGTTGGCAAGCAAAGCTATGTTGATTTGTTTGCTTAGGAATGGATGGTAGTGGCGTATCGTAGTCAGCGTACAATGACAACAATGGTATTCACATTGAATATCAATCGGCCTATTTTAGTTATTCGGGTCAAGTTTTACCCTTTTTACTTCAGTTGTTTATGTTAAGTTTTTTTCTGTTTTCCTACATGAACAAAAAAACTGGTTAAGCATGCTCATTTGCACGTTGATCAGATGCCTTGGTGATCTGTTTCATGGTTTGGTGAGCGAGATCCAACGGTCATATTAGGGAGCGTTCAGTTTTTACGGCCGGGGTTGGGCCAGCAAATCCAGCGGGGTGTCACCTTAAATTTGAAAACTGCAAAGGGGGTCATAAATTTTTCAAACAGCTCAGAGGGGTTCACTTAATTTTCATAAGTATCCGTCCCGTCAAAAAGCAGTTTCAGTGTTCAGAAATATTCTGAGAGATGAAAATGATCCGATTTCATTCTCTGAAGTCATTTAACTGTAAATCCATCATATTCTAATGAACTACGATTATGTTAATTATTCAACGTCTGTATAAACACAAGTATAGCAAGTTTTTCATTAGAAAAAATTATTCACAATTTTATCAGAATCCCATGTATAGTAGATGAACATTTTTAATTCTAAAATCAATTTTTGTCCACATACCAATTGTAACAGCCCTATTCCAATTAAGTACTTTCATGTTAATTATCAGATATCTGTAAATGCATTGATATAGTTTTGTATTGATAAAGTATTACATAGTTTTCTCATAGACTGCCATGTATGGTGAATCAACATTATCAACAGCTGATTATCAATTAAATCCAAATATCAACATTTTGTATACACACGCTTGCGCAAAAATATTGCGATCCACCTGTAATTTGTCCAATCCCTTTGAGGGTAATTTCAAAATTATAGCAAGTCAGAGGGGGAAATTTGAACATGAACACCTTGTGAGTTTTTAAGGAGAGTCATTTGAAAAAATCTGAGAATCTTTTTTGGGGATTCTATTGCCCCCCCCCCTCCAGAGGTTTATGTGTGTGCAGCTTTACCTAAGCAATATTGGGGGAGGGGGGTATGACATTTTTGTCATCTTAAAAGGGGGTCATAAATTTTTTTGTGCAATGGGTAGGGGGTTCACTTATTTTGACTGATGCGCAGGAAGAATTTGCAGGCCACCCTAGGCCATAATAACTGAACGCTCTCTTATGATGTGAAGTAAAGAGAGCGAAATAAAGTAGGTCTATACACAAAGAGATCTGTTGATTTTACTCGGAAAAAGTTTCTGTAAAAATATCACTCGAAATCGTACAAAGTGTACAACATCCTGATAAACTGTACTTCGTGATTTACTGAACGAGCAAGATGGTATCTCTAGTGAAACCGTCGATCTGTCGGTTTACGTATATTGCCGTAGCGGTATCTGTTCGTCGACCTAATGTATGTCGACATTGTTTCGCCTGCGTGGAAAAACGATAAGATGCATGGGTTGGAGATAAAATTAATGATGGTGCACAATAAAAACATTACTGGCCATTTCAAACTCTGAATCACCTGTCCTCTTACTGGGTCACTTTGATTCAGTCTGATTTACAGATCTTCATCTCCAAAGTTGGTACTTCCGATCACTATCCCGTGTGTGTTGTGAGGCGTTTTCATGCCAGTGACATTACTACCGGTTCTCATATTTCTATAAAACGCAGACAGTTTGGTAATTTTTCCACACATGATTTTATTTGTGATTTGTATGCTTCCCATTGGCCACATCTCTCTGAGATACATGATGTGAATGAACTCATTGATAAGTGGATCAATTGTTTCAACCAGGTATGTGATACGCATGCTCCTTTTGTTGAGAACGTGTGAAAAGACTCAGACAGCCGCCATGGTTCACTCCGGACATTCTTGATCTCATTCATGTCCGGGATTATCATCTTGTTAAGGCTACCCGATCCAAGTCTCCAATGATTGGCTACTTTATAGATCTTTAAGAAATAGAGTTGTACACACTATTTCCTATGCAAAACGACAGCACTATCGTGACATTTTCAGGAACAATTCAAGAAATCCGTCTATAATTTGGCGTTGTATAAGTGATATTCTCTCTCATGATAATTCTCGTTCACAAAGTCCTTGTATTTTGTATAAGGGTGAGAAGCTAACAAATCATAAGAATATTGCTAAGGTTTTCAATGCGTATTTTACAGGTATTGTTAATAAGTATCATTCCAGTCTCAATGCTTCACCTGACATGGGTCTTATTGATAACTGGGTTAGATCGAAAATTGGTGCTACCATGGCCAATTTTAAGATTCCTCCGATTTCTGTTAATTTTGTCACAAAGCAGCTTTCTATACTAAGTGAATGTAAATCAGCTGGTTACGACAATGTCTCTCCCAAACTCTTGAAAATTGGTGTTTCTTGTATTGCAGAAACTGTTACAGAAATGTTTAATTTGTCATTTACCAGTGGTACTTTTCCCGACTGTTTCAAATGTGCTAAAGTAGTTCCGATTCATAAGGGAGGCTCTAAGAGTGATGTAAACAACTATAGGCCTATCTCACTTCTGCCTGTTCTCTCTAAAATACTAGAAAAACATGTTTATATTAGTCTGTACAATTTATGCATTCAAACGATCTTTTTGTCAGCTCGCAATCTGGTTTTAGACAATATCACTCTTGTCACACTGCTTTAGTCAAGTTAACTGACCAGCTTTTACACAATATGGATCAAGGATTGTATAGTGGTGTATTGTTTTTAGATTTATGTAAAGCTTTTGATCTTGTTGATCATAACATTTTACTGAGAAAACTTTCTGTTTACAGGCTTTCTGATTTGTCCCTAAAGTGGTTTCAATCATACCTTACAGGAAGAAGCCAATTTGTTAGCTATTTAGGTGTACACTCCGATATTTTGTCGATTACGTGTGTGTACCTCAGGGGTCCATTTTGGGTCCACTTCTGTTTTTGATCTCATTAATGATCTTCCCCTTTGCCTCAACATGGGAAGCTTAGATATGTTTGCCGATGACCAAACTTTGTGTGTTTCTGGAATTGACATTGAACAAGTCGAGGGGAGACTGAATGGAGATCTCGTGCCAATCTCAAACTGGGTTCATAACAATAGCATGGCAATTAACACCACTAAAACAAAATATATGATTGTTGCGTCTCGCCCCAAAATTTATCACTTAGCCGACTCTGATATTTCATTTCAGATTCAGATCAATGATACTCTCATTGACAGTGTTGCTGTTCACAAACTACTTGGTGTTCAATTAGACAACATTTTATGCTGGGATGACCACATAGATAATTGTGCAAGACTTTGTCTGCAAGAATTGGTGTTATAAGACGACTACGCCCCTATTCTCAAAGGAGTGTTCTTTTGCTAGTTTATAACGCCTTGTTCTTGTCTGTAATTGACTATTGTTGTATTGTTTGGGCTAGTACGTCTAAGACCAATCTCCAAAGATTGTACAAACTCCAGAAAAGGGCTGGTAAGGTAATTCTCGGAGTTGACACGACTTTTCCTTCTCGAACAGTTTTGTTAGTTTGCACTGGTTGCCCATAGATTTACGTATTGAATACTTTACAGCTGTTATGACTTTCAAAGCTTTAAATGGTCTCGCACCAAGCTATATTAGTGATCTATTCCAACCTCTCTCAAAAATGGATCGTTTAAATACTCGTAGTTCTAGTAATGGTAACCTTTACCCACCAATGTTTAGGACAAGCATGGGTCAAAGATCATTTGTATATCGAGCTACTAAAATCTGGAATTCCATTCCCCCAACTATCCGTGACTGTGAAGCCTTGTCGACGTTTAAATCAAAACTGCATTGTTATCTTTTCATGAAATATTGTAATGAAGGCTCTGACTTAGACTAGCCTATTTTTCCTTTGTCTTCGACATCTTCTATTCGTCTATTCCATACGTTTTTGTTTATTCGATGATTTGTTTGTGTATTTTGCCTTCTTTTCATGAGGGCTCTGATGGAAATTACAATTACTTTACTGTAATCAGATTACCCTCTTTAAATAAAGTGTAATAATAATAATAATAATAATAATAATCTTCCGGTAAAACAAACTCATGTTTGATCTCTAACTCATATGGGTTATGCAAGCCGAACACATCATCGGTACACGGTGCGTGTGAATTCAATAGTTTTATCATTCCGTTTTTAAGGTCTATGGTTTTATCGATTTCTTGGAACATGCTCCTATGCTCAACACAATCACCCTTCCGCGGTAATTGTAGTATGGGACGTCTCCTTGGTGACGGTGTACGCCACGCTCCCTCATACTCTGGGAACGCATCATTCTAACACTCTAGACCTAGACTCTCTTAGGGACCGTCTCAGATTGTCGCAGAAGTTCAAGAAACGAAATTCTTCGTTTAGATCAAAACCCCCTCCCCCCTCCCCCTAAACGAAACTTCAAAAGTGTGAAATGTTTATGTCTGCCTGAGAGTACAATGTTGCATTTTGCTATAGCTATTAAAGACATATTCCCCTTGCCACATTACAACATTAAACAAACCGAGGCTTGGTCTGCAATGCCCTAATGCCAGCACTTGCAAATGCAGTAACATCCGAGTAATCGTCATACGGTTCAGGCGATTTACCCATATACGGATATCCCTCACTCGTTATATAGGAAACCCGGTCCAGTTCTGGCCGTTCCAGTATGCATTGACTGTTTGATTTTTGCGTTGTCGCAGACAGTTGCTTTGATTCCTTACAGCGAATTTGGGCTTCGGTTACTAATATATCAGTCTGTTTACATGGTGGTTTTTCCTCACCAGGTAGACATATAGCTGGAGTCACTCCGGCGAGAAACTTCGACATGGGGGCCCAGGCGTGTTCAATCATATTAAAACGACTATGACCAGGTGCATAACAAGTGAGAATAAAGAAATCTAGTGGTTAGAGCAGACGCTTATAGATAGCACATTTTAAAAAATGATACTTTTTGTCTTTGAATAATTTGATGAATGAAAGGTTTAGGATACAATGTTACTATCGGTAAATTGTGTTTGGGGAATGAACGAGATGGAAACAGTTACAAAGTTGTTGGCACGAGTGTGCATTTTTTTCTTTAATTTAAAATAAAACACGAAAACTTGTGATCACAAAATAAAAGTGCGAAAGTGAAGTTCACTAATTGAATGGAGGTCAAACCCCCTCCCCCCTAAACGAATAAATTTCGCTTTTTGAACTTCTGCGACAATCTGAGACAGTCCCTTACAGCCCCTTCGACCGCTACGCAGTTATGAGCCCTCAACGGTCTTTCTAACAAGTGGCGATCACAGAGCCAGCCGTGCTCATAGCGTAGCGAAACTTTGCTCAGCTCAACTGCTGAGGGCGGTATTATGGTCTGAGGTGAAGCCAGCCATCGAGCGAAGGCAGCGTTAGTCTGACTCTAACCCAGGAGAGATCCTAGAGTATGGTATTGTAGCTCGCTTTTACAGAGACAACCCCACTACCCCTCCTTAGATTGTAATTTCCTTCTTCAGATTGAATCCGTGACATTACTCAGTCAACCATTTTTTTCAACCGAACATTTAAGAATGGCAGTGGAAATATGGGCAAAGTTCATTATTTCATCGATTCACTTGACCATTTACATTAAAATTGCACCAAATTTTGATCTTGAATGTTTTTATTTAGAACTGTAAGCTTATTTCTTAATTATCAATAACGTAAACCGACAAATCGACTTCTAAAATTTTTAAAAGAATTAGCTAGCCTTATGTCAAATGGTAAAGCATGCCACAAGGGGGGCACATACCGAAAAGGCTGCCATAAAAAGCTGTGCTGCAGACTGGCTGATGTAGAATGATCGCAACACTGGATTGGGACCTAAGGGAGCGACCAGTATCACGTACTGTTTGCATTTCTGCTAGATAATCTGGGTATTGGCCTGTAATAATTTTGTATGTGAAGCAGAGAATTTTAAATCAAGTCGTTTCTGGACTGGAAGCCAATGTAACTTTGTAGCACCGGTGTTATGTGGTCCTTTTTCTTTCTGCTAACAAACCGGGCCGCTGAATTTTGAATAGCCTGGAATTTACGCATTTCAAAGTCGGAAGACCAATAAGAAGACTATTGCAGTAATCTAAACATGATGAAATGAAGGCATGGACAAGTTTCTCTGTGGTGTATTGGTCAAGAAGATCGCGAATTTTTCCCATTCTCCAAATCACATGTGATGCTATACTACAAACATTTGTAACATGGTCTGACAAAGTGCAGGCCGAGTCTTGTAACGCATAGATTGCAAACTGAGTCAGATGGATATACACTGACATCACCAATCCGAAAATTGCATCGAGGGACAAGGCCCTCAATCCCAAATTTAGAGGAGAAATGCACAACCTCTGTCTTACCATCATTGAGTGCAAGCATATTGGCCCTCATTAATCCCCGAATCTCACCCATACATGACTCAGTCGTTGCTATGGGGACCAGGTCACTGTCACAAGTAATATATGATTGGGTGTCGTCAGCATACATCATGTAATCTAAATCATGATTGTGTATGATGTCCTCCGGGGGTGCCACACAGAGACTGAAGAGAATCGGTTCAAGGACGGAGCCCTGGGGAACACCACAAAACAACGACTGTTCTTCCGACAGGACTGACTTGACGCCAACAGACTGTGTACGCCCCCTGATGTAAGAATTGAACCAGTCCAAAACAACACCTGTGATGCCAAACCGATGACGCAGTCTGTGTTGTAGAATGTCATGGTCAATCGTATCGAACGCAGAAGAAACAGAAGAAAGGTCGAGTAAAATCAAAATTACATCTTTACGTTTATCTAAAGAGCGCAGCACGTCATTCTGCACTCCACTGAGAACAGTTTCAATGTAATCTAAATCGTAACCTGAGACACATAATATTGTTTAAGTTTGATATAACGTTTATTGAATTAGGAAAACTTACATCAAGTGTATTTACAGGCGGATATAAGTTGTGACAAGAAAGCTAGCGGTTGATCCCGTAGGCTTTATGTTCATATCTGAAGCGGCGCGATTTATATGAAAATAAACACATATTGCACTATTAGACATCTGTTGGGATAATTTGAATAATAATTGATTAAGAGATCTATATGTCCTTCAAGTTTTGCTTCTTCACAATGACAAAGTTCCTTTTTACAAATAATGGAACAGAAAATGCATCACAATATGTTGATATGACAACGACTTTACAATATATTTTTACAAAACAGCAGACAAGAAAAATCACAACGACCGCAATAACAAAATGTGTACATCAGACAATATATTAATTAACATAATGTAATAAAAACAAAAAAGATATTTCATGGCGGATCTCTATGATATGCTTTAAATTGTGAATTTGATTGTTTGTGACTCTGTGTGTGTGTGTGTGTGTGTGTGTGTGTGTGTACGTGTGAAAATTACAACCAAATATCTAATACGCAACTGTACACGACATTTTGTCGAAAAGGCAGACGTTGAAATTTCTCTATTTTGTCATTATGATACATGATAGTGAATTCTCTGTTCAAAGTCATTTTCGTTGCACTTCGCTCTTGTCACTCCGAAACTTGTAAGTTTTAGGGGAGATTCGAATCACAATCTCTGAACATTGCACTTTCTAAAACATTCTTATACTTATACTTATGAACGTAGGATTGCCGTGTTGTACTTTATATATGCAAGGAAAACGGATTGATCGGGAAGTGACGCTATTCTTAAATTTAATTTATAATAAAAATATTTCACTGCCAAGTTGTACGAAATCAGCAATGAATTTCAGACTCGGGTAAGGCACTGTGTAGAACACACATTACATTGTAACGGGTAAAGCACATCGTGTTTTAGGCAAACAGGTTCTTAAATAGACACTTTATAACAAAAATTAGCCACGTAACTCTTCTGATAAGGCACATACCGGTGAATGGCTTCATTGCACTCAGGCTGTGTTTCAGTACAGACAAAATATCCTCATGGCATTACCAAGGTCAAGGCAAATAAAGATAAGCACTATACACCTCATCTCTCCCTTAGGCGATGACAGTATCTGCATGTCATCCTTAAAAAGAGTTCAAAGAGTCAGAAATTTACAACTTATAATATGTTCTCGATGTGCATGACCTCTGGCTCGCTTTATCTACAGTTGCTAGGCGAGCGTTCTCGAAAACCGGGGTCATTTATTTGGTAAGACCGTTTCCTGCTGGCGAGTAATTCACCTGAAGTTTAACTGTAGGAAAACGGATGTGTTTAAAGAATAACCATCACATAATGTTGGAAAACTGCTATGTCATCGACGTTCAGTGTCGTCGACGTTCAGTGTCGTCCAGTGTCGTCGACGTTCAGTGTCGTCGACGTTCAGTGTCGTCGACGTTCAGGGAATTGTAAGGCTATAGTATTTACTGATATATTTACAAAAAAAATCACCAAACGAAAATATATCAACCGTCAGTTATTGTAAAAGTTGCCGTCAGTTCTTAATAGATAATATACATACATGAATGAGTAAATAAACAAATAAATAAATAAATAGACATCGCTCTGGAGTCCGTTTTACCGTGTGTGATTTGAAGTATGTACATTGTATTCTGTAGAAATTTGCCGTGACAATTGGTGGTCATGGTGGTAACCAATTCTTCGAAACGTTAACAAACTGAAATACATGGCGCCATTAAAGTCAGGTCCCTTTTTACTTTGATAACATCTGTTGGTTGATGTGATTGCACTGTGAACAAACAAATTTGATAGTTTGTAATTCTTCATCAGCATACTCAGGTGTACTTTTTTGGAGACGGTTCTGATGACGTAACAGGTGACGTTGATGGTGATGATGTCACAACAACCAATGGTGAAGAGGGCGATGACGTCATGATCGGAGACGAAGCCGCCGTGAAAGCTGAATGCGGTGAAGGAATGAGGGTCTTCAAACCTTCTTCTCGAGCTACGACTCTAGGGGGCGCCCTCTCCGGGACGGGAACCGGTTTGTATATCGATGTGTAAGCTGACGTCACAGGTAACATTGGACTTGGGTGAGCCATGGATCCGATCTTCTTGTGACGGCGCCATTTCGCCCGACGATTTGAAAACCAGACCTACCAGTAGTAAACAAACAAAGTGACTAACTATAAAATGCAACTGCTTACAGCTTGATTGTAAAATGACACCATATTTCGTGCAAGTTGTTTTAAGGTAAGCAATTCCTTAGAAAAATATAAGAAACCCATGCTAATGTTCAGTGATAAAATAAATTACCTAAACAGGTAGATATTGGAAGACGTCCGAGCCAACGAGATCAAGAGTTGTTCAATAGTTGCTTTTAACAATCGGGTTCAAACAGAACGGAGTAGAAATAGTTCGCAGAGAGAGAGAGAGAGAGAGAGAGAGAGAGAGAGAGAGAGAGAGAGAGAGAGAGAGAGAGAGAGAGAGAGAGAGAGAGAGAGAGGAGGTGCGGAATGTAGACAGCATGAATTAGCAAACATACAAACGAAATGATGAGAGGTAAAACTTGTTTTTATCGGATCATTAGTCACAAACTATATATTAGAGGGTATAAAAAATGTTAAAATATTATAGTCGATAGTAAACTGGAGATTGCTGTCGATAATGCCTATAAATTGATCACTCTGTGACTGAAATGATGGACTACTAGGGCATTTTGTTATTAGAGTGGCCTGCACTTTTACATTGGAACAGTCAATTGAACTATGGGGGTGCGCAGAGTGAAATACCTGTACTCTTGCCTCAGATAGTTGTGTCTTCGACGCTAGATCTTCCCTTGTATTGACACAAGGATAGTGTGTCTTTTCAAATTCTTTCTCTAGCATATCTAACTGGTCGCTGTTGAATGTTGTTCTGCTTCGTCTCAGTTTTTTCTTCTGCGACTCCAGGTTATCCTGATGTCTATTTTCCTCTCGATTCTGTGTTGACAGTGAAGTCGACGTAGAGGGCGTCAAACCTGAAATATGAAAAAAATGTAGTTGAATGTTTCCTGAATATGAAAAAATTGTCAATGTCTCCTTATGTCGGCCTTTCGGTGGTAATTATTCGTCTCTGTCTGATCCTTGTGGTCTTTTTCTGTGTTTTTTTCTCTTTCTGTTTATCTGTCTGTCCGTCCGTCTGTCTCTCTGTCTGTGTACCTATCTGTCTGTCTGTCCTCTGTTTGTCTGTTTGTCATTGTATCTTTTAATCTTTCTTTAAAAAAATTGACATTCACGCCAAGAATGCATTCACATTCCGCGATAAAGATGAGTAAACTCTAACTGTGACAACAGAAGTATAACAGTAAAAAGCAAAAGTCAAAAGAACAAATCGAATTTTGAACTTAAAGATCTTAATTGATCTTATCTTATCTGTAACCGTCAAAATACATTGGTCATGGAAATTATAGACAAAATGAAATATCTCACCTATTGACACCGGGGGTACGCTAAGTATCGACGCCGGGCAGAATGTGTTGCTACCAGCAGCAAGCGGTGCACCTAGCGGATATTGAGGTAGCATAGAGGGCGCTGTGAACGGAGAACCAGCCGGCCAAGACACTGGGTAATGTGGATACAAAGCTTGTTCGGCCGCTCGGGCGTATTCGGCTGCAGCCCTCTCGGCTGCCCTGTTTCGAAGAATGCGATTTATAGAGCTGACGCTGGGAACAGTACTGTTCGTACATACACCTAAAAAAGAAAAATACCAAACGTCAGTGAAAAAGACGTTGGAGTACGATCAGCGTTTTCGAAGTAACATATACAGACAGCAGATTTGATCAGAAGAGACTCTGAGTGGAAAGTGAGTTGCGACTGTAGATCCAATAAACATGGTGAAAATTTGGAACAAGAAAAACTACCCTGACCAAATTACTGCATGTATTTATTTCCCTTGTTCTGTAAGAAACACACGCCCAAGATATTTCCGTTTTTATAGATTAATTTAATCAATTTATGTGTTCAACTAATTAATTGATTTGCTGATTACATGATTCTTGGATTCAAACCTTGATTCGATATGTTTCACCATGGTGCTTATAAAGTTTCACAAAGTGTCGCATTTTTCAATAAGTAAGAAACCACGTAAAAATAATGGCGCAACTTAATGCGTCATTTTTATGTATAGTTTAACATTCTACTTTTAATGTAGTTTTTCTTGTCACGTAAGTCTCCTTTAATCTGCGTTTTCAAGCATGTATTTGTGTCTGTAAGCCGCATTTGTTGGCGATCACTCTAGCCTAAGGGGTACATCCGGGCTCTGTTGCAAGCCATTGTAGAAAACAGCTGTAGATTTGGACAAGTTTCCCCCATTCTTTACTGGGAGGTTAAGCAACCCACTTGTGTGATTCAAATTGATGAAGCATGACGAATTATTCATTATTTTGGGGCATTGTACACGCTTTTGTGAGTTCACAATGTGTATCACTTCGTTGTTCAATTCATTCCCCCAGACAGTAATTACAACAGTGAACGGTCCGTACAAAGCGGACTGTACTTAGACGTTGAGTACTGGGCGTTTCTGAATGTGGTAGGAAGTGGACAAGAAACTGTTGTTGTATAGCCAAGGTTTGGTACAATATTTGCGTGAAGGCAATTATAGAACTAGAAGTTTGTTCTAATAATTTGATCCCGGCGATTTATAGTAAATTGTGTAAGGTAGCAACGTTACTAGGGCTAATTAGGTTGTTTCATCGACAAAGCGCTGTTTAAAAGCAGGCCAGTCTCACCCTCTCGCTGAACACTTACTCTATCGTGTTCTCATGGAGCCATGTGAAAGTATCGCCGGAACATGAAATCGATAAGCAAACACCAAAGACGCGCGTCCCGTCAAATCGCCGTCGACGTGTTTTTATCATCGGGCTGATGCCACCTCTCGTTTCACACCGAAACTTCAGGGTTCTTTTAAAGCCCTGATACTTGGCGACACAAAGGACACCGCTTGTTCCTCAGTTCAGAGACAGATTGCACACATTTTGCATCTCTACGCCTAAGCAGAATGTAAACCGTTGAGAAGGCAAACATTGGCAGATTGGCCGCCATATGTGGCCCTTCCCCACTTTTCAACAAAGTTGCAACATGTCTGCCGACATGACGACGGTGCACCGTAAACGTGGCTTCTCTTCTCAAACCATTGAAACCCTGCCTCGGCCACCGGTAAGGAGTTCGATCCGATTTTTTTGAATTCTGTAATCGCTGGAAACACAAACACATACACACATTTGCACTAACAGACCCCGCAGGCGAGAGTGACGAAGGTACATTTAAAAAGCATTTGCGGTGTACAACGGGGAGAAGTAAATTGTTCCCTTTTCGAAGCGTCTTCATTTCAGAGTTCAGCAAAAACATACGAGAGAATAACCCTGGAGCGATGAGAATTTTAGATTTCTTTCATAGTAGCGTATCTTCTTTTCAAGTTATTGACCATGATGAAAAAGAAAGAGTAGTATACGTCGCTAGTAATCATTCTTGTTTCAGACATCACAATCAATGAATAAGTTCAAAAGTTTAACACACCGTGAAATGTCGATCGGATTTTAATTGGGTACCTCCCCGGGGCATTGCTGTAATCGATACAAAGCCCGATGGTTTAAGCTTGATACAAGAAACAATCGCAGTTGGAAACGGTAAAATGTGTTCCACTGGACCGTGATATTGACTTAATTAGTAACAATTTTCGTTGAGCAGGGCGTATGCGGTATGGTTGGTTTCAGTAATCAAGAAAAACGATATTTCGAAGTGAAAGTTTTGATTCAAATGTTGAGGGTTGCACACTGTCGGGGACGAGTATAACTGCAGCCATTCAGTGGTATCACAAGCAATGAAACGAAAAGCGACAACGGTACATCGCATTAGTTTTAGCAGTTTAAATGAAACAAAGGCTTATGGTACGATCAGACGGAGAAAGGCAGAGGTTTCTCCAAACGCTACATATCCTATCATTCGTCTTGATGTGAGTAAACAAAGCGACATCAGCGCCAGAGTTCCTTCAACGGGTAGTTGCTTTATAATCACAACACGTTCCCAAATATCAGTCATTTTTATCTTAATGCCATTCTAGAGAACGGTGACGAAAAGAGAAGTCAAGCAGTTCACCATCAGTCACACTGCCGACATCAATATTTAAAGCTTTACTAACAATTTAAATTTCATACCTTCACTTATGAGGCGATCTCTTATCTCCCACGCAAAGATCGTAGGGTTTTCCTGTTTGTAAGTTTCGATTTTGTTAACGACTTCCGGCGTCGCTACCTTCGGCTTGCTTCCTCCTATTGTCCCTGGCCGAATAGATGCCGCATCGTAGTATCGCCCAGCTGAGAGAGAGAGAGAGAGAGAGAGAGAGAGAGAGAGAGAGAGAGAGAGAGAGAGAGAGAGGAGAGAGAGAGAGAGAGAGAGAGAGAGAGAGAGAGATATGAAAAAATTTAATAATAAGTGGGTTTTCACAATATTATAGACATCGCAGTAGGTTCGGTGTTCGCATCGCGTTGCTATGGTTGGTTTTAGTCTCTATATCTGCACCAATTCGTATACCATGGGGACGGAATAAGTCGGAACCAGCCGTTGACTGCGACTATTATTGGCCATGTGAATTTAGTGAAATGAATAGAGAAGTGTGAGAAAATATCCCTCGTTTGTCCCCTTGACAACATCTGCACTGTGGCTTTGAATAGCACGTATAGAGTCCAACGTCAGTTGAACGTGAGAGAATTCTAACTGGACCGTGATTTGATTCGGTCGATAGCTTTTTAACTTCCGAGTTAACGATGAGCCAAGTAGCCTATACTACAAAAATATTGTTTTCATGGAGAGAAACGAAGTCGAGGATTTGGCCCAAGGTCCCTTAGCGACAGCTTCATTTCCATGGCACAAAACGGTCAACATAAATGCACCGTAATGCGATGTGAGAGGATGGCCATTCGATTGTAGCACTCAACACATAGCCGAGACAAAGACGGTCCCTTCGGATTGTTTATTTAGCCATTTTTGTGTTATTTGAGAAATCACTTAGATTAATTGGCTTGCAGTATTTAAATAAACGTGAACAAGCGGTCAACCTCGGTTACAGACAACAAAATAGACACCGAAGATATGCCGTTGTAGCTTGTCCCTATCAGAAATATCTGCCAGTATATTTTGACTACATTGGACACTCATTTTACATGTATGGAAATGTTTGATATAATTCTTGATCTTAGGAAACAGATTCTATTTTCAACTTATTAAACCGTCGACTTTTACCAATATGATCTAGGAGCGCATTAACAAAATTGAATCGGTACTAGAAATTACTTTCCCTTTGTTTCAGCTTCTAAATCGGTAAAGTTTTCCTTCAAAATTTGTAAAATACAACGCCACTGTTCCTTAAAATAAATTGATCAAGTTATCAATCATCATCATCATCATCATCTCATCACCACCACCACCACCCCACCATCATCATCATCAATTTTTTTGAGATACCGGACAACACATCTCTGATCGCAGGGATTACGAAACCATAGCATATTTGAGTCAAATCCTTGAATTGAGAGCTGAAACATCCTGTCATAAAGTGGCGTTTTGATAACACATCCGATTATAAGATAAGCGGTCGATAACGTACCTAATATTTTACTGACGCATCCATGTGATAACAGCAATTGTCGGGATAGGTCTGATGATCTGATGTGTGATAATTCCAACATACGATGGCGCAATGGGTCTGTTAAATGACGCCCGTTGACGAATACACCACTTAGTTGGGCCAGGTTGCCAGCTTCTGAAAAAAACCCAAAAACGTTGAGAGATGAGGGTAGATCATTTAAGCGAAATTTCATGTCACAAAGTACGCCGTTTCTCTATCAGAAATTGCCCGTCCATGTTGCGATTAGTAATTTTTAGCGTGGTGCTATAACGAACCTGCATGCCACTAAGCCGTCATTTTGTAAAGGTGGAACTTCATGATTCTCATTTCGCATCTGAAGAAGGGCGAGGTAATCGGGCAATAAAATTCTTGAAGACTAATTTAGGATAACATGATAAAGATAAAATAATTACAACTGTTACAACAGAAATTGAACGAAAAGATGTAAAATAATAGTTGAGATGAAACTTAGAACGTTCCAATGTGCCCCAGAGAGATTTTATTTCGACAAGAGTCATATTTCGACAGATCAAGAGGTAATTCAATTGTATAAAGTATTAATAATTGTTAATTGATGCTTAGGAATAAAAGAGTAATTATCAATGAAATGGTTTGCTAAAATACAGTAAATATCGATTTGTCCCGAGACGTTGTGCTTAATATTTCGAATTTGCGAGTCTTAAGTTTACACGCTGACATAAATACTGACTTGGACAATCTGTGTTCACCGGAAGGAATTAATTAGAACTGAGAAGAAATGTTCACTTGACTAAGGGGGACATGACAAACTTAACGACATTATTATGAGGCATTGTGCTTGGAGCATCTACAAGACGTGGGAAAACGAACAAAAACAACAGCAATAACATAAATAATTACCACTGATTGCTCTCCTTTGATCGCGAAACGACAACCAATTATTCCCAAATGAACAGTCAAAAAGGGTGTTAATTAGTGCGACGGCTCTAAATAAACTTGGGAGTTACTGATCACGGATATTGGGATTTTGGAACGTCGTGGGACAATCATCATTGCACACCAACCAGTGTCTTTTTCTATTCAAGTTGATTTGTGTGTGAAAGAACTCCCCAGACAACAATTTTATAGCAGTGTCCCGTGGGTTGCTTCAAATTAATCGCTGCAACAAATACCACACGACAGTTGGCAGACCCAAATAAAACAAAACAATGATAAACGTTTTAAATCATAGTTTTTTTTTGGAGATGGAAAATTTCAACCTCGCAGACTTTGGGATCTTTTGATCTCGATTTGACGCTCCACATTTCGCTGTATATTGGTCTAAGTATCTTATACGTAAACGATTTTCTATTAAAACGAGGCGGTAAAACAACGTTAGGGTGGATAATTTGAAAGTCTCACGCAAAGTCCCCCGGTTGGTTTACTTCACGGTGATATTATGTTATGTTGGTTTCCAAGAAACTGCTTCAATAGTATTTCCCCATTTCAGGTTAGTATGCATTGTCGCACATAAGAAAACACTTTACTTGTTTCAACGAGATATTCAATGTAATTTGATTGAATATGCCCAAACAACAGTTTGAAAACATGTAAACCTTTACTTGTTTCATCGGAGAGAAATGAACGGAACTCTTAGAGTCAGAACTACTTTCTACCAATAATGACTTCGTGTTGTTTGGATATTATCACTGCTCACAAAACGCCATGAAAAAATGCTCGAAGCAAAGCGAAAACAGGAAAATAATTATTATGTATTCGCGCGCAATAAACTTTTAACAAAATTTGTCAGTGAAGATGAAGGAAACGAAAATAAATGTCACTGGTTTCAGAAAATTAATACTGCCATTATCACGGGAAATTATCGCGAGTTATCATCACAAATTTTAAATCGCCTTTTGATTTTATACTCTCTCTCTCTCTCTCTCTCTCTCTCTCTCTCTCTCTCTCTCTCTCTCTCTCTCTCTCTCTCTCTCTCTCTCTCTCTCTCTCTCTATACTTACGTTGATGTAAGGCCGATGAGTCCATATCTCTTATAAACCGTCTGCTGATGTCTCAGTCAAGCCGTAACGTTTAGAAAACTGACAAGCTGAGAAAAATATAGCGATGCAAAAGTTTGAAATTGAAAGATGCTATCAACAAATCACACTGTTATATTTGAACGAAGACTTCGAGATTTTAATGCTTTGATTCTCTGATTGCATGTCTACAAGTTTCACGGAAGGAAAGTTGATCACCTCTACGTCTTTCATTATTATAAGGATAAAAACGGCAGTGTGACGAGCAAGTCTTAATGAGTTCCAGCTGAGGGAGTTCATGAACAAAGTTACACCAGATTATTCTATAAAAACACTAGAACTAGAACAAAGCTGGAAATACAAAGACGAAAATGACATTACACCGCAAGAATATTAGACCTCAGTAATCCATACTATGAAACAAATTACAGTAAATTGTTAATACACTCTGGCAAGCGTTTTGAAATACGTTATTCGATGCGTGTTTTACGTAAAGTGAGAAGCCATATCACAAACTATGTTATATTCCTTATGAATCGAACCAAACCATGCTATTTCCGCAAAAGAAAACGATTTCCATCAGAACAAAGTCTGGAAACAACAGTTGAAGTTCTTACCTTCTGATTTTCTGGACTGCGCAATAATCTCTGAGTTATGATTGCGCAGACTGTCGTTTTTATAGCAGGGCCATTGTATGTGCCCTGGCACAGACTGTAATTACACCCAGCCAACCTCCAATAATTGACCAGGGCAAAATCATTAACGCGTTTGTTGATGACAATCTCCTCCTGGAAAGTTGTCCACGCGGGTCACGTGACAAGTCTGGGCTCGTGTGATCGGTCAATGATTTTCATTAATATTTTCGTCAAAATTTGATGCATTTTGCTTTTTCGTTTATCTTCACTCGACAACTCAGCCTCGTCCGCGGTTTTCATAACAACTTGCTATGTTCGAAGTATCTGTAGCTAAATCGTCATCAACATACAAAAAACAAAACAAAATGCAATTTGTTTCAGTAGGGCAGTTCTTCACTTCTAGTAACTACATTTTATAACGTTTAAAATGTGTTTTTTAATGAATTACTGATATAATGTTCATTTTCCAAGTATTAATGTTTTATATGTTAATGGTACAGCGATTACATATGGAACCAGCGATCACTATTCAATGGTAATGTTTGAAATTGGCGTCCGGCTTATTGCTTTGCTGGGAGCGTGTTTAAGTCGTTCTGGTCCCCACTGTTATCGTACAATAGGATTGAGAAATGTAAATAATTGACGGTACTTTAAATGGTTTTAAATCCGCTCTTTATACGTAGGAACAATTCCTTTTGAGGAACTGTAGAACTGTTACTGTAAGCGATACAAATCACTCTATTGGTTTTATTAAAAGGCTTTAGTAGATGCCGTCTGTTATCTTAGAGAGAGAGAGAGAGAGAGAGAGAGAGAGAGAGAGAGAGAGAGAGAGAGAGAGAGAGAGAGAGAGAGAGAGAGAGAGAGAGAGAGAGAGAGAGAGAGAGAGAGAGAGAGAGAGAGGACAGAGAGAGAGAGAGAGAGAGAGAGAGAGACAGAGAGAGACAGAGAGAGAGAGACAGAGAGACAGAGACAGACAGACAGACAGACAGACAGACAGACAGACAGAGACAGAGAATGACAGGCAAACAGACAGACTAACAGACAGACTAACAGACAGGCTAACAGACAGACAGAAACAGGGAGATAGGCAGAGACTACAGTCAGGAGAGAGAAAGAGACAGAGACAAAGACAGAGGTAGACAGAGAATAAGAGACCAACTAGATCAAAGTAACTACTTCCCTTTGAGGAGAAGATTTGCATGGTGGAGAACCTTGTTATCGAATATATCGATGACTTTAAAATTGTGATATTCATCGGAAAGTTTTCAATATTTCGTTGAAATGTACACGGTGAAACGGATTGAGGAAACTGATCAGTTACATGTTTGTAAGCTGTTAGGATGTAAATTTGTTTGACCACACTTCTATTTCCGCTACTTATAATCGGAGGCAATTGGCGATGTGGCAGGTCAATGTAACAGCTATTAAAACAGCTAAGAAGATTTTGATAAAAGTCAAGTGCTTAAAATAGAATACCCTTCCGTTTCTCTTTCGCCTCGTCACAACTGAACCTAAATCGTGAAAAAGCAATAGAGCCATAGTGATTCTCTGCTTAACCAGAGCCTCTCTTTGCAATATTTCCTTCTGGATTTATTCTCACTATGTCATCATTCTCTCTGTGTCATCTGTGACGTCAGTATCGTGTGTGTTTGCCAGTGTCACCACTCATTGCAGCTCATCTCCGAGATCTCTCGGCGTTAACATTAACCTTATTAGGCATTGCTATTCTACATCTGTATAATCTGTCATCAAAAACCATTCCGTCTCCTGATAGCTTATAGTTTCTTCGACTTCATTTTCCTGACTTTTACCTTCCATGATAACACAAGCCACATTCTTCAAAGCAATACAATGAAGTATATGTATTATTATTATACTCGTTTATTTCGGACTACATTCGTCCATATAAATTACACAAAGGAAATACAGATACTGTGATACAAAAATACAACTGGTGTTGGATATACTATCCATATATAAATTCATTCACTAAGATCGACTTTCTCCACAGGTTATGCAAGTCAGAACTGTAAAACAGTACATCATTAACCATTCTTACAATTGTATTTTCACAGTAAGATATTCTTTTATCAGACTATACATTTGCTTTCGTTAAAGAGCATCAAAACTATCAATCCTATTAGAAACAAACATAGAGCTTGCACTACTGCGTCTCTCATAGCCCAGAAAAATGCGAGCTCCATTATTGTAACCAACTTTATATATATATATATATATATATATATATATATATATATATATATATATATATATATTATATATATATATATATATATATATATATATATATATATGTGTGTATATATACACATTTAGCTATATATATACACATTCCCTCAAATTCAGTCTGCAACGATTCATGTCCGGCTTTCCGCTTTGTTGATCGACTAAAGTTAATCGGAGTGCATCAACACCGGCTTTCCACCTGTTTGTCGCGGTGGTCGAGTCACTTACTCGGCAGAATTAAACGTACACCGGTCTTCCTCTCACGGGACCCGGAAACCGCTTATTTCTCGTCCTATCTTTTCAAGAATCAATATGGAAGTACAAGCGAACAAAAACGGCTCTAATGAAGCGAACAAAACGTCTTTCAGCTCCATTCTTTATTCAACTATGCAGCAGCTAACGATGCTGGATAAATATTGCAGCGAGCATGTTGTATTTTAGCGTTCCGGTGAGAGCAGTGAAGCAGAAAGGACTGTGAATGCTATTGCAGTGAGCACACACACTATACTGTTATTAAATCTACAGTATAGATAAACTGTACTGTATTTTTCTAAGATATTGGAGTTGACTGTCGTGCACACAAAAACTACTCGATAAAAACCGCTCAACGCAAAAATAGATAGATAGATAGATAGATAGATAGATAGATAGATAGATAGATAGATAGATAGATAGATAGATAGATAGATAGATAGATAGATAGATAGATAGATAGATTGACAGATAGATTGCCGTATGTCCATCAGATTAAATGACTATGAACTGTCAACTGAATTTCTATCATGTAAACCCCAATACGTCATGCCTAGTTAATTAATCAAAACCCATGAATTAAATCTACATTCAGGTTTGTACATGGTTTTCTCAACGCGAGAGAATCAGATCTCAAACTCGTCAATCTTTCTTTTCATAACTTGGCGGCGTGCAACCACCCTCTTTGTCCTTTTCGACGTTTTCCAGTGCCGGCGTCGAGCGGTCGCCGTTGTAGCGCGGTTCGTGTCCATTGTCCGCCGCGCACTAATTTTGCACTCGGGTAAAAAACGAGCGCATCGCTCCATAAAGGGGGCTGGTTAAAATAATATTAAGAGGAGATACTTATAGGCAGAGCGCTTCACAACTTTAATTCATCGCCTTTTGTTGCAGGCACGGGTTTATTCAATATTAAATGGTTCACAAACAGGAACCTTGGATGAGATTTGTTAAGTAACTATTACCGCTCATTTGTATTTAGATTTTGCTGGAATAGGGAAGTGGTTCGCCTTGTTAAATTCTCATTTAAATGCCATTCAAAGACCATCAAATTCGCGCTCGTCACATTTCACAATGCAAATAGCGCAAACCCAAACCGTAGCAAGACCTACACACTTAGGGGATGTTTTCGCGGGCACCGCTGTAGCGTGCGCTGTAAAATTTGTCCCTTTTCACGCAGAAATTTATTGACGATGCAAATCCAAAATGCTGGAGATCGGGGATCAGGTTTTGCATGATAAACAAAAACCTAAACATTAAAATGTAAGCTGTGGCAAAGATGGTGCGAATCATGTACACATAAAAATATTGCAAATATTTTTATTTCCTTTTAATCCTGTTTGAAATGACTACAGTGACAAAATAATGAAGTGAAAAATCTTTTGGTTTATTTCATATCACGAATTTATCCCAGTACTTGAATTCTACTGTACGATCTTCCCTGCGACACGCGTGATTGCATTATTGTCTCCCCGTCCCGCAGATACAAGCGTTATTCATGCGTGCGATGTCGTAGCGTTTTCCCCGTTCTATAGCAGAAAAAGAGCAAGTTTTAATTATTTTAGCCTTAGTTCCAACATAATGAGAAGATTTTTTTACTCCGTTGACGGTTTGCTCAATTGAAATAACCCATTATGAAAATACAGGCGATATAAAACTGACAACAGTCCCAGCTTTTTAGAAATGTATTTATTCTTTTTATTCGTTTCTTTTATCAACAAGAAGAGTGTGTCCGACCACTTTTTGCAATGTTGACACGGCGTATTGTATTGCATTATGATTAAAGAACGTAAGTAACGAGGTTGTAAATTGAGCCCCTTTCATTAATACTAACACTATGCAGATACAAACTCCACGTCTGCACTTTTTTACCGCTGGCGGCAAACGAATCATATCTGTCAAAGATTGTCGGTCTTTGCAAAATCTACTCTTCAATCACGGCTGTATTGACCACAACTTACAATAGCACTCGGCAACTGAATTCTTCGATCCGTGTTTAATCTATCGCGAAAATTCAGTCTTTCTTTTTTAAACAAAAGTTCGGGGACAGAAAAGTACGAGAGGACAAATATTATTACATCGAGGTTTATGATTCTTTGATTTTTAAAAAAAACACAACAAGATCATTGTCGGGGGGGGGGGGGTGTAATCATTGCGCGGGAAAAACACATTTGTGACAAAAGTTACTGCATGAAAGTCGATTATGAATTATTTTAGGCTAATAGGAATCATAAAACGTGAGATTAATCATGACTTGAAATGATACCCGCTAATACCAGTATAAAGGATATTTCTGATGTATTGGATATTATGGAATAGGTTGTTAGGGACATTATCGACAGACAAAATGAATATTGTCAACTTTTGACGATTCTGATGTTTATTCATAGGATTTTGTCGACACGCGCTGACGTCTTTGAAATGCACATTATTTTTGGACTGTCACGCCAATAGCGTAAACGGCACGTTCTGTTGCTGTAAATATTATCAATTCCAGAGATTTGAAAGTGCTCTTCCTGGTACTGTATTTCATCAATTTACTGTCTGCTAGAACCATGCTTAGCAGTGAATGGCAATATAGACAAAGTATCGATGTATAACCCATCGCGATAATTTGTGATATTATAAAGTAAAGAAATTCGAAAATTGCTTTTCGGGTAAGAATTTTGAAAGTCAGTTATGAGGAAAAGAGGCAGAGATCTCAGCCAAAGTCTACCCATACACACATGGTAACCAATTTTAATATGAGTGTATCAAACAAAAGGAACAATATATCCTCAATTTAGTAAACAACAGCAACGTCGACGTTGAGCGAATCAAAATATTCCTACGTTTAAAAATCTAAAACGGTTTGTCATTAATCATACCCTTAAATGTAATTTTGACACGATGGTCAAATCATCTCTGTGATGGTTCGTAACTTTGCTGCCTAGGTCGTCTAACTCATGACACCAAAACAGAAAATATAATTAACAAACTTGAAGGGAGACAATATACAAAAAAAGATGTAAATTTAAAAAAATACAAGCATTATCTCCACACAATTGTAAATTGTTTCCAATCTCAATTTTTTCGTAAGGGAACATAATTACGTCGTTTTAAAATCATGTTATAATGGACTATCCCAGTACAACAAGGTATGTCACTTTTTGTCGTTAATTGTGACGTCATTAGGATACATTAAGCCCCCAGTAATTACGTCAAAATTGAATTTCGACTCAGTTCAGAGGTAGACCCCAGGCAACATATGCCGACTTTTTATTGTAAGTCAACATTTAGCACTTGTTTTATTTCCCAGGCAACTCAAACCGGCCTGCGCCTTGCCGCCTTTATGTCATCAACTTGCAAGTTTGTGACATACGCATTGCATTATGTTCTGTCTTTGTTTAACGATTCTTGGCCAAAAAAAATTGTCTATAATGGGCTTTCAAAGTTAGTATGTTGCAAAAAGCTGCAAATAAAAACAAAAGGCTTATTGAAATAGCAGATGGGGAGGAAGACTATGCGAAAACTGATGATGAGACCGTGCGAGATAAAAGGCCAGTTGGAAGTGTTTGGAGTATGACGTAATTTAGAGATAAATATGACATAGGAGAGAAAAAGCAAAGCTATACGTGACAATGGTATAAAGGAGACCGACAGACAGGCAGACAGAGACTGAGACAGACAGACAGACAGACAAACAGACACACTCCGAGACAGGGAAGGGCAGACGCGTATAGGGCAATATAGACAGAGTGGCGGGGAACGACAGACAGGAGATACGAAAAGAAAGTGAAGTGACTGACAAATAGACAAATGAAACACTATCTGTCTTATGCTTACCCTGTCAGTCAAATATAGAGATAACAAAATGCTATCTTCATGTACCCTGCAAGATTTCAACGCCTTTTCAGGAAACATCTCGTCATTGTGTATTTAACAATCATGCAGATATATTACGCGTCGGTGCTCTAGGCTGATCATTGTACGGGTTGCAAGAGATAAAACAAAGCATAAGAGCATGAAACAATAAAAAACGAAGGAATTCTCTTGAAAGAGCTTCTAGAAAAAACGCATTGCTCCACCTTATCAATGAGACGCAATGGTTTGGTGTCAATGAACTTGTTCATGGCTGCTGTGGAGACAAAGTGGCGTACTTTGCTACAAATAATGAGACAATAGTCTTAGTACCAGTTATAAAATTGAAGTAATTATATTTCCGACTTTAATTAATGCGGCATGAATGCCGCTAATCAACATTGATAGGACTACAGGTGCCTTGTACGCTTCAAAGGCTACACTGAAAAGAAAATAGCCAGGCGGCGTACGCTGGTATATCATGTTTGTCAGTGTTCACTAAACGTCTTTTTTTTAAAAACACAGCACAAAATTCATTATATGAGCCCCTCCTGTACGTCAGCCTTTGAATATCATATGTATTTACTATGTCTCCCCTACTCTGTCTCTGTCTGTCTTTGTCTGTCTGTGTCTCTATCTGTCTGTCTGTCTCTGTCTGCTTCTTAGTACCGGTTATAAAATTCTTTACGTTTGTTTGTACATGTATATCTGTCTTTGTTTGTTGTCAGTCTGTCTGTCTGTCTGTCTGTCTGTCTGTCTGTCTGCCCCCCTCTCTCTCTCTCTCTCTCTCTCTCTCTCTCCTCTCTCTCTCTCTCTCTCTCTCTCTCTCTCTCTCTCTCAGACATAAGGCAGTTCACACTTATTGGCGTCACTCAATCCTAGACATCAATCAGTGCTCGATTTTTTTCGTTCTTTTTAGTAAACAGCGATCTTCATTTGTCCATTTAAAATGTAGAAAAATGAGAAGCCAATTGCAGACTTAGGACAAACTATCCGATACACGAGTCAACGCTATTTCCGTTCACTGAAGACGAATCTTGGCTTTAGTCATCATAGTAGAAGACCGTAAAAAAGCAACAAGTGAGTGAGTGAATTAGTGAGTGAATGAGGTGATAGTTGAGTAGTAGTATGGGGCTAACTACGTAAGAAGCAGAGTATTTATAAGAGTGCAAGGCGAATATTTGAATGAACAAGTATGTATGTATGTATGTATGTATGTATGTATGTATGTATGTATGTATGTATGTATGTATGTATGTATGTATGTATGTATGTATGTATGTATGTATGTATGTATGTATGTATGTATGTATGTATGTATGTATGTATGTATGTATGTATGTATGTATGTATGTATGTATGTATGTATGTATGTATGTATGTATGTATGTATGTATGTATGTATGTGTGTGTGTGTGTGTGTGTGTGTGTGTGTGTGTGTATGTATGTATGTATGTATGTATGTATGTATGTATGTATGTATGTATGTATGTGTGTATGAATGTATGTAGTATGTATGTATGTATGTATGTATGTATGTATGTATGTATGTATGTATGTATGTATGTATGTATGTATGTATGTATGTATGTATGTATGTATGTATGTATGTATGTATGTATGTATGTATGTATGTATGTATGTATGTATGTATGTATGTATGTCTGTCTGTCTGTCTGTCTGTCTGTCTGTCTGTCTGTCTGTCTGTCTGTCTGTCTGTATGTATGTATGTATGTATATGTATGAATGTATGTATGTATGTATGTATGTATGTATGTATGTATGTATGTATGTATGTATGTATGTATGTATGTATGTATGTATGTATGTATGTATGTATGTATGTCTGTATGTCTGTATGTCTGTATGTATGTATACACATATCAAATAATTTACAGAAATTGGAATCACTTGCCCTGGATGCTCCGAAGTTTGTACTTGGTGACTTCAATCATTGTGACTTTAGCAAGAGTGCAAAAAATATCCACCAATATGTTTCGTGTCCTACTCGTTTTGATAAAATACTTGATAGGTGTTATGGTACAGTTCCTGACGCATACAAATCTTTTGCGTTGCCCTCTCTTGGATTTTCAGATCACAATGTTGTAATGCTTGCCCCTATCTATAAACCAGTCATTAAGCGGATTCGTAGAGTAACAAAAACTGTGAAGAACTGGTCAGTAGACAGTATTTCTAGCTTACAGGCGTGTTTCGAATGTACTGACTGGGAGATGTTTTATCATTCTTGTATCGATTTTAATCAACTTGCCGATGTCGTTTCTTCCTATATTTCATTTTGTGCGGATTCTGTTATTCCTACGAAAAATGTTAAAATGTTTCCCAATAACAAGCCATGGGTGACCAAAAAATTAAAGTCTATTCTCAACCAGAAGAAGAGAATCTTTTTTCAGGGTACATCAGGCGAGAAGCAGTTGATAAACAAAGAAGTCAAGAGAGCGATTAGGCAGGCAAAGTTAGATTATAAAAATAAAATTCAATCAAAGTTTCTTTCTGGTAACTTTCGATCTACTTGGCAAGGTGTCAAGCATATGGCAGCAGTAAATAAGGTTACTCCTTCAGAGTCAAAAGTTACACTAAATAACTTAGACTCAGCGGCGCTGCCAAAGGTCCTGAACACATTCTTCACTCGTTTTGAAACAAAGGATTTTTCATCTCAAATCTCAAATCTAAAACAGTCATTATCTTCTGAGTTAGGGATGTCTATTGAGACAGAGAAAGTAGCTAAAACTTTAAAATCATTAAATGTGAACAAAAGTCCAGGTCCTGATTGTATTTGTGGTCGCACCCTGAAGTTCTGTGCTGATCAGCTTAGTGTAGTCTTACAACACCTTTTCCAAGTTTCTCTTGATACAGTTAGTATTCCTGCCATATGGAAAAATTCTATAGTAGTACCAGTCCCAAAGAAAGCTAGCCCTAAAGAACCCAATGATTTTCGACCTGTTGCTCTTACTTCCCTGGTAATGAAAACATTTGAGAAAATAATTAAGTCCATTATTCTGACAAAGGTTGGCAACAACTAGACCCCCTACACTTTGCATATCGACCGGAAAAGGTGTTGAAGATGCTAAGCTTTTCATTCTCAATACACTGTACAAACACTTAGAAAAAACAGGTGCTCATGCAAGAAGCCTTTTCGCAGATTTCTCAAGTGCTTTCAACACAATCCAACCCCACATCCTTGCAGAAAAACTCTAAAATTTAATTTTAGCAATCAACTTGTACTTTGGATTATTGACTTTCTTACAAATAGATCACAAAGGGTGTTTGTCAATGGTATTTTGTCAAGTATCATTCAAACAAATACAGGTTCTCCTCAGGGTTGCGTTCTGTCTCCTCTGTTGTACATCCTTTATACTGACGATTGTAGAAGTACACATGAAGGTAGCCATCTTGTTAAGTTTGCTGACGATAGTGCTCTGCTTACACTTCTACAGGGATCAGAATGTCATCATGGTCCCGCTCTTAGTGAGTTTGTTGAGTAGTGTGATAATTCGTATCTAAACTTAAATGTTAAGAAAACTAAGGAAATGATAATTGATTTTAGGAGGCAAGAATGCAACCCTCCTACGTCCATTGTTCACGATCAAGAAGTCGAGATTGTTTCGAAGTATACATACCTTGGTTCAATATTTGACAACAAATTGAAATGGGATCATAACACCGATGCTATACTGAAGAAGGGGCAGCAAAGATTGTACTTTTTAAGGAAACTGCGTTCATTCATGGTTGATAGACAAATTTTATCTCTTTTTTATAAATCTTACATTGAAAGCGTTATCTCATTTTCATTCATTTGTTGGTATCAAAATCTGTCTGTTAAAAACAAACTTCACTTGATAGAATTGTTTCACTTAGCTCAAAACTAATTGGTATACCCCAGAGAAGTCTTTCTACGTTTTATAATCAGCAAGTACTCAGGAAAGCCCGCTCAATTCTTTTGTCTTGTGATCATATTTTATCAGCAGAGTTCGACACACTTCCCTCTGGTCGGCGTTTTAGATACCCGGCTTGCAGGTCAAACCGGCGCAAGTTGTCATTCATTCCAACCGCTGTGCGGCTTTTAAATGATTCCTAAACTGTTTTTTGTATAGTCCTGCGTCTCCTACCATTTTGTAAATTTGTATTATATATTTTTTTTGATGTTGTATTTGAGCCACGCTTTTTAATTGCCCATGTTTGGGATAAATAAAGTTCTATTGAATTGAATTGAATTGAATTGAATTGAATTGAATTGAACTGTATGTATGTATGTATGTATGTATGTATGTATGTATGTATGTATGTATGTATGTATGTATGTATGTATGTATGTATGTATGTATGTATGTATGTATGTATGTATGTATGTATGTATGTATGTATGTATGTCTGTCTGTCTGTCTGTCTGTCTGTCTGTCTGTCTGTCTGTCTGTCTGTCTTTCTGTCTGTATGTATGTCTGTATGTCTGTATGTATGTATGTCTGTATGTATGTATGTATGTATGTATGTCTGTCTGTCTGTCTGTCTGTCTGTCTGTCTGTCTGTATGTATGTATGTATGTATGTATGTATGTATGTATGTATGTATGTATGTATGTATGTATGTATGTATGTATGTATGTATGTATGTATGTATGTATGTATGTATGTATGTATGTATGTATGTATGTATGTATGTATGTCTGTCTGTCTGTCTGTCTGTCTGTCTGTCTGTCTGTCTGTCTGTCTGTCTGTCTGTATGTATGTATGTATGTATGTATGTATGTATGTATGTATGTATGTATGTATGTATGTATGTATGTAGGTAGGTAGGTAGGTAGGTAGGTAGGTAGGTAGGTAGATAGGTAGGTAGGTAGGTAGGTAGGTAGGTAGGTATGTAGGTAGGTAGGTATTTAGGTAGGTAGGTAGGTAGGTAGGTAGGTAGGTAGGTAGGTAGGTAGGTAGGTATGTATGTATGTAGGTATGTAGGTAGGTAGGTAGGTATTTAGGTAGGTAGGTAGGTAGGTAGGTAGGTAGGTAGGTAGGTATACGATGGTATCAACCGGGACTCAAACCCACAACGCACGGCACCCAATCACCTAGTGCAGAGGACAACATAGGTAGGTAGGTATGTAGGTAGGTAGGTAGGTAGGTAGGTAGGTAGGTAGGTAGGTAGGTAGGTATTTAGGTAGGTAGGTAGGTTGGTAGGTAGGTAGGTAGGTAGGTAGGTAGGTAGGTAGGTAGGTAGGTAGGTAGGTAGGTAGGTAGGTAGGTAGGTAGGTATTTAGGTAGGTAGGTAGGTAGGTAGGTAGGTAGGTAGGTAGGTTGGTAGGTAGGTAGGTAGGAAGGTAGGTATGTAGGTAGGTAGGTAGGTAGGTAGGTAGGTAGGTAGGTAGGTAGGTAGGTAGGTAGGTAGGTAGGTAGGTAGGTAGGTAGGTAGGTAGGTAGGTAGGTAGGTAGGTAGGTATTTAGGTAGGTAGGTAGGTAGTTATTTAGGTAGGTAGGTAGGTTGGTAGGTAGGTAGGTAGGCAGGTAGTTAGGTATGTATGTATGTATGTATGTATGTAGGTAGGTAGGTAGATAGGTAGATAGGCAGGCAGGTAGGTAGGTAGGTAGGTAGGTAGGTAGGTAGGTAGGTAGGTAGGTAGGTAGGTAGGTAGGTAGGTAGGTAGGTAGGTAGGTAGGTAGGTAGGTATGTAGGTAGGTAGGTAGGTAGGTAGGTAGGTAGGTAGGTAGGTAGGTAGGTAGGTAGGTAGGTAGGTATACGATGGTATCAACCGGGACTCAAACCCACAACGCACGGCACCCAATCACCTAGTGCAGAGGACAACATAGGTAGGTAGGTATGTAGGTAGGTAGGTATGTAGGTAGGTAGGTAGGTAGGTAGGTAGGTATTTAGGTAGGTAGGTAGGTAGGTAGGTAGGTAGGTAGGTAGGTAGGTAGGTAGGTAGGTAGGTAGGTAGGTAGGTAGGTAGGTAGGTAGGTATTTAGGTAGGTAGGTAGGTAGGTAGGTAGGTAGGTAGGTAGGTAGGTAGGTAGGTAGGTAGGTAGGTAGGTAGGTAGGTGGGTAGGTAGGTAGGTAGGTAGGTAGGTAGGTAGGTAGGTAGGTAGGTAGGTAGGTAGGTCCCTGTAGCGTATTTAGCAGCAAGGAATTGTGAGGGCATGTAAGAAACTAAGGAAATGAATGAAGATGAAAGTAGCTAAGTGAATTTATTACCTAATTAATTAATCTATTAACTTATTCTTTATTTATTTATTTATTTAATTTACATCCAGTTATCGACTGCAACAATATATCAAAGGAGCCAATAGTAGTTGTGTATATATCGATAAAAGTAATATCGCATAAATAGCTTTAATCCATATTACATATGAGCTAATGTTCTTTGTCCTTACAGGCTGCAATGATGACAAAGCCTTCTAAAATAAGTGGTGGGGCTGGGGGTGTTGTATCGTTATATCTTCGGGACATCCTCAGTCGACCATGTGCTGATCAACAGGGCGACACACAGCACGTAGGGACAGTCAGTAGTCGTCGACGCACTGGGGATGAAAATTCTATTCTTGCACTATTATTAAACAGGCGAAACAGACTATATTCTAAAATAAAATGTTAATAATAATGTTTGCGCGTAAATGGCGTTTATTGTGACTATGGTAAGGTAATATTGACAAATTGGCTGAGAATAGCAATCGAAAGACAGGACCAGAATATTATCAGTTGAATAAATTTGTACAGAAAAATGTAATTGAAATTCTAAACACTGAATATATGGAAGACTTGTTGACAAGGAATGTCTCTAAGCAAGGTTCAATTTTTTCAGCGTTTAATTAGATACAGCCATACCATTTTATTAAGACCTGTTTTCAATGGGAATATTAACGTGTGACTGGAGTAATCAAGGAATTGCAGCAAGCTGGTTCGCATGGATTAATATTGAAATTTGCAGTATTATGACACGATGAGTGACATTCTCTTGTCTAACCATTATAGATGAAATCAGGGTCATCACCACGACCTGAGAAAGTGCTTGTTATATCAGGAGAATTTGGGTAGAGCGAAATCCGGGTCTTTATAAATGTCATACTTTAACAAGGGCATAGTGATATCACTTTCACAAGCCATTAAGAGTGGGGACGGGTAGTTTTTTTTGTCTACAGATATTTCTCGGAGAACATCACCGTATTTATAACGACCATGATAAATATTATGTTGTGACGAAATAAAAGTTAAACTTTGCCATCGAACATTAAAGATACTTTTAAAAGAGTCTAGTCTTACCAACTTTTGTGAATTCATCTGCTTTAAAGATCCATAAGCTGTATCTTTTGGCTATTTTTTCAGAACTTTTGTTTTGTGGTTTCCCTACACTTTCTGCATTGAATCCCTAAACTGTAATTTAATGCCAAGTATTTAGCATATCAACACAACCTACATGAGTATAATCTACATTGTTATTGTTGAAAATTGTATTCAAGTCCGGACTAGAATTCATTTGTAAACAATAAACAATGATCACTACACACATACAAGCTGTGTTGACAAAAAGAATACTCAAAATTTCAGCATGACAAACATATTAGGGTCAGACACGGTAGTTGATATACAGAAGCAGAATACCGAAAAACTTGCCACAAGTTACAGCTTATGTCCCTTTAATCGATAGTGTTTTCTTCATTTTCATGATAAATTATAAAATACTGTGTAACGAACAGAGTTCATTAACTGTATGTCGCGTACGACACTGAGCTAACTATGTATGTTTAATGTCAGACAAAGTAGTCAATTGTGATATGCTAACACTGAAAAACTCAACACAGTTCTGTAACATTAAACAATTGTGTTTGGAAGATATGAGTGAAATGCTCAGAATGTGCAGGCATTGTGTTTTGTATATTGCATCAGAATGCGCGCCAAAAATGGACAAAAATGTAAACGTTCCATCATTTCCATATTCTATCGTTCGTGCATATATGTATATCGTGAACTGGTCAAAAGCTCGTTGTAAACCGTCGCTGGGTGTGCTTTATTGCTTCAATATCAACCATAAAGTTAGTATAAAATATACATCAAAAGATTTTTCTTCTACTGATGATGACGACAACAATGCTCATATTGAACATTTAGCTGACTCATAGCGTCACGAGAATAAAAATATTGTAAAATCGTGAAAAACCCATAAACGTTGGTTCTTTTCAAAAGACATGAAGTAAAAATTAGACCTGCACAGTGCTGAATCGATCTACTGATTTGAAAATTAACTGTGGCGAGTGCTAAACTTTTAATCCACGGATCCAGGTCAACCGTTAATTTAAAGTTAATTTGATGTTCGAAGGGCGTACTACTTTAAAAGTAGTACACCCTTCGAACATCAAATACTTCTAGCTTTTCTCAAAGTTTCGACAAGAAAATTTCAGGCCATAATCTTACCGAAACGAAAGTAAGAATCAATGGCCATCATGTAGGAGATTGAAGCACAGTTCCCAAGACTGACTTGTATTTGAAAGTCAAAATGACTGCCATGAGAACAAATCAAATTTACAATTAACTAAGACGGTGAAAACTTTACTTACTAGATCAGAAATGATTTGTAAATTTTGAGAGTCCGAATGTCTGTCTCGGGGATGCATTCTATTTTTCTCGCCGAACAGTGAGCGCTGTGAAACACTGAGTAATAGGATTCTGAAACGAGGTAGACGCCTTTGGTTGCCATGGTGTAGAAATGGTGACAGATGTGGGTGTACATTTCATTCAGATCACTTCTGAGAAGATGAATACGAAAACACAACACGGTAGCCAAATCGCAGTGTGGTCTGAAAGCATTCGAGTCTTGCCGGCCACGTTTTACAACAATAGTGACCGTGCTAACGTTGGCTACCGACGCCATGCCGTTACGTTGTCACGACTGTATGCTAGCCTAGCGTGGCCGATCTCTTACAAAGAAAGAACCAGGGAATATCTGCCATGAATTAAGTTGACAAAAAGGGGCAGGTACATTGGTTTAAAATGGATGTTGGGGTTCCTTTATTTGTCAAATAGCTTTTTTCTCATTGTCCATTCTCCATGCACGTATTTGAAACCAGACGGATTTATTCGAGGACCTACAAAATTTCATTCCATTCCGTCTTGCGCATTGACTTATTCTGTCTTGGTGTCTTGCCATAATTTTCTACTTTCTCTTACATAATCGAGTTAAGGTAGAATGCGCCTTGGGGAGTTTACCACTTGTGGGTGCTCATTTTAAATCTCTTGGCGTAATAAAAACTTTCATCGTCTCGGTTTTTCGAAAATCGACAATTTTAATTTTCTCCATAGAGTTAACACAGGGACGGTAGCCAGTTTGAAATTTAAATCTCAGTAAATCTTGGGTAATTTGTTTCTCTGGTACCAAAATTTATACAGTGACTCCCGATGTTTTATTCTTGATTTTGAAAGAGAATGGTTGAAAGATTCCTTGAGGAAAAGTTGAAAAAAGTTGAAACATTTTTTTTATTTGGAGGCCCATACTACCTTACGATATATAACATTACAATGATTATTAGAAGACGACTTAACGCCTGCACAGCAACATAGCAGCTAATGACAGAAATCCGGTAAGTCCTACCTATATCTGTTCGATGTACCGGAGTAGTGTTTTGGTTTTTGGTTTTTAAGATTATATAAAGGACAGTAGCGTTAAAATTATTTTCATGTTTTGTACAGCGATTTTCACATTTGCTTTCCATTTCTAATAACCAACAATTGACGCTAAAATCTTCGAGACAATCTTTACATGGTCAGTATATTCACCTATGAATATAATGTCACAAACGATAGAAATATATGACAAGGCAAACAAGGTATATATATATATATATATATATATATATATATATATATATATATATATATATATATATATATATAATATATATATATATATTGAAGTATACAGATATCCCCGTGGGCAATTACAGTGCTCGATGCTAAAGCACGGCGTTATAAATAATAACGCAAATTACTTCAAGTACAAAGTAATAATATCAGTTATTTAAGTTTCATGCATCCTGTAATCATCAGACAGATAAAATCACTTCATAATAGGTAGACAGAAATAAATAATATATATCTATTAAGTTTGAGTCGGCTCAAGATTACTTTCCATAAACATTTTCATAGGGTGGGGGGCGGTACAGAATCCAGGGGCTACAGTTCATCGACATACAAGTGTATTCTTCATCGAGTCTCTGTCTCAGCGTGGGATAGGCAGTAACAAACTATTCCCGAACTATCAACTGTGCATAACTGGTGTCAATAATTAATAGACCCTTCATGTTAGACTATCATCAATTAGCCAATCAGCGTGATCAAAGACAATTCCAAGGATGATGAAGGATAAATGAACAATGCCGCGAACATTATCACTAATTAAAATACAATTAGCGCATTTAGTAACTAAATTCCATCTCGGGTGCTTTCAGTCACCTAAAATCGAACATGAGGCACAATATGCTAAGTTCAGTGCTCTTTAATGATCTTGAATAAATAGGATTGTTAATTTAAAAATAGACTTCATATGATATTTTTAGTTCTTTAAAATTCTCGTTATGCCGAGTATTCTCTGTCCTTAGTGAACCTATTTATTTGGAAGGAAAGAAGGATGGATAGATGGATGGATGGATGGATGGATGGATGGATGGATGGATGGATGGATGGATGGATGGATGGATGGATGGATGGATGGATGGATGGATGGATGGATGGATGGATGGATGGATGTATGGATGGATGGATGCGTTGATGGATGAACGGAAGTGAGAGTTTGTGGATGGAGGTGTATCTCTGCATGTTTGTGCGTACCAATACATGCAACTTGCATGTGTAAAAATGCATGCATCTTGTATATGTACAAGTGTGTTTTTGCAGCAAATGTTTTCATTCCGCGCGAGATATTGTGAGTACATTCATTTGTGAGCAGATTTAAAAGTGATTGTGAAAATTTTAGATGGACTTTAAACGATCACGTCATCGTTTATCAGGATATTACGACATATATTCATGTGTATACACGTGTAAGACGTTTCATCGTATGGTTCATGCCAGCTGGACGTTTTTGCACTTAAATTGGCCCGGTAGTTTTTAATGGGATCGGCATAATTTGTTTTATTCTTTCTATGCATACGCAGCTATCAGCTCGGTGCAAACTTTCAGTCTTAAAATGATAGTCCGATGAATAGTTACAGGCACTGTGTGGTGACGCGGCGTTGCTCTCTTACCGGTTAGTTTACCCATGGACGCATAACAGTCGCGTGTCGGCCTGGTCTACACATGCAAACGCAAAGCGAGTTGTGAACTGAAGGTAAATTTAAAATTCACTGGTGCTTCCTTTGTGCTGTCTACACTTGGCTATCTTAGTAATTGCAAACTGTGGTCCGTCTTTTGTAATCTGCCGGTAAATAGTACGAGTGAATACGTTTATGCGACAAAGACGAGTCTCCTTACCGACAACGTAGACACGCTTACATGACGGATAAATGCAGTGTTAATTCAATTGATATTCAGCGTCTGTTTGCTTCAATATTCGGGTTTATTAAACGCAATTAGATGATAAATACATAGAGCACATTTTAAATGCATTTTACAAAAGAAGCCTGAGAATCCCGGTAAGTTAAAGATTGCTCTCGCAAAGTGAATTGTACTGAATCGAAATTCATCAACAAACTGAGAAAAGGGGATCACATTGATATGCTGAATATTGGTGAACTTAATTTTGAATGTTAACGAAACTGAAAGGAATTCTTTGACAGGGGGCGAATTGGTTGGGAAAAAACAAAAACAAACACAAAAGACAAAACAAACTATTCTTGGAGAAAATGGTGATTTTGTGAATAACGAACGATGAAACAATTTAAGCGATGGAGTTTAGAGGGCAGGGTCGTCTAGTCTACTTATTTATGCAGCAAAAACAAACATCAAGATGATCTAGGTTTAGCAATCGAAATGACTGATAATTACATCATTATTGATCTTATCATTTGTCCATTGTCTAAAAATGTCTACCAACAATAGATTGTTTCTGAAAGTGACACGGATATACACTATATACTAGATCTCACCAATCTGATCGTTTATTGCACTTTCGAATTCTCGTATCTTTCCTTTCATGCGCAAAAGCCGACTGCGCTTCTTCTTCGGATAATATTGTTGCAGAGCCTCGAAAGTTGCGCTGACATTTGACAGTTACTCTGTTTGAATGGGGAAGGATTCATCTGTATACGAAACATCTTCGAGCTTGTGTCCTCTGCTGGGTCTTGGAGGGAGTCCAGAAAAAGTGAAAATAGACATGGGAGGTTGTCGAAGGAAGAAAAGTACAAATCGATTGTATGTTGATTTCATTGAGATACTCTTAATTAGCACGACTGTAAAGCGATAAGTAAATGTCATTTCCGTGGTTTGTAGAGAATAATTTTAAAATGGAGATGAAAGTAGGGCAATTAGCAGACAATTGCCAACAGCGTTATTTTTACAATATGTTTCAATTAACAGAACTATTTTGTATGTTTTTATTCAAGGATTCGTAATTACCTGGCGAAGGAAACTTAATTTCATTGTCACAAAGATATTCAATCTGAAGCAGAGCCCATCTCAACGCTATGGTTCAGGTCTGTGTGAGCAAAAACGCTGATCGGCCAAATTTATCTTCATACTCATTAATATAAGGATCTTTCTCAAGGGGTAGCTTTCAGTCTTTGTCATAGTGAACACGGGAAGTGTGTAACAGCACGTTCTACGATCTATCATTGAATTCAGTTTCTGCTGTGTTTAAGTCTTTTTGATCGTAAGTAAATACAACAACTCTAATACATTATATATATATATTCTTATTTGATACTTTGATATATATATATATATATATATATATATATATATATAATTTCTTATTTGCTACTTTGATATTATATATATATATATATAGATAGATAGATAGATAGATAGATAGATAGATAGATAGATGGATAGATAGATAAAAAGATAGATGGATGGATAGATAGATAGATAGATAGATAGAAAATAGAGAGACAAAGTGAATAGACTATTTTGTTTTATGACGTATCCTTTGAAAGTGAACAGACACAATTGCAGTTCTGATGTATTCGTTCTGATTCAATTTATCATCCAGGAGAAATTACAACGTTGTGATTGAGATCCACGTTCAACGTCGGATGTTGTTTTATGATTTACATTGTTTGATTAAGTAAGGTTGCTTTGTTTGCCTTGCCTTAGTACATATTGCAAGGTAATTCACCATGTTATACGAGACCTCAGCTGGTGACATTCGGTTTTATTCTGGTACTGTTTGTAAAAACATGTCACTCAGAATCCTGGCATGCATCTTACCTGGATTTATCATCGTAAAGCTGATGACGTCATGGTCAGGATTCATTTGCAAGGCGAGGCGTTTAGTTCCAGAGAACAGCAGAGAGCGCCGTATGTAGAACTTGTTTGTTACAGAACACTTTAATTTAGTCATTATAGAAATTTCAAACCTTAATGGTGAAGCTTTTAAAGCAGAAAGGGGACTTTCAATACCGAAAGCAGGCGTGTCGTGAGAGAGAGAGAGAGAGAGAGAGAGAGAGAGAGAGAGAGAGAGAGAGAGAGAGAGAGGAGAGAGAGAGAGAGAGGAGAGAGAGAGAGAGAGAGAGAGAGAGAGAGAGAGAGAGAGAGTTTCGTAAGCAATAAAAAATAACAAAGACTTACTGATGTAAGCAAATACTATTTCATTGAAGATAGTTTTCTTTCAAGAAAAAACTGTTGAGATATTAAAGTTATCTTCCTACTGGAGTGCTGTTTTCTATTTGAATTCAATCATAAACGTTTGGAAACGCGTATCAACTAACGACAGCCATGCAGAATTTGTCATGATTTGTTTCTGACGTCGTCAAATGTTTGTCACTGGTGGAGTAGGATTTGGAATGATATTGTACCCTCCGTCATCGAAAGTCGATTACTGCCTAATTGAATATTAATAGCTGTATAGGGAAACTACCCACTGAGCGCCAAAGTAGATCAATCAAAACCCGCGCTTAAAAGTAACCCATTTTAACAGCGTGGCGTCCTATCTTCCATTATTAAGTTCATTTAATATATCGGTGGTTATCATCCATGGCATAATATACACAATATTTATTAATTTTTCAATTTGAAATCGCTATGTGGTAGCCTTTGTTGAATTTTAGGCATTTGCGATTTCAAGAAAAAATGCAATTTCAAATGAAACTACCTTTGATTGCTGGCTGTGGCGACTGCCCGCCCTCAACCAATCCACGGCCAGTGTCCTTCATAAATACAAACAGCGGGGGGGTTATTAGCGAATCAATGTGCTCGACAAAAATAACGTCAATTAAAATGAAATGGCCAGGCCGACAGTCATTGGTCTTAGACTTCATCGGAACAAAGTTTGGATCATCAAAAGAAAAGCATTTCGGTAAAAATGATGTCTGGTGAACATCTATTGACACTTAAATTTCTCGGACATTAAGTTGCTGACGGATAAACTCGATGACTGACTGAAAATGATACTCACAGTAAAAGAAGGTTGCATTTCAAAAAATTGGATGACAGTCACATAATATGTCGCCACCAAATGTCGACGATGAAAAAAGTTTGACCGTTAATTAACGAATTTTAAAAGAAACGATTCGACGGTCTTCACGTTTCAACTAATACTGGTTTTATTTTGTCATGGTCTGTTTTAAAATTGAAGTCTCTATAATTCTGGTCTGGAGTAGAACAAACCTTAATTTGAAGTTATTTCCCGGGTGTTTTTTACAAAGGGGAACCACCGCGCCATAAGCCGATATCATTACACAAAGATAACGTCGACTAGTTTAAGAAAAGGCGGAAATAGATTTCAAAATATACATACAGAAATTGCAATATATTAACGTGTAGACTTCATCAATGAGTCCCCGGATAATTATTCTGTTTGTACGCTTACAGTGGATAAGCACGCATCTGCATGCTTTGTCAAGCATGCGCATATATTAAAACGTTTTCCCGCCAGATTTGCGATAGTCGTTCTTAAGTGTCGCCCTTTCATCACTTTGCTACGTACAGAATACTCAAGACTCTTCATTTATTGACAACCTCATTTTACCACAGAGAAGTTCACCTATGAGGACTTTTGTTGGCCTGCCCTCAACGGCCATTTTATCGAAAACTTTAGAATATTTGACCAAGTACCCCTTTGAGGGCGTGCTTGTTGGTCACAAGTTCAGCTCGCTGATTGTCCACTGCCCGACACTGAAAAGGTTATTTATGGAACTGAACTGAAATGTAAGAAAAACTCTCATGGTAATCCCATCGTAATCCCAGCGACAATTCATTTGCTATAATTTTCATCAACACTAGTCAAAGCTGTAGTGCAATACGTAATCTAGTATGATTTTGTTAAAGATAAGTCTGGGCGATTAAGCTAAATAGGTCTTGTCCGAAAATTTTAACCTTGGGCCCGTTCATGTACTATGTTAGCCATCGCAAAAATGTGTCGGCGATGGTAAGGCAAACTTTTGATAGCAATCAGTGCCCCTCCCTCCGAAGCGATAGAAGTGTGAGCTCCTACTCTCTTTACTTAGCTGAAGCTCCTTGCCGGTGATTAATCTATCTGAATAGCACCGCCACCATGGACTCGTTGTCAAATGTTTATTCCTTCCATTCAGTACAGTTATACACGAAAAATATCGGTTTTAGAGTATATTACTTTGAAAAAATCGACAGAAAATGTCGGTTGACGAGAGGCTGAATGGTGTAAAAACAAAATGAAACAGAAATAACCAGAATGCGGTTTCAGAGAAGACTGAACGTGTGATGTTGTGTTTGACGACGCATCAGTAATCTGTAAATTTGGTAACCAGAGTAGTATAAAATGAACCTGAAAAGGCATTTAAAATAATGACGACCAATTTTCCTTTTTACATCTACAGGGCAGTACTTCCTATTTCCGGTTCTTTGCAAAAGATCGGAACGATTACGTAACGGCTTCCATGTTACGAACACGATTCGACAATTTTTCTTTTGCTCAATAGAGACTGGTTTCCATGGTAACACACGTCGAATGATAAAGCCATTTATTTACGATTCAAGAGCATCTTGAAGGCAGAGTGTGTGAATCATTGAATCCCTGGTTAAGTCCTCTCTATTCGGAACACAAATCAAGGCGTCATGGCGATCATATCATCTATCCGTACCATCTTTATCATACTTACGTTGACAGTTGGTAAGTTATGTTCATATTATGTAAGTTTTCTCCGCAAAGACGCTATGTTACAGGTTGCAAAGCGCAAAAGTGGACATCAAAGAAGTTTGTAAAAAATAGTCTTTGTTCATTTTTAATCATTTATCATACGGAAGTTGAGATGTCGGTTTTTGATAAACTAGGTTTATGCTTTTCTTTTACGTATTTTGAACTGAGCGACATTGTTACGTAAAAATATTTTGTTTTACTTCTCAAATTTAAGAAGACGTCAAGTGACGGGACTGATGAAATCCATAACATTGCTGAAAGACGAGAACACTTCTAGAAATGAATCATGTTACAGTGGTCAATTTCAGCAAAGCCTTGGAAAAGACAAGAGATATTATTAATTAATATTATTATTATCATCAATTAGCGTTTTGTGACGAGTAGGGAGACTACGTAATCTAATCTTTGATAATATCAGAAAAGATGACAGACAATGTATTCCGATTTTCCTGGCAGCCATTTTGTTGATGTTGATTTTGTTGAGAGGCAAATAGGGGGCACTTTCGACTCGGATACGATGGCACTTCCACACGCGCTACACAAGAGGGGGACATCCCTGCTTCCAGATCCTTTGGTTTCGGTTACCAGGGCTCCACTTTTGGACCCTCATCCGACGCCGCCCCCCTCTCGGTCAGGGAGAAATGCCACATAAAATACCCTAGGAAAGACGGCGCAATGCTGACAAAAGTGATGCATCCTGACACACTCATATGAAGTTAATTATGTTTTGAGATAAAGTAACGAAAATAGATCGCCCTCAAGTTCATCTGGAATTAGCTTTCAAAGTCAATTCTTTGCAGTTAGTGGGATTTGTGACTTTGTGTCTAGGATCAGTTTACGGCCCGTAAGATATAGCTGAACCAGAATATAAAAGTCATAGATCACACTCATTACTAGGGAAAAATATCGAAAGCCACTTCTTAAAATTAATAAACTTGAATCTACATTTTCCGTGACTTTGTCTAAAAATATAGTAAATGGATCAGTTGCTCCCAGATTACATTGCTCTTGTCTATATCACGCCATCTGATTCCTCACAATATGTGGGGTCTGGCTGAGAAACACAATATGGCATATTGCATGGGCATGCAGTCGACTTGGCTGGCAAGACTACGGATCTTCCCGTCTACGAGCACATTGGTATTAAAACACAGTAAGTTTCTACGAAAAGAAACGGGTAACAACTGAAAAAATGAAAAAAGATAGTATGGTTGTATGTAATGAAAATTAGAACATTGAGAAAAGTGTGAACAAACGTTTAAGTCTTTCACTTTCGAGGTTTATAATATAAACGTTTAAAAGAATATAACAACTTTTCTGTTGTCGTTTGTTAAACAAAATCACTTTTTTTAAGCGTAGTTCTCAATAGGATGATTCAGTCAAGCAGAGTTGGAGCATTGGACACGCCAGAGGCGTGAGTGAGCGCCCTCATAAGCCTGAATCTTACAGTCCCTGGCGGAGCAGCACTCTCGCTGAATAAAGAGTAGTTATTGTCGTGTTATGTTATAGGCAGTGCCCTGAGATGTTATCAATGTGAGCAGCAATACATCAACGACACACAACGAATTGCAGAAGACAATCAAAGGTGTTTGCTTGATTACACATGCGATGATTCCGAACTACCACTACAATCTAGCTACCAGGCATGCGCCACCTACGTCAACTACAACGGTAAGAAACAAATTTCAGATCACACTACCGGGGAGGTCTCGCTTCAATGCTGGTCTCACAAAGCAATGAGTTCATGTTTTACATGTATAGCTCGACATGGTGAAATAGAGAACTGAGGAAGATGATGTATACAACAGTCATGTATATTCAGTGATTGTAACATTAATGCGAATTTGTTATCAGAATGATTCAATCCTGTGAAAATAAAATTACCAGCTATATTCGCGCCCAGTAACCAGTTTGGTGAAGGAATTATGATAATATTAGCCATGAATGTCTGGACAATCTCGGAATGACGTTATCATGAAACACCTACTTCCTTGATAACAAACTGCTTGTAGATGAACTCATTGCCGAGTGGAATGGGATCAACGTCGATATTGCAATTATCATAATTTATTCAGTGCATGTTAGTATTCAGTCCAGAATTTGGTGCAGGTATCCTGTCAGAACAGGAATCTACAAAGAACAAACTCTATAAATTTCGTCAAGTATGGAGGAATTTCTAATTCCTTATTCAAATCTCTACTATGACTACATAATAATAGGTCAAAGGATTTTATTTTATGCTACTAGGGTCGTGCTGGAGTAAAATGCAGGGGTCAAAAGTCTACTTTTTTAACATTGCCCAAGTCAAAGGTATCTGTATACATGTAGTCGTAAAAATATCATATATGTGTACTCTCGATGTTGCATTGATTCAAAGTATGTGTTTTCACAGTTCCTTTACGTTTGTTTTCGTCTCACCGTTAGTCTTCTAAAACATTCCCAGGTTTATTACAAATATTCACTTAGTTATTAATAAACAAATTTATTAATTGATTCATTGCTCTTTTTATATATGACTATCTCGATAACTCACGTGAGGTAAGGTCATTACTAATTCCTGTAGTCAATTTGAGACAGCTCGACCGGCATGTGTTCACGTGTATGATACAACCATAGGTTCCAGTTCCACTTCAGCTTTCTCAGCTCCCAGTCGAATCTTACCATCCGTCAGCCGAGATAACACTTGTTTTTTTTTGTTTTTTTTGTTTGTTCGTGTCTTTCCTCTGGCCTGTTCAGCCGCTTCCGGTAAACTGCAGATCGTCAAGGGGTGTTACCAGAACGAGAACGGAGAATTTCAATACGCAGCCTGTTTGGAAGACGTGAAGAAACTCAACGTGATGTACCACTGTGACACAAGATTCGATGAATGGAGCTGTTTGTATTGTTGCCAAGGAGACCTGTGTAACAGAAGTGACGCCGCCTTTCGAACAAACTTCACTGTAGTTTTGTTTGTCGTGTTCTTTCACTTTTATGTATTTCAACCTGCTCTTCATGTGTGATTGGCAGACAAGCGCTGGAATTTTTCAAATTGACATGTTGTACGAATGACAAATTAAATTCCAATTTGAATGACAATATCGCTGAGACAGTGTAATCGATAAAACGCCATTAAAGTGGCAAAAAATGCAGTGTTACCTCCTGACTAGGAAGTAGGTTGAGTCACATGACAGAAATCATTATTTCGAACTATTTAACCCATTCTGAATTGAGAGGCTGCATTCAGAGTGAAATCACAAGTACGAATAACAGAATATAGCCACTTATTTTGGTATTGTTCATAGAAATGGCACAATGATGTCTGAATATAAACTTAAACTTACTCTGGGCTTTGCTCTGGATCTACCGGGTCTCAAACTCATCACCATCCGAAGTATACTTCAACTGCCATTGGACGCCCAGGGCTATGTTGCACATACATTTCATAGACTTTCAGTGATTTCATCGAGTGCTGCGAAGCAGAAAAGAAGCAACCTGATGAAATACTAACACGGATTTATTGATATCGATGTTTCATAAAAAATAATTGTTTTAATAATCAAGAAAAGAATATCACATTGCTTGGACTATTTGCTCCTTGTTCTCCTGTGCCCTCCGATAGTAAGCGTGATTCGGGTGGCCTTACCACTGTCCCACGAAGCCTCATAAAAAACTTTAAGTAAAAATATGCGATATTTAACACATTAAAGCCCCTGTAGCTGTAAGTAGCGCACGACGATCAAAATCAGGATAGATTTAGAGCTGAGCACAGTTTTTGATCGGTTACAACTGAAATAGCATATTGCACCTTAAAAGGTTCCTCCTGTATGACGATTTTTGTATCCCGGTGTCTTTCTTCTTGGGGTTCATCGAGAGCGATGTCGCGCTTGATGTTGACAGCTTCGTCGTATACTTTATAAATGAAGCCTGCTCACATAAACATTTTGATATTTATGCGCAAGGCGTAATAAAGTAAAGCCTAAACATTTAAGGCTTTTCATTCTATTAGTAAAATTATGGGCATGGGTATATGATAAATCGGTTATTACAAAATATCGCCTGTTCCTTTCGACACGATTGATCATAACATTCTCCTTCATAAACTTTCTCACTATGGTATCAGAGGACGCGCCCTCAATTGGTTCGAAAGCTATCTTGAAAATCGGCAACAAATGGTTGATATAGATGGGAACTTGTCATCCCCAATGCAGTTGAAATGTGGTGTGCCTCAAGGTTCTATACTTGAACCTATCCTTTTCCTCCTTTACATCAATGATATTACTTCCTCAACTGATGCTTTCAGCTTTCGTCTTTTTGCAGACGACACTAACCTCTTCAGATCCATTGATACCCCAACTGTTGACTTAGATGATTTAAATGTCCATTTTAACAAGGTGTGTATATGGTGTCGAGCAAATAAGCTCACTATTAGTCTTGAGAAAAACTAATTACATGATTATTAAAACTCAGCAGAAGCAGATACATGTTCACGGATCATTAGTTGTTGGTAGTGCGACTATAAACGGTGTGTCCTCAACAACTTACCGCGGGGTATCGATTGACCCTTCATTAACATGGAAATCTCATATCGAGAGAGTACGAAGTAAGATTAGTCCCATTGTTGGCATCATTTCGCGTATACGCCACTATGTTCCTAAAACTGCTCTTCTTTTATTATATAATAGTCTCATCTTGCCCCACCTTATGTACTGTCTCGAAATTTGGGGGAATGCTTATCGGTCCACCCTTAAACCGCTTCTCCTTATTCAAAAGAAACTTGTAAGGTTAATTTCTTTTTCTGCTTTTGATGCCCCCTCAGCTCCCCTGTTCGCCAAATTTGGTATCCTTGACATCCATGCACTTTGCAAACAACAGTCCTGCTTGTTCCTATATGACCTTAATACAGGCCACTATGCACACAGTCTTTACCACTATTTACCTCATCCTGTTCCGCATAATTACTCAACTCGCTCAAGTATCAGTGGAAATTTACCAGTTCCCAAAGTAAAGCTCACGGTCAACCATCACAACTTTAAGTATGCAGCAACTCGGCATTGGAATTCCCTTCCTTCAGCCATAAAACATATCACTAATAGACATCAGTTTAAAAAACATCTGAAAAGATATCTCCTGGCAGAGTAATGTTTTCTATTTTCCATCCATATTTTATTTTATTTTTCTCGCTGTGCATTTGACTGTGCTATACAATGTATTTTTCATTATTTTCTATAGATCTGCTTATTCATGCCTACATGGCATACTGAGAAAGAGTTTTAACTTCTCAGCAATATGTATATTTATCCGCATTTGTTGTTAACATTTTTAATAGAAGTGATTTCTGTCATTCTTCGTTGTATCTCGCAACAAGATAGGTCTAAATATTCATTACGGACCATAGACTCGACTAGGTATGTATACCTATTTTCTATGGTCCTCACCAGGAGTTAGAACTTGCTAAATTCACTATTTGAGTCAGATTTCAACATTAATGTATTTAACTTTGGTGAAATAAACAGTCATATCATATCATATCATATCAGCATTCGTGTCATTTGTGCTGCGTCAGACACGAGACGAAGTCGAGTGTCTGACGCAGCACAAATGACACTCATGCTGATACGACACAGGAACAGGCAATATTTAAATAATAACACATGAGAGCGAGGGCAAGATCACGATTTATTGCCTGCCCAAGGGATGGTGGTAATGATCGAAATATTGATGATGCCCGAGCCGTAAGGAGGGCAGGCAAAAAATCGTGATCTTGCCCTAGCTCTCATGTGTTATTATTTTTATTACACCGAACAAACTTCTTCGAGTACAGTTCGCCTTTCTGCATGAGTCCGGACCTCAGCGTAAAATGTTGTCAGTGCCAAGTCTAGGGTTGCCGCTGAAAGTTTGCCGATCTCCTCGGTCGCGTATCCAAATTTGTTGCTTGCATAGTCGCTGAACACAGAAATTGCATTCCTTGTTGCCATTTTCGTTCGTTTGCTGTTTACTTGCATCAAAATATCGTCTAACTGTGCCGGTGACAGCTCTGCATGACGTTTCGCAGCGATAGTAGCAAGTACAAGCGAACGACAATTTGTTAGGCGCAGAAAGGATGCGCAGTAAGTAAAATGACGTCATCCATGTAATATCAAATGCAGAGGGCATCATCAAGTTCGCAGAGGGCATCATCACGTTCGCAGAGGGCATCATCACGTTCTTTTACATGTCACGTGAGTCGTGTTTAACCAATGGCAGTGCACGCTGAATGAGTGAGGTGTAATAATTAAGCAATAAAGCACACCCAGCGATGATATATCACAAGATTTTGACCAGTTCATGACATATATGCACGAGTGATAGCGAGTGCATATATGAAGTGAACTGGTCAAAATCGAGTGGTATACCGTCGCTGGGGGTGATTTATTGCTATTATATCATAACAGTATATTGAAATTCTGGGGTGGAACGTCAAAAACGGATTTTTACTCAAGCTGAGAGCTCGCGCGCATGCCTGCCATGGTATATCGCCAATATACCATGGTTGTTATTGCGTCTCGACCAATCAGATCGCAGCATTTCTGCCATCAATATACTGGTATGATATAATGGGTATTATATCATACCAGTATATTGATGGCGCAAATGCAGCAATCTGATTGGTCGAGACGCGAAAAGAACAGTGGTATATTGGTGATATACCACGGCTGGCATACCTGCAAGCTCTCAGCTTGAGCAAAAACCGTTTTTGATGTTCGATGCCAGAATTTCAATATACTATAATGATATAATTGCAATAAATCACACCCAGTAACGGTATACCACTTGATTTTGACCAGTTCACTTCATATATGCACCCGCTATCGCTCGTGCATATATGTCGTGAACTGGTCAAAATCTCGTGGTATACCGTCGCTGGGTGTGCTTTATTGCTTAAATAACCTCTAATTATCAGTGTTATTGTCCATGTGATCTTGATGAAGAGACGTGTGATGTTTTCTACCGCATATACGACAGCTGAATCTTGATTTGCACTCACTGTACGTCTCCCAGATTTTTGTCGTCATTGACAGCAGACTTGAAGGCGTCAAAGAAACTCTCCCATGTTTAATATCAATCTTTCGTACATTGTTACATTCTTGTCCCCTATAATAGAAATTGCTATCACTTATTGATAATCGCATCGTATGAATCTTTGCTTGCGTATTGTGCATTTTCCTAAAATTTGACTGTATCGGAGACAAAATCGGGCTCCAGGTGCTTGCAAAGTCAGTTTTTTTCACCTTTTGAAACAAAATCTTGCTTGCATAATTTTTTTGGACGATAAAGACTTGAGTTTATAATATTTCTGCAACAAATGAATCATGTTATCATGTAATCCCGACGAAGGTTAGCGAATGCAAATTACGCCTGAACGATATCGTTTGAAATCATTATAACGTAGCTACCAATTTCCTGTTTGCACTGAAACCTTTTTTCATATTATAATCCCACATGCCATATAAAATATAGGATGTCCAGGTCTCTTATAACAGAAACACGAATGAATATTTGTGAAGAAGCCGTCCAGGGGCCCGGTCCAGGGAGCAGGCGTTTACAATGTTCACTTTGCTAGGCAGCCTTATCAACGAGTCTGACCTTAAACACGTCACTCAAAAGTGAAAGGCGTAGCTACAACAAACATTGATCTATATCGTCCACAGCCCTATATAGTTGCCATTACTTCCAACATTTCCTGATAGAAATCAATAATTTTCTGGATAGATCTCGCTGGAGCCGCTCTACAATATGAAGGTATACCTAACCCTGTTCATGATGTTTGCCGTATCTACTTGTGGTAAGTGTCAAGGTTATGTCCCTTACGGGTTCACGAGCAGAGCGCCGCCTACACGCGACTTGACGATTCAGTCATATCGGACAACCAACGTTCCCACATCATCATGTGTCAAGAATCAGCACAGAATATTAGATCTATGTATTTCTGTTGATCGCATAATGGCGGCTTCAGAGTCTGAGTTTAGGTCGTGAAAAGCGTGGAATTTACTGCACCATGAGCTGACTACATTCTCTGGGTGTGACAATTTTATTTGATATGGCAGGGTGTGTCGTCAGTAGCCGACACACACAGTATCTGACTCCATCGATAGAAAACTACGAGGCAGCTGCAAGCTTAAGGTGACGATTTCGGTTTCGATTCACACGTTAGAATAGTCAATCACGATATAGATTAGATCATACCACCGTGGCTACATAGGATGTACTACACTATGCGTAACGAAAATACCCCATTTCCGTGTGACTCAGCCTTTCATCATGCAAGTGACCTCGAGTTCATAGTAATTACTATTCAGCATAATAAACCAGATAGCTTGCCGTTAAAGGGAGCTATGTGCTCGTCCGCATGTTGAGTTACTACTCAACATTATGGGACGGACCATTAGATCTTGGGGGGGGGGTGGTCAAAAACAGAAAAAAAAATTTTCAGAGCAAAAAGTTAGGAAAAAAAAAATCTTCAAACTAGTTTGCAAAATAAAAAAAAAATAAATCAGAAGACAAAGGCGTAAAAAAAAATCTGCAAAAGTCTTTAAAATTTTGAATTTTTTTTAGATTTTACCGACTGAAAGCAACTTTTTGTATTTTTTACTACATCCTCCAGGCACATTTTCATTGTAATTTATACATTGAGTTTGACTGTATCCCCTTATACTGGAAGTTGTGATTATCTTAGCTTTTCAGGACTTTTGTATTCTGATCACTTGAAAATTATGAAATTATAGAGCCTGTTTTCTACTTGTTTCCTGCGTACAAACCAAGCAGGTACACTAGGTAAAACATTGAAACTATGGTATGGTTGTCAAGACAGAAAGTTGTATTTGCCTTTAAAGATCAAGGTAAACAGATGCAGGCTACATCAGTTTCATTTTTTTCACAGCATTTTATTGCAATGATGAATGCAAGAATGGCTGAACAAGTAGAAAACACGTCAATAATGATAAACAACATATCAAGTCATTATGTATTATTTTGCTTTTAAAAAGGCATTTTCAATTCTTTTTTTCTCAAAAAACAGCCTCAAAAAACAACAGCAACACATGTTTTAACATTCAACAATACACTACCGTACGTAGAATGCCATCTATCCAACAAATCCCAACACAAAAACACACAAAAGGGTTGAACTTTGGAAGTTTCTCGATAGCAAATACTGAATAAATCTGCATGAATAATCGTTTTTGTGTAGCAAATTTCAAAGAAATTGGACAAGCCCTTTCAGACAAATATTGAAATTTCAACACATCTATACACATCCAATCAATTTGGACATGCTGCTACAGAGAAATAGATGTTTTGATCCAAAATGTGCATCAATTGCTCTAAAAACACAAATGTGCAATTTTAACTATATTATTTAGCTTATTTTAGCTTCTCAGCTTGTCAAAATTATTTGTAAATCATGAGATATGCATGATGTTTGGTGGGGTGAATGTAGGCATTTCACCACGCAGTAGAAAGGGAAGCCAGGAAACCAAAATAGTAAACCAAATAACACCATTTTATCTCTTTTTTTCAAAAGCTCCAACAGCAGGAGGGGGGACACCCCCCTCCTGACCTCCCCCCGCAAAAATACTCCCCAAGTGCCACCAAATAACACCATTATAATCTCTATTTTTCAAAAGCTCCAATGGCAGGAGGGGGACACCCCCCTCCTGACCTCCCCCCGCAAAAATACTCCCCAAGTGCCACCAAATAACACCATTATAATCTCTATTTTCAAAAGCTCCAATGGCAGGAGGGGGGACACCCCCCTCCTGACCTCCCCCCGCAAAAATACTCCCCAAGTGCCACCAAATAACACCATTATAATCTCTATTTTTCAAAAGCTCCAACGGCAGGAGGGGGAACCCCCTCCTGACCACCCCCCGCAAAAATACTCCCCAAGTGCCACCAAATAACACCATTTTAATCTCTATTTTTCAAAAGCTCCAACGGCAGGAGGGGGACACCCCCTCCTGACCTCCCCCCGCAAAAATACTCCCCAAGTGCCACCAAATAACACCATTTTAATCTCTATTTTTCAAAAAATTCAACGGCAGGAGGGGGACACCAAATACCACCATTTTAATCTCTATATTTCAAAAGCTCCAACAGCAGCAAGGGGACACCCCTCTCCTGACCTCCCCCCCCCGTGACCGCTTCGTGGCCGCTTGTGGTGCTTGGCACCACATCTTTGTCCTCTTTATCTTCAGACAGCGACGAACTAAAAAAAATTATAAATCTGAAAATTTACTCTGAAAAAAAAAATTGCACAGCTAATCTCAATTGGAAAAAAAAAATTCAGAAATTTACAATAGTAAAAAAAAAATTTTCACAATTTCATTGTGACCACCCCCCTCCCAAGATCTAATGGTCCATCCCTAAAAGCGAGGCTCTGACCATCATCGTTTATTAACGGACAAGGGCGAGAGGAGAGCCAAAATTGAAGAGTGAGGCTTGCCGAGGGTGTTATAGGCCGTGGGCTAGAGGGGGTCTACGTGCACCCGACAGGATAACAAACCTGTACTTTTCAGAAGCCATGAAATCCCTACAATACGAAAATGAATTTTAACAGAAAAGATATAGGGATGCAATAGCTGTTACAGTCATGTTTCTGAAAGGTACTGCAAAATCACAATTTTGCGACCGTCATCTGTCTTCTTGTAAGTCATTTTTTGACATAACCTCACTTGTTTGGTATCATTAGAAAGTCAATTAGGCCCTAGAACTTGTATTACGCAAATGTTTTATTCTCTTAAGGGCAAGGGATTTGATCCCTGGGATCAAGTTTGTTTTAGGCTGTAAGAGGAGTATTGAGGGTCAGAGCCTTTTGTTTTCCATTGAAATTGCAATCTGGTATGTAAATTTCCTTGCAAGATGACACCGACTCAGGCCTTTAAGAGTGACGTGCTGCGCTGTATGCGAGCTCAGTGTTTTTGTCAGTGAGTATCGCAACACGCGACGCACTGTCTCGCGCGCTGTAAGCCGTGAACTGGAATTTGAATTTCTGCTCTCTGCCTTACAGCACATCGACAAGTTACAGATCAAAACGTTCACAGTTTGAACAGAAACCGTCGACGGCTGACGGAAAAATGTTGAAAATTATTGTGGTTACTGTCAAGTGTTAGCACGAGTTGGAGATTGGTCGTATTGGTAGTCGGTGATAGAGCAGCAATAGGCCGAATTACTTAAAGGTTAACTTATATTATTTTGGAAGTTAAGTCAGTGTCGTAATGAACTATCAAGAAAGCCTATGCTTTGGCTCCCAGCGGTTCGGTGGCGATGACCCCACTCAGTGTCATATGCGTATTTCCAACTTATTGGAACTCACCATGGACCTTAATTATTCGTTTTATAGAGTCGTTTTATGTTGTTTTGCGGAAAAATAAGTATCGCTGACTATTCAAACAAAATTTAAACTAGTTTGTTCCAGAGTCTGATCGTCCCGGACATGCAATTCAAAATTTAACAATCAACACGATTGAAACTAATTTGGGACAATGGATTTTCATATATTTCAAATTTATCTAAAGTGTTAGGTGCAGTATAGCTATTTGTTGCAATATTACAAATTACTCATAAAAACAAGTGTGTAACTTAAAAAGAAAAGCAGATGAGCTTACATTTGCAGGTTAAAACGACCTTACTTCACCATCCAATTATCCCAAATTAGTTCCAATTTCGTAATCTTTGATGTCATATTTGAACGTTTTGTCAAGTAGTTTTTTTCACTTATAAAACAAACATGACAATAAAAGTTCACCCATAGGAACCCCAAAATGCTATCAAAAATCAATATGAACACACCTATGAACTCGTCGACTGTGATGTTCTACTCATCATTCGGAAAAAATCCTTGTAAAATATATAAAATCACGGACAATGCTAATTCCTGTATTCTTTTTAAAGTTGGTATTGACATAATATGGGAATGCCGTTTGAAAGACATGGATCATACAAAACGATTTTGTTTGAATTTGTAATTTTTGTCTTATACTTTAAATGTTCAGCTTTCACTCTGTATAAACAGGAATTACTGCTCCTACACAACCAACTGTTTGTTGTTAGGGTCCTTTATTTACGCGCAACGGTGAATTACGCACAGCCTGAGGAGTCTTTGTGGGTAGTATGCTTGCTGGTCAAATAAGGTGACAGGTCTTTGTGGAGAGTGAAATGCGACTGCATAGCTGAATGATTACTGTGATATAAATAGACAGGGTCTTCGTATATGGCTTCAGTGACCAGTGAATCTTGTCACCTTGGACGACATGTGTTGAAATAACTCTGATTTCTAAAGACCTGACCTAGGGATCAATGCATTATTCATCTTAGTGACACTGTTCAAAACGATGACTGTAAACTTACCTATTGTGTATATCGCTTGCGACATCAGTTATTGGTATATCTGCTGGTATTTGTGTCCGATTGTGTTCTTAGAGTGTTACACTAAATATATAATGAGCAAAGAGAATGTGAGTAATATGGTTGAAAACGACTTCTGCTTGACCTACATTTCCTGTACGTCCGTATAATGTGTTCACTATTTATCGATCCATTTTCACGATTGTTTCAGCGAGTGACACATTGATTTTATATTATTTGATTTTACAATTACATTCTGGTTTGCTAAGACAACAAGCCGATCGAGGCTGACGTCGATTGTTTAAGCAATAAAGCACACCCAGCTATACGTCATAATATCAAAGGCAGTAACCAAGTTGTGGTAATAAAAGTAGAAATTGTTGTTCGATGTCTGCTGATGACAATCCATTTCACATTTTACCTTTCAGTGTACAGCCTAAAGTGCTACATCTGCAAGGAACAGTATGACGGTCAAATGCCACCCGTTGCCAATGACAACTCAGAGTGTCTGGAGGAAACGACATGTGACGACACTCTTCTGCCTGCCAGTGAGACTTACGATACCTGCTCTACTCAGGTTGAGTACAACAGTAAGAAGACTAGTTATTTGAATATCAGGCACAGATTTACAGTGAATTTTGCACACCCCCAGGGCGAGGTCATCGAAGCCTACAAAGCATTGTGGGGGCTAGGACAAAAAGATAAAAAACACGTTTCCCATAACCCGACGAACCCAATTTAAAACCCTCCGACCCTTCACTTTTTCTCATTTTCACAAATCAAACAAAAATGTGCCGAATTTCACTGTTTTTTGTTGAATAATCTGAAATAAATTTAAAATATATAACAAAACAAAAAAGTACCAAACTGAGCTACCCAATTTTATGAAGCTTTGTTTACGGAAACCTCCGTTTATATTTCTTACGCCTTATTCGGAGTCCTTCAATCAATCAATTGTAAGCAAAAGTAAAAAGCGCCATTATCCAATATTATTGTTCGAAGGCGCTGTACATAAAAATATTCTGTAAAAAGGGTATGTAAGCAAAATGAAAAAGCTCAATAAAAACATGGTGAAATAAAAAGATAAAAAATAAAAAGAAATGAAATTATATAAAATCATTCTGTACTAAAATAAAATAAAATAATACTGTAAAAGGGCATGTAAGCAAAGGAAGAGCTCAATAAAAATTGTGAAATAAAAAAAAGAAAGTTTCAAAAACAATCCAATAAAAAGTAAAACCAAGTAAAAAGCTACCACACTGATGGTGGTTCCCTTTCACGCAAATGTCATAATAAAAACACCACGACCCTTATGGCGCCGTTCGCCGAGGTTGTTATAGCAATGGATTTAAAAAAATATATAATACCAGGGGGTTCCTTTATGTTGACTCGCCTGCAATGCTACATCTCAGTCGGTTTGTCAGCGTATCTGTCCGTAATCGCATTTACTCTCCCAGTTACATTCGTTTACTTTCGCCCACCCAGTGAACTCACTCACTCACTCACTCACTCACTCACTGACTCAGAATTTCACTCTTCACTCCTTTGCGTCTTTTCTCAGGTGACACAGGCAAACTCAAGATAACAAAGGGTTGCTTCGGTTCATTCAGTGAACACTCCTTTGACGACTGTCTTCAGGAGAAGGACAAGTTGGCAGTAGATTATTTCTGTGATACAAAATACAACGAATGGAGTTGTCGTTATTGTTGTCAAGGTGACCTGTGTAATATAAACGCTAACGCTAACGACTCTGATGAGTCAAAGGTCGGTAGGGCACAGGTCGAATTGACGACGACTTTTATCGGACTGATACTGGCAATATTTGGTGCGAAATATCATTGCAAATGATTGACTCATTTTAACATCTGATCTTAGTTCATAGCTTTGTAGTGTGTTTTACGCAGATTATTTCAGAAACTGTATATGTATGATATCAGGGTAGCGTGCAAGGGTAGTATAGGGTCCCAATCTGATAGATCACATTTAGAGACGAACTCCTCCCTTCGTCAGACAAAGAAGGTGACTGTAGAAGACATGAGAAGAGAAGAGCAATGAATGACGCAACGTGAGACTATCTCTGATTCTTATTTAACAGATTGCACGGGAATATAGCTAACAAATTTCAAACAATAGAAACCTAGCTGAGTACAGTCAGATCTCAAATTGTTCAAATGTTATTCATTAGTGACTAACAGGTGGAATGAGGCCTATCTAGATGAAAGATGCAACAACACGACGATTAGCTGAGATCAAAAATGTTGAATGTTGTAGATAATGGTTATTTAGGTCATCTATCAAACAGACAAAATTTCTTGAAACCTTTTCGTAGAATGATTTGATAATAATTCACAATGTCATGAAATCTTGTGAACCAATAGTAGTGGACAATTTCTTGGAAAAAATTGTACAGGGACAAACCTTTATTATAATTGTCGCAGAGTAATTACAGGGCTAAATGATTTATTCCCTCTGTTTTTTTTTATACCGACGGCATATTATGTTATTCAACATCCAAAACGTGTTCAATCGTCCATAATTCTGCTTGTCAACACTGTGTCTACATGTTTTGTTAACCACTGTTTTGTTCACATTTGAATCCTGGTCCGCATCAAAATTTTCACTTATGTCGACAGTAATAATGCAGTCTTCACATGTACTGGCTAACTGGTGACAAGCTGAATAATGTGTATCTTAACATGCTTTGGAGAGTTGGACAATAACTATTGTTGGTATATAAAAAGTAAAATATTCATAGGTTACATCAACTGACCCTTTACGGTAACCCTAACTTCTCCTTTCTAAAATATTAAAAAGATGCAAGAAATGTGCAGTATGGTTTGTTGATAGAATGATTGATATTTTCCCAACTACTCAGGAGTGTGTCAATATAAAGACAAAGAAAAATTATTATGTTGTCGTCACAATTGAACAATGCATAACTATGGGTGTATCCAGTTTCAAGCATGCGTCCGAAATTATCAACAATATTAATTAAATGAATGTAATCTTGTACTAAGTCAGGCTCTTCAATTGTGTGAATTGTGGAAATATGAATGATTCCGTCTATCCAAATACTCATCTAGGGTAAACACCAATATACACTCTCGTATTCACCTCAGCATCCACACAGATATGTGTACAGGCGTCAAAATGGCTAACCTTGATTCACACAGAAATACTGTAGCAACAAGTTTTCTCTTGAAATGTTGCTTCAGGCCAATATATTGTCTTGAACTGGTGGCTTTATATCGGATCACAAACTGCGACAATTATTTATAAGAGCATAAATGACGCTGCATTTTCATGTGATGCTTTTAAAATCACCAAGGTTTCAAGGGTAAACTTGAATAACTGAGTGGTATAACGATCGACCATGTATACTGTAACTTTACAGACCGTTTTGTAAATTGTGGTGTTATTACAGCTGATGTTGCGGACCACTTCCCGATATTTGCTACCTTTGAAAACCTACTTTCAGTCTTTGAGAGTCCTCATCAGGTATCAGCTCAAATACGGAGTTTTGTTAATTATGACAAAGCTCTTTTAAAAAGAGCGTTGTTTGATATAAATTGGGACACAGTTCTGTCAAGCAATGATGTTAATAATGCTTCAACAGTTTTGCAGATATTTTCACTGATGTTTGTATGGAATTTGCCCCATTGGTCACTAGGAATAGAGAGAAAACCAAGTCCAGAAAACCATGGATCACAAAAGGGTTAAGGAAGTCAATTTATACTAAATATAGGACATACCGGAAAGTAGTTAAAAGTAATTTCGAGCCCCTTTTAAAAGCTAGATTTAATGTCTACAGGAATATTTTGACGTCTTTAATAAGGAAGTCAAAAAAAATGTATTACTGTGATAAATTCAGTGATAGTTGTACAGATTCAAAAAAATGTTGGAAGCTTATTAATGAGATCCTTGGGAAAACAGGTCAAACAAGTACTAATCTTCCCAACAAAATCATTGACAGTACAGGGATTATTACGGACCCTTCACATATTGTTCAGAAGTTCAACGATTTTTTCTCTCACATTGGTAGTAACTTAGCAGATAAAATCACAAGAAGTACCAGCCAAAGAAACTTTCACAAATCACCCCATTCCACTAGCATTTTCCTTCATCCAGTAACAGCTGAAGATGTAATCAGCGAGATTTTGTGCCTTAATCCTGCCAAGTCATCAGGACATGACAATATTTCTGCTCGATTGCTGATTGACGCTGCTGTGGCTATCTCAAAACCCTTGTCTCATATCATTAACCTTTCTCTCCAGCATGGTGTCTTTCCCGATTCTCTCAAGATCGCAAAAGTCATTCCAATCTATAAAAAGGGATGTCCACATGACGTTAACAATTACCGACCAATTTCAATTCTCCCCCAACTGAGCAAAATTTTTGAAAAAATCATCAACAAACAATTGGTTTCATTTTTAGATAAGCATAAACTTATTCATCCCCATCAATATGGTTTTAGGAAAAACCACAGTTGCAAACTGGCTCTTATCAATGTTGTTAATGATATGTTACGCAATCTTGATGACGGCAACATTGTGCTTGGAATTTACTTAGATCTAAAGAAAGCTTTTGACACTATTGATCACAAGATTCTTATTGACAAACTCCATCTGTACGGCATTCGAGGAACAGCTTGTGATTGGTTCAAGAGCTACTTGACTAATAGAAAACAATATGTCAGTGCATGCAATTATGTTTCAACTCTTAGTCCCATTGGCTACGGTGTTCCCCAGGGATCAATTATAGGGCCCATTCTTTTTCTTATTTACATTAATGATCTCCCAGATTGTACGTCGTACTTCACTTCCAACCTCTTCGCTGATGACTCTAATTTTTTCCACTCCTTCACAAGTAATACGCTTGATATCAACGATACCAACGTTGAATTTAACAACATTGTGAACTGGTGCTCAGATAACAGTTTGACCATTAACCAGGACAAAACAAATTATGTTATTTTCTCTACTTATCATCGTTCTTACGTTAAAAACGGACAGATTAGTATCGATTCAAATGAGATTAGTAACGTTGAGCATGTTTCACACCTTGGAGTAGAGATTGACAGCCACTTGTCCTGGAAACATCACATTAATAAAGTCTGTACAAAAATCAGTCCAAAAATTGGTTTATTAGCAAAAATCAGACACTTGGTTCCAAAACACATCCTTATTATGCTCTATAATGTCTTTATTCTTCCTCATATTTCATACTGTTTGGAGATATGGGGAAGCACATACCATTCCGCTTTACTCCCTATCCACAAACTTATGAAAAAGATAGTTAGAATTATTACCTTTAAGTCACCCACTACTCCAAGTGAACAGATCTTTAAGGAATTAAATATTTTGAACATATACAATCAGTTTGAATATCAGATTGGGATTTTCATTCATGACCTTTTGTCAAGTAATCTACCCCATAGCGTCAATGATTACTTTTCCTTGTCCACTCACAAATATACCACTAGATCAGTTTCCAACTCTTCCTTTCTGTTACCAAAATGCAAACTTCGCCTTGGTCAATTCTCATTCAGTTATCACGGTGCTAAAATCTGGAATAGGCTTCCACTTTCCATTAGGAACATTTCACATCGTAAACAGTTCAAGCATGCCCTAAAATCTTTCATTATCAATAAATCGTGATTTCCTCGTGTAAGTTTTGCCCACTTTACTTTTTCATTTGTATTTAAGACTATGTTATTGTTCTTTTGGGAGCCAGATTTACATTAGCTTCACATAAGCTATTTCTAGCCCCCGTCACATCTCTGCCCTACAAGCATGTAAAATATGGTTACGTTTCTTACCTTCTTTTCCTGTTCTAAGCTTATGTATTTTTGTAAATCAAGATTTATATAAATTTTTTTTTGGTTCCATAGGATAAAGAATTACATCTACAAGTATGTAGTAAAGACAATGGAACTTTACAAGAAATGTGACGAATAAATAAATAAATAAATAAACACAAGGTATGATCGATGTTCCATTTGAGTTCCTGGTAACGTACCTCAATTAACCCAACATTGGGAAATTCAGGCTTGAGAAATTTAGAGTTATAGTACAATAACAGAGGAGTTAGACCCTTATTTTACATCGGGTAAATCCTACACGCTTTTAGTTCATTTATTTGTTTGTTTGTAGACCTGTTCCTTGTTATGCGAATGCTGTGTATGTCTTCTACTTTGACACTTTACCGTGCAGAAGTCATACTTTATCGTGTAGATTTTATTACTGTGTATTTTTTGGTAAATTATTTGGAAGTTGAAGTTTTTTAATACGTAAACATATTTCCTAAACTTATATATGCACAGGCTTGTAACGGAATCTTTACAATAAAACATCTTAAACAGTACTCTGGTTTTGTGATGTGCGATTCATTTACTGACAATTACAGTGACGTCTCATGAATGCATTTGTGTGAGGGCGCTATACATTGTGATTGTGGAGTTTGTTTCAAGTTAAAACCCAGGCATTATCCCAAGGTTTCCCGTCTTCTAAAGAGACGCAATCATGTGTGAACACATAACATCATGAGTTTTCTGATATAAACAATCATCCATAGGCCAAGAAACTGCACAGATCCTTAACTATTATTCATGGCTGAGGACAAAAAATCTTCCATGGAGTAATTTCGAGTCAAAGAGTTCGTCAGCTTGAAAATACACTATGGGAATTTTTTGTATAACAGAAAATTCCAAACGACCTTGCTGGAATGTTTACTTATATGTAGCATGCATGACTTGAAATATGTAAAATGTATTTATTTCAAAAGTAAATAATGTGCATTGTCGACCTCTACAGCTGTCTATGTAGTATTGTTACTAGGACTAGAAGTCAATCTATTCATATTAAAAGTAAATACAAATGTACACACGGCATTTATCACGCCCTTATACGATATCAAAATTACCATTTAATGCGCCAAGAAATAATTTTTGTATACATGTTGTTTTTTTGGCCTCCCGGTTGTTGTTATCATATTTGTATTTTAATTCTCTAAACTTCCATCCTACTACCATATTTCACACCCACATCTTACTACCTGGGGTTCATTTGGAGCCCAACTCAAACAGCGTAGTTTGCCATTCACGATGCTCATCAGAACTCATATTTCAAATGTGATGAAATTTCTTTGTTAAAAAATAATAAGAAATGCACTAATTAAAATGTTTCGGTGACGCATCTATAACACAACTATGTTATATTCTTACATCGGTTTTGATTGGTCTATTTTATCGTATTTATTTTTTCATTGAGAACCAACAAGCCAAAAGCCAACTGACAGGTCTGACAGTAAAAGCTAAGAAACAAAGTTTGACACTATTTTGTCAGTTAACACCTTTCTTTTCATTGTTGACAATTCGCTGCAAAAGAGATGCAATAAAAACTGTATCACGTTGGTTTAGGCGAATACTATTCCTTGCGAACAATTTCTTTATCTCGACAGATTTCCTAATTAAGTATTCAAATAATAAAGTGAATCAATAAAGCCTAGGTCGTCAACCTTCTTTTCTAAATCCTGCAGAGATGGTTGAAATGTATCACAAAATCATAAAAAATGCTTTCCATGAAATTTGACTAAAGATGGGTATATGCACTGCTTGCTAGCTCTGATCAATGTAACTCTGTATCTACACTTTCAGCTCACACGCAAAATTAATAATACATTTTTAATTATGGAAATTGGCAAATCTTAAAGAATCTGTGAACCTTCATGCCAATAGCAATCTATTGAGTAGCTCATTTAATCCCATCACAAACAGTCTGCAGTTATAAAACACACTTTTAATCTGATGATACCTCCCACTCATACAAACACATTTCGCTACCTGTCAACTTCAAATTTACTTGATACACGTTTGATATGTTTAACAGTTCAGTAGTCTTTGTCACACTGGTACATAGCGGAAGCTGATGGCTATGCTTTCACTTACTTTGACTTCAATTGTAACGACCACGCGCAGTCAAGGTCATTTTGTTGAAATGAGACCGTTATAGCCAGGAAGCCCTAGATCGAGAGTTTGTATTCCGTAAAGATATCGGGGTAGTAAGTTTGAAACCAGTAACTTACACCAGCAAGGCTAAATTGTGCCAAAGCGAACGCAAATTCCAACAAAGGCCAACTTGAATGCAATTTCGTCTGTGACACTGCAGTATAGTACAAGATCTAGATCGCTGCATTCGATCGTTGATACCACAGTCCACACCGTATACCGTAAGGTCTACGGCGACTTTGTCCATTCTTTCGTGCAAATGTCTGTGTAAAAAACTCCACATTCTCAGAAGCATGAGGCAGTTTATTTCTCTAAATTCACGTAAGTTTTGGCCGAAAAAGTCCCGCGTGCCAATAGCAAACTTTTGTCTAATGACAGGCTCCTGTTTAACCTATTTAGAAGATCGTAGAACTCGAAAATGGTATAAAATTAAGCTAAATCAACAAACAAGGAAACCCCCTACTTTAGTGTAAAGTTTGAGTTTAAGAGCACCAAGCGACGACAGTTTTGAGGAATCCGGGTAAGGACTGAACATTTCCCTAGGAATGAGGAGAATTATTCGCGGCAACTGTAAGACAGTGAGGAATGTCTGTCCAGTTTAGATCTTGAAGTTCGAGTACATGGAGCAAATAGTGATAATTGGTTACTCATAAAGTGACAATATTTCTTCGTCTCAGCACACAAAATACTTGCTGTAATCAGTGAGTAGGCTTTACAGTATCAACGGGAACTGAGGATTGTTTGAAGTTATATTTGAGTGTGCATGATTTTGTTCATCTGTTGTCTATTATTTTTTTTCACATGCATAGAGATAAGAACTGCTGAGTGGGTTGGTATGCAGAGCTTGAGCCGCCCTCTAGAGGTTATTTACATAGTATAGAGTCTTTTACTACTATGGAATGGCTGTGGAAAGTGTATTTGCGAATGAACATTTGTTTGAAATGTATTTTTGGTTTTGAAATTTCTACTTTTTACGTTCCCCTGGGGCGTGTTATGTGTTGCTCTCGGAATGCAACTGGATGCTTTATTATGTTCAATATTGTCTGTTTTTGGATCTATCAAATGAGGGAGGGAGCTCAATTTCATGAAACAATAAAATGACGTAAAAAGCGATGATTATTGCTGAATACTAATTATCAGGTATTTTATATCAAAACAATATTATAAAAAATTGAATATTCTCAACGAGCCTCTTACCTTCATAACTGTTTCCATCGATATCCCGATTTTAGAGAAACGGTTTATATCTTTCGTGGCGGCTGGGTAGTTATATAAACTTTTCTGAGCAGTTGAAATCAGTTGAAATGCCCTTTGTGCGGATAATATTCGAAAATTGGATGTATTGTTGAGAGCTTGGTCGTCCTCTTACTACCAGTATGACTTTGCATCACGTGACCTCGACAACAACGGAAACAAAATGTCACCCAGAAACCCACACTGCGCACTTATTCATGTTTCAAGAGTTTATTGAAACCAGAGAGAGAACTTTCATGAAACTGTAGCAGAAAATATATTCAAGTTTTTGCTCGTTTGCGATGCTGTACATCGCCACTAGTAATATAAGAAGGCAGACATCACAATATCGATTTAATAAATAGAGTTTGTGTATTCTGTAATTTGAAGTAAAAAGAGAAGATGATTGTCATTTTCTTTCAATCTGTCCTATTTATAAATAACTAAGACAAAAATGTCTCACTCCCTACTTCCAGACTGGGAGCAACTCTGTAACATTTTACAATCTTTTACAGTCTGCATATTCTGGTCTGCTAATGGTTCTACTCCGGAATAAAAAGGACGCGATGTGTTTTACAGACTCAGTACGCGCAAATAATCACGTGATGCCGGTACAAACAAGCCCACATGTGTGCCAACGCGTATGGAAATACACGTACGTCTGTGCGCGTTTGCGCACATGGCTTTGTTTGTAGCGTGGTCGATTCGAATTCCGGGTTTGGCCTATTAACCTATGTAAATATGTTTATTACGCATCTTAAAATATAGATATATATCTGTAGACCAATATGTCGAAAGAACCATGTATGATTTTATTTTGGTATTGAGAATTTATTTGTATATGGCCAGAGGCTTTGTTATGCATTAAATAGCCAGTCATAGGCTGATTTGAAAGATTTATACCTTCTGTATATCCCCTTTCCCAATTTGCAAATATACTAGGATGGTCATACAGAAATGCGAGAACTTGTTTATTCATTCTGTGCTGCTACCATCGATATACTTCCGTGTGCAGTTTATGAAATATTTTTACTCAAAAATGTCAAAACTCGGAGCAGAAGGTTACAAGATGAAAACAAACAAATAATGATAATAAATCAATGTTACTGCTATATATATCTGAGAGTACTTTATTTATTTATTTATTTATTTATTTCGAGAACCAGCTCATACACCAAAAAACATACAGAAAAAAAGGGGGACTGTTAAACTATAAAAAAAACTATAAAAACACTAAATCATGAAGGAAATTAAAACTGACAGACAGAGAAAACTTACTTTAAAAGCAGTTGGAAAACAGTCTTTTCCAGAACAGGCTACCACACATAATATATGTATTGATAGCAGCACTAATAAGAGAATTTTCACTATTCATCACCCTCATATAAAATTTCGAGCGTAAAGTGCGCTGTTTACTTTCGAAAGTCAAAATGTTGCTCTGAACAAAAGTGTTCGAGATACTTAATCTTCTGTCAATACCAAACAAGATTCTAAAACCGTTGTTATAAGCAACGCGAACATTATTGATACACTGATTTGTGAACTTAATCCAAAGATGTGAGCAGTACATAGAAGTACAATATGTTATAAAAAGTCTCGTTTGACAGAGTACGAACAGTTCCAAAACTCACGGATTAACATGTTAGCTCTGGCATAAAACAACCTCATTTGACGCTTAATATCATCATTATCATCGCCATTGCTGTTGAAAATGACACCAAGACAAGAATGCTTATCTACAAAAGAAAGCTCTTTGTCACACAAGTACACATGCGGAATCTTACAAATATTAAGCATATTAGGCAAAATGGCAAGACACTTAGATTTCAAAGCATTAAAGACAATATCATGGTCATTAGCATATTGAGTACAAATATTCAAGAGGTTGTTGATACCCTTTACACTAGGACAAATCAGTACTATATCATCAGCATATAACAGATGATTCATGCACTTTCCAACGAGGAATTCCGAAGCAGCCGATATTTTTCTTAACATGTAAATGACTAAGTTTATCACCATAAACTGAAAAAAAAGACGTGGAGAAAGTATGCCTCCTTGTCTCACACCATTACATGTTTTAAAATGTTTAGATAACACAGAACCCCATCTTACAGTAAACGTACTGTGCGAAAGTTGCTGAAACCTGCTACATATAATGATATAACAGATATCTGATTGTTCTTATTACACGAATCACACGGGTGTCGATTATATTGGTATGAATTTGGTTTATTGACAGGAATATTGAAAAACATAATACAACAAATCATCGTCAGAGATAATTACTCTGGCAGTAGGCCTTATACAAGTCTAGTCTTATCAGAAGTCTGTCTTCCACTACGCGTCTTGTGCTCAATTGAACTGCTGTCAGAATATACAATGTCTGTCTTTCTTCTTGTGTTTTGGTTTGTTAGTTGTTATGTTGCTTTACATCTCCTTGCTCGTTGTTTTGACACAGGTCAAAGGTACAATTGTTTTACACAACTTCATATAAACAGTCAAAAAGTATGAAGTAATTCATGTCATATTGTATTATTTTAGGCGTCCAGTAGTGTCTGATAAATATCAATACATGTCGAGTCATCAGCAGTCAATTTCAATCTTGATAACTAAGTTTGTAATTTTGTCAAACTCAGTTCATTCCTTCCATTCAGGTCTTTTTTTACATTAGTAGGTCAAGTTGTTCTGTTGAGTAAATGCTAAAATTTTCTAGTCCGTGTACTGGATATCCAACATTCTGTGAAGCGTACTACTATTAATGAATTTGTTGTAAAACACGTGAGCACATTCAGTTCATATCTGGTTTACATCCATGCATACTCGTGCACGTACTTCATGGGTACGTATACCGGCTGCAATATACTACTGCCGTACTGGTAAGGAGATCGGCGATCAACAATGCTTCCCGTTTTCAAAACCGCGCACCGTTGCGCACCTATCGTTGCACCCACGTGTTAGGCATCTTTAGTAAGCTGGTTTTCTGCCCCCTTGGAATAATATAGAAATAACTTAGTAAGTTAGAACTACGATCGTAAAACGCCCGCAAAAATGAGTCGACTGTCAAAGTTAAAATCGCGGGAAAGTGTGATGGCGATTTGCGTATTTCAATGACTAACTTTGAAATTATGTAACGAGACAAATCTCGCACGTACCACCCTCCAAAGCTGCCATTTCAAAGTTTTCATCATTTTGGAGATGTTTTCATTCGAAAGACACGAATATCTGTCAACTGGGGTTAAAAAACTCCGCCGAAAGTTGCCAATGGGCTCGTTCCCGCAAAATCGTAAGTTCACTTCCGTATTCACAAATTTTAATATTCATGAAAAATGCCCTTCTGCGATGGCAAATACAAAAGGTCATGACTTCAGCAAATGTCTCCTATTTAGAGTGTACACGAACTGTCTACAATATGAAGGTATACCTAACCCTGATGATGATGTTTGTCGCACCTCCTTGTGGTAAGTGTCAAGGTTTTGTTACTTATACTGTTTCACTGACAATATGCGCCGCCTACACTCGACGTGACGGTTTAATCACATCGGAAAACCAACGTTCCCACATCATCATGTGTCATGAATCAGCACAGAATATCAGATCTATGTATTTCTGTTGATCGCAGTATGGCGGCTTCAAAGTCCGATTTTAGGTTTTCTGCATCAGTCTCTTCCTTCCTTTGGGCTGACTGCATTCTCTGGGTGTGACAATTTCATTTGATATGGCGGGACGTGTCTTCAGTAGCCGATACACAAATGTCCATTGCTAGAAAAGGCAAGGCAGCTGCAAGCTTAAGGTTACGATTTTGGTTTCGATTCACACGTTAGAATTAGATCATACCTCCGTGGTTACATAGGATATACAACACTATGCGTAACGAAAATACCTCATTTCCGTGTGACTCAGCCTTTCATCATGCAAGTGACCTCGAGTTCATAATAATTACTATTCAGCATAATAAAGCTTACGTTAAAGGGAGCTATGTGCTCGTCTGCATGTTGAGTTACTACTTTCATAAAGGGCCAAGCTCTGACTATCAACGTTTATTAACAGGCAAGGGCGACAGGAGAGCCAAAATCAAAGGGCGAGGCTTGCCGAGGGCGTTATAGGCCATGGGCGGGCGGCGGGAGGGGGTCTACGTGATCCCCAGAGGATTACAAATTTGTATTTTTCAGAGGTCTTGGGATCCCTAGAATACGAAATGGAATTTTTAACAGAAAAAATTATAGGGATGCAGTAGCTGTTATGGTCATGTTTTGAAGTGTACCGCAAAATCGCGATTTCGCGACCCACATACATTTTCTTCAAATCTGCGTTCTTGTAAGTCATCTGCTGAGCTTATTTTTTAACATTACCTCAGTTGTTTGATATCATTAAAAAGGCAATTTATTCTTCGTTAAGATGACATACTGTAATATGATATATCTTGTACACATTTTGTGAAATATGACCAAACCTTACCCCATACCCAAAGTTTAACATCGCAAATTACAGTTAATCGCAAATTCTACCAATTTGTTAGCTAGACACAATAAAACATGCAATGCCTTGTAAGAAATCTGTTGTACAGGGACATGCCAGAAATATGAAACAGACTTTTAACAGAAGAAAATATTTGCATTCTATGGTTGTAACAGCCATATTTTAAAGGGTACCGCTAAATCACATTATTGCCGACTCGTGGAGGTTCTTTGTGTCGCGGAGTCTATTATTTTCATTATGTTATCAACGAATCTAAGAAAACCGTCAAAATTTAAGAAAATTTCTCACGCGATAGACGACGGGCCCCCGGAATTTGTATTACGCAAATGTTTTATTCTCTTAAAGGCCAGGGATTTGATCCCTGGGATCAAGTTTGTTTTAGGCTGTAAGAGGAGTATTGAGAGTCAAAGCCTTTTGCTTTTCATTGAAATTGCAATCTAGTATGTAAATTTCCTTGCAAGATGACACCGACTCAGGCCTTTCAGAGTGACGTGCTGCGCTGTGTGCGAGCTCAGTGTTTTTGTCAGTGACTCGGTATTTCAATACGCGACGCACTGTCACGCTCGCTGTAAGCCGTCGCGGACTTGAATTTGATTTCTGCTCTCTGGCTTAAAGCACATTAAACATGTTACAGATCAAAAGTTCACAGTTTGAACAGTAACCGTCTACGGCTGACGGAAAAATATTGAAAATTATTGTCATTACTGTCAAATGTTAACACGAGTTGGAGATTGGTCGTATTGGTAGTCGGTGATAGAGCAGCAATAGGCTGAATTATTCAAAGATCATCTTATTATTTTGGAAGTTAAGTCAGTGTCGTAATAAACTATCAAGAAATCCTATGGTTTCCCATCGGTTCTGTGGTGATGACCCAACTTAGTCACAGTCAGCAGGTATCCCAGTCATAAGCGTATTTCCAACTTATTGGAACTCGTGCACAATGGACCGTAATTATTTGTTTTTATAGAGTCGTTTTATGTTGTTTTGCGGACAAAATAAGAATTGCTACACTTTTTAAACAAAATTAAAACTAGTTTGTCCCAGAGCCCGATCATCCCGGACTTGCAATTCACAATTTAACAATCTTTGATGTGATATTTAAAAGTTTTGTCAAGTAGTTTTTTGTCACTTGTAAAACAAACATGACAATAATAGTTCACCCTTAGGGAAAAAAATGCTATTAAAAATCAATATGAACACACTTATGAACTCGTCCGTGATATTCTACTCATCATTCGGCAAAAATCCTTGTAAAATATATAAAATCAATAACAATGCTAATTCGTGTATTTTTTTTAAAAGTTGGTATTGACATAATATGCGAGTGCCATTTGAAAAATCATGGATCATACCAAACGATTTTGTTTGAATTTGTAATTTTTGTCTTATACTGTAAATGTTCAGCTTTCACTCTTGAATTACTGCTCCTACACAACCACCTGTTTGTTGTTAGGATCCTTTGTTGACGCGCAAGGATGAATTACACGCAGCCTGAGGAGTCTCTGTGGGTAGTATATTTGCTGGTCAAATAAGGTGACAGGTTTCTGCAGAGAGTGAAACACGACTGCATAACTGAATGATTATTGTGATATGAATAGAAAGGGTCTTGGTATACGGCTTCAGTTATCAGTGAATCTTGTCACCTGCGGTGACATGTATTGAAGAGGCTCTGATTTCTAAAGACCTGACCTAGGGATCAGTGCATTATTCTTCATAGTTACACTGTTCAAAACAATGGCATCAGTTATTGGTATATCTTCTTGTATTTGTGTCCGATTGTGTTCTTAGAGTGTTACTAATACACTAAATATAGAATGAGCAAAGGGAATATGTGGTATATGGTTGAAAACGACTTCTGCTTGACCTACATTTCCTGTACGTCTTTATAATGTGTTCACTATTTATCGGTAGAACTAGCTAAATTAGAATCCAGATTTCACGAATGTTTCAGAAAGTGACACATTATATACTGGTATGATTTAATTGTTGATTTCTTGCTGTAATATAGTCACCAAATAAGTCAGCCGGGAACGTTTGCAAAATATGTGACGTAAATTCTGATAACAATTATCTAAATCCCGGAGATGGATTTTTATGTCGACAATTTGTTTTAGTGAAGGTCCTTTAATTTTGACCATGACAGTTTCCAAGGCCGCATTGAAGTCATTCACGCTGACAATTTTAAAATTTATGAAACTCGTCATACCAGTTTGACACTTCGTTTTAAGCTGTTAACAAGTGTGTCTAGTTTCTCTGACTCTGGTCATGGTACTGATCGGCACCGCCAAAAACGTTTATTTTTATTTTATCTTTGAGTTAAAAATGAGCAACTTTATGTCACCTCGTGTTACACCTTTCTTACACGTCGTGTCAGATGGAGCCAGGTAAAATACGTCATAATATCCAAGGCAGTAACTGAGTTGTGGTGATGAAAACCCGAAATGAAAGAATATGGTCATAATATCAGCCGCCGTTCTTCGTCGTCTGTTGATGACAATCCATTCCACATTTTGCTTTTCAGTGTACAGCTTAAAGTGTTACATCTGTAAGGAACAGTATGACGGTCAAATGCCACCCACAGCCAATAACAACTCAGAGTGTCTGGAGGAAACGACATGTGACGACACTTTTCTGCCGCTCTATGAGAATTATGATACCTGCTCTACTCAGGTTGAGTACAACAGTAAGAAGGCTAGTTATGATTTACAGTGAATTTTGCACACCCCAAGGCCGGGGTCATTGAAGCCTACAAAGCATTGTGAGGGTTAAGACAAATAGATAAAAATATACGTTTCCCGTAACCCGACGAACCCAATTTAAAAACCTCCGACCCTTAACTTTTTATCTCATTTTAAAAAATCAAGCATAAATGTGCCGAATTTGCTGCTTTTTGTTGAATAATCTGAAATAAATTAAAATATATAACATAACAAAAAGTAACCAACTGAGGTACCCTATTTTATGAGGGTTTGTTTACGAAAACCCCCGTTTATTTTTCTAACACCTTATCGGAGACCTTCAAGTAAAAAGCTACCACACTGATGGTGGTTCCCCTTTACGCAAATGTCATGATTAAGTTTCTTTATTTACTTATTTCACATCAACGTCCCCTTTGCTTAGCGTGAAAACACCACGATAATTATGGAGCCGTTCGCCGAGAATGTTGTAGGAGTGGAAAGCAAAAATAATATCAGCGGGTTCCTTTAAGTTGACTCGCCTGTAATGCTTACATCTCCGTCGGTTTGTCAGCCTGTGTGTCCGTGATAGCATCTACTCGGCCAGTTATATTCGTTCGCTTTCGCCCACCCAGTGAACTAACTCACTCACTCACTTAGAATTTCACTCACTCCTTTGCGTCTTTTCTCAGGTGACACAGGCAAACTCAAGATAACAAAGGGTTGCTTCGGTTCATTCGATAAACACTCCTTTGACGACTGTATTAAAGAGAAGGCCAAGTTGGAAGTAGATTATTACTGTGATACAAAATACAACGTATGGAGTTGTCGTTATTGCTGTCAAGGTGATCTGTGTAATAAAAGCGGCGCTTGGGGGTCAAAGGCCGCATTGACAATGACGTTTATCGGACTGATGCTGGCAATATTTGGCGCAAAATATCATTGCAAATGATTAACTCATTTTAAACAGCTGATCATATATAGTTCATAGCTTTGTAGTGTGTTTTACGCCGATTATTTCAGAAACTGTATATGCATGATAACAGGGTAGTATGCAAGGGTAGTACACTGCCCCAATCTGATTGGATCAGATTTAGAGACGACCTCCTCCCTACGTCAGACAAAAGAAGGTGACTGTGCAAGACATGATAAGAGAAGAGCAATGTATGATGCAACATGTGACCATCTCTGATTCTTATTTAACAGAGTGCACGGGAATATAGCTAACAAGTTTCAAACAATGGAATCCCTGCTGAGTACAGTCAGATTTCAAATTGTTCAAATGTTTTCCATGGCAACCTATTCATTAGTGAATTACAGTTAGGGTGATGCCTATCTAGATGAAAGATGCGACAACACGACGATTAGCTAGGATTAAGAATGTTGAATGTTGTAGATAATGGTTATTCAGGTCATCTATCAAACATACAAAATTTCTTTGACGCTTTTCGTAGAATGATTTGATAATTATTCACAATGCCATAAAATCGTATGAATCAATTGTAGCTGACTATTTCTCAGAAAAATTGTACAGGGACAAACCTTCATTATAACTGTTGCAAAGATACTACAGGGCTCAATGATTAATTTTTTCCCTCTGTTTTGTATTATTCAACATCCAAAACGTGTTCAATCATCAATAATGCTGCTTGTCAACACACTGTCTACATGTAAGGAGTGCACAGTTTTGTACGTACACGGACGACCTTCATCAGAGGGTATACACATACAATGGAAAAAAGGGACGAAAATTACATTTTGTAACTGCATTACCTAATATGCGCTAAATTGTTGCGTATTTATTCTCATATTCGTTGACAGAAACGTTAGGAAGAATAAACAATTGTATAGTAGCAGATAGGACTTGTCAACTATTTTTCACACCTCATGACCCTTTACGGTAACCACAACTTCTCCTTTCTTAAATATTGAAAAGATGCAAGAAATGTATAGTATGGTTTATTAATAGAGTGATTGATATTTCCGAACTATTCAGGAGTGCGTCAATATAAAGATAAAGAAAAATTATTATGTTGTCGTCACAAGTGAACAATGCATAACTATGGATGTATCCAGTTTCAAGCATGCGTCCGAAATTAACAACAATATTAACTTAATGGATGTCATCTTGTACTAAGTCAGGCTTTTCAATTGTGTGAATTTTAGAAATATGAACGGTTCCCTCTATCCAAATACTCATCTAGGGTAGACACCAATATACACTCTCGTATTCACGTCAGCATCCACACAGATAGGTGTACAGCCGTCAAAATGGCTAACCTTGATTCATACAAAACTGTCAGCAAAAATGTTTCTCTTTAATGTTGCTTTAGGCCAATATGTTGTCTTCGACTGGTGGCTTTATATCGGATGACAAACTGCGACAATTATTTATAAGATTATTAATGACGCTGCATTTTCATGTGATCCTTTAAAAATCACCCAGGTTTAGCTTGCAAAGGTAAACTTGGAAAACTGAGTGGCATGATAGATGATCCATTTGAGTTTCTGGTAACGTATCTCAATTAACCCTACATTGGGAAATTCAGGTTTGACAGATCTAGAGTTAATAGTACAATAACAGACTGAGGAGTTAGACCCTTGTTTTACATTGGGTAAATCCTACACGCTTTTAGTTTATTTGTTTGTTTGTTTGTTTGTTTGTTTGTTTGTTTGTTTGTTTGTTTGTATAGCTGTTCCTTGTTATGCGAATGCTATGTATGTCTTCTACGTTGCCACTTAACCCTGTCAGAATTCATACTTTGATTTATCGTGTAGATTTTATTACTGTGTTTTTTGTTTGTAAATGATTTTGAAGTTGAAATCTGTTTTTAATACTTGAAGCATATTTCCTAAACTTGCATATGCACAGACTTGTAACAGAATTTTTGCAATAAAACATCTTAAACAGTTCTCTGGTTTTGTGATGTGCGATTCATTTACTGACTATTACAGTGACGTCTCATGAATGCAGTCGTGTGGGGGCGCTATACAATTTGATTGTGGCGTTTGTTTCTAGTTAAAACCCAGGCATTATCCCAAGGATTTCCGTCTTCTAAGGGACCGTCTCAGATTGTCGCAGAAGTTCAAGAAACGAAATTTCTTCCTTTAGATCAAAACCCCTCCCCCCTCCCCCTAAACGAAACTTCAAAAGTGCGAAAATGTTCATGCCTGCCTGAGAGTACAATGTTGCATTTTGCTATAGTTAGTAAAGACGTATTCCCCTTGCCACATTACAATTAAAGTAATCGATCAGATTTGAGTACTAACAGGGCATTTTACCGCATAAAAGTTTCATTTTATTTTACTTTCCCTTTTTGCATCTCTTGTGCTGTTCTTTGTCTTTGTGAACACGCAATTTGTACTTGGTAGGGGTGGTAAATAAGCGAGAAACTTTGACAAGGGGGGCAGGCATGTTCAATCATATTAAAACGACTATGACAAGGTGCATAACAAGTGATAATAAAGACATCTAGTGGTTAGAGCAGACGCTTATAAATAGCACATTTAAAAAATGATACTTTTTGTCTTTGTATAATTTGCTGAATGAAATGTTTTAGGATACAACGTTCCTATCGGTAAATTGTGTTTGGGGCACAAACAAGATGGAAACAGTTACAAATTTGTTGGCACGAGTGTGCAGTTTTTCTTTAATTTAAAATAAACACACGAAAACTTGTGATCACAAAATAAAAGTGCGAAAGTGAAGTTCACTAATTGAATGGAGGTCAAACCCCCTCCCCCCTAAACGAATAAATTTCGCTTTTTGAACTTCTGCGACAATCTGAGACGGTCCCTAAAGAGACGCAATCATGTGTGAACACATAGCAACATGAGTTTTCTGGTATAACCATTTAATAAGTTAAATCATTAACTAAAATAACTAATTTTTGTAAACATGTTAGTTTTTTTAGGCCACGTGGTTGTTGTTTTCATGTTTGCATTCTCTTAACTTTCATCCTACCACCATATATCACATCCACATCTTACCAACTGGGGTTCATTAGAAGTCCAACTCAAACTGCGTAGTTTGCCAATCACTATGCTCATCAGAACTCATATTTTGTGTTTGATTATATTTCTTTATAACAAAATAATAATAAATGCACTAATTAAGATATTTCGGTGACACATTTGTAACACCTCTATGTTATATTATTACATCATTATTGATTGGTCTGTTTTATTGTATTTATTTTTAACACGATTGGAACTAATTTTGGATTACTGGATGGTGAAGTAATGTCGACGTAAGCTACAAATGTAATCTAATCTGCTTTTCTTTTTACATTACACAATTGTTTTTATGAATAATTTGTATTATTACAAGATTCAACTACATGGCACCTAACTCTTTCAAGAAATATAAAAATATGAAAATCCAATTATCCCAAATTAGTTTCAATCGTGTTTTTGCATTGAGAACTAACAGGCCAAAAGCTAAATGACAGGTCTGACAGTATAAGCAAAACACACGCCAATTATCTGTACAAAATATCTTTGACAGTCTGACGGAAGACAAACCTATGGCAAACATGGCAACAAAATTGTATTTTCACACTAGATCGTTATAAAAATACATTGATCTTGGAAGAAAGGAAAACTTCCTAACGTTCAGGCGAGATCGCGCAGGTTGTTCTTCAAGATAGAATGAACCAACCTCGGAATTGATACTCTTGTCAATTGTGTCACCAGACTTAAGCATGGTGATACTGTTATCATCTGACATGCAAGTAGAAAACAAAAGTTGACACTATTTTGTCAATTAACACCTTTCTTTTCACTGTTGACAATTCGCTGCAAAAGAGATGCAATAAAAGCTGCTTCACGTTGGTTTAGCTGAAGACCATTCCTTGCGTACAATTTCTTTATCTCGACAGATTTCCTATTCAAATGATAAAGTGAATCAGTAAAGCCTAGGTCGTCAACCTTCATTTCTAAATCCTGCAGAGATGGTTGAGAGGTATCACAAAATCATAACAAATGCTTCCCTGGAAATTTGGCTCAGGGAAGATGGATGTGTGCACTGCTAGCTCTGATGCATCTCTGTATATACACTTTCAGCTCATACGCAAAATTAATAATACATTTCTAATCATGGAAAATGGGCTAATCGTAAAGAAATTGTGACCTACATGTCAATGGCAACTTATTGAGTAGCTCATTATTCAGGCTGTGGTTATTAACACACTTTTAATCTGATGATACCTCCCACTCATAGAAACACATGTCGCTATCTGTCAACTTTAAATTTACATGCTACAGGTTTCATGATATTTAACAGTTAAGTAGTCTTTGCCGCAATGGTACGGCTATAACAGAATAGCGAAAGCTTATGGCTGTACTTTCACTTACTTACAAGTTTGCCTGTCTTTGCCTTCAATTTTAAAGGCCACGTGCGATTAAAGGTCATTTCACTGAAACGACACCCTTATAGTCAGGAAGCCCTAGTTCAAAAGTCTGTATTCCGTAAGGATATTTGGGTCGTAAGTTTCAAACTAGTAGCTTACACCAGTAAACGCCTTTCTACATTGTGCAGAAGCGAACGTAAATTCCAACAAAGGCCAACGTAAATGCAATTTCGTCTGTGACACTGTAATGTACAACAAGATAGATCTCTGCAATCAATCGTTGATACCACAGTCCACATCGTATACCGTAAGGTCTACGGCGACTTTGACCATTCTTTCGTGCAAATCGCTGAGTAAAATAAAAAAGACACATTCTGAGAGGCATAAGTCAGTTCATTTCCCTAGATCAAGTAATTTTGTCTATTGACAGGCGCCTGTTGTATTTATTTAGAAGTGCGTAGACATCGAAAGTGGCAAATCAACAAACAAGGAAACCCCCAACTTTACATATTAAGTGTAAAGTTTGAGTTCTAGAGGATCAAGCGACGACAATTTTGAGAAATCCAGGTAAGAACTGAATATTTCCCTAGGAATGAGGAGAATTATTCGCGGCAACTGAAAGGACAGTGAGGAATGTCTGTACAGTTTAGATCTTGAAGTTCGATCCAACATGCACTGAATAGTGATAATTGATTACTCATGAAGTGATAATATTTCTTCGTCTGAGCACACACAATATTTGCTGTAATCAGTGAGTATGCTGCACAGTATCAACGGGAACTGAGGATTGTTTGAAGTCATATTTGAGTGTGTATGATTTTCTTCATCTGTTGTCGATTATTTATTTTCACATGCATAGAGATTAGTACTGTTGAGTGGGTTGTTACGCAGAGCTTGAGGCGCCCTCTAGAGGTTATTTACATAGTCTAGATTTTTTTAATATTATGGAATGGCTGTGGAAAGTGTATTTGCGAATCAACATTTGTTTGAAATATATTTTTGGTTTTGAAATTTCTACTATTTACGTTCCCCGGGGCGTGTTATGTGTTGCTCCCGGAGTGCAACTGGATGCTTTATTATGTTCAATAGTGTCTGTTTTTGGATCTATCAAATGAGGGAGGGAGCTCAATTTCATGAAACAATAAAAGCGAAGATCATTGCTGAATACTAATTACCAGGTATTTTATATATCAAAATAATATTATAAAAAATTGAATATTCTCAACGAGCCTCTTACCTTCATAACTGTTTCAATCGATGTCCCAATTTTAGAGAAACTGGATTTATATTTTCCGTGGCGGCTGGGTAGCTATACGAACTTCTCTGAGCAGTTGAAATGCCCTCTGTGCGGATAACATTCGGAAATTGGATATATTAATGAGAGTTTGGTCCTCCTCTTACTACCAATATGACTTTGCATCACGTGACCTTCACAACAATGGCAACACAGTGTCATAAAAAAACCCAAACTGCGCACTTATTCAAGTTTCAAGAGTTGTTTTGGAACCAGAGAAATACCTTCGTTAAAACTGTAACAGAAAATATATTCAAGGTCGCTCGGTTGCGATGCTATACATCGCTAATAGTAATCGAAGAAGGCAGACATTACAATATCGATTTAATAGATAGAGTGTGTATATTCTCTAATTTGAAAAAAAAGAGGAGATGGATGTAATTTTCTCTCAATCTGTCATATTTATAAAGACCTACGACAAGAATTTCTCCCTCTAAATCTCCAGACTGGAGGCAGCTATGTAAAATTGTTACAGTCTTGTACAGTCTACACATTCTGGTCTGCTAATTAAACTATGTAAATATGATTATTATACATTTTCAAAAACGTACATCTTTAGACCAATATGTCTGAAGAACCATGTGTAACTTTCTTCTCATATTGAGAATTAATTTGTATATGGGCCAGAGGCCTTATAATACAATAAATCGCCAGTCACGGGCTGGTTTGAAATATTTATATCTTCTGTACGCCCCTTTCCTAACTATTTGAAAACATGTTAGGGTGGTCATACTTGCTGCTACCATCGATATACTTCCATGTGCGGTTTATGAAATATTTTTACTCGAAAATGTCCAAAATCGAAGCAAAAAGTTTAACGATGAAAACAAACAAAAAATCAAAATAAATCAACGTTACTGCTATCGGCTATTTAATTGTACAACAAATACTTTGTGTACTTAAGCAATAAAACTATACCCAGTGACGCTATACCTCAATATTTTCACCGCTTCATGATAGAAAGTGCATAATCTATGAAGTGAACTGGTCAAAACTGAGTGGTTATATTTTTTTGATCGGACCACCGTGATAATGTTTCTTTAAATTGATGAGCACATCGAAAATCTAAACAAAAATTTGCGACTCAGCAACATGGATAGCAAAAATGCGTGTTGTAGTGACGTAGAACGACCAAAGTATAAATCTCGTATTTTTTCAAGTAAAGACAAACTAGGCGCTTGCAAATTATTCATTTTTCTTCAAAAATGTGGTTCGGCAAGGTGACACTAAGACATTTCATTCCTTGTTTTCTGGAAAATGATCCATTTCTCTGATGTCTTACAGATTCGACATTGGAATTTCACCAAAAATGTGATCCAGTATACATGGGAGTTGTGACAAAACTGTGAATAATTTTTGCCCCATATAAAACCTGCAATATTTGTGCATATACAGACATTGAATATTTGAAATAAATAAACTTGATTAGAATAGGGCGGTTACGAGTCCACATGTGTACAAGAAAACTATGAATATTTTACACAATACTGACCTAACTATATCTTGTTTTTAAGTGTTTGGCAATTGATACGAATGTACCTGATTAGAATAGGATGTTTGAAAGTGCTGATGTGAATAACAAACGTGATATTGGAATTTTACCCAAAAGTATCAGTGATTTCATTATTCATGGTAGTCTAGGGGTAAACTTACACATTTTTCGCGCCAAAACTTGCTATATCTGTGCATTTATACGTAAATGTTGTTCAGCAGTGACTTATGAGTAGCAATGAGTTTGTTTATTGACAAACAATAATAGTACTCTTTTTTACAATTAAAAGCCAAACTATGAAGAAAAACATTACAGTTACTGACCTATTTGACTTTGAATAACCAATTGTATTGCAAGTAGTTGATGGAATTTTTTTTTGTGAAATGGCGTCTTTTGTCATCATTTTGCTTGAGACCTCGCAGAAAAGTGATATTTATAAAGATTAAAAAGTATTCTATAGGTGAAATGAGAAAATGTATCATTGAAATTGATACGCAGAAGGAGGGGGCAATGAATTTTGCACATGAACATGGGAGGGTCAATTTGTTTCCAAACACTTTTGAAGGGTCATTATTTTTGGTGCATCATTATTTAGAAAAACAGTCCCCCCTTAATTTCTGTCGTGTTCCTTAGACCATCCATGAGTTACCAAAACAGACTGGTTATTACAGCCTACAGCTTTCTGAATTTAAGGCTGTGGCTTTTAAGGACCTGCTAATCCATCAAAGGCGTATGTAATCTTAACATACAGCTATTCGGCAGTATGTCGTTGATTTTGTTATTTTATAGTATAGAGTACAATAGTGGAAATTGCTTTTCGTAATATTTACCGTTTCAAGCTCCGTCCCCATTTGCAGTGCACTCTGCGGCTGCCTACGCGAGTTTACTGTTGAACGTTTCAAAGGTCATAATTGACGATTCGCAGAATATGTCTTGCGTTCTCTACATGTAGCTCAAAGGCTTTTATGAGATGCCCTGATGGCATCCCATATCGTTGTGTTACATATCGGTAGATAAATAGTTGACATTGTACAGAACGGCCAATACCTGGTCCATATGACGCCCATGTCACGAATTAACGATGTATAATAAACGGTTATCGGTAAAATACCGGGAAAATACCGACGGGCGATAGGCCGGTAAAGCTTCCCTATGCATTCTTCACAGCATTTTGCTAATGAACACATAGTACCGTGACGGTGCTTTATTTGTCCATATTGTTATTGGATTGTGGGCAACTTATGAGAAAATAATATATGATACCGGGTCTCATTAATATATTGGATTGTCATGCAAAAACAAAAATATATTGTAAACATAAATAAAACCTTACTTTTCTATCATTACACTTAATTGTGGCCCACACATAATACTGCAGCGATACTGTAATAGATAAAACGATTAACGAGTCGGTATCTGTCTTTACAATATTCTAATTAACTGAACCGTATCCATAATGTTTCATGAGTGCATGGAACTATGGAGACGAAATCCAAGAGGCCAATTAAAAAAACAAGGAGCAATATTAGAAAGCAAATGGGCCCAATTAATATAAAAACATTAGTAAGATCACTGAAGTAGTATGTTTTCGTCAGCTAGTTTGACTAGAAAGAGCAAAATCTTTCCCATTTTAATCTTCGGGGTAAAGAAACTCAAAAAACCCAAATTCAAACAAAACATCTGAATACATCGTCGGCCTCTGTTTGGCATTTAATCTGCTAATAGTCCTTCGCTATATTGAATCATATCTTCTAGTAAATTTACCAAGCTTCCATTATTATTACTTTGTAGTCTATAATGCTACATTCATTTCATTGATCGGTTGTGTCTTCGGAAACAGCCACATATATTGTGTCTGAATCTTGTGTTAATTACATGCAAATAGCTTCTTCTGTAAAATGAGATGTATCACCACTTTGTAATAGACGACAAATTTGTCAGCACGAATGTTATTATTGAATTCAAAGTGATCCATGGATGCAGTTAGCTCTTAAATGATTCTTAATCTGACTGAAATTGTCGATTTTCCTGGAATACACAATCGTATGTTCCCTTGCATTAAAACGTATTCTTTTTAAATAGGATTTATAAAGTTTGTTTATGGTTTACTTTACAGTTATTTTATGTTATGTGCGTTGCTTTAATTTATAATTTTACCGCGTAATACGGGTCCTCATGTTTTGAGTGCTAGGTAATTGTTTTAACACAATTTGCTGCCACCAGTTGTCTCTCCTGCGTCAGAAGTTTATTTCCTGTCATTTTGCATTATTTTATGACAATACCTTTTTCATTTTTTAACAGAATCTGTTGTCAATAGTAAATGTTGACCTCTCCAATAATCTATTCATCATTTGTCTCAATGCAATTACTTTAATAACAATATGAGTGCTTCCATCAATTTATAACACTAACCTCCAAGGCATTGAATGACAACGTTGTACATATTGGATCACGGTGATACACGTTCGAAATTCTGCTTACACTTTAATGAAACAAATTTTCAGCCACTCTCTTTCAGACTCAAAATGAAAATCGGATAAATTTTGAAATTTTGAAATTTTGAAATTCAAAATGGCCGGAATCCCTGTAATAATAATAATATAATAATAATTTATTTCTATAGCATCTAAATCCACATAAGACAGTGACCAGAGACGCTTAAAGTACACATTAAAAAGTAAACATACAAAAGCAATTTTAAAAATCAACAAAATTGAAATTTCAGATATCAAAAGTTTAAAATCAAACAGAACCTAAAAATCTAATTTAAAAAATTAATTCAAATCTAAAAAGGTTAGATTTTAGCAAACCCTTAAAATTATTAAAGTTTGAATACAAACGGATGTTCAGCAGAAGAGCGTTCCACAATTTGGGCACATCAACACCACAATCTCTGTCACCATATTTCTTGTTCTCACTTTGACCGAACATCCTGTGTTATCTCTATGGGAATAAAATAAAATAAAATGTCGGTCCCGATTTTTACGAAACTAAGCGGGTGACAGTTTTATATTCCATAAGCTTCAAAATGAGCTCCCCAAAGTGGTACGTCGAGAGAATATTGTAAATGTTTAAGAGTCTAACTAAATTTCTCCAGTCGCAACTGCATGAACCTTCTAACACCATAAATGTATTTTATGTTCTAAAATTACAGTTTTCGCGTACTGCTATGAGATTGCCAGTTGTGTCAGAGACGGAGATAAGAAAACATTTATGAATGAAATATCGTCATTATTGCTGGCAAACGGATAATTTATAAGGCGATGACCAATCAAAGAAGCAAACACAGATCTGTCAGCTATCTTCTTTATGGATCATAGCAAATGACGGATATATAAATATATCACCACATAATCAGTAAAGAGAACATTGCAAGGCATAAGTTGTTGCTGTATGCAGATTAGGAGATGGCGTCATATTATGATTAAATAAATGAATGATGGGTTTCTAGTGATATTGATTGGTGGATGTATTATGAATATGTCCTTTGTTCTTTTCCTTTCCTTTCCATTCTAATTAAAGGCCATAATTGACATTTCATCGACAAAGTATGCTCCAAGTCACCTGGCGAGCGGTGTTACTGTCACAAAGTGTCACCGTGCTACAATTGTTTTACTCAAAAGGCAAACTCAGAGAAACTCAAGCTATAAAAAATAGTTAGACACCTTGTTCAACATACATGTTGGAGTAGCACAACGTCATTAGGATAATGAATAGTATATTCATTAGGGACCACCAAGAATGAACTTTGCAGAAAAATCTCCCATACATATACATGTTGGCGTTCCTTTTACTCCTCAGCATAACGTCATTAGGATAATATATAGCATACATAATAGGGACCACCAAGTGTAGAAAAAACAATCAATAGAATTAGATAAGAGAGTGATATCTAACATGCCATCAGGCTCATAAAATCAAAACAAATTCACCGTTGATGGATCACGAGTAAGATGCGGAATTAAATTTCAGTAAAGTGACACTTGGTTGGATGTCATAGCTTAGCATTCTTCAAATAGTCCAGTCAATCTACGAGATTTTGGCACCTAAACCAACCACAAATTGCGACAGAATTTTTTCTTCAGAATGCATTTTAATGAGGAACCCAGAACAACATATTAAAAGTTTACTCGAATCCACCTTGGGGAAATATGTTTAATTTGCATAATGACATAATTGGCTATATATCACATATTAAACAAGCTATTTCAGTGATTTCAAAGTCTGACACTCGTTATTTGGCTCAGGGAATCATTTTGGAGGTATAATGATTCATATAGGCACCTCGTTAATTTGCATAATTCCAATATGGCGGCCAACATTCCTACAAAAGACATTTTCGGTCGTATACCACATACTAAACAAGCTATTTTAGTGATTTTAAAGTTAAAGTATATTTCTTAGGCATGGACAAACGATTTTCGAGATGCTATGATTTTTATGGGTAATTTGTTAATTTGCATAATTCCAATATGGTAGCCAACATACCTACAAAAGACATCTTCTGTCATATACCACGTATTAACCCTTTTGGCGCCAAATTCTATTTTTGTCAACTTTAAAATGTACCACAGTCAATTTTTCTGCTTTTTGCCAAATTTTGATAAAAATATTATGTAGCTGCTGAAAAATGATATCCATTTGGTCCAAAATTATGAAAAAAACCGTACAGAAAAGTTCACAGAAATTGGTAAAATATTGCATTAAAATTTTGGTGTAAAAAATTACAGCAGTCAAAGGGTAAACAAGCCATTTCTGTGATTTCGAAGTTAAAAGTGTATATCTTTGACATGGACAAACAATTTTGGAGATGCAATGATTTGCTTAGGTATTTCGTTAATTTGCATAATCCAATGGGGTTGCCAACATACCTACAAAAGACATTTTCTGTCATGTACCATGTATTAACCCTTTTGGCGCCAAAGTCTATTTTTGTCAACTTTATAAAATGTACCACAGTCAATTTTTCTGCTTTTTGCCAAAATTTAGAATAAAATCTGTAGCTGCTGAAAAATGATATCCATTTGGTCCAAAATTATGAAAAAAAACGTACAGAAATGTTCACAGAAATTGGTAAAATATCGCATTAAAATTTTGGTGTAAAAATTACAGCAGTCAAAGGGTTAAACAAGCTATTTCTGTGATTTCAAAGTTAAAAGTATATTTCTTTGGCATGGTCAAATGATGTTTGAGGTGCAATGATTTGCTTTGGCACTTCGTTAATTTGCATAAATCCAATACAAAATAAATTTTCGGTCATAAAATGTATTGAACAATATATTTCAGCCATTTTGAAATTTAATTATATTTCTTGAGCATGAAGAAAACACCTTTTGTGGTTCAATGTTTTTAAAAGACACTTTGATGATTTTCAGAAATTGAATATGGCTGCCAAATTAATGCCAAAATAGCTTCTAATATAAATAAGGTTATGGTAGAGTTTTTAGGAATAGGAATATCAAGAAAAAACTGTCAAGAGGGCACTGCACCCAACGCACTGAATTTTGCAAATATTCTTCCAATTTTTATTAGTTTGTTAACCCAAGATTAAAAATTGGTTAGGTTCACCTTTTAGCTTGGCAAGCAGTCGTAAGTTGCATGATATAGAAGGGTTAATGTATGCAAATGTATGCAAATCACCCGAATTCCTGCTCCCTTTTATCCGAATTTCAAGATTTCCAAAGAATATAACTCTGTTCTTGCTGGGTCATATTTTCTGAAATTTTCACATTATGTTTTTAAATGCTATATAACAAAACAACTATTTTGTTTTGCAATAAAATTCTTACATTTTGAATTAGAGGCATTTTTATTTTGCTAACCATGATTTTAAGCACTTTTTTGAGTGTCAGTCGTTCAGCCCATGCCATTTTAGAATGAGGATATACCCTTGTTTCAAGTGAAATATTACATTTCACAAAATAGTTTGTACGGGTTTCCTTGTCATCTTAGATGAGAAATATTCCTTCGAAAAAACTGTGTTGGCAACGTGCAGCTCAACATTAAGTCCTTGAACATTTATTTTTAAAAATGTAGAAAATATACAATAAATTTACTTACAATAACGACCCATTTACGAATAAAAGTTTATTTTAATAGGTGTCTGTGATACCTGAATTCGTTAAAATACCCCATAAATATATTGTCTTTTGAAAAGAATGTTAAAGCAAATTTGGTAGACTTACTATTGAGTTGTAAGAAAGTCATGCAATTTTAATTATTGTGATTTTTCTCAATATGACAACTGTTAATGATTGTTAGTCATCTAATAATAATCTCTTTCTGAATATAACATTGGATTCATCTGTGTACGGCAATATTTGTGATTTTTATAGGTGCTTTATACTCTACAGTGTTAAAACATGTAATCTTTAATGTTTACTGTTTTAAAAAAGTCGTGGACAAAATCTTTAGTTTCTAATTTAGACTGAACCCCTTCCTTATGGACGAGTGCATCTTTGGTACATCCCCCTAGATGATAGGCAAGAAGTCATCACATATAACAGCAAAAATACAATAAACACAACAAAGATAATAACAACGCAAAAAATAAAATAATGTGACCAAAAATGACACATGCCACAATACAGACAAATTAAAACTTAGCGCTGATGCAAACAATGTCAGACTCTTAAAAACTTGATCAACACACAAACTCACAAAAATTGAAAATTGCATGCTTAGCAAAGACTTAAAATTAATTCAAACAACTCATTAGCCCAACAGAATCCAACTGTTACACGATACAAACATGTACATCTGGAAATATGACACTTGGAAAAATGACTCAAGATGTACTCGTTTGTATTGTGTAATAGTTGGATTCTGTGTTTGGATTAATTGTAAGTCTTTGCTAAAGCATGCAGTTTTCAGATATTTTGAGTTTGTGTGTCCAGAAAGTTTTTATGAATCTGACATTGTTTGCAATAGTGCTAAGTTTCAATTTGTGTGTATCACGACACTTTTTATTTCGGTCATATCATTTTTTCTGTTTTTTTAGCTTTGTTGTGTTTTTTGTATTTTGTTGGTATGTGTGATGACTTCTTCCAATCATCTTAGGGATCTTATAAAGATGCACCCATCCATAAGAAGGGGTTCAGACTAAATTAAAAACTAAATATTTTGAACACCCCTTTTTGTAACAGTAAACATTACATATAATACATGCTTGACACTGTAGAGTGTTAAACACCCTTACAAATTACGAAAATGCCACACACAGATGAATTCAATATTATATTTAGAAAGAGAATATATCATTCAGACGACTAACGTTCATTAACATTAACAGTCGTCATATACAGAAAATAAAAAAAAAATTAAAAATGAATGTCCAAGGGCTTAACGTTTCTTCTTGATAGTTTTCTAGTGCTAAAAACTATACCAAAACCGTTATTTATATTAGAAGCTATTAAGCCACGGGCCATTAATATGGCAGCCATATTTAATTTATGCAAATTATCAAGGGCCTTTGTAAAAATTGAGCCCGTAAAGTGTTTCTTCATACCCAAGAAAAATATTAAAACTTTCTTTAATGCGTGATGTATGACCGACAATGTCCTTTGTAGGAATGTTGGCCACCATATTAAATTTATGCAAATTAACAAATTACCTATGCAAATCATAGCATCTCGAAAATCGTTTGTCCATGCCAAAGAAAGATACTTTTACAGTAACACGATTGGAACTAATTTGGGATAATTGGATTGGCACAATTTCTCCAAAATTTAAGGAATTTGTTAAATATTACACCATATATACCTACCAACTTTAAAATTTTATTCAAAATTTGCGATATTGTGCTCATGTTATGAGTAAGAATCATTGCATGACTGCATCTAATGCAATATTGTTCAATACTTATGAACAATATTTACATTTGAATGAAAATATGCGAACTTGTCTATGCTTTCTTTGGTACTGAAATACTAGGTTTAATCTCGATTTGTTACTTTTCCCCAACCAAAATCACGTTTTTCGATCGATTTACGGTTTAGTTAGTCAGGGTCATTTCAAAAGTGCCCTGACTACATTTAGTATTTATTAAGCCCCAAATTGACGAAAAAGTAAGGGACATTTTAAAAGTGCCCCGACTCAAAATCATTAATTAGAGAAATTTTATGCATTTTGTCTCGTTTTTTTATGACATTTACACAAAAATACCACTTTTTCATAGAAATGAATACGGTTTAATGGATATACAATAATTGACGTGATTTTGTTATTTTGTTCGATGAAAACAATATTTTACTTTTTACAGTATTCTATCATTTTGTAAAATTTAAGCTGTAAAAATTTCGATTTCATCAAACTTTCATTAAAATTACTCTCATCCAATTATCCAATTTAGTTCCAATCGTGTTAACTTTAAAATCACTGAAATAGTTTGTTTTATACGTGGTATATGACCGAAAATGTCTTTTGTAGGATGTTGGCCGCCATATTGGAATTATGCAAATTAATAAAGCACCTATAATGAAGATTATACCTCCAAAAAATTCCTTGGGCCAAATTACTAGTGTCAGACTTTGAAATCACTGAAATAGCTTGTTTAACATGCGATATATAGCAAATTGTGTATTTTTGTTGGATGGTTGGCCGCCATATTGGTTTATGCAAATTAGACATATTTCCCCAAGGTGGATTCGAGTAAACTTTTAATATGTTGTTCTGGGTACCTCCCTGAAATGCATTCCGAAGAAAAAAAATTCTGTTGCAATTTGTGGTGGGTCTAACGCTATTTTGACTGGACTAAAATACTGTCTCCGGAATGCATGTTCGTATATTTCCAGAGTCTGATGCATGCAAGGTGAACTCACGTTCGAACGCATGACGTTCTTATTAGCATATCAATAGAAGTCAAGGTTGGCTGCTGCAGTGAAAATCTTGAGTACTCCTCAGAAAATCAGCCGAATTACGTAAACGAACCAGAAATTTTGTTCACAAAAGGAGTTAGGGAATGAACAATAATCAGAGTTCAGGCAGGTATAGGTCATTTTATTGAATTACACTCACTTTGGTTTATTCTGCCGTTCAAAGTTCCGATACAAGTGGTGTCGTCGTAATGGACCCACTTTCGCTGGTAGTTGGCCCAATGCTATCCGTGGCGGGGTTGACCTTGGACCCGCATAGCGATGCCCGCTACCCCGCCAACAGATAGCTGCGTTTCCACAGCTAGGTCCATACTAAGTGTTAATCAATGAATATACTCTCCCATTATCACAATGATGTTATTCTGGGAGTGAAAGGAACTCCAACAGGTATGTAAAGCAAGGTGTCTGACCATCAGTCTTTCGCTTGATTTTTCTGTCTTTTCGCCTTGTGAGTCAAATGCCGCATTGTAGCAGTAACATGCCACTCGCCAGGTGACTTGGAGCGTACTTTGTCGATGAAATGACAATAATGGCCTTTTATCAGAATGGAAAGGAAAGGAACAAATAACACATCAAAAATGTAGATGAACTCACAAAATGATATCACTAGAAAACCATGAATCATTTAATTTTTAATCATGATTTGACGCCATCTCCAAATCTGCGTAAACAAACCATGGAAGCCTGTCAATGTTCTCTTTACTGATTATCGTGTGGTATATTTAGTTATGTCGTCATTTGCTATGACAATAATGAGATAACTGAATGATCTAGTGTTTACTCCTTCGATTGAGTCTTGCCTTAAAATGCTTTGTGTGCCATGGATAATGACCTCATTTTCGTTTATGAAATTATTTCCTTATATCCGTATTTGATATTTAAATACGTTTATGGTGTGAAAATGCCATCACTTTCAAATGATCGGGGTTTATTGCTGCTTTTAAATCTTATATACAATAAAATTGTTTCAGACTCTTTCTAATATCAATCTTACAAATGGTTTTCACAATTTGGACAGACTTTAATAATCATATCAAGCAAGCATTCATAAAATTTACAGCCTATTAAACTACAACCTTTCTAAGGTGGTAAATTCGGCATATTTGACGACCGAGGACATGTATTATCCTTGGACGTAAACTGACTGGTACGGCTATTATACCTCTGTGCATCATAAGCTTAGATGTCGCAGACCTGCTTGCTTTATGCTCTCAGCTGCTCGATCGAGTTTGAAATTGAACGTTGGCGCGGTCCGAGTATTGTGACCCGATTTTGGCCGGCCTCATAACTTTCGCGAAGGGATGAGTTTATGTTTCAAAACACGAAAACACACTCATTTTACACACTCCAGCCTATTTTTACATCCAACGCCATTTCAAGGTGAAAATAAATCTTCTTCAAAGTGTGAAAACCTGTGTCGACATCTTAATATTTAAATTGTTCGCTTTAAAAGTGTGCGATAAACCCTCCTTTGAAGTGGAATGGCCGAACAGCGGAATAATATCAAGAAGTGATACGGTTGTCATCACTCCTTAGCAACCAACTTTTTATCAGTACAGCTATGAGCAAGCAAGGTCGATTTCAGTTGATTTCGTCGCTAATTTCGGAACGTCCGTAGAAAAACAGTCATAACCAAAGCATGCATGTATGATAAAGGGGTTATTACACGATGTTTGGACGATACCGCACCGTATTCTCGTGATGTGTCCGTATTTTGACTCTTTGCTGCGCAAATCGGCAAAATAAGGACACATCACTCGAATACAACGCGGTATCACCCAAACTTCGTTTAATGACCCCTAATAGTCTTTTGTCAACGGTGAAATACTAAGTAGACGTCTTCAATAGCATCATCATTTGCTAACTTTATTTACTTCAACATCATTGTACAGTATATCCATTTGTAAACATTTCAAGGCGGCTATGTCCCTACTCTGTTGTCATTACGGTCTTGACATGACACTGAAAAGACTAATTTAGTTTATTCACTAAAAAAAAGGAAAAACAGAACTTGTGGTTGCCATTCATACTGGTCATCGAGCTCACTAAGCCTCCTACCTAGAAGTCGACATAGGCGGGACTTTTGATTTAACACTTCTCCCGTCAAGTGAGAAAATCATTGCAGTATATGTTTTTTTAATAAGTAGTTCCGTTTGTGAACTAATCTGTTTTAAAGATGGGAATTAAGCCGACCTATTTTGACTGTGATGTCTTCGATATGTGACTGGGCGTCGTACGTTGTGTGTTTGAATCTTGTTGAGAGTTTTTCTTAATTATTTACACTTACACTTACACTAAAGGTGAGTTCACTGCAGGGACTTTGAAAGGTTTATGTTTGGAAACCGGGATGTAAGGTGTCGTTCAATTCGATGACATTGTCGATGCACAAGTATGATTTAGCAGCTTCGTGCCATTAAGATTTCCGGATAATTCTACTTCCACTAAAGAGATACTAAATGCCCAATGAAAAATGCAGAGACAACATTATGAAGAAATGGAAATAGAAACGTTTAGAACACTCAGACACTAAAGGTAATCATTTGAATAAAAATCCACCAAAATGACAACATGCCAAATATTTAAAATTGTTTTAGAATGATCTCATCAGGGCGACCGGACGATAGTGGTGTAAATCACATAAATGGACTTTGCCCGAGCATACCTCCTGAGAAGCCCAGTTACGCCGTTACGATATCTGGCGGTCGAACATATTTGTTTTCAATACCAGTTGACACAGCTGTAAGCGGGCACATCGAACTTTTTCACACATAGAGACTGGCCTTGTTTGGATTAGAACACAGCCAATAATACTTCTGCTCTCAATCTAAAATGTTATATCAGCCCCGTGTTTTGATACTTTTCATGAAACGCGTACGTGATTGGATAGAATTGCTGTTCTCACGTTTTGTAATGACCCCTAGGCCTATTTACTGGTTAGGTATTAATGTAAGACATCCTGTTGCCGATACATAATTTCTAAACTAGAAAAAAACATTTACACTACTACAAAGTTTCGTTTGTGACGCCAAAGTAAATGTCTTCTTAGTGGATGCTATAGTAGAAGCTGTTGATAAAGTTAAATTAGGGAATGATGCTCCCCACATTATGTTAGAGTTGTGCCTTTTGCTTTGTGGCATGGCCTTATTGTGTACTCGCCCCGTAATTATACTTGTACAGTATATTCATGATGTGCACCCTGTCGTGTCTCAGACAGAGCCAATCGGTTTCGTCTCACCACGGCCTAATTCTAACACCACCGCATAACCAACATGCAACACAATGCACAACATGAATATGTTGAATATGAATGTAGAACCGCGTTCCGTAATTTTACTTGATCAAGTCTAAGTGCAGTGTTATCACTGGCAATTGCTGATCGTAAGAAATCTGGATGTTTCCGCTTTCTTGCGTCATTTTCTAGTCGCATTGCAGGGTGGAAAAAAATTACAATGCTTGTGAAAGGATGAGAAAAAAAAGGCGAAGTTTGGATTTCTCACTGTACCATTGCCCTAATAGCTCGGTTATTGAACCAATCATCTCGAGATTGGGGATTTGGCCGAACGGTTTTGTATGTGACTTCTCTGCTAGGTGACTGGGTATCGAATGTTGTGAGTTCGAACCCCGTTGAAACCACCATATTTTCTACCCTGGTTGATAGCTCTACTGATTGGACACAATTGTCCGCGAGGCTGTCTCTCCCCCGTTTTAAAGCGACGTATGCATGGCTTTGCTTCGATAAAGTTTGTGTGTGTTGTATGATAGTGAGCGTACGAGCGTTAGTGCTTCACAAACTCTACTGCGCGTGGAGGGGTCGCAGTCAAAAATTGTAATAACATAGCTCGGTTATTGAATCAATCTTTTTGAGATTAGGGATTTGGCCGAGCGGTTTTGTGTGTGGCTTCTTGCTACGATACTGGGTACCGTACGCTGTGAGCTCGAACCCTGTCGAAACCACGCTATTTTCATTAGCGCCAAACTCGATTGACGTAACTTTTGCTGGCATTCTGTATACCCCTTGGTTTGTAACGCAGGCTCACGATGCAAATAAATTTTATATGCAAAGGAGGGTCCATTTCTTAATAGTTAGCCAAGCAATGACTTCAAGTTTAGTCACAAAATGGCGTCAGCTAAAAGGTGCGGGAGTTTACCAATCTAACGGAAGAGCCAAACTGAGAGGTATTGTAAACTGATAAATATTAATAGACGTGCCAGTTGTCTCTCTAGCCTGCGATGGCGACATGTGGCCAAGTCTAGATCTGTGTGGGGGAAACTGTCATGTTGAAGAACATTTCCCATCCTCTAGCACCAACACGGTAAAACACTCGTGAGATTTCTTGATCAAAAATCATCAGACGACATGTCAAGGTAAGGTAGACTTTTTCTATCGTTTTACACTGGGAAGAAGATTTCGTCTTTCTAAAAAACTGCAGCAATATATGACAACATGCAGGCACTATGATGCTCAATTGAAGAGACAATTTACGATTATTAAATAAAGATTTTGATGAAAAAATACAAACTTCCGTATCAGCGCAGATGGCTGAGAACAAACCCAAACCTTAAATCGCACTTTAAGACTTAATCTTTTCTGAAAAAGAGATTATTTACAACCTCGTTGTGGAGGTCAATTACAGTATAGATGAAAGGCGTGCCTGATTTGTATGTTGTGGGTTCGAACCCGATTGAAAACTAGCCGTATTTTGTACCCTAACGACCGATGCCGTAGTGTTGGGTTCGAACCCGATTGAAAACTAGCCGTATTGCAACATTGCAAGTCGTGAAAGAAGACGAAGTAGAGGGTATTTAGTTGCCGATACAAGACCTCCAGGGTGAAAATTAGCATATTTGGCGGGAAACAAACATGCTGATTTTCACCCTAGAAGTCTTGTATCCACAACCAAATACTCGAGCGCATTATATTATGCTCCAGTTAAATACAAGTGAACAATATCATTACTGAAGACCGAAGTTGGAACGAGGGTTCAGGAGCCCAACCTCAACACAAACTCTAAAAAAGAACCTTTCAGAACGCTGGGATGTGCACCGTGATTCCATAAGTTACAATACTGTAATGCAACGCATCGATATCGCGATATCAAACCAAACTTGAAGAATTTTACTTGAAAATAAAAAACGCTCATCAAGAACTTTAAAACTTAGGTTGTTGTTTACGTTGCCGTCGCTGCTTATACATACTCTTCATTTGTAGGTTCATTGAACTGCACCAGTCTAAAATTAACGATCAAAATCCATTTCAAGCCGTAGACTTATTCGACATTAAGGGCGTTGATCTCTCAAGCTCGAGTTCGAAATATAGAATATTTTATTTATGGAGCGGTGTCTCTAAAGATGAGTGATAATTACTCTACCCAATAATGAAGAAAACCAAACAAATATGTTGTGCTTAGAAGTTAAATAATTTAAACCGTATGAATATTGGCGGGAATATGTCATTTGTCAGTCACGTGACTACGGCTCAAACAGTTCTCATGTTCTTTTTGTTATAGTACAAGAAATGGTACAAAAAGACAAAATTTTAGTCAAGGTTGACATTATGTCATGCGATAGTACGATCATGTTTGATGCAGGTGGTTTTTGGTACAGCAACTTACGGGTTAACAAGTTTGTGAATGAGCAAAATTATGGCTTTGCTAAATTTTGTTTGTTCAATATAGTGTTAATTATTATACATCTGCGTTGGGTTGTGTTGTACAGTAAGTTTGGGCATCAGTGTAAGCGGAGTCACGTAATTTGTAAACGTGTTTATTTATTTTCAACTTTAGGTACCAAAACATTATAATAAACTGTAAATCATTTATGGACGCTGTTAGTTGAATATGTGATAGTAACATTTTCAAAGATATTCATGTATTTCATTATTTTCATGCGAAATTTCTTCGTCGACTAACAGCATATCAGGTGAGCATTGAACTGTCTCTGTGATGTGGAAACAGACTACAAAGAACTCAAACCGATCAGAATCATTTCTTGCGCGTGCCATCCGAACTGGTCACGTAAAGCGTAGCCAAACGGATGCACGTTGAACGCCAACGTGGATTCTTGGCTCACGTTCACGTAAAAATGCAGCCAAACCTATTGTCTCAGACAGTACCAACACTTAAGATGCACGAGGACATAAATCGTGGTATTTTGTGAATGACCTTGTTAATATATACCTTTTTAGTCCAATTTTTACCACAAAAACGTCGAAAATAGGACGTATTAGGATGTTTGTTGCGCCAAGTTTGTTGGAGCGATAGCAAGCACTTGGAACTTCTTCAGCGTGTCCAGCGAGCGCATAGAACGAATTTCAACCAGCGCAGCGCAGTGCATGTGGTATATTATCATTTACCTACATTCACGTACGAGGCGCCAAATGTAAAAAAAGTATTTACATACATACATTACATACATACATACACACAAGCATATATATATAAATATATATATATATATAATATATATATTATATATATATATATATATATATATGTGTGTGTGTGTGTGTGTGTGTGTGTGTGTGTGGTGTGTGTGTGGGTATGTGTACGGTATAGAGTGACGACTTACACTCGTTGCGATAATACAAAGTGACGACCTGCCGGTAAAGTGACTACCACTCACTTTGTTTTTTTAATCGGAATCGATTCCTGGACGGTTATTTTACCATCCTGTGAAGTTTTAGGTCATGTTTCACTTTGACCGGTAAACCCACCGTGTGCGTGTGTATACTTTGGCCCGTGTGTGTACTATGTTGTCTATCGCCACCTTCTGCTAAATATGAGAAATATACACAGGTGTTACACACACGCACATAGGGTTTTCTTGCCACCAATAGTCCATTTGATAAGTTTGCAACATTGTGTCAAGCCGCTGTAAAACGCGCGCGCCATTTTCACCGTATTTACGTGAAACATCAGTGTAAGGCGTCACTTTGGTGGATGAAACCGGTCAACAACTGATACATTGTATTTTAAATTAGATAAACTATACGACGCGCACGTCCACTGTACTAGTAGGATACGTGGCACAATTTCACCACAGTGGAATATATTCGTAAATTTCTACCTTTTCTAAACGTAAACTCTCCCAAAATGTGGATATTTGTTGAGTAACTCCTTGAGAACATGATGGGTATCTGCACCAGTAATATTTTGAGTAGCCCATTAAAATATGGCTCTTAAATTGTTCTCACATCCTGCTCTGCAAAGTCAGAGATTCTGACTAAAGGAGGCTATAGCGCTTAGGTTTGGCGCAGGGTTCGTCAAGAACATACTGTTTTAAAGATAATATTTTATCATTGAACTGAAGTGTCCTAACATTGAAGATTTAGTCTAAACATGTTTACCCTTTTGTCGGAAACAAAGTACATTCAGCAATGTAACCTACAAACCTATGGCTAAGCAACGACCCTCGAGAAACTCGAGGGTCTATGGGCTAAGTGAAAAAGTAAGCAAAGTTAGCTTTATAATTCAAAATGGGTTGACAAGCATGTTGGAAAGATAAATCACAAATAAAGTTACCATGCAGACAATATCCTTTTTACCTTACAGCTCAGTCCCGATATCACTGTACTCACAGTTGTCGAATCTACCCAACGTATGTATTAAAACAAGGTGATTACACGAACAGTACAAAGCGGGATAAATGTATGTTTTCTTCTTTCACAATTCGTATTTATTATTCATTGCAAAGCATTTATTGCAATGTCAACCTGTAAATGCTACAAAGCGATGGCATTGCTATTTATTTTGTCATATACGGGCTCTTTTCACCGGAGCATGCCAACTGGTCGAAAGACGCATCGCTCTGACTGATTACATGAACTTAGAACCCACATCCATTTAGAAAACAGAACGAAATTCTACTATTCAGAGTGTGTAGGTTCTTGTGATGCGACCGGAGGTAAGACGGGATGCTTCCGTCCTTCTGAATACGAACCATTGTGCGTTAAGATAGATAACGTGAACGCCACCATAATTCAGAATGTTAATGCAGCCAAGTGTCTGTGTACTTCGTACAGTGGATTGAAGGCGTGAATTAGATGTTGTTTTCAATTGAATTAATCAGTTGATTCGACATTAACATAATTTAATGTACGAATTAGATGACAACTAACTGTTGGATGAATCTGTTCGCTCAAAACTTAGATGCACTGTTATAGATTTATTGTATTAATCAAAGAACGATTTACTAGTGTTGGTTTTTCAATTAAAATCAGTTAAAAGAACGTATAACCTGTGATAGTCATATTTTGCTGATGAATGTTTGCAATCAAGGAAGTGTGCCTCTCTAGAGTGAAAGAGTTGAGTTTTCTCGCAATCATTCAACGACACTTCCACATGTGCACGTATTCATCAATTATGTGCAGTAAATGTTAGATTTTCTTGATGATTTCCGCTAAATAAGATAAGAAAACTTGTAACGTATCATTGCAAATTGCGGCTTTATTTCTACTGGGGAAAAAAATCAACGATTGAGTCCTAATATCTGTCCCTCGGGCGCATTCTACCTCAACACTGTTAAGCAGTTTTTCGTAAAACGGCCAAAAGGAGGAGAGGCACGACCGTTCGGTACTTTCCTCAAATTGTTCGGCAGACAAGGCCCAATATTCTCTTGGTAAAGCTCCGACTGGCCATTGGCCCAGACAGCGAACTCTGACAAGTAGTTGATAGAAGACAGTATAATCAAACTGATTTCCGACCCAGATACAGTAAATATTGTTAATGAACTTCGGTAAATTTCTTTCTATTTTTGTTTCCAGAGGGAAAACATTATTTTGCAATTTGATCTGAGGTGCTTGTAATAATAACGGAATGATAATTTTCTTTTTCATCCATAATGAAGACTTTAGTACGATTGACTTTAGTGCTATACAGCAAGAATCGCAAACCGTTATCAGAATTTCAGGGAATTTCGATGGATCGGAGATTTATACAGCAATATACAGTTCGGAAACACGTTTTACGTGAACACATCACGTCACGAATTTCTGCGATGATGCATGTACGCGGAGCCGGCGTCACTTATTTACGTGGAGACAGCTGTCCTTACGTAATTCGTAAACGTTATATTTATTCTCACCTTTAGGGACTGGACACAAATTACAGGGGGGGGGGGGTGGGCTGCCATTTTTCGCGCAAGTATTTTTGAAGGGTCATAAAGTTTGTGCAAGCCTATGGGGGAGGGTCACCTATTTTTATGCATCAAATCTGAAATTGCATGTGCACGTATTCAAGAATATGTAATACTGAAAAAAGAAAAAATCCATCCTGGCACTTTCATTTTCTGTCATTTCCATTTTCGGCGCGCCCTTGGGCGCAAGTTTAAGGGTATAATAAACAATGTATTGATGATCCAAGCAACCACATTGATTTAAGTTGTCATGATTTCTACTTATCCAACTCCTCTATTGTACATTTAAACTATCCCCTATAATGACGCTTTCAGTAACAATTTGGGAGATCACTTATTTGATATCATTCTCCCATTGACAATCCATTGGGTATAGGTCGGTGTCAAATGTTCATGAAGCTGTATGTACATTTTTCATTTTTTGAGGACATTGACAGAATACAAACTATTCAGAATAGTGCAAAATGTCATCAATAACAACTGGAAGCTTCAGGTCGAACAACTTTTGAATAACAATTTAGCATCAGATAACCTACGAGTTATTTGTAGTTTCCTCATAGCCTACAATGTATAGTGAATCAACATTCGGTGAAATTCCAAAATCAAATTTCTTGCACAACCATTGACTTGAAACCACTCTAGTCTAATCATGAACATTAATACTAATAATTAGGTGTACATAAATGCACAGATTTACCTAGTTTTGTATTGGAAAAAAATATTCATAGTTTCTCATAGGCTGCCATGCATAGTGAATAGACATTTCAGTGAAATTCAAAATCAAATTTCTTGCACAACCATTGACTTGAAACCACTCTAGTCTAATCATGAACATTAATACTAATAATTAGGTGTACATAAATGCACAGATTTACCTAGTTTTGTATTGGAAAAAAATATTCATAGTTTCATCATAGGCAGCCATGCATAGTGAATGGACATTTCAGTGAAATTCCAAAATCAAATTTCTTGCACAACCATTGACTTGAAACCACTCTAGTCTAATCATGAACATTAAAACTAATAATAAGGTGTACATAAATGCACAGATTTACCTAGTTTTGTATTGGAAAAAAATATTCATAGTTTCATCATAGGCTGCCATGCATAGTGAATGGACATTTCAGTGAAATTCCAAAATCAAATTTCTTGCACAACCATTGACTTGAAACCACTCTAGTCTATCGTGAACATTAATACTAATAATTAGGTGTACATAAATGCACAGATTTACCTTGTTTTGTATTGGAAAAAATATTCATAGTTTCATCATAGGCTGCCATGCATAGTGAACGGACATTTCAGTGAAATTCCAAAATCAAATTTCTTGCACAACCATTGACTTGAAACCACTCTAGTCTAATCATGAACATTAAAACTAATAATTAGGTGTACATAAATGCACAGATTTACCTAGTTTTGTATTGGAAAAAAATATTCATAGTTTCTCATAGGCTGCCATGCATAGTGAATAGACATTTCAGTGAAATTCCAAAATCAAATTTCTTGCACAACCATTGACTTGAAACCACTCTAGTCTAATCATGAACATTAAAACCAATAATTAGGTGTACATAAATGCACAGATTTACCTTGTTTTGTATTGAAAAAAAAATATTCATAGTTTCATCATAGGCTGCCATGCATAGTGAATGGACATTTCAGTGAAATTCCAAAATCAAATTTCTTGCACAACCATTGACTTGAAACCACTCTAGTCTAATCATGAACATTAATACTAATAATTAGGTGTACATAAATGCACAGATTTACCTAGTTTTGTATTGGGAAAAATATTCATAGTTTCATCATAGACTTCCATGCATAGTGAACGGACATCATTAATAAGATCTAAAAATTACATTTTTTGTACATGCATGCACTTTTACCTGCCACTTCAAGCAATGCACATTTACATGAATTATCACACACTTATGATTTGATATTATTTGGACAAAGCGTTATATCGGCCGCATTTTGCCTTCCTTTTGGAGAGGACTTCAAAAGTATAGCAAGTCAGAAGGAGGTCTTGAACACATTGCGGGTTTTTAGGGGGTTATTGAGTAACAGGGGAGGGTCAGTTATTGAGTAACAGGGGAGGGTCACTTATTTTCATGCACGGATAAGGAGGAGGGTCACTAATTTTTGTGCATGAACTTTTGAAGGGTCACTATTTTTGATGCAGCAGTTTTTCGAAAAACACCGGCCCAACACCCCCCTGTAATTTATGTCCAGTCCCTTAGGTATCAAAACATGATATCAACTATCGATCATTCATGCACGTTGTTAGTTGGATAAACGATATAGTGACATCTTCAAAGATATTCATGTATTTTCGTTATTTTTAATGTGCAATTTCTTCATCGATTTGCGGCATACCGGATAACTTTTGAGCTAGCCCTGTGATTCAGAAACAGACTACGGAGACCCTAGCCAAGCCGAATCATTTCTTGCGCGTGTCATATGAACGGGTGAGGTAACGTGTAGCCAAACGGAGTTTCTCACGTGAACGTGCACGCCAACGCAGACGTGGATTCTACCAGTTCACGTTCACGTAAAACGTATAGCCAATCTGTCTAATACTTCTGCTTTACCCGAGATAGCAATGGTACCCATCAAAGCCAGTAAATTGAAGTAAAGTGAAAGTACTGTGATAAATTGCCAACTTTGACAACTCAAATCGGAAGTTTTAGTAGCATTCACTCCAAAAGGTGAATTTTAAAGGTACCTGCATGCATATTAGAAAGTAAAGAAGTATGCATGGTATGTAACTAAATGACAAAAGTGAGATGATACGTGTCGGAAAGAGAAATCAGGAATCAATAATACAGGACGAGCTGTTTTTGACTTTTTAGTTCACATATATATATCATATGGATGTATCAGTGTGAAGACACGAAAATGATTACACGCACAGTACAAAGTGAAAGACATGTAGGTTGTCTACCTTTACAAATTAGTGGTCTTGCAAAAAACAATCCTTACAATGTGAATTTGTGTACAGTACAAAGCAATGGCATTGACAATGTATTGAAATGTGCTGAAGTTTGGTGAAGCCGCTGTTTTTTAGCTTAGATACGCAAAAAGGGTAAAGTTAAATACAATTGATAGATAATCATGTTAAGATCTTAGCAACTATCGCATTTTCAGTGTTTTTCAATGTCCTATGACGATTAGAGCATCCAAGCTTACATATTGAATACTGAGAACATTGACCCTGTATCTCATTTACCAAAGTTACAATCGTATAGAGTTGTTCAGCGATAAAGATGGTGAATTATTTACCAAAACAACAAAACAAACGAGCTTGTTTTTTACTTTTTTAGTCACTGATATATCCCACGTATGTATCAAAGTGAAGAAACGAAAGTGATTACATGCACAGTACAAATTGAAATATATGTAGCTAGTCTACCTTTACAAATTAGTGGTTCTTGCGAAAACATAATCCTTACAATGTAAACTTGCATACAGTACAAAGTGATGGCATTGACATTATATTGCCATGTGCTGAAGTTTTATGGCGCCATTTTTCAGAATAAAATAAGCAACACGGGTGTAGTTAGAATAAAATTGATAGATTATCATGTTAAGCACTTAACAGCCATCGCATTTTCCGGTGTGTTTCCGTGTAATATAACGCTGAGAGTCTTTAAGAGTACAGATGAAATAAGCAAACATTGACCCTCTATCTCATTTACCTAAGTTACAATCGTATAGAGTTGTTCAGCGGACCCGCTATCTCATTTACCTAAGTTACAATCGTATAGAGTTGTTCAGCGATAAAGATTGTGAATTATTTACCAAAACAACAAAACAAAATCAAATTGACAAACAAAACAGCAACTCAGTGCGTTTTCTGCCACTGACGTGAGTTTATTCAGTCTGTTTATTCAGTTAAGTGAAGGCACGTGACGAATTGCCAACTTTCACAACTCAAAAACGGACGTTTTAAAAGCTTTTACGTCACATGGTGGATCTTACAAGGTATCTGCCAGCATATTAGAAAGTAAAGAAGTATGCATTGTAAGTAACAAAGAAGTAAAAATAGGATGGCATGCATCGGAAAGAGAAATAAAAAATCAATAATCAGGAAGAGCTGTTTTTGACTTTTTTAGTTCACTGATATATCCCACGTATGTATCAAAGTGAAGAAACGAAAGTGATTACATGCACAGTACAAAGTGAAAGATATGTAGCTTGTCTACCTTTACAAATTAGTGGTTCTTGCGAAAACACAATCCTTACAATGTAAACTTGCATATAGTACAAAGTGATGGCATTGACATTATATTGCCATGTGCTGAAGTTTTATGGCGCCATTTTTCAGAATAAAATAAGCAACAACGATGTAGTTAGAATAAATTGATAGATTATAATGTTAAGCTCTTAACACCATCGCATTTTCCGGTGTGTTTCCGTGTCCTATGACGCTGAGAGTCTTTAAGATGGAATAATCAAAACATTGACCCTCTATCTCATTTACCTAAGTTACAATCGTATAGAGTTGTTCAGCGGTAAAGATTGTGAATTTTTTATCAAAACAACAGAAAACTAAATCAAATAGAAAAAAAAAGCAAGTTAGTGCGTTTTCTGCCGCTGACAGTAGTGAATCCGTTTATTTAGTTGAGTGAAGGCACCGTGACGAATTGCCAACTTTCACAACTCAAAAACGGATGTTTTAATAGCTTATAATTATACGTCCCATGATGGATCTTACAAGGTATCTGCCCGGATATTAGAAAGTATAGAAGTATGCATGGTAAGTAACAAAGAAGTAAAAATAGGATGGCATGCATCGGAAAGACAAATCAAAATCAATAATCAGGAAGAGCTGTTTTTGACTTTTTTAGTTCACGGATATATCCAACGTATGTACAAAGTAAAGACAAGAAAGTGATTATGTGCACAGTACATAGTGAAAGACATGTAGGTTAATATTACTTGCGAAAACACAATCCTGACAATGTAAACTTGCATATAGTACAAAGTATGGCATTGACATTATATTGCCATGTGCTGACGTTTGATGCAGCGATTTTTCAGCATAAAAACTCAACAAAGTTAGAATACCGTTGATTGATTATCATGTTAAGCTCTTAACAACCCTCGCATTTTCCGGTGTGTTTCCGTGTCTAATGACGATGAGAGTATTCAAGTGTACAGATGGAATTATAAGAACATTGACCCTTTATCTCATTTACCTAAGTTACAATCGTATAGAGTTGTTCAACGATAAAGATTGTGTGGTATCTACCAAAACAAGAGACAACTAAATAAAGTCGACAAACAAAACCACTACTCCGTGCGTTTTTTGCCACTGACATGAGTTGTGTGAGTCTGTATATTGAGTAGAGTGAAGGTACTGGGACAAATGCCAACTTTGACAACTCGAAAACGGGAGTTTTATTAGCTTTTACCCCACAGGGTGAATCTTACAAGGTATCTGTACGCATATTTAAAAGTAGAGATTAATATTCATGGTACGTAACTAAATAGAAAATAATGAGACATGACACGTGTTGGAAAGAGAAATCAGAAATTAATAATACAGGACAAGCTGTTTTTGACTTTTTAGTTCACTGATATATCATACGTATGTATCAAAGTGAAGGCACGAAAGTGATTAGACGCACAGTACAAAGTGAAAAACATGTAGGCTGCTACCTCTCTCTACCAATTAGTGGTTCTTGCAAAAACACAATCCTTACAATGTAAACTTGTATATAGTACAAAGCAATGGCATTGACATTGTATTGCCATGAGCTGAAGTTTGTGCAGCGGTTTGCAGCATAAAATATGCAACAAGGGTATAGTTAAAAGTCAATTTAAATGTTAAACTCTCAACAACTATCGCATTTTCAGCGTTTTCCGTGTCCTATGACGATGAGAGTATTCAAGCAAACAGATGGTATGATCAGAACATTGGCGCTCTAACTCATTTACCTAAGTTACAATCGTATAGAGTTATTCAGCAATGAAGATTGTGTATTATTTACCAAAACAAAGGAAAGCTAAATCAATCGACAAACAAAAAAGCAACTTAGTGCGTTTTTGCCGCTGACATGAGTTTAGGTAGTTCAGTAAGTTAAAGTAAAGTGAAGGCACCGTGACATATTGCTAAAGTTGACAATTTAAAGACGCCCATTTGTTATAATACCGGATTATATGAGAGGACGCTCATTATGCAAAGAGATGTCGTGCGAGTAGCTTGAACTGTGAGCTCCACAGATTGCGGTTTTTTGCGTGTTTTTTAATGAAATTTATGAAATGGGAATGCTCTACAGCAGGGTAAATACCTGATCCATGCATAACGACTCCATATTTTCTAAACCGATAAGTTTTCGGGACAATTTTAGTGAGTAATTGTGCGTGGCCAGTGACAACGTCGATCCAGGGACGCCGATTGGGTTTTGAATACCACTGTAAATCAAACCTTGTGCAAAGTCAGACACTAGTCAGCTGGATGTGTACCTAATGTCGATTAGCATTCGCCTTATCTGCTAATGGTGACTGAAATAAATAAAATACGTGTTAAGATTTCCAGTATCGAAAGACGTGGGCAATAGTTTCTTCACACTTCTCCAACTTTTGTACCTACCCGCCGCATTGCTGGGGATAAAAAACGTGATCAGACGACATTCAGGTCGATTGCATCTTAGTAACCGTGGACATGGTCCCTCCACAAGATGTGCCGTGAAAAAGAAAATGTATTATCGGGTTCTCTCTTACTTGAAAGTTTGATGGCCCTGAAAAGGGCCGTTTGGTTTGGTTTTGTGGCTTCTACCGTACACCCAACAATGGCATATGTGTATGGTACGCCGGGCAAATTTGGATATAACGATCGGACAACAAAGTCACGCCAAATGGCATATCAGTTTTTCTTCTTTTGACGAGTACGTCATCGGCCTGCATCAAATAGCTGTTTTCGGGCCAAAAATCGCTCATCACGCCAAGCATGTGTCCGGTCAAGGACATCCAAATACTTCCGACAGAGTCGGAGTCAGATAGACGCGTTGTCATTGCCAACCTAATGATGCTAAACTCAGAATTACAATCAAGAAATGTTCAATACCCCGGCATAGAGGTGTGAAGCGGTACGGCATCCGTGTATAGTTTCCCAGTGTATGTATGGTGTCGTTTGTACCTCTGTGAGTCTACTAATAAACGAAATGTTTATTTCACCATGGAGCTAAAAAGGATGATTTGACTTCCTCTGTTTCGTTCTGCCGTCACTTCGAGTGTACGAACCTCGTGAGCAAGTGCCATCTTATAGATAACCGACGCCATGCGGTTCCGCTGCATATCCACCAAAGTTCATTACGTCTGAGAAATTACGAGATTTCATGTCCGAGTTTTCGAAATGCATCTGATTTTTGTACTTTTTTGGTTACAATTCAAACGAAGTCTCGCAACACAAATTGGCAAATAATGTAATACACGATGATCTGGACTTGTTTTCTGACTCCTGACCGCCATCTTTGCCTCATAAAAGTTTCACGTTGGGCTGGTTAATGGTTGAGTACGTCAATCTTCAGGAAATACTCATTTTATATTATTTTGACACCGATGTTTCCAAATTTGATAAAACACTACTTCTAAGAATTTGAGAGATTCGAACGATGCAGATCGTGGTTTTTGCATACCAGTATATTGACTTGTAATTTTGTGGATTAAGGTATAGACAGTATGGTGGGAAGGTGGTCGAGGACACTGTCCCCATCCGGCGCCAAGCGACACACTTCTGGAATAGGTGAAATCTGTAACTCGAACGCACCAAGTATGGTGAAAACACCTTATGCCAAAATGTACGTTCTCCGACGTGCTCATCGACGTTCGACGTTAATTTATGTTTGTAAATCTACTAATATAGCGGTGTTTGACGCAAAACAATGAAAACGATACTATGTTGATAGGGTGGAGTACCCACTAATGCGCGATCCTGGGATTGAGAACTGCAGCTTTAAGAAAGGGAGATGTTGAAACTTTTTATTCTAAATATTGAATCTTACAAAGTACATACAGGCATATAGCAAAATAAATAAATATGCATGGTAAGTAATAAACAAGGACAAAAATGAGACGACAGATGGCAAAAATCAAAGTCAATGATACAGGACGAGCTGTCTTTGACTTTTTCGTTCATTGATATATTCAACAATATATATCAGGGTGAAGGCATGAAAGTGATTACACGCACGGTACAAAGTGAAAGACATTTAAGTTTTCTAGCTTTACAAACTAGGGTTCTTGCAAAAACACAATCCTTACAATGTATATATTACTTGTATATATTACAAAGTGATGGCATTGACATTTGGTTTCACTGCTCACGGTTCTGTGATTGCGATATGACTAACACAAAAAGTATTATTTCGAAATGTAAAAGCCATGGCCCAGTTTTTGCGACAGAATACTTCCATTAAAGGATTTTATAGAAAAAAGCTTGTGTTTTTTTCTGCTCGAACACCTTAGAATCCCACACGCTCGAACGCCAAATAAATAATTTACTAAATGTCTACCTTAGTGCTTGGTGATTCTTGCAAAACATATCTCACAATGTCAACCTGTACATACTACAAAGCGATGATGTTGATATTTGTATCGTCATGTACTGAGACCTAGAAAAAGTGTGTTTCCGCTTAACCCAACCTACCCTTACTGACACCCCCAACAAGAAACTTTCTTCGCCCCTCGAAAGCAATTTATGTGATTTTACGGATTAAACTTATAGCATTTCACGTTGAAAATTATTACATAATACTTAAGTCAGCCAAATAACCTTTTCAGAGGAATGAGTTTTTTCCCGTAATAGCCAATGCAAGTCAGCATATTTCATGGGTTAGGTGTGTTGCTTTCACTAATGTGATGACCGTGTAGCAAATGGAATAAAAGTAGATTATGCTGTTCAAAAAGTGGGCTTTATTTGTCATAGCTTTATGACTGTCAGATTATCTTCCTCAAGGGAGTTTTCGTTGCAAACGCACAAGACAAATGCCATCAGGCACATCGGGATTTTGTAGAAGCCACTGAGACATCATAAGTACCACAGGCGACCCAGACACTATTAATAATGCTTATTATTGAGTTTCTGGCTGTTTTCTCTATCAGTTCCTCTACTTTTCTACGTACAGTCCCTCTATGGATATAGGGACTGTGTCTTCATGGTCTGACTGATCGGAGTAATTAAAATAAATTGTTATATAACCTAACCAAGCCTCTTGACACTTTATTCATTCAACAACACATTACAAGGACGCTTATCTCTCATATACACATCTTGTAATTAATAAGTCAACACAACTAATTATGCTAATCCGTGGACTTATCAAGGGGAACTTCTTACCTTCCGTTTTAGTAACTTTTCCTATCTTTCGCGATGTTGACCAACCAATACCATCCCTGATAAATCCACGGATTAGCATAATTAGTTGTGTTGACTAATTAATTACAAGATGTGTGTACATGAGATAAACGTCCTTGTAATGGGGTGTAAAATAAATAAAGAGTCAAGAGGAGAGGTTAGGTTATATAGTCATTTATCTTATTTATTACGATCAGTAAGAGCACGAAGAAAGGGAGAGGAACTGATAGAGAAAACTGAAAAAAAACTCAATAATAAGCTTATTAATAGTGTGTGGGCCGCCTGTGTATGTACTTAATTACAGTTTGAAAAAAATTCTTTGCATTGTTCATTACACAAAAAAAGCGAAGATCAAACATTCTTCATTTTACAGGGTCGATTTCTTTCATGTAACTAGGCAACACAAGCCAACTTTCTATAATAATGAAAACAGTATTCACCCATAAATTGAATAACTCAACAGTCTCTGAATACAGTGTCAGAAAGTATTTCAATGATTTTTACTGTCATGTAGGCCAAACCTTTGTTTAACGCATGCGATTGTAGAACTCTCTGATTTGCTTCCATATGGGAACTTGGTAGTTGACATTATGCATAAATGGTATAACCCTACTTTCAAGATGACAGAAGTGCAGTGCAATAAAGGTAATACTTGTAGAATCCAAGCATGCATCAGCTAGATGAAACAACACATGCAAACATCAATTTTATATTGTATTTGTGAGGGAATATGGCTTGTCTAACTAGAGAGGCTTGGTACAATTATTACTATGCATGTTGATAGAATGTTTTGCTTCAAGAGACTTGGTATTCAACATCTTGGAATTGATTTTGCACCTGTCCCTCCCTTTGCTTGATATATGCTGTGTGATGACCTGATGTTAATTATAAGCACCAATCTGAATGTGTGCTTTAATTTTGCCAGATATACATGATATTATGTAACTGGGCTTCACTTTGTGATAACAACAGGATTGTGAGTAAGCTCCATAACTTTGCCAGGTAAACACATCCTGGTGTATAACCTGATTTCACTTTGTATCATCAATCAGAGTGTGTATGGTCCCTCACTTTGCCAGGTAAACACATCATGGTTGTGACTTGATGTCACTTTGTATCATCAATCGGAATGTGTATGGTCCCTCATTTTTGCCAGGTAAATACATCATGGTATATCACCTGATTTCACTTTGTATCATCAATCGAGTGTGTATGGTCCCTCACTTTGCCAGGTAAACACATCGTGGTTGTGACTTGATGTCACTTTGTATCATCAATCAGAGCGTGTATGGTCCCTCATTTTTGCCAGGTAAATACATCATGGTATATCACCTGATTTCACTTTGTATCATCAATCAGAGTGTGTATGGTCCCTCACTTTGCTCTGCTTTATGGACGTCCTCGTGCCATGAACTGCACTCAAGGCAATGGCAGGGTTTGCACTGGTTGCGACCATTTAAACGTTGGAATTAGAGTAGCTGGATCTCCTCGGCCATCGAAATACATTGGGTGCAGTCAATTTTGGATAAATGGTCACAAATGGCTGCAATCTGGTAATGTCTGGACATATTTCAGGAGAACTTATTACCTTTCTGTTTTAGTAACCTTTCCTATTTTGCGATGTTGTCCAAGCATTACAATCTCTGATAAATCCACGGATTAGCATAATTAGTTGTGTTGACTAATTAATTACAAGATGTGTGTACATGAGATTAACGTCCTTGTAATGGGGTGTAAAATAAATAAAGAGTCAAGAGGCTAGGTTAGGCTATATAGTCATTTATTTTATTGACTACGATCAGTCAGAGCATGAAGAAAGGGAGAGGAACTGATAGAGAAAACTGAGAAAAACTCAAAAATAAGCTTATTAGTAGTGTGTGGGCTACCTGTGTATGTACTAAATTACAGTTTGAAAAACTCCTTTGCATTGTTCAGTACACTAAAAAAAGCAAAGATCAAACATGCTTCATTTTACAGGGTCGATTTCTTTTATGTAACTAGGCAACACAAGCCAACTTTCTATAATAATGAAAACAGTATTCAACCATAAATTGAATAACTCAACAGTCTCTGAATACAGTGTCAGGAAGTATTTCAATGATATTTACAGTCATGTAGGCCAAACTTTTGTTAACGCATGCGATTGTAGAGCTCTCTGATTTGCTTCCATATGGGAACTTGGTAGTTGACAGTATGCATAAATGGTATAACCCTACTTTCAAGATGACAAAAGTGCAGTGCATTAAAGGTAATACTTGAAGAATCCAAACATGCATCAGCTAGATGAAACAACACATGCAAACATCAATTTTACATTGTATTTGTGTGGGAATATGGCTTGTCTAACTAGAGAGGCTTAGTACAATTACTACTATGCATGTTAATAGAATGTTTTGCTTCAAGAGCCTTCTTATTCAACACCAGGGAATTGATTTTGTACCTGTCCTTCCCTTTGCTTGATATATGCTGTGTGATGATATGATGTTAATTATAAACACTAATCTGAATGTGTGCTTTAATTTTGCCAGATATACATGTTAATATGTAACTGGGTTTCACTTAGTGATAACAACAGGATTGTGGGTAAGCTCCATAACTTTGCCAGGTAAAAACATCCTGGTGTATGACCTGATTTCACTTTGTATCATCAGTCAGAGTGTGTATGGTCCATCACTTTGCCAAGTAAACACATCATGGTGTTTGATTTGATGTCACTTTGTATCGTCAATCAGAATGTGTATGGTCCCTCACTTTGCCAAGTAAACACATCATTGTGTGTGACGTGATGTCACTTTGTATCAGTCAGAGTGTGTATGGTCCCACACTTTTCCAGGTAAACACATCCTGGTGTATGACCTGATTTCACTTTGTATTATCAGTCAGAGTGTGTATGGTCCCTCACTTTGCCAGGTAAACACATCATGGTTGTGACTTGATGTCACTTTGTATCGTCAATCAGAATGTGTATGGTCCCTCACTTTGCCAGGTAAACACATCATGGTTGTGACTTGATGTCACTTTGTATCATCAGTCAGAGTGTGTATGGTCCCTCACTTTGCCAGGTAAACACATCATGGTTGTGACTTGATGTCACTTTGTATCATCAGTCAGAGTGTGTATGGTCCCATACTTTGCCAGGAAACACATCATGGTGTGTGACCTGATGTCACTTTGTATCATCAGTCAGAGTGTGTATGGTCCCTTACTTTGCTAGGTTAACACATTGTGTGTGATTTGATGTCACTTTGTATCATCAATCAGAGCGTGTATGGCCCCTCACATTGCTAGGTAAACACATCATGGTGTATGACCTGATTTCACTTTGTATCATCAATCAGAGTGTAATAGAATCCCACACCCCAACGGGTTTGGATGGAATGTCTCACACGAGTTTGGGAATTCTGTCTCACACCAGCCGAAGGCGCGTGTGAGACAGAATTCCCCAACTAGTGTGAGACATTTCATCCCAACCCATTTGGGGTGTGGGATTATTTTTTTCTCACGTCCCTCAATATCTTTAGAAAATTGCATTTTATTGTGGTAGGTTTATATTATCAAAAACCAGCACTCAATTGCTCTTGTTTCATTTGTATCATTCCGCACAGAAAAATGAAGTTCCTTTCATTGATGTGCATATCAAACACGTTCACATGTATATTACCGATATGGCAATTTTGTTTTGTTGGTCAGCCACGAAATTCTCCAGGTCATCTGAGGAAAATATTGCGAAACAGCTCTGGTGGCCATCTGTTGATGACATTGCATGGACGCTGTCGTCTGCTACAGCCTTGTGTGCAGATGGCTCGCTCATCGAAGTCTTTTGCTAACTGTATCGCTGTCAAGTCAGTTCTTCTCCAGAAAATATGACGACGAGCGTAAACAGCCCATAGGTTTGTAATGGCCTGAATTCTCCCGTTACAACATAAAAGCGGTCATCCTCCGTGTATTTGTTGCCGACGCTGACCGTACTCAAATCTAGAACAACCTGTTCACTCTGCAGTTCAGTCGTCTGTCTGCTATGGTGCCAGTTGTACATTACGCGATGTTCTATTTGTCAAACAATTCGTACAGAGAACTAGGCGCTGAGCAGAATTGACCAATCAACTTACGTTTCACATACGAGGTGTTCGTTCGCGCAACAGTTCAGAGTGTGAGAACAAATTGATCTCACACTGGTGTTCTCACACTGCCAGCGCACTGGGGACGTGAGAATGTATGGTCCCTCACATTGCCAGGTAAACACATCATATGGTGTGACTTGAAGTCGCTTTGTATCATCAGTCAGAGTGTGTATGGTCCCTCACTTTGCTAGGTAAACACATCATGGTGTGTGACCTGATGTCACTTTGTATCATCAATCAGAGTGTGTGTGGTCCCTCACTTTAATAGGTAAACACATCATGGTGTGTGATTTGATGTCACTTTGTATCGTCAATCAGAGTGTGTATGGTCCCTCACTTTGCCAGGTAAACACATCATGGTGTGTGACTTTATGTCACTTTGTATCATCAATCACAGTGTGTATGGTCCTTCACTTTGCTAGGTAAACACATTATTGTGTGTGATTTGATGTCACTTTGTATCATCAATCAGAATGTGCATTGCCCTCACTTTGCCAGGAAAAACAACTTTGTGTGTGACTTTATGTCACTTTGTATCGTCAAATTAGAATGTGTATTGTCCCTCACTTTGCCAGTTTAACACATCATGGTGTGTGACTTGATGTCACTTTGTACCATCAATCAGAGTGTGTATGGTCCCTCACTTTGCCAGGTAAACACATCATGGTGTGTGACTTGATATCACTTTGTATCATCAATATACAATAGAATAGACAGATTCAAAAACAATTCTGCGAAAATTGAAACCGACAGAAATGTACTAAAAGTCTATACAATACAGAATATTAAACTACATGACAGATGTCAGACTATAACTTATGTTACTACAAAGGTATCAGGAAAGGAACAAACAAAATAATTTTAAGTATTCATGCATCAATTGATCAGAGAATAACATTTTAATTCACTTACTACAAGGAGTTCTGAAAGGGGCATAAGTAAGTAGAATTTAGATATCAAGGGGCAATGTCTACATACCTTCGTTGCATCAACGTTGTAAGGTTTAAAACACTCAGAGGGTATCATACTGAGAGGTATTGTTAGAGCTGTAAGTTTTAAAATTTTGAAGTAAGTAAATACAGATTTATTTGTGATTTCTGTGACAAATTCCAATAGACAATATGACATTAAACTGGTCCAATAATTATTTCCATTCAAGGTTATACATTACCTGACATTTGTGATTTTCAATATAAGTAGGACTATCCTAAACAAGCGTATTCAAGGTACTTTGTGTATTTCATAGAATTGTACGTTTTGATGAGTAGAATCTTGTGTTTCATTTGATGGTGGAAGTACTAGCATGGCTAGAAATTTAAAACAGGTTGGGACTAAGAACGATGCCTACATCCTTCACATTCTGTATTGGAGTAAGGTTAATTCAGACAACATTTCTCAAGGTTTAAATCTTTGTAAATATTTTTTCTTCAAGCTATTTTCCCTTCATAAATGTTACGATTTCAATTCATGGTGTGGATGGCACCAATAAAATTTAGGCACTTACCCTGGCCCTGGCTCTGTATTAAACTTTCATGATAATTGACATTTGTCCAAATTTACAGTGCTAAATTAGACGAAACCTACTGCAGATACTGATCTAACAATGATCTGATTATAGCATGACACTCTGAACATTATCGGTTGAAATGCTTGCTATATACAAACAAGTGGTGTTATCATTGGCGTTGTAAATCCATTGACTGCATCACATAAACTGCCTAGATATACTAATTTTGCCAATGCAACTGTCTTTATAGACATTTAAGAATGTCTTGTCGAAATATATCAATTTAAGTACAGTGAGTATTTATATTTAGCAATACTGATGCACAATTACACGTAACATTGCAATCACAGTGGCGTATTCAGTTCGCATCGTGGGTGGTCCTCCTCACTTTGACACATAAGCCTGTGCGTGTGTAAAATGATGTCACTATGTACTGTATACGTGAGTGTGTGTAAGATGTTTCACTTTGATACGTAAACCTGCCTCTACATCACTTTGTACGTACAAAGTGGGAACCTTAAAAAAGCCGTTTTCAAGAAAAAGAAGTAGCCCACGTTGTTCAGCAACCTCTTTTATGTCAGATTCTGCAATTTTTATTTAGAAATAACCATTCCTTACCCATTGTTTCACTTTGTACTTTTGTATTTTCACTTTGTACCATGTGAACAAGCGTGTCACACTTTGACACATAGACTTGCTGTGGTGTGTGTGTGTGTGTGTGTGTATATATACATATATAATCATACGCGTACGCATAGAGTGTATTCATTCAGACATGTACAATACATACATCGTTGATACATACATCATATGTATACACTACACACATAATTTTCGCACAAACATGCATAAACACACACACTACACACACATACATACATACATACATACAGACAGACAGACAGACAGACAGACAGACAGACAGACAGACAGACAGACAGACAGACAGACAGACAGACAGACAGACAGACAGACAGACAGACAGACAGACAGACATACATACATACATACATACATACATACATACATACATACATACATACATACATACATACATACATACATACATACATACATACATACATACATACATACATACATACATACATACATACATACATACATACATACATACATACATACATACATACATACATACATACATACATACATACATACATACATACATACATACATACATACATACATACATACATACATACATACATACATACTACATAGACTCTAGAGCCTGGACAAGGGTCGAGCCTCGACGCGAAAAAATGTATATACATAGAACCTCATTCTGACTTAGGACTGGTCAGTTTCTTCGGCCTGGGGGGGGGCAGTGGATTATCTTTTGCCGACGTCAAAAAGTGGCTGACCCCCCTATTCCAAATTTTGAAACAGGGTGACCCCCCTATTCCAAATTTTGAAAACAGGGTGACCCCCCCCTGCACGCGACAACTGTAATATGTAATAATATAATTACTGTAATATATATTTATCACATGAACTGGCCCGAATTCCCACCTGTGTGACGTAGAACAGGACGGATAAGAAATCCGAATTACCCCTGTTGTACGTCATCAACCGGAACTTTTTTCTTGCATGGTACCGTTCATTCATGCGGTTCGCGACGTGAACATAGACCGATTTGTCGTGATCGATGCCGTGCTCTCATGACACTTTTTCAAAAAGGTGACCCGATAGATCCACAAATGGAAACATAGAAGGCATGTCCAGCGAAATTTTGAGTCGCTAAACTATAGCTGTTCCCGAGAATCGAATGGGGATACCGCCGATCCAGTATAGTCGCCTCGTAAGGCTCAATGTGGACGTCGTACCTGGCGATCCCGGTTGGCGATAAACCTGAAATCCTCACCTCAATGGTAGTTCAACTGAATAAATGAGTACAGCATAATCTTCGGGAAAGCGACATTCAGGCACAAGCATAAAGTTATTCGAATAACAATGATAAATTTCCTTCATCATACAAAAAATTCGTAATTCTTGCTCGGAATCAAACCTGTAGCGCGGCGTAAGGCTGTAGCGCTATCGAAGACATCAGCTGTTAGCGTATCTGCAGTGCAGCGCTGTGGAATCCGATGTACTTCGAAAGTTGACTCAGACAACACTCAAAACAGAGTTTCCGTAGAGTAAAATTAGGATGTATCTACGGTTGAGATATATGTCACTGCAAACATCAAAGTCCTTAAGACGAAAACATTGACGACCGAGATCGGGATTAACGAGTTGACACCGGCATGGCAGAGACCGGTGACGGCAGCGTTGTGGGCATAAACATGCAATGCGGTACACTCTGTGTGTCATCGAACGGAATCTTTCGCGCTTGCCACGGTCGTAAACTTGTGTGATATTTTGAAAAGCCACGGAATCTCTGAGAATGAGAATTACTGTTTCGATCGTGTCGTTGCATTTACTTCATAAATCTATTTGTAAATATTCTGAATAACTCTGAATACTATGGCTATCCGTCGCTAGCACGATTATGTCCACCGTACGTACCGATTGCCGACTTGCCTTGGCATCGGTACAGCGCGAGACAATGATTGACACGTTCACGTGACCGAATCCGTACGTCTGGTTGGTGGAGATACCCTGTAATGTAGCAAATTTCAGCTTGATGGATTTATGAATGAAAGTATCTCCTGGGTGACGGGCCGCTTTACTCTTTAAATGAAAGTAATCCGCGTAAGTAAAACTAAAATCGCGACGAAATTCATGCAATTTGTTACGATAATTTTGATCCATTCACGTCAAAAGAAAAATAAGAAGACTGTTCATGTGATAAATATATAATCCCATGGTATTTTTCTCTGTTTGACGTCATCGTATACTCGTGTTTTTCGCGGAGCCGCACAACTTCTCGCCTTCGGCTCGAAGTTGTACGGCTTCGCGAAAAACACTCGTGTACGATGACGTCAAACAGAGAAAAATACCATGGGATTATATATAATATATATATATATATATATATATATATATATATATATATATATATATATATATAAATTTATATTTTACATACAGTTATATTTTACATACATTTATATTTTAAGTCATTCTGTGTTTTAATGAAATTGTTGGCATGTCAGTTGTAAGATAGGAATTTCAAAGTGTCAATCTTAAAGTTTGAATACAGTACATTTTGAATGAGCTGTGAATGTATTTCACACTTTCTATGCTTAACCAGATGTCCTGAACTGTTGTACAGAAATGGATGTCAATCATTAATATCGATATCAAACAGGAAAAAAGCAGTAAATCAAAAACTTTGATGGGTGTTAAGACTTGCCAGCCATCCAATTAAATCTCCTGAGGAACAATAGAGAGGCATTTTAGCCAAATCTGATGTGTGCAGAGTTTGAGATGACCTTTTCTTGTAACATTGATATTTGTGCATGTTGCTTTCTCATACTGAATTCTCATAGAGAGAACAGAAAAGTATCAGGAATTTGTCATGCTTTTCATATGAAATGCAGATTTCATAATAGTACACTTTCACTTAGCAAACATCAAGATATCTCTGGCATATATCTCTGATTTATTAAAGTATGGCGCCCGAAGGGCGCGAAGAAAAATATGAAACATCCTGATATCTCTGATATATATGTCTTGTATATTAAAGTAATGCACAGAAGGGTGTGCTGAAAAATGTCTGATATATTAAAGTAATGCGCTTGAAGAGCACGCTGAAAAATATTGAACATACATATATCTCTGATATATGTATGCCTGATATGTTAAAGTTGGGCGTGCTGAAAAATATGTCTGATTATTAAAGTTACGCGCCCGAAGGGCGCGCCGAAAAATGCAACTGGATGAAATTTGTGGCTGACACGATGCATTTTAGGCAATGATGAGCCTGTGTCGAAATTCAAAAACACACTGACCCCCCCTATTGGGCATTTCAAAAACATGGTGACCCCCCTATCACCAAAGTCAAAAACAGGGTGACCCCCCCATGAATCCACCGGCCCCCCCCCCAGGCCGAAGAAACGGAACCAGTCCCTAAATGATACAGCTGCCCTCATTCTGACTTACTGATACAGCTGCAAAATTTTATATACATAGAACCTCGTTCTGACTTACTGATAGAGCTGCAAAATTTTTATATATATAGAACCTCGTTCTGACTTACTGATAGAGCTGGAAAATTTATATATATAGAACCTCGTCTGACTTACTGAGACTGCAAAAATTTATATACATAGAACCTCGTCTGACTTACTGATAGAGCTGCAAAATTTTATATACATAGAACCTCGTCCTGACTTACTGATAGAGCTGCAAAATTTTATATACATAGAACCTCGTCCTGACTTACTGATACAGCTGCAAAATTTTATACACATAGACCTCGCTCTAACTTACTGATACAGCCGCAAAATTATATATATGAACTTGTTCTGGCTGACTAATACAACCGCAAAACGATGCTGTGCGTTCCCGGCGTTGAGGTGCTGGACGGGAGGCGGTAGGCCTCTCGCGCCGCGCTGGAAAACACAGTATCGTACGCAGGGCCATGGAGCTAAGAATGATCCAGGCTAGGTGCAATTATTGTAGCCCATATGCCGTGCTGCTTAACAGCAACACGTTGAGTAAAGACCGCGCACAGCCCGGCCGGCGTGAGCTGCCTTTTTTGCGGCTAGAACCTGGCAAGACTAAAGCTGATACACGCATAGTGCTAGCTCTGCATGGCAGGGCTGTGTGTTACCGGCGTTATACGGCCTCCCACCACAAGAGCCACCATGGGAGGCCGTAAACGCGGTAACACACAGCCCTGCCATGAAGAGCTAGCATAGTGCTAGCGCTTATGCTATTCAAGTGCATTTGAACTTTCCGGTTTATTTTGTGCTAGCACAACAATGACCGTGGTATATGCTATCACGAGAGATCACCACTGATCTGGGCTGTTCGTAGAAGAAAGGACATGCGCTAGACGTCGACCACACAGTGCTCGTTCACTGCAGGTCACTGCAGTCGGCTGTGCAACCTACTTTCGCAGTCTACAGAGTCAAGAGAATAAAGACAAAAATTTAATTCGGAAATTTTGGAAATTTTGGCACTATGATGGATGAAGGCAAATTTGAGCAACAAGACAGCAATTCTTGGTCTTGGGCTTTCCTCGGGGCATTCGACGCAAGGAGAATGGCGGTACACAGAGCATGGTGCTTGGTTGTGTTTACGAGAATTAGAAATGATCAGACATTCCAATTCACCAGTCAATCAGCAACACTCAGCCGATAGAGTATATGAGATTCATTGAACATGGCATAGAGGTAGAAAGAGATCTCTTGCGACCTCCATGCCGTCTTCAATGAATTTCATATACTCTGTGGTTGAGCGTCGCTGATTTACTGGTATGGTGAGTGTCTGATCATTTTTAATTTTGGATTAGATGGGGCGCCATATTGGAATCGGTGAGGTAACAGGTCAATATTACTGCTCCTGGCTTTTCACCGAATTTGCTTGTTTGCAACGATACACTGACTCGTCCACGTCTGTAAAGAATTGTAACACCAAGAAGAGCGATGGGCATTGGTCTGGAAATGTGGAGAAATCATATAGGTGTGTTTTCACATCCTAAATCTTGGCGGTGCGTTAGTAAAGGCACCTGCTACAAGACAAACAGCACCAAATGGCCATTTGTTCTGGACCTCGTCTATAGAACGACGTTTACCATGCTCGTCATTAACTTGACCTTCCTGATGGGTTTTGTACTATCAAAAGCCGAGTCCTTTCCACCAATGAACTCAGCGGTTTACAACCTTTCGACTTCGTTCACTAACAGTGCCAACTTCGTTGAATTTGACCGACGTTCGGAAACAATGGAGTACAAAGAAACTCAAGGTAATACACAGTGTTCATTCCACTTTTGTTAGTAATCTCTAGCGATGTTGAGCTCAATCCTGGCCCTCCGCAACCACGCCCGACTAAACTAACAGACTATACATGGGACAACGGGAACTTAGGTCCATTGCAAATGTAAGCGAACCGTCTGGTCACTCGGATGATGTCAATTTGTCCTACATTATTCGTGAAATACGTCAATTAAAAACGGACCTGAAAAGTCAAATTGATCCATCTATCAAGGACGTGTACGTGAAAGTTGGTGAGCTACAAGATGAAGTCACAAGCCTACGCAATGAAATTCACCAAATTCAAGAAGAAACTACGAGGCTAGCGGAAGAAAACATCATGTGAAAGACGGCATGGGGACATTATTACGTGAACTTGATAATATTAAGGGTCGGATGAAACGTGATAATCTTTTATTCTATGGCATCGACCAAGCCAGAAATGAAACCTGGGAAGAGTCTGAAAACAAAGTCAAATCGCTTATATCTGAAAAACTTGACCTGGATGGAAACATTATCGAGTTTGATAGAGTTCACAGGCTAACAAATGCCAAGTCACACCCACAACCAATTGTCGCTAAATTCTCGCGTTATAAGCAAAAAGAACAGGTGCTACAGCGTGCAAGAGATGCTTTGAAGAATACTCCGTACAAAGTCGGCGAAGACTTTTCACCAACCGTGCGCGAAAAACGACGGAAACTTGGCCCGTATATGAAGAAAGCTCGTGAGGAAGGAAACGTGCTTTCATTAACTATGACAAGCTCAAAATTGATGTACGGTGTACATTTTTGATGACGCGTTAAACGACATCCGAGCCGTCAATGACAGTAACAGATAGGGTCTAGGCCGAAGCCAAAGAGACACTCTTGACAGCGACTTTCCCTTAAACTATGGGGCAGAACATAGTATAAATGAACCTTTAACTCGTTTTATTTGTTGGAACATAAATGGACTCGTGTCTAAACTTTCCGATGTGGATTTTTTTTCTTATGTAAATCAATTTGACGTTATTTGTTTGACTGAAACGTGGGCTCGTAGTACTGCTGATTTTGATCTGACGAATTATTATGCAGTAAATTTGGCAAGGAAAAGCGTATGCAATTTGGGAGATACTCAGGTGGTATCTCTCTATTTGTAAAGCATTCCATTTGTGAAAGCGTAAAACAACTGGCAAGTAGAACAGATGATCTCTTGTGGGCGAAAATATGTTTTAAAGGTGACTGTATAATTAATTCATTGTTAATTTGTGTTGCATATTTGTCTCCCGAAGGATCTTCAAATTATTCAAGCAAAGAAAAGTTTCAGGTGCTAGAAGATGAACTAGCCAATTTTCTGCAATGTATAATCTTCCTGTAATCATCTGCGGCGACTTCAACGCCCGTACTAGCTCTCTTTCCGATGCTATACACAATGATAAATATTGCCTGGTGCAAATAACGATCTCGATTACGACTTGCCATCACGCAAGTCATGTGATACTATTGTCAATGAATATGGTAAATGTTTATTAGAGCTTTGTAAGAGTACTAACTTCAAAATAATGAACGGCAGATATTTTAAAGACCACGGAAGTGGCAACTTTACTTGTATTACAGAAATGGTGGGAGTGTTGTTGATTATCTCTTGTTGCACGCAAGTGACATATACCTTAAGATATCTCTGTTGATACGAGAGTCGAATCTGACCACCAACCACTTGTTTTTGAACTAGATTTGCTTTGCCAGCCTGATAGTTGTGTTCAAAAGACTGTAACTCCATATAATAATTTGTTTTGCTATAAATGAAACAACGATTTTCTTGATAATGTAAATAGTTTTTGGAATAATGTATCTGTCCATGTCACTGTAACAAAGATCCGACAGCTTATTACTCAGGGTAATATTGATGAGGCTGTTTCACTTCTGAATGATGCAATTTATCAATGCATAGTGTCTATGAAAATCTGTAAACCGAAGAAAGTAAGGTAAGAAAAAATGATCGGTGGGATAAAGAGTGCAATGAACTTAAATCTAAAGTGAAACAGGCACTGAAGATCCATAAATCTGTTTTTACAGCTACATCGTATGATGAATTTAAAGTTATTCAAAAACATTACCGTAATGTTATTAAGTTGAAGAAACAAAATCATGACATCCAGAAGCAAAGAATGTTTGAGGAAGCTGCTGAAGACCAAAACTCAAAACGTTTTTGGTCCATGATGAAAACTTACACTCCAGGACCATCCGAGTCCATAACTTCAGAGGATTGGTTTATTTATTTTTCTTCTTTGTTATAACACACCTGGTAATGTAGATGAAGGTTATGAAGAGTTTTACTCCCAAGTCAATGATTTTGTTAACGAGTCATTTTCGTTACAAGACTCTATGAGTGATATTCCAATAGAGGGTGTTGATGTAGATACTAGCATTTTAGACAGCGAGATAACATCCAGTGAAATTGATTTGGCAATGGAGAAACTTAAACTTGGGAAAACAGCCGGGTTGACGGAATACCTGTAGAATTTTTTAAGTACAGTGGAAAGATTTTCGAAAGATTCTGTTATATATCTTTAATGGGATTCTAAACAGTGGTTGTTTTCCTTTGGAATGGGTGAAAGGAATGATAGTTCCTTTGTTTAAGAAAGGGAACCGAGATTTAGTTGGTAACTATAGGGGTATTACCCTGCTTCCAATCATCAGTAAAATTTTTTGTAACATCATGTATACCCGTATATCGTCATATGTTGAAATTCACTGTCCTATTACGGAAGCACAGGCTGGTTTTAAAAAGCATTTTAGCACGATTGATAATATTTTGTATTAGATACAGCAATATGGAAATATCTGTCAAAACATAAATCTCGTTTGTATTGTGCATTCGTGGACTTTGAAAAAGCCTTCGATAGAATAGATCACAATTCCATGTTTTATAAATTGTTAAAGTTGGGAATGAAGGGAAAAATGTTAAAAGTTTTAAAGTCTATGTATACAAATGTCAAGTCATGTGTAAGAACACCTCATGGCATCACTGAATTCTTTAATTGTACTTATGGTGTACAACAGGGTTCAGTTCTCTCTCCTCTTTTATTCAACCTTTTCATCGATGATATTGGGGAAACACTTAAAAGTGGCTTATATGATGGTGTTTACGTAGGTATGTTAAAATTATTGTATCTTTCTTTTGCCGATGATCTTTCACTCACGAGTAGTACTGTAATTGGTTTACAGAGACAACTTGATAAACTTTCTTTGTACTGTAAACAGTGGAAGTTAAAAATTAATGCTACCAAAACAAAAATTGTTGTTTTCAGAAGAGGGGGGAGACTAAAAAACTACGAAAAATGGAATTTGGAGAGAGTCAGAGTTGAAACAGTTCCTTACTTTAATTACCTTGGCTTAACATTGTCTTCTACTGGGATCTGGTCAATGGCACAAAGAAAACCTTGCCAGACAAGGTAAAAAGCCACTTACAATGTCAAGAAATATTTAAGTAAATTTAAAAATTTAAATATCAAAATAGCTTTAAGAATATTTGACCAAAAAATCCTCCCAATATTGATGTATGGCTGTGAAATCTGGGGGTTTCACGATGGTAATGATATAGAACAGGTCCATGTATCATTTTGTAAATTCTTACTCCACGTTAGTTATACCTCATGTAACTCTGCTGTCTTAGGTGAACTTGGTAGGCATTGCTTAAAAACATACAGATTTCCTCGCATTATCAAATACTGGTTAAAATTGTTACATGTAGAAAATAACAGGTACATTAAGCAATGCTATGATTACCAGTTTGAGATGGCAGAGAAAGGATTTAATTGCTGGGCCAAAAAAGTCAAAGATCTCTTATTTTCTATATGGTTTTGGTATAATTTGGAACATGCAGACAGTAGGCAATGAGACTTTCTTTTTGTCTGAATTCAAACAGAGAACACTTGATATAGGCGTTCAACAATGGAGAACGAACCTGGAAACTTATTCAAACTAACACTTATCGCTTGTTTAAAAGTGATTTAATTGTTGAAAAATATCTCAACGATGTCACTGTGGATGTATTTAGGAGAGCACTGTGTAAATTTCGAATATCCAATCATAGTTTGAATATTGAAAGTGGACGAATCCAAAAGTTACCTAGGGCAAATAGACTATGTATGCTATGTGTATTGAACCAAGTTGAAACTGAATTACATTTTTGTCTAATATGCCCCTTGTACTGTAATTTACGCAAACAATTTATACCTGAACGTTACTATAAAACCCCTACACAACTAAACTTTAAAAGATTAATTAACTCCCATAATCCTCACACCCTAGTAAATCTGTCGAAGTATTTATTTTTTAGTTTTAGATTGAGGGAGACCTCACTCCAAAAGTTGTCTGCTTAATGAGATTGTGCAACTATGTATAAGCCCCACATATGCATTTACTTGTATGTATTTTTCACGTTTTGTAAAAAAGGCCGGTGGCCTACATTACTGAATAAATACCATTTATATATATATTTTTAATTCTCGTAAACACAACCGTTGTATTAGGGACTGGTCAGTGTCTTCGGCCTAGGGGGCGGTGGATTATTTTTTGCCGACGTCAAAAAGTGGCTGAATCCCCATTCCAACTTTCGAAAACAGGGTGACCCCACATTCCAAATTTCGAAAACAGGTGACCCCCTGTGTGAAACAAAGGTTAACAAAAGGTGGAATATAATTAATAATCATAATATATATATATATATATAATATATATATATATATATATATAATTTTGGGGGTATATTTTCAACAATCAGTCATTCTGTTTTTAATGAAATTGGTGTCATATCAGTTGTAAGATTAGAACTTAAAAGTGTCAATTCTAAAGTTTGAGTACAGTATTTTGAATGAGCTGTATGTATTCAAACTCTCTTTATGCATCTGCAGATGTCCAGAAACTATTGTAAGGAAAATGTGATTGAAATATTAGTGCATGTTGCTTCTTATAGAGAAAACAGAAAGTATCAAGAACTTGCCATGCTTTTCATATGAAGGGCATGCTGAAAAAATGTTTGATATTCTTAAAGAAATGCGCCCAAGGGCGCGCCGAAAAATTTAAACATACTGATATCTCAAATATATATGGCAAATAGATAAAGTTTTGCACTAGGACAGGGCTCTAAAAATATGTCTTATTATTATTAAAGTAACGCGCCCGAAGGGCGCCCAAAAATGCAACTCAATGCATTTTATGCAAGTATGAGCCCTTGTTGAACTTAAAAAACACACTGACCCCCCTATTGGGCATTTCAAAAACATGGTGCTCCCATCACCAAAGTCAAAAACAGGGTGACCCCCATGAATCCACCGCCCCCCTGGCTACGCAACTGACCAGTCCCTTAGCTACATGCTCGCGTGTACCTCCATGCTCCTTGTGTCAAATGCCCCGAGTAAAGTCCAAGACCAAGAATTGCTGTCTTTTTACTCAAATTTACCTTCATCCATCATTGTGCATGGGTTTATTGCACAAGATTTCAGTATTAAATTTTGTCTTTATTCTCGTAACTGTGTAGACCGCAAAAGTTCGTTGCAACCGCTGACGGACTGCAGCGGTCTCAGTGAACGATCGGTGTACGGATGTACACAGGGCTAGGCTGAGAGCAGCCCAGATCAGTGGTGATCTCACCTGATAGCAATACCACGATCATCGTTGTGGCTATACTAGATCAAAATAAACCGGAAAGTTCAAATGCACTTGAATAGCACAAGCGCCAGCATGATAATGCCTGTATTGGCTTTCGTCTTGCCAGGGTCTAGCCGCGTACGATACCGGGCAGAGTTCAATCACGCTTTCTGAGCACAAGCATCACCAGGTATTACACTTAATCCAAGACGAGTCTGTATGTAAAAGTTTCCCACGGAGTCTGTGTATAAAACTTCCCAGCTAGCTGTATGTAAAATTTTCCCACCGAGTCTGCAAAACTTCCCATCTTGCTGTATGTAAAATTTTCCCATCGAGTCTGTGTATAAAACTTCCCAGCTAGCTGTATGTAAAATTTTCCCACCAAGTCTGTGTATAAAACTTCCCATCTAGCTGTATGTAAAATTTTCCCATCGAGTCTGTGTATAAAACTTCCCAGCTAGCTGTATGTAAAATTTTCCCATCGAGTCTGTGTATAAAACTTCCCAGCGTGCTGTGTCTTCAGAACGAGTTTGTATGTAAAATTTTCCCATCGAGTCTGTGTATAAAACTTCTCAGCTATAGCTCTCTTCAGAACGAGTCTGTATGTAAAATTTACCCGCCGAGTCTGTGTATAAAACTTCCCAGCTATAGCTGTGCCCTCAGATCGAGACTGTATGTAAAATTTAGCTGTGTGTAGTTGTATCATCAGAACGAGGCCGATATATATAAACTTTTTGCAGCTGTGCTGAGCTGAGTAAGTTTCTTACATATAGAACCTCGTTCTGATACAGCGATACTTCATCAGAACGAGGCTGTATATATAAGATTTTGCAGCGCTGTCAGATACTGTAAACGTCAGCAGCTGCCTCGAAAACGAGGCTAAATGTAAAATCTTCGGCTGTATCAAAGTCCGATGTATGTAGTATTAGTCCGTGGGCTAGAGGGGGTCTACGTGCACCCCCCCCCCCCACAGGATAACAAACCTGTATTTTTCAGAACCCTTGGGATCCCTAGAATACGAAATGGAATTTTAACAGAAAAAATATAGGGACGCAATAGCTGTTATGGTCATGTTTTGAAGGGTACCGCAAAATCACGATTTTCCAAGCCAAATGCATTTTCGTCAAATCTGTCTTCTTGTAAGTCATGTGCTGAGCTCATTTTTTAACATAACCTCACTTGTTTGGTATCATTAGAAAGGGAATTTATTCCTCTTTAAGATGACATATTGTATTATGCAATATCTGCTACAGTTTTTGTCAAATATAACCAAAACTTACCCCTTACCCCAAAACTTAACATTACAAATTACAGAAAATCTCAAATTCTACCAATTTTTTAGCTAGGCATAATAAAAAATGCAATGCTTTGTCTGAAATCTGTTTTATTTGATACAGGGACATGTCAGAAATATGAAATAGACTTTTAACAGAAAAAAATATTGGGAATCTACAGCTGTAACAGTCATATTTTGAAGGGTACCGCAAAATAATAGTGTTGCAGATTTGCATGCATTTTTGTTAAAACTGTCTTCCTATAAGTTATCTGCTGAGCTTGTTGTTGAATATAACCTGGCTTGTTAGGTATCATTAGAAAGATAATTCACTAATCTTTAGAATGACATATTGTAACATGCAATATCTTCTATAGTTTTCATGATATATAACCTAAACTTACCCCTTACCCCAAAGTTTACATTGAAAATTTCAGTCATAGCTAAAACCAAATTCTACAATTTTTTTTAGCTTGACACAAAAATCTGGCCGTCTTTGCTATTAAATCTATTTTATTTCGGACAGAGACATGTCAGAATTATGAAATAGACTTGTAACATTAAAAATATTGGGAATCTACATCTGTAACAGTCATATTTTACAGGGTACCGCAAAATCATAGTGTAGCAGATTTGTATGCATTTTTGTTAAATTTGTCTTCTTATAAGTTATCTGCTGAGCTTGTTGTTGAATATAATCTGGCTTGTTAGGTATCATTAGAAAGATAATTCACTAATCTTTAGAATGACATATTGTAACATGCAATATCTTCTATAGTTTTCATGATATATAACCAAAACTTACCCCTTACCCCAAAGTTTACATTGAAATTTCAGTCATAGCTAAAACCAAATTCTACCATTTTTTTAGCTTGACACAAAAAATCTGGCCGTTTTTGCTATCAAATCTATTTTATTTGGTACAGGGACATGTCAGAATTATGAAATAGACTTGTAACAGAAAAAATATTGGGAATCTACATCTGTAACGTCATATTTTGAAGGGTACCGCAAATCATAGTGTAGCAGATTTGTATGCATTTTTGTTAAATTTGTCTTCTTATAAGTTATCTGCTGAGCTTGTTGTTGAATATAATCTGGCTTGTTACGTATCATTAGAAAGATAATTCACTAATCTGTAGAATGACATATTGTAACATGCAATATCTTCTATAGTTTTCATGATATATAACCCAAACTTACCCCATACCCCAAAGTTTACATTGAAAATTGCAGTCATAGCTAAAATCAAATTCTACCATTTTCTTTACCTAGACATATAAATTCCGGCATTTATTTGTATGAAATCTATTTCATTCGGTAATGGGTCATGTCAAAAATATAAATAGACTTTTAACAGAAAAAAGATTGGAATTCTGTAGTTGTAACAGTCATGATTTTGAAGGGTACAGCAAAATCTCAGTATTCCTGACTTGCGTGCATTTTTGTTGAATCTATCGTCTTTTAAGTCATCTGCTGAGCTTCTTATAGAATATAATGTAAGTTGTTAGGTATCATTAGTAAGATTATTTACTAGTCTTTAAAATGACATATTGTAACATGCAATATCTTGTACAGATTTTTATGAAATATGACCAAAACTTACCCCATACCCCAAAATTTACATCGAAAACTACTGTCATAGCTAAAGTCAAATTCAAGCAATTTTTTACGCAAACATAAAAAATTAGGCAATTTTTTTGTATGAAATCTGTTTTATTGTGTACTTGGCCATATCAGAAATATGAAATGAACTTTTAACAGAAAAAATATTGGGATTCTATAGCTGTAACAGCTGTATTTTGAAGGGTACAGCAAAATCTCAGTATTCCTGATTCGCATGCGTTTTTGTTAAATCTGTCACCTTATAAGTCGTCTAATGAGTTTGTTATTGATTATAACCGGGTTTGTTTAGTATCATTGAAAAAGAATCTTTACAATGACATATTGTAACAGGTAATATCTTGTATAGTTTTCATGGAATATTACCAAAACGTACCCCATACCCCAAGGTTTATATTGAAAGTACTGTCATAGATAACGTGATCAAATTCCGTGAATTTTTAGCTAGACATGATAAAAATAGCTCTGTTTCGGTATTAAATCTGTTGTATATGGTACTGGGTCATGTCAGAAATGTGCAATAGACTTTTAACAGAAAAAATATTTGGACTGTATAGTTGTAACAGCCATATTGTGAAGGGAAATGCAAAATCGCAGTACCGCAATTGGCACCTTTTTTGTTAAATTCTTCTTCTTGTAAGTCATCTGCTGAACTTATTTTGTGACACAACCTGGCTTGTGAGGTATCATTAGTAGGGAAATTTATTCTTCTTTAAGATGACATATTGTAATATACAATGTCATACATAGTTTTCCTGGAATATGGTCAAACTTTACCCCATACCCAAAAAGTTCAAATCGCAAATTACAGCGTATCTTAAATTCTACCATTTTTTGCTGCACATAATACAAAAGGCAATTCTTGTTTAAAATCTGATTTATTTGTTACAAAAGTATGTCACAAGTATAAAATTAACTTTTAACTTTTAAGATGATACAATTTAGTAGCCATTTGGATCATTTTTGGAGGGGGAACCCATATATTGCAAATGTATGTGTTTCGGCAAATTTGCCCTGATACCTGGGTACCCTTCCAAATATGATCCAAAAGGCTACAAAATCATATTATGTTCCTGTTAAAAGTTAATTTCATATTTGTAACATACTTTTTAACAAAAACACATATTTCATAGATTGCATACAAGCATTGCCTTTGGTATATAAAGTTAATAAATTGTAAAAAATGGTAGAGTTTCAGATTTGCAGTAATTTGCTGTGTAAACCTTGGGTATGGGGTAAGCTTTGGTCCTATTTCATGAAACCTAAACAAGACATTGCATATTACAATATGTCATTTTAAAGACTAGTAAATTACCTTTCTATTGATACCTAACAAGCCAGGTTATGTCAAAAATAAAGCTCAGCAGATTACTTTTAAGAAGACAGATTTTACAAAAAAGCAAGCGAGTTGGCAATACTGTGATTTTGCGAGACCCTTCAAAATATGACTGTTACAGCTGTAGAGTCCCAATATTTTTTCTGTTAAAAGTCTATTTCATATTCTGACATGTCTCTGTACGAAATAAAATAGCTTTAATAGCAAAACGGCCAGTTTTTATATGTCTAGGTAAAAAATGGTAGAATTTAGTTTTAGCTATGACTGAAATTTTCAATGTAAACTTTGGGGTAAGGGGTAAGTTTGGGTTACATATCATAAAAACTATAGAAGATATTGCATGTTACAATATGTCATTCTAAGATTAGTGAATTATCTTTCTAATGATACCTAACAAGCCAGATTATATTCAACAACAAGCTCAGCAGATAACTTATAGAAAGACAGTTTTAACAAAAATGCATACAAATCTGCTACACTATGATTTGCGGTACCCTTCAAAATATGACTGGTTACAGATGTAGATTCCCAATATTTTTTCTGTTAAAAGTCTATTTCATAATTCTGACATGTCCCTGTACCAAATAAAATAGATTTAATAGCAAAAACGGCCAGATTTTTTGTGTCAAGCTAAAAAAATGGTAGAATTTGGTTTTAGCTATGACTGAAATTTTCAATGTAAACTTTGGGGTATGGGGTAAGTTTGGGTTACATGTCATAAAAACTATAGAAGATATTGCATGTTACAATATGTCATTCTAAAGATTAGTAAATTATCTTTCTAATGATACCTAACAAGCTAGGTTATATTCAAAAACAAGCTCAGCAGATAACTTATAAGAAGACAAATTTAACAAAAATGCATGCAAATCTGCTACACTATGATTTGCGGTACCCTTCAAAATATGACTGTTACGGATGTAGATTCCAAATATTTTTTCTGTTTAAAGTCTATTTCATAATTCTGACATGTCCCTGTACCAAATAAAATAGATTTGATAGCAAAAACGGCCAGATTTTTTGTGTCAAGCTAAAAAAATGGTAGAATTTGGTTTTAGCTATGACTGAAATTTTCAATGTAAACTTTGGGGTATGGGGTAAGTTTGGGTTACATATCATGAAAACTATAGAAGATATTGCATGTTACAATATGTCATCTAACAGATTAGTGAATTATCTTTCTAATGATACCTAACAAGCCAGGTTATATTCACAACAAGCTCAGCAGATAACTTATAAGAAGACAGATTTAACAAAAACGTATGCAAATCTGCTACACTGTGATTTTGCGGTACCCTTCAAAATATGACTGTTACAGCTGTAGATTCCCAATATTTTTTCTGTTAAAAGTCTATTTCATAATTCTGACATGTCCCTGTACCAAATAAAATAGATTTAATAGCAAAAACGGCCAGTTTTTATAGTGTCTAAGTAAAAAAATGGTAGAATTTAGTTTTTAGCTATGACTGAAATTTTCAATGTAAACTTTGGGGTAAGGGGTAAGTTTGGGTTACATATCATAAAACTATAGAAATATTGCATGTTACAATATGTCATTCTAAAGATTAGTGAATTATCTTTCTAATGATACCTAACAAGCCAGATTATATTCAACAACAAGCTCAGCAGATAACTTATAGGAAGACAGTTTTAACAAAAATGCATGCAAATCTGCAACACTATTATTTTGCGGTACCCTTCAAAATATGACTGTACAGCTGTAGATTCCCATATTTTTTCTGTTAAAAGTCTATTTCATAATTCTGACATGTCCCTGTATCAAATAAAACAGATTTCAGACAAAGCATTGCATTTTTTATTATGCCTAGCTAAAAAATTGGTAGAATTTGAGATTTTCTGTAATTTGTAATGTTAAATTTTGGGTAAGGGTAAGTTTTGGTTATATTTGACAAAAACTGTAGCAGACATTGCATAATCCAATATGTCATCTTAAAGAGGAATAAATTCCCTTTCTAATGATACCAAACAAGTGAGGTTATGTTAAAAAATGAGCTCAGCACATGACTTACAAGAAGACAGATTTGACGAAAATGCATTTGGCTTGGAAAATCGTGATTTTGCGGTACCCTTCAAAACATGACCATAACAGCTATTGCGTCCCTATATTTTTTCTGTTAAAATTCCATTTCGTATTCTAGGGATCCCAAGGGTTCTGAAAAATACAGGTTTGTTATCCTGTGGGGGGGTGCACGTAGACCCCTCTGCCCACGGACTATATGTAAGTATGTATGTATATGTATGTATGTATGTATGTATGTATGTATGTATGTATGTATGTATGTATGTATGTATGTATGTATGTATATGTATGTATGTATGTATGTATGTATGTATGTAGTATGTATGTATGTATGTATGTATGTATGTATGTATGTATGTATGTATGTATGTATGTATGTATGTATGTATGTATGTATGTATGTATGTATGTATGTATGTATGTATGTATGTATGTATGTATGTATGTATGTATGTATGTATGTATGTATGTATGTATGTATGTATGTATGTATGTATGTATGTATGTATGTATGTATGTATGTATGTATGTATGTATGTATGTATGTATGTATGTATGTAGGTATGTATGTAGGTATGTATGTATGTATGTATGTATGTATGTATGTATGTATGTATGTATGTATGTATGTATGTATGTATGTATGTATGTATGTATTCTACATGTATGAATGAATACGCTATATGCGTGCGCGTATTTTTTTCTATATGTATGTGTGGGGCAATGTATCTGTATGTGTGTGTATACACACGCACACATATATATATATATATATATATATATATATATATATATAATATATATATATATATATATATATATATATATAATTCCTCTCTATATATACATTTTCCACCTTTTCTATCTCTAAAAAAGCTTGATTGTGTAAATTAATTTTTTTACATTTGGCGCCTGGTATTCACGTGCCTGTGTAAAGCTATAGGAGAGAGCGCCCTCAGATCAGTGCATTTTTAGGTTTGGTCATGTCCGTGCGTGCTACACCCTTCATGTATGGTATGATGGGACAGCTTATGACGCCACATATTGTACATCATTAATTATGCGCATATATAATTTTGAGCAAGCCAATAGAGCTAGAGGTCTGATTTTTGGTATGCAGGGATAACTTAGCAAAAAATTTTTTTGACAAAATGTCACGTGACCTCGGTGACCTTTGACCTCAAATATACATATTTGTCCATAACTCAGTAACCACAAGTGCTACACCCTTCATGTATGGTATGATGGGACACCTTATGACGCCACATATTGTACCTCATTAATTATGCACATATCTAATTTTGAGCGAGCCAATAGAGCTAGAGGTCTGATTTTTGGTAAATAGGGATAACTATAGAATACAATTTTTTTGACAAAATGTCATGTGACCTCAGTGACCTTTGACATCAAATATACATATTTGTCCATAACTCAGTAACCACAAGTGCTACCCCCTTCATATATGGTATGATGGGACAGCATATCTAATTTTGAGTGAGTCAATAGAGATAGAGGTCTGATTTTTGGTATATAGGGATAACTTAGCAATACAATTATTTTTGACAAAATGTCACATGACCTCGATGACCTTTGACCTCAAATATACATATTTGTCCATAACTCAGTAACCACAAGTGGTACACCCTTCATATTATGGTATGATGGGAGACCTTATGATGCTTAATACTGTATCTTATTAATTATGCGTATATATAATTCTGAGCAAACCCATAGAGCTGGATGTCTGATATTTGGTATATAGGGATAACTATAGGATAGAAATTTTTTGACCAAATGTCATGTGACCTCGATGACCTTTGACCTGAAATATACGTTTTTGTCGATAAATACGTAACCACAAGTGCTATGTCCTTTATATTTAGTAGGATGGGAGACCTTATGACAACACACGCTTTACCTCATTCATTATGCACACATCTAATTCTGGGCTAGGGAATAGAGCTAGAGGTCTGATTTTTGACATATAGGGATGAATGAGCAATACAATTTTTTTCAAAATGTCACGTGACCTTATGACCTTTGACCTTGATTATACATATATATGCATAACTCAGTAACCACAAGTTCTATACCCTCCAATTTTGATAGGATATTAGACCTTAAGATGTCACATCTTGTACCTCATTTATTATGCGCATATGTATTTCTTGGCTGGCCAATACAGCTAGAGGTCTGATCTTTTTTCCCGATTTAGAATCATAACTTAGACATGCCTCATGTGTTTCAAATTGGGAACAGCGACATAGACCTATGTGCCCATAGATCTCAACATATACACTCCAGTGATACTTCTTAATGACCACATTTCCCTGCCCCATCAAGACTAATACTCCTATTACAAGTGGGGACTATGTCATTGTCAATGACTTGTTTTTTACGTATCACGCCCCGGCTCGGTGCCCAAATATAGTCAATCGCGTATATTTCAGAACTCTTGATTCTGGTTACTGACCGCACTGCTATTCGCAACGTTCCATTCGTACACAAAGCCAGTACGAGATTGGAAAACGGCTGCTCGCTCAGATTGTATTGCGCGTGGCAACAGTGGAGCCGCGCAGGTGACTGGGCTTTTCTTTCTTAATTTACTGAAATCCTGTGTATACTAAGTGCGTGTCTGTTCAGTATAAATTGCAAGAAACTGACATCACGATTTTGTCCTTCTCACACCTCGATTTCAGCCTTGATCTTTGTGGTCACGTATTAGTACAGATGTTGCTTTGCGCGTTCTAGAATTCTGCAGGTAAACAAATGAAGTCATTATGTATGTCATCCACGGCGGGAAGTGGCCATCGTATGAAAAACTGACAGAAATGGCGATGAAGTTTTGATATCGCACGCATTTTTTTCTCTTAAACAATGTTGAATGTTATGTAAACTAAATATTCATAATTCCATACAAGGTATATGATAAAACCTTTACGGCACCCGATACTGCTTTGCAGCCCTTGTCGTACGGCGTACGGGCCCTCGCACGCTCGTGCCGTTCCACCGTACGACCTCGGGCCATAAAAGCCGTATTAGGGCCGTAAAGATTAAGCCTTTACAGTTCCGTGGACCAGTGTTCTATACCTATGACGCTTGCGAAAATTGCGCCTCCGAGGTACCACTTTGAGTGTGTCGCCTATTCTTTATCATAGAACTGCTTTAGCCAGATTCATTAATTAGTCATTTGTATATGTATTGAAAGCTGTTGAATATAAAGTTTGCAATTGTTTTCAGGTTTATGGAAATTTGGAAGAAATTTTGTTCGTTTTAATATATTTACATCTGGCGGATGTTGATCACAATAATCGGTTGTTGCTTTTGACAAGGGATTTCACTGTGACGTAAAAGTATACACTATTACTGCTGTCAAGTTATATGTTGAGGCTGCACTGAGCATGTAGGATTACATGCAAAAAAGTAATGGTGATTTAAATATCTACAGATGAAATCGATTGAACAATTGCTTTAGCTTGGAGATAAATGGGAACCTCCGCTCACGTAAACAAACACGTAAAAGTTGATACGTCCCAGTGGCAATCATTGGACCAAAGAAGAGAACTCCACTAATCCAACGTTAGTTACAGGAGAATATCCTGAAGGTGTCTCGTCTAAAGTTTTGTTGCAACTACGCAAATCTAATCTTTGAAAAATCAGGGATGCTTGCTACATATGCACTGACCACAGATGTAAACGCACGCGAATCCCATAATTATTTTCCAAATTCCCGTAATATTGTTAAACAATTGTCAAACTGTTGCATCAAATAGCTAATACATCGACACACACTCACTCGTACGTTCTATTAGTTACGTCATTTCCGTGGCAATGCTCGAGAATTCCGAAACGATCCGAATGGCAGCAAACTTCAATTTCATTTTTATATTTAACAGCGTCGTTTTTTGGGGTGATGCATTAATTTGATAAAGTAGGGATGGCAAAATCATATAGCATGGCTCATTTTAAGCAAAATTAACATTGAATTTATGCGGAACATACATTTTAAAAGTATACAGTCACCTGTAATCTAAATATGCCTATATACGGTCAAAGGGCGTTCCTTAGTATTCAAAATTCCCATATGATTTTTGGTAGGATTATTGAAGTCATACATGAGAATATAGATAATCATGCGTTTCTGAAACCCTTCAAAAGTTCACAAAATGGCACAATTGATATTTTCCTGTTCAAAAATCGTTTGTCCTTAACAGATAACCTAATCCATACAAGGGGCTCTAAACAGGTATCTCATGTGTTCCATTCTGAAATATCGGAAATCTGGTGCAAATTTGTAGGAGCTGAAACGTTTTAAAGAAGAGCTGTGAATATTCACTGAACAACCGCACTACAAACCTGCATCTTTTGGAATTGTATGGTTATTAAATCTTTATTATTCAAAGGAAACCATGAAAACTTTACATTTTGATTTATTTTGAAAATTACCCTTTGCAACCGTTGCTTAGCAATTTGAATCATCCAGTATCTCCTAATACGCGACGCCGGCTTTGTGTACATGGAGAAGGTACGCAAAAGTCTATGATATCATCGCAGAAATTCGCGACGTTATGCGTTCGTGTGCAGCCAACCTGTCTAATAACTCCGCTGCACGATGTACGATGTTGTCGAGTTCTTATCATTTAACCGCAAGTAACGCGACGTTCTAATTGCTCAAGGAATTAAGCTTTAAATTTGAATAAAAAATGATTAAGATGCATGTAAAACCCAATTTAAAGTTTGTATTTCACAACTTTTTATTAAGGTTTACCTGTTTCATAGATAACATTTTATATTTAATTTGCTAGACCTAGCGTACACTAAAACTTTACCACTTTGCTAATTGCTTGCAACGCTCACTTTGATATTATAGTTATCTTTTGGATATAGCAATATCTGCCCAATTCAATGCAAAAAATACACAAGTGGTAGATCAGAGAAGAATCGCAAAAGTTTTAGAGTCCAAATACCTGTCGCCGAGGCGCATCTTACCTTAATTCAACGTAACAAGTCATTTCAGATCATTTCAGAAGATATTTTTCTCCAAAATGACAGATACAACCTTCTTGCCCTGATGAGATGATATGTTTTCTCTTGCAAATCTTTGTAAAATTACATTCTCAGCTGGAGGTAAATTTACACCATTTGCTAAGTCGTAGACATGTGCATGTGCCTTCATTATCCCCCCCCCCCCCGACGAAGTACGAGGGTACTAATAATTTGGGTTCCGTCCGTCCACACAGATATCTCGGACATATCTGAGCCAATTCTTTTTAACATGGTACAAGGATAATGCACTATGGCATACATATGCATGTTCATTGTTTTGGTGTGGCACGCATAATTAGCGCTGGAAGCCGCATTACTTGTTTCATTTGCATCATATCGACCTCAATTTTTAGTCACTTCCATTGACAAATTCCAAATTACAAGGGGGGACTATGTCATTGTCAATGACTTGTGAAATTGTACGATAAACAGTCGTGTTGCAATGTGTAATCTAGGATACAGTGCACAATTGCCTTAACAAGTAGTGTACCACCCAGTGTAAAGAAAAGTTAACGTTTCAATTTCTTTCATATAGAGATAATTCAATGACCATACAAAAACTCACCCAAAGACACAATTACGAATGTCTTAATAAAATTAGGTAATGAATATAACGGTAAAACAAAACTATGAATTTAAGAATAGTTAGTAAAGCAAGTATTCAATCTTTGAATATAAACATGATTTAAAGACATCATCGTTGACATTAAACATATCAAATTCACAAGTACCAAATTAACATTATTATAAAATCTATGATAAATATCATATTGATGACCACAAAAAGTTGCATGAAATAAACACGAAAATTATGAACACGACCATCAAACAACTTTGTGCAATTTGTGACTTTGAGTGTTGTCAAGTTAAACACTGAAAAAAAAACCACTACTCAAATGGGCGCCGAGTGTAATGTGAACATTCAACACTGGTTGTCATTTAAACGAAAACAAAAAAATACTGATGAATCAAAGATATCAACGAGTCTAACATCGAAAAAAAGGGAAATTTTATTCTCTCCATAGAGTTTATACGGGGATGGCGGCCATTTTAAATTTCAAATATGGAAAATGTTGGGTAATTTGGGTGGTTTTTTCCGCTTGTACTAACATTTCTCGTTGACCCTCAATATTTATTCTTGATGATGTTTGAAAGAGAAGAAAGGCCCCCTGAGAACTTCAAGCAAATGTTGAAGTCTTTCAATTTCGAGGCGCATACTATCTTAAATTCAAACAGTAAAACCTTTTAGTAGAACAATTATTCAATATTTATCACAACATATTTCGCATTCAGAGCATGGATTCCCTATTTTAAAAAAAGTTTGTTTTTGGCACACCTTTTAAAATTTTTAATGTACAGTTGCAACCTTACTGCCTGATGTGACGATGTATCCTAAGATTCTTAACAATGTTTGCAAGGCTTGAGTCATGGTAAGTGTACATAAACTATTTGATACAAAATAAAATTATTTTTCCATGGTAATCCTAGCTAGTGTATATTACCACCAACTGTCAATAGTAATAAACAGAAACTAACTCCACACATCTTTGTATCTTGGCAGTTTGTATTCATGTATGAAATGTTATTTTTCTATGTTTATATTCTGTTTGACTGTTAAGTGTATAGAAATGATTGGTTACATCAAATGTAATGAATGGAAAGCGAATCATACATCTGTAAACTTTCTATCTCGATTTGAGAAAGTTTATTTTTAAATAAATCTTCTATTTGGCTGCGTGTGTATGAAACTAATGAGTCAGTTTTGAATAATTTCTGATTTCAAAATGGTGTCAACGTGTCGAGATGTCATAGACACACCTACTGCTTATGTTTTTTTACCAAGGCAGATCGATTCTACATACAAAACAACAAAACAGAGCACACCAATTTAAATACACATTTTCATATAAAACAACGCTATCAAGCGAAAGAGGAAAATATATCATCGTTTTAAGCTCATTACTAATTATTGATTGTTTTAATTTCAGACTCATGCGTTTGGCCTCCACTAACCCATTTACTTCAATATTAAACATTATATGACCTGACTTCCTGTCTATACACCCAAATTTAGACTTAGTTTTCATAGAAATACTAATTGCAAACTGCAGTTCTGACATTCATAGCTAATGAAACACTATCGGTATTTATGAAACAACACTGGAAATATAAATAGATAACATAAGACTGGAAGTATTGCATGTTTTAGACGACTGTTAAGCTTGGAGAATGCAACAAATGTTTATGTCCTCTTGCATCAGGCCATGCAAACACCAGTTAACTTGTCAACACTCAGAGTCGTGAACAAACAAGCAACATGGATATTTGCGCTTCTTTGGTCCTTATGAGACAGGCTCAGCCAGTGCAGCTGTACCAAATAAACATAAACGATGTATGACCTTGTATTCGCAATAAAAAACTTCAGCTACACCTGAACGTAAAAGTTTATATCCGGTGACGCTTGATAAGAGCAGTGTTCTCCTAATAAATTGGGTGATATATTGGACTTGTAAAACCATAAAGAACATTTTTATTGGCTTCAGTACAGAGACAAACAGAAAGCTTATCTCATACTACCGCCCAATCATGCACATATAATAATCTATTCTGAATCCGTGGCGAGTATTTTTATGTGAGTCTAATACTAAGTGTAAATTGATGCCGACGCTGAATCATGCAAGGGAAAGTACCATTTTGCATTATTGCCACGCCTTGACCGGCGATAGTTCGTCCTTCAGAAACCTTAATTAAAAAATACGTCTTTGTTAGACAGAAGTCCGTGCTCCACATGCTGTTATCAACAATTTCTGTGAGCCATGACCTAATGGATCTCTTGTGTGACAAAGTTTTGTCTCAAGTCTTAAGTAAAAAATATCGAAGATACTAGTCAGTGCAAAAGAAGGCGTGTTATCATATATATATATATATATATATATATATATATATATATATATATATATATATATATATATATATATATATATATATATATATATAATATTAGTAAGTTGTTATCTCTGTGTTTGCTCCTGTCTAGGTTTTCAGCGCACACCATCAGTATTAAATCATGCTTGGTAGATTAACAGCAGTGTTTAGTATAGTGAAATTGCGAACAAAACAATCAGGTCAGCAAAAAAAGGAAAATTTTGTTTTAATGTTACAGTAATTCTTAGTAGACAAAAGCTAAAAATCATGAAGAGTTTTTTTTAACTCTTGACAATTAAGACAAAGCTTTTTTTTTCTTCTGTTTTCATTATTTGACATATAACGAAGCAAAATAGCGTTAATATTCAGCACTCTTGAAAGGAGTTTGTTCAGAAACTCCATATTATTGGCGCCGATTAATTAGACAATGTCCAAGTAAAAGTCGGATTCATTTGATAGTCTATTGAAGCGGAAACTAATTCCTAAGGGACGAATGTTAAGAAATAGCATAAATTGGAAAAAATACAATTCTAGAATACGTAGACACTAATCGTAATCATTTGAATAAAACATCCAAATGGCACAATGTCAAATATTCAAAGTTATTGTGGAGTTACCTATGGCTTATGTTTTTTACCAGGCAGATCAATTCTACATACAAAACAACAAAACAGAGCACACAATTTAAAAGGGAAATTTACCCAGACTTTCTTAGGTAATCAGGTCGTTATTTAGTGAAAAATAAGCAAAATAGCGTTGGTTTCAGTCACTTTCACTTGCGCGTATTAGCGCAGTGGCCACAAACTGAACGCACGGAAACCGGAAGTGACGTATCAAACTTGCTAGTCACAGCGGGTTCAAAGCGAGGTCACTTATAACCAAGCTCTTCTACGCCAAGTGGAGTACGCGTACGCGGTACGCAAACCTCAGCGCTCGACTGAAAATCATAATGGCGAAGATAATCGGTAATAACTTCAAACCTGAACGAGCAATCGATGATCCAAGACTGACATCGTCAGAAATTTACAGAGACTCGAGTTCAGGAAGTGAATATTCTAGCTCCGATGACGAAGTTCAAATTACTCTCGGCGATCAATCATGCCTGTCATTGTCAACCCAATCGCTGTGAAATCATGCCGACACCGAAGTAATGCCAATGCTCTAAAGAGATCGACATTAATTCTAAAAGTGCGAGCATTTTTAATGTGTTACAGAACACCCTGATGTAGCCATGATTAGTCTAGAACCAGCGGTCCTGTCTACAGCGTTCCGTTTCTAGTGCCTGAGCGTACGTACAGTCCCATATGTACAAGCAAAGCACTTGGGCCTGGATATGCCCCGGGCAGTTTTCTTTTAGGCTTGTAGTTCAGTAGTTGGACTTGCAACTTTCGCTAAAAGCAGCCCTTCTCAAAGTGGTATTCGCAGAAAACTTTATTTCTGCTCGACTTAAACATCGACACCGAGTGCTTGGCCCCTATATTCTGTAGCCATTCTATACACTGTAGGCTAAGTGGAAAAGCTTACAGTTGCATACGTCGATTGCTTCAATGACCAAGTTTACGACGTCACTTCCGGTATTTTAGTACACCGCTGTTTGTTAGCTAGTGAGTGAAAGTGAATAAAATCGACTCGAAAGCCTTTCAATGACCATATAGGTTAATATCCAAATTTATTTTCAGGATCAATTTCCCCTTTAAATACACATTTTCATAAAAACCACGCTATCAAGCGAAAGAGGAAAATATATCATCGTTTTAAGCTCATTACTAATTATTGATTGTTTTAATTTCAGACTCATGCGTTTGGCCTCCACTAACCCATTTACTTCAATATTAAACATTATATGACCTGACTTCCTGTCTATACACCCAAATTTAGACTTAGTTTTCATAGAAATACTAATTGCAAACTGCAGTTCTGACATTCATAGCTAATGAAACACTATCGGTATTTATGAAACAACACTGGAAATATAAATAGATAACATAAGACTGGAAGTATTGCATGTTTTAGACGACTGTTAAGCTTGGAGAATGCAACAAATGTTTATGTCCTCTTGCATCAGGCCATGCAAACATCAGTTAACTTGTCAACACTCAGAGTCGTGAACAAACAAGCAACATGGATATTTGCGCTTCTTTGGTCCTTATGAGACAGGCTCAGCCAGTGCAGCTGTACCAAATAAACATAAACGATGTATGACCCTTGTATTCGCAATAAAAAACTTCAGCTACACCTGAACGTAAAAGTTTATATCCGGTGACGCTTGATAAGAGCAGTGTTCTCCTAATAAATTTGGGTGATATATTGGACTTGTAAAACCAAAAAGAACATTTTTATTGGCTTCAGTACAGAGACAAACAGAAAGCTTATCTCATACTACCGCCCAATCATGCACATATATAATCTATTCTGAATCCGTTGGCGAGTATTTTTATGTGAGTCTAATACTAAGTGTAAAATTGATGCCGACGCTGAAATCATGCAAGGGAAAGTACCATTTTGCATTATTGCCACGCCTTGACCGGCGATAGTTCGTCCTTCAGAAACCTTAATTAAAAAATACATCTTTGTTAGACAGAAGTCGTGCTCCACACGCTGTTATCAACAATTTCTGTGAGCCATGACCTAATGGATCTCTTGTGTGACAAAGTTCTGTCTCAAGTCATAAATAAAAAATATCGAAGATACTAGTCAGTGCAAAAGAAGGCGTGTTATCATATATATATATATATATATATATATATATATATATATATATATATATATATATATATATATATATATATATATATATGTATGTATGTATGTATGTATGTATGTATTTAGTAAGTGTTATCTCTGTGGTTTGCTCCTATCTAGGTTTTCAGCGCCACACCATCAGTAATTAAATCATGCTTCATTTTTTATCACGTAACCATACAATATTTTCCGTACATAATAGCCAAGTGGTATTAGAAGGCGAATGCTCCAGTGCTGTAACAGTCAAGTCTGGTGTCCCACAAGGTTATGTACATAACCCGTCTTTGTTCTTGTTCTACATCAATGACATCAACAAAAGTCATCAATCCCTAGTTCGTCTGTTTGCAGTTGAAGCAATTGCCTATGTTACTATTACATTCGAGTCAGACCGCAAAAATCTTTAGTTTTGATCGTGATAGTCTAGCTACAAGATAAGTGGCTGATGTCCTATCACCAAAACAGTTGTCGGTACTTTGAGTTACAAGAAAACCAAGACCACTTATGTACGACAACAAGCTACATGGCAAAATACTAAAATATTAACCATCAGAAAATTATCCTGGATGTATTTTGACATCTGGACGATTATTGTAACATTTAAAACAACTCCTGGTTTCCTTCACAGAAACCTCCATATTAGCTCCCGCTCTATAAAGGGAAAAGCCTACATGCCAGAAAGTCCAAGAGAGTTTGACCGGTTGACCTCGCTGTTAATTTTATGCAGGAAATTACAATAACAATGCTTGGTCGAATGACGCAGTGCCTTGAGGGTGGGATCGCCAGTGGTATAGGGGGAGGAGTACCTTCCCGATGGTGATAAGTGGTGCAGATTACCGTCGCCTAGGTGACTGGCGTATACGCATGCCAAAAGACACCTATGGTTGATTTCCTGTTGACCAGTCGAATGGCAGAGTTGCAAGTACCTGGACTGAACCATTTGGTTTTTTGTGGGTGTCGGTGGTACTTTGACAATAAAAGTAAAGATGCACAGATATTGAGTTTATTGTCTTGTTTATGAGCGGCCAGTATTTCCAACAGCATGAATTACGTGCATTTGCCCTAGAAGAAATAAATAATTTCGAATAAAACATCGCGAATCTAACCACATTCCCTAAGCTTGACGTACACTTAAGTGCCCCAAAGAACCATGGAATCACCAGACTTTCGATCGAAGAGATGAGTTTTGCCAAACCGCGTATACAGAAAAAGTGGCAGATGACTTTATTTTTAGAATCATAGACAGTATAGCGAGATGTAAAAAATGTGAAAGAGGCTCTCCACGTAACTATCCTAAATGTTTTTGTGTCGAGTTTGTGTTTGATTCGTTTCGAAAATGTGTTCCTACATTCTTATTCCGATTGTGTGTGTTAATAAAAATGTTTGTTTCGCTTGGGATATTTGTAGAGAAGTTTGGATTAGTGTGTACGGTAATGTTTTGTTTGTGTGGGGAAAGCTTATGGCGAGACACAGCCGGACCTATGTTGTTACAAAAGTTGATAAAGTCGCCCTTTGACGCTCGCGTTTCGAAACCCGAGTGTGGTTTCTCATCAGTCGCAGTGTTGATTCATTCCTTAGTTTGTGTATGTGAAAATTTATTTTAATGCATTTTAGTGGTCTTGGTTTCGATAAGCGAGGCAAGTATTTGGTCACGTTGTGAGTCCGTTTGGTGGTTCGGTTTGTTTGTTCTATGTTTCTTTACTTCGGTAAATTTTGTTTTGACTGGTGTGTCTTTTAGATTTTTGCGGAGTTTGTGAATTTTTAGGCAATAAGTACCACTGCGGGGTACGGATTTTATGTTTATTGGATCAAGATACTTACAAGTATCCTGGTTGATGTGCTTGTTCTCGTACATTTTGATTAATAGTTCGTTTACTTTGTTTACTGTTTGTTCTGGCTTGTTGTGTATAATACTGAGTGTTGCGTAATTGCCTTTCGCATTCGAGTACGTAATCGTTTGTGTTGACAATGACGAAAACCCGACCCTTGTCGAAGGTTTTTTTTCCGAAATTTGTCTATTGTTTTCAAGCTGGTTTATCGCGATTCTTTTAGCGCGCGACATGTTTTGTTTCCTTGTTTGAAATGGTACCTCTAGAAGTGCGAGTTTAGCAGCTTCAGATAGCTTTCAAGGTTTTCCTTTTTGTTGTTCGTGGAGCCCAATTTGACTTTTCTTTGAATTGGTGTTGTTGCGATTGTTTGTGTCTCACGACGTAGCGTAGTCATATTTTACGACTTTATTTGTTGAAATCCCGAGGTAGTTTTATTCTGTTTGGTTTTGTTGGTGTCCGAATTAATTTTAAGGCTTTTGCCTAGTACTATTTTACGGAGTTTCATAGTTTGAGCGATGATAGGTTGTTGTTGAATTTCATGTTGCTGTCGGCTTTTCTTTGGAAATAGCTGATTTTTTTCCACTGCCATTTTTTCTGTTACGTTACGGTGATTGTTTATTTTGTATTTAATGTTGTGTTACAGTTGTTTGTTATGTGTACGATTTTTGTTTGTGTGTTCTATGTAATTTTATGTTTTTTTAGTAGTTCTCTTTTTGGAGTATTTGGTGGCCCTGAAAAGGGCCGCATGGTATGGGTTTTTGTTAGCGCTTGGCGCGTTTGTTTTGGCGATAAGCCTAGCTTTTTATGCTTCTTTTCGCCGATTCGATGTGCTTGGTGAGTAGGTGTTTGCCGCCATCTTGTCACTGTGTGTGCGTACATGGACGGTCTTCATAGCCCTTGAATGTGGTCTCCATTTTACAATCAAACTTACAATTTAGGAGTATATATCAAAACTGATAAATGATTTATGTTTTCACATGGGTTCACAAAATTTTACGGCTCGGACTATGATTTTACAAGTTTCTATAAAAAGTATAAGGCGCGGGGTATTATATATTGACTGATTACTGTAGCTATGATAGGCTACATTCAGGACGGGCAGTAATTAGTAGGCAAAACAGGTGGTTTTCACCGTGGGCAGAACTCGGTGCAATGATACTGAGCATTAATAGTAAGCCTGTCACCTTGAAGGTAATGCTGTAGGTGAAACAAGGACTTCAAACGCACGATGGTACAAACAACACCACAAGTGAAACGTACACATAGAAATACAAGCGTTCCTACGTTGTGCCCACCCGGGCCACGCGATTAAAATATGACTGATAATGCTGGATAGTGTTAATTGGGTCGGTAAACAGTTAATTGACTACCTGGGTGATTGGCAGGTCGTGTCTAACGACGCATATGCAAAGCAGGCCAAAAGACAAAAGCCCCCAATTCTATTGACAGCTGGCCAGGGGTCACCATGAATACGTAATGACGCTTCACTACGCAGAAACTGCGTAGTCAAGCCCTTCTTAACCGGTCAAACTCTCTTGGCATTTTCCCTCATGAAAAGCTCTTGCCAGACCTACATTGAACTATGCACCCACTGTGTTGGATCTATTCAGTCAGTAGTGGAGGCATCATGGGCCAGTGGCTAGAGCAGTGGACTCACGATCAAAGGATGGTGAGTTCGAGCCCCGGTATGGCTGTGGTGTTGTGTCCTTTGGCAAGGCACTTTATTCCTCATTGCTTCTCCCCACCCAGGAGTGATGGGTACCTGGTAGGACAGAGGTTGTTATGTGTGCGTTTAGCTCTGCTGCGCTTATTGGCTGCACATGTGAGCTGTTGTCTGCTCCCCAGGGAGTTGAGTGGTATCGTATTAGGTCCAGTGACCAGGGGTAATAATAATTGTAAAGCGCCTTGATCACATGTACTTGTGGATATGTGCGCTATATAAGAACCAATTGAAATAATATTGAAAAGTACAAGACGAGCAGCTCGATATGCCGTAAATAGGTATCGTACCCGATCCAGCGTTAATGACATATTGAAAAACCTATACTGGAAAAAATAAGAAGAGCATAGAATGAGGCAAGTTTAGCCATACTAGCAGCAAGGAGGGCAAATTGACCACATGCATGGCCGTAGCCTGACCAAACCGCCAAGGGGGGCAGAGTTTCAATTTTGTCATGGTGCAATCATGCATTTAAAATTTCGAAAGATAGCTATAAATTAGCATGTAATTTACATGATAATATCCATTTAAGCGAATGCAATTACATAATAATATCACGTTTTGAATGAAGCTGTAGAAAAATGTCACACTCAAAGTAATGAGAAAGCAAATAGAAAAATGGATGATGCTTTGTGAAATATTAATAAGTCATAAGTATGATTTTAACTCCGTAGAGTACCTAGTTTAACAGCTTTCTCCAGTTTGTTTTCCTCGAATACACTTCCTCTGGAGTTGCGATATAACACGAATTTCTGTGCACTAACAGCATCCCAAGTGCACTGAGGCGATCTTCTGCCATACTTACGAATGTTGTATAATGTACTAGAAAAATTAATGTTTCTGTTATTTTATGACTGCATACCATTCGAAAGTTTGAGGACGCAATACTTATGAATTAATCCCTATGGCGGCATTCATGACTGTTACAAAGTATTACAATTCGATGATGCGCCCAATGACGTATTTACTATTTCAGCTAATAGTGGCGCGAATTGTCACAGTTACTGTTCAGTCACTAAACCGTCGACTTCAACATGAGTTTATGGATAACGTTAATGTGCCCTTCGTTTGGAATATTTTGCGTTCCATTTCCCATCGACCGGCATTTGTTAGGTGCGCTTTCTTAGAACGCGTTCTGAATGACTGTACACTCAGGAACACCAGAATTCTGCAAGAGCTTCATGATCAGCTATTTCACCTCCAGTTAAACCACATGTTTGGGGAGATATTTGAAGATGTTTGGGGCACTATTGCTGCATTAATAGAAGCCTACTTCAAAAATGCAGAAACGTTTCAGTTTGCCCGTACCGAACTTGAACACTTAGAAGAGGCTTCAAGTTCTGATTCAGAGTGATCATGTTGATCGCTCACAAAACGAACGGCCCTTTTCAGGGCGAACGCGCTCGTAGCCACTGCGATGCATGCGTGCGACCTGACGTCACGTTGAACGCCTCGGACTTTCTCCCTTTGGCCCACTACAAAATGGTATGCTTACCCTGCCTGCTTCCTGACAAATGTCAAAATAGATTGCTGAACACGACGTCGTTTCTTCGGAATTTCACTATCTGTCATTTTTGGCAAATTGCGAGAGCTGACAGTGTGTGAAGGCGACTAGTCGAACTGCCGTGTTACTTGACTAAATACAGTGCATGTCCGTTCGCGCTTCTTTTGTATTTTCCCGCACAAAGATGTTTTATTATTTGTTTAAACTGCAAAAGAGTTACATTTTATTCAGAGCGCTGGAAAAAGTAACACTTGATTCAATTAATCCAGCAGACAATAAACTACAGCAAAGATAGAAATAGCGAAGAGTCTTTAGTGAATAACGGAGACACTTGACGTTTGTAAATCATCAATTCAAGGCATGTGTGCTTGATCATCATTTCTGTGTATTCGAAAAATTTCACTTTTCACGAAAATTCCAGGGGGGGGGGGGCAGCTGCCCCCCCTGCCCCCCCTCAGGCTACGGCTATGACATGAGGTTCCCAGCTCCATCAAATATATCGTTACCGCTTGAGCATGTTGTTTCCGCCACGGAAATCTCCAAAACACTCATCAGCAATGCCCCTCCCAATCCGTATTAAACTGGCTTGGATATATGTGTGTATATATATATATATATATATATATATATATATATATATATATATATATATAGAGAGAGAGAGAGAGAGAGAGAGAGAGAGAGAGAGAGAGAGAGAGAGAGAGAAGAGAGAGATAAGGGGACAGTGTGATATATTTCTTTTGCAAAGCGGTTTACCCGTTAAGTGTATTACATTTATAAACATAAGATCTTGAGTTCATATATATATTTCTTATACACCTACTGCCGTAACCTATGGGAGTTCGACCGTCCATTAATTTTCCGTATTTTGTATAGTACGTGGAGTCCCGAATACGGGAGACGCGCGACGCGCCTGTTTGACCTTTGACCTAGCGATTATCGGATGTAAACAAACTATTTTACTGTGAGTTATAGACATAATAACAACTTCCACCAAAATGTATTCGTAGTATAAGGTTTAAAACACGCTAAACACAAAACTGAGTCTAAATGCAATTGATTTTCATTTTAAAAAACTAATTAAATTGAAAACATTCAGCGAAGTTTGCTTGTACTGCACTGAAAATTAATTGGCTTCGTGCCAACGCAAGGGACTTGTACTACGGAGCAGTAGATCGCGCGCGTTCCACTCATATCGCGCGTGCCGCATCCCTCAAAATTTACCATAGAATTAGTTTATACGGACGATTAATGGAGGGAGGTGTATAATAATAGGGTTATACACAAAATACGGCCCAGTATGGACTCGGGCTCAGTGGGTGATGTATTGGACTCGCCTTCGGCTCGTCCAATACGTCACTCACTGAGCCCTCGTCCATACAGGGCCGTATTTTGTGAATAACCCTATAATATATATATGTATGTAAATATAAAACTGATTTCTTGGCTTGTAAAGCAAAATAAGTATTAAGCAACAAGGCAAATACAGCTACATAGATTATTGAATTACAACAATAGGTTTGCAAGGGGCATTTAGTGATTTATGGACCGCATGTGTGCAATGATTTGGGTTAACTACTGTGTTAATCACAAGGGCAAATGGAATTGAACACAGCATTTGGCCATTCCACGTGTATCGGATTAAACCGTTTTGCTAAAGAAATGTATCACACTGTCCCCTTACATATGTGGAGTAAAACCTCTGTATGTAAGCTGACCATCAGTGACCGTAACAATTCAATCTGATAGCTCACCTTAAGGGTATTACATTTATAAACATAAGATCTTTAGTTCAATCCCGGGGTGGACTGCTGATTTCTTTGTGCCAAAAATTGAAGTTGTGGACATAGCAAGCCATTTGGCATTTACATTTCATTAAATTTCCACTTCCGTCAGTACACAATCGACCTGATAGATAACAAGCAAGCTGACGAACTGAGAGTATCCTGACAGGATTTCTGAGCTAACGCCTAACTCTGAATAAAGACATGAACTTTTTACCTAACTCTGAGAAATACGATGGTATCAACCGGGACTCGAACCCACAACGCACGGCACCCAATCACCTAGCGCAGAGGGCAACAGACAAATCGCTCGACTACATCCCCAATCCTAAATAAGATCGGTCAATAACCGAGCTGAGGATGTTACAATTTTGACTGCGCCCTCTCCACTCACTCGCTCGCTCGTGTAAACATAAACGCTATTGCCTAACTATATAAAGGATGTAGACAATGGCTGTTAGGACCATTAAGAATCGCTCTTACTTTAATCACTTAATCACTAGGGCATATGGCATTGAACAAGCATTTGGCCATTCCACTTGTATCAGATGAAACCGTTTGGAAAAGAAATATATCACACAGTCCCCTTACATATGTGAGTAAAACCTCTGTATGTAAGCTGACCATCAATGACCGTAACAATTCAATCCGATAGCTCTCCTTAAGGTGGAGGTCTACTCAAAATTAAAAGTATTGTCAATTTCCTGATTTTTGCATATGTTGTGGCCTGATCAATTATATTAACAAAAATAAACAGAAAAAGGGGGGTTCCCGTGCTACTTTTTGAGTTAGGGGGTCCTAAAGTACCCCTAACCCATGCTATTTTAAGTGTTAAGGGACCTTTTCTCACATTTTGATACTTTCAGCAAAGAACATGCGCAAATCTTGTCAGGGAATATTGTCATTTTTCTGATTTTTTCATATATTGTGCTCTGATCAGTTATATCAACAAATTTCAACAGAAAAAGGGGCTTTCCCATGCTACTTTTTGAGTTAGGGCCTCGTAAGGCACCCTAACCCCATGCTTTTTCAACTACTGACAGGCCTTTGTTCATATGTATTGGTGGTTTCACTAAAGATCTGGCTCAAAACCTATAAGGGAATATTGTCATTTTTCTGAATTTTGAATATATTGTGCTCTGAACAATTATGTCAACAAAAATAAACAGAAAACGGGGGGTACCCGTGCTTCTTTTTGAGTTAGGGGGTCATGAATTACCCCTAACCCATGCTTTTTCAACTACAAAGGGGCCTTTTTCTCCCATTATGATAATTTCAGCAAGGATCATGCTCAAAACCTGTCAGGGAATATTGTCATTTTTCTGATTTTTGAATATATTGTGCTCTGAACAATTATGTCAACAAAAATAAACAGAAAAAGGGGGGTCCCCGTGCTACTTTTTGAGTTAGGGGTCCTATATTACCCCTAACCCATGCTTTTTCAACTACAAAGGGGCCTTTTTCTCCCATTTTGATAATTTCAGCAAGGATCATGCTCAAAACCTGTCAGGGAATATTGTCATTTTTCTGATTTTTGAATATATTGTGCTCTGAACAATTATGTCAACAAAAATAAACAGAAAAAGGGGGGTCCCCGTGCTACTTTTTGAGTTAGGGGTCCCATATTACCCTAACCCATGCTTTTTCAACTACAAAGGGGCTTTTTCTCCCATTTTGATAATTTCAGCAAGGATCATGCTCAAAACCTGTCAGGGAATATTGTCATTTTTCTGATTTTTGAATATATTGTGCTCTGAACAATTATGTCAACAAAAATAAACAGAAAAGGGGGGTCCCCGTGCTACTTTTTGAGTTAGGGGGTCCTATATTACCCCTACCCATGCTTTTTCAACTACAAAGGGGCCTTTTCTCCCATTTTGATAATTTCAGCAAGGATCATGCTCAAAACCTGTCAGGGAATATTGTCATTTTTCTGATTTTGAATATATTGTGCTCTGAACAATTATGTCAACAAAAATAAACAGAAAAAGGGGGGTCCCCCTGCTACTTTTTTGAGTAAGGGGGTCCTATATTACCCCTAACCCATGCTTTTTCAACTACAAAGGGGCCTTTTTCTCCCATTTTGATAATTTCAGCAAGAAATATGCCCAAAACCTGTCAGGGAATATTGTCATTTTTCTGATTTTTGAATATATTTTGCTCTGAACGATTATGTCAACAAAAATAAACAGAAAAGAGGGGTCCCCATGCAACTTTTTGAGTTAGGGGGTCCTATATTACCCCTAACCCATGCTTTTTCAACTACAAAGGGGCCTTTTTCTCCCATTTTGATAATTTCAGCAGAAATATGCCCAAAACCTGTCAGGGAATATTGTCATTTTTCTGATTTTTGAATATATTGTGCTCTGAACGATTATGTCAACAAAAATAAACAGAAAAGAGGGGTCCCCATGCTACTTTTTGAGTTAGGGGTCCTATATTACCCCTAACCCATGTTTTTTCCCACAGCTGAATAGGGGCCTTTTTTCACATTTGATAATTTCAGCAAGAAATATGCCCAAAACTTGTCAGGGAATATTGTCATTTTTCTTATTTTTGAATATAATATGCTCAGAACAATTATGTAAACAAAAATAAACAGAGAAAGTGGAGTTCCCCTGCTACTGTTGAAGTTTGAGGGTCCCTAAAGTACCCCTACCCCATGTTTTTTTCAACGAAAAAGGGGCTTTTTCTCACATTTTGACACTTTCAGCAAAGGAACATGCTCAAAACCTGTCATGGAATATTGTCATTTTCTGATTTTTGAATATATTGTTTCTTTGATCAATTATGTCAACAAAAACGAGGGAAAAAAGGGTTAAGCAAAGTACATGCTCAAAAATTATCAGAGAAAATTGTCATTTTTCTGATTTTTGCTTATGTTGTTGCATTGGTTATGTCAACAAATATGAGGAAGTTTCAAGTGTTATTTTTGAGTTACAGGGTGTCCTTTACACAAGTGTAGAAAAGAGAGCATAAGCAGGGTTTGACTGATTGATAATGTTGCTTTATTGCTTACTTCATATATACTTACATCATAGTATGATATCTTATAATCAATATTATATGATAAATATTTTATATCAATATTTTATAATATTATGCTGTATTTACTTATTTGCTCCGGAGTGTTCAAAAGATGAAGAATGAATCACCAAGCCAACTGTGCATACACACTAAAAGTATTTCAAGATACAATAGATGTTTAGTAAGGCATAGATGCCATAATACCAAGCCTAGTATGTACAATAAATATTCTACAAAATCTTTCAGTATTGTCTCAACAGCTCTGCATGACCTGTAAATGACCTCCAAATGACTGGTTTATATGCAAATAGATATTCCAATGTGTAAAATGATTTGAAGTTGTAAGAAAAATTTGTAATTGGAATACCGGTATGACTACGTTAGTGAACAGAGTGTTGACAAAATTTCATTTGAGGCTGCTTATTCAGCCATTCTCGTGTATGGGTGACTTTTAGTGTTTTTCATTTTGCAAAGTTTTGCAAAAATATTCAACATGTTTTGTGTTTTGCCTCGCAAGGCAAATTCCTAACCATGAGAATGGCAGAAAGTATTTGAATCCTAGTACTATAGCTTTCACTGTTTCAGATCTGGTGCAGATTTGGAAGCAGCAGCCTCAAATGCATGATCACTGCATGCACAACACAAGTTGCGGGTACTTGATAGGTGTCCAGTTCTGCTTCAGAATTCTAGGGACTTCTACAGTCTTGGCTAGGCTCAGCAGTACTGTGTTTGTATTTGCGTCACTTCCGTATTTGTAAGATCACCAAAAGAACACTTCAGGTCTTTTGGTGGGTTCTTTCAAATCGCTGTGATTGGGTGAAAAAGTGTTTATTCTAGGGTCAACAATAGTTTTCAACAGTAATGAATTTATTTCACCTATTATTTATACTTAAGTTTGCTAATGCAATTGAGATGGGTTGGTCATGTCAGGAGAACTTTAACAGTTAAAGTTATCAAATATCTAACACAAGTCAGCATGGAGTTTTCCATAAATTTCAAAGTTATGATGCTAGACATACAGTATTGATTCTGTGAGAGAAAATTTACAAATATTATTGATAACTTGTTTTGATTTTTCACTTTCAACAACAATTCAATGCCTTTTCACCTTTCCTGTGGAATGAAAGCTCTAAATGGCCCATAGCAAGGCCACTGCTTGCAATTTTCTTACACATACATTTACTTAATAATATACACCCTTTGAGTACAAGAGTATGCAAGGTTTGCATGTTTAGGCTTGTTGCCTTTGCATGCTCTACAGACTCCCTCACAAACTCCCATGTAAATGTAAACTCATCAAAAGATGGCTGTACCTTTTCAATAAGTTTTTTAAAGCTTTCACATCTGCTAAAGCATCATGTGCACTGTAACTTTCTCCTACAAATTTTGAAACAAGCTCAACTTGTGAGTACTTTTCACAATCAGGATATGAGGTCTTAAAGACTTTATAGGAATCAACAAAGCCAGCAATGTGTGAAGACAATTGATCAACCATATCTGTTGCTACAGCAGCATTATATAAAACTCTACAATCAAATGACTTGATGTTATGTCCAACCAGAATACAAGGTTCTGGTCCAAGAAAGTCACACAATGTCAACAATGATTGTTTTACAGGTACTGCACTGACAGTTTTCCATTCTGTGTTAGGATTCCATTTTCATTGCCAGACCGGTCACTCTTGATGCTGGTTCACTTATTGGAATCTTAGGTATCACATACACATTCAAACACCAGTTTGGTCCAACAGCTGCAAGCTGTGTTATGTGTGATGTTCTTGCTGAAAAAGAAAAAAAAATCATGACAAATGGCAAGATAATTTGTTTATGTTATTTTGGATTACAGTAAATTTCAATGAAAATTTCATTTGCTGAGTCAGACTTTGCCCTGGGAGATGAGTAATAAACTGAGACTGACACTTGAGGCATTTATTAGCTTATTGTTGGTATGAAAATAATGTCATCTGCCTATTGTCTGTAAACCATTGCTGATTTTGATAAGCAAGTCATGATCATTAAAATAATGCTGTCAGAAATTTGAATCATGGATGAACTTGTTCTGTTTCCAGTAAAAATTTGCTTCAGTTTAATGATTGATCTGTGTGTGTACAGTTCAATAGCCTTTGTAGCCTCTAAAGGTATTAAGATGAAGTAGTGAAATGATTGCAATATCAGATTAGTTTAAACAACACGTATTATCACATTGATAACAACAACACCTACCTAATCCAGTAGTCTCCAGGTCAAAATACACTACAGGTTGATCAGTCAATTCTATTGGTTGTGGAACAGGTTCTGTAGGTATCTCCTGTATATCTTGGGTTTCTGAATAAAAAAAAATAGAAGCAGATACAGATAAAATATATTGGAATGAATGATTCAGTTTTTACTTCTAATGAAACAGAATATTCACAAAATAGTACAACCTATGGTCCATGGCTCAATGTTTTAGGTATTTGGCAAATCACAAACTTTAAGCAGACATGAACTGAGTAACTAGTTAGCTACAATTATGCAAATAACAAAATTGCCATCCAGCAAATGATAGAGTACATCAGGTCACTCAATGACTATGTGCACACTTGCAGATGAAATGGTACATGTCATACTGTAAGCATTAGGTTTTTGTGTGTTCATTTACAATATTACCACATCGATAAATGTCAAACTTACTACAGACCTTCATGCACATGTTTCATCAGTTTTATGCCAGTGAGTGAAAGGTAAGTCAGTATACGCAGGGAGCCATATCAATACAAGCATTCAACTATTAGCAATTTAGAGTCATTTTACATTGATTCTAAAATCATTCATGTACAACTATCTGAATCCAAACTTTCATTCAAATCAATTATAAACAAGGACTAGTTTAAACAAGTAATTACTTTAACAAGGTCAATTCCTGTTGTGTATGTGTCACCTTCACGGAGTTCTTGGACACTCTGTCGTAAACACTTGTTTGCCTTCAGCTTGATACGACGTTTATTGGCACACCAGTCTGGCTCTTCATCCGTCTCTTTTTTTTTGATTATCCAGATAGGACGCACGTGACACACAATACTTCCCTGGAGACATGCCAATCTGTTCATTTACCTATGGCAAAACAATGACAAGTTTTCAATGACATCAGTATAAATTTTTGAAATATTTTTGTTATGTGTTAACTGAAGTGGGCTGTCTCAACTCCAGTTTGAAATTATTTATGGTCATAAGATACAATTTCTTGTATTTACCAAAAACTCACATAATAGAAGTAATTATACTTCATGTCCAGGGAAAGTGTGAGAATACAACTCCAATAGCCAACACTTCAGGGTATATTTGTGATAAGCAGAACCACATAAATAGCTTCCTAAACAGATCCAAATTGATGACACTATGAAAGGAAGTAACGGTAGTCTTATTGTCCCTGAAAAATTCTAGATGTGCCATGACCATGTGTAGATTGATGCTAACTCGATCCACATCACATGATCACTGGGCTAGTTTGAAATAATGCTTGTAATTCTGGCATAAATATAACACTTGAGTCGCATTATGACCAGTCCAGTGTTACTGTCAGCTTATGGAAAACTAGCGTTTCTGTGCACTGATATATCAAGCCATCCGTTCGCTTTGGCACTCGCGCGTGTGCATGAAAAAAAAATGTAAAAAATTCGTACTTACCAATTGCAAGTTTGGTATTTACATCCCAAATCTTTTTATTTGGTCCGTGTCTCAGGCCAAGGGGAATAACGTTGACAAAATTACAAATGGGGTTGCAACACCTGACAAGCAGCCAGCTACCCAGTTTTTACATCCATGCCCAGACCATGTCGAGTCTCGCCGATAGTGTCGGTCATCCGTAACGGCATGCTGCATTGCTTGCAGCCAGATAAACCATCTGCAAGGATACCAAGATCAACAATTCGCCTACCATCTCTCCTCGTGGCACTGTAGGTTGTTGGCCGCCAAGGATCGTAGACTTCATCATATTCACATATGACTACTTCATACGGGTTCCGGAACCGAGTTGCACGAGCCAACATAGCAATGGTCGTCAGCCGTTGTGGCCGCAGTCGATTCGACAAGAGTATCAGATTTTAAATTTTCATGACTAGAGGATTGCCATTTATCCTTGAGGGCCTCAGAAACTCTTCTGGCTCTGTTTTGTGTTGCTTTGGTAGTGAATCTACCTGTGACTTTCAGCCGACTGGCACGACCAAACGACATAGTTTCACTGATAGCGCGACGTAGTTTGACGGCTAATGGCGGTATGATACGCAGGTCCAGTCCATTTACGGTACATTCTTAAATCGATCACATCGATGCCAATATCATGAAAATTTACAATATTTTATCGTCACATAATTAATTTGATCATTCATAACAAACCATCATCAAGTTAATACGTTTACCTTCATTTATGCGTAACACAGCCTAAATTTAAGATGTCGCAAATAATCTCCTTTTGCGATATTTAGCTCACTCTGTTATGACATAAATATTGCGCAACACCTGCGCAGACGTCGATTTCCGTACATAGTCCCCGTCCTTAAGGGTATTACATTTATAAACATAAGATCTTGAGTTCAATCCCGGGGTAGACTGCTGATTTATATGGGCTAAACATTCAAGTTGTGGACATAGCAAGCCATTTCACATTTACATTTCATTAAAATTCCACTTCCGTCAATATAGACCCATCTTTTTACCAAGTTTTACTCATAATTGTATTTTTTGAGTTTTTAGCTGTTTTTGTACCTTTTAAATACTGTGTTCAGAGTGCATTTTTTAAGAATTAAATATTATTATTATTATTATTATTATTATTATTATTATTATTATTATTATTATTATTATTGTACTTGGGCCTCAGCCCAAGTACATTTGTTTTCATTCCGTGGGAAAAAACTCTGTGAGGTATAACCATTTCTGGCTGAGACCAGGGAGGGCAAAATGTCTTGGCTTCATCTTTCTTGGCATAATAAATGGCGTAATGATGTTAACTGAATGGAAGTGCTGCTCTCAGCCAGTCTTGAATAAGTGAGATGTGAATATTAATGCTTCTCTGAGTTTTTGCCACAAAATCTTCTGAATATAATCAAAATGTGCATCGAAATGCAACAATTAATGCACCCTCCGTTTCCTAGGCGATGGCACGACCCTTGCTACACCCACTGGACGAGCCAAAGTGGGAGGGGTAATTTCAGTTTGGTCGAACAAGAGGGCTCGAGACCAGAATTTAACATTTAAACTTGAAACATGTCTAATCGCTTACAAGATGTGGACTAGTGTTAATCACTTAAAGTGTGAAAAGGAAAGGCTTTATATCCCGGACACAATGAAAAACATTACGACTGGAAACTGTACCCCCAGTTGAGAATAGTAATGCCCACAGCGATGGAGAACACTTATCCTTGAGCTGAGAAAACGAGACCATCATTTCGAAATAGAGCTGCAGATTCGAGAAGCTCGTTCAAAATAGCTAGGTACACCCATAAAGGGGTGGTTTCGAGTTTTGAGGGCAAATTTCGCCTCCTTCATATAGAAATCGTACGTTTGTTTTTCCAGGAGAACACACCATTTGACACAAAATTTGCATGTAAAGGGGTCGCCAGTAAGCACGTGGTCAAATCTGGCATAATAAACAATATGAAATGTTGGGTAAAGCCAGTCCAAAAAAACTGATTTGAACTTTTGTGTTTTGTAATTTATACCACTGCAGTAACATTACCTTTTTTTGACAACATCACACAATGTAATACGTTTTGAAACTGAATACTCCGACGTATTCTGCGTCTCCTTTGCTAAAAAATACGGTATGCCGATTACCATGTAAGGAGATGATGACGTCAAGACAGATTTGTAGTGCGTTTGGTCCTGGATGGTACACGAAGTTTTGTCAAGGTAGCTTGTGTATTTATTTCCTAAATGGGAGAGATTAGGGTCGATCTAAACGAAGGCCGAAGAATGTTATGATACACTAAGCGAGCTGAACTCTAACGCAAATGGTTGGATAATTTGGAGGATGTCTAGAATGATCTCGTCTCATTAAGATTATTTGGCGGTCAGTATTGAATTCAACTGCGTCACAAGTTTGCGAAATGAGTATTCTGTCGAACGGTCAACGAACGATATTTTAGAAATCTGGAGACATGACACATCGCATTTTTATTTTAGTATTTTATATTTTACAAAAGACTTAAGAAGCAATGATTTTGTCGAAAAATTTGAAAAAAATATAGGAAGATTTGATCGCAAACACATTTTCACTTGGGGTCAACTAGCCCTGCATACGATGCTATGTGTTCCGCTACAGCTAATCGCCCCGCTCACAGTCCTGCAAAGACCCGTACGTAGGGTCGGTGACTTCAAATCCATTTTGGGACTTGACGTAAAAAGCCAAATTACTGCCGAAATTCAGCTTCTTGGGCCCAAGTCGTATCCCAGCCTACCTCAGCTACTCGAACGCTTCCAAAAATGACATTCTTTTATTCACTTCTCGTAAATAACCGTCGATGTCGGCAACTCTCTCGCTAGCCCTGCGTACGATGCTGTGTGCTAGCTGTAATACATAGCATCCGAGACGCAGGGCTAGGGGTCAACATGGGGTCGCAGCCATGTTGCCTCAAAACTTATTTCTGTCTGCACTAAAAACTCAAAAATGTCGGATATGAACCTGAAAAATCGATGCAATTTTGTCAAACTTCGGCGAAATTTCAGCCTATAGACAAAATTTCATCTAGGTAAGGTAAATTCACTGAGCTTGAACGTGACAGCTCGCCTTCTCTGGGAAGTCAATCACCAGCTGCCCATACACAGTTGCCCATATGGCCAAGTTTATGAGATTATTTCAAGCGACGGCGGCAGACCGCACGGGGCTCCGGATATGAACCTACCGCCGGTGAAGCTGTAATAACTGTTGCGTTGTTTTTAGTGCCCACGGATGAAGTCCTGGGGGAGTTATAGGTTTGGTCATGTCAGTCCGTCCGTCCGTCCGTTCACGCAGATATCTCAGACATGCCCTGGTCAATTTCTTTCAAACTTTGCACAAGAATAGTACCCAACCCCATACAGATGCACGTCGATTTGTTTCACAATGCGATCGAATTTGGCCGTGTTAGAGGACTTTTAGTTTACACCTCCATAGACTCCCATGTATAAGGCAGTTCTCCATTGACTCCCATGTATAAGGCCAAGAAAAATAAAAATTTAGTTTCTCATCGTATTCATATTGCCTAAAGGATGCAGTGACACAGTTTTTTGTCCCCACGGATAAAGTCCTGGGGCTTATAGATTGGGTCATATCCGTCCGTGAGTCCATCAGTGAGTCCATCGGTTCATGCAGATAGCTCAGACATTTTGACAAAATATCATGTGACCTTGGTGACCTTTGACCTCAAATATACATTATTGTCCACAACTCAGTAACCACAAGTGCTAAACCTTCCATATTTGGTATGATGGGACACCTTATGACGCCACATATTGTACTCCATTAATTATGCGCATATCTAATTTTGAGCGAGCCAATAGAGCTAGAGGTCTGATTTTTGGTATATAGGAATAACTTAGCAATACAATTATTTTGACAAAATGTCACGTGACCTCAATGACCTTTGACCTCAAATATATATATTTGTCCACAACTCAGTAACCACAAGTGCTACACCCTTCATATTTGGTATGATGGGACACCTTATGACACCACATATTGTACCTCATTAATTATGCGCATATCTAATTCTGAGCAAGCCAATAGAGCTGGATGTCCGATTTTTGGTATATAGGGATAACTATAGGGTAGAAATCTAAATATGCCCATCTAAATATTAGACATCTACCATCGAGAAAAAAATAAATTTGCTGTAATTTGAATATTTAAGGAGTTTAAGCAATTTCCACTAAATAAAGAACCCCTGCCTCAAACTCCACAAAAGTTGCTAGACATATTTTGCCGTTGTCATGCCATTGCTTCGTTAATAACCAGTTAATCAAATGCCTAATTGACAGGAGGAAATTCAAGACCATATTTGAATAGTAGTATATATTGTCCTCAAAATTACTCTATCACGGCCCAAGTACTCATGCCTTCAGCAATACTGCCATGTTATTATTATTATTAGTATACAATCGACCTGACAGATAATAAGCAAGCTGACGAACTGAGAGTATCCTGACAGGATTTCTGAGCTAATGCCTAACTCTGACTGAAGACATGAACATCTTTACCTAACTCTGAGAAGCAATGCAGACATAAACGCTATTGTCTAACTATATAAAGGATGTAGGCAAATGGCTGGTAGGACCAGTTAAGAATCGCTCTTACTTCCTATCTATAGGAAAATCGTTTGGGACACATATTCCTATACGACTTGTGCCCTTTGTAGATAAATCTGGCAGGATGAAGGGCAAAGACAAATGCAAGTGGGCACCATTGGGATCAGTTCTTACATGGAGCCAGAGCTGTAGGGATGAGTACTGCTACATGCCGTGGTTGCACAACTGCATGTGAGTTTGCGATACGTACTAAGCTTTATGAAGAGAAAAACGCCAAAGTCTGGCATAGGAACTGAAGCAAGATGACAAGTGAGAGAAAGCTAAATATCAGTACCTAAAAAACGAGTTGCCCTTTTGGTATGCTTCCCGCTGAAAGAAGGCCCTCCCCCATTGGATTAAACTGTTTACAAAAAGGAATAAAAAAATAAAATGTATATATGGACCCCTCGATGCCTGCTGGTAGATACTAAGGAGGCGCGGGGGAGAATAACAGGGGCAAGGTAGGAGCAACACTGCACACTGCTGTGGAAAATTGGATACATCACTGTCAAGCAGGTCCTGGTGTTGGGCTTTGCCAGTAGCCACGAGGCCTTCACATTGTACTGAAGATCCTCTTACCGCATAGCCTTGGCTTTGCAACTGTGCGCTACTATTCGACAACAAAAGGCTTGGCCACGATCCTGGAGGGCAAATGCTTTGCCTTTGTGCTAGAAGGCCAACAGAAAAAAGACCACTACCTCTACTGGCTGTCACCGAGCAATAAAACCCAGATTCACCTCACGATTGGCTAGAGCAAGGCCATCCGAAGCAGAGAAGGGAAAGAGAACCACTGGAAACTCCTCCGTGTCCTAGAAATATCTCTCCTCTGTATCCTGGAAACCCATAACATTGCAAGGCCTGCACATAGGCGAAGAGTGATTTTAACTGCTTGCTTGGAGGCAGAACACTTTCAATCTGTTAGGTCAGCCACAGCAATCACTGGCGCAAATGAAGGGGCGATATTCCCCTCTTCACATACCTATCCAATATAATCCAATATAACAGTGGCTTGCATCGGAAATGCGTTGCAACGAGTCCTGGTAGTTTACGAGCAGTTTTGGTAAGAAACAAATTTCAAAAGCGATAGCTGGTAGGACTAGTTCAGTATCGCTTGTATTTGTTATTTGCAAAAAACAAACATGATACCATCGATACCCACTGTCTGGGGGTGCTGAAAGAGCTTTGAAATCACTTCATAGCTTAGCCTGCTTGCTTATCAAGGAGCAAAGTTTTCAAGCTTATATCTTTTTGTAGGGAACTTTTGTCTTTGCAGAAACAAAAAATAAATCAATGTTTTGCTTTCAATGCCCTCTAGAGAATCAAGCCTACTGAATGGCTTACAAGCCTTTATTTATGAGCCTTCAGGGACAAGGACATCCCTGTATTATATGCCTTCGCCAGGCTTCTGAGGTAACACCAGCCTCAAGGCCAGTATACCCCAGACTCATTTTGATAAACAAGGTTGAAGGCCCTCCTCTGGGTCTGTTTTTTTCTTTGCTAATTCCAGACCATTGACGTCTTTGATGTCTGAGAGAGCTTAATTCTGCGAATCCGAAGAAAGTCTCTCCATGCCAGCGCCTAATTAACATGAAGACAAAATATCTCTGACCACATCATGGTCCAGTATTTGTGGGGTGTATTTTACGTCCAGCAGGATGATTTGCTTGAGAGTAATCGTACTGATATCAACACCCTTTGTGCCTTGGTTGACTCTTACCTCAATGTCTTCAGTGTCAGTGCCATAGAGGTCGAAACGAAAATGCTCATGGTTCTTTATTGATGGTGAATCCCGTTCGGAGTCTCTTTGCAGAGATGCCTTTTGTCGTCATCGTCTCATATTTCAACAAATTGAACCGCATCAGTAGGACCAAAAAATTGTTGTTTTCAGCTGGGGCCTCATCCCCAAGGGCTAGTGCTGCGGCCAGTGAGCGGCTTCGGTCCTCTGCTAGTGCCCCAAGGACATCTCTTATGAATTTTGTCCAGCCCTTTATTCCTCAACGTTGACTCTGTATATTGTCTACTTTTTCCATCATGCGTGTGCTTCAAGCCCTTGAAGTACCCCCAACCACTGCTTCGGCCCCGGGAATATCATCTGCAGCAAGCAGTGATAGAGTTGCATGAAGCCTGCTGGAAATTGTAAGTAGATATCTTAAACAATATTCCCTTCAGATAGGTATCTAAACTAAAAGTTATCACTATCAGAAAAATTCTCACAAGTCGACATATTTAGCGACAAAACAATGTTAGGTATGAAATCCAACACGAATATTTCAAGTTTTAACAAATGTACTATATCTTCCGTTAACTATTATTGATGGAGGAAACGCAGGTACACTAATTGTTCTCATATATTACAGAACAAAATAATTTCCGTATATTGAATCACGGAACTGTTTATCCCTGCACTATCAAATAAAATGATGCAATATTCCGACTGATGTTAATTAATTAGACCACATAACGATCCGAATTAAAACGTGCAAAGGAAATAGGATTGCTAGCATTTTGTTGATGATCTGATTTAGAAATTGCGAAAATAATTATTCCTATACTGATCAAAATATCATTGGCAAATCAAAACTAGATGATTAATTGACAGGTAATTATTATCTATTGGAGGGACTTAACCTCGATTGATCGATAAAAAACTGTTCGTACGACTGCTCTGCAGTAGACATACCATCGACGCCTTTGCTACAAGCTGCTACCTCGGATGCGCAGGAAATTACGACAGATAGTGACCCGATTCCTGTCTCATCGCCGCACTTCTCCGATGTTTTGCCGTTTAACAAACTTCACACTGTTCCAAATGACTTCGAGTTGAGGGGTGTACCCTACTCGAAGTGCCCGAATATTAAAAGGATTTACGTTTGTGGTAGTAAAGAAGGTACCACACATGGTCAGATCGCACGTCATCTTGGGAAAATTGATATTCAATTTACATTAATCGAAGTCATATCTAGTGGCACTGTCGCTGCAAAAATGTATATGCTTATTGATTACGTTCAGCGTACTTTGGACAGAGACTCATGGCCTCCAAACATCTTCGGTAGACTCTTGATTGGTGAGCAGAAACATGAAGATCATATAAAACAATGTCAACAACGTCAAAAATTCTCTCGTATTCCTGAACTCAGTGATGATTAATTTAAAGTATCCTGTCATACAATTATTTGCTTGCTTGCTGCTGCTGATGGTGCAAGACTGTTCTATGACTGAAACTTTGAGATTTGCGTGTTGGATTGTTAGAGGGGGATGTAAAGGGTTCCCTATCTTGGCAAATTTGCTCGATAAAACCGATATATGTGTTATCACGGAACACTGGCTTTTCCTTACTGGATTCATTTAACAATGGTTTTTCTGCTTTTGGCGTATCGGATAGGTTGGATGAGCTGAACACTAGCAATTTCTCGATCTGTGGACAAGCAGCCGTCGCAATTTTATACAGAGCGTATCATTGACTTGAAACTTACCTGTGAAAACAATGTGGATTTATTTGTTTTTGGTGCATATTTACATCCTGTTAATTAGAGAGTGGATTCATACGTGGAATACATAAGGCTGCTTGAAGATGTTTATCACACACATAGTTCTGTCAGGTATTGCATTATGATCGGAGATTTCTATGCTAACTTATATGGTCAACGTTTGGAAATTAGCTCAACCACAACACGGGAAAAATCCTTTCAACAATTTGTTGACAAAAGCTGTTGGCAGATTTCTAACCTTCTTTTAATTTGTTCCGGCTCTGTTGAGACATATTTTCAGCAAATTGCCTGAACCAATCAACTATTGATTTTATTGTATTGCCACCTGACATTGTTGACACTTTTGTCGAATGCAAAGTACTCGGTGACAATGCGCTAAATTTCCCTGATCATTATCCCATTACTTGCACCCTGAGAATTCCTTCTTGTACATTCCAATGCCCTCTACCAAGGTACGTCTGGCATGGTCAAAACTAAAAACAAAGTGTTATTGAACAGACGTAAGGTGCTTCATTGGCTTATAAATTAAACTTGCTATCTATGAACCAACTGTTATCATGTTGAGCTGACATTGAACAATATACAAACGTATTTTTGATACACTGCATCACGCTGCTAATGAAAATGTACTGCATTCTCAGTTCAAGCCACTGTTGAAACCTTATTAATCCAGATCTTCATAAAAAAGTATTGGAATTGTCATAAACGGTTGTCCGAGTCTAGAAGACCTAGAGTTATGGAACATGAAATGTTTCATTTATACAAAGACGTTATAAAATATGTTGTTGACTCTTTTGCCAAGCTCCATAATAATTTAAAATTCACCGTGAAATGTTTTATCTCGGAATTTGGCACTTTAATGGAAGCCTGTTACTTACACCTGGTCGCCTACTGATTGCAGGGTATTTTAATATTCATGTGGATGATGCAAATGACAGTGATGCTTGTCAGTTTGACGATCTAATTCGATCTCTCGGTATAACTAAACATGTACTCGGGAGTACACACCGGAACGGTCATACTCTAGACCTTGTATTGACCCGAAAATCTGAACCATGGCTTAGAAATTTCATAATTGACAACAAAATGCCATCCGATCATTCTGCTGTCCATTTCACGTCCATGATCACTCGCCCCCTTCCAACAAGAATTACCAGGGAACAGCGCAAAATCAAGAGTATTAATTTAATGAATCTTAAACACTCAATTTCAAGTACACTTAATCATCCGGAGTCGATTAATGAAATAAATGAGCTGACAGAATTTACAATTCTACATTGAAAAGTTTGATGAATTTGCATGCTCCTGCCAAACAGAGAACCACTGTGCAGGAACCCTGTGCCGAATGGTTTACAGAAGACCTACTGGCTAAGCGTAAGGCTCTGAGATCACTTCAATAAAAGTGGCGTTCTTCTCAACTTGAAATTGACAGACAGATTTTTATCGCTGCTCGTGTTGAGTATAACAGAGAGTTTGATTTGGAGAGAGCGTCATTTCATCGAAGTAAAATTGAAAATGCAAATACCAAGGAACTGTTCCGAGTTGTTGATGACATTTCCGGTGCAAAGAAATCTGCTTCCGACATTCTCCCAAATAATCATGAACTATCTCAACTACAAGCTGCCTTTGCAACGTTTTTGAATAGAAAATAGTAGACATTCGCAAAACTTTAAAATGCTAGTCCTCTTAGTATTGAACCTTTCTTGTATCAGAACGCGCTCTCCATTCTTGAACCTTATGTATTGATGATGTAATTTCTATTGTTAGTAATATGCCTTCTAATCGTGTCAACTAGATCCAATGCCCACACAGCTGGTTAAAGCATGTGTAAATGAACTAGCCCAATTACTGCTCCGTATTGTAAATTCTTCTTTTTCGTCTGGTGTTTTTCCAACTGCTTGCAAAACAGCCATTGTTCGTCCACTCATTAAGAAAAGTGGACGTGATTGTAATACAATGAAAAACGATCGTTCTGTATCAAATTGTAGTTTTCTGGTCAAGGTTTTGGAGAAGTGTGCCTGTTTTCGTTTCAATCGCTATCTGTCCGAAAATTCTCTGTACGGTCGTTTTCAGTCTACTTATCGCGAGGGGCACGGCACCGAAACTGCACTTATACGCATGTTGAACGATGTCATGCTCGCTCTCGATAAACATCACCATGTCGTCCTGGTTCTTTTGGATTTGTCAGCGGCATTTGACACAATTGATCATAACATTGTACTGGGTAGGTTACGCTCTCGTTTTGGTATTCAAGGGGTTGCTTTAAAATGGTTTGAATCCTTTCTGAAAGGTAGAACACAACAGGTCTCTTTCAAGTCGATGTTATCTAACAAATGCATTTTAAAGTATGGTGTACCTCAGGGTTCAGTATTGGGTCCTGTCTTGTTGCCTTGTACATGACTCCGATTGAGGATATCATCACGCTTCATGGCTTAAATTCTGATATATATGCACATGATTCTGGATTGTACATTGCTTGTGACATCCTTACCAGCTCCACTATTGTTCAGCGTATAGAAGTATGCGTCGATGAAATTCGTAATTGGATGATGTCCATTAAGTTGGCACTTAATGACGGGAAGACAAAGGTTGTCTGGTTTACACCCCGAAATTGTACGGTTGGTTTCACAATTTGGTTCTATGAATGTACGAATACGTGAGGCCACGATTTCGCCATCCACTGTTGTACGTGACCTTGGCGTATTGCTTGACTCGTTCGGTCTCATGGACGAGCATATTCGCTGTGTTTGTAGGGTGGCATCTCATTCACTTTGGCGGATAAGTAAATTTAGAAAATTGTTAGACCAGCCCAGTGCTGAAAAACATGTTCAGAATTCTGCTGCTCGTTTTGTAACTGGACGGAAGATGGGCCGTCACATTGATATGATACCTATACTCAAGGAGTTACATGGCTTCCAGTAGAATTCTTTGTTTGGTTTTTTAAATCGTCCATCAAGATGAATTCGTTCCAAATAACTTATCAGAACTAGTAACAATCGATAGCCCAGTACATAATACCAGAAGGAGTGTCGGTGTCAGATTGAATCCCTTTTCTGTCAAAGATCACTAGAAACAACTTTCTAGAACATATGGTGACAGAGCTTTCAGCGTGTATGCCCCTAAACTGTGGATTAGTTTGCCGCCCGAACTTAGGATGATAAAGAAATTCGCTCTTTTTAAGAAGTCTCTTAAAACCATTATTTTTCGTCAATGCTACTGTTGACTTGGATATAATTTTAACCTGCATGTTTTATAGTTTATTTATTTTTATCATTTTTAGTGAAATTTTTTAAAATACTTTCTTTGCTGTTTTTAGGTGGGATCCTTTAGTCTAGATTTTAGCTTGCTTGATTTTATTGATTGTTTTTAATTACACTCTTTCCTCTGTGAGTTATTTTGTATTTTCTGCGTTTATTTTAGTTCTTCCAGTAATTTTCTGCAATGTACAGACCACTGACACAAGGTGTTTGTGGTCTTTAAACAATAAATTATTATTATATTATTATTATTTATGTCAACCGCTAGAAGATCGCTATTTTTCAAATGACGTTAAATTAACTATTGATAATGACATGAACAGATTAGCCTTAGAAAGTACTTTGTTATTTGTTGAGTATGTTTTGTCATTCAACTTTACATCTCACTTTCCATTTAAAGATGTTGAACTGCTGTTTCCCTGCTGCAACAAGAAGACAAGCCCTGATGAATCAGAGGAAGGTAATTATATCCAAAGTAATTATATCAAGAATCAATATCATTTTTATGTAAAAACCAAAACAAGCTATCGCATGTTCAAGTGCAAAGAATCGGTTAAATGGTACCAAAAATAAACAATTCAATTTCCTGTTCATTTCTTAACAATCGGCAGTTACATACATACATACATACATACATACATACATACATACATACATACATACATACATATACATACATACATACATACATACATACATACATACATACATACATACATACATACGTACGTACGTACGTAGTACGTACATACATACATACATACATACATACATACATACATACATACATACATACATACATACATACATACATACATACATACGTACATACATACGTACATACATACATACATACATACATACATACATACATACATACATACATAGATACATACATACATATATATATATATATATATATATATATATATATATATATATAAACGCACGCATGCGCGCAACGCACGACACACACACACACACATACATACATACATACATACATACATACATACATACATACATACATACATACATACATACATACATACATACATACATACATACATACATACATACATACATACATACATACATACCAGAAACCATATCACTGAGAAACATAAAGACGAAGATTATAGTTTTTGCGTTAATCAAATTTAGGCTTTTTTTGACTTACTTCGGTCTCCCTAAATGTGTCCAGACCGATCAAGGCTTCAAATTTATGTCTTGAATTTTCCATCAAGTAATTGATTAGCTAGGCATTAATCAGTATAGGCTATTTTAGCTTGTATTTGGACAGAATAATGGTTGTCTGAATATTTTTCAATAGGTATCAGATTTTCGTACAAAACTTACAAAGGCATGTGAATTTGCCAGGGAAAACCTTGAGTCATAACAACAGTCCATGGAAATCAAATACGATAAGACACCTCAAAACAGATATTGAACCAGATCAAAAGTTCTTCTTCTTCTTTTGGTTACTGGCAAACCACCCCGTGCTCATTACTTTTGACCATATCTGATTGATAAGAAATTAAGCGATTTAAATTACACCATAATAACACCTGACAGGCGAAAACAAAAACAGTTATGCCACATAAATATGCTTGAGCCATATTTAGATAGGCATAATCCTACTGTTACATAACTGTCAGTGCAGTCACTTCAAATCATTATGAAGGCAGTGATAGTGAAAGTGCTATGAGTGAAAATACTCTAACTTCAAAGCTGCGCTCGGTCAAACTCCAGAATTCAGAAATTCTAGAGAATCTTGAGTCTACAAAGTTGGCACACCTCCAGCCTTCACAAAAGCAACAGGTGAAATAACTGATCCTGGAATATAAGCACCTGTTCAAAGATGTTCCAACGAAGACAAACGTCATCTTTCACAGCATTGATGTCAGCGACAGTAAGCAGGTGGAACAACAACCATACAGAAAAAAATTCAATGATATCGAAAAACCTCCAGGAAGAAGTCAAATATTTGCCGAACAATGACTTTATTGAACTCAGTAAAAGTAACTGGAGTTCGCGGTGCATACTTTGTGCCAATTCAGTGCAATTTCAAGTTTTCCCATACCAAGTGCATACAACAACTGATGCATTGTATAGGTAGTGCCGGTTACTACAGAAAACTCTGTCTAAATTTCTCTACAATTACTGAACCTTTGACTAACCTACTTAAGAAGAGAGTAAAGTTTTTTTTCGGTCAGAACAATGCCAACAGGCATTTGATACATTTAAAGCCATACTTCAAAATGCTCCAGAAAATGCAGAAAATGAATGCATGGCTCATTGTCTTCATGAGAAAATGTTGGCTGAAACTGTATTTCTCAGATTAATGCTAGAAGGTTATCGAGGTCAAGTATAACATCTTCGCACGCTTCCAGCACACGGAGCAATACTTCAATGATAGCTGCTGCAGCAAAAACGAGCTCAGCTTATGGCACGTATGGCAGCATTACAAGAAAAGCAAGCACTTCAGGAACATGAAACACAAATAAAGATAAAGCAAGAAAAAAACAACATGAAATACGAAAACAGAAGGAATTACTGAAAATAAAAACTGAAATCGCAGAGCAGAATGCCAAGATAGAAGTTTATCGTCACTTTGAAAACAATGATGAAGAAAGTCTTGGGGACTTAGGCTTACCAGAATTATTCAAGACGCCTATTCAAATGAAAATGAAAGGTGATGTGCGTGTGGAGCCAAGAAGCCATGCAATTGGTTCTTGTGCAGGCAGCTGCTGACAGAACCGAAGACCAGCGATAATGTTAAGTGTTAATGCTGCATGAATACCGATCATAAAATACAGAATTGCAAAGTCTTTGCTGAAAAATCCCACAAGGACAAGAAACAGTTGTTGAGATCCAAGGGCCATCTGGCTGTATCAGATATGCAAAACACCTTGAAAAGGATTGCACAAACAAGTTGACATGTGAGACATGTGGAAGGAAACATCTCATTGTATTGCATTATGCTGATGGTTGTGCTGAGAATTAGCTGGCCGTAAATACAACAGTAATGATGGTTGGTGCTACATATCAAACCGTACAGCCACAACAGCATACTTATAAACCAGTGGTAATACCAGTCAAATTAAGATGTAAAGCCACAGGACTAAGTGTTCATACATGTTCATTTTTGGGCGATAGAAGTGACACTGTATTTTGTACAGATAGAGTCAGACAACAATTGAATGTTGGTGGAAAGAAGACTAAAGTTAACCTGCATACCATTACAGGGAACAAAATGGTTGATAGCCATATCATCAAAGGCATTGAGGTCAATGACCTAGAGAAAATAATTTCATTAAGCTTCCACCAGTATATAGTCAGAGCAAAATTCCTGTGTCTAGCGATGACAAGATATCCGCCAGCATATATTCAGAGCAAAATTCCTGTGTGTAGGGATGACATCTTATCCAAGGCTGACATTGAGAGTTATCCATGTCTACAAAGGGTACATCTGCCAAGTATTGACGCAAAAATTGGTCTGTTGATAGGCAACAACGTGCCAGATGCCTTCAAACCGTTTGAGGTGATTAATAGTCAAGGACGGGGACCATTTGCTGTTCGCACTCGTCTAGGCCGGGTTGTAAATGTATCCCTTATGAGGGCTGGCATGGCAGACGATGATATAAACCAGGCTGTTGTGAACAGAATACAGGTAGGACCAGCAGTTGACCAGCACCTGATGAATTATTTCAACAGAGAGTTCAGTGAGCGCTATCAATGATAAACCTGAAGACTCAATAGAAGACCAAAGAAACAAACTACCAAGATGGACATTACCAGGTACCACTACCATTTCGAAAGGACAATGTTATGTTGCCAGACAACAGAACGTTTGCAGAATACAGATTGAACCAGTTGAAGAAACGATTTAAAAGAGATGAAGATAAGATAAGATAAGATAAGATAAGATAAGATAAGACAAGATAAGATAAGATAAGATAAGATAAGATAAGATAAGATAAGATAAGATAAGATAAGATAAGATAAGATAAAACTTTATTTAATCCCTAAAAGGGCAATTTGAATGCCTGCTTGACGAAGGATACAAAAAAAACAAAAGTCAAATGCATAAAAAACACATGGTCATGAAAGCGAAAACAGAGACAAAATTATTATGGCTGTTAATTTCCACGATTAAAATTTGCATTAAAAAGACTGATAGCTTGTGGAATAAAAGAGTTTGCGTAGCGCTGGGTACGGGCTACCGGTGGCCTAAGTCTGCCACCTCTAACAATGCATTTATCGACCAAGTCGTGATGTAGAGGATGAGTCTCATCGGTCAGAGTAAAGGTTACTTTCTTATCATGTCGGTCATGGTAGATAAGGTCAACTTGTCGCTGTGAATTTCTGAAGATTGTTTCCACCTTCTTTATGATTTTGTCAAGCCTAGCTTTCTCTTGCTTTGAGATGTTACCACGCCAACAGACAATACAATAACTTAATACACTGCTGATAACGGCATTGTAAAATGCAGACAGGATCTCTTTCCTTACACTTAAAGACCTTAATTTTCGAAGACAATACATACGGGAATTAAGCTTTTTCAACATTGCTTCAACATGAAAACGCCAGCATAATATACTATCAATAGTAGTACCCAAGTACTCATAAGTCAGAACTCTGCAAACATTTTCACCTTTTATAACAACTGGGCATGAAGCATATTATTGCGAGTATGCAGCATTTATTGAAGGTATAGTGGAAAAGGGCTATGCTGGGACGATGGCACAATCTGAGTTACAAGGCCATGATGGAAAGAAGTGGTATCTTCCTCATCACAGAGTCTACAACCCTCAGAAGCTTAGAATAAGAGTCGTATTTGATTGTAGTGCAGAGTATAGAGGAACTTCACTGAACAAAGAGTTGTTTAAAGGTCCTAATTTGACGAACTCCTTGCTTGGCGTATTGGTTAGATTTCGGCAGGATCAAATAGCACTGATGTCGGATATTGAGGCAATGTTTTAGCAGGAAAGAATGCCCAAAGAAGATCAAGATTACCAGCGTTTCCTCTGGTGGCCAAATGGCAATGTGAATTAACCTCCAGCGGAATAACGGATGAGAGTTCACATTTGGGGGCCACTCTATCACTGAGCTGCGCCAACTATGCCTTGAGAAAATGTGCGGACAAGTCCTCTGACCCTAACGAAAAGGAAACCATCGATAACAATTTTTATGTCAATGACACGTTAAAGGCTGTTCTAAACAAGACAGAAGGATAGGTTTATGCCACAGGGCTGATAGTCACATGCAACAAAGATGGATTCAGACTGATCAGCAACGATTGTACTGTTTCGAGACAATACTAGAAGAGGAACGAGCCGAAGAAGTGAAACATTTCGATTTACAGAGAGACAGTTTACCATCAGAACAAGCCTTGGGCATGCAGTGGAACGTGCAAGCAGACGTCCTTGGTTCAAGAACAGAATCAAAGATACACCGGTAACCAGGCGAGTTACTTTGGGAGTTGTAAGTTCAGTCTACGACCCTTTAGGCATGACAGCTCCCGCCGAAGATAATTGGACTTGGACGATGAGATACCCAGTAAACAACGTAAACGATGGGAAGATTGAATAAGATCGCTACCATTGTTAGAAGAACACTTTATGGTCCCTAGGTGTATTGAGGAATATGGTGATACCGATTCCATAGAATTACATCACTTCTCCGATGGAAGCGAGTCTGGGTACGAAGTTGTGCCGTATATTACGATGATTGACAATAACGACAACATTCACTGTGACTTTCTGATGGCCAACGCTAGGGTTGCGCCATTGAAGCAAACAACAATTCCTCGCATAGAGTTGACGGCAGCTACGGAGGCCGTGATATGGATAAGTTACTCAGAAAAAGAGTTGCATTTAGAAGTCATTGGATCATACTTCTCGACCGACAGCAAAACAGTGTTGCTGTATATAAATAATGAAACCACAAGCTTTTATACTTTCGTGGCAATTCGAATAGCAGTGATTCACGGTGGTGTTTTGGGATCAGCGTTCCGGAATAAGCGGGTGCAGTTCGCTAAAGGTATTTGACATCTGTACATTTCTACTGGTTGGAGCGTGTGATATTGGCTGGTGTGCATCAACTCATGTCAATACACGGAACTCTTTTTATCAACGATAAAATCGAATCTGCGGTCGTTGAGGATATATTCAAGGCCATGTTAAAAGGGTCTCCTACGTCTGTAATACTGTTGGCTACTTTTCAGGCAAATCTAACAAATCCCAGAGAAACTAGTGTACATTTCAAAAAGAGTCTTTAATTTTGGTATTAGCTTTACAGCATTTTGAAGTTCATAATACTTCTTCAAGTCAGTCAATAGTGGTTTATATTGATCAACACCCTCTTGCTTTCCTACAGAAACTAAAGGCAAAAATCAGAGATTGCTATGATGGAGTTTAATGTTTAACCTTGATATAAGACATACCAAGTGTAGAGACAATTTTATTGCGGAGTGCCTTTCTCGTATTTATAGTTTATTGTTGCTCACACTTTAATAGCACGTTTGTAAAAGAAATATTTTTTTTGAAAATATTACGTTTTGAAGAGGGGTGTGTCATGTTGATCATTGTAATCCAAACGCAAGACCGGCTTTAATTAGTCTGGAATATTCTGAAGGTCACTGTTCATCACGACCTCATGACCTTGAATTCAATTAGTCATGTTCAGAATATTTTGGAAATTTAATTAGTCATGTGAGGGAGATAATTGTAGAACAGATATTAGCATATCCATAGAAGTTCTAGATTGTTCTTATATTTTCCGATATAACCACTTGAGTATTAAATGATATTAAATGAGACCAGCAAAATTTGCAGTCAGACGTTTGTGATCATGTCTCTGTAGTGTAACTTCAAGTCTTTTGAAACTCTAGCAATAATAAAGACTTTTCAAGACCTTCACTGCAATCCTGGATTTATAATGTGGACTTTGTACAACCTCAAGCCTGCAAGCAAGCCAAAGAAGTGCTTACTCTATCTCATTGCCCGGCACTGGGGATAGTGCCTTTTCAGCTGATATAAGTAGCATTGAAACTTTTAGAGTTTGTATTCTATCCCTTGACTTAGTGATTAGTTTTTTTTTCTTCTTGTAATAAATTCACTCTTCTTTGTTTTCTCTTACGTAACAACATAGAGAAGTGAAAATGTACATAAACATTTCTACCTACCTACCTACCTACCTACCTACCTACCTACCTACCTACCTACCTACCTACCTACCTTCTTCCTACCTACCTACCTATGCACGTACTTACATAATACATAATACATACATACATACATACATACATACATACATACATACATACATACATACATACATACATACATACATACATACATACATACATACTACATACATACATACATACATACATACATACATACATACATACATACATACATACATACATACATACATACATACATACATACATACATACATACATACATACATAGGTACGAACATACATAAAGTCAGACAGAGACTAACAGACAGGTAAACAAACATGCAACCGAATATTGAGACAGACAGACAGAGATTAAGTCAGGTTGAAGCCGCCAAGTTACCAAGTAAGCTTTTTGTTGGCATTTGATTCCATCCTTATCCCCATTTTTGGGGGAATACCACTTCTTTTTCCCCACATTTCGTCCTCGCAGGATGGACTCACAATCAATGTAATCTAAACCTTCAACCCAAAGTATCTTTGGTATACCAAAGTTTAGGTTAAGAAAAAAGGTGATTGTCCCTTTCAAAATCTTCCGTTTGACATTTTTTATAAACGAGAGGGAGTCTAGCATGCGGCAATATTCGTATACATATTTACTTGGAGGCCAATCAATAAAATGAGAATTCATCCTAATAGTTAACAGTACATGCTGTGTTTTTTCCTAATTTCGCACGACATTGAATATCATTTAAAACACCTAAATAGCCATATACACTTTATTTTGACGTACTAATTAGATTTACTGAAATGCTGTTACACAGGGAGTACTTGAAACCATTTTTTTGCCGAATGCGCTCAATTGCTTTTGACCTGCCATCACTGCTTTCTATTGTAATTCTTTCTTTGATTTAATCTAAAATGTTTAGGTTTTCTTGGAAGGTTTAGAAGCCCATCATATAATTACAACAGTTGTAATCAAGAAACGGAGAGATCATGGCTTTATAAGACTGGTAAGTGTTGTTGTTTTACTCATATGCTTTGTTTACAAAACACAAATCGTATTTCTTCTGTATTTGTGTACGTCACGTACCATTTAACAGGCAATAGCTCTTGAGCTGTTCATGAACTTTGTCATCATCAGTTCAGACAAAGGGTTAAGCCGTATATGGATGACACATTGCATTTACTCAGTTTTCAAACTGTGATATTCCTTCAATCCATTACTTTATGTCTGAAATATGTTAGAAAAGACAAATTGACTGGGAATACAACAGTACCAGTATTGTATATTTCCCTTTAACAACTGGTGTTCAAAGTTCTGTCAATAGCAGTCTACTGTAATTCTTTTACGCCCTCTGATACTTTACACCTATGAGTACCTTACGTGTAATCAACATAGTATTATTAACATTCAAATTATACAATGTGTTTGTACAAATCTGTTTGATTCCTGCGAACAGTTTGTGTACTTAAAATTCTCATATGTTTCAGTATCTGCCATGCACAGGTGTAGTGATTTCTGTGATGTAAGTAAATTTGTTATAAAACATTTGATGCAAACTTCAAAACTAAATCCTAGTAATACCTAGCCCTGCCTAGACTGGCCTAGTCGAACTATATAGCAAACGTCCATATGATTGGAGGGATTGTAATTTTCTTTTCGTAGAATGCCTTTTAAAACTGCAAGACACAGAGTCTACAATTTTATGCAAAATATTTGGTCAAGATACTTTGGTCAAATATTCCTTCCAAATATAATTTTTTTACTAGTTACTTGGTCATTGTCATTCTAAAATTTTTAAGGGATAAAATATGTCGATTTTCTCAAAATCACCATTGTCAAAGGTGATGCCAAAAATAGGACTCACATCAAAGATTCCATACTCCTTCCAATCTCATAGTAGTGCCTTCCAGTGATAAACCCAAGGTCAGAGGAAACTAGAATTATTTTGTATTTACATCAAATGTAGATAAATTGATTTTTTTTTGTATAATCTGTATGGCAAATGTACGTCCTTGTTGCAGTATATTAGTGAGCAACGCCAAGTCACACATGTCTACACATTTTTATGGAGTGACCTAGGTCCGCAAATAGAACAGCCTGAACAATGATGTTTCTATTTGCATTTCAGCTGTTGATTGCTACATGATCAGTGTCCGCGACCATTTTCGTGAACATCAGTGTGATATGTCATTATTATTCATGAGCTGTCATAAATTTTCATGAGGCTATGTATAGCTGTCCTAGCCTCTTGTGTACAGGTCAGTCTCAGCCAGCTAATCATCACTCTATGTTATGTAGTTTAGTTTCGAGTGGAATAAACTAGCATCTACCTCCAGTCTCAGACCTACAGTGACTGTCTCTCTTACACCCCTTGAACATTGGAATAAAAGCCCCGCTACCAAGTGATCGCAACATCATCATAATGCCAATTACATCAAATTGGAACAAAGTTGTCGGACTCTTACTCGCTTTATCAAGACTGGCTTTGAGGAAAGAAGTGTAAAGAAGCAAAGTAACTGTGGGTACTATGTAACTGTGTGAGCTGTGTCACAGACACTTGCAACTTCAACAATGTCTGTTCGCTAATAGAGTCTGAAGGACTCTGAACGAAGTCTAGTTGTTGCTGTGGTTACGTGACATTGCAACAAGCAGTAAGTTAGTATCTGCTAAAATAAACTAGAAAACGTTCTCTTCAGTGAAGGAATATCGACCTGTTTGTGTATTTGTGTGTGCCAGTAAAGCAGGATGTCCGGACCACTAGGACACAGATTTAGTGGAACCAAATTTGTTGATAACCTGAATACGAGATCAGAAGTTTCCATGCATGCTGAACCATTGAAGCCAGTGGAGGAGAAGTTGTCAGCATTGTGTGAAGAATGCTTCTCTCTATGGTGAAATAATATATGGTTGGATGAGCATCAGCCAGTGGAAAAGAAACAAAAGTTGTCAACGATAAACAATTAAGTCGACATAAAAACTTTGTTTGAAGTGAGCTTAATTGAACTTTACCGTGAAACTGTCATTGAAACGAAAGATGACCTGTTAAGAGCTTTTACATGACTTTTGAAGTTATGTAAAGATGGTGTGTGCAAAAACAATATTTTTCTTGCTGAAACAAGATAGCTTTTCTTTGGTGTCGCACGACAGAAAATCTGCATTGATTTTGAATTCCTTTGATTGTGCCATTGTGCATCCTTAAATTTGTAACTTCAACAAAGTCAACTGAGCCGTGGGAAATATTCGAATTTGATTAAGACATCAGCTGTGGTTATTTTTCATATACACTAGTTTAAGTCGGGATTAGTCAAAGAGGTGGTCGATACCGTTACATTCTAGGGGGATAAGGTTAAGTGTATATCATTTACTACAGCCATGTGTTAGGGGTGCTATCGAGCAAACGATTTATGTCTGGCATTGAAGTAATTTTACCTATCATTAAGGAAGGCAAAGATGAACTGAAAATTAAGAAAGAGCGCATTCATTATTATAGCGCAGCGGCTGGTTCAAGCAAGAGGGAATTACCGAAAACCTTGTGCCTCAAAAGGAAATTTCTTGCTTTCATGTTGGAGTTGTATAAATCTGAGCAGGCAAATCATGCGCAGCGTTTAGAATTTGAACGGATGCACATAAATGCAGCAAGAGAAAGTCAAAACAAGGAAAAGAAACGCCCGAATGAGAACTGGACGCAGAAAGGAAGAGCTCACACACATTGTGAAAATTAAGAAATGGAGTTACGAGCGAAAGAAAAGTCGCACGACGACGGTCGTGAGTTCAATGACTGGACTGCTAAAGTCAGACAAAATTGTCCTCAAGGCTGTCTTTCGCCCAGTTTAAGCGATGTATTCCTTGCTTCGCTACGATAAAGTTTCTGAGTGATGTGTGAAAGTTAGCGTTTGAGCATGAGTGCTTTGCGAACTCTACAGCCTGTGGAAAGGTCGCAGTCAGAAAAATTGTGGCAACTTAGTTTGGTTATTGAACCAATCTTTTTTGTGATTTTGGATTTGGCCGAGCGTTTTTGTCTGTGGTTTCTCCACTAGATGACTCGGTGCCGTAGTTGTAAGTGCGAACCCGATTGCAACAACCGTACTTTGTAATGTTTCCTTTTCTATCAATTGACATCAGCCAGTGTCAGCATTATTCACATAGTTGCCGGCGTGCACACACCCTTCTGGATTTCAGCAACAAATGTCGATCAAAATTCACTCCAGTTATTGGTCTTCGCTCACTAACTGGATACAATCATAGGAGAGAAAGATATTACAGTGCAAACCACAGATGATTTAGCTAAGTGCACTAAAATCATACAGACTTCTATACCATCTGAGGTTCAGGAGCCAGATTATAAGATTGCAACTTTAGACACCGCAAGTGGTCTTGAATTACGTAGATCAGAACAGGTGCCTAGACTTACAGTGAAAGCGAGAGAAGGTAAATTTAAATAAAGTTATGTGATATTGCAAAGTGTTTGTGGTAATTACTCAATCATTTGTTACTATATGTTACCCATCCAGAGCTACTTGATAATGAGTCAGTAGAATCTTTCTATAAATTTGTGAAGGACATTGTGGCAAAATGAACTAAAATGTTGGCTATCTATGATCAGATCTGGGCTATATCACAAACATCAGCAGATGATATTTTGAAAGCTGCTGACAGGATGAACTCAAGTCTGGATAGAGCCATAATTCATGCACCACTTCTCATCAACGCACAGAAACTCAGAAATGTTCTCGATGGGTTTAATATTTTGTTGCGGTACTGAGTCAACTGCGTCTTCTCACTCAAAGTCATCTAGACGATCAGTTTCATCGAGTATGTCATCGATTCGAAAGGCTGCTACAATCAAAGCAGCTGCCTTGAAGCAGAGCTAATTGTGACAGAGGAGGAAGCCGCCAGGGAAGAAGAATTAGAAAAATAAGAGCTCAGAGAGAAAACTTGTTGACCTGTGCTGAAAGTTAGAGAGAGGGCATATCAGACTGAAGATGAAAGGCAACAGGATATAGCAGAAACAGAAATATAGCGCAAAACAAGAGAATAGTGAGGATAACAAGATAACTTTGTTTTGAGAAAGTCGAAGTATCAGCTTGTGAAAAAGAAGAATTGCTTGATAACGTGCCTGTGATGGAGACAGTCCCATCAGTTTCATCGGTACCACCACTGCCATAGCAAGCGGCTTCAATGAAGACTGTATTGTGAAGACTGAATCAGTAAGCCTGCCAGCAAAAACTTACACAGCATTTTCACCAGTTGCAATGGCAGAACCAGTCAAACCAACATTTGCAGGCTTAGAAAAACATAAGGATCACTTTTTCGTTCAAACAGGGAATAATAGAATCTCACACCCCCAAGGACCTGGGATCAGATTTCTCACACGAATTGGGGATATTTTGTCTCACACGAGCCTCGCAGGCGAGTGTGAAACAAAATATCCCAACGAGTGTGAGAAATCTGATCCTAGGTCCTTGGTGTGTGAATTTCTATTTCTCACATGACCACAAAATGCGTTACATTCACACTCGAAGTTGAAAAATTGAACGATCATTTTAACTGTATCAGTAACTATCCTACTTTGTTGCCATGTATTATTTCGCATTACCAAATGTAGTCCCTAATTTCTCTCAGGTCACACGCTACAAATAAACAACGCATATAAATACCATAACACAACTTATTTAATCGATAACATGCAAAAAGATGTTATTTCAACTTTAACTTGAGTTACAATACATAACGATAAATATCGACGCAGAGAAACACTGGTATAGTCATAGTTTACTGTATGTCCGTGCCTACTGACTATTTTCACTTTCTGTGTCAGAATAAATCACATATTTTCGCTTGCACGGAGGTTCACGAATATTACAGGTAACATTGAATGTACCACCAGCTATAGTGCAATTCTCGAATATCGATGTGGATCCGACACTGTGAGTTTTTGAGGATTTCGGTGTGCTTATGGTAGATGTCTGTGACTGTTGAAGAGTTATGTACGATGTTGGGGATGACGTTGATGCTCTGGGATGAAGAGCGCTGCTCTAAAGTTGTTGATGGGATGTGTAAGTCAAGATATGAGACAAAGCGTACTGCTGTTTGCAATAGCTATTAACTGACTGCACATTTTTATGTGCGCTTTTCTGCATTGTGTGTGTTGGTGGCACCTTGTTGTCATTCGGTTTCTGTAGCAAGTATTTCCTGGCACTTGTATTGGTAAGCCGTTTCCCACGACAAGATATTCCGCTTTTCCCGGCCATATTCTTCATTATTTGGGCGATTGTGTTCGGACCCATCACCTGACGCTTGAACCAAATGGTATCAGACAGTTGCGGTGTGTTTTTAATAGCTAAGTATAACAGGGTTTCTGGACCCATGAAGTTCTTTGGTCGCAATGATGCGTAGAATTATACAGAGCGACTGGGCACCTATTTTTTCATCGGGGTATGAATTCTTCCGTGGCTTTACAGGTCTAACATCGCTCAAATTTTCGCCAGTTCTAATCTTCGTCTGGTGTTCGTTTGTCATTTCAATAAACTCTCTGCCATCAGCATTTCGTTTAAGTTTAACATCTCCCCAACAAAGAGATCCATGTTCTTTCACTGCCCTCGTTCCAAAGTGCAACATATTGTTCAACCAGAGTGTATTAAAGACTGATTGGGGCGTGTGGGCGCCTAGTTGTCTGTCTGCATACAACTTATTTACATCGTCGTCAGTGAGAGTATCGGCTTTATGTGGTAGGTTTCCCTTACCGTGTTTCTTAGGTTTTTCTGTTTTGCTTTCAGTTTTTCTCGAATAGAAAAAGAATCCAAACTTGTCACCAACGATGCTTCATACTTGGCCAAAGTAGATGTCTTTCTAAACTAGATAACATCCCTCGTAGGTAAGACGGTTCATACTCAGTTCCATACTCCTTACGAACATCACATAGGAAATTTCCGACTAGCGGATCGAGCTCAGGGGGCGGAGTATTTGCAATTTCGCGATGTTCGTCTACGTCTTGCAAGTACTGTTTGAATAGTGTTACATGATATTTAGTCTTCCGTACTGTTTCACTGTTCTGCTGATCCACTATGAATTGGTCAATGTCGTTTGAGGACAATGCAGCAAATCTAGAGCTCGGAGTTGACGACAATACAGTAACTGGTACAGCAGGTGCAGAACCGTGGCGAGTTTCACTGCCGATACTTCTACTTCGGCTCCGGTCGAGATATCCATCAAAAAGAACTGGCGATATGTTCCAAGTGGTCTATGTTCCCTAGTGATTTGGAAAATTCGACCGTCTTTTGTGAATTTGTCACCAACAACGTACAGCATCATTCAAAATCGTGACATTGCTGTCATCTGACACTGCACTGGGACTGCTCACTTTGTTGTTCCGGTCCGTATACTACTCAACTCGCCATTGGATAATATTATCCAACCAGAGCCCTTGTAATATATACCGCTTAGTGAATGCTCATGTATACAGAGTGTGGGACGATTTCTGAGAGTGTTGGATTGATTTTCCCACACCGTCGATCCAGCACTCACAGTGGCCAGGAATGAGAGAAACAACAACATACAACGGCATACAAGCATACATGAACCGCACACTACTATTCAAAAACGTTGATTGATTGATTGATTGAATTTATTTGGCAATTAAAATAAAATATATAAAATGTACATTTCACATTTGTGCCAAGGATAACACAAGAAAGCAATTGATGCTTATTTCCATTGTGGTCCTCGATGTTAAAGAATACAAAATGACGGATTTGATTTTGACAAGACGGCAATTGTTCTGCTTGCTGTATTGGAATACAAGGGGAAAATGTCATGACAATTATGTTTTAAACAGTGTAGCTAGATATATATCATTCATTATAATCAGAGAAACATTCTTGACATTAAGTGGTCTTTCACTCTTTTTTGAACACACTGATTGACTCACATTGTCTTAGTGACAAAGGTAAACTATTCCAAATTACGGAACCTGTATAATTAAAGGAATTTATGCCACAACCTTTTACCCTTGGAATCTTGAAAGATGCGACACTATTTCTTGTATTGCAACAGCTTATGTAACTTTGTACTTGATTTCTCATGTAATCGGGAGCATGGTCATTCAAGATATTATGCATATGATTAAGTTTAAGTTGGTTTACTCTCTGTTTAACAGGCAACATACCTACTTGACGGAATTCGCCCGGCCCAATGTGAGCTCTAGGCGGGACATTCAACAGAAATCTGATAACTTTATTTTGAGCCACTTGTAGCCGTGATTTAGATCGTTTTGTAAGTCCAGAGTACCATGCAGAACAAGCATAATCGAAGTGACATTGAATCAGCGCCGAGACAAGGAGCTTCTTTATATCAAGTTTAAAATCCCTTGCATTTCTGTAAAGAAATTTCACTTTTTTAGAACATTTGCTGACAATATCATTTACGATGGAATCACCCGACAGCGACAGATCTAATTTTAGTCCTAAATATGCAACTTGCCGCTTTGACTCAATGTCAGTTCCACAAAACTTGACCTGTAGTTTGTTTGAATTGTTCAACTTTCTTTTTGTTCCATGTAGAATTGACTCGGTTTTACCGAGATGCAAAGACAACTTGTTGTCAACTAACCATTCCTGAATTGTCTCCATTTCAATACTCAACGCCTCCTGTATTTCATTTATGTCTTTGCCAGATACAAACAAAGCCGAATCATCGGCGTACAATAGAATCTTACACTTAACAGCTGCTGGCATATCATTTACATAAATTTAAAAAAAGTGGTCCAGTATTGACCCTTGTGGCACACCACATGAAATACACGTTTCAGATGAGATGATTCCATTTACGTCAACCACTTGCTTGCGATCAGTTAAATAGGACTTAAACCAACTTACTGTGACACTGTCAAGACCCACTGCTCTGAGTTTATATAATAAAACGTCATGATTTACAGTATCAAATGCTTTCTGTAGGTCAAGCATAACCATGCCTGTACAATTGCCCTGATCACACTCACGCTTGATAACATCATAGAGATGAATCAAACAGGTGTCAGTTGAATAATTGGGACGAAATCCAGACTGCTTCTCATACAGCAAATTGTGTTCAACAAGGTAATCATTCAACTGATCAAAAACAAGCCGTTCAATGACCTTAGACATAATGTTAAGTGCAGATACTGGTCTATAATTACCAACTTCAGTTTTACAATTTTTCTTAAACAGAGGAACTACTCTAGCCACTTTAAGGTCTTGGGGAAAACTACCCTTAGATAAAAATAAATTAACGATATGACAAATTGGACTTGCAATGACACTGCACAATCTTTTAAAAAATTGGCAAGGAGATTATCTAATCCTGTAGCCTTATTCACACTTATACTAGCCAGAATTTTATACACTTTATCATGAGACACATTTGTAAGGCCGAAAGAATCGGTAGACACATTCATTTTTTGATAAAGTCAGATATAAACCCCACACCAAACCTGCCCGTACCAACAGGTAATTTTTCTACGATCTTTGAGACAATCTTTGAAAAGAATACGTTAAAGCGATTTGCTAGTTTTGTTTTATCAAAGCAAAGAGTGTTATCAATCGTAAGACCTATGTTGGAAGATTTTGTCTTGTATTTTGATGACGAGCCGAGACTTTTTAAAGCCTCCCACAACCTTTTTGGTTTATGTTTGTTATTATTTACCACATTTATATAGTGGTCAGATTTTGCCTTTTTCTTTTGGTAATTAACTTTATTACGGTACTCAAGATACTTTTCATAATCATTTTGACTTTGTGATTTCCTAAACGCTGACAGAAATTTATCCTACTCCTGATCAGACTGAGTATCTCACTTGTCATCCATGGTTGTGTTCTTTGTTTAATACGGTTTTCTTTGATAGGTGCTACAGAGTCGATGACAGACATGAATTTAGATTTAAAATTTGACCATGACCCGTCTACATCAGAACAAGTTGTTACATCCGACCAGTTTACATCCTCAAGTTTCTTAACAAATTCTTCCTCACTGTACTGCTTTAAAGATCGAATACGTACAAAACTATGCTTTTTATTTCGAGATCTGAAAATTTTACTTGTGCAGAATACAGGCAAATGATCACTGACACCGATTTCTAAACACCAGATTGAACTATATTTTCTTGATTAGTAACCATGATCAAATCTAAAATAGAAGTACTTGGCGTTGTAACTCTAGTAGGGACTTTGATCAATTGCTCCAAACCACATACTGATGTAAAGTACGTTAAAGCATTTAGCAAAGTGTTACAAGTGCTGGCTGTTTTTTTCAATATGTTCGTATTAAAGTCCCCGAGAATAATTGCTTCACGATCGAGAAAAGCATTACCCTCATCGCAGGCTTCACCCATAAGATCGTAAAAATCCATTTGTTTGGTGGTCTATAACATACACCGATGAGTATTGGGCGAGACTTAGGTAATAATATGTCTATCCAAATTGATTCTAAGCTGCTCTTGTCCAAGTCATGGCGAGATTTAAACGCAATATCGTTACAAACATAGATACACACGCCACCACCGGTACGTTGCCTATCTTTTCGTTGAATAATGTATCCAGGTATTTCCACTTCTGAGTCTTGTACGGAACTGTCTAACCAGGTCTCGGTAATTCCATTAACCGCTGCTCTCATTCGGGTAGCGATGATACGAATTTCATCCATTTTAGACAATATACTCCATGTATTGAGATGCAGGAAATGAAGTCCCTTGCGCTGAAAACATTTGTATTTGTCATTTCCGTCGTGTGAAGTATCAAAACTTTCATTTGTTGTATCCGATATGTTGTCTGAAGTATTGATATCATCTTCAAACAGTGTCGCTCCAGGGAGACTAGCGAGAGTACATCTATCTCACACAAAGTGAAGTTGATTGTTTGTGTTGAGTTTGTGTTTGATTCATTTTGGCTACGTGTAAAATTGGGTTCCCACATTCTTTTCCGATAGTTTGTTTTACAAAAGTGTTCATTTCGTTTCGAAGATATGTAGGGAAGCTCGGATGAGCGTGTACGATAATGTTTGTTTGTGTACGGGAAGCTTATGGCGAGACGCAGCCTGACCTATGGTGTTACCAAGGTTGACAGAGTAGCACTTTGACGCTTGCATTTCGAAACCCGAGAGTGGTTTCTCATCAGTCGCAGTGTAATTTCTTTGCTCAGTTTGTGTTTGTAAATTTTTAAAAGTGAATGCAGTGTTACTGTTCTTCAAGTAGCGAAAGCAGTATAATTATATTTTGATGGCGTTATAAATCTGTTTATCATATACCCACATTCATGTGCCTGTGTAAACCTATGGAGGAAGCGCCCTCAGATCCGTGGATTTTTTTACGTATCACGTCCCGGCCCATTACCCATACTTGGTTGAGGGCATCTCTTTCCGGATCTGACTTTGTTTTTAAAAAGTTTTACTTTAAACAACAACAACAACAGTGCGAGAGATTCAAAAAATTATCGTCTGCACCAAACGATGGTGGCGGACGACGACGTCATTCAGTGGATGGCTGCACTTCCAAAAGACAAATTAAATTTTTTGCTTTCTGGAGAAAACACTACAGGCGAGACAACAGTTGGAAAAGATGATTTGGCGACAGTAGACGAATTCATCAAATCGCAGAGAAAACCGACTATAGTTCGTAAGACTGAACGGGACTTCACAAAAGTTCGTCATTTCATCGACTACCAATACGGTGACATTTGTGACTTAGTGGACATTCCACCCAAGACATTGAACGAATATTTGGCAACATTCTTTTAGAAAAAATGACAGTACTTACTATGAACCAGGCTCAGTTTCAGCTATGAAGTACAGCTTGGAACGATATCTCTCGCAAAACAACTACGGAGTATCACTGAATGACAAGTTCTTCTCGCTGACAAACGACGCGATTAAAGCCAAGCGGATGCACCTGAAAAAATCTGGCCTTGGCACAGGTAGTCGTACCAGTGAAGCAATATCTCCGGAAGAGGAAAATCCTTGTAGAAGAGGGTAAACTCGGCACCGCGGACGGCGACACCCCCAACTTCACTCTGTTATACCTATTCACGAAGCACTTTGGACTTCACGGTAGGGACGGGCACAGAAAACTCTGTTTTGGAGACGTCACTCTACTGCGGGACAACAGGTATTGAGTATTTGAAATTTAAAGAACGCGATACAAAGACTCACGATGGAACGTATTCCGATCATCGTGCTGTACCACATCGCATTTAAACAGTTGCCGATACGTCCAGTAACCCGATCAGAATTTATAGAGAGCACGTGCAACACCGTCCAATGGAACAATGTGCTCCAGATAGTCTGTTCTATCTGCAACCGGTACCCGCTGCCGATATCAACTCTCTTGTTCGGTATTTCATTCATGCCGCGAGTAGCTGCTTCTATAAATTTTGGTTGACGGAAGACAAATCATTATGTTAGGAGGACAACTGTGCAAACGTTGACGTAAGTAGGAACTCCACCACAACAGATCATAAAAATAACCGGACACAAAAACGTCTCGAGTTTGCAACACTACGAGACCGTTTCGGTAGAAGATCACCAGAGTATTTCAGTCATATTAAGCCTACCTACCGACAGTACCGTGGAAAATGAGACGGCCGATCGACCCTACCAACCACCGTGTTCACAATCAACCTGAGCATGCCATAAACTTCAAGTGAAGTACGACTCCGACAGCGAGTAATACATTTATTTGATCGTTCGCTCTGTATTTGATTGTTCACTCTGCATTTGATCGTTCGCTCAACAGGCAGCAGCTTTTTCTAGCAGTGAACTGTGAACTGAACAGTTTTGAAACTCAGTGTTGCATTTATTGAATTGTTCGTTGTTGTTGATGATGTTGTTGTTAAACGTTGTTACAAATAATATGTGATGATAATTTTTAACGGTTAAAGAGTTTTCTAGGTCTGTGTCGGCTGCATGTGTCTGACTTGTGAATGTGTACAGTAAGCTAATCCCTTTGTACTCTAGCAAGTCGGTGATGCAGAATGCGGAAGCTGATCTGAATGGCCAAGAATTCCCAAAGTTTATTTGGCGACCGCCAAATTCAGATGGTATTTCAGTAACCATATAGATAATTTCATCTTTCGAATACTTTTATAACATGTCAACGTGAGTACCGCCTCGATCGATCGTCCTGGGGCGGAGGGTGTCGAGCTAGGTGGAGCAGCGCTTGCGTTGCAACGCAGCTCGTGAGCAGCAAAGTGTAAACAAAAAGTGACATCATATAGTAGTACGCAAGGACGATAGTGATGGAGCTTTGCAATCGCCAACCTGTCAAGATATGACCGATTCTATCCCAGCTGTTTAAAAACGCAAATTTAATATTTTGTGGGTTCAAAACTACCTTGATAATATTAATTTCAAGCATATATGAACATTCCATACGGGCCCGACCGTGCGACCTCGGGCCGCAAAAGCTGTATCAGGGCCGTAAGATTATTGAATATTTATGAATGTTGCGCAAGTATTTTTCGCATTCGTGTATGCAATCTTTTGTGTTGCAATGGCCTTACCACGACCCTTGTCAAGGGTTTTGTGGCAATTTGTGTATTGTTTATAAGTTTATGTATCGTGCAACTAACATATATCGCGACATATTTCGTTTCTTTTAATGAATAAGTATATCTGGAAATGCACGTTTAGTTGCTTCAAGATAACTTTCAGGTTTCGTGTTTTCTGTTGTTGGGGAGTTCACTTTGATTTTTCTTTGAATGGGCGTTGTTACCATTGTTTGTGTCTCATGATGTTTCGTAATCTTGTTTTTCGACTGTATTTGCATCATGAAATATTAGTTTTCTTTTAGGGTTTGCTTGTGTGGGCATAAATTTTAGGCTTTTGCCTTGCGCCATTAAATCGGTGTTTGTTAGTTTGTGGGACGATAGGTTTTTGATGAATTTCATGTTGTTGGGAAGACAGTTGTGTCTTCATTGTCACATTCGGAGTGATTTTTTCCCTTATTGTTGTGTACCCTCCATTATGGCAACTGTGTGCCAGAGAGGTGGCAAATTTTGGCTCTTTTGATGTTAGATAGACAGGAAATCTATTGTTATAGACCGTGTTGTGATTGTTAAGTTATCACAGCTAGAATCGGTGTGATTGATAGATATTTCCAAGCGATTCGATTAGTTGATGTTTTGGACCAGATAATCCTGTTTTTTGTTTTAAACTCTGAGGAAAGATGTTTTCCCGCCACTTTTTAAATATTGTTGTTGTGGTGATTTGTGTTACTTTCGTGTCAATTGATGATATTGCGTTCGAACAGGGCTACTACCTATTCCCAAGACAGATTATAGAAAAAGTTCATCAACATCTTATACTGGCAAAAACTTTGATTTCGCGGCAAATTTTTCTTTGCGAATTGAGAAAAATAATGAGACGAGAAATAGAAAGACTCATAAGAGTTTATTTCTGAATCGTCACTCATATATATATATATATATATATATATATATATATTATATATATATATATATATATATATATATATATATATGGGTAGTTTATTGCATAAATTGTAATAAATGTAAACAAAGAGGTAAGACACAACGTCGATTCGACAAAAACCCTCGTGAAATTAATGCACACCGTCGCTACCATAGGAACCAAAAGATTCGTCATTCAAGTCGGTCAAACCGACTGGTGGTCAACCTCATTGACAAACAAATTGATGAAAGCGCTACACATCTATTAGGCCTTGGACTGGGCTTCTGCCCGAAACCCAAGTCCCTCGATACGAAGGGAATGGTATACGATTGTGCGACATACACCAGAAAAGTGCGACTTCTACACTACTTATCACAACAATCTGATGACATCTACACCACTGATACAACGCCAGATGTGCTAAAACAATATAAACCTACGAAGAAGTGGATGCCTAAACCTGGTATTGATAAATCTGTTGATATCTACTGTTCTAAAATATTGAACGAAGTGTACGCTTATCAACCAGCTCGTTTCAACTCCACCGTCGACAATTTGACACCACAAGAACGCGCCGTGCTTAATCACAGGTCGAGTAGGCATTATTTGTGATGATTTTTCCTATTATTATCATAACAAATGATTATGAATATTAATAGATTATTAATATGAATGTTACAGAATTTAAAACTTTCTTTAAAAACAATGTCGTCTACTTTTTGTGATAACCGTCTGGAAACCCCATTGTTGTGATAATTATTATTATTAATTAATTACGATTATGATTATTAACATCACACATTGTAATCTGCATATGTGAACAACCCTCTGGAAACCCTTATATAGTTTCACAATCTATGCCAAAATACACAAGTGACACCATTGCCTCGGTTCAGTCTACGGCGAGAACTACCATTGTCCAGGTTCAGTCTACGGCGAGAGCTACCATTGCCCAGCAGGTTCAGTCTACGGCGAGAGTTACTACACAGTGTATATAAAGAGAAGGTAGCCAGCTCCACTCGACAGTAAACTGACATACCCATGAATTACATCCGTTTTCTTCTTCTCTTGCATGTTGATTCTCAAAGTTTCTCTCGGTGTTTGCTAGTCTATAAATCAGCCATCAAACGTACCCATTGACCACTTAGACGGAAAATTTGTGAAGTTTGGGGCTGCGAGAAGGTATATATCGCCAAAAAAATGATGGAGTCCTCGTGGAATCGACAGCATCCGGGATCTTTTAGGGCCGTTTGTGAAATTTGAATGTAACCGCCAAGCGGGAGCAAGGGCGGAGCCATGATTAAAGGTTATTAGATATGCTAACATAATTTATCTTATGGCCAATGAACGCTCTTGACCTTTGATTAGACCTCTCATCAGTTGATGTGAATGTACATGTATCAACATAAAAATCAAAACGTGGAATGTGTTTTGTTTCTCGAGTGGACGATGTATTTTTCGAACTTAAAGCAGTTGTTAGGTTGGTCTAAAGCAGCTTCCTAGGTGTGCAATCAATGGAGGTGGTAGAGTCAGCGAAACTGGGACATCATTATGCATCAACTGAACAAACACCGCAGCAGGCAGCTCAGTATAGATTACTGCGATCGTGTTTGCCAGCATTATACAGCTTATCCGTATTCGATGACACCGTCATCACCGTACGTCCATTACAAACGTCCACATGAAATTTCCGGCCGACGACAGTGAGCACACCGTCATTGACTGTGACCAACTCCTCTGCCCCTCCTCCGCCAAACACATCAGCGACTAATCCGTGGCGATGAATGGTTTCCACTGGCTCTGATATTGCACTGTGCACTTGGCGGTGACCCCTTGATTTGAGCGCGTTCGATAGACGCCACAAGTACCGTATACCGCTACGATATCACAGCTAGGTTTCCACCTATTCCCGAAGAACCTCCGCCATGTGCACATCGTACCCACAAAAACCTTGAATAGCAAGGAACACGACTTACACTTCCAGGCTTACAAACTTGCTGACATTTTCTTGCCCATTCTCGTTTCAAAATTTTAGTGTGTTTTTCCATAGACCCTACTGCATCCGGTTTAGTGTCAATTGTTTTTTCCAAAGACAGAAAGTCCTTGCTTCAGTTTTTGAGTGTGATACAACTGCAGAGGGTCCTTTAGGATTTTCGAATCTGCGTAAGGCTGTTCGCAAATGTTTTTTTTCTATTTGCATATAATGTACCAAAAATGCGTACAACGTGACTACATGCAATTACCTACATACAATAGCTGTATACGCGATATCGAAAACCGGATTAAAAGTCGATGACCATGTTTTGTCTTTGATGAGTTTTACAATCTGTTCTTTTCTGTCGACGGTATTTCATTTCTTACTAATAATTGAGACTACAACTTCCCACTATTGCCTTTGCTGCCTGAACTATCATCGCTGCTCTGAAGTTAAATTCACTAAGTCTCGGGCCTTCCATGGGTATCACCATCAGATCATTTATGACATCGTCGTACTCAGACAACTACATTTCGATGTTGTAATCCTGTTTTGGGTACTGGACCCACGCGCTCACACGGGACAGATGAGACTGGAATCACGGCTGCAATTATGGCCAATTTTGCAATATTCTGGAATAAGTTTGCAGACAGGTATAAAACTATTATTTCTAAGTCCGCGTAGCATTATTAGCTTAAATTGTTGATATTTGACTTGGAGATCTTCAGGGTTTACAAGTATGCATCGGGCGCAGCGGAAAAAGAACATTTTTTTGAAATAACGAAGAGCTGTATTGAACATGTTACATTTTTATTGGTACAGCCTTGAAAGAAACGTGATTGACAGGATGTAGGACAAAATTTTGCAAAATTATGAACATTTTTATTAGCAAACAATTTATTTTTAGTCCTGGATAAACTTCACATTGGACGGAAACTACGTGTGCTCATGTCTCGGAGACTGTTCTTTTAATGCGTATCAGATTACGCACACGTCAAAGCATACTTCAAAATAATTATGCGTGAAATACACAGGATTTTTTGTTGACGGAAGCTCTGTAAAAAAGTAAGAGGTCCTGGTAATGTCAGCACGCGTATACCTTTTCAATAAAAAGATTTCAGATTCAAGGTACATTGTCTGTACTTTATCTGTAAAACCCGTCAGTGACTGCGTATATTTTGTTGAGCGGCAAAATAGGCAAGAGTCTACGCCGCTGCCTGTATTTTTGCTGTAAATCTCTGAAAATCACAAGTTCAATTGGAAGGTGACTTCGTGTTTGTAGTATGTACGCTGTTTTAAGATGTCCTCGCCAGGTCATTGAACTTGACAATTTTTCACAAGGTCTACCCATCATAAAAAAACCGCATCTGCAACCCGTCACCCGTTTGTGACCACACTACACGGCTTGGACCGTTGAGGCACCTCCATCCTTGGACAGACCATGAAGTAATCGTATAGTGTAAGTGTAATTTTCAAGGGTAAAAGCGGTCACGCGAGTTGGCCGTACGATCAATTATTTCAGCATATCTAATAACCTTAAATCATGGCTCCGCCATCGCTCCCGCTTGGCGGCTACAGTCAAATTTCGCAAACGGCCCTGAAAGATCCCGGATGCTGTCGATTCGGCGAGGACTGCATCATTTTTTGAGATATATACCCTTCTCGCAGCCCCAAACTTCACATATATTCCGTCTAAGTGGTCAAAAGTGGGTATATTTGATGGCTGATTTATGGACTTGTCAACACCGGGAGATATTTTGAGAATCAACATGCAGAAGTGAAGAAAACTGATGTAATTCATGGTATGTCAGTTTACTGTCGAGTGGAGCTGGCTACCTTCTCTTTATATACACTGTGTAGTAACTCTCGCCGTAGACTGAACCTGCTAGGCAATGGTAACTCTCGCCGTAGACTGAACCTGGGCAATGGTAACTCTTGCCGTAGACTGAACCTGGGCAATGAACCTGGGCAATGGTAACTCTTGCCGTAGACTGAACCTGGGCAATGGTAACTCTCGCCGTAGACTGAACCTGGGCAATGGTAACTCTCGCCGTAGAATGAACCTAGGTAATGGTGTCACTTGTATATTTTGGAATAGATTGTGAAACTATATAAGGGTTGCCGATTACAATGTGTGATGTTAATAATCATAATCGTAATTGATAAATAATCATAATTATCACAACAATGGGGTTTCCAGACGGTATTCACAAAAAGTAGACGACATTGTTTTTAAAGAATGTTTGAATATTCTGTAACATTTATATTAATAATCTATTAATATTCATAATCATTTGTTATGATAATAATAGGAAAAATCTTCACAAATAATGCCTACTCGACCTGTGGCTTAATGAACTCAAAGATAATGAAAGCATAGTTATCACCAAAGATGACAAAGGAGTTCTAGTTGTACTTAATAAAACAGACTACGATAAAAATGCCGAAAACAACTGAATGATACGATTTTTTTACGAAAGAGAAGATTCAGATGTCACTGTGTCCGTCATCAAATATTATTATTATTATTATTATTATTATTATTATTATTATTATTATTATTATATTTATATTAAAAATTGTTTAAAATGCACTACACGTACGTCTCAGTGCATTGTACATAGCTGGATACAATAATTTAAAAAGTACAACCACACAATAAAATTAAAACAGAAAATTACTCATAAAACTGAGTAAAAAGATGGGTTTTCAAATTGCGCTTAAAACTATTTACACTTCTGGCAGTCTGTATTTCAAATGGCAAATCATTCCATAGTAAGGGTGCACATACTGAAAACGCTCTCTGTCCATATGTCTTGTTAAAATTGCCACGGGGCTGGGTTAAACATAATTTGTCACGTGATCGCAAGTCTCTAGCTGGTACATATAAATCTAGTAAATCTCTCAGATAAATAGATGCATTTCCATGGATAATTTTGAATGTTAGCAACAAAATTTTAAATCTGATGCGAGCCTCTACCGGTAACCAATGTAAATCTTGAGAACTGGTGTGACATGATCGAATTTGCACGTATCAGAAACTAACCTCGCCGCGGCATTCTACAGACACTGTAGTCGTCCAAGTTGTCCTCTAGGGATACCAAACAAAAGACTGTTACAATAGTCTTAGTGGGACGTCACAAATGCATGGACTAGTTTTTTCAGTTGTAGATCTGTCAAGAAGTTTATGAATTTTAGCTATTCTGTGCAAAGAGTAGAAACCATTTCTGCACAACGTATTGATATGGTCAGACATGCTACCATCCCGACTTAAAATAATGCCAAGATTTTGACTGAAACTGAAGGGATTATGTCGCATTGACCAATTCTCAGACTGTCTAGCTTTATCACATCAGATTTTAGACTTGATGAGAAGTGAATAACTTCAGTTTTGTTTTCATTTAGTGCAAGCATCTTAGATTTCATCCAGCTGCGGACGTCTTCGACACACAGTTCAATGTTATTCCGGATTTCGTCAGGTCTATTGCAGATGACATAAATTTGCGTATCGTCCGCGTATATCATGCAATAAATCCCATGGTGTACGAAGACGTCTTCCAGAGGTGCAGTGTAGAGTGTAAACAAGAGAGGGTCGAGAACAAATCATGAAAGAACACTGTAGCATTCTTTATCGTCATGACGTCCTTGATGAGGCCACATTCGATGCCATGTGCACTATCGACGATTCGGAGGAAGCATACTTCTACATTCTATTGAAAATCCATAAGCTGTCACAAGAACAACTTGATAATCATGTTATACCACCGGGTAGACCAATTTGTAGCCATATAAATAGCCCATGTATACCAGTTGCTCTTTGGTTGGACTTCATCCTAACAGCCACAGAAGCAGATTACTGCAGGGGCGAACTTGTGCAAGATTCCAAAGAATTTCTTGCCCATCTTAACCACTTTAACAATACACATGCCCCACTTCCGAGAGATTTACTATTTGTTATCATGGATGTACGCAGTCTGTATACCAAATACCACACCAAGAAGGGCTCGTCGCCGTGGAAACTGCTCTACGCCTTCATTCACGATACACCATGAAACAAATTGAAGACATTATAAAACTTGTTCAGTTTATTTTGACAAATAACCATTTCTCGTTTAAGGATTGGCATTTTCGTCAAGTTACGCGCACCGCAATGGGGATCCCATTTGCTGTCAAATATGCCAATATCTACTTGACTTGGTTTCGTAAGTCATTTCTACTCAGTACATCAGTTCATTCACTGTGGCACAGAAGATTTGTGATGATTTAAGTGATCTATTCACTATCACCGAAGTCGAATTACAACAATATATACAACATATCAACAGTGTCCATCCATGTTGAATATAGCAAATCTAGCAGAAATTCCTTGATGTGAACATCATACGACACAGGGATAGACTAGAAACTGACCTAGACACCAAACCAACAGATTCTGGATCCTACATCTCCCCGACCTCATGTCACCCACCCCACATATTCCGCTCAGTACCGTATAGTGGAGCTATCCGTATCCGCCGGATATGTTCGTTAGATACTTGGATGGAAAATCGACTTGACACATCCGCCAGTAATCTCTTTAAATCTGGATACAAGAGAAGCATATCGCCCCAAAAATTAACAAAGTTCGCACACTTAATCGCAGAGACTTACCGCAGTATAAAACAAAATCACCAGAAACGAGACTGACATATGTCACCAATTACAATCCATTAGGTCCCGATGGCAAAAAGATAGTCTTTGATCATCATCATATACCCATGCAGTCAGATACTATGAAGGACGCCATGCCTACAATTCCATTGATTTCGTACAGACAATGTAGAAACCTACGTGATCTCCTTGTACACAACAAATAGAAAGTAAGTCATCGATTAAACACATCCCATCCATGCAACGCTACGCGATGCGTCAATTGCAAATTCATGTTGACTACGGACACCATCACCAGCACTACTAAAGGAGAATACTTTAACATCAGAGGCGACCTCATCTGCAAGTCATCATGGGTAGTTTATTGCATAATTTGTAGTAAATGTAAACAAATGTACGTCGGACAGACAACTAATATCCTAAACAGCGTATCAGTGGTCATCGTAACTGTAAGAGAAGATAGCAATACAGTACAAGTCCGCTAGTTGCACCTCATTATAATAGTCCTGGACACTCAGAAGATATCTTCACAGTTGTAGCGATCGAACAAATAACCAACAAAGTCCCGGTCAACTTAGATGCCAGAGAAACGTTTTGGATCAAGAAACTACGTACTTTGTTCCCCGATGGACTAAACACAGAAACACCTCTAACCGTGTAATTGACACGTTCGAGTCCAAACAATCCCAGTTCAATTTCATTTTACAGTAAACTGTTCCTGTCATCTGCTCATAACATTGACCTCGATCCGTTAACACCCTATTGTCCTTTTTTTCACACCTGTACTTTCCGTTGGCTGTACTTTACCCCTGGATTCTGTTCATCAGTTGGACCTGACGATGCCTTGTGAAAAGGCGAAAGCTTGTCACTGTAAGAACCATAAGTTGTGTTTTTTGAGACCATCCAAATTCTAAGATTCTGTTATATATATACACACACACACACACACACACACACACACACACACACACATATATATATATATATATATATATATATATTATCATCTATATCTATATCAAACACGTTGGTTGTAAATGTTGATAAGTTGTTTTTAACATTACATACTAGTAGCAAGTAGTCAGAGAAAGAAATAATATGCTTATAATATGCACAACAGGTTTACTGACGAGATAAGTTGTCTCACTTTTTCCGAAGTACTCTCCCATAGGTGGAAATGAATTTAAAAACGTTTAATGTTTGACTGTGGCAGGTGCAGACTTTTAAGATGGGGGACTACCCATTACCAAGAATATTGTTATATCCTAGAAATCACTGATGTTGTAGCTTGTAAAATGGCTGTTCTCAATCTACTTTTTGAGATAATTTACATTCAATTATCCATTACTCCCTGATTTTGAGCAAAGTGCAAATTTGACATTTTCAAAGAAAACAACAGTCATAAGTATAGTTTACATGTAGTATTTCCAATATAAACATGTATGAAGTTACTTATCCCATAACAAAGATACAACCATATTTAATGTAATAAAAATTGTGAACAAATTCAGAGTCAGCACTAGTGCATCAGTGATTTTTCAAAGAAAAACATACAATTATGATTCCTTTAAAAATCAACCACAGTAACATTGTACTTGTTTTATATTTTTCAGTACAACGCTTTTCAGTGAATCATTTATGAAAATTTTTATATTATTGACAATATTCCTTGTATGTTTTCTGACATTTCTACATATATGCAGTCTTATGAAATGACTAATTTTGCATAGACTCTGGGTAGTCTTCTACCTTATGCCATACCTAATAGAAATGGCTTCAGAGCGAAATAAAAAGAATACTTGATTATCAATCAGTGATCCACCAAATTTACCTTGCTACATTTTATTCTATTTTTCTTTGTTATGTGTGTTTTTCTGATACCTCATTTTTCGCCTCAGTCCTCCACATCAATCTGTTTTAGTCAGTACAAGACTGTGTATTTTACCGTGCTTTAATTTACAAGTTTACTTTGTTTACTTAGTGTAAAAGCCCTCTGTAGTTTACGACCGGTTACTTTCTGAACAGTTAAATTTGAAAGAGATAATGCAAGCTTTACTTAAGCTTTTCCTGTTTTCCAGCCATATATCACATTCCAATAATTGTATAGCAATACATTTTCTGCAGAAATGTCACAATTACATTTTTCGTATATATATTTTTTTAAATATTACACCACTCTCGACATTCTGTACCTTATACGTCGTATTTCTATGGCAAATTAAAACATCAATAACTGTTAAAAAAAGAGAAATGGCTATTTGCACCAGACCTACAATTTAGCTTATTTATCTCATTGCAAGGCAAAACCAATCATTTTGTACTTTCATTATGGGGTATCATGCAAATCCTCTCAGAGTCTGTACTTTTGACAGTGCAATTTGTGTAAATAAATATAACTACAACGTACGTTTTCTCGCGGATACACATTATACACACAAAGATAAGCTAAGCACATACGATTCAGTGAGAAATTGTAGTAGCACATAATTTGCAAAGTGATGTAAATCCTTAAAGTTTAATGGTACACAATTTGCAGGTCTCTAGATATTTATGGAAAGTGAGATTTTACATGCACAAGTCTAGCTCACAGTTCCGTCTGATGATGCTAAATAACTTGAAGACTCACGGTGAAAATTGGGGAAACCCTACTGGTGTTGACTTGTCTCTTTTTTTCAAATTTGGTTGCCATAAAACAAGTTGGCTGCCACTGAAAGCAACAAGCCTGAGGAATATTTCAGAACCTTTATTTTACAGAAGACCTTATCCACAACATGAATTTACATAATGTATATGTCACATTTCTGCTAGTTGCAATCCCAATTCAATGTTCATCAATGCAGATAACACGTGATACATCAAAGTTCACATTTTGTAAGCAGTACATTTTTTATCAGAGTTGACAGAGCATGCATATTTCACATTCTCAGGATTAAACAGTTTTAACTTGTTAATTGTTTTCTTGGCCTTTTTCTGCCAGCTGTCACTGAGAAATCTTTGATCATACAAACCAGAAAGAATCGGAGTCTAAAGTATTAGTATCATTATGCAATGTGTGAGCCTACCCACAATTCTCCCTTATTCATACACACTGACATCACTTCTTGACTAAAGCAAACTTCTTGTGTACACATGATGCTATGGTCAATATATCAACAATCTAGCACGATAGAGTCAATGCACGTGATCTTCTGGATGCACATTCAGAATTACTGGAAAAGCAACCTTTATTTTCCATGTAGAAGATAGCAAATTTGTAAATTTTTTACCAGATATTTTTGACAGCTACGCATAATTCTGTGGATCAGGACTTCTGCACAAATATTATTGATATTTTTTCCCGTCGCCCCACTAAAAGATCATGGTATTTCTGCCCCCTACCCCCGATTTTTCTTAGGGAAAATGGGTGGCCATCCTCAAAATTCTTCGGCCCCCTGGAGTAATTCTGGACACTCCCTTTCTACATTACGACCGTTAGCCGGTGTATAATGTCGTTTACTGCAGGACGGTTGGCCAGCGACAAGCGACTGGGAAACATACCAATTTTTGGGGTCGGAAGGTAGGGTTCCCATGCCCCCATGGATGCATTTTTAACCTACATTTTTGTAATTCTTAGGGTCTATAGTTAATGAATTTTGATGTTCTCAAAATCAAATATTGTCCCATGGGGCTCATTTGGCGGCCATATTGGTCGCCATCTTGGATTTCAACAATGGGGTAGGGGTCACATATTTACCGCTCGTAGGTACTTACATATTTTTGGAAGAACTTAGTGCAATAAACAAGAAAAAACATTAAAAGTATATGTCTTGAGATTTATGGGGTGCATGAGCTTGTTTTCTTAAGGCTATTGTCTGGGCTATTTTAAAACACTAACCGTGTAGTACCTTGTTTTCAGATTTGGTCATCTTTTTGTTGCAGTAGATGGTAAAATGCAGTGCAGGGGGAAAACCGGATATCGGTTGGCATGGCGACATTTCAGGGTTAAAAATATGAGGAAATTTGTGGCAAAGATATCTATTGAACGAAAAGTCATACAACAATCGAATTTTTTCGTAGCATTCAGATGTATATGTATTACAATATGAACCTAAATCTATGACTGTATAAGATGTCAATATAAATTAAATCATAGTCATCTCGGTAAGATTGAAAAATTAATAAATTTCACAACTTTCCGTCAAGTTTCTACTATGACATGATTGGATGACCTTGTTTTTTGAGGTTTATTTTGTAAAGTATTTAATTTCACATATGTTGGCTGATTTTCATTGCATTCCAACCATTCTTTCAAGAGTTATTACTGCCACAAGAAACGAATGCAGTACAAAACACAATTGTTAGGAGTATTGGATTGAAATGTTTACAACATAAAGGTGATACTCATACTTCATGCAAAGTTTACGACCTCAAAATAGGGTATTGGACAAGTTTAAATTATCATTTAGATTTCTATTTACAAAAGCCTGGTTGTAATTGCTTTCTAAGTGAAAAATGAACTGTTAATTATCAAAAAAACATTGATTTATAATCAGCATGATAATGAAATTCATGTGAGATTCTTTACTTGTTATGTATATGGACACCATAACGTCTAATATGGTTTGTTTTCTGGTTTAATTGCTATACCTGAATGAAAATCTTCATATGCCTTACAGTAATATCCACACAAAATATAAAACAGAATCATTTGTTGCAAATTTCTTCCCGATTACTCATTGATCTGGCTTTTTTAGACTGCAATTAGTCTCAAACTCACAATTTCCACAACGCCATATTTTTACCTCTGAAAAAGCTGCTTCAATAAGCAAGCAAATGGTCACTACTTCATACATGATGCCATAACTCAACAAGTTTTTAGGCAACTAAAAATAGCGATTTACCTGTTTTGAATATATAATTAGACAAACAAAATTTGACGTGGGGTCAGTGGGAAAAAAACGCGATTTTTCTCGATTTTAGTTAATATTTTTTGAAGAATGATATAGCTTATTTGAAAGTATACATGTCGAGGGTGACAATGAAGGAAAAAAATAAAATTTGATTTTTTGAGCATTTGACCGACATTAGCCCAGACGATGGCCTTAATTCGTGGTAGCACATGTCCGAGTGTAATATAAGGGGGTAGGGTAATGTTTCCCTTTCTGTTTGGAATCATAAATGATAAAACCATAAAAATGTTACATTTTTTGAAAGTGCTGAATCAGACCTTTCTAAACGTATATAATTTTTGTGGAAAAAGCCGCTCATTTCAAAGTTCAAAAGCTTAAACCTTCAAGTTTGTGTTGATTTTGAGTGATTTTTAAAAAACAAAATTATACTATATGGGTAGAGTTAAAGTCTCCCTTTCTGCCTCGAATCATGAATTATGAAACCATATACTTATTGACAGCTCTGAAAATGGCCTTTCTAAGCATGTATAGTTTTATGGGAGAAAGTCGTATATTTTAAAGTTACAAAGCTTCAGTTTGTGTCAATTTTAAGTGAGTTTTTAAAACAAAATTATAACATAAGGGGTAGGGATACTGTTCCCTCTCTGCCTCGATTCATGATTCATGAAACCAAACAAATGTTATTTTGTTTGAAAGATCGGAAAAGGCCCTTCTAAACATCTATAAATTTGTCAGGAAAAATCGCCTAATGAAAGTTACAAAACTTAAACCTTTCAGTGTGTGTCAATTTTAAGTGATGCTTTTAAACAATATGCACAAAAAGTTAGTCCCTAGGCCAGGTATCGAAATTATCGTGTCTAACGTATTTTACTCACTATGATTTCTGGTAGCTAGTATTCTTAGATTACATAATCTGCTTATTTGCCATTTAACTGACACTGGGTAAGAGTGTAACGAATTGTTTTGTAGGGGGCTGTCACGCCCTCACTAGTAAATAGGAATGGGTTAGGGGTATCATATGTACCGCCAGTCGGAAACAAACAACAACAAAGTACCATAAAAATACATTTTAGAAAGCTTAGATAATGCCCTACCATTGGTATACAACTTAATGGGGATAAATCAATATTCAAACATCGATTAGAAATTGTAAAATTTGCTAAATTTCAAACCCAATAATTAAGTTCCTGTTCCTCCAAACAATTTTACAAGGTATTTATACATTATTTTAAAGAACTTAATGCAATAAATAAGGAAAAGCCATTAAAAGTGTGTATCTTAAGATTTAAGGGGTGCGTTGATTGTTTTCATAATAAGTGGTATGCTGTATACCCCTCTATAACATACGCACAGTAAGTGAGGCTACCCACAATTCTCCATGATCTGTACACACGGAGATCACTCACTGAACTGAAGTAAATTTCTTCTGTACACAGAACAACTCGGTCCATATTTCAAAATTCTGGCAACATAGTTCTGATAATCACAATTTTCTGATTTCTCACTGTGAATAATGAGAAGATCAACCCCTTTTCCGCGGAGGAGATAGCAATTTTGTAATTTTGTCGACATAGATTTTTGACAGCCATACACAATATTTTCAAGGAAACTAAGGGAATAAGTTGCATCTGCGTTAGCAAAAGAAAGGGTATTGAATTTTTAATGTTCGTAACAAATGAAATTTGCATGTCTGACAGGTGGTATGATGAGACCATCTTAGTTGCTGATAACTTTATCTTGACAAGTGTGCAATTTTTAGCACCTCCAAACATCGACTTCTCATTCAATTTACTCTTGAATTTTAAACATAATCAATAATTTTGGAACATAGTTTTAACAAATAATCCTGAATTTAAATTATAAGTTAAAAATTGTTAAGAAACTAATAAAATTGAAAAAGCCTTTAGCAAAAAACGTCTGAGTGTACAAATCAAGGAGAATTGTTGGTAGCCTCACTTACTGTGATACGGGGATAGGGGTAATGGTAATGTTTCCTCTCCTACCAAATGCACCGAATAAGAGAGCCACATAAATATCATATCTGACACATTAATGCAGTTATTTTCCGACAAGATATGGCTTCAAGGGGTAAACTTAAAATTATTCAGTGACAATGCCTTAACTTAAAGTTTATGTTACTTTACTGATATTTACTTGTTTAAATGAACATGAAAAATACTAAGGAAGTCTGAGCTTACTAAAGAGTCATGCCGAGGTTAATTTTGAGCTTGCAAACATACACATTAAGAGACACTTTGTATGTGGCTGATATAAGTATGAATGGGTGAGTGAACTATTTATAATGGAACAAATAGTCGAGGGCGTATCCAAACAAATGCAGCGCGGTTGCAGAAAGGCATCCTGAAGATGTTGAAGAATTGATAAAAATTGATGAGACATAATAGTCGGCTCATACTGGCTTTCCTAGTGTTTAGACTTAATGGAAGAAAAGATTCAAACGTTTTAACAATAAAAATAAGCAGCAAAAGGCTGAGGGAAAGAAATCTGATAACTCATCCCAAGGCCTTAAAAAGTTAAAGTTCTCAGCTGCATGTTATACTGTGGGGAAACTGATCATATGGCAAGGAATTGTCTTGAGCCAAAGTCGGATGAAAATGCTCATTCAGCAAAGACGAAGGTCTTGGCCATGCCAGAAGTCAGGATGAGAAAGGCTATGACATTCGGGCTCAATTCGTGTCTACTCTAGTTAATACTTATGTCGGTTGTTTAGACGGTAAACCAGTGAGTAATCAGAGGAACACAGGTTGTTGTCAAACCTTATTGAAGCCAGAGGTTGTACAAGAGTCTCAGTATTCGCCTGGATAGGCTTTAAATATAAGTTTTACAGACGAAATAGTGCACAAAGCACTGTTGTCAAAGCCCACATCGAAAGTGAAATTTTCACTGGACCTTTACGTATGGGGGTATGGAAAGGTATACCTAAGGACGTTCTGCTAGGTGAGGACGCGCTTGCCTTGCAGGATCGCCGTGCGTTAGTGGTCACAAGACGTCAAAAGAAAGCGCAGGACGAGCGCGAGGCTATAGTTAAGCAAAATGAAATGGCGTCTGGCTAAAGAACAATACCTGTCTAGGAATTGCCAACTGTCGCCGAAGCAGAACAAAGTAATGATGATAGAAAGTAGCATCAACTGATGAAAGTAATAGCACTTCTGAACATATTGACACGGTCAATGGAATCCAAAAGGTAAGTGGCCACGTGACAAACAAGATGATTCACCGGGTATCCATAGCTTATTTGGCGAAGAAGTTTCAAACCATTGTGAAAGGGATGAGGTAAACAGTTGGCTGACTTTAATGATACCTACTATGATGCATCAGCCCTTTCCGAACTGTTTGATGAGAAATCATCAGACCTGAGTGACACCAGTGATGATGAGGAAAGTGATGATGTCACCTCTAAAGTGTCTAAGAAAATTTCCACTTGATTAAAATGTCAGCAAGAATATGCTGAAATTTCAAATTTAGATCGGAATAAGTTAAGAGAACTTCAGTTAACCGATCGTCTCTTGCAAAGGTGTGAGAGTATGCAGATGCCAGTCAATCTTTGAAAGTCAAGCGGATTTTTCTGCCATGAAAAATAAATGTATCGTAAGTGGATTTCTTCATTTAAGGTGCGTGATATGAAGTTACACAAATTGAAGTACCTTTGGAAAGTCTCAATTCGTTACTCTTCCTTTATTTTGGCGTGGTTCAAGGACTAGCTGTATAGGAGCAAACTTATCAAGGGCAACCACTAAATTCGTTCATGTGACTTAGGTCGTAAAATTCGTGGCAAATGCGGTTGTGTTGCCGGTTGAGTTAGACCAAGACAAGTGTAGGGACAGGACACATGACACTGACTCTTTGAGTGAAATGAAAGAATAAAATACAGTGAATAATGATTTCCTTATATTAAAATGTACCAGTACAGAGTAATGGTGTCAATTTACAATCTCCCAAACAAAAAAAACTTACTTTTCCTAGCCAAATGTGCTCACTTCTGCAATTGATGTCTAAGCATTATAAAAATATTGATTCAAAAGTGCACAAAGATATCTAAAACCTGTTTCTTTCAGAAGGGTAAGCCTGATTTACGTGCAACGTGCCATGTGCTGCGTGCCACGCACCGCGCGCGCTGCGAGCCCAGAGCCCAGAGCCAAAGTTCGCTATTCACGATAGCATGTTAAGCAAGAAGTAGGTGCATTTTCACTCTCATGCACTTTATCGATTCATCTTTACTGTTAAATCACATTTAATAGACGCCTTGTATGTGGATAAAGTAGTGACCTGCGATATGTGTGTTCACAATTCAACATATGCTCGCCGGTAAGGAACTGGATAAAATTATAAGGAGGGAGGGCGACTTTTTCAAAATGATGCTGAGAAAATTGACTCTCCTCAATTGTTATGCCGTCCCTGTACGTGCTATAGTCAACATCAATAATACTTTATTTGACAAATATTTACTAATTCATAATGCGACGCCTCATCCAACCAAATAGGAAGGCTGTTGCACTAATATACTGGCAAATAAGTTATATTCAGGTCAAAGGTCATCCTGGTTACTTGATATTTTTGCTGTACACTTTCCTTCTATGATGGCCGTCAAGCAAATATCAGACCTATAGCCATATTGGCCAGGTCAAATGTCAATTTACATGCAAATGAATGTCATTCAGAAAAGTTTGAGTAAAAATGTTTTTTGAGTAGTTTTCACTTAAGAAAGTATAAGTACGAGAGGGTGTTTTACTGCAATCGATTGCAGGGTAGGCGTGTAAAAACCGTGTCTTGGAGTTTTGATACTATACTCCGGTTTGTTTTTGCACAATTTGCTTGGAAAGTGAGAAGTGGTGGATTCTGAATAAATTAACGGCTTTTGTCCACGTTTACCACGATATTTTTTTGTTTTTGAACATTATCGGAATTCTAAGACATGATTCTGAAGAAACGGTCACTAACTATAACCATTTCTTGATAACCTATGCAAAGATAAGGCTTATCCGTCAACATGGCGCCAAGTTACACTCTCAAGAAGTTGCGATACATTGCAAAAAACAGAACGGAGTAAATAGCAGAAATGTGTATGCGACCCTTGAAGTCACATAAAGTCAGCTAAAATTCCGGTTCGCTCACTTTTTCGGTAGAAATTCCCAGTCCATGATGAAGTAAGGACTTTTTACACAATTGTCTGAATTTATGATATGAATGCAATAATACATGACGTGAAAATTGGAAGAAAATGAACACTGAAACGGCCAGTTTGCGGCGTAAACCTTAGGCTTTATTTACGCAACTGTCATTCCGAGCCAAAATCTGGGGATAATCTTCTTGCTAAATACAAATTAGCGTATTAACTGTGCACTGTCATGTACCAGCTAAAATTTGATTATCAAGCGAAGAAATTGTTAGCTGCGTATATACTTTGTAAAAAATATGTGATTTTGCATGCCAACTCCGATGGCATTTTGTTTTCCTTTCTTTTGGTTGCGCAATCGTCAATCGTATTCAGCTTCCTGCCCGGAGAGAGACACGTGACAATGACTTTATAATGTCGTACATACCGACAAAGCCGAAGTTCATTCAGACGCTAGCTTTTACGTTACGTACTGCATGTTGAAGTAGACCACAACCCACCTTGTACGCGGCATGGAGCTAAAAACGGACAGCAACATGAACACGGTCTCCGACCTCAGAGCAGCAGTTTATAGTGCACGGCTAACTTTGTGTTGTGCCAGATTAGAACCCATCGTTAGGCTAAACTAAATATAACATCAGACAATATCTGGCATCTAAAACATTTCCTAATGGTAAACTAAAAAGTACTAGTTGACGAAAAACTGAAAAAAATAGATTCTGACATCAAACTCGAATAATTCTAAAAGCGACTTGATTTGCTTTGCGAGTACGTAAAACAGATGTAAATCTGTGACCACGCTGATAACTAAATGAGTCATTCTAAAACCGCGAGGTTCGAGTCTTGTACAATTAAAGAAATACGTGAACTTCAGTCAAACAGTTGAATATCGCGTATTATTACACCTCACGTATTATCCAGGAACTGTGATTGGCTGAGCCTCACTCACGTGATATAGAACAAAAAGTGATAGAACATGGCTTAGGTGATATAGCCCTGTCGCATGCCCTGATATAGCCCTGTCGCGTGCAGTGATAAAGCCCGCTACTCCGTTCTGGAATACCGCGCGTCCTTTCGCGTACCACATCATCGCGTATATTTTGCTTGGAATTTTCTGTAAAGCAATGGCTTTTGGAAAGGTACAAGAAATTAGCTGGATCTGAAGAAAAGGACATTTAGTACATTAAACGAGAAAAGCTTTAACAACACTTTCTTTGTTTTTATAGCCCTTAAGGTAAGTTGACCTTCAAGTTCATGTAGCATTACGATCGAGCGACAAATAGTTAAATAATAACACACGCCAGCAAGGGCAAGATCACGATTTGTTGCCCGCCTGAGGATGGTGCTCATGACGGTAATATTGATGATGCCCGAGCCGAAGGCGAGGGTATCATTAATATTACCGTCATGAGCACCAGCCCGAGGGCAGGCAACAAATCGTAATCTTGCCCGTGCTAGCGTGTGTTATTAATTTTATTACACCGAACAAACACTCGTTTTCGAAACTTTGCTCAGAATGCAGTCAAGTGTCGATCGAGACTCGCCACAGTGAAACGTTCGATTTGTTCCTCGATCGCAATGCTACATGAAGTTGAATTAACGTCTAAAAACGAAGACAGTGTTGTTCAAGCTTTTCTCGTTTAATGTACTAAACGTCGTGTACTTCAGGTCGAGCTAATTTCTTGTACCTTTTCAAAAGCCATTGCTTCACAGAAAATACCAAGCATATGTACGCGATGATGTGGTACGCGCAGAAAGGACGCGCGGTATTCCAGAACGTGGTAGCGGGCTATATCACTGCACGCGACAGGGCTATATCAGCGCACGCGACAGGGCTATATCACCTAAGCCATGTTCTATCACTTTTTGTTCTATATCACGTGAGTGAGGCTCAGCCAATCACAGTACCTGAATAATACGTGAGGTGTAATAAAACGCTTTACTGTGGCGAGTCTCGATCGACACTTGACTGCCTTTTAAGCAAAGTTTCAAAAACAACTGTGTTTGTTCGGTGTAATAAAATTAATAACACACGCTAGCACGGGCAAGTTGCCTGCCCTCGGACTGGTGCTCATGACGGTAATATTGATGATACCCTCGCCTCCGGCTCGGGCATCATCAATATTACTGTCTGAGCACCGTCCCTTGGGCGGGCAACAAATCGTGATCTTGCCCTTGCTGGCGTGTGTTATTATTTAACTCTGATATGTTGAAACGAGCATTTCGTTCTTCTGTGGAGACTATCCGTTGAACTACTATAATAACGACAATAGATAGACCCAGCAGCACGCTGTTTTTCAGCGTCATTGAGTTTATAATCACGAAAAAGCAGTTGATGATTCGAAAAAAGCACTGTCGTGGTTGTTTAATTTTTTTCAAGTTCATGGAAATAATCATATTATTTTCTATTTGGTTTCTTTAAATTTATTGCATAAGTGTATAATTACCTTATTCAATCGAATCATTTCAAGCTATACTGACATGAATTTGTTGCTGTGAAATATCGCATACTTTTCAATCGAGATTTACTTCGACCCTGGACTTCGACTCATTTCATAAGCAGTTCGCCGATAACAGTTCAGTTGGTCGAGACAAATTATGTCTGCTCTATGATAAGCTCCGGTACAGATTGAAAAACAAATGCTAGGTCAACATTGTGTTTACATTGTAAATCACGGCATCATTCTAATGTAATATAGCAAAATTTTACGTGCATTACCCGTATTACGTTCCCTCTTTGCCCGCATAGAATTTGCAAAACAATAAGCTTTTCCAAACCAGGCAGAGCAGACAACGGCGCGATATTTTGTCGCTCTAAAAGTTCGAACTATTGACATATTTCTAATTTTTACTGAGAGGCATGTTGCTCGCCTTAATGTCGAAACAAAAAGACGTCGCAACCATTCTCACAAAAAAAGATAGAAAACTTTTGGTGACGTACAGGAACGTAATCTCCATTGCATGCTTTAAACTGTAAAGTATAAAGCGGGAACAGTTTTGTTGCCGGACTTCACTGGGCATTTGCAGGCAAAAAATCATCTGACATTTTTATCGTCAGTCGCAATTAGTTCGGAACGGGATCGATTTTGAATGTCGGACTTCATTAGGTGCAGACGAACATGTAAAGTGTTATCAGAAAAAGACGTAATTTTTTGGATTTTTGGAGTAGGCCTAGTTTGATTGGGGCGGGGTCAGTTTAAATGTCAGACTATACTTTGCATTGATCACGTCAATTCGAGAATAAACGCAAAAAACCTTTTTGTTACTTCGACGCAACGGTATTTGATAATTAAACATGCATTAACATAAACGCAGGCATATTTTGTTATCTAGTGATAATGTCGATCGGCAATGACATTTGTTAAAAGAAAAATTCCGAGAAAATAAAATTAATCGCGGAAAACTACCGATTTTAGAGCCTTCGTTTCGGTACGTCGCCACAGCGAATGGCTTCACCGGGCAAAAAACAATGACGCCAGCAGTCATTACTGATATCTGGCGTGTCCTAAATTCATAATGTAATAAGCTTGCCGGCATTCCCCAGACACATCGGACTAATTGTTTATTGTTCACAAGTTGTGACAGGGTCTCACAAATGTGAGAAGTAATCTAATGGAAACTAAAACTGTCAAGCACCGCAGAGCGGCTAGTTCATCCTCCAACCACAACTATGGGTATTTGCGAGATGTAGCCTAAACTTACTTGTATAATTAGGCGTTATCATACGAAGTTTGGAGGGTACCGACTGATGTTTCCGTATTTTGGCAAGTAGCGCAGCAACTTTATCGTGTCTTCAACAAACAAGTTATTGAATTGCTCTGAGCTCAGGTCAGTAGGTGGAGATTCCAAACCAAAGTAAGATCATTCGAACGTAATGTAAAACAATCGACGAATACCCTGGCAACGTTTGCCGATAGGGTCCGAGGAGCGGTCGGCATATTTTTTCGCGTACAATCCGGGGAGTTCAAAAGATTTCATGAGGATGTCGCCCGATCGACTGTCAAATTGTATGAAATCGCAACCATGTAAAAAATAAAACGACACTTAAACCCTTTGTACGTGGACGTAATCTTTATTCACTGTGATTACGTTCAGATGCTATGATGAAGGTGCATAAGCTTACAACGCGAAATTTACCGAGTTTGACCATGGTTGACCGATGTGTTAAAACACAATAACTGCATCAGAAAAAGGTGTTCGTTTTTTTCGGCTCCAATTAGTTCGGAGCAGGTACAATTTTGGATGTCGGACTTGAGCAGATATCAAATATATTCAGAAACGGACATAATAATTTGGTGTTCTGCATCATAGGTTGGGATTCTGGGAACATTTTTGAATGTCAGACATTGTATTGACCGACATTATATACCAGAAAAAGTCGTGGTTTTTGGTAGTTTTTTCGACCCTAATTTCATTCAGAGCAGGATCGAAGAATTTTGAGTGTGGAACTTTGTTGCAGTCGACTCAATTGTTAAATGTTAACAGAATGGGACGTATTTGAGGTTTGAGGTCGTGATATTAAGTTGGATGGAGAACGCTTTGTTGTCTTCTATTAGGTATGGATAAGCTTAGACGTGAAACATACAGCTAAAACACGTAGTTTTTGGCCGCAATGCGTTTTGAGCGGAAACACTTCTGTATGTCGGAAACTGACTTATTTACTAGGCTTCAACAAACATTATTGTTATGGTTTATTGTTGACAGGCGGGAGTGATCATGGTTTTTGGAGAAGCCTAACAACGTCACTATGTAAATTATGCACGCCGTGTCATTAAAGGGGATTATGCAAATAGCAATGCAAATGTGCCCACATGGTTTACAAAAGCCCCGATTTGACCGGTATAGCCACGTGCATTTGTTTTGATTTTTAAAAATTGTGGATTACACGGAAACCATTACTTATCATGAATTAGCGACACAGCTCAATGATGGGCCTGATTTCAAGGCGTATCTCTGAGAATTTTGAAAGTTTGACAGAAAAATGACCAATTTGGTATTTATCTACCTTAAGACATAAGATAAACGAAGGGACACGAACTGGCCGACAATTTTCATTTATATTAAAATCTAACACATTTCCGAGTACATTATGGTTTCAAACTTATCTTCCACTCAAAGGCTATATTACACGGATTCAAAATTTATCATAAAACAAAAAATGACCAAAATGGGTGTACCCCTTAAAACTATTTTTGTGCCCTTATCAGTTAGGATTCCTAACAAATTTCTACGAGGTGCAAATCGCATTGGGGAGACGGCTAATGTCAACAATTATTTCAAATTTCATGAAAAAGTACGTTTCCGCCAGAAAATGAACCGTCTACCTGGCAGTTTGTGTATTCACATAAATTAGTGTGATGTCAGGTTAGCCTATGACGTCAGACTGTCAAGTACGGTTTCCCTCAGTTGCCGGGGGGTGCTAACTGGTCCTCGTTAATTTGAATTAGCTGATAAAAAAGGCTTGTTCCAGATCGATTACTCTCTTTCGTTCACTCGCCAGTTCCTTTACATGATAGGTAGACTGGAAACTACTCAGAGATTCGTAAATGTAGCGATTTTTTCTGGTGGTAATATGTGTTTTAACAAACGAACTGGTACTTCTTTACAGTGTAATGTTTTGCCTGTATTAGATTAGCCAAGATACAAAGCCCTCCTACTGATTCCGGCAGTACATATGTAGTGTTCACTCAAAGGGGTATGTTAGCGTATCGAACACGATACCGTTTTCATTTACCGATACCTGATCAATCAACTCGACAACATATCCGATAGCCAAAATATCTGCAGTTACTCAAGTTTTCACGTCCGTCGTTTGTTTCTTTATCCGCACGTTTTTACCTCCATGATCATATTTTATTTGCAGTCAGTGTTCGCATTTTCAAAGCTTGCTCTACTTGATCGATTAGACACACTGACAATGCCATTTCCAAAATGTGAATGGAGAGATCGACCGATGCAAAATATATGACTCGGAGCAAAGCAAGCATGAGAAGAAATGACAATGTCTCGTGGCGGCAGACTTATGATTAGCTGACCACAAGTAAAATTGACAGTTATGGCTACTTATTAAATTTGACCGCAGTTTGGGCTGTTTCACCTTTTGTGAATTGAAATGTATCTACTGCCGTCATTGATGCAAGCGACGATGACGATGTCACGATCCCCATCCGATTTCCGCCCGACGGTTGAATCGTGTCTATCCGAGTATGAATATACCCTGTAGCTATGGGTAACCGACCATTGCCGAACAATGCCGAAGATCAACCGACTAACGTTCATGGAATGGCAAGGCTAGGTAATCACGGGTAAAAAAGCTGGCGTTGAAAACACTGTTTTCGAGCAGCTTTGTCGGAATAGGCCTAGTTCGTAGGCGAGCCATAGGTTTTGAGCAAAAGCATTTTGCTGTTTTTTTTCATTATTTGAGTCATGGCGTCGCTATTGCACAGTAAGTGAGGCTATCCACAATTCTCCATGATCTGTACATTCGGAGATCCCTCACTGAAGCAAATTTCTTCTGTGCACAGAACAACTCGGTCCATTTTTCAAAATTCTGGCAACATAGTTCTGATAATCATTATTTTCTGATTTCTCACTGCGAATAATGAGAAGCTCAACCATTTTCCGCGGAGGATATAGTAATTTTGTTCGACATAGATTTTTGACAACCATACTCAATATTTTCTACCTCCATGAGGAAACGAAGGGTATAAGTTACATCTGTGTTGGCAAAAGAAAGGGTATTGATATTTTACTGTTCGTAACAAAGGAAATTTGCATGTCTGACACGTGGTATGATGAGACCATCTTAGTTGCTATAACCTTCATCTTGACAAGTGTGCAATTTTTAGCCCCTTCCAACATCGACTTCTCATTCAATTTACTCTTAAATTTTAAAAATAATCAATAATTTTGGAACAAACAAATTAATTAATTTATTATTAAAACAATAAATCTTGAACTTAATTATCAGTTAAAAATTGTTAAGGAACTGATACAATTGAAAATGCCTTTAGCAGCAAGTGTCTCAGTGAATAAATCAAGGGGTATTCTGGGTAGCCTCACTTACTGTGCATTGTTGCAAATTTTCAACACGATCTTGCAGTCACTCATCCCACAAACACGTTGTCACACGTGCCCTTGAAGAAGCAGGAATCAGCAAATCGAAAGAAATAATTGCAAGTTCTGCAGTTGAAGACTATATCTCAGGCGACTGAATGGCTATGTCGCTTTCGGATATAGTTGTCTTAATGTTTAACCATCCTGTTTTTAGTAGTAATAGGTGGCACCGTAACAGGCGGATTCTGGTAGGAGATTCAGTGAGCTACAGTGAGGCACAGGAGGTTAAGTGAGGCACAGTGAGGCACCGTGAGATTTCAGTGAGGCACAGTGAAGTTTAAGTGAGGCACAGTGAGGTTTAAGTGAGGTACCAATGTTTAAGACACCCTCTTGCTAGTTGGGACCCCCTAGCCCAGTCAAAATTAAGAGTTAGAGAATTTTGGCAGGAGGTTCAGTGAGCTTTAGGGGGCTTTAGTAGGAGCTGTATTGGAGAGTCGTAGGTGCAAATGTTTTGGCCCGCCCAGAGACATACCTGTTGTGTTGGACCCCAAGCCCAGTCAAAATTAACAGTTATCGAATTTTTGGCAGGAGCTTCAGTGAGGTTCGCGGGGCTTTGGCAGGAGGTGTATTGAAATACCACAGGTGCCGGTGTTTTGGACATCCCTCCACTCAAATATTTGTTTGGGACCTCCTAGCATAGTCAAAATTGGAAGTTTGCGAATTTTGGCAGGAGGTTCTGTGACATTCGGTGAGGTTCTTGGGATTTCAGCTGATATCACATGCAGTGAGGAGGTGCAGGCTCTAATATTTTGACCCCCTAACTCCGTTGATATCAGCGTGTGGCAAGCCCCCTAGTTAATCAAAAAGGGAGGCGCAGACCTCCTAGCTTATCCAAAAACGAAGCATGCCAAATTTGGGCCAGTGGTGTGCAAAGCCCCCTAGCTTACACTGAAAAGGGGAGGCGCGCAAACATTGGGTGTGGTATGTAGTAAAGCCCCCTAGCCGATCCCATATGAAAAAAATAAGACGCCGCCCCTAAATTTTGGACCGCCGCGCTGTGACACCAGACCCCCTAGTTTACCTGAAATTATAAAATGTGGCACCTGAACCCTTGGATTGCCTGAGAAGCTTGAAATTGTGGCGAATAGAACGAATTTCACCCCCGATGCACAGTGTATTTGATAGAAATTGTACTTCAGCAGCATAATTTCACTCAATTCACAGGTTTTCGATTCACCACTAATAACGTTGTGAAGTACTGAATGTTTACAAGTATATTTTTGTTAAAAATTTAAAATCATCTCTCCTTTTCCCCACGCTGCTGTAAAGGGGTTTTGAAGTCAAAGGTCAAATGGTGTCCAAACACCAAAAGTTATTGGACTCCGCGTCCTCTGATACCGAAAGTTACTGAACGACGGAACTCCATAGGTTACAGACGTAGGTGTATAACAATATTCGTTAAAGGAGTAGGTCGTATGAACAATATGAAATTTTGCCTCAAAATGTAAACTAAAAAAAGATACCATACTGTACCGCACTCTCCAGCATATCGCTAGCGCCACTGGTCAGCAGTGCATGTTCTCTGTCAACACATTACACTTAGCTGCGAATGCGAGTTTGAAGGAAGAGGTTGAAAACAGTTTACAATATTATAAGTTTTCATATAAATTGTATAGAGTCTATCAATTTTTTAAGAGAACTGATACAGTCAATATGGTAGTCGATAGCATAACATCATTTTGCAAGCACAGAAGTAGCCCGAGTGATGCTGTACGTTCGTACTTGACCTGCAAGATAATGAAACTGTTTGTATTCGATTGATCGGTACTCGTGTAAATCATGGTGAAAAATGTGATAATTTCCCTAGTATTGTACTAATTTTTGTCCTCTCCTTGCCTTCTCAAAATAATAGCGTGAATCCTTTTCATCGGCGATGATTTTTGCGTGAAATTGTCAAATGGAATAGTGTTTTAACTGCTGATTTCCATAGATTAGAAAAAAGTGACATTTGTCGATCTGCCGTGCAAGCAATGCACTCGATCGCTGTCAAAATACCCAACATAGAACAAAGGGTAACCTGCTAATCATCCAGGGGTCCCTGTAAATTTGTTCAAATGTTTCGTTCCATTCAAATCAACCTAGCTGACATCACGATCGTTCTGCAATGGGACTTATGTCGAGTTTGTTTACAACTAAATAGAAAGCCTCCGTCGCGCTATCTTCCCTCTTCTGCAATTCTGTAACCATAGGAATTGTAGGACTATTTCAGTCGGATCGGAAGTTAGAACTCCACTCACAATCTGCAGTATGTTCAACCCGTGAAACAGTGATAGTTTGTATTCAACACCACACCACACCGTCTTGGTTACACGTACACCACGGTCCCGCTCTAGAGGGACCGATCGTGTGGTTACTTGTCCATCAATGCCTCTTAACCTCCCTTAGGCTTATAAAATTGCGTTTACTATAATGACAGAAAAAAATATAATATTTCAGAAGCAGCACATGTGTTGCTTAAAATTTTTATTTGGGTTGTTAAACTATTATACTTTATGATTCTACGGGTCTTGCTATTGTGAAATTTGGTCCTGAATAGATTCGTGCGTGGAATATGACCAGGTCCGAGTAAGCATTCGGGAGACGAATTCGTCTAATACTATAAATGACTACTTTATTCTATACTAATATAATAGACAGTGGCTAATACAGTGAAGCATAACACTTGGGTGAGAGACCGTACATAGAGTCCAGTGACGTGAAGTGTCTTTGTTGAGGGAAAAGTCTCTGATTAGGGAAGGCCAAGATTCCCGTAGATAAAGCACTTTTGGCGGGAAAAGTATATGAGTCATGAGATAGGCACATGATGGATTAGACATATGTCCTTGGTAGATGGAATCTCTGGTTGGTAAAAAAACAGTGATAAGAAGCGGTGACTCAAAGCTTAGTACTAATAATAACGTAATACAAGAATATATTTCCTAACATTGCGTGAAGTTAAGTTATTGTGGCGATGTTGAAATTTGACAACAATTTCTTCAGATAAACATGCGGTAAGGCACGGCAGTGAACCTGCTTTGCTGGGACTGAGCAAAATAAACGCTAGCGCTTAAAACAAGCAAAGGGGCAAAATCTGCCCTCTCCCGATTGTTTAGTAGAGGATACGTCCAGCAATTTTCTGAACTTCTGTAAGAAGCAACTGGTACACTGCAATTTTTTCTGGTTTGCCGGCCAGCTATAAAACTCAAGCCAAAAATAAACCGGCTTGTTTGCCAGTAAACGAATTGTTTCGAGTTGTGAATTTCGGCTTATATTTGGCCTTCTGGCATGCCAAGTTTGGTTTCTGTGCGTGCTTGTTTGGTTTTTGATAAGGAATACATGCATGCCAAGTAAAGATTACTTCAGCTTGCCAGTAAGCCAGTTAGTGCTAAAAATGGTTTACAGGCAATCCACTATTGTATGAACATTGCTTGCTACCAAGCCATGTTTAAGATACTGTGGCTTGCCCATATACCACATTATCCTGAACAATGGCTTATTTATAAACCAATATCACACTTCTCTGGCTCAAGAGTAAGCCAATTCTGGTTCCATCTGGTTTGAAAATATGAGTGCAATGTGGCTTGCCGACAAATCAATTTCTGACTAATTCTGGTTTACAGGCACGCAACTTTAAGGATTACTCTGGTTTACCAACAAGCCATTACAAGTTTGCTTGCAGGCATGCCACTCTAGGGCTTTCGTATGGCTTGCTGACAAACCAGTTCACTATGAACTATAATGGGGAAGAATTATTTCTGACCATTCTTCAAATTTAAATTGGATTTCATCAAGTTTTGCAGATACAGAGGAGGATGTACATCCAATGGAATGTCCTATTGGGTCCTCTGTGTGATGGAGCTACACAAAGCAGGACTGAAAATCATCTGAAACACAAAAAACCAGCTGAAGACAGTTAGAAATCCTGCAAGCTACATTAAAAAAACAGCAATAATCATAAAATGAATTTAAGACTAACATTTATTGCAATTTACAAGAAATGAAACAGTAATTGTTGCAACATAATTAAATCTAATACTTGCAAGGGAATATTTACTAAAATTGACATTCTTATGAATGCTACTCGTAAAATTAAATTGATAACACTGTAGCAGGGTTAATTTTTCACACAGCCCTGCTATTAGGAATGTGTGCGTGGTATGTATGTGCCTAGCACTATATGTATGTACCAGAAGTGCTGTTCACCTCTCTGTACAGGGCCTGTGTTCAGCATTTGAGGCAGAGTGATGAACCACATCCGCATACCAGCTCAGTTTAATAACCATTTTTTTTCAACAAGTGATACTTACGTCACAACTGTAACAATTTTTCCAACTGCAGTCTTTCCACCAAAGACACTCTTGAGAACCCAAAAATTTGATGCCTGTTTATAAATAAGTAAAATGGCAAATAATGTTAATTCTACTCTGATTATCAGACTAAGATTCATTATCATAAAAAAGGTTTATGCAAGTGGCTCCCCTTATAAGTGTAAACATTATTATTATGTCTGTTGTGTGACCATGACAATAATACGTCACAGATATGTAATAATAGCTGAAATTTGAACAAAACCCAAAATGTTAGAGTAATATGAGGAAATATGAGGAACATTTGGACCTTGCGTAATTATTATCGCTGCACACAACGACATTTGATCACCTTTTATAGATCTTCTTTCTGAATTCCACCACATCTAGGGCAGAGTATTCAATCTGTTTCCGAGTTCTACTAAGAGAATCCATTGTTAATTTGTGGCGCTGAAGGCATTTTCTGTGTCAAGTATATCATGTCCTGGACAATCTGTTGAAAAAGAAACAAATCAGTATATATTTCTGGCAATTGAAGTCATTAGTTAACATTTGAACATGAAGTTATGTACTGAAAATGAATCACTTTAGTATATGTACCAGTCTTAAAATTCCAGACAGGTATATCTTGTCAATCAAGTTGAATGACACGATGGCTCACAAGATTTGTGTAAGCAATGATGTTGAAAGACCCAACTTCGAATTATGCTTTGGAAAAATAAATTTGCCTTAAATAACAGAATCAACCAAAATGTCATTTTGGACAAATGATTTGTGAGGTATAGTGTCTGTATTAAATAATCTGAGTTCCCGATTTGAGGTTATTATCACCATAAACAAGAAATCATCCTGGAAACAGCCTATGTTAGTTATTAAAGGAATGACATGAGGGTTCCTGTATCTAGCTGTGGCAAGTCAGTTCGCCTAAAGAGTTCCAATAAGCACATCGCACAGGGCGAGGCATGTTGATGTGAATGCTAAATATTTGCTGTATTTAGTCCGATACCGACTGAATATTTACTAGCAACACTAACCTTGTCGTTTTCGGGGTTTTAATTTTCAAAAATGTTGATCGCGTTCTATGAACATTGAGCGTGGGGCATCCGTGTTTACTGGCGCTGCCATTACCGAAAGTTGGTTATGACGAGGGGCTCCCAGAAATGTTTATGCAACGCGATCGCAGAGTAGCGCGTCTGGTGAGCGAGGTCGCAAAAATAACCGACCCCCTCCCACCGTAGCGCTACAATATTTTGCAGCTAGTACTAGAGTGCTATAAATTTTCACTGGTCCACCATGATATAGCGGCGTATGTCGAGGAGAATGGCAAATATTTGTGACAAGGAAATTTCACATTGTACAACAATTTTGAAACGCATTCATGTTACTTATACCACAGTTACTTGTGATCTATTGCGCCTGGTGTCTATGCCCCATAGATGTGTGTACATATGCCTGAGAAATAGAAAGTCACGAAAACTAAGGGTAGGCCTAATTCACGTGCCACTGCCGCCTGTCGCGTGCCAGGGCTAGTGAGATATTATAGGAAGGAAGGAGGGTTTAATTTAAAAAAGTATACGGAATCTAGGAATTGCATTAGTTTACACATGCCCAGAGTATATTGAGGCAACACCACACTACCTTTGTTACGCCAAACTTACAAACGTCGGGGACTGAAATTAATTAGATGGAAGAAAGTCTTTAGAGTTTGACCAATTTCAACACCTCTACACACTGAGAGGCCGACTTTGTCTCGGAGCCGAGTTGTCGCAGAGCGGAGAAGTTTGCCACCGGCCGTGTTCTCATTGTATTCAAACTTATTGTAAAGACCGGTAAATTGTGCATTTTGTCGCAAGGCCTTCTCGATCTTTGTGACAAACTGATGGTGAATCACAGTGACATTTGGGAAAGGGTGTCAGTTATTGTTTTCATTACCAAAAAGTAAATTGAAGTAATGCGGAACAACAAATGTTACGGTAATAACACAGCGTGTCGGTAGAAAAGTTTGCTACAGATGGAGACTTACGGGATACGCTATCCGTTCACGTAATCGTAAGGTCAGAAGCAATTCACACTCAAAGTCGATGCCGAAAAGACAAAGTGAAAAACTATTGGCTGATAATTTTAGTTTTTCTCTATTTTCCCGCCTTTGGCACAATGTTGCGAGTTGCGTCACAAAACGCTGCATATTCTGTGGAATACTGCACAGTACTGTAGATTTCCCGTAATTCATTGCGATTTGTATCCTCGGATATATCTGAGTAAAGTCTACTATGTCTCCCATGTGTAGACAAATTCAAAGACTATTTATCAAAATTTTGAAAACGTACTTTATGGATACCATTCTTCTCAATTTTCATTAAATAATTTGGAAAATTATGCATAATTGAGAGAGGAGATAGCATTTTTGTGAAATTTGCCAGAGATTGTGTCCTCAGCCATACAAATAATGTGATGGAAAGTAGGGAGACTAGTTGCACCTGTTTTATGAAACAAAAGGATATTGATTTTTTGCAATGGAAGTGACAAAAGAAATTTTCATGCTAAGTTTTCTCAGAGAATGACCCCTTCATTCGTCATAACTTGCTGCCTAAAAAGTATGGAATTGTATACCTGCAGAATGTGGCTTTTATGGTTGTTTAAGCGGTTATTTTCAAACTTTCACCAAAATATCTAAACGTACTTTTGCTAGATATTATTCAAAAATTATTCTGATGCCGTACACTAGTGCTTACAAGCAGAACTGAAAAAGTTTTTAGAAAAGTAATCTTCAAGGATACTGTGTACTGCAAACCATCAGCATGGCTTTTTTGAGGAGTTCACAGCCTACCTAAGGTAAGACATGTACCACAGTCACAGTTCGATAGACACCATAGGACCTAAATATTTGCAATATAGCAACCTTAACATATGGTCTACAAAATCAATGTACAGAATTTTGATTGATCAATTTTTAATGTTACAAATTTACGTGCAGTGTGATTTTGAAAAATACTGGCCCTCCCTCCCTATAATTTCTCTCGAGTCCCTTTCTGCATATGCACAGAATTCGCTGGTCGTTCGCTGGTCCCCAGTTCATGCATTTAGAAGGCGGCGTTGAAGCCCGAATGTTGATTTATTCATGAACATGAATCAATGAATTAAATTACAAATTTGATTTAGAGTGTGGGGGGTCGCTTTTTACATTTCATTTGTCGCTCAAATTCCACCGACCCCCCTTCTCCCCGTAAAAAACAAATGCTCCCTTAGATGGCGAAATCTCCGATATACATCGGATATTTACCCACGATTTGACAAAGTATCGTCTAGTATCAGAGTTCAAGTCCGAAATCGCCGATATTTATCGGGCAAATTGGTGATTTTTCAGACCCGGCGTGCCGAGACACAGTGCAAGTAAATCTCAGTATGATCGTCTAGTATCGATATTAGAGTCTCGCAATTGCCGATATTTACAGGGTAAATATCAGCTATTTCTGAGCCTGCCGAGACACGATAGGCAGAAGTCGTTCTAGTATCTTCTGGTATCGATATTACTAGGTGTAGTCCCGAATTGCCCATATTTATCGGTTATATATAGGCAATTTCGCAGACTTGGACTGTCGAGATAAGAGACGCTTTGTGTAGTTTCGTCTTGGGATAGAGTCCCGAAATCGCTTATGTTTATCTGGCTAAAACCGGTCATGGTAGGCTGACTCAGCATGTCAAGATACCAACCAAATTGTGTGGTATCGTCTTGTATCGATATTAGAGTCCGAAATCCCTAAACTAATACCGTTTTTGTTCTTCCGTTGGTCATTTTTGCATCCAACTGCACAACAGTTAATTCATATTTCATGCTACTGATCATTAAAAAGTTGTAACGTGCAGAACAATACTAGATAGTCATAGACTCCAATGCTACGGTAAGCTGGCACACACATTCATGTATCGCCGATGACGTCACGCACGCTCTTCCCATGAGCCCTTTCGCACCCATGGGATTTCGAGTTAATTTTCATAAATGTCGTCCACTTCACGTCTCCTTTCGTCGCGCCGCAGTCTTTGGCGCGTGCAATTATTTGGTAAATTTGACCTGTTATTTATTCAAGGAGAATTTTAGAAGGAATAAATGATGACAATCCCTGGACTTAGATTTCCCTTTAAACAGTCTGCGCTGAGAATTTCCGACAGTGCGGAGATATTTACACAGTGCGGAGAATTGTCGTTTTAGTCCACCCTACAAGAAACATTAAACAATCTCACTCTGTAGCAAAGCCTTTTCAGCAGCATGATGGCCCTGTATATTCTGCCTCGTTTCTATCAAACTAACGATACAGGGCGCTTTTGGGTCAAACTCACATGCAAGTACCGATTATGAATTGACCTTATCGAATATTAATTTTGTATAGGCCAGAAGGAATAAAGCAATATGCCCCATGATATAGTTGTGACGATGATAGCTCAGAACAGTTGAACGATGACACATCACCTGGACGTGATTGGTCACGCTAAAAAGACGTTTTGACTTCTTTGATTTAAAGTCTGGTGCCGTTGTATTAATAATATATAAAAAGAAGGATGTCTTGCATCTGACTTCTGTTTTATTAACTGTGAACGTTTGAGGACCGGGGCATTATTACGACTTAGATCATCAAAGTTTCAAATCGAAAATGTCAAAACAAGTATTGTAGAATATGATATATCAAGAATCACAACATCTGAAGGGGTGGACGCACTTTGTCACGAATTAACTACATTAAGCCAGGCAAAAAGCTGCAAGTAGCTGCCACTACTAGCAATACCTATTATGAAAGAAAAGATAGTGACGATGAGAATGATATCGTTGTTCATGTACCCAATGGCACCAGCTACAGTGAAGAAGAAAATCGACAGTGGTGATAGTGACGTCAACATAGCAATATATATATATATATATATATATATATATATATATATATATATATATATATATATATTTATATATATATTTATATATATATTTATATATATATATATTTGGTCGAAGAATATGAAAAGTAATTAAATATTAAGCAAATAAACTTACAGAGAATGCAACCTTTCAAAGAATGTCACTTGTTCCAAGTTATTTGCAGCAAAGTCGGGAAAACTCGCTCGTATATCCAATATTACTGTCGTACCCTGCACATCACTCCGTTGCTAAGAATAAGCTCAAAAACTGCCAAACAATTTATCTTCATCAAGTCAGGGGCTCGAAGTGTGCTATCTTTCCAAGTTATTCAAGTTGTGAAGAAAAAGCTTATGGGCCACATTCCTACATCTCTTGGCAGTTGTATAATAAGGGGATGGTACACACATTCAAGCGTTGTTCCAAGAGTGGCAGAGTCCAAAATGTAAAGGGTTCACCACATTTTCTAACATTTATGGTAAACGAGAGGGTTCAGTACATCTGCGCCACCAGGCCATGGTCCAAAATTGTAGGGGAGGGGAGGGGGTGCGCCACAATTGCAAGCTTTCCAGGCAACCCAAAGGCACAGGTGCCACATTTTATAATTTCAGGTAAGCTAGGGGGTCTGGTACCACAACGCCATGGTACAAAATTTTGGGGCTTTACTACATTTATGTTATTTTGGGCTCACTAGGGGAGCTTTACCATATGTCAAGTCGGCGCGCCACCCGTTTCTTGGAGTAAGCTAGGGTATGCTTCCCCTTTTTAGGTAAGCTAGGAGGTCTGCGCCTCCCTTTTTGGATAAACTTGGGGGCTTTGCTACATGCTGATATCAACGGATTTAGGGGTCTAAATATTCGAGCCTGCAGCTCCACACTGCATGTGATATCAGCCACAATCCCAAGAACCTCACTGAATGGCACAGAACCTTCTGCCAAAGTTCGCTCACTGCCAATTTTGATTTAGCTATGGAGTCCCAAACAAATAGTTGAGTGAGGGGGTCCAAAAACCGGCACCTGTGGTTCTTCAATACACCTTCTGTCAAAGTCACGAGAACCCCACTGAAGCTCCTGCCAAACATTTGATAACTGTTAATTTAGACTTTGCTGGGGGGTCTTTGGCGGGGGGGAGGGGGTTAAAACATTTGCACCTACGACTCTCCAATACTGCTCCTGCCAAAGCCCCTAAAGCTAACTGAATCTCCTGCCAAACATTTGATAACTATTAATTTTGAGTGGGCTAGAGGGTCAAAGCAATTAAACAAAAGACTGTCTTAAACAAGTATATACTCTGAAAAAGATCAATTCCTGTTGTGAATGTGTCACCTTCACGGAGTTGGCCTTCAACTCAATACGACATCTTTTGGCTCAACGGGTCTAGCTTTTCATCCGTCTCCTTTTTTCTTGATTGTATATATAAGAAGCACGTGACACACAATAACACCTTCTGATCTGTTTTGGGATTTTGTCATCTTGAGTTTTCTGATATTTACATGATAGATTGGTTAGTTTCGCTGTAATTGACCGTTATTTTGCAAATTTTTTTATTGGAAGTTTGACTTTATGGATTATAATTTCAGGCTCCTAAAATTTTCTGCATAATTCTTTCGTTTGCAAAATTCTACTGTTTAAAGGTTCTTCATTATAACTGACATAAATATCACAATCTAATATTTCCATTCAGTCCATGTAATATATTTCAAAATTTACAAGTTCAAAACTTGCATTTTTATATATGTCCAAATAATTTACAATTTCACTCAATAAATTAAGATGTAAGACATACTTACAAAAGTGAAACAAGAATGACTGTACAAAAACAGTTTTATTGACTGACATTTGGTTGTTGTTTGGTCATGCCGTTCAGCTGAAAATCATAGGTAGATTCACTATTAAAGCAACCACAAACAGAGCTAGAAGAGTTTCTGAGGCCCTCAAGGATAAATGACAATTCTCTTGTGACGAAAGTGTAAGATCTTGTTGAGTCGGCTGCGGCAATCAGCATCACAACACCTGACGACTTTTGGAAGGGTGAGGGACTTGAAAACAGTTACAAGTACAATATGCATGGTGGAATCTGAAAAAAATGACATTGCAAAGGAGAGACATGACAAATTTCTGAATATCAAAATCCTTTCGAAATACTTTATAGTCCTTTCCTTTCCTGCCATTTCATTTTTCAGCACACCCTTTGGGCACAAGTTTTAGAGTATATTAGCATTTATTGATGCTCAAAGCAGCTAACTTGGACAAAATATTTAGGTTGTCATGATTGCTACTTACCTTACCCCTCTGTTGTGCACTGTTATTGTTCCAAACAGGCCTCTATTATGCCTTGAAGTTTCAACTTAATCTTTCATTAACAATCATGGAGATGATAAATTATTTATAATATTCTCCCAATGGTAGTACATTGGGTCTAGCTCAGTGTCGAACATTCATGTTCTCGCATGTACCTTTGTATTTTTGAGGACTTTGACAGAAGACAAACTATTTAGAATAGTGCATAGTGTCCTCATAGCGACCAGAAATTTCAGTTCAAACAACCTTTTAAAAATTATTACAGTGCGCAAAATTAACTTCGGTCCGACAGTCCAAGACCGACAGATTTCTGGTCGGGCGAAGTTTTTAATACCTGGTATTTAATGCCATGAATTGACTTGCGTTGCATACGCAAAAACAAACACTGATCGCTATAACTGATTTGGAACATGACTAATTGAATTAAAGGTTATGAGGTCGTTAAGGACAGTGACCTTGATAATGTTCTAGACAAATTAAACTCAGGTCATGATGAGTGTGGGGGAAAATGACATACATAACAGATACCCGATACCAGTAGCATTAATGATCCTGGACACAGATGCAAGCCTTTACACTTTAGTCTTGCCTCAGATACAGGATGGCAAAGAGTGGGTTATTGCGTATGCCAGCCGAAGTCTAAGTTAACCTGAACAAAACTACTGAATGAGAAGGGAGCTGTTAGTAGCAGTTCACTTTATGAAATGTTTCCATCAATACCTGTACGGACAACCGTTTACCTGCGTACAGACCGAAGTTCATTATGTTGGCTATTGAACTTCAAAGATCTGGAGGGACAGCTAGCATAAATGTCAAGAAGAACTCAATGAGTACAACTTTAAAGTCATCCATCGAGCCAGCAGAAGACATCAAAATTTGATAGCCTGTCCCAGAGGCCATGCAGACATTGTGGATACTCACACACAGATCCACAGGGACCAGAAAATCACACTATGGGTAAAGTCACTGCCAGTGTACCAACACAGATAGAGACACAGTGTATCACTGCTACACAAACAAAGGAAAGCAGCATCTCTATAGAGAAAAAAAAGCCACCTGTTGCACAGTCCTTGGTTGCACAGGTCATTGACTCAGAGAAAGTAACTTCTCAGGATATAGATCTAGCCAGCCACACTAGCAAACAGGTAGTAGCAAAAAGAGCAACCAGTCCAGTCTTACTCGTCAGTACTTCGTAAGGTGTTAGTGGGTTATGCATACCTCATCCTGTAATTTGGTTGATGCACGTTGGATGATGGACTGATAAAAAATTATCATCTGGAAATCGATGACAGTTAAAATGATTTCCAAGGGATGAATGTTGATGCACAATAGTATAGGTCCTAACACAGATCCTTAAGGACAACCGTATTGAAGAAATTTTGATTCTGAGGTATGACTGTTGATAGTGACTGATTGATGTCTGTTTTCCAGTATGGCATGAACCATTTTAATGCAATATAGGGAATTCAATTGTCAGCCGGATCTTGGGATGACAAGTTATGATCTATTGTATCAAAGACAGCTCACAGGGCCGACAGAACAAGGAGAACATATTTGCTCGTGTCAAGTGCTCCTTATGAGTCATTGTGTACTTAAGTAAGAGCCGTCTCTTTGCTATGAAATTTCCCTTATGGTGACTGAAAAGGTTCATAGAGTGAGTTTGTAAAAATGTATGTCTCTAGCCGGAATGTGATGACTTTTCCCGGACTCCGAGTTTGATGGCAGAGTAGAAGCTAGGTGATAAATGTTACTATCAAGTGAAGTCGTTTTAGTCGGGTGATAAGTGCAGTTTTGAAGGAATCTGGAACAGCCCATTGCTAGTGAGAAATGTTGACAATGTGAGCTAATACTGGTAGGAGAATCTTAATGCACTGTTTAACAGTGATGTTTGGATTGGGTCCAGACTACATAATTTGGAAAGTGAATATTCTGGTGATGAAATGGCGTAATATCGAGTGAGAAATATCAACGCTTTCATATAATCTCATCTGATAAAACCATTGCCCATAAGGAAAATATATAGCATTTTAAAGATCACGACACAAATTGGCTCTTAACTATCTGTATATGCAGGCTAATTAGTACAGCTGCTTGCTTGAGACCCAAGTACACACATTTTGCCCACTGACATGGAGGGCGCTTTTTATTAATATGGGAGATGTTTGCTCTTGCAAAATTAAAAACAAGCCGTCATTAGGTTTTTGTTATCAGTCTATAACTCTGACATGAGTGCTATGTAACGTTCCAACAAAATACTTGAGACCAAACTTTACTGTGTAATTATTTTCACAAAGACATGTCATAGATAATGCTAATTTTGATTTCATGTTATCTGTATTGTGAAGTTTACATCATTCATCTGACACAAAACTTTGCCTGGGCTCGAGAGAAAACAGTTGCTAGTAGGCATTATTATCAAACTCGCACTATCATATGTCAACCGAACTGAAGGGTTTTAAATTATACAACAATATTTAAGTAGGTAGTGCCATTCAGACATATAAGGATTGCAATAAATAATTTAGGTATGCAAAGGATTGACTTCATATCATAAAAATGGATAACATGTTTTCCTTTCGTAGGCTTCGCAGCACAGCCACCAGTTAAACCAAACAGTTCTCCCACTGAAAGACAATTCCATTGTGAACCGAAAACACATGAAGTAAAGGACCACTGTCAGGAAGCGCCATATGAGCTAAAAAGGATGCCTGCAAAATCCGAGTCAGATTTGATACAAATACAAGATATGTTATGTGTAGCCTTTGAAGAAAAGAAAAATCTAGAAAAGCAATTAGATATTAAAAAGAAAGAATTTGAAAGTGTTAAGAAAGAAAAGGAAAAGCTGGAAATATCCATATATGAATCAGTCTGTAGCACGACAAAACAGTGTAACCTAGATAAAGTCCATCGAAGAGAAAAGGAGACTAGAAATGCAGCTTTTAGAGACCAAACTAGAATTTCAGGAAGTTAAAAAATTGCATGAAGAGCAAGAAAAACTTAAAACTACACAAGCTAAATTACAGGATGATGTAAAACAAACGGAAGAAGAGCTAGGCAGGGCAATGGAAGAGAATTGGAAACTAGAAAAGAAACTTGAAGAAACTTACACCAAATCGAAGTCAGATTTAAAACAAGTACAAGACAAGCTAGATATAGCCGTTCAAGAAAATACTCTCTGGAGGGGCAATTAGAAATTACAAAAAAAGAAGTCAAAGAGTTCAAGATAGTCACAAGAAAGAAAAGGAAAGGCTGGAATTTGCTAAATCTAAATCAGAGCTAATTTTGCAAGAAAATACAGGACAAGTTAAATTCAGTCATTGAAGAGAGGAGAAGATTGGAAATACAGCTGGCAGAGACTAGACAAGAGGCAGATAGTTGTCACAATTTGCAGAAACAAAATGAAAATTTTAAAATTATGCAAACAAAGATAGAGGCAGATCTAAAACTAATTAATGAAAAGCTAGACGTTGATATGGAAGAAAGAAATATACCAGTACAGCGGCCGCATAACAAAGAACAAGAAGAAAAGCAATTTGCAGGAAGTTACACAAAATCTAGGTCAGATTCCAAACAAAAGCTGAAATTTGCTATCTCTAAACCACATTTAGTTTCACAACAAATACATGTCAAGCTAGGTAACGTCATCGAAGAGAGAAGGAGACTAGAAATGCAGCTTTCAGAGACCAAACTAGAATTACAGGAAGTTGAAAAATTGCATGAAGAGCAAGAAAAACTTAAAACTACACAAGCTAAATTACAGGATGATGTAAAACAAACGGAGGAAAAGCTAGGCAGGGCAATGGAAGAGAAAAGGAAACTAAAAAAAAACTTGAAGAAACTTACACCAAATCGAAGTCAGATTTAAAACAAGTACAAGACAAGCTAGATATAGCCGTTCAAGAAAATACTCTCTGGAGGGGCAACTAGAAATTACAAAAAAAGAAGTCAAAAGAGTTCAAGATAGTCACAAGAAAGAAAAGGAAAGGCTGGAATTTGCTAAATCTAAATCAGAGCTAATTTTGCAAAACGTACAAGACAAGCTAAATTTAGTCATTGAAGAGAGGAGGAGACTAGAAATGCAGCTTGCAGAGACTAAACAGGAAGCAGGTAGATGTCAAGATTTGTTGAAACAAAATGAACAGTTTAAAATTAAGCAAAGAAAATTAGAGGCAGATCTAAAACTGTTTGAGGCAAAGCTAGACATCGATATTGAAGAAAGAAATATACCAGGACAGCGAATTCAAAATAAAGAACAAGCAGAAAAGCAACTTACAGAACTTTACTCAAAATCTAGGTCAGATTTCGAGCAAAAGCTGGAAATTGATATCTCTAAACCACATTTAGTTTCACAACAAATACATGTCAAGCTAGATAATGTCATTGAAGACAGGAAAAGACTAGAATTGCAACTTTCAGAGACTAAACAACAATTACAAATAATTGAAAAAATGCATGAAGAGCAAGAAAAACTGAAAAGTACACACGCTAAATTACAGGATGATATGGAAATGATGGATATAAAGCTGGGCAGGGCAATGGAAGAGAAACAGATACTAGAAGGGAAACTTAAAGAAACTGGTACAAAATCCGAGTCAGATTTAAAACAAGTACAAGACAAGCTAGATATAGCCATTCAAGAAAGGGACACTCTAGAAAGCCAACTAGAAATGACAAAGAAAGAAGTCAAAAGAGTTCAAGATATACACAAGAAAGAAAAGGAGAGCCTAAAAATTGCTAAATCTAAATCGGAGCTAGATTTGCAAGAAATACATGACAAGCTAAATTTAGTCATTGAGAGAGAGGAGAAGACTGGAATTCAGTTTGCTGAGGCTAATCAAGAAGTAGCAATAGTTCCAGATTTGCAAAGAGAAAATCAAAGAAATAAGATAGCACATGATAAATTAGAGGCATATGTAAGGCAGATGCAGGATGAAATTGTCAGCATAATAGAAGAAAAGATATGCTCGAACGGCGACTTGAAATAAAGAAAAACAACTTTTACATGTTCCGTACGCGTACAGGAAGCAAACGAAAATGCTGATACATTAAAAGCCAAAGGTAAGTTTTGATTCATAAAGAAGACAAGTATAGGGCATACCTTTAATAACCTAGTGTCGAAATAAATTATAAAACGGTGCAGGAGAAGTAATTGATATTAAAATTCTTAAAGAGAAAGAATTGCTAACGTAGAATTAAACATGAAAAGTCTAGTACTTTTGTTGACATGAAAAATGTCCGTTCCACGTACATTCACCGAATCGTGCCAAAATGTCGACATATTGCTTCTACTTCTACGCTGGCAGATGTAACAATTTATGCTTTAATTTCATGATGTTATAACACTTGGTAGAAATCGTATCATTAGACATTTACCTGTAACTAGTTGAAAGCTAAAAGTATAGCTCTTATGATTGATGAACATATTCAAACATTTTCCAGATTCAAAACAATATTACTAGTACTCACATGAAAGGAATATACGACTGAAATATTCCCCTAGAGATGACGATTTTTCGCTTTAATACAAAAACGCATGTCTGTGATTTCTTTCAGGATGTTTGAAGATTGCCTTTGGACCGACTAAGGTATTTTCACTTCTTGCTGTGGTCAATTTTTGACAAATCTCATATTTTGTCTCATTGTAAATTATAAATCGAAATAAGATTACATTATGCCTTTGTCTGCGAGACTGTCAAGTTTGTTTGTAGAATATTTTTGTTGCATTTTACTTAAACATGTCACACTTTTTTTATACATTTCTATAAGCAGGTGAGATTTAATCATTGTCATCGATCAGCCACGTAATTATAATCAGAGCTAAAAGTAATGTCAAAGATTATTAGGACTTCATGAGTCTTAAAAGTCACTCATACTTTAATTTTTTCACTTAGCTACCTTCGCCTCATTGACATGACTTTTTTCCTTTAATATTTGCGAATAAAAACTGGTTACTATCACGGACAATAGATCTATCAGTAGTAAAAGTCGCTATCAACATAGTCAGAAGGTTAAATCAATTGAACTTTGGAGTTGTTAACAATTGTTTATGTGTAGTCAAGTTTAACCTTTGTCTTCTAAATGGTTGAACTAAAACAGTACTGTAGATTCGATGCACAGATTAATTTTATCTATGATACCTACATATCCAGTGAGATCATCAGCTCATCCTTGGATCTCTTTAAAGTTCGCACAATGACATCAACTTGAGTCACACACATCCATGGTATTCATTTCTTTTTATGGTCTGTCAAAAAAGGTCGCCAGTCTTTATAGATTTTTAGCAGCAGTTTAATATGTCAATGCCATATTATACTGCATTACTTCTATGTCATATTTTTATAGTAATAACGTTGAATTTAGCAATATTTTTCAGGATAATGAGTTCTTTCCCATCGCTTCATCGTATTATCATTCATTTATTTGCATGATACATTATCACCATTACGTGCGAGTACTGTGTCGAAAGAAATGATCCAGAAATTCTACAGATATAAACTTTAGGTTTGCCTGACAAATTTTCATACTATATGAAAACAACATTCTCTCGAGCCAGAGCAATAATTTCAGCTCCGCTGACCTACGCAAAAATCAAGCATAGGCAGATTACGCTGTGAAAATGCGGAAGTGAGAATTGGGGTTTGATTAATTATTCATGAGAAGATGTCATCAGAATTAACCAATCACGAATCGTTTTATAAAGTCATGTCGTATCGTGCGGGAACATACAAAATGGCGTCAAGCAACTTGAATAAGTGCCTGATCGTTTGTCGTGTGTAGCGGGGTGGTTCAAAAAAACTACCGAAGTCTTTTTAACGAATGCCTCGCTGTGCTTCGACAGACATTAGAGTCGATGATAGGCGATTACTAGCAAGACGATGGGTTGTCACCACGTATCTGCATGCTGATGAAGGGTTGTCACCACGTATCTGCATGCTGTGCCAGATCAAAGTCAGACGACTTCCAAAGGTTTGCGAATAGTACACGAAAGCGTGAAGAAAACGTCAGCTCTCGAGTCAGATCAGTGACATTTACACAATTAATTAACTTTCCAGAACATTCCAAATATGACATTTACAAATAATCACTGCCTCCAAGTCAGTCGAATTATTTGCCGGCGAAGACTCCTGAGAAAAAGAGGAAATGAGAAGTTGCGTTCACACCAACGCCAAAACGGTGCAGCAAAAAACCGAATGAACATCGCTCACCAAACGCTCGCGCTTGACGAGCCCCGGAGCGTCGGCGATCATAAGCTGTTTCGACTCGTCTATTTGTGCCCTGGCAAGGTGATAAAAACGGTATGACTGTTTGGATGCAAACAGTTAAAACCAAAGATGAGAATGATTTCCACGCTAAGGTACGTTTAGTCTAGCTGGGTCGTGTGTTATCAAGTCTTTTAAAGCCCTAAAACTATCTATAAATTATAACGATGTCAGTCTGAACACTATTGAAAATGACACCTGGATCAATAATCCAACTTCTCAGTTTGCTCAAGAGCGACAAGATAAAGAAAAAGATTTCAATGTAGGGAAAACGAGGACCACATAATAACGTTGTTCATTAAAGTATACCATTTTCTTAAATGTCCAAGACATTTTTCTTGGAGCAAGTATGACCTGTGTTGTCCAAAGGATATTGATAGCTCATAGGAAATTTACAAATAAGACAAGCATGTTGTGATTGCTCTAGTTACTGATACTTTTTACCGTATCAGCAAGATCCGCAAATTACTTCATAGAAGTACCACCGAGACATTGATCCATGCCTTCGTCAGATCCCAATTGGACTACTGCAATAGTCTCTTGTACGGAGTATCAAAAGAACAGCTTTCACGATTGCAGTCAGTTCAAAATGCTGCTGCACGTCTCGTCACTCAATCACGCAAATTTGACCATATTACACCCGTGTTGATCGGCCTGCATTGGCTTCCAATCGAAGCTCGAATAAGATTCAAGGTTCTGTTAATTACTTATAAAATTATTAATGGTATTGCACCCATGTACTTGAGCGACTTAATTGAGTTGTATGTTCCGGCAAGAAATCTCCGGTCCATGGAAAAAATACGTTTAGTCCCCGCCTAAAGGGAAGTATAATAAGTCCTATGGCCATAGGGCCTTTCTGTTCATGCTCCTTTCCTTTGGAATTCATTGCCATCAGAGATTCGCTCTGCAAAAAATGTTGAATGTTTAAACGTGCTTTGAAGACTTACCTTTTTACTGAGTTTTATCAACTGTGATTTTTAGCCATTTTGCTCATTTTAAGCTGTTTTTACTTCCTTTCCAAATTTCTTTGCGTTATTTGTGACTTTTTATTTTAAAAACCACCTTTGCTCTCATTTTAGTCATGTATTTTGTATTCTTAGTCATGTACAGCGCGCTGAGCGTATATGTAGTGCGCTTTAAAGAAGTTTTTAATAATAATAATAATTTTAAAAGCTCATTGTTTCCAGCCTCTAAAAAAATTGTTTTATTTTCCGTATGAAATTTGAGTTTTTTCATACACTGCTGAAATGTACTTCAGTTCAAGAAGGTGATTTCCATTTGGCAGATATTTGAAGATTGCTGGTAATCCCAAATAATAAATACTGAGGTCTCTATTTTCAGCAATGACACAATTGTATATTTTACTGACTCTACCAATTAGAAGAATTATACCGGGAACAAAGACATGCACCTTAACATGCACATACGTATGTCAATTTTTATGAATCAATACAAATAATGATATAAAATTCTATTTCTTTTATTCATGTTTTCATGTTTGTTTCTGGCACAGATAGTGTATTGTTATTTACAAGGAAAACGCACATTATCAATGCACATCAATGTTGGGAGACAAGTGATTACAACCCTTATACAATCTTAGTCATCTTTGTCAATGTACATATTATCATCATGAGAATCAAAATTACATTCGTCTGATAGAACAACATTCAGTATTTCTATCACATGAGTGGCTTGCTTGAATGTCCATATATCACACAAACACATGACATCATCTGCTCTAAATAGTCTACCAGCCTTTTCAATTATTTGATCAATTACATGGGTTGTAAAACCATGTGTGATATCAGCTGACATGAGCATCTCACTAGACTTGTAGTCACTCAATGATTCCCGATACTGTTCTAACGCAGCACGCAAACTACTGGTTTGACTTCGTGTGACTGTCCTTTCAAAGAAACCTATACTATTGTCACTATATTCTGAATCTGAATCACAACTGTTTATTAAGGCAGGGTGAGTAAAATCCTGAAAGCAGCTGTTTATTTCACAGGTACATTTATACATACATATATCACAGCAAACATGCAATGCTCTACCAAAGACGACAGCTTTATTGGAATAGATAGAATGTAGAACATTCCGTCTGCAATTTTCAACATTGCGTATATAATTAAGCATGTCTGGTTCAACATTACGCAGTTGCCGCTTATTGTAAATCAGTATGTGTATTGGCTGAGAACCATCCCTACCAGCACGACCTAACCGTTGCACCAATGTATCGACATCTTGTGGTGGTCCAAAATTAACCACACTGGTAATTCCTTTAAAATCTACACCCATACCTGCAGCATTTGTACATATCAGAATTCGTATTGTTCCCTCACTGATACTCATATTTTCCCTCACCTTTTCTTTTATACGAGTCAATGTTCATGAATGATAATATTGACGATGAGAATCGCCGTTTTTAAGAGAGTAGTCTTTTATTTCCTTTGAAAACATACCGTATAACTTTGCTGATCAGTAACAGACTCGCAAGATATATTTGTACGTGGACACTGTTCCTTTTTAGTTCTTGCTCCTTTAATTAACCACCCGAATATTTCAGACAATGGTAGTTATATAGTGTTATATTGTCTCTATCGGGAGATTCTAGAAAATCAATGCTCTTCAACATACACAGTGCCCCTTAATTTGTCGTTGCCTTCTTTGGTTGCCGTTGCAGTTATTGCTATCAGGGGATACCCGGTACCAGAGATCGCAGCTCACCTAGGTGGACCAAACCACTCCCTGAAAGGTTGTTGTCCACCACTGGAACTCCCCCTGTACAGGAAAAAAAAAGAATGGTTACTCACATAGTCCCTCCTCACTGTTACTTAAGGGCATACTTCTGCTTGTGGGGAGAATTGTGACATCTTTTTTTAAAGTAGCTGCTTCTGTAACTTCTAAAGATTTTCCATTTATGTTGTTTTTTGTCAACTACAATTTCATGCTGCCAAAATTTCATTGAAATACCAGGTATTCATCTGGTGAGCTGAATACTGTACACAGAGATACCTTTGCTATTGTTGACAAATTAATGTAGTGTGGATGAAATTTAATGGTACACTATAAAAGTGCATTTGATGCATGTAAAAGCAGAGCTTAAAACATGATATTTCAGCTGACAAACTACGGAGGCAAACAAGACATTTACTTTAATATTACACCAAAATTCAACCTTTGAAAACAATTGGGTAGATCTAAGTGCATAGATTATAGATATGTGTGCTATATAAAAGGAAAACAATTCACAATTGGCTTTTTGCATGTTGGCTAATACTCTTTCACTCAACTGTGTCGATTTGTCGGAAAACAATGCTATCTCTACACACAACTCCTTTGCAGACAGCAAACACCCTTACACACCATGGATTATTGCATGGATGTACACACATATTGTAGTACATCCATGGTTATTGTAACTTCCGCATTCGGAGAATGGATTACCGCGGCGGACAAAAACAGAGCACCCGCCCGACCAATCCACAGATTAAAAATTTACCCTTGCTTACGCCGGCAAATTAGGCACTCAAACTCATTAGATAATGGACTAAATTACTACCTTGCTTGCTTGGCGAATTGGGCAATCAAACTGGTCAGATAATAGATGCACAATGCTGATAAAACCTTTACACAAGATTGTCAAGATCAGTACAAGACCAAAACACCAAAGTTTGGTAGAATAAACCTTTATAGCAATACAATAAAACACCTACCCGCCCCTGGGGACGGACACGTAAGCGACCCCCATGCTGCAGTCAGCTGTGCAACCAACTTTCACAGTATACGGACTTAAGAGAATAAAGACAGATGTTGAATACTGAAATTTTAGTGCAATAAACCCATGCAAGATGATAATAGAAGGTCAATTTTGGAGAAAAGACAGCAATTCTTGGTCTTTGGCTTTCCTCGGGGCATTCGACGCAAGGAGCATGGGTACTACGGTTGTGTTTAACGAGAATTAGAAATGATCAGAAATTGCAATTCACCAGTTAATCAGCAACACTCAGCCACAGAGTGCAAGAGATTTATTGAAGGTAGGAGATCTGTTGCTACCCCCATGACTGTTTCTACATTCAAAAAGAATGCTCGCTCAATGACAGGAATCAACGGAAATCACTGATCAATTTTGATTCTCAATACTTGAAACGTATCAGGAACATCCTGCATCGTCGCACTTAGCTAGTTTCTGGACTCGCTCATAACCTGGCCGCTCTCCTGCTACCAATTGTGACGCTGGCTTTGGAAGCCCAAAACTTCACAATTCAGCCGGCTCTTGCTTAGCCTGGCCATACAAGGGCACAGTCAGTAAAGGAAGTTCAAATGCACTTGTAAAGCAAAGCATCTGCACTAATCGTGTATTAGCGTTAGGTTTTGGCAGGGTTTGTCTATGGTCATATGAAACACACAAGCCCTGCTGTGTACACTGCATTGTGAGTGCAATGTTGTGTATCTACATCCAGCTGCGATCCACATTACATGAACATTTAGAAGTCACTATCTTGTTTCAAAAACGAGGATGTATAAATATAAGAATTTCCAAGTCACAGCTGTCTCCAGAACAAAAAATTGACATAAAAAGATAAAATATCAAAAAAAGTTTTGTTTTATTTAACTGATTAAAAGCTTTTACTATCGCCTAGACACACCTGTTTGTTGTGAGACTCATTTCTCTCTCAGGGCAGAGACACTTCTCCTTTTCTGTGCTCACGCATGGTAGATCGACCTTGTTGGGCGCGGCCGTGCTTACTAATACAACATTTCTTCACTGTTTTGAAAAACAAAGTCTTGCCATCTATCAACTTGGAGGCACAGGCTACATTTTTGTAATGTTTAAGGGACTAATGACAATAGGTTGGGATATTATTTTGGTCAAATAGGAATTGAATAATCAACATGAAAATACTTTTTATCAAAAAAGAGAAATCACCATGAGTTAAATATCTATCACAGTGGGCTGTTATATCATGGCGGCCTTAAAAGACGTGCGCTGTCCAACCTCCTCAAGCTTTTTTCTGTTTCTCCAATAATTGAGAGTTTATTATACCTTGGCTCAAATAGTTATTGGCGTTATATCATTGTGGTTCATGTGAACTACTTTTTAAGCCATATGGTACCTAAGAGTAGAAAGCGACAACGGCAGAAGTCTTTGACAAGTCCCACGTGTGGTCTTGACATGGCGTCTGCTACCATGAGTATTGGCAATGAGAGTGTTGCACAACATGCTGATGAAGATATTTTCCCATAACTGTCGTCACCAGAACTGAAGGCTTTGGCAACATTACTTATTAAGCAAAATGAAACTTTTTCACTCAAAATAGACCAAGTGAAAGAAGAATTAACTCTAGAAATCTCCTTGGTAGTCGCTAAATTGAACTCAACGGTGGAAAATGTTACAGACTTGAAGGAAAGGGTCGCTGACGTGGAATGCTGTCAAGAGTGCTAGTCATAGGAGATTGATTTCTTGCGTAAGATGCCGCTTAATTAGCGTCGTGAGCAGATTACCGCTCAGTTGTTTTTAGATAGATATAGTCGAAAATATTATATAACTATACGTGGTATCCACTATGAAAAGGATGATGATTTAGAACGCAACCTCGGACCTTTTTGAAGAACTCGTTAAAACTCCTGACGGCTGAAACCGTACAATGGAGCTATGTTCATCGTCTTGGCAATGTCTTCTGAAAGTCGCCCGTCTCCCCAGTCATCACAAGAGTTGTCAGTCTCAGTGATAGGAATGACGTGCTCAGTTGTGGACATTTATTGAAGGACAACAACTTTATCGTTCATGAACATTTACTATAGTTTCCTACTCACACACAAAAACCATTGGTAGGAAACTTTTTAACTATAACAATGTCTGAAAAATTTCAACTTTCCTCCAAACAACAGCAGAACTTGCAATTGCTTGTCATCTCCCTTTTGCTATAAACCACTTGGTCACATAATAACTGGTGACCTGTCCATCATTACCAACAGCAAACTCCAGCAACTCTTTCAATATGGCCCAAAATATCGGGAGCCACAAAATATTAATTGGAAATTTAATTTCAAATTATCATGGATCCGCCGAAAAATATGCGAGACAGTGGGTTGCAGTTGAAGAAAGTTGATGTGAATGCCTCTCTGACTGGCTGAGCAAAGTCAGAGACAAATTAAAATCACGTATTTCACATCTCCGTTCTCCCACTAAAGGAGTAAATTCTTCCTCAGTATTAGATGACCCGTCTGTCAAAGCATGCCTTGATGCTTTACACAACGAATATGTTGTAGTTCCTGCAGACAAAGCTTCAAACAACATTATCTTTGTCTGTAGGAATTATTATATCCAGTGTATAATAGATGAATTAAATCTTCATTCAGATAAGAGTAATACAACCTATACTCTTTCCTCCCTCTCTGATGAAGATATTTTTTCAAACCATTCATCTATGCTCAGTGAATTTGGCATTCCTTTGAAAGAGAAGGACAAAACACTGCCTATGTTGTATTGGATACCTAAACTGCACAAGAACCCTTACAAACATCGGTTTATTGCAGGATCAAGCAAATGCACTACTAAACATCTGTCACAATTATTGACTATAATTTTAACAACCATCAAAAATGGTCTTTTTCGATATTGTGACAAAGTGTATGAAACGAGTGGGTAGAATCAAATGTGGATATTAAAAAATTCCAAGGAATTGTTGCTTGATTTAAATGTCAAGAAAAACAAGTACAGGTCAATCCGAACATTTGACTTTTCCACACTATACAACAATTCCCCACGATAAACTTAAAACAAGGTTGTCATAATATCTTGTTAAACAAGCTTTCCTGCATAAAAATGGCAGTAGATGGTACCAATACTTATCATCAAACATGGGTCAGGTTATTTTAGTAACAACATGGATGCCCAGCACAAATACACAGATGAAGAAGTTGTAAAAATGCTTAATTGCTTGATCGACTACACATATTTGGTAAGTTTGGTGTATGACCTTTCAACAATCTATCGGCATACCAATGGGTACAAATTGTGCACCACTTCTTGCTGACTTATTTCTCTATTCATATGAAGCAGAGTTCCTACAATCTCTCTACAAAGCAAGGTCTAAAAAACTTGCAAGGCGTTTTAACAACACGCACAGATATATTGATGATCTGATTAGTCTAAACAATCCAGACATATCAAATTACTTACATCATATATACCCTGATGAATTGGAAATCAAAGAAACAACTGAGAGTAGGAACTCAGCTTCATATCTTGATCTGTTCCTGCAAGTGGGTACTAATGGGCTACACACTAAGCTGTATGACAAAAGGGATGATTTTGATTTTGAAATCATAAATTATCCCCACTTATCAACTAATATTTCATCTGCACCTGCTTATGGTGTGTATGTGTCTCAACTTCTCAGATATTGTAGGGCTTGTGATTCCTATGCGGATTTTCAAATGAGACACAGCTTATTAGTATCAAAACTAGTGAGACAGGGATACACATCCAAAAGACTCGTGAGGACTTTCAAAAAGTTCTACGGTCGATATGATGACATTGTGGCCAAATATGACACCTCGGTCACTCAAATGATTAGCGACAGCATTCCCGGCTTTGACTTATAACAGTGATTCATATACTGTATCACTTCATACAATATTTAGACAATTTTGGGACCAATCCTAACGGGTGTAGCATGCTAGCAGGGTACGCTTACCCATTCCGGACACCTGGTACCACCACTAACTATCAGTGGTTCAGGATGGTCCTACTTAAATTTGTAAATCTCATATGTCCCATAGACCTGTAATGTATTAGCTTGAATGAAAATGATTATTGGACCAGTTTAATGTCATATTACCACCTGCCCTACAGAATGCACGCAATATACTGTTGCCCGCGTATTAGACGGCCAAGAAAGATGGCCATCCTGTAAACTTACGAGTACCACCTCCAGACTGTTGTGCTTTGTTAATTGTTAACGGTAAAGAGAGCAAACGCTTAGATGCAGTGGTTTATTTTTTTTATATGTAAACAGATTGTCCAGATATGCACTGAATTTTAATTTGTCACAGTTGTTGTTTTTTCTTTTGTTTTTCTCTGTCTCTCTCATATTGTTAGTCACGAGGTTGGAGACGCTTGCCTTTCCCCGTTGTGCTCCATCTGTTGGAGCTTTTCGTATGAAGTTTGGTCGGTTTTTTGTTGTTTTTCTTTCTTGTTTCTCTTTGTTTTCGTTCTTCCTTTTTGTTTTTTTCCTTGAGTGTTGATATTTCCCCTTTGTTTGCTCTCTTCCTTTCCTTTGTACGTGATGACAATCCCCATTTACAGCTATTGTATACATTTTGTGTATTTTGTAAGTTATTTATTTCAGTTTTATTTCCGACAACTTAATGTATGGCTGTTACTCCCAAAGTTGAAATAGCCTCATATAATTGCAATGGATTAGCAAATTCAGTTAAAAGAAGAGTGATTTTTACTTGGTTACGAGATAAATCTTACAACATCTATTGTTTGCAAGAAACTCAGTCCACTGTATGTCATGAAAGTTACTGGAAAGCTAAATGGGGTGCGGATATTTTTTCAGTCATGGTACTTGTAATCGGAGGATTGCAATTCTTTTTAAAATAATTTTTCGTATACAGTAGCCTAGACAAGTGTAGATTCTGAGGGTAGGTGAATTATGCTTGATATTGCTGTTGATACACACGGTTCATTCTTGTTTGTTTATATGCCCCAAATGATGGTAATCCCCTTTTCTTTGAGAATATCCACTCACAAATTGTCGATTTCTGTGGTGATGTGTAGGATATCATCATTTGCGGGGACTTTAACACCGTTCAAGATGATTTGGTTGACAGATTAGGTAGTGGAAAGAATGTTTATCATCGGAATGCATTCCAGAGTATTAAAAATTAATGCATTAGTGGGACTTGCATGACATCTGGTGATTACGTAACCCTTCTGTTGGCGATACACGAGGAGGAGAGGCAATTCGGCCTGTAAAATTGATTATTTTTAGTGCCATTTTCTTTTGTCGCAAAAATAACAGATGTTGCCATCGGCGAATATATCGCTCAGATCATCACCTCATTGGTATTGGTTTGGAAACTAATGTTTTCACAAGTGGAAAGAAAGGGGTATTGGCACTTCATAATTGTCTCCTCAAAGATCAAAATTTCATTATCCATTCACAACGTTTTATTTCCAACTTTTTTGTTACTAATAATGGCTCTGCAAACCCTCACAGTGTCTCGGATACCTTTAAGTATGCTTTTAGAGGCCGCTGTATTACGTTTAGCTCATTTAAGCACCCCAAAAGAACAGAAAATGAGAATTGTCTTATTAGAGATATTAATGAATTACATGCCATTATCGATTCTCGGTCTAGTCATTGTCGAGTTGACCTTTCTCTCCGTTTGTTATTGAAACAGGAAGAACTCGAATCTCTGTATGCACAAAGAATAGTTGGTCTCATTATTCGTGCTAAAGCCAGGTGGATGGCTGGTGGCGAATGTCCGATGAAATATTTTCTTAATCTGTTGACAGGAATCATTCGAGAAAAAATATCATGACTTTAGTACAACCTGATGGTACCTTTCTGTCAGACCAATTACAGATTTCGAGTGAAGAAGTTTTGTTTTACAGGAAACTATATTCATTGGATCATCCCTCGATTTTACTTAGCAATGAAAATTGTCATACCTTTTTTTTCCTGATAATTATGATTTTCGTCTAAGTAGATCAAAACGGGAAACCTGTGAAGGTTTAATTACGATCAATGAATTTTGGCAAGCTATCAGATCCTTCCCAGCTGGAAATCAATAATAATAATAATAATATTTATTTCTTTAAAGCGCACTACACATACGTCTCAGTGCGCTTTACACATTTAAAATTGATAAAACACCAGCAAAGCATGACAAACTAAAATGTTAAAACAATCAAATAGGCTAAAACATAATGGTTAAAAATGATGAAAATTTCTGCAGAGTAAAACAGTCAAAATACAAAAACATTATTAAAATTATACGGAGTAAGTAGCAGAAAATGTACTCACAATGAAATCTCCTGGTTTTGACGGTATTCCGGTTGAAGTTTATAAACTTTTTTCACAGAATTATGTACACCTATGCTTCAATGTTTTAATTATTCATATCATCTTGGTTTTTATCATCCTCACAAAGAGAAGGGCTTTTATCACTTCTTTTGAAACAGGTTGCACAATGTAACGATAAGAATCCGGTGTATCTTAAAAATTGGCCACCTTTAACTTTGCTTTGTTGTGATACTCGCATTTGGCCAAGTGTCTTTCATTGTGAGTAAAACGTGATATCACAAAAATTATAAACGAGACCAAAGAGGTTTTATTCATGGGAGATTTAGCAGATTATATTAGGAGGATTCTTAAATTATAGAATTGTATGAAAGAAGAATGAGCCTGGGTTGGTCTTTATTGCCGATTTTTTTCAATTTTTGTTCATCAATTATATCATGGGTGAAAGTTATGTGTAACAATATTTCTAGTCGTATTATTAATTATAGTCATATATCTGATAATTTTAGTTTTCTCGGGGCGTCCAACAGGGTTGTCCACTGTCACCTTACTTATTTGTTATTGCTGTAGAGATGATGGCGGTTCGAGTAAGAAGTTGTAAAGAATTAAAAGGTCTTAAAACAGGTCCCTTCGAAAATAAGATTTCACAATACGCCGACGATACTAACTTCCCAACTCAACCAGACCCTGGGTCTTTCCATGCATTACTTGATATCTTGAATGTTTTTGTTTTCATGATTTCAGGGTTGCAACCTAATTATGATAAATGCAAGGTGTTAACGTGTTGGGTCACTTAAAAAAAACACTGATTTCATATCAATATCAAATGTCCCCTTATTTGGACGGATGGCGATGTTAGTGTTCTTTGTATCGAAATTCCAATAGATTTATCATATCTTGTTGATGCCAAATTTTATCCAAGTTTTGAAAAGGCGAGGAAGTTACTACAGCCATGGCAGGGTAGGGGACCTACTCTTTACGAGAAAGTAACAGTTATCAAATCGTTGGTTTATTCACAGTTTACTTATTTGTGTATGTCTCTCCTTTCACCGAGTAGCGACTTCTTCAAAAGGTACGATACTTTAATTTTAAATTGTTTGTGGGGAGGTAAACGAGACCAGATAAAGAGATGTACTATACAAACTGTAACAAATTTGAGTGTTTTCAACCTCACGCTTAAGACAGCCTGGTTTATTAGACTCTTGTAACACAATTTGAAATGTTTTGTGATTATCAGATGAACAGCAAAATCACAGAATATGCTCTCTAAGAGAGGGTATACTCAAGCATTTATTAATTATCAATTTTTCTAGTGGAAATATCAAAACTGTGATTATCGAATTAAATGTAAAAGTAGTATAAACAATTGTAGTATTTAAAGCCATCTGCTTTGCAAAATTTGTAAATTTATCCTTTTTGACAATTTTTAACGATATTTCATCTCATTGATACACATTCTTGAAAATATCAAGATTAAAGGTCAAAACTTGATGATTGCTGTATTGTTTAGAGGACCTGGATGCATTTGAAGGTTTCGGGATCATATCTGATTGGTTCTTTACTATTTCAAACAATGTTTAGGGGTCATATCTAAGTGGTCCCTTAGAAAGATTAAGGGACACATCAGGGTGGTCCCGAAAGTTTCAAGGTCACATTAGGATAGTCCTTGAAAGATTCAAGGACTCATCCGGGTGGTCCCTGAAAGTTTCAAGGTCACATCAGAGTGGTCTCTAAAAGATCCAGGGACATATCAGGGTGGTCCCTGAATGCTTCAAGGACTCGTCTTGGCTGTCTTTGAAAGTTTCACGGTCACATTAGGATAGTCCTCGAAAGATTCAGGGACACCTCAATTGGTCCCTGAAAGATTCAAGGACTCATAGACTTAGTCATGTTCACGCTACGATCACAGTTGCTGACATCATTGTCGAGATCGGGAACAGCACTGTCACTCCACAAAGTACCTTGGTAACAAACATCAAATTCATCGGCAATATCAGTATTCCGTTGCTTTCCATGTAGTCCTGTCATAATATAATTGGGGTAATGGACGTCCTACATTCAGATACGGTAACAAAGAAATTAGTCCAGTGGACAAAATTCATTTGAACGTCGCGTCGTTTACACACTCGACTTGAAACAATGCAGAGTCTCACAACAATGTGACCTGTGACCTTTATTATGTTAATTAGCAAGGACCACATTATTTTGTGTACGATTCAATGTCTCCCTTAACGAGGGAAGCACCATTGACTATATCTCTAAATTAATCATGAAGACTGTAACATACAACCACAGTATTTTAAACTGTGGGAAAACTTTACAGCATAAAGAGCAACATGTACCTTACCCTGGACCTTACACAATCACGCGATGCGCCCTATTTGTCCCTGTAGGTTGAAATGGATATGCCATCATGAAATGATTGTTTGAAAATTGTTTACTGTTAAGACCAGCGGCGCGTCGGCTAGCGACAATATACATCAACAAGCGAGTACATCACCATTAATCATCAAGACTGCTCGTCTAAATCGACTACAATTTCAGCCACAACCCAGTACATCACATTTATGCCAGGGAGAACATGCCTTGTAGATCTTGTCGCGTGATAAATATGCAAAGACGTGTTTCAGCGCTGGCCGACCAGTCACACATTGGAGCCATGAGGACGCAAGGTTAAGCCATTACATAATCTAAACTTGGAGGTGCTGAATATTGATGCTTATGTGCAGGAAGTTGGACCAAATCTTTCCAGTGATTCCTCTGCCTATCAGTTTTACTAAGTAATGTTTGTTAATGCACAAGCTGATGACCGAAGGTCACACCAGGATAGTCCTTGAAAGATTCAGGGTCTCATCTGGGTGGTCCCTGAAAGTTTCAATGTCACATCAGGATAGTCCTTGAAAGATTCATGGTCACATCTTGGTGGTCCCTGAAAGTTCAAGGTGAAGTCAGTGTGGTCTCTTAATGATTTAGTGTCTCCTCGGCGTGGTCCCTGAAAGTTTCAAGGACTCGTCTGGGTGGTCTCTAAAAGTTTCAAGGTCACACCAGGATAGTCCTCGAAAGATTTAGGGTCACATCTGGGTGGTCCCTATAGTTTCAAGGACTTATCTGGGTGGCCCCTGAAAGTTTCAAGGTCAAGTCAATGTGGATTCTAAAAGATTTAGGGTATCCTGGGAGATGTCACTGAAAGCTGCAAAGACATCTCTGTACAGTCCCTAAAAATTCCAGACAAAAACTGTTGGTTCCTGCTATTATATTTTAAGGTTTCAATAGACAGATGATATTGATTACATTTCTTTGCATCTACCAAAATAGTTCATTTTTAATAGAAGGGCTGAAATAGTTCAGTGATTTAGTAAAATTTTCCAGCATTAATTAGCACACTCATAAGAAGGGTAGTTTAATCAAATTTACCAGGTCTCATTTCCTTGTATATGAAATAAATAAATACACAAGACATTTTCTTAACATCTATCAAATCGTTTGCAAGAGAGATCACCAAAAAACATACACTACAGCAAACTGATGTGGGTAGAGGTAGAAGGCCATTTTCCCATCGAAAATTTAAAATAACAATTGAATTGGTGTTATTGTATGGTAATGTATTTGTAATTATAGGGACTAGAAAGGCAAGTCTTTGTATAAATATTGACCACCTAGCATTTTCTTTGATAAAATTGAGCTGGTTCTTTAATCTAGCAAACCACAAATATATGGTGCATTCTGTAACATTTTATATCTAACGAGATTGACAAATTTTTCCATAATTGAACATCAATAATGATAAATTCTGAGCAAAATTCTGCCTGTGAATATATAGCACATATGATAAAAAATAATACGCCACCATGATGACCATGCTTTACTTATGTTAAAGTTGTAGTAGGTCCACAAAGTGGGTCGTCATGCACTTATGAGCACTGTAGGTTTACAAGTGTGGCCATTTCAAAAATTAGTTACTTGGAATCGTCCAAACAGCAGTGGACGGTCACCCAAGACAGCTCTCCGGTAATGAGGTTGTCCTTGACGATGGAAGTGGACAGTTAAAAGTGCCTGCAGGATTGTTTCAGCAACCACGCTTGTCCACGTTTTCACGAGACTCTTCTCGGAAAGGAGATGTGGCATTTAGAGCTCTGGAAGTATGAAGTTGAATGCTTATGGAACGAGGGTGTGTACACACCGCAAGTGTTGGCTCAGGCTGTGTGTGATTCATTGAAAGGAGATGCTGGTTTAACTGTGATGCACTTAGGAGTAGATGCCAGTTTGGATGATATTTTAGAGAAGTTAGAATAATCTACGGTGAAGTTGAAACCGGAGCGATGCTCTTTGAAAGTTTCTACAGGGATAGCGACCAACGAGAGAAAGAAAGTGTTGCAGCCTACAGTTCTCGCTTACAGTTGGCTATCAACAATGTGAAGCAGCGGGGAGGTATTAGGGTGGCGATGGTTGACGAAACTTTACGTACAGTGTTTTGGAGAAAGTTGGCAGATGGCAATTGAAGAGTATGCTATATCACAAGAGATATCAGATTGCTACGTTCGATGAGTTAGTTCGCAAGGCTCGTAGTATTGAACAGGAACTCAGAGAATTTCGAGAGAAACCTAAAGGTAAGCATGTCACCTCTTGACAGACATATCAGAGCACAGTGATAGAATCTGAGGAAGCAGATGTCAAGACTGGTATCAGTGAAGTTCTGAAGATGTTGCAGAAACTGCAGACAGAAAACCATGCATTACACTCTCAAGTGAAGGAGATGAAAGATGAGATGGTCAAGTTGAAGGACGACCATGACATTAAGGACCAGTCTGAACCAGTGTCGGAAGGTCAAGGACATCAACTGTAGGTCAAGGTAGAAACCATTATGGTGTTACAATTGTAAAAAAGAGGGACACAGATCCAGGGATTATCCGAACCTAAGCGCAGTAGAAAATGCTATGTATGTGATCAGGAGGGCCATATTGCCAGGAAATGCCCATATAAACCTGCTTTGAAACAACAGGTAACGGAGAGTTTACCCCAGACTCTTATGCATACAACTTCAGAGTGGTTGGTGCACCTAATGAGGATTTCATTATTGTTGAAGGACAGAAGTGTTGATGTTTAATCGATACAGTTTCACAGGTGACTACGATTTCTGAGAGTTATTATCATGAAAATTTGTCACATCTTTCTATTTGTCAGACAGAGGAAACTGATTGGCATTGACTGTAACAGGAGCTGGAGGGCACACTGTTCCTTTCCTGGGATTTGTGGAAGTGACTTTGTCATTCCCAGAATCAGTGTTCGGTTGCCAGGAGGAGTGTGTGATTCCTGTCTTGGTTGTCAAAGATAGCGAGTACAATTTGAAGATACCTGTAACGGCTGGGATGAATATACTGGGATGTTACCCTTGGAGAAAGAAATGGCATTTCATCAAAAGAAGACACAATATATGAAGATGTCATCTGTTGGGAAAGCTCCAGGGAACACTTTATTGGCAAAGATGATGTATTGGGGAGATACGTGGGATGTTAAAATACCCTGTTACCATAGAATCGAATCATGCGAGGACAGTGATGGGAAGAGCCCGTCGTGGACCTGTAGGGGATGAGTATATGGTAGCTATTGAACCCAGTCAGAGGTCAGCTGGGAGGATGACAACAAGTCCTGCTACAGCGGTAATGACTTGTCTGCCAAAGAAGTCAAAGGTACCTGTAGTGATACAAAATAGGACATCAAAACCATTAGTGATCAAGCCTGGTGAGATTATCGGAAAAGCAGAAGCCATTACATGGATCGGACATCCAAGAGAATATAGAGTACACAATCAAGGACAGATTAAGCAGGATGAATGTGGGAAAGAAGATATGCATAGGGAGAACCACGAGTTGAAGTTTACTTGCAAAGGATTGGAATTTGACTTGTCAGGATCGCCTAGGTATTCTCTAAGCACGACAATGACCTAGGTCATTGCGACTTGGTGAAACATAGGATCAGATTGACGGAGGATACACCCATTAAGGAGAGATATCGTCGGGTACCCCCTGCAAGGTATGACGAACTGAGACAGATAATACGAGGAATGTTGGAGAGTAGTGTTATTCGGGAGTTACACAGCCCATGGGCTGCTCCAATTGTGATGGTGGAAAAGAAGGATGGAAGCACTAGACTATGTATTGACTATAGAAAGTTAAACACTCGTATTGGCGAATTGGAATGGATGAGCAAGACATTGAGAAGACAGCTTTTGTGACGCCAGTAGGATTGTATGAGTGTTTAAAGATGCCAATGGGTCTAACTGGAAATCCAGGAACATTTCAACGGACCATGGAACGTTGTTTGGGTGATCTTAATGTGAATGTTTGCTTGGTATATCTAGATGATATTATAGTGTTTTCATCCACAGTTGAGGAACACCTGGATCGTCTGGAAATGGTGTTCAAGAGGCTAGAGGAATGTAACTTGAAAATTAAAGTCTCCAAGTGTCAGTTCCTGCGTGCTCATGTGAGGTACTTGGGCCATGTGGTATCAGCAGATGGCATTCAGACAGGCACTGAAGAGTTTGCCAGTACCAAAGAATGCCAGAGATGCCAAGACTTTCCTTGGAAGAGTGATAGGATATGCAAGCAGAGGTGAACGGAATTATCCAGCACATAAATTGGAATTCCTTGCCCTCAAATGGGCAGTGACAGAGAAATTTCACGAGTATTTGTATGGAAATGTGTTTGTTGTCATAACAGATAACAATCCATTGACATACATGGTGACCACAGCAAAGCTGGATGCAACTGGACATCGTTGGTTGGCTGCATTGTCCACGTACAACTTTCGACTACAGTATAGGCCAGGAAGTCAGGATGGAGATGCAGACGGATTGTCACGTTGACCCCATGGAACCACAGCCATGGATGGAACAGTAGGACAACGATGTACTGAATGGGTTCCTAGGACCGACAAGAAAGAAACAGAAAGTTTATCCATTGATGTAGTTCAGGCAGTATGTCAGGCAAACTTGATTGAAGAGAGTCCATGTATAGAAGTTATTGGAAGCACCGATGATGCAGTTCCAAAGGTGTTTGATGAACCAAAGGCATGGCCAGAACAGACGTCTCTGCCCTCTGTGACCATGAAGGAATGGCGGAAACTACAATTGGAGGACCCTGTGATTAGACAATTGTACTGGTATAGAGAGAGGAAGAAAATTAGAAATACAGGCAGATATGGAGCTTAAAAAATTGGCATTAGATAAAGAAAAAGAATTACAAATGAAGGAAAAAGAATTACAAGTGGAAAAAGAGAGACAGGCATTAGAAAAGTAAAAAATACAAATGCAGTTAGAAATGGAAGAAAGGCAGAGAGAGAAAGATAGGCAGGAAAGATTAGCAATGGAAGAAAGACAAAGAGGGAAAGAAAGGGAGGAAAAAGAAAAGGAAAGAGAATTAGCAGAACACCGACTGCAGTTAGAAATGAGACGTTTAGAGCTTGGAAAGTCAGGAAAATTCTTCCCTTCAGACGGTTTTGACATCACTAAGCATTTTAGGTTAGTTCCCCCTTTCCAAGAAAAGGATGTTGATAAATATTTCCTTCATTTTGAGACAATTGCTCAGAGTCTGAATTGGCCCAAGGAGTCCTGGTCTATGCTTTAGCAGAGTGCTTCGATGGGTAAAGCCAGAGAAATTTACATTCAGCTGTCAGTAGAGCAGGCTTCAAATTATGATACTGTGAAGGAATTAATTTTCAAGGGTTATGAGTTGGTGCCTGAAGCTTACTGTCAGAAATTCAGGGATTCTGAGAAGGTGAAGGATCAAACTTTATATGAATTTGCTGGAACAAAAGAACAACTGTTTGATCGTTGGTGTTCTTCTGAAAAGGTCAGTCAGAATTATGACAATTACGACAGCTTGTTTTGATTGAAGAATTTAAAAGGTGCATCTGGAGTGAAATCAAGATGTTTATCATGAACAAAAGGCAGATACATTGGAGGTTGCTGCACGTTTGGCCGATGATTATTCATTGACCCACAAATCTTCCTTTCTCAGCAAACCATCCCAGTCGTTTTCATACAGAAACAATGCAGGTAAATTTATCTCCTCCTTTTCATCCAGAATTTCTCAAAGGAGAGTAGGAAATCAAATGACAACAGTTCACAGAGTTCAGGTAACACTCCCACATCATCAGTCTCAATCTCATTCTGGCAAACAAACTGGTTTACTGTCTTGTAATTATTGTAAGAAAGACGGCCATTTAATGTCAGATTGTTTCAAATTGAAAAGAAAACGTGAAGGTCAAAGTGGTCAAAGTGGATCTTAGCCCACCGGCTTAATTTCTTCATCAACTCAATTAGAGTCTAACAGTGTGTGCAACACATTTTCTGAGGTTAAACCGCTCTTATCCCCAATTAATGAGGTCAAGGTCAATTCTTCTAAAGATAGCATTATGGGTATTTTCGAACCATTTATTCATGATGGTTTTATATCATTTTCTAGTGATTTTTCTTTCGCTACCCCTGTCAAAATTTCAAGGGATACCGGGCTTCCCAGTCTCTTTTGTTGGCAGATACCCTGCCGTTTTCTGAAAGTCATTTTCAGGTTCTAAAGTTCTTATTAAGGCAGTAGATTGCAATGACTTTATTCCTGTTTCTCTCCATAATGTCTATTTGTCTTCGGACTTTGTTTCTGGACCTGTGACCATAGGTATTAGGCCTTTTTTGCCTTTTGAAGGGATTCACCTTCTTCTTGGAAACGACCTTGCCGGGACAAGGTCATTACTAATCCACTTGTGACTGATAATCCTAGTTTAGATCAGAATCCAGAGCCAATAGAGGAAGAAATTCCGTCCTTTTCCCTTATGTGCCATTACTCGAGCCATATCAAAGAAAACTTCGGAGAATCAAAATACTCTCAAAATATTGTCACAGATGTTGACTTAAATGACACCTTCTCAGTCAGGTGATTGACACGGATCATTCCGTTATCCCTCGTGGATTTGAAACATTAAATTGTGGTTCCAAAGCCCTACCGTGCTGAAATATTGCACCTGGCCCATGGAACCCCCTGGGTTAGTCACTTAGGAGTCAGGAAAACTTATCGTAAAGTTCTCAGTCACTTTTATTGGCCCAATATCAGGCAGGATGTAGCACATTTCTGTAAAACTTGTTACACATGTCAAATGGTGGGAAAGCCAAATTAGACCATTCCAAAGGCCCCCTTACAGCCAATTCCTGCATTTCAAGAACCGTTTAGTCGGATACTAATAGACTGTGTTGGGCCCCTACCAAAAACAAGATCAGGAAATGAGAACATGTTGACAACTATGTGGACATCAACTCGGTTCCCAGAAGCCATACCACTGAGAAACATAAAGACAAAGACTATAGTGAGAGCTTTAGTCAAATTTTTCACTTTATTCGGCCTCCCTTAATGTGTCCAGTCCGATCAAGGCTCCAACTTTATGTCTGGTACTTTGTAACAAGTAATGGATCAGCTAGGCATAAAACAGGTATAGGTCATCCGCCTATCATCCAGAAGTCAGGGTGCTCTCGAGCGATTTCATCGAACTTTGAAAAACATGATAAGGATCTACTGTTTTGACAGAGAGAAGTAGTGGGATGAAGGAATTCATTTTCTACTCTTTGCTGTTAGAGAGTCAATTCAAGAGTCTATTGGTTTTAGCCCATTTGAGTTTGTATTTGGACATACAGTTCATGGCCCACTTAAGGTGAAGTACTACGAATTACGTCAAAATTAATTTGTGGTGTAATTTTCTTGAAACTTTGTACAAATATTCTTGGAAGTTGTGCAAGTGCAAAAATGAAATAAAAAATTGGGGTCACCACGCTTGTTTCCATGGAAACGGACGTTAAAATGGCGTCGTTAGAAATAAATAAAAATGATATAATTCACTTAAACTATAGAAAGCAATTATAAAACGCTTAGCAAATGAGTTAATTTTAATAAATACCAAGACTTAAGATCCATATCTATAAAATGTATAGTTTTCATGATGTTTGTGAAGAAATTTTAACATAAGTATCGATTACAAAATGACGATATCGAAATTATATCACTACATAATTTTCGAATTTTCTTCCTGTCGCTTTGAATGGTGTCATTTTGACCAAACTTGGCGAATAAACTCCTGACATAATACCATTTAGTTTACACTTTTAATAAAAGGGTGTCACCACGCTACTTTTTACAATATCTCCAGGTGAATGGGTAATTTGCGCCATATAAATGGGAGAGAAATGTTAATTTTTCGCTCATATTGAATAAAAACCAGCTTCCTAGGGGTCTAATATGACAAGGTTACAGGTCACATGTATTTCTAAGAGACTGGGTCAAAAAATTAGGTAAAAGCGCAATTTCAACAATGACAGGTGATGTTAAATACATGCGCTACAAAATAACCCATTTGCGGCAGGCTGGAGTTAAATCTGCGCAGAAACGTTCTAAAGCGTGTGCGCGTCCGAATTCGTCGCCCTTTACCTTAAGCTCGTTAAAGAGAAATTCCTGTCAGACGATGATGATTGTCTGAATATTTTGCAATATGTGTCAGATTTTCGTACAAAACTCTCTAAAGCATGTGAATTAGCCAGAGAAAATCTTGAGTCATCTCAGCAGTCAATGAAAATCAAATATGATAAAAACACCTCAAAACGGAAGTTTGAACCAGGTCAAAAAGTTCTTGTTCTACTTCTGGTTCCTGGCAAACCACTCCATGCTCGTTACTTTGGGCCATACCTAATTGATAAGAAATTGAGTGATTTAAATTACATCATAAAACACCTGACAGGCGAAAACAAAAAGAGCTGTGTCACATAAATATGCTTAAGCCATATTAGGATAGGATAATCCTACTATAACTCAGCCTGTCAGTACAGTCAGTTCTGGCCATTATGAAGATAGTGATACTGAAACTGACTTGAGTGAAAATACTCTAAATTCAAAGCTGGGCTCAGTCAAGCTTCAGAACTCAGAAATCCTGGAGAGTCTGGAGTCTACAAAGTTGGCACACCTCCAGCCAGAACAACAACAACATCTGAAAGAACCAAACCATGAACATTTGTTCCAAGATATTCCAACGAGGACAAACATCACCTATCACAACGAAGATGTCTGCGACAGTAATCCAGTGGAACAACATCCAGACAGACTGAATCCTGCGAATCTCCAAGAGGAAGCCAAGTAGTTGTCGAACTCAATAAAAATAACTGGACTTTGCAATGCATACTTTATGCCAAATTCAGCGCCATTTCCAGTTTTCCAATACCAAATTGCAAGAGGATAGTCATGGGATAGATCATCCTGTTTGCTATTTTTCACGCAAATTTAACAAATCCCAGAGAAACTACTCTACAATTGAACAAGAGTGTTTATCTTTGATATTAGCTTAGCAGCATTTGAGGTTTATGTTACTTCTTCAAATCAGCCAATAGTGGTTTATATTGATCACAACCCTCTTGTTTTTCTGCAGAAATTTAAAGGCAAAAATCAGAGATTGCTAAGATGGAGTTTAATGTTACAGGAGTTTACTTTTGACATTAGACATATCAAAGGCAGAGACAATTTAATTGCAGACTGTCTCTCTCGTATTTAGAGTTTATTGTCGTTCACACTTTTAAGATTACATTTGTAAAAGAAAGATTTTTCTTTGAAAAATTTTCTTTTTTTGAAGAGGGGGTGTGTTATGTAGGTCATTTTCCCCCACACTCATCATGACCTGAGTTCAAGAAGTCTAGAATATTCTCAAGGTCACTGCCGTTAATGACCACACAACCTTAAATTTAATTAGCCATGTTCAGAATGTTCTGGAAATTTAATTAGTTGTGTAAGAGAGATAATTTTAGAACAGTAATTAGCATGTCAATAAAAGTTCTAGATTGTTCTTATATGCCTTTATGTAAGCAAATGGGTATAAAAAGGGTGGTGCACAGCTTCCACTCAGACTTTTGGGATCGTGTCTCTTGTGTGTTACTTCAAGTCTTTGGAAACTCCAGCCGTAGTAATTTTCAAGACTTCTCAAGACCTTCACTGCCAACGCTGGATTTACACTGTGGACTTTGTGCAACTTCAAGCCTGCAAGCCAAAGGACTGTTCATTCATCCGACTGACTGTTACAACTCTGAGACTGGAGCTTTGCCGTCCAGCTGAGATAAGTAGTCTGTACAGGGAACACTGTGGACTTTGTGAAACTTCAAGCCTGCAAGCCAAAGGACTGTTCATTCATCCGACTGACTGTTACAACTCTGAGACTGGAGCTTTGCCGTCCCAGCTGAGATAAGTAGTCTGTACACCTTTAAAGCTTGTATTTTATCCCTGACTTAGCAATTAGTTTTATTTTCGTAATAAATTTTGTTTAAACGGAAACTGCTGAGTTCACCCTTTTGTTCGTTTTCTCTGCACGTAACAATACACCAACGGTAATCCCTGTCTCCCTCCCACAACAAATAGAACATATGACTACATGAAGACGATCAGTAAAAGACCTGCACTGGAGATGGAAGACGTCCTTAACATAGGTGAGTGCACGGTCACCGGTGGTCTGTTCCGCTCTGCCACGGACGTATGTACATGTGCCTGAGAAGAAGACGGACATATGTGCACACGTCTACTGGGTGCATAGACGCTGAGCAGAGTAGACCTCATGTGGCTGTAGTGAGCGAAGATCAGCAAGACAAGATCCTCCGCCGTACAATGAATCGACAAGAAACAACACAACATTCCATCAACAGTAAACGTTGTGAACAACTAACATAACTGGATACAGCATGTGCCAAACAAGGATGGCAATACCAGACGGCCTTTTTAAAGGCCAACACAAACTCAAAAGGGAGAGTTACCTTATCAACAATGTGCCATGCCTCAACACCAAAAATGTACACTAAAATAACACATACAATTACAAAATAAAGACGGGCGGTAACAGTATGAGCCGCACAGAAAAAGAGAACAAAATAGTGTACATAACATCAACAAATATGTTGCATTAGACGGGCACAAATCAAAATGAACATCGATGCACATAGCAGCCTCGAATTCATCTCAATATCCCCTTCCAAACACAGAATAGAATACATCTCATGTCGAAGGCATGTCATGAAGCACACTATCAGAAAACGGTGAGATAATAATCAAACCATTTGATAGAGGAAGCGGATTGACATTGTATACACTAATGATTACATAATAAGGAAGCGTCAAAAATAACTCATCAACAAATGATTTCAAACCAAGTTTACAACTGACAACTTATAACACAGAAAAAATACATTTTGACAGCACAACATTAACATGTTGACGACCACATATATCTATCTATTTCTCAATCTGGTAAACACGATACGAACATGACCTTGAACACAACTAAACAAAATGAGATATCCTAGCTTCCAGAATAAAAGAACATACTTCCAGTGGGACAATATAGGAATACATACAACCTTCCAATATACCACACATTTTATCCACTGAAGATGAACTTGAGGCGCTGATGAAGAAAGTCTGGCAAACTTTCGAAACATAGCATTAAAGGATCGCAGTGTCGTACGCAGTCTCTCCACTCTGGAGTACAGACTGCACTGACACGCAGATTACAGCTGTGTCTCACCGTGCCTAATCGGTTCTATACACAAGACAGTGAAACAAAAAAATACACACTACTATACATTAAATGCAAATCACTAATATATGAACGATGTGTGGAGTTGCTTTCCCTTTACTAACTATGAATGATCATGTGGACCCACGTCATCCATATATGCTCTTTCTTTAGGTTGATTAAATGTCTAATCCAGTAGCCCCTGAAAAGTGGCTGTCGCATTTTTATTCCCAAATGACATAACAGTAAACTCATACAGTCCAAAAAAGTGATAAAGGCGGACTTCTCGCAAGCACCTTTGCTAAGGGGAATTTGCCAATATCCCTTTGTGTGAATCGATAGTCAATATATAATTGGATCCACCGATTTCCTCAATATGCGTCAGATACTGTAACCTGACTCAGTTTTCTAAAGTTTACACAGAATCTTACTCCACCCTGTTCTTTTCTTCACCAAGGCGATCGGCGAGGCATAGGGAGTCTTTGATTCAGTAATAACTCCAGCTTTCAGCATTTTCTGCAGTTCCTCTTTAACTGTCTGTTTAGCTGCCCGCGGTAGATGATATGGCTTCTGGCTAATTGGCGTTTTCATCAGTAGTTATCACATTGTGTTCTATCTGATCAGTACAACTGGGTACGTCATTTAAAGCACCACTGTACTCTTGCAGTAAGCGTAACACTTCCTCATGCTGATCCGCAGCTACTGAAGCTGCAATTACTACATCTTTCCTAGTCTCTGTGCTCTGATCCCCCAGTGTATAGTACATAGAGTTTTCTATGTCCTTGTTGCACACAGCATCAACAGTGTCAACAAAATACACAAGTTTATTTCAGTGTTTTTGAAGGCAAAACAGTATCTATACATCAATGACAATTGTTAGCACAATGAGTTGCTATCATATAAGATGTACATCCATTATTTCTTGCAATTTGTCGTATGATTTATTATTTATTTTTTCAGCTCTTCCACATGAAACCTGTGACAGCACCAGAAAAGCCACAGAAGAAGTGCTACAAATTTTCAGTCAAAACAATTCTGTTAGAACTATCAAACATCTGTTACAGTTAAAACAATATATTTCAACTGACAGGTAGCTATTTTTTTTGGCTACTACCCTTTATTCATGGCCCAATAGCATATATAAGTAATTGAATTTTTACAAATAAATAGAGCTTTCCATGCCTTTAGTTTTGAACCCTACTACCGGTAATTTGGTCTGATTCTGCTAATTGAAGTTTCCGCTTCACACCTTTGGTGGCCAGTTCTTCAAACCTTGGAATCTTTTCTATTCCATTTCTTTCGAAGAGTACTTCAACAGCCTCAACTGAAGAAATATCTTGACTGGAGAAACCATTTTGTTCACATGGCTCCTTCTCAGGAGTAGAGATAGTTGTGCTCCACATATACTGGCTATGGGGCTTCCTTATACGTACTGGAAATCACATGTTCAGAGAGATTGCTCAAAATGAAAGCTTCTCTGCATCCTTTCCAGTCATAATCAGAGTGTATCTATAATTCCCCAATGATGTTACAGAGGGCAACTGGAATTTTGGTGACTGACATTTCTCTCACTCACTCTATAGAGTGAACAAGTAGGTGATGCCCCAAGCCATTCCCTCAAACAATCTGAGCAGAACAAGTGATTTCCCTTAAAGAGCAGTTGAACGAGGTAATTCAGAGCCTCCTTGCAGATTTGGCATATGTAATCTTGGCTGAGGGGGTTGGATATTCTATCAAGGTGAAGGAGAACATCTGTTCTGTACCTAGGGCCTGCTTTGTCGTTAATGATGTTGAAAATTCGTGACAGATCTGCTGTACTTTGATCAATCAACTGCTCAATTTTGCCACTGTTTGTTGTATCGGTATCAACAAATAATTACCATACTTTGCTAGACTATTCTTCCTTCCCTTTTGCCATAGTGTTCACAGACAAGACAGTTGTTAGTTCTACTGTGTCTACACCAATCTACGATTATGTTGCTCACTGCCACTTTCTTGCCACTTGTTTCCACACACAAAGCCCTGTATAGCCTCCTCTTGCAGTTCTTGTAAATCTTGTTGGGTGTACCCCATACTCGTTGTTTTGCAAAGACAAACCAAAACACCCATTCAATTTGGTTGAAATCTGAGAACAGGAATACAGCTTGCTGGAAAATTCGTGAGAGCACACTCGGCAGTGTGTCCATACATTTCAGGATGACATGATACTCGTACGGTTTTGCCATGATACAACCGGTAAATTTAGATTTGGCGCCACCCGACCACAACAATGGTGTAAGCAAACCTTTTGCTAGGACACACATCAGGTCAAAATCAGGTCTAGTGCGATAGAAGGCTAAGGAGTGCGATTGCATGTCACAGACATTGTTCGAAAAAGGACACTCGAACTACACACAGAATTATTTTGATACTCAGGAATTTTAATAAAACAAGATATTTGCTTACAAAATACAAAACACACGAACGATAATGTGGAAACTTACCTCATAGCTACCGCACCCGCTACCAGTACGATCAGTCCAACAGCTAAATTGTGTCGCTCCACCAATGATTTCTCCCTTATATGGGCGATATCGACAGAAATGCGAACATGGCATAAGATTAGACTCAAACAATAGATCGCTCACACAATAGAGGGTATCTTACATCCGGCTGTTTGTAAAGCGTTTCTTTACTCCAACTTAATTTCCCATATACGGGACTCTGAACAGCCGTGATGCTAATATCATGAAAAATGTCTTTTAGCAGTACTGTTGCCTTATATCATTCCAAACAAAAAAGATAATGTGTTTAACTAGATTAGAAAATTTCCAAAGATCTGTCCAGTAATTCAAAAATCTGTATGGTATACAACGATTTTGATATATTGTTCCAACACCCTTGTGGAAAAAGACGGAGACAACAGAAAGACAAGTTCAGAGGATAGTCGAAGGCTGGTTGTTGCTTATAGAAGACTGAATGCAGTCACAAGTCAAAATGCACAATCTATTCACAGAATGCAAAACAATTTAGAAACAATGTATGGCGCTTATTGGTTTTTCTACCCTAGATATTAATAAGGAATTCAATCAAGTAAAACCTGTTTATTTTATATATTTATTTATTTATTTATTTATTTATTTATTTATTTATTATTGTCATTTGTTATAGATAGTTGGTAAAAGTCAGCAACAGTAATTTATTCTTGTGAATTGTTAGAATGGATTTCAATGCATATGGATTGTGTGTTGTTCCCGGCACTTTTGAAATGTTGATGGAAAAAGTCAGCAACAGTAATTTATTCTGGTGAATTGTTAGAATGGATTTCAATGCATATGGATTGTGTGTTGTTCCCGGCACTTTTGAAATGTTGATGGAAAAGGTTTTTCAAGGGTCATAGTGGGAAAGTTTATTACTGTATAACACTTTCACCGCCAAGAACGTACACGTTTATTTGCGTTCGATATATGTTGGCTTTGTCTGATCTGCATCATGTCTATTGAGTATTTCCTCAAGCCTAGCATAGCGTATAAGGTAGAGGTCAAACTTAAATGAGCATGCACGCCAAATTTGTAAACAAATGCTGCCATACTCGGTCATTTCTCAACCTTTATTTGTAATGATCGTTGAACGGGTGTTGTTTTTCTGTCAGAGGGTATTTAAAAATGGTGACGCGGGCACAGTTTAACACTGACGAAGCTCTTGAGCATGTTTTTTTTTCCGGACAGTGATAGTGAAATTGACACTGATCTCGAAACTGAACTCGACGGAGATAGTGGAAGTCAATTTCATCAAAAAACTTTAATACTGAACTTGAATATGTTCCCGAACTAGTTGAGCAAAGACAGAGATTGCAAGAAAGACAGGAAGGTAGGCCAGCTGAGCATCGTGTGATAAGAGTGCTATAAAGAGCCTGTGACCGATGTCACACACAAATGCGATATCTTGTGGATGTGTACGACATCAATCTATTGGACTGGCTACCAGTATATAAGCTTATTATTATTATTAAAGTTTTTTTAGACAATGTGTCCATATCAGCATTACACAAACAAAAGTAACATTAACACTGAGGCGACGGGTTCCCACAAGGCCGATCTCACTTTTCCATGTTTGTCGGTCGGCAGCTGTCAGTTTGAGCAGTTATGGTCTGAACTACCCTGAGCTGACATGTGATCTTTACTGTGTTGATGTATTCGAGGTTCGTACAGCCTAGGGAGCCGTATGTAAATGTCGAATACTATTTGCACAATAAAAATATTGTTATTACGCATTTGAGAGATTACAGACCGGGGAAATCAACTGTTAGCTACTCAGATGCATTTTTCATCGCACACCAACTCGCTCTCTGCCAAACAGGAACTGCTCTGGCTACGAGACCTTGTCTAGCAATTGTCCGATGCAATCATCGTTGTAACTCGATCTTTACCCCAAACCCAAAAGTGTTAGACTCAATCATTCACTTCACACAACCATACACAAAAGTACATCGTACTCACCGATAGTTTGCGAGTGAATGTTTTTTTATTTCCATGTCAACTGTGTAATAAAGCGTTGTAATACCGACAAATGTTCAGTCCGTGCATAGTCAAGTTCTGCGGTCCTCTGCAAATGGTATTCACACATTGTGCTCTCGCCAGCACGCTTGTCTGTACCGTAGGTGACACAGTGGTAACTGGTAAGTGAGGCAACAGTTGATTGTCTCATGAACACGATTGGGACAAGGTTCCATGGCCTACTATCCATCCTGCACGTCGACATATCACACAACTACGTCCTTCCGTCCAGATTGTGACCCATTCGATGACCAACTCTTTCAACATTGGTAGGAATGAGACGTGGTGCCATCAGACTAGTTGCTCTTGGGGGACGTTGCCGTGATGAGAAATTACCGATCAGCTGTTTTGCTACTTGGGCGCGAAACATGACCTGACGTCTGTATCTCGATCCACTTTGACCATATCCATGAACTGATGCCATGTTTTTTTTTTGTTTTTTTTTATTTAGTCCATCATCCAACGGGTGCTAGCCCATTACAGGATGAGGTACCCATAACCCACTAACCCCCAATGGAGCACTGAGGAGTAAAGTGCCTTGCTCAAGGGCACAACACCGAGCTAGAGTCTCGAATTCACCATCCTCCACAGTGAATCCGCTACTCTTGATCTACCGGGACTTGAACTGGGTCTCCAACTCACCATCCTCCCATAGTGAGTCCGTTACCCTAACAACTGGTCCACGGTACCTCCTCATGTTGTGAAAAGCGTTCATGAGTGCCTTGTTCAGCTCGTGGTAAAACACAGCTCTGTGCCACCGTGGCGATGATAGACCTGGCGTGTAGTAAGCCAGCTGTTGATCGGTCAAGTCAACACCTCTGAAGTACTGATTGTACATTACAGCAACGTTCAGGCATATTACTTCAATTTGTTCAAAAGCACCGGTTCTTTTATCTTTACATCGGCGCCTCACTAGCGCTCGATTTGGTCTTCGTGCAGAGACTGCCGTGCTCATAAATTTCACCATTTTTTTTTCTTTCCAGGCACATACTGTCATTGCGCCGTCTTGAAATACAAAGAAACTACCACGTGGCCATCGCTCTTCGTCGTCAGCATCAGGCGGAACGACTTGTGGATCATAGTTTGCGGCATTTTTTATTTCATCGGGTAAACCTAAGGTGTACATCCTGCAGGTTCCCGTGGCAGCAATATTATGCACGTAGAGATGGTCAAACAACGGGGCAGAAGTGTAATATGAGTCCATAATGACATGATGTCCTAACTCATAGTAAGGTCGAATCAGCCGGGAAACAACTTGCCCAGGTTTGTTTCCCCTGAAAACTCGGGGGTCGTCTGCAGCATCGGGATCAAGAGGGTGATGACAGTTATCAGCGACAGGTTGATGGACTTCGTCGTTGAAAACGTAACCCGTGGCGGACTCACTGAGAGTGTAAACTCTCATTTAATATTTGTGCGGTTGTGCTGGATTGTAGAGAACATTCTTTGTGCGGCTCTGGTAGAGGATGACTCCTTCGTCGATCGCCAGTTCGCACATTTGGCTCTGGTGCATTCAGCTGTTTGCATTCACTCGATCAATGACATTTCGTACTTTCAACATTCTATCCCGTTTCTCACTTATTTTTGGGCTGTATACATGGCTGTGTTACGAGCACAGTACGGCTGTGTGCTGTAGTATAAATATCGCATCAGTAGCTTGAAGCGATCATGGGAAAAAGTTCTCTTAACGAAATTATTACCGAAGCAACAAGGTCCGACAATACAGCTGGATTTCAGGCTGCCAGCAAATTCCGAATAGCACCATCACTCCAATGAATGCTTTCATTTCAACAACTGTCGTCGGTGTCTAGGCCGACTTTTGATGCTCCTTCGCATTTGCCCTTCTCCTTTGTCTAGCGTAACGATTAGTGCATCGGGTAATGAATCTTATCAGATCCTCGTCGAATATTTGCAAAAACCATTCGACTTCTGAAGCATCATCTGGCAGCGGGTTGATAAGCCCCGGCTCTGGACCAATGAACTCCGGTAAAAGATCAAAATTACCAGTTCGTAGGTCTGTGAATGGTCTGTTCACAGTACCACCGGCAATACTCGTTTCGTAGTATTCCTGTCTACACTCTATTTCTTGTTGCATCGTGGTTTCTCACTGCCTGTAATATACAAGCAAGAGAAAGAGATGAGCTTTACGAACCAATGTTTGACGTCAGCGGCAACAGATGTGCCGTCTAAAATTTCTAATGTTTGCGTACAGTGTAAACACTTTGAGGTCACACGAACGGATGCACGTTTCCCAGGCAGAGAAACAGTAAACACCGCCGATGACAAATAACATTCACTCGCACTTCATTTTTCATATGTATTTCATGATTCTATTCAGATAATAAATTCATGAAATGCATTTTTTCTTTCATATGTAAATAACGAACACCCCAGGTTGCTACACATTGAGGCATTTTTCACTTTGCCCAATATTTCATGGATAGTCTCGAGAGAACAGATCGTCTGGTAATTGATAAAAACCAGATGTTCGCACGAACCGACGGCTGAGCGAGGTCGTGCAAACCTTAGTAGAAAGGAAGCAGTCACCAAAGTGTTAAACTGAAATGATCAAAACAAAGAAAAAAACGCTATATTATATATAATATTGCTATATTATATTATAAAAAAGCTATATTATATATAATATAGCTCTCTTGTGAATGTCAGATGATACCTGTTATTCGAAAATAAACTTGTAATGAATATGGACATTAACCTCATTTATGTGAAATATGTTTTAGAGTAATATGTGTCCCCCTACTAAATTTCAGTCAATAAAACGTATTAAGTATTTTTAGAGTGTAATGCTAAAAAGAAATACAATTATATATTAAAATATGAAAATATTTTTTGAATTTTTTGTGAAATCGATAATGGCCACCATGATCATTTGACCTTCTAGGTGGGTCACATGACTCTTTGTGCATTTTATGATGCTCTGTCATATTGCGATACTCACTGAAAATTGTCCTGAATACTCTGATAATAAAAAGATACAGCTTATTGCATGTAAATCAATATTTATAAGGCCATATTTCAATAGAAAACTGGGCAAAGGAATGCATGTATAAAAATTAATTATGCAGTGAAAGTGTTAAGATGACATTATTGTGTTCGGTGAATCGTTTGAGCAGGAAGTATAATAGTTGCAAAGTGCTGTCGACAAATTGCATGAGGCAGGGTTACAGTGAAAGGCAAAGTGTAATTTGTTAGCAGTGCAGTTTGAATTCCTAGGGCATATTGTGTCATGTTGTGTCAGCACAGGGTGTGACAACTGACCCAAGGAAAATTTAAATGCTACAGAATTGCCCGTGCCTACATCATTGTCAGATGCAGGTAGTTTCTTTGAGCTAGCTTTGTACTATAGCAGATTTGTACAGGACATTACAGAAATTGCGAAGCCACTTACAAATTTGACTAAGAAAAAATGTAGTCTTTGTGTTGAGTGATAAATTTCAGTGAGCTTTTGACAGATTGAAAGAGCTACTGATACCACCGCCCTTGTTAGCCTTCCCGTCAGAGAAGGGGAATTCATGTTGATACAGACCCGTCACATTCCTTAAATTGTGCTTGTTTAAGCCAAATTCAGGATGACGTAGATCATCCTTAAGTTTTGCAGATCGTGTGCTGAGTTCACAGGAACGGAATAATTGTCTTACAACAAGTTAATTTCCAATTTCCTCTCTTCCCATGCTAGACCTCTCCATGGCATTTTATTCAGTTAACCATAACATTATGCTCAGTAGATTTCAAAGTGATAATTTTCACCCATCTACAATTCAATGTTAAAATTGATAACATTTCATCCAATTTTTTTGCAAGTCAAAACGGATGTACCTCAAGAAAGTGTTTGTGGACCGATTTTATTCTCAATTTATATTTACGATCTCCCCACATGGCTTCAATCAACAACAACAATTCATGGCTTTGCTGATTAGATAAACATCCCCAAAACATTCAAATTTCTGATATTGACTTCCTTCACAAAGATCTTGAACATGAAGTTCACCACACAACAACTTGGTTCCATTCCAATTCTCTCAAACCCAACATCTCAAAGTATCAATACATGCTCTTTGGTACTAGGCAACAACTCAAGAAATACCAAATCACATTCTTTCCAATCAAAGTACAACAAAGCATCTACTTCTGCTACCTGTTTAGGTTTAAGACGACCAAGAACTCAGCTGATCCAACAATGTTGCCTAGACCACAGTGGTCTGTCTTAACCAAACCCAGCACATTGCATAAGGAAACCAATATTCGGGTCGCTCATTTGTTGTTTAGTTCTCCCCCGTGACCACAACGGGTCTTGCTCAAACACGACATCACTGCACATTTTCTCATCACTGAGATGATTTTTCCAAGTGGATGTCCTGTGCACAGAACCCTGTTGGATGCCTTCCCCCAACCTTCAACTCGTCATTCACCTGACTTTTACGAGTTCCAACTCGTGTAAGGACAAGATCATTTGCTTTATCAAAAGACTTTAAATCACCAGAAACAACATAATTGATTGGAGATGACTGACCAACCCATTTGGTCCAACGTAAGGTCAATCTCTTTACTTTCCAAATTCTGACCTATGACTTGCATAGAGCAATTGTCACGTGTTGTCTACCGCACTGCTTACATGGACGGAACGGTACCCTACTCAAAGCAACACTATTTGTATGCTTATTGCCCAGACGATGGATAATCTTGAAATCAAACTGACTTAACGACTCTAGTCAATGGGCCAGGTGACCTTCGGGATTTATATACCGCAGTGACCAGACAAGAGATGCATTATCTGCTCTGATAGTAAATGATCTCCCTAACAAGTAATGTCTTAAATTGTTTGTGAAATCCACAACTGCCAACAACTCTTTCCGTTATTGTTATTTGTAATTTTAATACTCAAGTAAATGCATCTAAAAATAGATTTTCATGCATCGAATAAAATACAGGCAACTATAAAGAATAAAAATAAATGAATAACTTGATGAAAGACCAAAAGTTAAAAAAAGTATTAAACTACACATCAAAAGGATAAGCATAAAAAGTGAGTGAGCACCGAATATTCAATTAAAACAAGCAGGGAGTTGATATGCATATCGGTCCAGAAATGGCTCAGAACAGAATAAACAGGCACAATTAAATAGTTTAAATTATAACAGTATTGACAATGGTTGATGAATGATATTTGAATGAGCGAATGTTGGCTTTAGAAACATGATATTTACTTCTGGTCTTACACTGGCGAATTGTTGAAATATTTGTCAGAAGTCAAGACAAATAGACAGGAACACTGTTGTTGATACATTTGTGAACTAGACTTTTTTATAGGTGTTGGTCGTGCCTCTCCTCGATAGTTTGCCAGTTGAGTGAATTTTTGTGAGATGAAACATGGTCTGATTTTTTGAGTTTACATTCATTGAATGCGAAATGCAAAATTATTCATGCGTTGTATATTGCTTTTTGGAATAATATTACAGTTGGAAAAGACAGTGTCACAATAGTCTAAAAGGGAGAAAACTGTACCTGAGTTAACATTCCTGCAAACCTTTTATGGAATACATCGTCTGACACGGGCTAGTCTCGTCAGACGATAACCAAATGCACGGCGGAAGCTGTGTATCATTTCATTCATCTGCATTGAAGTCATATTATTCTATTAATGAGCATTGACGTGTTCATTGTTTCATTTTGTACAGGTTATGGGAATCACCAGATGATAGAATAATCCATTGGCAGTTTTGCCGCGAGGTTTTGTATGGCTAGTCATACAGACTCACAATGATTCGTTGTTTTTGTGACATAGTGCTACAGGTCGCACTCTGAGTAAAATAAGATTGAAGTATCACTGGTTTTGACATGTCAGTAGAAGTGCGTGCTCATGTGAGGGCATGTGACTTGTGTGCTCGCAACAAAACACAGAAGTTTAGGAAATATGCACCCTTGCAGACTTCTGTTGTCGGTGCTCCTTGGAAAGGATAGCGAATTAATGTGCTGGGACATCAGGGCGTGCAAGCAATATTAGTGTAGAAGTTATGAATATGATCAATAAATGTCTTGTATTAAACTTTTTTTCATGGTACAAGCCTTACCTGTGTCTATTGTGTCCCTATTACTTTAAACTAGCTATCTGTGTATAGTATTTCAAAGAAAACAGTCTATATCTGTTAATTGCCCTCCCTAATCCCCTTCATTGATTTGTTCTGCTTATCACCGATGCGGGGGCTTATCGCCCTGACCAAATACCTCGTTAGCAGCTCATAAGGTAGTAGACGGAAAGGGCTGAAACTCTCTGGGTCCGTTTAAGAAAAATCTTCATTTTCGTAGTGTTAGTTGACGTAAATTTTCGAAAAAGTCGACATCAGCTTTGTTCTTAAGCACAGTCCCTCTATCCACCGGTCTGGAAACGTGGCTGGTTTCTTTGTGACACTCCGTGATATGAACAAACACATGATTCACACCTTAAACAAAGGACACTGACAATGTTCAACTGGCCGATATATCAATGTCGCTACCCCATATCCTATGACAGCCGCAATGTGATCGTTCAAAAACATGACGTTTGTGGGTTGTTATTTTCAGAATATCACAAAACATCACAACTTGTTCCCTTTAGAAACACTAAACAATTTTATTTTTTCATTAAATGGGTAACGTTGCCCCTCTAGATAAAGCTTGAAAGGGACCACACACTATGGTTGCATTATGATCACGATCGAAAAACAAAATAGCCACGCACTGTTCGCAAGTGTCATTGACTATTGCCCGAAATCAAGAAGACAGGCAAAATCAGCTCAATATTAACATCGACAGCTGAGTAGTTCATTACCAAACTTGTTATTGTGTTGACATGATAGCATTTTGTAAGAGGTATTTACCGTGCCTGAGCGCGAGCGTACGTATCGAGAGTTCGCCATATTGACGCTACATGTGAAAATATGCGGATAAAATCTACGTGCATTTCTGCAGTTGTCTTTCCTATTCTGTTCAGTTAACAGACATGATTTCCCAGAATTTTACACAGAAAACATATTTAGATCATATTTGGAGACATTGACTACTAGCATTGCAAGAGAAAGGGACGACAAATTTTCTGGCAGTGTGATTACAGCCGCTGCTTGTGCTACGTCAACACACTCGCAGCGGTCAACCCCAGAAATTATCGCACACTATCATCATTTACGATGGGATAAGGATCACGAAAAAGACACACCGGTTTCAGGATATGATATTTTATGTCTTCGTGTCGTAGATAGACACAGAGAACACTTAATAGAGCCAAAAACAGCGAAAATTCGAGAAAAGCGTACACACAATCGGGGACTGTGGCATCCAGGACAAACCCAAGCTACACATCATCACGTGACTGGCCCTCGTATCGCCGTTTGGCTGTGCGGTCTAAGTGATTGATACCTTTTACAATAGGCGTTTCCAGACCGGTGGATAGAGGGACTGTGTCTTAAGCAAGCAAAAACGCTGACTAGTTATTTTCAGGATTCCAATGGTCGAAGACGGAGTACAACGATCAAGTGGTTCTACCAGTCGGTTGCATGAGGATGGGAGTAATGCCGGAAGACGGCAGTTGCGAACTTTGACACTATGCTGGCTCATATCTTGTTTACGGGAGCAAGCAAATGGGCAAGTTGTCAACAAAATTTGTATACTTCCATAAAAACTTCGCAGAGTGTCAAGGTCGATTGATATACTATCAGTTACTCGAATGAAGTCCCCCGATGCGTTTTAGTACATTGAAATACTCCGACATCAAAGTCGGGATGTTCAGTTCGTTCAAATTTCCCAGGCTTTCATTTGGTACACAACTAAAAACTACTTAGGCTTAGTAAAACACTAAAAGTACCGTATGAAGTAAATTTAGTGTTTGTACCGATTGTGAAAAGTCGGGATGATTAAATCGTGATTAAATCAAGTGAACATTTCTAAAAGAAATATGAATGTTTCTTGGATGGAAATGAACTCGTCTGTCTGTTTTATGATTTGACCAAAGACACAGCAGTGGAAGACCAGTTCAACTGCCAATGCTTGACAGTGATGCCTACTCGAGTCTGATCCGCAAAACAGAAATGATCGCGTTTTCTAGCAGCATGCTCAAGTTGGCGACAAGCAAATTGCTTTGTGGAGATTTATCATGAAGGAAAGCCATAGGGTGTGATAACTAACAAGAATAGAAAACCAATACTATCACTAGGAGAACTCTCATGTCAATGAAAGCAACGCGAATCTGCAATTATGCATTTGACAAGATTTCTTATCGTTGTCGATGTTATAAAACATAATACTTTTTCTTTTGATACTTTGCAAGCCCCCATCTTTCTAAAACATCAACTGTCTGATGTGACCCAAGTAAAAATATTGTAGGTGGAGACATGTTTTGGTGAAAATACATTGATTTGTCTGAGATTTTGCTGTGACATCATCGTGAAATAAATGATCGGCATCGTGTTTTGTGGCAATGGAATAACCATAACTTAGTGGTTATATAGTTGCCACATTCAAAAACTTTCCTAGTTTAAAGTATGTCCGACAGGTGATACACCATGAGAGAGACAGAGAGAGTGAGAGAGAGAGAGAGAGAGAGAGAGGGAGAGAGAGAGTTTGATCCATTTTGACTTTCCCCATTGATCCGGCTCAATAGTCAAGTAGTAAATCCAGCGATGACACGTCGTGGAATGATGGATATTGATGTTTACTTCGGGAAATGTTCTTTAAATGTTCCGAAATTCTATCGGAAAATTTGTGGTTACTGAATGCAATATTTTTACGACCATGGTGTATTGAACAAAGGCAAAGGGGGCATTACAAAACAGAAGGGCAGCCTTAATTTCGTTTTAATTAAATTTCAATTAAATTTCCTTTACCATTTGCGTGACATCTCCGTCATAAGATAGTTTGTCATTGGTCTGTACATAGTCCCGCCGGCGGGACCATGGTCTGTATACATGGAGGTAGAAAGAAAGAGGGACCTCCATGGTCTGTATAATGACCGGTGTAAAGAAAGGAGGTAGTTACACTTGCCTAAGTCTGACGTCTGTGGCATTTAGATATCAAAACAGAGTAGTAGAATTACAGGAATAAACTTCAGCAGACTGTTCTGTTACTGGGGAGGTTGTCGCGAGATACAAGCAACACGTACATGTTGCGTAGATCGTTGAGAGGAGCTTGGACAGCCATGCTACAGCGTACGCCCGAGAAACTCCAAACGACCAGGGCCAGTCTAGTCTAGGAGGTAACATAGCAACCTGCACGCTTCATAATCAATTGATTTTCTCTCACAATGATAAGGAAAGTACTTCATTTGGCCTCAATTTTATAAGACATCAGGGGACAAAATATTTCTTCCTGACTCCAATATGTTCGTATCCATTACTTTACACGAAAATTCAAAGCGGACACCGTTGCTGCTGAACTACTTAGAAGATTACGTAATGGTTTTCGCGCATACATGCATACCTAATAGTATACGTTGTTTATTCCTGTTTATCTATGCATACATGCATAAATTAAGTGTCTAGGTACTTTACTCCCATCCTCTTGCCACGGACCCTGAGAGTTTCAGCCCTTTCCGTCTACTACCTTATGAGCTGCTAACGAGGTATTTGGTCAGGGCGATAAGCCCCCGCGTTGGTGATCGGCAGAACAAATTAATGAAGGGGATTAGGGAGGGCTATTAACAGATATAGACTGTTTTCTTTGAAATACTATACACAGATAGCTAGGGTAAAGTAATAGGCACACACTAGACACAGGTAAGGCTTGTATAATGAAAAAAGTCTAATACAAGACATTCATTGATCATATTCATATCTTCTACACTAATATTGCTTGCCACGCCCTGTGCTTGGACTGTTCCCAGAATCGAGTTCAGGAAATATGAATATCCTTCTAGTGGGGGATTATCTTTTGAAATGGATCGAAGCGTATGCTGTGCCAAACGAGGAAGCTGGTAATGTCGCTAAGCTTCTGCTTGATAATATTTTTAGTCATTTTGGCATGCCAGTAGAGGGCAGAAAGCTTGTGTCGAATGTTTTTTTGGGTGTGTAGGCTACCTGGGTTAAATAAAACTTACACCACCCATAAATACCCACAGTTGGATGGTGATGGAGCAATTTAAACCAATTTATTGTAAGTTACATTCACATATTCATGGGTCAACTCGAAAATCAGTCAGATTGGGATAAAAATTTGAGCATTAAAACCTTTGCGTACCGTAGCGGATTCCATCCTTCCCAAGAGGAATCTCCCAAAATGTTAATGCTAATATCCACTGGGTGTAGCAGTTGCATGTGATAGGTAAAAAGAGACAGATGGAGTCACAGATTTGAAGGAAAGGTTGAATGAGGCCCATGAAATGCCAGGGCTAGTCTACAAAGCTACAGCTCGCAGGCAGAAAGTGCGATATGACCGTTTTGCTGCACAAAGATGTGATATGGTAAGCTTGGTGTGCGTGAAGGATGAAATAGGGGAAAGGGCTATTTCCCAAAGCTAAAATTTTCATATGGATTATACCATGATTATCAGTAGGTTGACTGATATAGTTTTCCGTATTCAAAGAAGCCCACGAGCTCAGCCTAAAATCGTACATTATAAAAATTAAAGGGTTATTCAGGTGAAAGATCTTACTTCATGGTTATATCAGGTTAAATTATTGCCAGTTGAGCAGAGACCGCAAATTGGGTAACACCCGATGAGGTATTACCAACTGTTAAGGTTGAGGACAGTACGAGATATAGTCACTTTGAAGAGTTTGATACTTTAAAGAGAGATTGTGTGAGCAAAATTGAAGAAAATATAGGTCAGTCTTCTGAGTCTAAACTAGTATATGATCCTACTCCAGTAACAAAAGAGGCAGCACAAGTGCTTGGAAAAAGAAATGCTCTGGATTTAGCTGAAGTAATCAGTAACAGGGATAGTCTTGATAATGCTGTGGAGATTAGGTATTCTTGACAATAGAGAAAGTCGCCTAAGTTTTATTGATATAGTTCAAGGTTGCATATACATTTGCTATGAGAGTTTAGGAATTTTGTTTGAATTCATTGTATTTCAAATTTTTTGAATTCAATTTTCAAATATTCAGTACTTCAGATAAACAGAAAACATGATGAAGATCAGGGACCTTGATGTCTTAGTTTTGCTGATGATTTTTCACGCTGCGCGTATGTGCAGCACAGTTTATAGTTAGCGACTACTTGACGCGTTGTGGTTAACATTTTTGTGAATTTTTCTGATGATGTGAGGATTTTAACAGTTCACGTTTTGACTGTTTGCGTAAACATCTTGCACATTGACATAGTTGGTTTGACACTACGATTTTGCTATAGTTGCTTTAGTGGTGTTAAAGTGTTTTCAGAGTTTGGTATGAACTATGGCAGAGAAGCTGGTTTGTTAGTTTGGCTGCTCGGACTGAGACTACAGATAGATGACAGTGCGCACTTTGCATATGTCAAGTTTTTAGTCGTGTACCATACGACGGTTTATGTTTTTGACAGACGGTAGGAACCTTGCTGATATTGCAAGTCTTTCCCTGATAGTGACTGTGATAGTCATCTCAAACTCTGTTGATCGCAAGACCATAGTGCTATTTCGCTACGGAGACTGATGGTAGCATTTAGTAAGTCGAGGGCAGTGAAATGTGTACGTGTTTGCTGTGAGGACCTCCTCTTGGGCAGGATTGTTGTCACACTACCGTAGATTCAAGTTGAGCGGTCAGAATGGTGATTTCGTTTGCAAATGGTTGAGATGCCTTACAACTTTGACAATCGATCGTGCGATATTCCTCCACAACGAAATTAGTATAGCCTTATTCCCTTGAAATTGTGCGTGAAAGTGCACCGACCTCTCCTCGTGCCCAGGCAATGCTGCCCTGATAACATACGTCGACTTTTGTTGCATTATGTTCATGTGACTTTACCTCGGGTTTTGATCTTTTCCGACCGGAGAAAATCAAACAGCAGACTTTTTTTTCCATTTTGTCTTGGCCGATTTTCATTTGCAGCATACCACTGATCAGGTTATAAGCAAAAACGTACGATGCGAGATAATGAGCTGTTGAGGTCACGCTTGTGTGGTCTGAGAAGCGTCTTGGGTACACCTGAGGCAAGCCAAAGGCAAGCCTTGATGTGCAATAGTTTTGCATTGAACTGGAAACTTACTCATAGCCGAGTAAAGTAAGCTCTCTCCAATAGGAATGTCGGCAATACAATCTGTCTACTAGAGAAAGTTCTCTCCAATATGCATTTGCATATGCATATGCATAAACTTTGAGCACTGACAAGGAAGTAGTGTAGCAGCACCAACTAAAATTCAACACTTAGACTACACAGACTTCACTGATGTGGCATATCTCGTTTATTGCTGTTTTATATACACCAAAACCGTAAGATGTAGTAAATAAAAACACAAACAAACTACTAGTCTAAACACGATGTGTTCAACGTACAGAATATAACTATTCATGATGTCTCAACTTCTCTGGCGTCATCTTTGCAAATGAGCGCAATCTCTGTCCGATCATTGTCCGATAGTATGCCATGGCATTGCTATAGTCCGTTTGCAGTGATAGTAAAATTGTCCGTGTACACTGCACACTTTGAAAACGATTCCGTATCTCATCAATAAACGATACTTTCACGTGCAATAAATGTCTCTCATAAACTCATACAATACAAACTACGTAAATATATTACCTCATGGGCTATTTAGTTGGTACTCTAGGTGAATTATCGGCGAACTTGAACTACTGCCTGGGTTCATATGGAATAGGGAAAAAAGATGGCTACCGCTGAACCCTGGAACAACAAATTGGCGGTAAACCACTACTTAACACTAAAAGTTTAAAGTACTACTTTGAAATAGCTTAAGGTCGCTATATATGTAATGTCAAACTTTTACTAATCAAGAAAATATTAATAAATCTGATGGAAACTTTACGAAATGTAGTATGACCGACAACAACACTAGGGGGTGCTGTTGATTTCGAAATACTCTGCTGCATCAAGTTCATTACAAGTAGAACAGCCTTGCGATCAGTTCAACAATTCCAGATTCATATTTACGAGCGATTTTTTGTACCTGGAAGGGGTGTTCACATAATTATTTTATCTTCTCGCTAGGCGTTGGTAGCAGAGATCAGTCTTCTTATACTAAGTGACAGTAACAATACATTGTCTCTAAATCAGTGTCTCAGATCTGGTAAAGTTGATAGAACAAGAGAATTAATTTATTATTTTATGAAAAGCCTATAGTTGCTACTGTCACATTTTTTATGCTGAAACTGAAAGGCTTTAAAAAAATCTTGGACACCACTTTTTTCAAAGGGTTGATTTCTGTTAAGGGGCTGGCATAGAACTTGTGTACCTTATTTATTGGTAAAAAATCTCAAAAACACACATTTTGGGAAAAAAATCACACGCATAGTGATTTTCGAAAATAAAAAGTATTTTTCGAAATGTTTAGATGCAGTATCAACAGAAAATATACAATTTATGGGATCAAAAAATGAAATTTAATGAGAACAATTAGATTCTAATTAAGTATCCCTAACCGTGTGTCTCTACCATAATTTCGTGAGTGAATACTTATTCACCGGGACGATATTTGTAATTTTTTATCTATTAACATTCTTCTAGAAAACACGATGGCACCTTTTACCTTCAGGATTTGTGCTTGAAACTCCCCTTGAACCATATGAAGAAGACCTAGAACTTGTCATCGCCTGGGATGAAAACCTTGAAAAACCACCACTCAAAGACTTTGAGCTTTATCAGTCGGATGTCATTAAAATTGATCGTCTGACCGTTCAAACTGACACTTTTATGCGTCTTATGAAAAAATGCCTTACAGTTGGCCCATATGAGCGGGTTTTAGCAATTTTAAGTCATAGTGGCAAGACTTGGGATGAGATGCATACTTATGAGGTAAGAAGTTTTCTTTTCCCTGCATACGAAATAATTGTCGCAATATCGTAAAGCTGTTGTTGATGTATATAATAATAATTATGATATGTCAAACAGTTTGAGGTGATCTAACAATATACACAAAAATATTGCAAAGCGATGATGAAGAAAACATACCTTTTTGTTCCGAATCTTCAAATTTTTTTCAATTTTTATCCTATTTTGGAAGCGCATACAATGAAATGTTTCATGAATTCCCTGTTTCAGTCATACAAATTGCGTATTGTCTAGAGGCAATAGCAGTTTTACCAAGCACATAGTTAATTCATTAAACTGAAATAAAAGTAGGTTATAGTCATGCAAACTTTACTCTATTATTGGCTGAAACTTATATTTTCATGAATGAAAGAGAAATGAAACTATTTGTGAAGAAGAAGCAGGTATATCATATGTGAATAATGCTGCTTTCTTGCCATTTGAAAAGGCAAAAAAGTAAAAAATGTATCACTACTTCTTAAAATCTCATTGCCTAATCTCATTGCCATATCAATCTGTCACAGACCCCACGCATGCCTTCTTACACGAACACATTTAATAGATAGTGAGATCTGCATTTAGAATCGAATGGGGTCACTCATGCACCTCTGTATCATTCATCGAATTTATGTTACAATTTTTTTCAAACAAGAAGAGATCCACATCGCATCTCCAGCCAAAATCCCCAAACACCTCTGAACCACACTGTACCTACTGCAAGAAGTGGCAAACTGCTAATTTTAACGTGGCTAGGAGGTCTAAAATGTCGGCGCCTGCATCACCTCAAATCACCTCCGGCAAAATCGTCCGAACCTCACTGAACCTCCTGTCAAAAATCTGAAACCCTACCGAACCTCTTCCCAAGAGAAAAAAATGATCTTCACTGAACCTCCTGCTGAAAAAATTGTGAACCTCACTGAACCTCCTACAACTCTTGTCAAAAAGCGTGGACCTCACTGAACCTCCTGCCAAATCCGCTCGATTTCGTGCACCAAATTACTTCAAACGTCTTAGCTGTCTTGTTCTTGCTATCTATTTTGAAGAAATGTGGAGGATTCTCATTGTATTGGAAGTTAAGTGGCAGTATCTATACTTGAGTCCGAAAATTCGCATGAGATAAACTATAAGTTGTAGTTTTTTCAGTATTTGTTGTTTTTAATAATCCAAGAAATGTTAAAGCTTTAATCAGTGTTGTGCTAGAGCATAATAACCATGACCGAGCATTTCTCTTCTTATGCACTTAGAGACTGTTACATTGACAGCCTACCAAAACATTGCTGCATTGTCAATTATACGATTAAATCCGCATATTTGTTCTCATATCCCTTAACCGTCATTTTTGCCATTGTGCATGTATAGCCTCTGATGAAGGTCATCCGTGTACATCCTAAAAGTTACGAAGTATACACATCTATTGTAAGCCCTATTGTAGCAGATGAGTATTGTTAGCTTGTTTTCACCTCATGAATCCATTATCTACAAGTACCCCCTGCAAAATCCTCATATGAACTGTGGTTGGCCTGACCCACTTGATATTCATCACGACATTGATAATAATATGTCCGATAAGCGCTCTTCGTAATAAATCAACGGTTTTCGAGATTTGAACTTTCATTTCGGCTTACATCAATAAAGGTAGTCTGGGGTATTTAAATACAGACTTATTATAGTAACTGCTTCTTTTATTTCGTGACGGGCAGTAACCATGTGATACGTTCAATATTCAGAGAGCTATAGCAGAATTTATTTTAATGGATTCTTACAATATAAATTAGAATCCTTGAGGTATCCATCAACATCAAGCGCTAAGAATCCAGCACAAGAATAAACAATGGATTCCCTCTTGATTCCAAAGTATTCTAATAGAATCACATATAGAATCCAGCATAATCCTTTGTGGATTCAGCTCTTTTGGCATAGTGAGCGATTATTTCATAAGATCCAAAAATTCTTGCAGTTTAGGTTACCCGACCAACCGTAACTTTCACTCTCTGACCCTAAACATTTTACTGCGATACTTCAACGCACCAGCGAAAAATCGCAAAAACCAAGAGAAATTTTGTGAAGATTTGAGAATTCATGAGAACTGAAGTGAAATCTGCGAAAAGGTACATTGGAGCCAATGAATTTCATAAAGCCTAGACTGGTTTACGTCAATGATTAAGATAAATCAAGTTCTTTCAGCGAATAAGATCATGGAGCCAAAAGCCCTCGCCGATTTCTTACAACGGACTTTCGAATAAGTTTAGCAGAACGCCAGCCATGTTTTCTTTATTGTACAACGCAATGTGTTTTTAATTATAGACTCTGGAAAAGGTCATCTACCGTTGTTTTTGCAAACAGGCACGTAAAAAAAGATGGTGCAAACGATATTTCTATGCCATTGACTGAGGTGCAGCAGGCCACGGTCCTTCGGCACGCTGGTGAATCATTGTCACTAGCATGCCCTACGTCGAATGCTGAATGTAACCTTATAAGGCCAGAAAGCTAGTCTACATGCCGAAATCGACCGGCAGGAGAGCTAGTCTACTTGATGAATTGGATGGCACACCAGTAAATAAACTTCAAGTGTGTCTCCGTATGGACATTCGCTTGCCCCTAAAAACTCAAATCTCTGCTCTTTGTAATTTCAACAAAATAAAAAACTCGTTAAACAGAATTGCTATGGACTGTACGGTGCGGTTCAAACGTTCATCTCTGGTATGTACCATATCTACAGTGAGACAGTTATTCACATGATGATTAAAGTGGGTAAATATGCTCAGAATATCGATATTATTGTTCAACAACGTTATTGCATTTACACAGGCTGAGCAGCAGCCACTTCAACTGTGGGATTCAAAATTCCCTCTTGAAGATCTTGGAATTAGCCTAGGACTTCCAAAATATCATATCAACAGGCAAAAATGTATCCAATTATATTATAACTTTGTCAATACCAGTGAATTTTGTGACGTCATATCCCCTGATTATTACTAATAATGTATCCCATTATTCAGCATGCGGCCGCCCAGCCATTATAACATCAAAATTTGTCTTTGAAAACTACGCATTTAAAGAGGGAAAGTGTGGGATAAACCATGTAATACACAAAACGATAAATCTTGATAATGGTGCAAAGTAATGTCTTACTGAATGATTTATCATTTTTTTAGTCCTCCCGCATGCAGTCGTCGTCTGCTTTGTCTGGCTCGCGCTCAGCATGCAGTCCCCATCGGCCGTCCTATACGCTGCATTGTTTAGGTGAAAGAGAACTATCTATTCTTACAAACACCTAGACCATAATGGGTTTGACACATGACATATTATATATGTCAGTGGCCATGTAAATGATGCAAGCGTGAAAGGCTACTCGAGCCAGCCATAAATGGCCAACAACCGCAGCTATCATCAACCTTGACCGGAAGTGTATAGGGAAATTACTACGGAGCCAATCAAAGTCTCGGTGCAAGATCAGCTACTGCCAACAATCATAACGACTGTGGACTCGCCGTTGATCTAACATCTCAACCACGAAGTTCTGATGCACTGACTGTAATCGGAGACAACTTTCATTCATTGTTCTTTTCTCATGTATGTGGTTTCACCTTGTTCTCTACATCGCGATAGAGACCCTCCAGAATGTTTTTCAACTGTACCTTTCAAGCACCCTTATCGTCGAGTTTTCCCATGCGCCGAACTAGAATAGCTCTTCTCAAGAAGCCATCGAAAATTAACTTTATATACACTATTATTAAGGAAATTAAAACATAAACATTATTGAACTCTGTTGATATCGTTTGCAATTGAATGCTGTACTGCTAGCGACATAATAATGAACATATCGATCAGATGGTACATGCAGCTCACTGATCATGCTGATGTCGATGATGAATATTCCGACTTCTTTATGTCTGGCATTTCACCGTGTACGTTTTTTGAATGGTATGATGTTGAAAGGCGATATTTCAAGTTTGATAAAGACGGCAGGGATGCAGTTCCCTTTCATTTCCTTCGAAAATATATTGTTTTTTATTTCCCAATTGAACCGTTAAAGTTCTACTCATTTTTAGCTCACGTGTGTAAACACGTGGGCTAATGTCATAGCAATGTCTGTCTGTCTGTCCGTGTGTGTGTGTGTGTGTGAGTGTTTGTGTGTGTGTGTGTCTGTCTGTCTGTTTACACGATAACTCAAAAACGCCTGAACGGATTCAAGTCAGATTCGGTACACAGGTACCAATTGCTACTTGCAAGAAATGGTTAGATTTGAGTAAATGTGGCTTGCATATTAATGAAGTTATGCAATATCGTTTCTCCACACAATGGTCTCCCTATGGAGACGGTAAGACTGCACAAAATTTCATGAAACTTTTCACAGATGACAATCTAAGAACATTATGATGATACTGTGAGTGTCATATCAATTATTTTTTCATTTGCATATTTAATGAACTTTTTGTATTAGTGAGATAACTCTAGTTTTGCTAATACAGTACGTAATGAATTACAAAATCTTCGAACAGAGAACGACAGCCGCGACAGCTAAAACTTTTTAAATTAAAGCACGCAATTGGCCAATATCACGGGCAGGCTATTATTTTGACTTATCACCATATTCTTGATACTGACAAAGTTTGTTAAAGGTCATAGGTCTTGCAAGTCTGCTGTCACACTGGCGCGACTTGACTACGCTGTTTCGGATCACCCTACCAATATGTGGCGTGTTTTTGAAGGGTGTGAGCCCCCTCCCCCCCAAAAATACAAAAACAAACGACAAGGAAAAGCAATGGGCACGAAGGAAATATGAGGCCAAAGAAAAAAAAATTGTGCTGTTCTGATAACCCGACCTACGAAAATCGCGATCTTTTCAGCATTCATGGCAGAATGAGTTCCGCGACTGGTTGTTATTTGATAAGTCGAAGATGTATGTACTGCATGCCATGCCGACGAGCATACGGCGATCTCTCTGCCCGTAAGGTAGCCGCATATCTTGTAAGTCTGTTTTCTCAACTTATTCTAAGGGTCCGTTTGTAGTTGGCACTAACAACTTTAGACACTCAACTTAGCCTCACACAGTCAGTCAGAGTTCATAAAATCGCCGTGGAATACGCTAAGAACCGTAATGCGCCAAAGCTGAGGCAACACTGTAAAAATGAACAGTGCGGTCTTCACAAAACTCTGCTATCTCAGTATCTATCCCGTAATGCCCATGCTATATGTATGAATAACCGTCCATCAAGAGACTTTGTCTGGATGGCTTCACTCGACGTAAAAAGGAGTTGCTGACAGATGCTGTGCCAGTCACTGCATCTGCATCTACTCAAGAACAGGAAACTCTGCAAAAGCAGGCAGATGCTGCAAATGCAGTTACTACTGAGTGTGCAGATCGGGACACTGATGTAGAATCAGACTATGGATCTGACTTTTAGTTTGGAGACTTAAGCTGCTCTGAGGATGATATGGCCCATGATCTCCTTGAAATAGCTAATGGTGTAAATGAAATTGACTGGAGACTTGTTCCAATGTAGTAGAGATTTGATATGAAAACTGAAAGACTTTTCCCATGTTTATTGGAAATGAAAACTGAGACTATTTCCCATGTTAATTGGAAATGAGGACTGCATTTCTCATATAATTTGGAATGAAAACTGAAAGACTTTTCCCATGTTAATTTTGGAATGAACTACAAAAACTTTTCCCATAGGGATCTGGTTCTTGGTGATACCTACCTCTAGTCATGGCATATATTATTGAGCAAAAAAAAAATTAAAATACATATTTGTTCATTTATTTGTATCAATATTGTATAACAACACCAGATTAGGAGAGACTGATAATTCACCATATTATCAGCTATTGTTAATTGAAAGTACATTTTTGAAGAGGTTTTTGTTAGTTGTATGTTGGACCAACATACATCAAGAAGGACCTACAGATTCTCTTTGCTATTGGTCCTTCGGACCAGCATACATTTCAAATTAATTTCACACACTGCGTGGAGGGGATGTTGACATGAATCTTTCACTGTTCAGTGCGTGCCAAGAGTATCTCTATGATAGGTGCAAACATTTTCTACAGAAACGTCATCATGGTCGATACGAGCTCGCAAGAGAATAAGTTCAGACTCAGTGACAAGAGTTGTCGACTGACGAACTCTTCTGAGATGTCTTGAGTACACAATTCAAGGGCTGTAGCATCCATGGCATTCACTTGCTTTTCCGGCAGCAATGCCGCCATCGCAACCCACAGCTGTGACAGAGATATCCATTCATGACAACAGGTAGATCTGAAATTATTCTGAATTGAGAATAAAACAAAATTACGTTGCCAACGATCACTTGCTTGTACCTCTCTCAGACACTTGTATACACTCGCCTATTTCGAATCATGAACGGCTAAGTTCTCATACGCAGCATTTGATAATGTGATGCAAAGGTAGGTATAATCATTCGACACTCAGGGCATTGCTAGCCAGGGTTTCCCCTACTGCCTCCATGTTTCCAGGTAAAGTGATTGCTGATAATGTCACAGCAAATCAAGATAGCAGTACATTGCTAAGATTTATCAAGTCATCAAGCTGAAATATGACATTGACTGACATTGACTCATATTCTCGACCGCGGAGTGACGTCAGAAGGTGAAACGCATACGAGCGCGGTGAATGAGAGATCAGACGATACAGAAGAGCAAATGATACAGAAATTGTGTAGAAAAAGCAGAACTAAAAGTTATGTCATTTAGGGACATTAAAACTTTGAATATTGTTTTAGTGGTTGAAAAATCCGAACCCCTTCACTGTGCTGTGACGCAAAAATGACGTAAAAAGCCGCAAGTACTCGGATGACCCGCGGTCGAGAATTTTGATAAATAAACGTCAAGTCAACACACCGGGATTGCTATCACCAATTTGAAATTCCCGCTGTTTCAACCGATGCAGGTTGCCTGGATTTTATTACTTAATTTCATTTCCGAAGTTTGTAAAACTAAAGAAATCAAACTGTTTGGTGTGTCGAATTTATTTTCATTGATAATATCATGGATAAAAATGCCATTATCACCAATTTTATCGGAGTGCACCGGCGGCTGCTTCCGGATTGCGGCAAACGGGTCTATTGTTTACGTTGGACTGCGTGTTGCAGCTATGGTTACGTACTGTCATTAACCTTTGACCCCATAGTGACAGAAACCTTTGTATTATTTGCGTTTTATGTCTTCACTTACAAACGTCAAGGAATCCCACTAGTACTGTCAGTTCCAATGACGGTAAATATTTTTATAATTGTAGTAGAAGCAGTGCTTACTTGTTTGCTGTATCTAAACACTTCCTAATGTCAAATATTTTTCAAGGCGACAGACTTTCAGTCAATGCATACAAGAAGTCTAACCGTTATTTGTAGTACTCAATGCTACTTCAAACTTACAAGGAAATGTTTCATCGTATTTTGTTTAGTTTGGAGTTTAAATTTTGTGTGTGTTAAATGTCATATTCCATTTTTTCGAAAGTAAATTGTTAGCAATAAACCGATGATGAAAATAATAACAAAGAAATGAATTTATGAATTCGTCACCCTAATACCCGAGTATATGTATTCGTATGGTACAAATAAAACGTGTCACGAAGTTGCTATTTGTGTTGTTGTTGTTGTTATTCTTGTTGGTTTTAAATTTGAAAATATGTTTTTGGTTTATTTTTTGTCAATGGTATAAAAAACGAACTTGTTGATAAATGATTAAGCAAGGCTTTAGCAAAATCAAAATAAGAAAGTAGCAATATTTCATCACTTTTAATGACTGCATAACATAAAAAATAACTGTTTGCCCGCAAGTTTTAAAAGTGATTCACAAAACATTAGTCATGTTATGTAACATGATGTATATGCAACTACGGGATCTCGCACAAGGGTTACCATTTTTAGTTTAAAACAAGCGACCTAGCGGCCGATATAGCTCCGCTGTGTTTATGTAGAGAATAACTATTATTGACACATGTTGATGAAGAAGGTGGAAATCTTTGATAGCTCAATGAAGTGGCCAGAAATCATACTTTGAATGTATCACATAGGATCGTCCCTAAGAACATGTCAACGAAAGCTATGTGATGAGTAATTTTTGAGAATAAATTTTTTGACCAAAAATGGCAACAATTGCCCCCAAAATAAAAATTGCAGATTTCATCATAATTTCAAAATATCAAATTTAGTTCATCTATAGAAACCTGTATACCAAATTTCAAAGCTGTTAGACAAGTTCTTTTTGAGAAACGCATTTTTTGACCAAAAATGGGAAAATTGCCCCAAAAATTCAAAATTACAGATTTCATCATAATTTAAATAAATATCATTTAGATCATCAGAAATTCAATATATATTACTTAGCGTATCTATAGAAACCTGTATACCAAATTCCAAAGCTATCAGACAAGTACTGTTTGAGAAACACATGTTTTGACCAAAAATGGCAAAAATTGCCCCAAAATTACAAAATTGCAGATTTCATCATAATTTCAATAACTATCATTAAATTTATCTGTAGAAACCTGTACACCTAATTCCAAAGCTATCAGATGAGTAGTTTTGAAAATACACATTTTTTGACCCGAAATGGCAATATGACATTAAACTGGTCCAATAATCATTTTCATTCAAGGTAATACATTACCAGGTCCATGGGACATTTGAGATTTACAAATTTAAGTAGGACCATCCTGAACCACTGATAGTTAGTGGTGGTACCAGGTGTCCGGAATGGGTAAGCGTACCCTGCTAGCATGCTAACACCGTCAGGATTGGTCCCAAAATTGTCTAATATTGTATGAAGTGATACAGAGTATATGAATCACTGTTATAAGTCAAAGCCGGGAATGCTGTCGCTAATCATTTGAGTGACCGAGGTGTCATATTTGGCCACATTGTCATTATATCGACCGTAGAACTTTTTGAAAGTCCTCACGAGTCTTTTGGATGTATATCCCTGTCTCACTAGTTTGATACTAATAAGCTGTGTCTCATTTGAAAATCTGCGTAGGAATCACAAGCCCTACAATATCTGAGAAGTTGAGACACATACACACCATAAGCAGGTGCAGATGGAATATTACTTGATAAGTGGGATAATTTATTATTTCAAAATCAAAATCATCCCTTTTGTCATACACCTTGGTGTGTAGCCCATTAGTACCCACTTGCAGGAACAGATCAAGATATGAAGCTGAGTTCCTACTCTCAGTTGTTTCTTTGATTTCCAATTCATCAGGGTATATATGATGTAAGTAATTTGATATGTTGGGATTGTTTAGACTAATCAGATCATCAATATATCTGTGCGCGTTGTTAAGAATTGCCCAAAAATACAAAATTGCAGATTTCATCAAAAATTCAATACATATTACTTAGTTCATCCATAGAAACCTGTATACCAAATTTCAAAACTATCAGACCAGTACGTTTTGAGAAATACATTTTTGACCAAAAATGGCAAAATTGCCTTAAAAATGCAAATTTGCATATTTCTGCACAATTTGAACAAATCTGAAATAGATCATCCCTAGGGACATATGTACCAAATATCAAAGCTATCTGATCGGTAGTTCTGAAGAAGAAGATTTTTAAAGATTTTTTTACCAAAAATGACAAAAATTGCCTTAAAATACAAATATGCAAATTTCACCACAATTTGAACAAATCTGACTAAAGTCACCCTAAGCAAACTGCATATCAAATTTCAAAGCAATCGGACGAGCGATTTCAGAGTAGAAGATTTTTTTACCAAAAACACCAAAAATGCCCCCAAAATACAAATATGCAAATTTCACCACAATTTGAATAAACTGAAGTGAGGTCACCTCCAGTGAACTGCATATAAAATTTCACAGCAATTAGACTTACGGTTTCATTGGAGAAGGAAATTGTTGACGGATGACGACGGACGATGGAGGAGGAGGAGGACGACGACGGACGACGACGGCGTAAAATCAACCTATTTGATAAGCTCCGTGTCGCTGACAGCGGACCTAAAAATTGGAAGTTTTTAATGCTGAAATTTGCTCAGGTTTCACTTCTCCGGCATTAGAGTGCCCTCTACGGCATAGAAGGGTCAAAGGTCAATATAAGGTTACGGACGTACTGAGGGGACCTTACTCATGACAAATATATATACTTATACCATCACTTTTTGTGAGTTAAAAATCTACAATATAGTGAATATGTTGCATTTTTACAGAATTTTCAACTTTTAAAGGGGAAAACGTAAGGAAATATTAGGTCCTCACCACATCACGTGACATGGCCTGTAACATCAAAGTGGGTCCGTTTAAAAAAATTAAAATTCATTCCTTCTTAGTTAAACTATGCCCTATCATATGTGATATGTTACGTCTTAATTGAAAATTTGACCTTGGCCATCTTTTGCAGGTTTTACAGACAGTGCCTCTTAAATACATCATATATATGTTTCAATCGTAATGTTTGTAAAAATTGGTTGAATATTAACAATTCTGTCTTCCAATAAGCTCAAATAAATCATACAAATTTTCTAATCATTTGTACACGTGATAATCAGATGATCCTTAAAATCTAAAATCCAAATTTGATACCCCTCTGACACGTGATTCCTGGAAATACACTTTTGACCACAAATTGGAATTTTATGCCATCTTTCTAAAATATTGCATACGTAAATCCTGCCAACATTTTTACCAAATATCAATTTAAATACTATCTTTATTATAACTGTTATATTTTATGAAAGTCATGACTATAATTTTTGTCGTTGTGCGATTAACATCTACAAGATTCCAATCTGTTATGGATAACCGCCTAAACATTCTACATATCTAAGTCCGTCACATTTGATAGCAAGGGTAATTGTTGAGATGAGCTCTCTAAACTTGGTCTACAGACAGGCTGATAGATGGATGGGGCGATAGACTGACACACACTATCTGACAAAGTGATGACCTATGGAGAGCGATAACGATTCCAAAGAACTATTGATACATGTCACAGAGGGATTTTGTAGTAAATAGCCAAGTGCACAGGCACTAAGGGTGCTAATGTTACAACAATTCGATTAGTGTTTATCATGTTTCCATTAGTATCTTACTTTTAAGATAACCATCCAGATTTGCAGTAGATGTGTTGATAAATATGGTATATTTTTCAGATAAACAGCTTGGCTTTCTCTTGATATTTCAAGAAGTCAGATTACATTGACTGAAATACATAACACTTAACCAATAGCTACATTTTATCCACACAACAAATACATTAAATGTTTTCAACACACAGTCATTACTGAGAAACTCCTTAGGGAAATGTAAATATTATTTCTGTCATGTCTTCTTGTACAACCTGATTAGAAAACCTGTGGAACAACTTACAGACCCAATTAGCAATGGATAATTAAATTCAGATAAATCATTTTCTTCGGGGTGACAATAACCTTATCTTTCCCTATCTTGACCTCAATCGGTGTCTTCGACAGTGATTTATGTTTGGTTACTGGCAGCAATGAGGACGACGAGGAACTAACATCAACACATGAACTTTATTTGCAAGCTGGCCATGCCATGCTTGTCAACACCAGAACTAGGTTTACAACCAAAATCTTTGGCATAGAGGGCGATATAACTACTCCTTTTTAAGATGAAGTTGTCCCTGTGGACGATTACAGAATTACAACTTTTTGAAAATAATCAAATTGATGTCTCATTAAGACAGTATGTGTAACTTTGAACTTGAACAAACACAACTAACAAAAGTTCATTTCAATACATCACTGCGAAGGTTCTTGAGACAAAGAAGAATCTTCTACTGAAAACATGAATATCACAGGTTTAATTTGTTTGGTTGTTTTACAATTCTTCCTGAGCGAGTCATGTAGTGGTGTGTGGTGTGTGGGTTGGTAGGTAGTTTGATGGGTAATTAAAAGCCAAAATGCCGCAGACCCATTAATCTTAATATTTGGTGTACAGGTGCACTTGGGGATCGAGATGTGAATTCACTAGAATGAACATGTCAGTATCAAAACCATGTAAATGAGGTAAAAACCCACAAATCCATCAAAGTGCTAAAACTCTCTAACTACAGACCAGATTTGGTTGAAACTTGGCACGAAGGTTCCATTACGTAACTTTAGTCAGGCGTTGCAAAATTCTGTTAAAATTTGCACGTTTCTATTTTTGGAAATAATTTTTATGCAATTTTTGCCGATTTTAGTAAAAAAAATCTTCTCTCAACCCCTCGTCTGACTGTTCAGAAACTTAGTATGTATTTTCTTCTGGGTGACCTAAGTAAAGTTTGTTGAAATGGTGGCATAGTTTTTAGTCCCCACGGACATCGTCCAGGAGACTTATAGGTTTGTTCATGTTCAGGCGTCCCTGCATGCATGTGTGTATCCATGCGTTTGTCTGTTTATGCATGCATGCATGCGTGCGTCTGTTCACATAGACATCTCAGAGATGCCTAGGGCGATTTCATTAAAAATCGGGCTAACTAACTTAGTATGGACTTCAGTCTACAATTCTCAACATCGCTGATAACATAAACCCGAGCAAATATTATGTCATAGTGTGAGTTTCCACCGGCCTTAACTGATGTATCTTGTTTCGAATTTCAGGTTGTACTCCATCTTTGTATTAATTACCCTTAATCTATGTCCATGAACTTCAATATCTTCTAAGCTACGCAGATCAATAAATAGACAGAATTTGTTCTTCAAATAATCGACTTCATCAATATTTATTTCACATCAATCCTTATCTTCCACAAATTACTGATGTGTTTCATAACAAAAATGTCACGGTATCATTTTCTGTGCGTATATTTATTCACAATACCCTCAATCGTGATAGAAACACATTCAATTGATGGATTAAAGAAAATTTCGCTATTCAGTTCTGACTTGTTCTGATCTCTAGTGAGGAGTATTAATATGTCTGTCATGCTACGACGTGGTACATTAACATTTTCATCTATAACCGTGTCATTTCATTAAATAGGATCGTTCTAAAGTGTTGCACATGTTCGTACAGAAAACTCTTACCCTGGTTGTAATACCCGGCTGTATCTCTTGTGAGGACGTCAAACTTAATTGTTTCATACTTCATTCGAATTCGAATGTTTGTTAATTTGTAATCTGCTGTACAGCCATTTTCACTGACAATTAATTGGGAGAGAATGTAAGCATATTTTCTGATTTGATATGACTACCATTTTTGTAATTTTGCAAAGACATTTTTGTATTTTTTATAAAAATATATCTCCCAAAATGGAAGTTACCAACTGGGTGGGTAGCAATATACGTAACAATAGCTGGGCGGTCGATCGACCGTTGGGCACTCAAAGTGTTAAAAGAAACATTTTCTCCGTCTATTGTCTATAGGATAACAAATGAATCAGACTTTGGGATGATAACGATAACTAACAGATAAGGCCACGTTTAAAAATAACGGTGAAGGGCTGGTGGAATTGCGATTGAAATCTTATTTTTCTATTACACATAGTAACAATATGCTGACCACACACCTTTAAATAATCAATTTTACAAACACAAAATTTTGATACTTTTCAGTATTTTCGCTTTTTGTACTAGCTCCAATCTCTTGTTTTACATTGTGTGTTATTTACACTTATATTACTGTCAGTTGCATTTCATGTACATCAAAATGTCAATATACTATAAGACTGCTGCTTTAATGAAGGCCTATTAATGCAGCTTTAGCTCCGTTACAAGGCCTACTTGTTGTTTTCCTTATGGAAATTCTATAGAATCCTAACATTTTTAATGCTTTTGAAATAAGAGTAATCAAGTATGACTAAGAAATTCAAGATTTTGTTAAATTAAAACATACATTAGAATTACTGGATGACATAAAATTGATATTCACTTTTACATTGCATTGAATTATCTGCCAAACTATGAGTCTGGTAATGTAAAAAAATGAAAGGTACCACACGTATGTTCAGGTCCCCTTATAACGAAGTGCAAATTTTTCAAGTCCCACCTCTTCTACCCTCTATTTTTATTCCCTCCTGAATTCCTTCAGAAGCACGCACAAATAGTTGTGAATGCCGCCAAAGAGTAATTTCTTGTAAGAACGGCATACGAAGATGGGGCGAAAGCTAGCTAAAAGGTTCAAGCATTAGTTCATCAAAAGTTTGTAGTGCTGAATCATAATTTTCCATTTTAATTGAATTCCATCTGCGTTTGTTAAAGCTGTCGTTACCAGTATAGCTCTGCTATGATTTCTTCTGAGAAAGCAAAGTATGAAAAACTGACATGAACTAATGCTCTAGAAAGTTCCATTTCGAATTCAAATATGTAGACATATTTGACAGCTGCTTATATTATATTCAGCAAAAAGGCAGCACGACAACCTTATGGTGAAAAAAAGTATTTGGGTCTTTAATAAGCACCTGCAAAATTATGTCGTAATCATCCGACGTGGTGAAGTGAGGTAATCTCTAGTTTGCTTTTAATTTTCTCCGTACAGTAATTTTGAAGGACTATCGTATTGTACTGAATAAAGTTGGCCATTTCTACATTTAGCCGTTATATACCTCGTCCTAAAATATCATTATTTGAACACATCAAATGGCAACCTGTGCACCATTTTCACCAGGATAATAAGTGCCAGCGTGTAGAAGATATGGGATACCAGTGCCAATCAAATGCGAGAAAGGCATACTCTAAATGTCACTTTTTATTTTAGGAGAACGGTTACATCGTTGTGGATATTAAGCAACTTACTAACAACACGTGTATGTTCGTCGCAATTTCAAGGCCCTATCAAGATGAATTTGTTATCAACGAAGCCGGAGGCACATTCAAATCTAACACGAATAGCAAAGTTGCGATAACAATTCCAGAGGGAGCTGTTAAAGAAGAAACCCCGATTACAATGGAGGTAACTATTATTGTATGTGGAAGTAACAATTTATTGAAGTTAAATACGACTTGTGTTTGTAAAATACGAAATGTGTTTGTAAATTCGACGTGAACGCACTGCAAATATTTTCGATTTTGTTTAGAGTCATATTTAAAATTCAAATGCGGGTCATGTCAATTGCGGAAACAAAAAAAAAACAATGATTTTGTTTTTATCCCACCAAAGTGCTTTTGCAAATAATTACGTTGAAAGCAAAATGAAGAAATTACTTGGACAGCAGGCATGGAAACTGCTATCCCTTAATTTATTAGTTGTATGTATACATAACCTTGATTAGCAAGGTTAAACTCCACCAATTATTCATATTTTTGCCTTAAACACGATTGGAACTAATTTGAGATAATTGGATCTTCATATATTTCAAATTTCTAAAAACTTTTATGTGCCATATACCTGAATGTTGCAATATTACAAATTACTAATAAAATCAACTGTGTAACTTAAAGAGAGAAACAGGTGGTACTTACGTTTGCAGGTTAAAACTGCCCTACTTCACAATCCAATCATCCCAAATTAGTTCCAATCGTGTTCTTCTGAAACGTTTTTCGTACAAACACAGGCATAGTTGTCTTTGTAAGGTAAAGCTTAAAGAAAATAAAGTACCCAAAATTTATAGGAGTTAATCTGTACATTTTTGTCTTTAGGTACACAGTTTGGGATATGAAATGATCAAAGACCTTTGTTTGACAAACGATGTATTTAAGAATACATCATTCTCATCAATGGTCTACATCAACCGAACTGCTGATAAGAAAAGCTTAACATTCGATAAAGATATTGTTCTAACCATACCGTGCCCACCTTGTACATTCGTCGATAAAGCCATTGAAGTTGAACTACGTATTGCTAGGGATGGCCATTGTGATGGCGAATGGCAAGATATCACGGATGAAGTGAACTTTCGGGTGATAAATGGTATGATAAACATAACAGTCCGTCATCTAAGTGGGTATGTTAAGTTTTACTGCTTATTAAATGTTAGAATATATCTCATTGGATGACGTGGTAAAAATAAAATACTTGGAACATGATGATCCAAATATGTATCAAAGTTTCATAGGCAATTCTCAACTTGTGAACCTTATGTTTCACATTGTATTGATAACAATAAACTATTTCTGACCCATTCTCTAATGTGTAATACTTTTTATTTTTACCTTTCCTCAGATATGTGTTGACCATGTGTAAAAAGAATGGGCCAATTAAGTTCTTCTTGAATACGATAATGCAGTACTTGAAGGATGGGCAAAAAACCATAAGGATACTACTCCTTCAGCACCAAGACTGGCCATCTAAGTTCATCTGTAGTTTGATAGATGGAACCAGATCAATCAAAACACTGGTCAAAACTGATTTTAAATACAAACGGTACAAGGGTCCTGATGTACAGTATACCAGTGGCATTAAAGTGAAGCATAATGAGAACATCTGCTACAAACTTAGCGAAGTTACCGCAGAGAAGCTGCGATTTGTGACCGAAGGTAATACGTATACCTATCGTTTACATGGAGATAATCATTGGTACATTGCTGTAGAGCGTGTGAAAGGTGTGTCCCATGAAAGCATCTCGGGGTCGATATGTTTCTTTAAGAAAGGAGAAGAAAGGAAAGCTCATGAACTTGTCTTTACTATTGAAAAGGTAAGTTTCCATTTTACGGAATGCGCCATTCGTTAATGTCATTTCCTGTTTAATTATATTTGTTTTAGTAACAAATATTACATTTGAAATGTAAGGCGAAATAGTCAGTTTTCCAATCGTCCATTTTCAATGCATGTTGCAGAAATACATTACAGCTGGCAAAAGTAGATTTGTGCAAAATCCAAGCCTTTAAAATACAGTGTTATATAGCTAAATTAGAGTAAAGCATTGTCATTTTCTTTCCTTTACTAATCATCTTCAAAAGTTCAAAGAACATACTGATAGCTCAGATGATTTGTGTGAGCTGTCAAGAAAATAATGTCATTTCCTGTTTAATTGTATTTGTTTTAGTAACAAACATTACATTTGAAATGTAAGGCGAAAAGGTCAGTTTTCCAATCGTCCATTTTCAATGCATATTGCAGAAATACATTACAGCTGGCAAAAAGAGATTTGTGCAAAATCCCAGCCTTTAAAATACAGTGTTATATAGCTAAATTAGAGTGAAGCGTTGTTAGTTCCTTTCACTTAGTTTATCAAATTTTCCTTCACTAATTATCTTCAAAGTTCAAAGAACATATTGATATCTCAGATGATTTTTGTGAACTGTCAAGAAAATAGCAATATTGCTATGGTAATTTTCTGCATGTTGATGTGTAAGTCGATACTGTTAGCAAACAACCAAAGAGTAGTTGACTCCCTAAAGTTGCATTTCCGCTAGTCGTTATTTAAGAATATGTATCCCTATTTTGTAAAATACGTGCAAAGGTTTGGATTACAAATTTGTAAGAGTGTCGCAGATGATACAGGAAACACCTCATAGACAAATTCGTATAAGTACGACGAATTTATTTTTCTTCTTATAGGATGAAAGCTGGTCACAACAGGGCAGAGGTTAGTGAAATTTGTGTCTTACATCTTCGAGTTGTATTCATCAAAGTTTACACCCGCAACACCTACCTGTTATCAAAAATGATATACAGTCAAACCTGTCTTAGCGGTCACCCTTACAGAGCGGCCACCCCTTCATAGCGGTCACTTTGGAGCAGTCCCGTGGGGTTTTACGTGTGAATGAACCTCAACAGAGCGGCCACCTCTCTAACGCGGTCAGCGGCCACCTGTGTCCGCTCTATTTGTTCAGAAATCCTTTGTATAGCGGCCACCTTTTTATTTCTGAACGATCGGAGTTGACAAACCTGCAGGAGTCATTTCATGTAGTTACTGCCGTTGCATTGAGATAAGGTGTGAAAACAATGATTAGCCTAGTCACAGTGAATTAGCTATCGACAACTTCGGACAAGCGATAATGTATTATTAACGGCGGTCAGCTAGTGTGGCTATGAGATCAAACAGGGACCGAGTGACCGCCAAAAAGTGAGATGAAAGGCTGCAAATGTTATCAATCCTTGGCGGGTCACAGTTCTGTCGGAGCGATAACTGGCCACGGCTGCGACAAAGGATACAAACAACTCGCCGCCTACATCATTCCCGCTCATTGTGATGGCGTCACATTATCACAGCGGCCAGTTTGACCCCCGGGATTAACCGGGTGTCAAAACGATCAAATAGGGCCACCACTAACAGCGAGATATGTGATTATGATATGAATAAACGTTTAACAATTTTAGAAATTGAAATTGAGAAACAATGAACAAAAAACGGGCCGAAAACACAAAATCTAATGGCGGGTCGAAGGTCAAAGGTTTATGCATCGTTCTCACGTCTCAGAACAAAACATCAATGGCGGCCCATGTGCTTTTAAACAGAGCGTTCGCTCAGAACCTGTACCATTCTATGCTTTTGCATCGACTCTACCACATCGTATCAACTCGATCAACAACTGCTATCTACGAGCGAAATTATGGCGAAGAACGTGAGGAAGACTCTGACGCTGAACCAGAAGGTTGAACTGATCCAGCTCTACGAAGCGAGTGGCGGTTCAATGGGGTCACGCAAGCTGGCTGAGAGGTATGGTGTTGGGCGTACGCAGATACAGTCAATTCTGAAACGTAAAGCTGAAGTCTTAGAAGACTTCGAAAGCAACGCCCCCGGAGAACGAAAGAGGAAGATCCGAAAGACTGGAAATGAAGAGATCAACGCGCTGACCTGGGAGTGGTTTAAAGATGCCGTAGCCAGAAAAATCCCTGTCAGCGGCCCTCTACTGCAAGAGCGTGCCCTGTCATTTGCGAAGGACTTGAGCGTCGATGACTTCAAAGCTTCGAACGGCTGGCTCGACAGTTTCCGGCGGCGTCACAACATTGGTTTCAGCGTAATGTCCGGCGAAAGTGGGGATGTCGACAACGGTATCGTCGCCGACTGGAAGAAGAAATTACCGTCACTACTCGAAGGGTACGAGCCGAGGGATGTTTTCAATATGGACGAAACGGGGCTTTTCTTCAGGTCAACGGCGAATAAAACTTTATTTGTGAAGGGCGAAGAATGCAGAGGCGGAAAGAAATCCAAAGAGAGACTGACTGTTGCCCTGTGTGCCAACATGGTAGGCGATAAAGAACAGCCACTAGTGATAGGCAAGTCGCAGAAGCCGAGGTGTTTCAAGAACATCGACCCAAAAACTTTACCTGTCGACTATCATGCTAACCGGAAAGCATGGATGAACTCTCAGATCTTTGAAGACTGGGTCCGCAAATTCGACCGTAAGATGCGACGTCAAAGAAGAAACGTGCTGCTGTTCATCGACAACGCACCATCACATCCAACAATAAAGCTGAACAATGTGAAGTTAGTGTTTCTACCGGCAAACACAACATCGAAATCACAGCCAATGGACCAGGGAATTATTCAAGCAACCAAGCTGAAGTACCGAAAACGCCAGCTCCGACACATCATACGCCGTATGGATGAAGACAAGGTGAAGAGTGGCAGTGACTTCCTGAAAGAGATCAACGTTCTTGATACCATCATGTGGATCAGCCAGTCCTGGAGAGATGTTGACCCTGTCACTGTTCAGAAGTGTTTTCGTACATGTGGATTTACAAGTCAGGCAGATATTGATGGTAAGTTCTGTTTATTTCACAGAAGCCTGAATTTTCTTTCTGTCTGTCTGTAAAAGTCTGTCTGTCTTTCTCTCTTTATTTCTGATTTGATAAATGTAATGTAACCTCATAATTTACTGCTTGTAAGCATCCATTCTTCCTTTTCTCACCCTCTTTTGGTATTGCTTCCTGTCTTTATTTCTCTCCCCATTTTTATTTCTTTAAGCCTTGTTTTATACTCTACTTTTTTAAAAAAAATAATACACTTTTTAAATCCTTTCTGTTTAGGCCCTTCTTTGACTCTCACTGCTTCTTATTTTTTTTCATTCCTCATCGATTAATAAATGTTTTTAAATTTTATTTTTCAGATGATGTGGTTGAAACTGAAGATGAGTCCATGGATGAGGTACACCTGGGCCAGCTAGCTGAGGAATTGTTTGGTTGCAGTCTGCAGGACATCATTGACATCGAGCAAGAGGTGGCAACCTGCAGAACAGATGAATGGGACTGGGAGCAGCCTGCAGGTGACATCTTGGAGCAGATTGAGGAAGATGAGGCAGCAGAAGAGAGTGACGATGAAAACACCCAACCATCAGAAGAAAAAGCAGCAGCCATCCAGAACTTCAGCCAGGCCATGCAGTCAGTAGCAGACCTGAAAGACTTTGTTTTGAGGCAGGGATTAGCTGATATGCTGGGTGCTGTCACTGATATTGAAGATGCCCTTGGGAAGAAGTATACTGAGGTTTCATCTGCAAAACAGACTTCTGTTTTGGACTTTTTCAAACCTGTTAGGGTTTGAACATTATAAGTAAAGCCATGTGAACCTGTTGGACTGAAGTTAAGAGAGAGTAACTTTTTTATGATTTTACTTTGTGTTGTATACAATGTATTTTAGTTTCACTCTATTTTTTGCAGTATATTTGAACATTGTGCTTTGTAGAGCACATAAACATTGCGATATTAAATTAATCAGTTTTTTTACAGAATTTTTAAACATTGTTTCATACTATGAACTTACAAGAATTGCATACAGTATTTATTAAATGAAATAAAGTAATATTTTGAAGTGATTCACTTTGCTTGTGTATGGTATTTTAATGCTCTTTGAGCAGCCTCTTGCTTCTACTTTCAAACTGCCCCGCCCCTTCAAAATATATGCAGACACGCCCACCCTCTATATAAAGGCCACCTCTCTATAGTGGCCACTTTTCTCTGGTCCCCTGGGTGACCACTATACACAGGTTTGACTGTATAAATTTCAAAAAGCACAGTCAGTGATTGGACAAACACAATATAGCAAAAAAACGTTTCCCGCTGCTTATACCTCGCAACAGGCAATTATTTACCTCAATGTCAATGGGGAATTAATGTTAGATGTAAGAAATGGTAAAACTACTGCTCTGATACATGGACTGAAGAGATATTACAGAAATTCCAGACAATCCTGCACGTTCACTGTATATTTACATGGATAAAAACATTTGCATTATAAGTACATAAAGATAACAACACACATACATTATATGTTTTTTTGATAAATTAAATCTATCACGCGAGCCCCACATTACAGGAAGGGGGTCCTCACTAAGCGAAGCGGATTAAATAAACAGTGAAGTGTCTTACCCAGGAGCATAATACCTTGCTACAGTCTGAAACTCACCACCGCACGACAGTGAGTCTCAATGTTAGACTTACCAACCGGTCTCCAGCTGTCTTTCAATGGATAGTATGTTACCCTTACAACTTTCCCATAGGCCTTGATTTGTATCTTATATATGGCAAAAATATGCATTCTTATTTTGCATATTTCTAAAGCCTTTTTAGATTATAGCATTGTAGTTATATTCAAATATATGGAACAAGCACTTAGAACTTCAAATAAGAAGGCAGGGTCAAATGTCTAATAAGTTTATATCGTTTCGGATTTTACGCTTGAACCAAAACCAGAGTGGATTTGCACTGCAACCCCCGAACAATCGGACTCAAGTAAGTTTTGGCTGTTGTAAAATTCAAAGACTCTCAAATAATGTTCAGCACTAATGATTCAGGATCTGTTGTTTAAGTTGCAACAAAACGAACGTTTACCAGTACACGCGAGACTGCTCTGAAACATTGTAGTATGTGTTATCTTTCTTACTTAGTTTAGAGTTGGACTTGTAGCCAAAAAATTAGACACTGCTAATACCTTGTAACAAGCTGATAATTGCATCAATGTAAAAATGAAATAAATAATTATTATATAAAAATGTCAAAAATTCTGCTTAAATAAAAACTGGAGTGCTTAAAACAAAATGAAATGCATTAATATAACAACACGCACATATATATTATGGTGGACGGGACTGCTCTCAGGGTCAGGTCAATATCTGGTAACATGGCGTCGATCCAACCAAGGGAAAATCCTGCTCCCAAACTGTTCCACACACACGTTGTTTTCAATGTCCTCTCTGGCTACAGCAGCGGGTAAAGACCCAGATAAACGTCCCGGGTAAAAATAGCGACTACAACAGCGTCCTAATCTAAATAACATAAGGATTTTGTGATCGCTGAACTCTGGACTAGCTACCACAGCAAGGAAGGGGTGAAATTAACTAAAACTCGACAGAGCTGACCGTCAACAATGTTTAACACAACACCATGTAAATGTCTTCTCTCCCAAAAACGTGCTAACATCCACAAACCACGTGACTCCTAACGCACTTCTGATTGTCCACAGTCCCCCCGGTCAAGCAGGTAAGGAAACCCGTCACTCACGGCTGAAGTGACGAAGTGAAGCCGAACTGCAGCAATATACCGATCACGTATCACATTAGCATTTTCATAACATCTCCCCCGACCATAGCATTCGAAATCCCTTAAGAATAAGGAATAACAAAAATACAGCAAAAACTAGAAGAAAAGAGGATAGCCATCCCAAAGTCCTGCAAATCAGGGAAAGACTTCCGATATCCGCAAGGTACCTATCGTCTGTCAACAACAGAAACCATTGTCGTAGTAACACAACTAAAAACCGCTGCCATGTGCAAAATGCACACTTTGTCATTTGTCTGCAGTCTGTCCAGGCAGCTAACCAACAACTGCTGCCCTGTCATAGATCATACTACCTACAAAAACTTGAGAGACACTGCAACACCAGAAAACAGTCAGCAAGAATAACTCGAAAGAACATTAAATTGCATTTACTTTTCTCAGACCAACTGTATCGTGTAAAAATCTCAGTGAACTACCACACCAAAAATGTTTACACAGTCAGTCAAAATCTCAAAGACACTAAGACTGATGTCAAAAACTTTAAAATGGGCCCTCATCATTTTTTTTACTTAACACTAATTTCGTGAATTCATAGAACTCTGAAACACAAAGAATTCCTATAAAACTTCTAAATTCTCATCTCAAGACATTCAACAACTTTGCACTGTATCCATAGTACTTAGGTGACTTTTTCTGTCGTCTTGGATACCTAGTCTGCTCTGTGGTTTTCTGGCTCTCTACCACAGGATTAACATGAGTTTCACTTTCTCCAAACTACCACTGGAGCTGGATCAACCATCGGTTTTGACTTGCAAAATGACAATTTCACCAGGTCTAACCATGAAGTGATATCTTTCCCCAGATAAGCCTTTAATTTCTCGTAATGTACAATCTTAGGCTTAGCTCGTGGGCTTCTCTGCATGTGTTAAACAACATCAGTCAATTTACTGATAACCAAGTATGGACCATCATATGACAACTGAAGCTTTGGAGAATAGCCCTTTCTCTTCCTTTCATCCTTCAACCACACAAAGCTTCCCACATCAAACCCTGCTTTGCGGCAAAACGATTGTATCGACTTTGCTGCCTCTGAGCTGTAGTTTGTAAATTAGCCCTGGCATGTTCATGAGCCTCATGCAGTCTTTTCCTTAAATCGGTGGCATAATATGTCTCTTTTGACCTATCTGGTTGCTCAGATGCAACTGCTATATCCAGTGGATATATCAAATCCCTAATCCCTACCTAGCATCAGCATATTGGGAGTTTCCCCTGTGGAAGGATGTGGACTGCTACGGTACGCAAAGGTTACAAGACTCTAATTCTTTATACCATTCTGACTATTTTCTGGTGGACCAATGTATGTACGAATATAACTAACCATACACTGGTTAAATGCTCGACCAAGCCATCGGACTGTAGGTGTCTAGTGGTGGTGTAAGTTTTATTTACCCCCAGTAGTTGGCACACCTCCTGGAATACATTTGACACGAAATTCTACCCCAGTCGCTATGACACTCTAGTGGCATAACAAACCGACTCAAAAAGTTGTCCAACAGTACCTTTGCAACAGCAGAAGCTTCCTCATTCTTCACAGCATATGCCTCCATCAATTTCGAGAAATAGTCCCCAACTACAAGAATTTTCCTATTTCCTTAACTTGATTCTGGGAAAGTCCCAACACATCAATCACTATCCCTTCCATCGGAGCACCAACAATATAAATCTCCAAGGGAGCATACTTCTTACCCTCTGTGTTTTGTTACATTCACATGAGCACGCACATCTACGGACATGCCAAACCAGTGATACTTATTTTACTCAGGGTACGACTTCTACCACTATGCCCTCAAACAATCAATTAGGGAGAGTCCGTAGGACCAGTCCTACAAAAACCCGTGGCAACACTATCTGCCACCTGACTATTTTCCGTCTGGTGATTCCAATAACCTGTAGAGAATGCCATCATGAACACGCAAGAGCTCATACACAGACAAGTATGACTTCAATGCAGGCGAACGGGATGATACATCAGACCACAACAGTTTTTTCTTTTCCCAATTCAACATATTGCATAAGAAAACCAATGTTCGGGTCGCTCATTTGTTGCTTCCATAATTCTTCCCGTGACCACAACGGGTCATGCTTGAACATGGCATCACTGCACATTTCCTCATCGTCAAGATGATTTACCTGAGTGGATGACTTGTGCACAAAACTTTTTGGACGAGGCGTCCCATGACCTCAAACTCGTCATTAACCTGACTTTTCCGAGTTCCCACTCCCTTAAGGAATGGATCTTTTGCTCCATCAAAAGACCTATAATCACCAGAAACATAACCTTCAATTACCAGTGACTGACCCATTTTTTGGTCCAACAGTAAGCCAAACTGCTTATTCTCAGCATCCTGACCTATGACTTGCATAGAACAATTTCCACAGTGCTGATGGACAGAACGGTACTCTACTCAACGCATCAGCATTTGCATGCTTATTGCCCGGACGATGGACAATCTTGAAATCAAACTGACTTAATGACTCTAGCCAACGGGCTAGCTGACCTTCAGGATTTTTAAACCGTAGTAACCAAACTAGGGATGCATGATCTGTCCTGATGGTAAATGGTCTCCCTAACAAGTAATGTCTAAAATGCTTTGTGAAATACACAACTGCCAACAATTCTTTCCATGTACCAAATAAATCCGTTCTGTGGACTCAATAAACGATCTGCAAAACTAAATGGACGCTCCACACCATCCTGAATTTGGCGAAGACAAGCACCGATTGAGGACTGTGAGCGTCTGTATCTAAATGAATTCCCCATTCTCAGACGGGAAGGCCAACACAGGGTGAGATGTCAGTAGTTCTTTCAATTTGTCAAAGGCTTGCTGGCATTATCAGTCCACACAAAGATTACATTTTTCTTCATCAAGTTCTTAAATGGTCTTGCTATTCCTGCAAAATACAGTATAAATTTCCTATAGTAAGAAGCAAGCCCACAGAAACTTCGTACCTCGGACAATGATGTAGGCATGGGCCAATTCTTTAGTGTTTCAATTTTCTTTGGATCAGTTGACACACCCTTTTCTGTCACAATATGCCCTAGGAATTCTACCTGCACTGCAAACAAAGTACATGTCTGAGCCTTTAACTTCAATCCAGCCGAACGCAATTTGTTGAAAACAATTTGCAACCATTCCAATTACTGCTCAAAGCATTCACCAAACACGATGATGTCATCCAAATACAGGTATAAAATTTCCCACCGCAATCCTTGAAAAACCTTTTCCATCAATCTTTCAAAAGTACCAGGCGCACCACATCAACCCATGGGCATTGTAGTCCATTCTAACAGTTTGCCCGAGGAAATTACTCTCGCAGACTTTTCCCTACTATCTTAGTCAAGTTTAAACTGATGAAATCCCATATTCAAATCTAAAATAGAAAACCAACAAGCTCCATACATTGCTTCTAAATTATCTTGTATCATAGGAATAGGTTGTGAATTTTGAATAGTGACTGCATTCAGACGCCTATAGTTCACAACAAACCTCTGAGTTCCAACCTTTTTGCCTACCAAGAGACATGGTGAACTTCAAGTGATGTTGACTCAACCAACATGCCTTTGTCTATCAATGATTGAACTTGTCTGTTAATCTCTGTCTTTTTCCAAAATGGTGCACGATACGGTGCCACATTTTGATTGGGGCAGTTTGCTGTGTATCATTGCTATGCTCAACCACATCTGTCAACCATAAGTCATGCTCATTTTTACTAAACATATCAGAATTATTGATCAACTGTCTTCGTACCTGTTCCTTTTTTATCTGACTCAAGATGTTATACACTGCGCTTGTACAAATCTATTAAATGTGATGGCAACCTCTCAACATCCATAGAATTAGACATAACGTCACTACCCCCTGCACCAGCGCTACCACAAGAGGGCGGCGCTCTATCAGAAAGAATTGCAGAACCATCAACTTGTGTACTGACATTACAATCCACTGATCTTTCTAGTTACCTCGCTTGACTTCTATGTCCTTTGTCCCTAAATTTATGACTCTAACAGGTAATAACCTTTGACCTGGCATCACCAGTGCTGCTAGGCTCCACTGTAGCGATTAACTCAGACAAGGGTAGAGTACTTGCTGCAGTTTGCTCACAATGAGATGTTCGTGACTCTTGACCCTTGAAAATTTCATGGCCAATTGACCTTTTCTTGGGTTTGTCTTTGTAGCTGGAATAATTGACTCATGTCCTGCCGGAATAATTTCATGAGAGACAGCCTGTAGCCTACAACGGAATGGTTTCAAACTTTCAGGGTTGTCTTTAAAACTTTATTACCAACAATCACTGCACCGGTCTGCAAACTTAGTTTACAGCCAAACTGACTCAATACATCCATACCAAGAATACCTGCTGACCGGTTAAGATCATTCCGAACAAGAACAGAAGTCTCAATTTTTCTGGAACCAATTTCAATTTGCATTGTAATACCGCCTGCTATATCAAGTTGAGATCCATCTGCCTGGACCAAATGATGACCCGTTTCAGACGAAGCGGGATGCACATTGTCTGGGATAGTGTTGTAAAAGTCAAGTGATATTAATGTATGTGTGCACCCAGTGTCAACAAGCATTTTCTCTGACACACCTTGAAATTTCACATCAAGCATCATACTGCTGACAGAATCCCAACTATTGTTACCATCTTGTTTAATTTTATTCATATCACTAGTTTCAGAATTACAAGGTATGGGTCTTGCAAAACCATTGCCTTTGTCATTTGCCATAAAAGTATGCTAACAAATTGATCTTTGCCCTTGTTATTGAACTTCGACCTGCCTGGGAGTCTATATTTCCAGGCTGACTCACTGGGACTGTTCGTCGGTCAGCCCAAACAGCCCGCTTGTGTTTAACTGCTTATTCATAGTCTTTCTTTTCGTTTAGAGTGAAAATCCGGACAGTCCTTTTTCAAATGATCAGGGCTATTACAAACCCAGCAGAGCTTTTCTTTTCTCTCAACTTTTGCCTCCTTCCTAGATTTACCATTTCTAACTTGTCTAGTCGTTTCATGACCTTGAAAACATCTCCTGTGCATCATTTTGTTTTTCAGTAGACTGACCTTTATCATCATCAGTTGCCTGTGACACTTTACCCTTTGATCTACAATGCCTCTGTAAAACCTGAAAATTTCCTCTAACAAGGCAGCCTTGAGGACACTTTCTAATGTAGCATTGGGCAAACCACCAGCTTCATGAATCTTTCTCTGCAAAGACATATCGGGAATTGCTTCGAAAAATGTTTCAATACACAATCTTTCAAAACTTGAGCCTGTCATACTAGGGTAGGCTTTTATTATGATTTCACGGACCTGTTGTGCAAACCTGCGCAAAGGTTGGTTCTTACCACGTACAATTGTCTTTGCTGAAAGCCTGTATACATCTTGCATTTGTGTGTGCTGCCAAACCGCTGACTGAGAATTGGACAGAGTTCTTTGTAAGTTTTCACATTGCCACAACCGTGAGTAACGACACGTAAAGCCCTGTCTCAAAGATGAGACATAAGAACATTATATTTCAGTTCTGGCGACCAAGCATTGAGATCTGCACAAATGTCAAAGTGAGTTTGGAACTCACAGAAATCAACACTACCATCATAGGTTTCTGGCTTCATAAAATTAAATTTCCCTGTACCCGTATTTGATACGTTCAAAGCCGTGTAATTTGGTCTTGATTGTGACATGTTAAGGGCAGCTGAACCCACATCAGTTGTAACGATAGGGGTAGGACAAGAGACCGTTGTTACCATAGTGCTCGCAGATACTGATGAAAATATTGGATGTGTTGCCGATGGCAACCGATTCATTCCCTGAGAACTAACCGACCTCGCATACCCTAATTGTTCTGTTGTAGCTGTAACAGAACCAACCTCTGTTTGTTTATTGAAAGCCAACCCTCTACTATTCAATTCACCAGGCCCAACATGAGAAGGTCCACCCAAAGCACTTCCTGTCATAACTATTGGCGTTGCCACTGATTGGCGGTGTGAGGGTGTGAGGGCGCTGTCCTCCCCAATCGGCCTAATATGTGTACTATGCTGTGACATTGAACCAAACCCAACAAACGTCTACGTCAGTTGTTGAAGCTGATCAGTTACCCCTTTGAATTTCTGCACTTCATTTGCAATATCACAAACCGATCTTTCCATGGATCTAACCGTCTACTCATTTTTAAATCATTCTTACTTTCACCTATCACACTTGCCGACACATTCTGACCCCATCCCGTGCCTCAAAAGACACTTTTTCTACGCATATACACTGGCGGAGTATTCAAAACCTGATCAGAACTAACAGTAGAATTTAAGATAGTAGAATTGTCTGTTTGCTCAGACATGTTATCGATCACACTGTCGAATTTAATGTTAAAAACAACTTCCTTGTCTTCAGACTGCGATAACATCATATCCCTAATAGGCGTAGTCATTGTGTACAAGACTAATGTTTTATTAAAACACCAACAATGTAAGCTTATGTGTAATTCACGCTATCCTTTGGCGCAAAAAGGTCCAGCCTGACGACCGCACACTTCAAACTATAAAGCATTCAAACGCACAGAAAAATAAATAGATCAAAAGCCACAAAAGCCAAATGATCAGCACTGGTTTGAATAAATTCAAACCCAGTGAGGAGTACTGTGCCCAAACTGTAGGATCATCCGACCAAACCTTTAAATGTGCCCGTTCTCGAATGTTCGACGGCAACTTGAAAGTCTCGAGATCTCTAGCTGTAGCAGATAAACGACGATGATCCCACCACTGCCACCAATGTGGTGGACGGGACTCTGCTCGGGATCGGGTCAATATCTGGTAACATGGCTTCGATCCAACCAAGGGAAATCCCGCAACTGTTCCACACATGTTGTTTTCAATGTCCTCTCTGGCTACAGCAGCGGGTAAAGACCCAGATAAACGTCCCGGGTAAAAATAGCGACTACAACAGCATCCTAATCTAAATAACATAAGGATCTTGTGATCGCTGAACTCCGGACTGGCTACCACAGCAAGGAAGGGGTGAAATTAACTAAAACTCGACAGAGCTGAGCGTCAGCAATGTTCAACACAACGCCATGTAAATCTCTTCTCTCCCAAAAACGTGCTAACATCCACGAATCACGTGACTCCTAACGCACTTCTGATTGGCCACAATCCCCCTGTCAAGCAGGTAAGGAAACCCGTCACTCACGGCCGACAAGTGACGAAGTGAAGCCGAACTGAAGCACTATATCGATCACGTATCACATTAGCATTTCATAACAATATGCATTTTCACTAAGTTTCGGTGGTTAGACAATTTTGAATCATAAATAAGTTACTGAACTCATTATTCAGAATGTTGAAAGGCAAGACATGGTTTTGTCATTTACTTATCTTGAATACTGTAGGAGAGCAACCAAGCAAAATATTTATAGAACATGCGAGTGTGTATTTAAATATTGTTAAGGAAACGCTCACTCATATCTTTAATCTTTCTTACTCCATTTTAGAGTTGAACTCATTACGTGTGCTCTTCCAGAAACTTTCCGAAAACCTTAATCAGGATGACGTAAAGCGAATGAAGACACTATTAGAGGGTAAACAAATTTCAGTTCGGGAGTCAGAGAAGATTGAAGATGCTGCCGATATATTTGTTTGTCTGCAGAAGAATGGATCACTATCAGAGTCAAATCTCGAATTACTGAATGAAATACTGAAGGAAATAAAAAAAATCCCTTAATCGCTCAAGTTAACAATTATTAAAATCTGATTCTTCGAAAAAACAATGAAGTTTGTTCTTATTGAATGTGGTAGGTTGATGCAAATTATCAGCTTTTTTTCTGTCACTTCTGTCACAGCTATTTTTATAGAAATGACTTATTTAGTGTAAACATAACGAAATGAATTATTGTAATCACTCTTATCACGTTTTGACCTATATGTAATCTCTTTTTGGAAGTTTTGTGAGTTACCTTGTCATGTATCATCTTGCTGCTTCTGTGTATTTCTATTATAACTCTGCAAGATATATTGTGGCTTCGCTTTTGTAGTCAAGCAATACGAACAGAAGTTCTTGCTAAGCGATAATTTAACCAAAAATCTACAAGCCAAAATGGCATTTTACAAATTTTCACAGTGCATTATATACTCGAGTATGTTAAGGCACGGCTCCCGCAAGGGCGCCCTCTATCGACAAGTGCGTTTCGGTTTTATTAGCTTAATCGACACATCCTTCCGTATTAGTCAAACTTTTATATGTATTTTATATAAAACGACTCTGCAAAATAGTATTATGTTGATTAAATCCCCGAAATAATTATTAATTTGACTAAATAATGTCATTTTTGGTTCGAAAATGGTATTGTCAGTTGAGCACAGAATCCAGCCGGTTGACCCCCCCCCCCCCAGATCATGTAAACAACCACATTGTCCGCGTTGACCCCACTTTCCATCACTAGTGCGACCTATACTGCGAGAAATTTTGGCCCCGTATTAATGACTCGCCACAAAATATCAGCTGACCCTTGACGACCTCCAAAGTGAGTGTAATTGGGGTCAAACTGTGCCGGCACTTGCTTTCTGGGATAAAGATTTGTCAGCATTATATTGACAAACATGTCAATATAATATTCAAATCAGCGATTTAAAAAAAATAACATGTTTAGTGGCTGGATTTGTTAGTTTTCTTTTCGTAATTTGGGACTCTAGCCGGCCCAAGGAATCCCTATGCAAACCCTGGGGAAGCCCATCCAGGGGCCACATGCAATGCTTTATAGGTAGAGACAGGTGACTGTATCCTAGTAACGAGGCATTCGCGTCCATTTTGGCACACATTAAGCAATCGCGTCATAAATACTTAACCTTGCTTTTGTCTCTGACGGTTTTTGTACATGTTGTGAGTAGTGACAAGCAGTTGTTGCAAAAACACCTCAGTCTGTCCTTTATGAATGATGGCGAAAACAAGTGGCGGACCACATCAGGGATCAACATGTGTTGATGGCGGCAACCATGATGGCGTAGCCACAATATCCTTCGTCTAACTGCGTTCATTTTGATATGTATAAGTCTTCGTTGGCTCCAGATATGCTATAAAGATCGAAACGGTGAAGTTAGTGGGCATAAATAGCCGTTCAAAATCTCTCGTTTGGGTCTTTTGCCAACGTGAGGTGAAGCCTCGAAGGCTATACTCGCACACCACATACAGGTCGCGATCCAGTTGAATCATGCTGAGCGTGCGCTCGTGGAAATATGAATATTTATTAGTGCAAATATGCATATTCATAACAAATTTCTCGAGCCTCGCCTTAACGTTCTCGAGTACTAAATGGTAACAATATTGGAAAAGCAGTCGAATAGAAGGTAAAACCCTTACCAATTGCATAAAGCTGAAAAGACGTGTCTTTGTTTGATCAATATCTGAGGTGACTATCATGGCAATTAAACTGATTTTACGTCATTGAGGCACCTTACATGTTTTTTTCGTAATAAGTAAGGAAACTATCAATTCATATTTGAGTACATTACTCAAACTTAAGAAATGTACGGCCTTGCAAAGTTTTTCTAGACTAGGAAACACCTGGCAGATGTAGTGAACGTTGATATACTTTTCAACAGAACGGTTTGTCCTGGTCATATAAACATTAATGTATTAGTTTTGACAGCATATCGTACACACATTTTCAAATACAATTTTGCTTCATTTAAATGTAAACTTACGTTGTATTTTTAAAACATTGCTTCCTCTGTTGAAATCTTTTAAATGAAAGTAATGTGATTATACAGTTATTTGACCTCGTTTGTTTCATTGTATTGTGCCAGTTATCTTTGATATGATGTTTTCTTTATTCAACTGTTTGAATCAGTATGTAAGTTCAATTTGGAGTTGACGTCACAGTTAGATAATGTCCCAGGCTTGCTCGTTTTGTTAGATTTTGAAAAAGCTTTTGATACCTTGTCCTGGAAATTCATAGATAAAGTTCTCCTCCGGTTCAATTTTGGTACTTCATTTCGTAAATGGGTGGAGGTTTTTTATGCAAACATAACAAGTTGTGTTATTAATAATGGTAATTTCTCTCATTTCTTCTCTTTAGAGCGAGGTGTTCGTCAAGGTGATCCCCTTTCACCTTATCTTTTCATTACATGTGTGGAAATTCTCGCACATGAAATTCGAGCAAACCTAGGCATTAAAGGTATTAGGTTAAGAGAGAAAGAGTTTTACTTGGTCAATATGCAGATGATACGTTCCTTTTCTTAGATGGTTCTAAAATTCTTTGAGAAACCTTTTGTATGTTTGGAGTCCTTTTCACGTATTTTGGTCTCCGTTATAATTATGATAAAACTAAGTTGTATGGTTTGGCTCCAAACGCCACTCTAGAGACGTTCTCCTTCCAGACAGAGATCTAACGTGGACGGATGATTGTTTTAATGTATTAGGGATAACATTTAGTGTAGATATTGAAAGGTTAGAAGAGTTAAATTTTTCGCAAAGGGTGGAAGATGTGTCACTGCTGCTTGATAAATGGTCATGGCGTCCTTTCACTCTGTGTGGGAAAATAACCATTGTGAAGACTCTCGCATTATCTAAGTTGATTCATATTTTTTCAATTCTCCCCCACATGCCGGAAAACTTAATGCATTCCTTAATTCGTACCATTTATAAATTTATTTGGAGCTCAAGACAAGATAAAATTAACAGATTAAGGCTCTGCTGTGACTATAAGCAAGGGGGTTTGCGGATGACACATATTCCAACTTTTATACAAGCTATTCATGCTTCTTTGATCCATAGACTAATGCATTATCAGGATTGTCAATGGGCTTTTTTATTTAGAGCCTTTTCGGGGATTAGCCCTGACTGTCTTGCTTATTTCTCAACAGAACAGGTGAGAGAGTTTGCAAGGAAACGTTTTATTAATCATAAATTTTGGTATTCGGCCTTAGGTGGTCCAATACTCTTTCTAAGACAAGAAGAGTTGGTGTGCAAATTCAGTGTATCTGGTTTAATCCTGAAATCAAAATTAACAATAATACAGTCTTTTACTCTAATTGGTACCAACATGCGGTTATTTACTTTCCAATCTAGTAGATGAGTCAGGTTCATTCTTGAAATTTGCAGATTTTTGTAACAAGTATAATTTCACACCAAATTTTCTTGAATACTACGGTTGATTAGTGCCATACCAAGGTCTTGGGTGAGAGAGATACGAGGGCGGGAGTTTTAAATCAACAAGTAACATCGCATCTGAACGTTTTCCTTCCAAGGGGTTCTTGCAAAAAAAGCTATGTAATTTTATTGGAGAAACATATGGATGAATTCCTGAAACCTATGAAGTGTGTACACAAGTGGGAATTGCTTTTTGGTAAACTAAAGTTTAACATGTATTTTGCTCTGCCTTTTGCCATTACAAGAGATTGTAGCTTGCGTAATTTTCAATTCAGAATTCTCTCTAGAATCCTTACAACCAATAGGTTTTTGAAAATTAGACAGATTGTCGACTCAGACAGGTGCAGTTTTTGCGGAAGTTATACGGAGAGTCTTATTCATCTGTTTTTTGAATGTGAACATATTCTTGAGTTCTGGCATCAGATAGAGTTGAAACTTCAAAATTCTTGCGGTATCACCATTGAATTCTCACCGTTAGAAGTTCTCTTGGGCATAACTTCTAAGCCCAATTCTCCGTACACAAAGTCACAATCGTATGCGTTGAATTATTTTCTCCTGTTAATTAAAAAATTTATTTTTAAATGTAGATACGCAAAAGTCACGCCTAATTTGGCTGGTTTAGGTTCCTACTTAATGACTGTGCAAAAATCAGATATTGTACAAAAGAATGTGATGGAAAATGATCTTCATAGTCAATATTGGGATATGTTCATTGGATTCTTGTAATCTGTAATAAATGTAATGTACACCTTTTTCTGGTAAGTGACAATAAAAAAAAAACAAAAAAAAAACAAAAAAAAAAGTTCAATTTGGAGCCTTCGGAAGAAAGGAACTTAACTACTTTTGTGATTATTATGTAGAGAAAGATTGGAACTAGTTTGGGATAATTGGATGGTGAAGTAATGTCTTTAAAATCTGCAAATGTAATCTAATCTGCTTTTATTTTACGTTACACACTTGTTTTATGAGTAATTTATAATATTGAGACATTCAGCTATAGGGCATCTAAGATTTTTTTTTAAATGTGAAAAGTATAATGATCCAATTATCCCCAAACGTTCCAATCGTGTTATAGATATGAATCATTTTTCTCATTTAACTGACACTTGTGGTTTTTATCTCTTTGAAGCTTTTGACAGACAGAATGGTAGTGCACTCCAATATGATAGGAAAAACGGATAAGTGACTGTTTTTCTTTTTATTACAAGCAAGTTATAATTTGTTTTTATTTTCATGTCAAAATTTAAGTGCCGAAGAGTTGACCATTCGATTTAGGAGGGTTCAGGGACAGAAAAAAATTCTGTAAAGCAAAAATTACCAAAAAGTATTTTTACGACTATCCATGTATCAGACAAAAATCACGAGCAGAGAAAACAATGCAAGCAAAAAAATACGATTAGTACATTACACAATCGAGTGTTTTTCGTCTCTGGAAGAAACAGTTCTTCTATCATATTCTTGCTGATCGATGTCCTTGGGCTTAGGTTGTATTAATAGCGGCAAGAGCTCATTATGTCATACGTGTAGCCGTTAAAATGGAGAATGCCAACAGCGGTCTTTGGTGTAAGGTGAACTATATTCGGATAATTGAATTAAAGTTTATACCCGGACGAACCGTATTAGTAGTGAGATCTTACATTTATTCGTAGGGAGTAGTTCACATGTTCACACCCAGGAGAGCGGCTCGGATAGGAGTGTCCTTGTCTCAGCACAGGTTTCTTGTTGTTATTGTTTATTGTTTATTTTGTTTACACGTAGATATTTTACAGTACCAAGCTTTTGGTGTCTTGGCTTAATGTTAACACAGGTTTTGCAAAGATTTCTATTTCTCATTTACTGTCTCATGCATTTGTGCTTCGACAATCTTAGGGAGCGTTCAGTTATTATGGCCGGGGGTGGGCCGGCAAAATCAAAAGGGGGGGTTAACCTCAAATTTGAAAACTGCAAAAAGGGGGGGGGTCATGTATTTTTCAAACAGCTCAGAGGGGATCACTTAATTTTCAAAAGTATCTGTCCCGTCAAAAAGCAGTTTCAGTGTTCAGAAATATCTGAGAGATAAAATGTTTCGTTGCATGATTTCATTCTCTGAAATTATTCAACCGTAAATCTGAACAAAAGCATAATTATCTGTCACATGAACATCTTGTCTTGGCAACTGTGAGGCTTATCTTATTGTAAATCGAGCTCACTGAGGGCAATGAACAATTCCTATTACTTAAATTTTATATTACTTACATATTAGAGATATAGCAAGTTTTGTCAGGGAAATTATTTAACAGTTACCTGTACTGAGACTACTAGTACCATGAAAAGTTAAATAATACTTTTTGGTGAAATTCCAAGATCATAATTGTTGTCCACATTTGAATTTTCAAATGCCCTATTTTAATCAAGTACATTGTATCAATTATCAAACACCTACAAAATTTTGAATGATGAGCAGGAAGAATTTGCTGGCCAAACCCTTAACTCTTAACTGAACGCTCCCTCATGCGAAGTTTCATCACTGTCTATAATCTAAAGCGTTTGATTGCATAATGCCCAAAAGCCAGCGAGATTAATCGTTACGGCCCTGATATGGCTTTTGTGGCCCGAGGTCGTACGGCAGAAGGGCCCATGCGTGCGAGGGCCCATACGCCGTAAGACCAAGGGCCGCAAAAGTCGTATCAGGGCCATAAAGGTTTTATCATATACCTTATGGAATGATAAATATACAGTTTACATAACATTCAGCATCGTTTTGGAGATAAAAATGCATGCGATAATCATATCAGAAAAGCGACGGCCGTTTCCCGTCGCGGATTGTCATACATAATGACGTCATTTGTTTACCTGCAGAAGTCTAGAACGCTCAGAGCAACTGCGTACCAATACATGACCAGCAGATTCAGTATAGATTAAAATTAATTTATATCACGCTTTTGTCCTTCTTAAACCTCGATTTCAACCTTGATCACAGGCACGCACTTAGTATAAAAAGGATTTCACTAGAATTAAGAAATATATTAGTGGACGTCACCATCGCGGCTCCACTGTAGCCACGCGCCACTACGATTTGACTGAGCAGACGTTTTCCTAATCTCGCGCTGGCTTTGTGTACAAATAGAATGTTTGCGGATAGCATTGCACGTAATAACCAGAATTGAGGTAGTTCAGAAATGCACGCAATTGCCATATTTTGGCACCGGGCCAGGAGTAATACGTAAAAATGCACAGATCTGAGGGCCCCTTCTACTTCTACCATAGCATTACACAGTCACATGATCGTAGGTATAGGATAAAAGTTATTAATGTGTGAACGCTGTCACCAGATTATCACCGTCTTAACTTTGATAGTGTCAACAATGAACGTATATAACTGCTCGTGCTTTCGTTGTTGACTTTGTCAAAGTTAAGCCGGTGATAATCTATTGACAGCATCAACAGATATTTAACTTTCACTTGCTTGCTTTTGCACATTAGACAATCCTCAAAATTTAAAACAGGATAAGATTATCATTGAACAAATACATGACACTGTGCATGCAGTGAAGGAGAACAACTAAATTAAAGCTGCAAGCAGCGTTGGCGGGGTCCAGGCAGTTGCCATGGTTTAAAGTCTTATACTGATCATATTATGTTCAAAATCAAATATGGTGGCAAATCAAATGTCTTTTGCAAACTTGAAAGAGATCACTCAAAGGATGACATGAGTAAAATTTAAGCTCAATCAGTGTGTTGGTTCTGGAGAAGAAGATTTTTGAAGATGAAATTGGTATTTTTTGATTTAATTTGCAAATTCTAAAGACCTTAGGTCGTGCTATATGAAAAAATTCAAATTGACCAGACCGCTGGATCATTGGGAGAAGCCAATTTAGGTTTTGGAAAATCCAATATTGTTGCCAGGTCACTCGATCAATCGAAATTTGTATACCTAGGTGCACGAGACCTCATTGGTACCTATATAGCTTTGCAAGTTTTAGAAGTTGCAGTTAGTGGTTTTTGAATTCTAGGTCAACAAAAATGAGTGGAAGAACGAGAAGAATAAGAAGAGTATAGCTGCAAGCAGCAATGCCGGGGCCAACGCAATCTTAAGTGGGAAAAAGAAGGCAAATGTCATCAAAGAGGGCCAAGGTCATCACGGTTACACTTCTTTTTGCAACAAAACTTTCGTTCATTATGTTACATCTGTCAACCAAAAATTAGAACATTAGGTTATTGGCTAGCTCGAAATTAGATACGTGCATAATTAAAGAGGTACTGCATGTGGCATCATAAGGTCTAAGATCGTACCAAATATGAAGGGTATAGGACTCTTGGTCACTGAGTTATGGACAAATATGTATATTGAGGTAAAAGATCATCGAGGTCATGTGACATTTTGTCAAAAAATTGTATCCCATAGTTATCCCTATATACCAAAAATCAGACCTCTAGCTCTGTTGGCGTGCCCAAATTAGATATGTGCATATTTAATGAGGTACGGCATATGGTACCATAAGGTCTCCCATCATACCAAATATGAAGGGTGTAGCCCTTGTGGTTACTGAGTTATGGACGAATATGTATATTTAAGGTCAAAGGTCGTAGAGGTCATGTGACATTTTGTGAATAAATCGTATCCCATAGTTATCCCTATGTACCAAAAATCAGACCTCTGGCTCTGTTGCTTGCCCAGAATTAGATATGTGCATAATTAATGAGGTAAAGGATTCGCGTCATAAGGTCTCCCATCATACCAAATATGAACGTTGTAGCACTTGCGGTTACTGAGTAATGGACAAATATGTATATTTGGGGTTAAGGGTCATCGAGGTCATGTGATATTTTGTGAAAAAATTGATTCAATAGTTATCCCTATATACCAAAAAGCAGACCTCCAGCTCTTTTGGCTTGCCCAAAATTAGATATGTGCATATTGTTACGTGCAGAGAAAACGAACAAAAGGGTGAACTCAGCAGTTAACGTTTAAACAAAATTTATTACGAAACAAAACTAATTGCTAAGTTAGGGACAGAGTACAAGCTTTAAAAGTGTACAGACTACTTATCTCAGCTGGGACGGCAAAGCTCCAGTCTCAGAGTTGTAACAGTCAGTGGATGAATGAACAGTCCTTTGGCTTGCAGGCTTGAAGCTGCACAAAGACCACAGTATAAATCCAGCGTTGACAGTGAAGGTCTTGAAAAGTCTTGAGAATGACTACTGCTGGAGTTTAGTAACACACAAGAGACACGATCCCAAAAGTCTGACTGGAAGCTGTGCACGTCCCTTTTATAAAGGCATGTAAGAACAATCTAGAACCTTTTATTGACATGCTAATTACTGTTCTAAAATTATCTCCCTTACACAACTAATCAACTTTCCAGAACATTCCAAACATGACTAATGAATTCAAGGTTGTGAGGTCATCAAGGGCAGTGACCTTGGGAATGTTCTAGACTGATTGAACTCAGGTCATGATGAGTGTGGGGGAAATGACCTACATACACACCCCTCTTCAAAAAAAGAAAATTTTTCAAAGAAAAATCTTTCTTTTACAAATGTAATCTTGAAAAGGATTTAAGTACTCAAATTTTGTTTTACTCTAAAGTAAAATTTCTTGAAAGTGAACAACAATAAAATTTCTTGAAAGTGAACAACAATAAACTCTAAATACGAGAGAGACAGTCTGCAATTAAATTGTCTCTGCCTTTGATATGTCTAATATCAAGATTAAACTCCTGTAACATTAAACTCCATCTAAGCAATCTCTGATTTTTGCCTTTAAATTTCTGTAGAAATACAAGAGGGTTGTGATCAATATAAACCACTATTGGCTGATTTGAAGAAGTAACATAAACTTCAAAATGCTGTAAAGCTAATATCAAAGATAAACACTCTTTTTCAATTGTAGAGTAGTTTCTCTGGGATTTGTTAAATTTGCGTGAAAAATAGCAAACAGGATGTCCCATGACTATCCTCTTGCAATAAAACAGCACCAGCAGCCGTATCACTAGCATCCACAGCTAATTTGAATGGCAAAGTGAAATCTGGTGCAGACAACACTGGAGCACTTTGCAGTATGGCTTTAAGTGTATCAAATGCCTGTTGGCATTGCTCTGACCAAACAAACTTTACTTTCTTTTTAAGTAAGTTAGTCAAAGGCTCAGTAATTGTGGAGAAATTTGGACAGAATTTTCTGTAGTAACCAGCCATACCGAGAAAGCGCATCAGTTGTCGTTTGCAGTTTGGTATGCGAAAACTTGAAATGGCACTGATTTTGGCATCAACAGGTTTTACCTCACCCTGTCCTACAGTATGTCCGAGGTAAGTCACCCTCGCCCAACCAAACTCAGATTTGGCAAGGTTGACAGTCAACATTGCTTTACTCAGTCTCTCAAAGAACTTCCGCATGAGCTTGATGTGTTCCTCCCAGGTGTCACTATACAGGACGACGTCGTCAACGTAGGCTGCACACCCATCTAGCCCGGATATGACGTCGTTGATCATCCGTTGGAACGTTGCCGGAGAGTTCTTCATTCCGAATGGCATCACCTTGTACTGGAACAATCCGTCTGGTGTAACAAAGGCGGATATTTCACGAGCACGATCCGTCAGAGGGACTTGCCAAAATCCCTTCAGTAGGTCAAATTTGTCACATACTTGGCTTTTCCCACTCGGTCGATGCAGTCATCAATCCTCGGGATTGGGAAAGTGTCTGTCTTTGTTAAAGTGTTGACCTTCCTAAAGTCCGTGCACATACGATAACTGTGGTCTGATTTGGGAACAAGTATGCACGGCGAACTCCAGTTACTTTTACTGGGTTCAATAAAGTCATTGTCCAGCAGGTATTTGACTTCTTCCTGGAGATATTTCGCTTTTGTTGGATTCAGTCTGTATGGATGTTGTTTTACAGGCTTACTGTCCCCAACATCAACATCGTGATAGATGACGTTTGTCCTCGTTGGAACATCTTGAAACAGGTGTTTATATTCGTGGAGCAGTTCTTTACCTGTTGTTGTTGTTCTGGCTGGAGGTGTGCCAACTTTGTAGACTCCAGCTTCTCCAGGATTTCTGAGTTCTGAAGCTTGACCGAGCCCAGCTTTGAGTTTAGAGTATTTTCACTTAAGTCAGTTTCAGTATCACTATCTTCATAATGGTTGAACTGACTGCACTGACAGGCTGAGTTATAGTAGGATTATCCCTATCCAAATATGGCTTAAGCATATTTATGTGACATAGCTGTTTTTGTTTTCGCCTGTCAGGTGTTATTATGATGTAATTTAAATCACTCAATTTCTTATCAATTAGGTATGGCCCAAAGTAACGAGCATGGAGTGGTTTGCCAGGAATGGAAGTAGAACAAGAACTTTTTGACCTGGTTCAAACTTCCGTTTTGAGGTGCTTTTATCATATCTGGTTTCATTGACTGCTGAGATGACTCAAGATTTTCTCTGGCTAATTCACATGCTTTAGAGAGTTTGTACGAAAATCTGACACATATTGCAAAATATTCAGACAATCATCGTCGTCAGACAGGAATTTCTCTTTAACGAGCTTAAGTGGGCCACGGACTGTATGTCCAAATACAAGCTCAAATGGGCTAAAACCAAGAGACTCTTGAATTGACTCTCTAACAGCAAAGAGCAGAAAATGAATTCCTTCATCCCACTGCTTCTCTGTGTCAAAACAGTAGGTCCTAATCATGTTTTCAAAGTTTGATGAAATCGCTCAAGAGCACCCTGACTTTCTGGTGATAGGCGGATGACCTGTACTGTTTAATGCCTAGCTGATCCATTACTTGTTGAAAAATACCAGACATAAAGTTGGAGCCTTGATCGGACTGGACACATTTAGGGAGGCCAAATAAAGTGAAAAATTGACTAAAGCTCTCACTATAGTCTTTGTCTTTATATTTCTCAGTGGTATGGCTTCTGGGAACCGAGTTGATGTACACATTATTGTCAGCATGTACTCATTTCCTGATCTTGTTTTGGTAGGGGCCCAACACAGTCTATTAGAATCCTACTAAATGGTTCTTGAAATGCAGGAATTGGCTGTAAAGGGGCCTTTGGAATGGTCTGATTTGGCTTTCCTACCATTTGACATGTGTGACAAGTTTTACAGAAATGTGTTACATCCTGCCTGAGATTAGGCCAATAAAAGTGACTGAGAATTTTATGATAAGTTTTCCTGACTCCTAAGTGACCAGCCCAGGGCGTTTCATGGGCCAGGCGCAATATTTCAGCACGGTAGGGCTTTGGAACCACAATTGATGTTTTATAGCCCAATCGTCATCAACCAAGACATCTGGAGGTCTCCATTTACGCATGAGAATACCAGATTTTGTATAATAGGAAACAGAGCTATCTGAAGTTTTACCTTCATCATCTACCCTGTCAAACAAAGACAAAATATCTGGGTCTTTGTGTTGTTCTGCAATGAGATTTGATCTAGAAAATGTCTGACTTTGGTCAGCAGAAGTTTTACTGGAAGTTTCAAATCCACGAGGGATAACGGAATGATCCGTGTCAAACACCTGACTGAGAAAGGTGTCATTTAAGTCAACATCTGTGACATTATTTTTGAGAGTATTTGATTCTCGGAAGTTTTCTTTGACATGGCTCGAGTAATGGCACATGAAGGAAATAAATCGGGTATCTCTTGTTCAATTGGCTCTGGATTTTGATCTAAACTAGGATTATCAGTCACAAGTGGATTAGTAATGACCTTGTCCCCAGCAAGGTCGTTTCCAAGAAGAAGGTGAATCCCTTCGAAAGGCAAAAAAGGGCTAATACCTAAAGTCACAGGTCCAGAAACAAAGTCCGAAGACAAATAGACATTATGGAGAGGAACAGGAATGTAGTCATTACAATCTACCCCCTTAATAAGAACTTTAGAACCTGAAAATGACTTTTCAGAAAACGGCAGGGTATCTGCCAACAAAAGAGACTGGAAGCCCCGGTATCTCTTAAAATTTTGACAGGGGTAGCGGAAGAGAAATCACTAGAAAGTGATATAAAACCATTATGAATAAATGGTTCGAAAATACCCATAATGCTATCTTGAGAAGAATTGACCTTGACCTCATTAATTGGGGATAAGAGGGGTTTAACCTCAGAAAATGTGTTGCACACATTATTAGACTCTAATTGAGTTGATGAAGAAATAAAGCCGGTGGGCTTAGATCCACTTTGACCACTTTGACCTTCACGTTTTCTTTTCAATTTGAAACAATCTGACATTAAATGGCCGTCTTTCTTGCAATAATTACAAGAAAGTGTACCGAACTGTTTGTCAGAAGGAGATTGAGACTTGGGATTTGATGATGTGGAAGTGTTACTTGAACTGTGTGAACTGTTACCATTTGATTTCCTTCTCTCCTTTGAGAATTCTTGGATGAAAAGGAGGAGTTAAATTTACCTGCATTGTTTCTGTAGGAAAAGGACTGGATGGTTTGCTGAGAAATGAAGATTTGTGGGTCAATGAATAATCATCGGCCAAACGTGCAGCAACCTCTAATGTATCTGCCTTTTGTTCATTGATAAACGTCTTGATGTCACTCCGGATGCACCTTTTAAATTCCTCAATCAAAACAAGCTGTCGTAATTTGTCATAATTCTGACTGACCTTTTCGAAGAACACCAACGATCAAACAGTTGTTCTTTTGTTCGAGCAAATTCAACATAAGTTTGATCCTTCACCTTCTCACAATCCCTAAATTTCTGACGGTAAGCTTCAGGCACCAACTCATAGCCTTGAGAATAATTCCTTCACAGAATCATAATCTGAAGCCTGCTCTACTGACAACTGAATGTAAATTTCTCTGGCTTTACCACCAAAGCACTCTGCAAAAGCATAGACCAGGACTCTTAGGCCAGTTCAGACTCTGAGCAATTTTCTCAAAATGAAGGAAATATTTATCAACATCCTTTCTTGGAAAGGGGGAACTAACCTGAAATGCTTAGTGATGTCAAACTTGTCTGAAGGGAAGAATTTTCCTGACTGTCCAAGCTCCAAACGTTTCATTTCTAATCTTCCTGCCTATCTTTCTCTCTCTGTCTTTCTTCCATTTCTAATTGCATTTGTATTTTTTCTTTTTCTAATGCCTGTCTCTCTTTTTCCATTTGTAATTCTAGTTTTTGATCTCCAAATTTGTCTGCAATTCTAATTCTAATTTTCTGAGTTCAGAGGTAGACTCGGGCTCATAATCTTTCAGGGTGGATTCCTCAAATTGGCCTAAATCAACTAGATGTTTGGCAATACGGTACTGTATTTCCCTCTTGCGCATAGATCTTTTGACTTCTACTTTAAGGAAATTGGCCAGTGCAATGAGGTCGTCTTTTCTGAGGGAATCAAATGTGTCCTGATCAAGGTCATCCATTTCCTCTGGTTTAAATTCCGCCATGATTAAATTTCGCTGAGTTCACAGAATACTGTAGTTTTAAAAAGGCTGGCAAAATGTTGTCAAACGGCTCAAAATGTTCGTATCCCGGACAAGCCCCCAATTTGTTACGTGCAGAGAAAACGAACAAAAGGGTGAACTCAGCAGTAACGTTTAAACAAAATTTATTACGAAAACAAAACTAATTGCTAAGTCAGGGACAGAGTACAAGCTTTAAAAGTGTACAGACTACTTATCTCAGCTGGGACGGCAAAGCTCCAGTCTCAGAGTTGTAACAGTCAGTTGGATGAATGAACAGTCCTTTGGCTTGCAGGCTGAAGCTGCACAAAGACCACAGTATAAATCCAGCGTTGACAGTGAAGGTCTTGAAAAGTCTTGAGAATGACTACTGCTGGAGTTTAGTAACACACAAGAGACACGATCCCAAAAGTCTGACTGGAAGCTGTGCACGTCCCTTTTATAAAGGCATGTAAGAACAATCTAGAACTTTTATTGACATGCTAATTACTGTTCTAAAATTATCTCCCTTACACAACTAATCAACTTTCCAGAACATTCCAAACATGACTAATTGAATTCAAGGTTGTGAGGTCATCAAGGGCAGTGACCTTGGGAATGTTCTAGACTGATTGAACTCAGGTCATGATGAGTGTGGGGGAAATGACCTACATAACAATATTCAATGAGATAGAGGATGTGCTGGTCATGTGACATTTTGTTAAAAAAACCTTAACACTGATACATGTCCCTGTGTACCAAAAATCAGAACTCTAGCTCTAGTTTGAAGGCCAGAATTAGATATGTGCATAATCAATGAGGTATAGAAACATGCTAGGGTCATAGGTCAATTCATCCTCAAAATTTTGATACACAGTTTGATCCCATGTTGGTCATTGTTCAGTAGTCACTAGCCCCGGCCCCCCAGGACTCTCACATAGGCCAGAATAAGCCATTGGTATAGCTTAGCTGTAGAGGTATAGGGAAGGTCAAAGGTTATTGACAAAGCAGAAAAATAATACTTTAAAAATCTTCTTCTCAAAAACGGCAAGTTGAAATTTTTTTAAATTTGGTATGTAGCATCTAGGTAGTATGATCTAAATAGTTGCTATTCAGATTTTCGATTTTTCAATTTTTATGCAAAATTATGTGAAATTAAAATTTTTAATTATTAATAACAGTCAGATCATGTGTCCAATCAAAATATGAAGGATCAGGTGCACCAGTACTCTGTATGCCTAATGAGCCCTGCAAACTTGAAATGGCTGCGCGCAACGGTTTTGGAGATCTAGCTGTAAAAAGAATTTACGGAAGAAGAAGAGAAAAAGATTTTTGATTTTTCAAATAAACGTTTATTACTAAAATTAGTCTCCTGTACAGACAAGTACATATCAAAACAATTCAAATTTGAGACAAAAAGCAAAAATGAAATCTGACAAATGCTTCAATTAGCAAATGATGGTCAATTACTGAAAATACTAAACAAAATTGGACTGTAAAAAATCAGCAAAAACTGCGAAATGACTATGAAACTGATGCTGGAGCGAGACGGAGAGAACTGGAGAAGGGCAAACAGGTAGCTATATCACTTGCAACATGGGAAGGAAACCAATTAAATCTGAAAAAAAAGCACAATTTTGTTAATGACAAAAGGCAAGATGCGAGGTGCATGAAAAATCTCCACTGAATAGGAGAAAGCAAAACAAACATCCAAAACAAAAAAAAGTGACAGAAATTTGCGAGAAAATAGGACAGGAACACCTTACATCTTGCAGAAAAAAAAGCCACCTAACCGCCAATGAGAAGGGGTATATTGAGAAAACTTTTCGTTGGCATGTACATGCTTACGAAGAATCCTCCCAACTGACCACCCCCTTCCATTCCGTGAGGAGTACGGTGCCCAGGACGAGAAAGGATTTGGCAAAAGGGAAAGTATGCTTAAAGGTGAAAGCATTTTCTTTACAACAAAATTGAATCAATAGTAAAAGTTCCATCAATGTCTACAGAAGCAATGACGTCATTAATACACCAAATGTTTTTGAAAGCACTTATGTTTGAATTGAGCGTGAAGTAATTATATTCTTCTAAAATGCGAGCACAAACTCGCCTTTTAAAACAGAAACAAGCATATTACTGATTGAGGGATCATGACCATTATTGCATTTCGTCTTGTTACATGAATTGCAATTTTAGCTGTCGTAAAAAGGAAATTTAAAAGCGCAAAAGTATTCTTATCCATGTATGATTTATCAAAGGGTGGGCCTAAAACAAACCACCAGAATAAAATCTTGCATTCCTGACCAAGAAAAAGGTGACAGAGTTTACGAAGGAGAATGAACAAGGGAGAAAGACGAGGGATTCTAAAAATATGTGTAAAAGGTCATCTCTGGCACTACAGAAAATACAATCAGAGGATGAGCTATACCCAGAATGGAACATAAAGAGCCAGTTGCGTACGCACCGTGGAGAAGACGCCATTGAAGATCTCCTTCTTTTTTGGGAATTGGACTGAGATAACAAGAAGTGAATAAAGGTTTGATATTTTCCGTAAGTGAAAGCAGATCTCTCCAAACTGTATCTTGACGTTTATTGTTCCTATGAAAATTGGACATAATCAAGAATTTATAAATGCTACCCTTTTCAAATTTATACAAGGGACAATTCAAAATATATGGTCATCAGTGCCTTTACAAATAAGTTCGAAAGAGTACGAAGGACGATGACAAGAATGAACGTCATCCAAATCAACTTCCTCTTCAAAATAACTTTGGATTTGTTTTTTCCAATCACAGGGAATAGAGTCGACCAACGTCTTGACAGTATTTGTTAAAATTCTATCCGAATGAATAGGAACAATGTTTTTAAAATAGCTTGGGGAGCGCCAAGATTTTTGGAAGGGTCAAAAAGATCTCCAACTTTTGTAATGCCAGCACTGATAAAGTGATTAACAAGAGTACTATCAAGAGGGTTTGTAAAACTAACACAATCGTTGAAAAAAAGGGCTTCATGGAAGATATCTTTGATTGAAAGGGGTCCACCTTTTCTCAGGAAAATACATGACTTCCAGACTCTCAAAAGTTCAAGATAAAAATTAGGAAGATAATCTGGAACAGACTGATAATTCACTGTAAAAAGTTGAGAGGTGTACTTGAGATTACCAACATTCCGAAAATAAAAATCAGCAAACAAAAATGAAGGATGATCCAGACCTGAATACAAGTATCTTTGAAGATAATTTAATCTGAAAGCTTTCACACGTGAAGAGAGATCGATGAGATTTTGCCCTCCTAACTTCAATGGAGCAAAAATTGTACGACTTGGCAACCAATGTTTTCCTTGCCAGAAGAAATCAAGAAATTTGTGCTGAATTTCATCAAGCAGGAGGACAGAGGCAAATTAAACGGTGAAAGAGTTTAGTTGCAGCAAGTTGATTAATAACGATAACACGGCCTTGGAATGACATAGCAGGAGCATATCTATTCCACCAAGATAACTTATTGTCAATCTTTGTAACACACTCACTCCAGTTTTTTGAAAAATACTCGTTACTGTTACCCAAATAAGTACCAAGGACTTGAGACCAATACTATTCCAAAGAATTTCAAGCGGATGATCAGCACGCCCACGCCATGAGCCGACCCAAAGACCTTGGGACTTACGATAGTTAATTTTTGCATTACTGGCATGCTCATAGACAGAAAACCAATATTTAAACCTCAAAAAATCAGTATCACAAGTTACAAGAGTATTAACGTCATCAGCATAAGCTGAAAGTTTACATTTACGATCACTTGAATTTGGAATCATAACACCTTGAATACTGTCATCTTGTCTTATTCTGTGTAAAAGAGGTTCAATAACAATTGCATACAGCTGCCCCGATAATGAGCAACCTTGCCTTATACCACGTGAAAACTGAACTGGAGCAGTAAGGGAACTGTTAACACGAACAAGACTATCAGTTTGAGTATACAGAAGTTTAATAAAATTGATGAAATTTTCACCAAACCCGAACGCATGCAGAGTTTGAAAAAGATAATGATGACTGACACGATCAAAAGCTTTTTCCTGATCTAAAGAAAGAATACCAAGAGGAAGATTCATGTCATTATGAAAATGAATGCAATCCCTAATTAAATGAATATTGTCAAAAATCTGTCTGCCTGGAACAGTATAATTTGATCTACATGAATGATATCTTGCAAAACCTGCTTTAAGCGAAGCGATAAAGCTTTAGTGAAAATTTTATAATCAGAGCAAAGCAAACTGATAGGTCTCCAGTTCTTAAGAAGGGAGTTATCACCTTGTTTCGGAAGGAGTGTGATAACAGCTCTACGACAGGACGTTGGAAGCAGGCCATCGGAAATTGACTTTTGAAAAACCTGGTGAAAATCGTTCCCCAATAGAGACCAGAATTTTTATAAAATTCACAAGGAATGCCATCAACACCAGGTGTTTTACCATTCGCAATGTTCTTGAGTGCAAAGGTGTACTCGTCAAGACTAATGGGTTCATCAAGTTGCGTAACTTTGTCAGAAGGTAATTGAGGGAGATCATGAAGCAAAGTATTTTGTGCTTCGGGCGAAACAGGCTCAGCAGTAAACAGGTTTTGATAAAACTGACGAGTAAGTTGACGAATTTCTCTCTGATTTTCAGTAATTGTATGATCTTCACGTGGAGATGAGTAATGGATTTACGACAGCCTTTGTATTTTTCAAGAGAAAAGAAAAACTGTGAATTAGTATCAGAATCATTAAGCTGTTGAAAACGAGAACGAATAACTGCACCTCTGGTATCAAGTTTCTGAAAACTGTCTAACAGGTCTTTTTGCTGATGATATCTTGTTTCCAGAGAAGGCTGAGTATGAATCAATGTTTCCAAAGTACGAATTTCCTCAATAAGCTTTTGTTTTGAACGTTTAAAGTGATGAACTCGTTCAGCGCTGTACTGCTGACTTAATTCTTTAATCTTTTGTTTTCCTATATCCCCCACAAGACTGAAGAGAAGAAAACCTATCCTTCTCATTACGCCAACCTTCCCAGAATTCCTTAATTAAAGTACAGTAATTTTCATCGTTAAGAAGACTGGTATTGAGACACCAAACTGGATTTTTGTTGACACTCGAATTCATAGTTAAAACAAGAGAAACAAGAGAGTGATCAGATAAATCAGTAGGAGAGTCAATAGACACAGATTTAATTTTCGAAGTCAACCTCTTGTTGATGAAGAAAGTATCAATGCGACTTTTTTGCTCTCCTCTCTGCCACGTAAATTTTGAGCCTGCTTATGAAAATAACGCCAGGCATCAGAAAGCTTACAGCGATGAACAAGAGAAGAAAAAACTTGCGAAGACTTTAAATGTGGTTCAATATGAGACGACCTATCTAAATCAGGAACAAGAGTACAATTAAAGTCACCCCCTATGACAATATTTTCATTATCAAGATCAAAATCAAGGAGAAATTTACGAAGACTTTCAAAGAAAATACAACGATCATCTCCACTTGAAGGAGCATAAATATTAAGCAAATGAAAGGAAGTGTCATCCATTTTAATATGCAAATGAAGTAGACGACCCTGGACGACACTTTTTACAGAAACAACATCAATATTTTTGTTCCGTGGAAACAGCACTGCAACCCCAGCAGAATTACTAGTACCATGTGAGAAATAAATAGGCGCGCGCCAAACTACTTGCCACTGCGCCTGATTAGCCACTGTAGAATGGGTTTCTTGTAAAAAATAAAAATCAGCAAAATGATTGGACTTCAACGAAGACAAAATGTTATACCGTTTCAAAGAATCACGGCAACCATTTACGTTCCAAGAAATGAAACTTGCCATCACTAGACAAGCAAAAACAAGAACGATTTTACTTCCATGTTTCGTAATAGCCAAGCTTTTACATTGTCTAACATGTTGTTGTAACTTTGCCACAAGTTTATGGATACGAACTTTTTGTTGACTAGTGACAATATCTGACCTGCGTAAGTTAGCAAATGACTTTATGAGAACCTTAAAATCTGAGCAGTAATCTTTACATTTTTCTATCATATTTTTAGAGCCTTTAATGTCTTCTAAAAACTCAAGCAAATTAGACGGTTTGATTTGTAGCTTTTCTTGAAATTCTGATAAGTCAGACATTTCAGACGCAACAGACTCATTGTCATGATCAGACATTTCGCTGAGAACATCAAAGGAGTTTGATGTTTCACTCCTGACCAAATAAGCTGATTTGAGAAGCTTTTCTTGGAGACTGTGACTGAGAAATAAACAAATCCTGAGACTCATTAACATTGATATCTGAAAAAGGAGTCTCGGGAAACTCAAGTGATTGAGACTCAATAAGTGAAGATGATGACGAAGAAGGGGGGTCGAATGATAAAACGGGAGTAGAGGGGAGCGGAGAAACGAAGGCGAAGCAGGGGTTCGTACCCTGTCTTCATCGGCATGGACGTTAACATTTTTGTCTTCTTTTGAGCGTCAGTGGGTGACTGTTTTTACTGGTGAGAGGTCTTTGATCAACAGAATTTTCATCAACAGATGTGACTTTGTGAGCGGACTCTGATTGTGCCTCATTGTTTTCGACAAAGCGAGTTGACGTTGAGGCGTTACTTGAAGTTGAGGTGTTAATTTCTGTAGTATTGATATGCTGATTGACACCTTCATTTGCATTTGCTTCACTTTCGACAACATCCATTAAACCTGAGTTTTCATCCACACCATTATTGTCTTTTTGAACATTTTCAGTGTCATTATCGTTGTTTTCTGAAGATCTATAGTTGGACAACGTTTACGGATATGACCTTTTAGTCCACAATGAAAACAACGCAGTTCATCAATAGAACGTAAACGGAATAAAAACGATCATAATATTTGATCTGAATTACACCATGATGTTCTCATTGTGTAACAAAACATGAACCTTGTCGTCTAAACGACTTCACATGCTTCAGCGAAGCATTTTTACAACCAAGAGGGATTGCTCTTAGGTGACCAACAACTCTACCAAGTTTCCATAAATGTTCCTCCAAAACTTCATCAGGAATGAACGGAGGAACATTTGACAGAATTAATTTTGAGGCCGGTTTCACCATGTGTTCCACATCGACTAATTCATCAAACAAAGCAAACTTGGACTCAACAATACTTTCAACATTACCGAGTGTTGCTAAGAACACAACCACGGACTTATTCATTCTAGATGCAGCAATAACATTTTCACTTCCGACTTTCTTTGCAATCTCTTCAACATAGCTTTCAACAGGGACACCTTCAATATTAGTACACCTGACAGCATGCTTGCGTGTCAGATTCCAAAAGGCTTGTCCTCCCGGGCGGCCATATTGCCGACCACGGGTTAACAAATGACAAAAAATAAAATCGAAGGAAATCCACCTAATCGAAGATGAAACCGGACCGGAGACAAGACCAAAAGAACTTAACACTACTCACAACATAAACTGATGACAATTGACGAAGGATGGCACTTCTCACAGGTAGAAAAACAAAACAAGTAGGAGCCCTTCTTCTGTACGTCTATCCAATATGGCGGAAGAAGAAGAAGAAAAGAAGAAGAAGAAGAAGAAGAAGAATTTTGATTTTTCAAATAAACGTTTATTACTAAAATTAGTCTCCTGTACAGACAAGTACATATCAAAACAATTCAAATTTTGAGACAAAAAGCAAAAATGAAATCTGACAAAGCTTCAATTTAGCAAATGATGGTCAATTACTGAAAATACTAAACAAAATTGGACTGTAAAAAATCAGCAAAAACTGCGAAATGACTATGAAACTGATGCTGGAGCGAGACGGAGAGAACTGGTGAAAGGGCAAACAGGTAGCTATATCACTTGCAACATGGGAAGGAAACCAATTAAATCTGAAAAAAAGCACAATTTTGTTAATGACAAAAGGCAAGATGCGAGGTGCATGAAAATCTCCACTGAATAGGAGAAAGCGAAACAAACATCCGAAACAAGAAAAAGTGACAGAAAATTGCGAGGAAAAAGGACAGGAACACCTTACATCTTGCAGAAAAAAGCCACTAACCGCCAATGAGAAGGGGTATATTGAGAAAACTTTTCGTTGGCATGTACATGCTTACGAAGAATCCTCCCAACTGACCACCCCTTCCATTCCGTGAGGAGTACGGTGCCCAGGACGAGAAAGGATTTGGCAAAAGGGAAAGTGTGCTAAGAGGTGAAAGCATTTTCTTTACAACAAAAATGAATTAATAGTAAAAGTTCCATCAATGTCTACAGAAGCAATGACGTCATTAATACACCAATGTTTTTGAAAGCACTTATGTTTGAATTGAACGTGAAGTAATTATATTCTTCTAAAATGCGAGCACAAACTCGCCTTTAAAAACAGAAACAAGCATATACTGATTGAGGGATCATGACCATTAATTGCATTTCGTCTTGTTACATGAATTGCAATTTTAGCTGTCGTAAAAAGGAATTTAAAAGCGCAAAAGTATTCTTGTCCATGTATGATTTATCAAAGGGTGGGCCTAAAACAAACCACCAGAATAAAATCTTGCATTCCTGACCAAGAAAAAGGTGACAGAGTTTACGAAGGAGAATGAACAAGGGAGAAAGACGAGGGCATTCTAAAAATATGTGTAAAAGGTCATCTCTGGCACTACAGAAAATACAATCAGAGGATGAGCTATAGCCAGAATGGAACATAAACGAGCCAGTTGCGTACGCACCGTGGAGAAGACGCCATTGAAGATCTCCTTCTTTTTTGGGAATTGGACTGAGATAACAAGAAGTGAATAAAGGTTTGATATTTTCCGTAGTGAAAGCAAATCTCTCCAAACTGTATCTTGACGTTTATTGTTCCTATGAAAATTGGACATAATCAAGAATTTTATAAATGCTCCCTTTTCAAATTTATACAAGGGACAATTCAAAATAATATGGTCATCAGTGCCTTTACAAATAAGTTCGAAAGAGTACGAAGGACGATGACAAGAATGAACGTCATCCAAATCAACTTCCTCTTCAAAATAACTATGGATTTTGTTTTTCCAATCACAGGGAATAGAGTCGACCAACGTCTTGACAGTATTTGTTAAATTCTATCCGAATGAATAGGAACAATGTTTTTTAAATAGCTTGGGGAGCGCCGAGATTTTTGGAAAGGGTCAAAAAGATCTCCAACTTTTGTAATGCCAGCACTGATAAAGTGATTAACAAGAGTACTATCAAGAGGGTTTGTAAAACTAACACAATCGTTGAAAAAAAGGGCTTCATGGAAGATATCTTTGATTGAAAGGGGTCCACCTTTTCTCAGGAAAATACATGACTTCCAGACTCTCAAAAGTTCAAGATAAAAATTAGGAAGATAATCTGGAACAGACTGATAATTCACTGTAAAAAGTTGAGAGGTGTACTTGAGATTACCAACATTCCGAGAATAAAAATCAGCAAACAAAAATGAAGGATGATCCAGACCTGAATACAAGTATCTTTGAAGATAATTTAATCTGAAAGCTTTCACACGTGAAGAGAGATCGATGAGATTTTGCCCTCCTAACTTCAATGGAGCAAAAATTGTACGACTTGGCAACCAATGTTTTCCTTGCCAGAAGAAATCAAGAATTTGTGCTGAATTTCATCAATGATAAAAGCAGGAGGACAGAGGCAAATTAAACGGTGAAAGAGTTTAGTTGCAGCAAGTTGATTAATAACGATAACACGGCCTTGGAATGACATAGCAGGAGCATATCTATTCCACCAAGATAACTTATTGTCAATCTTTGTAACACACTCACTCCAGTTTTTTGAAAAATACTCGTTACTGTTACCCAAATAAGTACCAAGGACTTTGAGACCTATACTATTCCAAAGAATTTCAAGCGGATGATCAGCACGCCCACGCCATGAGCCGACCCAAAGACCTTGGGATTACGATAGTTAATTTTTGCATTACTGGCATGCTCATAGACAGAAAACCAATATTTAAACCTCAAAAAATCAGTATCACAAGTTACAAGAGTATTAACGTCATCAGCATAAGCTGAAAGTTTACATTTACGATCACTTGAATTTGGAATCATAACACCTTGAATACTGTCATCTTGTCTTATTCTGTGTAAAAGAGGTTCAATAACAATTGCATACAGCTGCCCCGATAATGAGCAACCTTGCCTTATACCACGTGAAAACTGAACTGGAGCAGTAAGGGAACTGTTAACACGAACAAGACTATCAGTTTGAGTATACAGAAGTTTAATAAAATTGATGAAATTTTCACCAAACCCGAACGCATGCAGAGTTTGAAAAAGATAACTGTGACTGACACGATCAAAAGCTTTTCTGATCTAAAGAAAGAATACCAAGAGGAAGATTCATGTCATTATGAAAATGAATGCAATCTCTAATTAAATGAATATTGTCAAAAATCTGGAACAGTATAACTTTGATCTACATGAATGATATCTTGCAAAACCTGCTTTAAGCGAAGCGATAAAGCTTTAGTGAAAATTTTATAATCAGAGCAAAGCAAACTGATAGGTCTCCAGTTCTTAAGAAGGGAGTTATCACCTTGTTTCGGAAGGAGTGTGATAACAGCTCTACGACAGGACGTTGGAAGCAGGCCATCGGAAATTGACTTTTGAAAAACCTGGTGAAATCGTTCCCAATAGAGACCAGAATTTTTTATAAAATTCACAAGGAATGCCATCAACACCAGGTGTTTTACCATTCGCAATGTTCTTGAGTGCAAAGGTGTACTCGTCAAGACTAATGGGTTCATCAAGTTGCGTAACGTTGTCAGCAGGTAATTGAGGGAGATCATGAAGCAAAGTATTTTGTGCTTCAGGTGAAACAGGCTCAGCAGTAAACAGGTTTTGATAAAACTGGCGAGTAAGTTGACGAATTTCTCTCTGATTTTCAGTAATTGTATGATCTTCACGTTGGAGATGAGTAATGGATTTACGACAGCCTTTGTATTTTTCAAGAGAAAAGAAAAACTGTGAATTAGTATCAGAATCATTAAGCTGTTGAAAACGAGAACGAATAACTGCACTTCTGGTATCAAGTTTCTGAAAACTGTCTAACAGGTCGTTTTGCTGATGATATCTTGTTTTCAGAGAAGGCTGAGTATGAATCAATGTTTCCAAAGTACGAATTTCCTCAATAAGCTTTTGTTTAGAACGTTTAAAGTGATGAACTCATTCAGCGCTGTACTGCTGACTTAATTCTTCAATCTTTTGTTTTCCTATATCCCACCAAGACTGAAGAGAAGAAAACATATCCTTCTCATTACGTCAACCTTCCCAGAATTCCTTCATTAAAGTACAGTAATTTTCATCATTAAGAAGACTAGTATTGAGACACCAAACTGGATTTGTTGACACTCGATTCATACTAGTAGAAACAAGAGAGTGATCAGATAAATCAGTAGGAGAGTCAATAGACACAGATTTAATTTTCGAATTCAACCTCTTGTTGATGAAGAAAGTCTCAATGCGACTTTTTTGCTCTCTTCTCTGCCACGTAAAATTTTGAGCCTGCTTATGAAAATAACGTCAGGCATCAGAAAGCTTACAGCGATGAACAAGAGAAGCAAAAAACTGCGAAGACTTTAAATGTGGTTCAATATGAGACGACCTATCTAAATCAGGAACAAGAGTACAATTAAAGTCGCCCCCTATGACAATATTTTCATTATCAAGATCAAAATCAAGGAGAAATTTACGAAGACTTTCAAAGAAAATACAACGATCATCTCCACTTGAAGGAGCATAAATATTAAGCAAATGAAAGGAAGTGTCATCCATTTTAATATGCAAATGAAGTAGACGACCCTGGACGACACTATTTACAGAAACAACATCAACATTTTGTTTAGTGGAAACAGCACTGCAACCCCAGCAGAATTACTAGTACCATGAGAGAAATAAATAGGCGCGCGCAAACTACTTGCCACTGCGCCTAATTAGCTACTGTAGAATGGGTTCTTGTAAAAATAAAAATCAGCATAATGATTGGACTTCAACGAAGACAAAATGTTATACTGTTTCAAAGAATCATGGCAACCATTTACGTTCCAAGAAATGAAACTTGCCATCACTAGACAAGCAAAACAAGAACGATTTTACTTCCCATGTTTAGTAATAGCCAAGCTTTTACATTGTCTAACATGTTGTTGTAAATTTGCCACAAGCTTATGGATACGAATTTTTTGTTGACTAGTGACAATATCTGACCTGCGTAAGTTAGAAAATGACTTTATGAGAACCTTAAAATCTGAGCAGTAATCTTTACATTTTTCTATCATATTTTTAGAGCCTTTAATGTCTTCTAAAAACTCAAGCAAATTAGACGGCTTGATTTGTAGCTTTTCTTGAAATTCTGATAAGTCAGACATTTCAGACGCAACAGACTCATTGTCATGATCAGACATTTCGCTGAGAACATCAAAGGAGTTTGATGTTTTCACTCCTGACCAAATAAGCTGATTTTGAGAAGCTTTTCTTGGAGACTGTGACTGAGAAATAAACAAATCCTGAGACTCATTAACATTGATATCTGAAAAAGGAGTCTCGGGAAACTCAAGTGATGAGACTCAATAAGTGAAGATGATGACGAAGAAGGGGGTCGAATGATAAAACGGGAGTAGAGGGGAGCGGAGAATACGAAGGCGAAGCAGGGGTTCGTACCCTGTCTTCATCGGCATGGACGTTAACGTTTGCAGCAGAATTAAACACTTTTTCTAAGTTCTCTTGAGCGTCAGTGGGTTGACTGTTTTTACTGGTGAGAGGTCTTTGATCAACAGAATTTTCATCAACAGATGTGACTTTGTGAGCTGACTCTGATTGTGCCTCATTGTTTTCGACAAAGCGAGTTGACGTTGAGGCGTTACTTGAAGTTGAGGTGTTAATTCTGTGGTATTGATATGCTGATTAACACCTTCATTTGCATTTGCTTCACTTTCGAGAACATCCATTAAACCTGAGTTTTCATCCACGCAATTATTGTCTTTTTGAACATTTTCAGTGTCATTATCGTTGTTTTCTGACGATCTATGATCATGATAGTTAGGACAACGTTTACGGATATGACCTTTTAGTCCACAATGAAAACAACGCAGTTCATCTACAGAAACGTAAACGGAATAAAAACGATCATCATATTTGATTTGAATTACACCACTGATGTTCTCATTGTGTAACAAAATGAACTTGTCGTCTAAACGACTTCACATGTTTCAGCGAAGCATTTTTACAACCAAGAGGGATTGCTCTTAAATGTCCAACAACTCTACCAAGTTTCCATAAATGTTCCTCCAAAACTTCATCAGGAATGAAAGGAGGAACATTTGACAGAATTAATTTTGAGGCCGGTTTCACCATGTGTTCCACATCGACTAATTCATCAAACAAAGCAAACTTGGATTCAATAATACTTTCAACATTACCGAGTGTTGCTAAGAACACAACAACGGACTTATTCATTCTAGATGCAGCAATAACATTTTCACTTCCGACTTTCTTTGCAATCTCTTCAACATAGCTTTCAACGGGAACACCTTCAATATTAGTACACCTGACAGCATGTTTCCGTGTCAGATTCCGAAATGGCTTGTCCTCCCGGGCGGCCATATTGCCGACCACGGGTTAACAAATGACAAAAAATAAAATCGAAGGAAATCCGCCTTGTCGAAGATGAAACCGGACCGGAAACAAGACCCCAAAGAACTTAACACTACTCACAACATAAACAGATGACAATTGACGAAGGATGGCACTTCTCACTGGTAGAAAATCAAAACAAGTAGGAGCCCTTCTTCTGTACGTCTATCCAATATGGCGGAAAGAAGAAGAAGAAGAAGAAGATTAAAGCTGCAAGCAGCGGTGGCGGGACCCAAGCGGTGAACATGGTTGAAAAATCTTGCAATAATGATATTATGTGCAAAATTCGAGCTTGAAAAAGTAGGATTTTGAACATCATCTTATAGTTACTATACGTTTCACTTGGAATTTAATATCTTATGGAAAATCCAATATGGCGGCCAACCATGTGACCGATCAAAACGCCTTTCACAAACTTGAAAGGAATCACTCTTAAGATGTTACACATAAAATTTCAATTCAATCGGTGCGTTCGTTCTGGAGAAGAAGATTTTAAAGATTAAATTACGATTTTCGTAAAAATCAATATGGCGGCCAAACCACGTGATCGATCCAAACGCCTTTCGCAAACTTGAAAGAGATTACACTTAAGATGTTAAACATAAAACTTCAGCTCAATCGGTGTGTTTGTTCTGGAGAAGAAGATTTTTAAAGATTAAATCATGATTTTCGTAAAATCCAATATGGCAGCCAAACCACGTGACCGATCCAAACGCTTTTCGCAAACTTGAAAAACATCCCACTAATGATGTTACATGAAAAATTTTAGTCGAGTAGGTTTGTTGGTTCTTGAGAAGAAGATTTTAAAGATTAAATTACGATTTTCGCAAAATCCAATATATCGGCCAAACCATGTGACTGATACAAACGCCTTTCGCAAACTTGAAAGAGATAACTCTTAAGATGTTACACTAAAATTTCAATTCAACCGGTGCATTGGTTCTGGAGAATGAGAATTTTTAAAGATAAAATCACGATTTCGAAAATCCAATATGGCCGCCAGGTCACGTGACCAATCGAAATTTGTATACCCAGGTGCACGAGATCTCAATCGGTACCTATTAGCCCTGCAAGTTTTAGAACTTGCGGTAAGCAGTGTTCTAGGTCGACAAAAAAAGAGCGGAAGAACAAGAAAAAGAAGATTAAAGCTGCAAGCAGCGTTAGCGGGGCCCAAGCGGTTAATCATGTGACTGATCCAAATGTCGTTTGAAAACTTGAAAGATAATACTAAGGATGACATGAGTAACATTTCAGCTCAACTGGTGTTTACTTCTGGAGAAGAAGTTTTTAAAGAGTAAATTGGTATTTTTTTGAAAATCCAATATGGCGGCCAAATCATGTGACCGATCCAAATATCTTTTGCAAACTTGAAAGATATCAGTCTAAGGATGACATGAGCAAAGTTTCAGCTCAATCAGTGTGTTAGTTTTGAGAAGAAGATTTTTAATGATTAAATTGGTATTTTTGAAAATCCATATGGCGGCCAAATCACGTGACCGATCCAAATGTCTTTTGCAAACTTGAAAGAGATTACTGTAAGGATGACATGAGTAAAATTAAGCTCAATCAGTGTGTTGGTTCTGGTGAAGAAGATTTTTGAAGATTAAATTGCATTTTTGCAAAAAAATCCAATATGGCGGCCAAATCACATGACTGATCCTAATGTCTTTGCAAACTTGAAAGAGATCACTGTAAGGATGACTTGAGTAAAATTTAAGCTCAATCAGAGAGTTGGTTCTGGAGAACAAGATTTTTTAAGATTAAATTGCTATTTTTCAAAAACTCCAATATGGCGGCCAAATCACGTGACCGATCAAAATGTTTTTTGCAAACTTGAAAGAGATCACCCTACGGATGATCATGAGTAAAAATTTCAGCACAATCTATGTGTAAGTTCTGGAGAAGAATTTTTTAATTTCATAAATTGTTATTTTTTGAAAATCCAATATGGAGGCCAAAGTCACATGATGCATGCAATTTAATTTGCAAATTCTAAAGACCTTAGGTCGTGCTATATGAAAAAATTCAAATTGACCAGACCGCTGGATCATTGGGAGAAGCCGATTTTAGGTTTTGGAAAATCCAATATTGTTGCCAGGTCACTCGATCAATCGAAATTTGTATACCAAGGTGCACGAGACCTCATTGGTACCTATATAGCTTTGCAAGTTTTAGAAGTTTGCGGTTAGTGGTTTTTGAATTCTAGGTCAACAAAAAATGAGTGGAAGAACAAGAGGAAGAAGAAGAATATAGCTGCAAGCAGCAATGCTGGGGCCAAAGCAATCTTAAGTGTGAAAAAGAAGGCAAATGTCATCAGAGAGGGCAAAGGTCATCACGGTTACACGTCTTTGTTGTAACAAAACTTTTGTTCCTTATGTTACATATGTCAACCAAAAATGAAAACACTAGGTTTATCGACTAGCTCAAAATTAGATACGTGCATAATTAATGAAATACTGCATGTGGCATCATAAGGTCTAAGATCGTACCAAATATGAAGAGTATAGGACTCTTGGTGACTGAGTTATGGACAAATATGTATATTGAGGTAAAAGATCATCGAGGTCATGTCACATTTTGTCAAAAAATTGTATCCCATAGTTAGCCCTATATACCAAAAATCAGACCTCTAGCTCTGTTGGCTTGCCCAAAATTAGATATGTGCATATTTAATGAGGTACGGCATATGGTACCATAAGGTCTCCCATCATACCAAATATGAAGGGTGTAGCCCTTGTGGTTACTGAGTTATGGACAAATATGTATATTTAAGGTCAAAGGTCGTCGAGGTCACGTGACATTTTGTGGAAAAAATTGTATCCCATAGTTATCCCTATATACCAAAATCAGACCTATGGCTCTGTTGGCTTGCCCAGAATAGTTATGTGCATAATTAATGAGGTAAAGGATTTCGCGTCATAAGCATACCAAATATGAACGTTGTAGCACTTGCGGTTACTGAGTTATGGACAAATATGTATATTTGGGGTTAAGGGTCATCGAGGTCATGTGACATTTTGTTAAAAAAAATGTTTTCAATAGTTAACCCTATATACCAAAAAGCAGACCTCCAGCTCTTTGGCTTGCCCAAAATTAGATATGTGCATATTCAATGAGGTAGAGGATGTGCTGGTCATGTGACATTTTGTAAAAAAAAACCTAACACTGATACATGTCCCTGTGTACCAAATATCAGAACTCTAGCTCTAGTTTGAAGGCCGGAATTAGATATGTGCATAATCAATGAGGTATAGAAACATGCTAGGGTCATAGGTCAATTCATCCTCAAAACTTTGATACACAGTTTGATCCCTGTTGGTCATTGTTCAGTAGTCACTTGCCCCCGGCCCCCCAGGACTCTTACATAGGCCAGAATAAGCCATTGGTATAGCTTAGCTGCAGAGGTATAGGGGAGGTCAAAGGTTATTGAAAAATCAGAAAAATAATACTTTAAAAATCTTCTTCTCAAAAACGGCAAGTTGAAATTTTTTAAATTTGGTATGTAGCATCTAGGTAGTATGATCTAAAAAGTTGCTATTCAGATTTTCGATTTTTCAATTTTTATGCAAATTAGACGCAATTACAATTTTTAATTATTAATAACAGTCAGATCATGTGACCAATCAAAATATGAAGGATCAGGTGCACCAGTACTCTGTATGCCTAATAAGCCCTGCAAACTTGAAAAGGCTGCGCGCAACGTTTTGGAGATCTAGCTGTAAAAAGAATTTACGGAAGAAGAAGAAGAAGAAGAAGAAGAAGAAAGAAGAAGAAGAAGAAGATTAAAGCTGCAAGCAGCGGTGGCGGGACCCAAGCGATTAACATGGTTGAACAATCTTGCACTAATGATATTATGTGCAAAATTCGAGCTTTGAAAAGTAGGATTTTGAACATCATCTAATAGTTACTATACGTTTCACTTGGACTTTAATATTTTATGGAAAATCCAATATGGCGGCCAAACCATGTGACCGATCAAAATGCCTTTCACAAACTTGAAAGGAATCACTCTTAAGATGTTACACATAAAATTTCAATTCAATCGGTGCGTTCTTGGAGAAGAAGATTTTTAAAGATTAAATTACGATTTTCGTAAAAATCAATATGGCGGCCAAACCACGTGATCGATCCAAACGCCTTTCGCAAACTTGAAAGAGATTACACTTAAGATGTTAAACATAAAACTTCAGCTCAATCGGTGTGTTTGTTCTGGAGAAGAAGATTTTTAAAGATTAAATCATGATTTTCGTAAAATCCAATATGGCGGCCAAACCACGTGATCGATCCAAACGCTTTTCGCAAACTTGAAAAACATCCCACTAATGATGTTACATGAAAAATTTTAGTCGAGTAGGTTAGTTGGTTCTTGAGAAGAAGATTTTTAAAGATTAAATTACGATTTTCGCAAAATCCAATATATCGGCCAAACCACGTGACTGATCCAAACGCCTTTCGCAAACTTGAAAAAGATCACTCTTAACACTGAGGCGACGGGTTCCCACAAGGCCGATCTCACGTTTCCATGTTTGTTGGTCGGCAGCTGTCAGTTTGAGCAGTTATGGTCTGAACTACCCTGAGCTGACATGTGATCTTTACTGTGTTGATGTATTCGAGGTTCGTACAGCCTAGGGAGCCTTATGTAAATGTCGAATACTATTTGCATAATGAAAAATATTTTATTACGCATTGAGAGATTACAGACCGGGGAAATCGACTGTTAGCTACTCAGATGCATTTTTCATCGCACACTGACTCGCTCTCTGCCAAAACAGGAACTGCTCTGGCTGAGACCTTGTCTTGCGATCGTCCGATGCAATCATCGTTGTAACCCCCAATCTTTACCCCATACGCAAACGTGTTAGACTCAATCATTCACTTCACAAAGCCATACACAAAAGCACATCGTACTCACCATAACGTTGTGAGTTAATTTTTTTTTTCATTTCATGTAAAATTGAAACAAATGATCGTAATACAGGCAAAGGTACAGTCCGTGCATAGTCAAGTTCTGCGGTCCTCTGCAAATGGCATTCACACATTGTGCTCTCGCCAGCACGCTTGTCTGTGTAACTTCCCATAGGAAGGGCGCAATAATAACTTGCCCATAGGAGGCGCAATAATCATTTGCCCATAGGAGGCGCAAACAATAACTTGCCCAAAGGGGTACAACACAATCACTTGCCTATAAGAGGCACAGACTGCCCAGTTGAGGCACAGTTGCCCATAGACGGTACAGACTGCCTGTAGAGGCGCGTTCAAGATCACAAATTGATAGTCAACAAGCATTGGTTACAACATTGCTGATAGTACTTTGAGCAAACACTGTTGTGGTTAATTTCGCATTTAGATCACAACTGATTTGACATTGATAATATTCAGTATTAACTTGCAGAAGAAAAAAATAAGGCAGTAAAGTTTTGTCTTTGTCTCCTCAGTGTACATTGTGAAATTATACCGTGAATATTAACAGCACACAAGTTAGTGCTCTATCATTTACTTCCTGATAGGAAACAAGAGTATTGTTTACAGGCAGATTAATTTGCAATCAAATAGAATTACTTCAGCGTACTGAATATATAAGGAAGACTGACATTTCTCTACAATTTCTGAAAATTGGCATTCATTTACTTCATAATAAACAAGAACAGTCATACCACATTCTATCATTGTCTACTTATAACTGACAACCCTTTTAACTGCTTTTTTCTGTGTAGGTCCAGCTTCCCCAATAAAGTTGGACCTAAATTTTGTAGTGAAAGGGTTCAACGTCTAAACTGCACAATATTGACAAGCAATAACACATTCATAGTCTACAATCTCAACAAACACAATCATTCTTTCATCAATACTTCAACTTTTAAGGTTTCACTTTTCATAGCATCAGAAGAAATCAAGGAAGCAATAAGCAACATCAGTCAAATTATTAATTTTTCTCCTATTCAAGTGCTTGAATTGACTGTAAGAACTTATTATAATATTAAGCACACCCATAACACAACGTTACTATAAAAGTACAATGAGAGTAAAAAAACTGAGCATAAAAGCCAAAAATGAAAGAAGTAAATTGTACATGCAACGAAAAAGACAGTTGCAGACTCCTCACAGATGTTACACAAAGGTTAATGTCGAAGGTGATGGTAATTGCTTGTTCCGTGCTATAAGTCTAGGACTCTATGGAACACAAGATCATCATCATGCAATAAGAGTACATACTGTTGACTATGTAATTGAACATTGGGACAGATATGAGGATCCAATTAAAGGTGAATATGAAAGATGGCATATTGTCTCTCAAGATGACTATAGGCAGTATATTTCCAGATCTGAACCAGGTAATGCAACTTATGGAGGGGACATTGAATAAATGCTGCAGCGCTTGCATATAACATTAATATTGCAGTTCATCTTGACACTTTAAGTGAACCATTAGAGACTGTTGGTAATTCTTCTGTAAGTATACATCTTTTGTATCATGCAATCCGTGTTGAAGGAGAAATTGATAGTGGTCACTATGACTTTCTGCAAAGCACAGAGCAAAATTTGTCACAAGCAATAAATGTAAACAGTTTTGGACCAGTACAAACAGAGAAATCTTCTATGCCGCAAAATGAACATTGTGTAAATTATAGAGAAATAGAGAAACAGAGAGACATGATTGCCAAGAGAGAAAAGAGAGAACAAATAGAGTTTAGGCAAAGCGAAAAGCAAAGAGATTTAACAGCCAAGCAAAATAAACGAGCTGATCCAGCATACAGGCAAACTGAAAGGCAAAGAGATATGAATGCTAAGAAAATTATGAGAACTGATGAGCTGTACAGACAAACTGAAAGGCAAAGGAATGTAATTGCTAAGAAAACAAAGAGAAGTGATGATGTATATAAACAAACTGAAAACAACAGAAATAGGAGTCAAAGAAATTAAGACGGTGTGATGATGAGTACAAACAAATGAAAGGGAAAATAATGCTAATGCTAAAAAGACAAAGAGAACTGACCAGGTCTTCAGGGAAAGCGAAAAGATCAGAGATGCCAATATTAAAAGTATTAAAAGAACTGATAAATCATATAGAGAGAGAGAGCAAATGAGAGATAGATTAAACAACTAAACAACAGAAGATGTAGTGCTGCCAAATGTATTGAAGAGCTGATACAAATTTTTCACGGTGCAGTTCAGAATGGCCCAAATTTTGTATGTGTGTGCTGCCAACAGCTGTGGTACAGAGAAAGTGTTTTGAACTACAATAATGTTAAAGAAAAGTTAAACACCTTTGCATCATCTCAGGCTACAGATAATGATATGGCACCATTATGTAAAACTTGTTATTCATCTTTAAAAGAGTCAAAGTTGCCTCCTTGTTCTGTGGCCAATAACATGTCATTTCCATTAATTCCCCCGAGTTACAGTTACATCCACTAGAAGAAAGACTTGTTGCCTTACGCATTCCATTCATGCAAATAAGAGAATTGCCAAGAGGTAGACAAGTTAGTCTCAGAGGTAACATAGTCAATGTTATAGCTGATGTATCAACTACTGTCTCTACATTACCTAGAACTTTAAATGAATCGCAGACAATACCTGTCAAATTTAAAAGAAAGATTAGCTATAGTCATGCCTATCAGGTAGAGAATGTCAGACCGTGAAAGTCTTACAAGCAGCTAATTGGTTAGTTAAAAATAGCCCCTTATATAAAGCAGAACTGATTACAATATCTACAGATTGGGTTGTTTGCAGAAAGGATGAAAACCACAATTGGCAGGAATTTTGTGAGGAAATGACGATCATGATTATTCTCACATGTCTGACAAACAAACATGTAAACAAGATGACAGTAATGATCATGATGATCATGATGATGATGATAATTGGACTGAAGAAATAAAATTGGAAGATCATCCTGCTGGCACACTGGATACAATGCTGTCACCTTTATATGATCAACACACAGACTCTGATGGCGCAGTTTGTTATGCACCAGGCGAGAACAATAAACCACTAGGAATATTTCAAGACAAATATTCTGAGGAGCTCTCATTTCCAACAATATATTGTGGTCAACCCAGACAAAAGAAACGCATAGTCCCTGTATTATATAGTACATTGTGTAAATGGGAACTTCGACACAAAGATAGGAGAGTTGCAAAGTCGATGCCTAACATTTTCTTTAAACTAAAAAAATTACAAATCAAGCAGATTAAAGACAAGGCAACATTATGTTTGCGAAATGTAATCTGGAGGGCCGCAAATTAACAGTGGTGAGCTTCAATCACCACAAAATGTTGATAAAATTGTTCGACTTGATGAGGGATTCAGAGTGTTGAAGACACTTAGAGGTTCACCACCATACTGGGAGAGTGCAAAGAAAGATATATTTGCCATGATACGTCAACTTGGTATTCCAACATTTTTCATGTCATTTTCATCAGCAGAATCTAAATGGATACATCTATTGAAAATTCTTGGAAGGACAGTTCACAACAAGGAATACACAGATGACGATGTATTGAACATGTCTTGGAATACAAAATCTGATTTGATAAAATCTGACCCTGTTACGTGTGCTCGACACTTTGACTATTCATTTCAACGATTTATGCATGATTTCCTAATGAGCTCACATCATCCAATTGGTGAAATACACGATTACTTTTACAGAGTGGAATTCCAACAAAGAGGATCACCACATATACACATGCTTGTATGGATTAAAGATGCACCACAATATGGTGAAAATAGTGATGATGACATCACACAATTCATTGATCAGTATATTACATGTTCAAATGATACCAGTAATGAATCCTTCGCTGAATTGATAAATTATCAAATGCACAGATATGCAAAAACCTGTAAGAAAAAAGGCCAATGTGTTTGTAGATTTGGATTTCCTGTGCCACCTATGCCAAGAACAATGATATTGCAGCCATTGCCAATGGATACTGATGAAAGCACAGAACAGATCTTCAAAAGAACTATGAAAATATCAAGACTGTTGTTACTGATTTACAATTTGGAGAAACTCTTTCTTTTTCTGAATTCTTAATAAACTACAACTTGATGAACAAACCTATATTAATGCAATACAGTCATCTCTAACATCAGATAAAATATTCCTCAAGAGGTCACCAAATGAAATAAGAATTAACAGCTACAATGAAACCCTACTCAAAGCTTGGAGAGCAAACATGGACATTCAATTCATTCTTGATCCATATGCATGTGCCATGTACATCGCATCTTACATTAGTAAAGCTCAACGTGGAATGAGTAATTTGCTCAGTAGGGCTGTGGAAGAAGCAAGGGAAGGATGTCATGATATCAGAGAAAGTGTCAGGCATATAGGAAACAAATTCCTTAATCATGTTGAAGTTAGTGCTCAAGAAGCTGTTTACCTTGTTATGCAAATGAGACTAAGAAGAGCTTCACGCGGCTTCACATTTATTAACACATCACCCCCTGATGATAGAGTTATCCTATTGAAACCTCTTGATGACATACAAAACATGCGTCCAAATGCTACTGACATAGAAAGTGATAGCATCTTGAAAAAATATGAGAGGCGCCCAAAAGTCCTTGAGAAATTGTGCTTGGCAGACTTGGCAGCATGGTACAGTTTTCAAAAGTTAAAAGATAACCCGCAAGATCATTATCAAGATAATGATGACTTCTACAAAACTGATGAAGAGGATGATGATGATGATGAAAACAACACAATATATCAGATACGTGGCCTTGTGTATAAAAAACGCACCAAAAGTAAAGTTATCAGATATGTTCGTTTCCATAGGGAAAAAGACAAAGAAAATCATTACAGAGAGTTAATAATGTTGTTTATCCTTGGCGAACTGAAAATGAACTCCTTGCAGGGTGCAAAACATACTATGATCGTTACATGCAAGTGAAATTTGAAGTAGATTCTAAAGAAAAGGAGTACAATAAAATGCTCAGGAATTAGATCAAGCTATTGAAGCAGTACAAAACACAGCCATTGATATGTTTGATAATGTTGCTCCAAATACACAACATCAGGAACATCAAGACATTTTAGAAGGATCAAGGCCAAGTGACACATTGAGTATGTTTGCACCATGTGATGAGAGTCATTCTAAATATGACATTGGACAGGACATTGGCATCAGTACAAATAATCCCATTATTGAAGATCTTCAACAACCACGAATGGCTGATAATGAATTATATCCACTTTTACAGAAACTCAACAAGAAACAAAAAGAAATATTCTATCACATAGTACATTGGATGAAACAAGGACAGAGCCGTTAAATATTTTTGTAACAGGTGGCGCTGGTGTAGGGAATCTCTTGTCTCAAATCATTGTATCAAGTACTTTTAAAATATCTTTCAAATCTTCCTGGTGAAAATCCTGACAACATACACTTATTACTAGTTGCACCTACTGGAAAAGCTGCTTACAACATTAAGGGTACTACAATTCATTCAGCTTTTCAAATTCCTGCATCCCAAGGTTTTCATTATAGACCACTGACATCAGAAAGACTTATACTCTACAAGCAAAATACAGGAACTTAAAAGTCATATTCATAGATGAAATCTCCATGGTTGGTAATGGTATGTTAAACTATATCAATCTCAGACTACAACAGATAATGGCCAACAATAAAATCTTTGGTGGTGTCAGCGTTGTTAGCTTTGGCGACTTATATCAATTAAAACCTGTCTTTGATGTTGGATATTTAACGACCTTCAACATGATTATGGGCCATTGGCTGTCAACATCTGGAAAGACCTGTTCAAAATGTTTGAATTAACAGATATTATGAGGCAAAAGGATGACCAGAATTTTGCTAAATTACTCAACCGTATACGTGAGGGAAAGCATACATCTCATGACATAAAAGTTCTGCAAACTCGAATAGTCAGTGTTGATAAAAAAACTTCATCTATTGATGAGTCGACAGTACATCTTTATTGCGAGAACAGACTTGTTGATGACCACAATGCAATAGCATATGACAGACTTACAGGAATAAAACATGTATACCTGCTACTGCTACAGTCATTGGCGATGTCTCTGAGATCATAAAACACAAAACATTAGGTATTGTTGTCATGCTTCCTGCTCAAAAAACAATGGGGTTAGTTTCTAAATTATCAATTGGAACAAATCAGCGTATTGAGCTTTGCATTAATCTGTCTGTAAATGATGGATTGATAAATGGTACTCCAGGAGTAATCAAATACATCGATGGACCTGATTTGCATCATGTTACTATTCTATGGATTTTATTTGATGACGATTGTGTTGGCAAAACCTGCGACGTGAAAACGGCATTTAATACATGACAAAGTATCTCACAGATGGACGCCAGTTTTACAGATATCACGGCAATTTAGAGTGGGAAGACACAAAAATGCAGAAGTTGTGAGAAATCAATTTCCACTCAGACCAGCTAGTGCCAAAACAATACATCGTTGTCAAGGTGATACACTTAACAATGTGGTTGTGGACTTCAGTACAGCAAACAAGAGAAATCAGTGTCATGTACACTATGTTGCTTTAAGCAGAGTGACTAAACTTACAGGTCTCAACATAACCACATTACAAGAAAATCAAATATCAGTTAGCACTGATGTTACACAAGAGATGCAACGCATGAGAACCCATTCCATGCTACAACTCTGTTTCACATTACCATATATTATATCGAACAGATTCATTATTACTTATCAAAATGTGAGATCTCTTCATTGCCATTTTCAAGATGTTGCTAGTGATTTCAGCTTAACTTCAGCTGATGTACTAATTTGCAGTGAATCAAGACTACAAACCGGCGATCACAATGATGACTTCAAAATAGCAGACTTCAACCTTTTCAGACAGGATGATAAAAACCGTCAAAACAACACCAGACCATATCATTAATTGCAATACACAAAACAACATTTGGTTTAGTTCAAATTGTTGGTGTTTACAATCCACCATCATCACCTACATCAAACTTACAACATGCTCTTCTTCAGCTCATCCATACACTTGAGTACAATCTACCAACCGTGATCATTGGTGATTTCAATGTTGACTTACAAAAGCAAACACAATCTACAAGACAACTATCTGAACTTATGACAAAGCACTTCAACTACACACAAGTTATTGAGGAGTCAACAACAGACTATGGATCATGCCTTGATCACATTTACACTAACATCCATTGCATGCAAAGTGGTGTACTTGAGTCATACTATAGTGACCACAAACCAATTTGGATTGCATTGTAAAAATAGAATTAAATCAAAAACTGCGGTCATACTAATTACTGCCCGTGACTACCCGTAGCTGCCTGAGAACTGCCCGAGGAAAAAGTGGGACAAACAGGTTCAATTATTGATGCCCAGCCAACCCAAAATATCATTGATTTGACGTTAACCTGATGTTTTCTCCAGCCGTTTGAAACACTGAAGACACCAGGCTTCGAGGACGTCGCCAGCTTGACATTGAGTTCATACCATTCAGTCCGAGAGATGGTACAATAATCTCGCCAAACGCTCACAGTTTGACAGCTTACCACCCCTTGCACTGAATGGTATGATCTCACAATCAACTGTAAAGAAAAAAAATTGAAAGATTTCTGCAGTGATATCAATTACACTTAAGGATTACTCAGCAAGGGCACTTTGCAAGACCAGTACTGGTTAGCCACTTTCATACAGAGGATTTCTCCTTACTACTCTTACACAAAAACACTCCATTATTTCTCCGTACTACTCATACTAACTCTCTATTGCTATTTAAACTATGTCCTTCTCAATGGCTCATTATAATCTATTTTCTTGAAAGATTTATCAAAAATAGCCATGTTGTTTATCTTTTACTTGAGTTCTTAAAAATAAAAATGGTTTTCTGAAAGAATGCGTATATGGCTTTTCATTACTTTATGGTGATATCACTTTGGCCTATACAGTGTGAAGCACTGTACCAATCAATTGCACTTGTTGTGTAAATGCTGATACAATGCCAGAAGCCAAAGACATTCAGCATTTTTTCCACCGAATTCATATTTGTAAATAAAAAGGCCGTTGTCATTGGTCTGTCATGATAATGTCCATGATCTTGATCATCACAGCTTAAAAAACTTAAAAACTATTGGCAAAAGTTTAAATTTACAGACAAATGCAATATCTATGAAAACACGTGAGCATTTTCAGTTCATGTCTGGTTAGTCTAGTACGTAGAACAAACTGAACCACAATCATTGCAGAGACTTTATTCACCTCTTCTCGTGTTCCATACCTTGAGCTAGAAAATATTTTTCAGAATAAAAAATGATGTTTTTGTACAAACATTCCATACTTTGATGTCACAAGAAATGTATCTGCGCCATACCACTGAGAAACATTACGAATAAGACTATAGTGAGAGGTTTAGTCAAATTTTTCACTTTGTTCGGCCTCCCTAAATGTGTCCAGTCCGATTAAGGCTCCAAATTTATGTCTGGAATTTTCAAGAAGTCACGGATCAGCTAGGCATTAAATAGTGTAGATCCTCTGCCTATCTCAAAGAAAGTCAGGGTGCTCTCTGTAGTTTTGTTTGTCGTGTTCTTTCAATTTTAACACGATTGGAATTAATTTGGGATAATTGGATTTTCATATTTTGCAAATTTCTCAAAAGTGTTAGGTGCCATATAGCTGAATTTTGCAATATCGCAAAATACCACAAACAAGTGTGTATATAAAAGGAAAAGCAGATGACATGATATTTTCAACATTAATTCACCATCAAAATATCTCAAATTAGTTCCAATCGTGTTTTTCTTTATATAATTCAACTTTCTCTTCATGTGTGATAGGCAGATAAGCATTGGAATGTTTCTAATTGACACGTTTTACGAATGACAAATTATAGATTCCAATTTAACTTATCGCTGAGACATTGCAACCGATAAGACGGGTTTTAAGTGCCAAAATATAGAGTCGCCGCCGTTACCTCTGCCTGACCAGTACGCAGGTCAAGTCACATCATTATTTCGGACCATTTGACCCATTCTGAATTGAGAGGCTGCATTCAGTGTGAAATCACAAGTACGAATAACAGAATATAGCCACTAATTTTGGTATTGTTCTAGAGTGACACAATTCATGTCTGAAAAAAACCTGAAAATCCTTTACCCCTGACAGCTTTTTCGATTGATTGATTGATTTCACGAATAAAGGAGGACGCTGGTGCGGGATACTTATCTACCATACACGACATTTCTCAAATAATATTCCGCAAATGAAAAGTTTGTATTTCCGTTACCAAGCTACCTCATGGGTTGATAGATAACCTATTTTATTGACATGTTTATTATTTATGTGGCTGGTGTGTCACTTCAATAAAAACAATAACAATGTGAACAAAATCATTATAATGGTAAAAATAATTCTTTAGGGTTGAAAGTTTTAAAATAAGGTGCGATGGGGTGCGAGAAACATGTGTTTTAACATTTACGTTAGGTTACAATAGTTTTTAAATTCACGATGTCAGGCTAAAGCAGCCGTCTCGAAAACGTGTCTTGGTAATGTTTAATTTGAGCAGCTGGAAGGAGCAGCGCTATAAGTGTGCGGCTTTACCGAGAAACATTTCCCGCGACAAAGATGAATGAATCACTCTCGTGTTCTGTAGTTTCCTGATATAAGTGTTTCAAAGACTCAACAACGAATTACTGAAAGGTCGTTGAACCCAGCAAAAGACAGATTAAAGCATATAATCATAATGAAATCATTATAATTTCTTATATAGCACATTACATGTTTAAATATCTCAATGCGCTTTACATTAAAAAGTTGAAAAATAACAGCAATAAAATATTTAATAAAAGCAACAACTTATAAAATCAGAGAACGATTAAATAGATTGAAATATAAATCTCATGTGCAAAATAACTTAAAATGGTAAGTTTTTAACCCTACTTTAACATTATCAAATGACTGAAGAGCACGAAGGTGTGACGGTAAAGAATTTCACAAACGAGGCGCACAAATTGAAAACTCTCTATCTCCATAGTAAGTGTGGAGCTGTGTGACTCTTGAACAGGGAGCCAATGAAGGTAACAAAAGAAAATATTGTCAGCAGTTGAGTTTGAGACGACAAGTACTTGAGTCGTGTAAACGAACGAATAATCCCGATGAAGCTTAGGTTAGCGTATGCAAATTACGCCTCAATGATACCGTTTGAAATCATTATAACATAGCTACAAATTTTTTTTTCACTAAAATCTTTTGCTCAAATAATGAAAGCCACATTCCATGTAAAAAACTACGAGGTCGAGGCCTCTTACAATTGAAACACAAATAAATGTTTGTAAAGAGGCCGTCCTTGGGGCGTATTTACAATTTTCACTTTGCTTGGCAGCCTCATCAATCATTCTGACTTACCACATCAGTTAAAAGTGAAAGACCGTAGCAACAACAAACATTAACTTTGGTCGTCCACACCCCCTATAGTCGCCATCATTTTCACACTTCCTACCAGATCAAGAACTTACTGGATAGATCCCGCTGGAGCCGCTCTACAATATGAAGGTATACCTAATCCTGATCATGATGTTTGCTGTATCTACTTGTGGTAAGTGTCTATGCCAGGGTTATGTCCCTGACGGTTTCATTAGAAATGTGCACGAGGATGTGTCGCCTACACGCGACGTGACGGTTTAATCATATCGGACAACCAGCGTTCACACATCATCATGCGTCAAGACTCAAGAACTTAAGAATCAATGTACATCTGTCGATTGTATTGTAGCGGCTTCAAAGTCTGATTTTAGGTCTTTAAAAGCAGGGTATTTCTGTAGCCGATACACAAAATCTTACTCCATTGATAGAACTACGAGGCAGCTAAAAGCTTTTCGTCACCTTAGTGACGATTTCGGTTTCCATTCACACGGCAGAATAGTCAATCACACTAATAGAATAGATACCGCCATGATTACATATACTACACTATGCGTATCGAAACTATTCCATTTCCGTGTTACTCTGCCTTTCGTACTGCAAGTGATTTCGATTTCATGTACTATCAATTACTCTATCTGATGAAGAGATAGCGGCAATAAGTACATCTGTTGATTTTTCAAGTCTACATTTAAAGCTATGATATTTCTGCGCATAACTTCTCCAAGAGGCATGATATGATTTGTAGCATACATCGTAGAAGCTGTACTAAATGAAGGAAGACCTAAAAGTCTTCTCCACACATTACTGTACATAACCTTTAACTTATTCATAACTTTAACTCTGTACGTTACCCAAAGATGGCAACAGTATAGATTTCCACATTGAGCTGCAAATAAACAAAATTTGAATTGTCTCAATAACATATTCGCTCTAATACAAAATGCCCGTCTCTGTCTTTCAATATCGTCATTGTCATGCATAGTTCTACAAATGACATGATCAAGGTAGGCATGCGTGGATACAAAACTCTGGGTTTTATCGTTGAGTGTCGGTCTGGGAATTCTTTGGATTTTTACTTTTGTTCCATTAAAAATCATGCACACAGTTTTACATGGGATTGAAAGTGATGTCAAACTCTTTGGTGTAAATTTACAAATTCTAGGAGACAATGTAAGACCTTCACACTTGGGCTGAGTAAAGTCATGTCGTCAGCATAATTAGGGGTTATTACACGAAGTTTGCATGCGAGTGATGTGTCCGTATTTTGACGAGTTGTGCAGCAACGAGTTCAAATGCGGACACATCACGAGAATACGAAGCGGTATCGCCCAAACTTCGTGTAATAACGCCTTTATCATACATGCATGCTTTGGTTACGATCGTTTTCCTACGGACGTTCGGAAATTAGCGACGAAATCAACTGAAATCGACCTTGCTTTCTACTCGCTGTACTCACAAAAAATTGGTTGCTAAGGAGTGATGACAACCGTATCACTTCTTGGTGTTATTCCGCTGTGGGCAATTCCACTCAAGGGAGGGATTATGATACACTTTTAAAGCCAACAATTTAAACGTTAAGATGTCGACACAGGTTTTAAAAATTTGAAGAAAAATTATTTCGAGCTTAAAATTGCGGTGGACGTAAAACATAGACTGGAGTGTGTAAAATGAGTGTATTTTCATGTTTTCGAACATCATCTCATCCCTTCGAGAAAGTTATTAGGCCCGCCAAAATCGAATCAAAATACTCGTGCCGCGCCAGCGTTCGATTTCAAACTCGATCGAGTATGAACAGATGATAGAGTTAGATCGAGCAAGCAGCTCTGCGACATCTATGAATACATAGTGGATTTACTAATAATAGCCGTACCAGTAAGTTTATCTCCAAGAATTATACATATCCTCAGACGTCAAATATGCCGAATTTACCATCTTAGAAAGGAATTTGTGAGCGGATTAGGGAAACGTGAAGTGAGTACACTGTAAGCTGTAGCGTCTTAACTCGATCGTGATTTTGTTGCTGTACGAATAAAACATTTCAAAGGTATTTACATCGTCTGCTCGCATATTTTCGTTACTGACTTGCCTAAATAGAACTAAACTTCTTTGAAGAAGCTAAACGAAAGTTTGACTTGCACTTTCCCTAGTATCTTACATTGTATCCGAAACCCGCGTCGGACACGATCAAGCCCTGGAAACTCACTGACAGGTACAAATCGGATAATATGTGCACCTTGTCTGTCGCGAGTATTTTCATTGCGGTTGGATTTTTGTGGCTCGTTTATGGCTGTTAACGATGCAATTCACTGTCTAGATACTTAAAATCGCCAACAGGAAACTTGTCGTATAGCGGTTCTATCATGATGCACTGTCAAACGGGGACAGTAATCTTCAGAAGTCTTATTCTCTCAGCTGTTTTACATAATGAACGTACCTACGAAGGTCATGCATACCATCGAAGGTCACACGTACGCGTAGCTGTAAGTAGTTCGGTTAAGGTGAAAATATAATTCGTATTTTCACTAGTTAAAATACGGGTTCATATCAGTCCCGTCTAAACAATAGGAGAATGACAACACAGGCATATAGCATATATGATTGCACAGACGACACTAATATGGCAACCAATATCACAATCAGAAAGCTTATTTATCAAATCATCAACGTACACATTGAAGAGATATGGGGAAAAACACCCCCTTGTCTCACACCATTCGAAACATGAAACCAGTCTGACAAAGAATCAACCCATTTTACACAGAATTACTGATTTCTATATCAATAATAAAGTAATCTGACAATGTACATAGAACATTCCTTACCATTAACGTTTATTTACGAACAAGGGCGAGAGGGGAGCCGAAAATTGAAGGACAAGGCTTCGCGCCATTAATTTTTGGTTTCCTCTCGCCCGCGCCTACAAATAAACGTTAATGATCCCGGCGGGGTCTGTTATTTCCATTACATAATCGAAGAGCCCAAGATAATCGTCGAAATTTATGAAAATTTCCCAGGCGAAAGACAATGGGGCCCCAGAACTTGTATTACGCAAACGTTTTATTTACTTAACAGTGAAGTGCTGCACAGTATTGCGAGCTCAGTGTTTTTGTCAGTTAGTATTGCAATACACGACGGACTGTCGTGCGCGATTTAAAATTTTGTTCCGTAAGCCGTCGACGGTTTCTGCTGGAATTCGAATTTTCGCTATCTGACGTATAGCACATTGAACATGTTGCAAATCACGTTTGAACAGAAACCAACGACGGCTTATGGGAACAATGTTGGAAATTATTGTTGCTACTGTCAAGGTAGCTAGCAGGAGTGGGAGATTAGTCATACATATCTAGTGATAAAGCAGCAAATGGCTGAGTTATTCAAAGATTAACTTATCAGTTGGGAATTAAATCACTGTCGTAATAAACTATACCAAGAAAGCCTATGGTTTGGCTCCAAGCAGTTCTGTGGCGGATCCCAGTCAGTTACAGTCAGCCGGTATACCAGTCACATGCGTATTTCAGACTTATAGGAGTAGTGGGATTAAAACCAGTAACTATAGATGAAGGCAAAGAAGAATTTTCAAACTCACCATGGACCTTGATTATTCGTTTTATAGAGTCCTTTTATGTTGTTTTGCTGAAAAAATAAGAATTTCCAGGTTATTCGAACAAAATTAAAGTTAGTTTGTTTCACAGGTTGATCATCCCGGACTCGCAGTAAGTATATATACTCACAACTGAACAATCTCTGATGTGATATTTGAACGTTTTGACACGTAGTTTTTCATCACATATAAAACAAACATGACAATAATAGTTCACCTAGGAACACAAAAATGTTCATATAAATCAATATGAACACACTCTTAGTATTGACATAATATGAGAGTTCCTTTGAACTACCATGGATCATACCAATCAATTGTGTTTGAATTTGTTATTTTTGTCTAATACTGTAATCGTTCAGTTTTAACTCTGTATAAATAGGAATTACTGCTCCTAAACAACCACCTGTTTGTTGTCAGGATCCTTTGTTGACGCGCAAGGATGAATTACGCGCAGCCTGATGAGTCTTTGTGGGGAGTATATTTGCTGGTCAAATAAGGTGACAGGTCTTTGTAGAGAGTGAAACACGACTGCATAGCTGAATGATTACTGTGATATAAATAGACAGGGTGTTAGTATATGGCTTCAGTGACCAGTGAATCTTGTCACCTTGGACGACATGTGTTGAAGTAACTCTGATTTCTAAAGACCTGACCTAGGGATCAATGCATTATTCATCTTAGTGACACTGTTCAAAACGATGACTGTAAACTTACCTATTGTGTATATCGCTTGCGACATCAGTTATTGGTATATCTGCTGGTATTTGAGTCCGATCGTGTTCTTAGAGTGTTACTAATACACTAAATATAGAATGGGCAAAGAGAATGTGTGTAATATGGTTGAAAACGACTTCTGCTTGACCTACATTTCCTGTACCACTGTACAATGTGTTTACTATTTATCGGTGGAACTAGCTAATCCATTTTCACGAATGTTTAAGAAAGTGACACATTGATTTATATTATTGGATTTTACAATAACATTCTGGTTTGCTTAGACAACAAGCCGAGGCGTACGCTTTGACGTTGTTTATCTAAGCAATAAAGCACACCCAGCTACGGTATACCACGAGCTTTTGCGTCATAATATCCAAGGCCGTAACCGAGTTGTGGTAATGAAATGAGTTGTGGTAATAAAATGAAAGAACACGGTTATCTATCAGCCGCCGTTGTTCGATGTCTGCTGATGACAATCCATTTCACATTTTACCTTTCAGTGTACAGCCTAAAGTGTTATATCTGCAAGGAACAGTACGAGGGTCAAAGGCCACCACAGCCAATGACAACTCAGAGTGTCTGGAGGAAAACGATATGTGACGACACTCTTCTGCCTGCCAATGTTACTTACGATACCTGCTCTACTCAGGTTGAGTACAACAGTAAGAAGACTAGTTATTTGAATATCAGGCACAGATTTACAAAGTATTTACAAATTGTTTGGAGGAATAAGAACTTAATTATTGGGTTTGAAATTAAGCAAATTTTACATTTACATTTCATGGACGATATAAAAAGTAGTAAAAGAAGTCTAGATAGCACACTTAATATTCATATATTCATAAAAATTATGAATATTTAATGAGTTACATCATACGTGCATACATTAATGACGTAAGCAGGAAGTACATTAGCATAAAAAGATGAATAGTTTTACGTAATGAGACGTAGGCAGGAAGTCATTAATGACGTAAGCAGGAAGTACATTAGCATAAAAATATGAATAGTTTAGTGTAATGATGACGTAGGCGGGAAGCGGATTAACATTAATATGAATGCATTGGTATGATTATAAGGAGGAGTCGGAAGTTCATTAAAATGAATGTGGAATACATTAGCATGATTTTAAAAAAGGGATGAAAGGGTTAATTTGCTTCAGGAAACTGAAAAAATTGTAGTATTTATGAATGGGCTATTGTTTCCAGGCACCGGTGACTTTGACCTTCATGAATATGTTCAAGGACAGGAACTGGTGAATTATGCATACCGGTAGTAGGGGGCAGGCAGCAACGTGCCCCTCTTTTGTCATTCAGGAAGTAAGGCGAATGAATGAAGCATACCGGAGCTACGTCGAGCTGTAACACGATCTCAGGATGAATCACAAAGATCACTGGGATGTAGCATAATTAGGCCTATGAAATACGTTGATTGATGGCATAGACGTAAGATTATTATTACTGTACGAATTCTTTGACTGAGACACCGTAGTGTTTATGAATACTCTAACGCTATGTAATTATTCAAGTGTCATATCTCAATGCGGTATATTGAATGCAGAATGAAGTAAGTGTTAATTTGCCATTGAGGTGTATTGTTTGGATATACATTCATTGGTATTGGCGTGAAATGAATTTACCTATTGTGGATGAAATTCAACGCGGGGGCCGGTTTTACTCGAGAAGATTACTTTTTATTAGAAGTTGTTTAACCTGTATTCTGAAAATCTACGGTCATGTTTGTCAGAGTTGCTTTACTATTTTTTTACACCGTGTCAATGGTGATAAAGTGTTAGAAATTTTCTGGAAACTAGCTCTGGCAACATTCAATCCACCGCCGACATTTTCAGAACTTTGTGAAGTTAGAGATGAGTACACTTACAAAAGTTCCCGCGCAAACGGGATTAAAGTGAGGTTAGGACATGTTGTTTCTGACATTTCACACGTTTTCCAAAATGAGGTGCCATTGGAAATAAATTGCTTCTGCAACGATTGGAAGAACACAATCCTCACAAACTCACCCAAAGTTGATACACAAGTTGTAACAGAAGAAGTCCTAGAAGACAGAAATATGGCAGCCATTACAGGAGTCGCATCTCGCTATTATGGTGGTATGAACTCGGCATCAGCTAGAGAGGCACAGAGGTCATCAGTCGTCACTGAAGCAGAACGTACTGCCGCTATTCTAGAATGGCAAGATTATATGGAGAACTACGAAGATGACTTTGAAGTCACACCCGATGAGGAGATTGCTGATTCGGAGAGTGGGGAGTATGGTGTATCGGAGGTATCTTCAATGGAAGAATATTTTGCAGGCACTTTGGGAAGCCAGTTATGCCAACTGGTCAATCAAATAGCCATCGAATGTTGCGAGGGCTGCAAAATACAACACCCATCACAAAAGAATCATTCCTGCCTGATGCTGCCAATCGCCGACAAAATATACAGGTATTTTGATCGGGCCGTCCAGAGGATAGACTTTGCGGACATTATAATCACGTTGAAGCGTGAAAGACCAGCAGAGAATTTTAACACACGGCTGTTGGACATATTGGAGACCTACAAGTGGATGTATCGTGCAACCACGGAAGCAGCGAAACTCAAATCCGATTTTATAGAGGACTTAATCGATCGCTTCGAACAATAGATTCATTTTGTGTCGCAAGTCAGAGGTGGACATTTTTTATTTTGGAGGGGTTTGTTTGGGGTTTGTTTTTAGCTTTGCGTTATTTTTTTCGTATCATCATCGGTGTATGTTTATACTTTAGCCTTCTAAACTTGAACGGTCCTGTTTGCACTTGACTGAACATTTTGACTTGAAGTTTCCGTCAGAGACTCTTCATGTATATGCAGTGTTAATTGATACTTTAAAACTTTTACTTTAAGACTTAATCATACTGTATTCTCTTGTGTTTGTGTTTGTGTGTATGTGGTCTTTTCATATGATAATAATTTAAACAGGAGGCAAACGTCCTCCAAGCAAATAAATAAAGGCTCATATCTTTCAAACAAATATTTCTCGTCGACTCATTCTGTGGAGAGCTTCCTTGTTGTCAGATTTACTACAACCCCACTACCCTACTATACCCAGCACTATGGCCTCCAACACTGCACAAACCAATGTGAATGCCGAGACCATCCTCGCTTGCCGTACCTCGAGGACCTCGATGAACTTTTGCTTCTCTGCGAAAGTCGGCTGGCCCCTGAGTTACAAATTTTAGCCATGAATGTACGATGTCGTCTGATACAGGAGGGGCGTCAAAGAGATGTCATCAGCGAGGACAGAATCAACGCCTGCCGTTCCATCGATGAACTTGATGCGTTACTGAAGTCCCAAGAAGGACAGCTGCCACTTGAGCTTCTCATGGTTGCAATGGATGTACGCTGCCGACTAGTTCAACGGGTGGATCAACGATTACCCTGCGGTGAAAGCCGGGAGTTTCAGGTAAGTCCTCATGCAGAGGTAGAGCCTTGTTCATCCACTTTCCGGCCACAATGTCAAAACCAGCCAGTGATTAATAATATTTTAAATCAGTGCGGTGGAAGTACATCCGAAACCCTTGACGATGTGATTGAGGTAGGGAGGTCTCCAAACCGGCAACTACGAGTTGGGGAAACATTACCTGCCCCTTCTCCAAAACGTAGAAGGGTTGGTGTGGAAAATTTAGAAGAGGAGAGGGTGGAATTATTTATTATCCGAGAGGTAAATGAGCGCTATGTTAAAAAATTTAAGACTACGGCAAGTGACTATGTAGTCAATTTTACCCCCGTGCAGACAAAAAACTTGCAACAGGCGTTGAATGCCCTATACCACGCATTTGATGCCCTCATCAGTAGCCTAACAAAAGGTATGAAATCAAATGATGTCGTAAGGCTTGTCTTGCGCACGCCGCATCTTGAAAGAGCAATCAATTTACCATTTGTAAGAGTGAGGGATTTCACTGTAGATAGGGTATTTGCTGAGGTTGCTCGCGTACTTCAATCGTGTGAGTCATTTGGCATCGATGACCAAGTGTTTGTGAACATAATTCACGTCAGTCTCCCAGAAGGTGGTAAGGGGCCGGTATTTAAAGCGGTCGATATCGATGCGTTCCGGCGGTCGAAGCGGTGCATCGTGCAAATTCAAAATACCGATGAAATATGTTGTGCTAGGGCCATAGTTACGGCAAAGGCAGGTACAGAGGGCCACCCCCAATATAAGCAGATAAGGAGTGGAAGAAACATCCAAGAAACTCTAGCGCGGGAACTACATGAGAGGGCTGGTGTGCCGATCGGTCGATGTGGCATAAATGAGGTCAAGCAATTTCAGACAGTCTTACCCGGGTATCAAATAAATATATTTTCCCCCCAAAATTCGGCTGACAATGGTATAATTTATTCAGGCCCACCGGCGGAAAAATATATCTACCTTTTTTACAACAATAACCATTTCGACGTCATCACCAGTATGAAAGCCATGGTAAATAAATCATACTATTGTGATAAGTGTAAAGTGGGTTACGATGAAAAACGTAAGCATACGTGCGAGCGTATTTGCCTTAATTGTAAGAGAATTCAATGCGACAACCCGCCTGTAGATAGGGATGCAAAAATCCATTGTCAGTCATGCAACCGTGTGTTTTACACTAAAAAATGTTTTGAATTACACATGAAACCAACTAAAACGGGTAAGACAACCTGCAAGACTTACTACAGGTGCCGGGACTGCGGTATCGGGGTGAATCGTGAGGACCCGAAGCGTGAAGGGGACCAGCATTTCTGTGGGGAGTCAGTTTGTCGCACGTGTAATTGGTTCACACCTAGTGATCATAAATGTTACATGAAGACAGCTGAATCAAGGGAGGATAGACGAAAGAGAAAACTAAGGTTTAACGCAGCAAAACTACACAACATTCTTCCAAATGCCCCCTCAAGCTTCCCCCGTGCAGCAATCGGTTAAGAAAAAGGCCGAAGACCTGTTCATATTTTTTGATTTCAAAACGTGTATGGACCCTTAAACGCGATCCCACGTACCAAATTTATGTGCCACCCTACGTGTATGTACCAAGTGCATTACAAATGAAAACATCGATGAGAGTACTCGCTGTTAAGTTTGTGGGAAAAATCAAGAGATTTTTATCGGGGATGATGCCACCGATCAATTTCGTCGATGGCTTTTCACAAATGAAAATGCAAATGCTATTGTACTTGCACATAATTTGAAAGGATACGATTCTTACTTTATTATGTAGTATTTACTGAGAAACGGCGTAAAGCCTGACATAATCTATAATGGAGGCAAAATTATGAGTATAGTCGTATCACAGGTGCAGATTAAAATAATCGATTCATTGAATTTTCTACCAATGGCTCTTAAAAAGCTGCCAAAAGCTTTCAATTTACAAAACCTGCGAAAGGGTGACTTTCCCCATTTTTTTAACGTAGTTGACAATCAGAGCTTCATAGGGCCTATGCCACCCTTAGAGTGGAAATGCATTAGATGGAAAGCATTGTGAAGAAAGAGAACAATTCCTCCGGTGGTACAATGAGATGGTTGCCAAGGGAAAACAATTCGATTTTAAGAAAGAGTTCATCGCTAATTGTAAAAACGATGTTGACGTGCTACGACTCGCTTGCCTGCGTTTCCGCAATTTATTTATCAACGTATCCAAGGCCAATGCGAGAAAATCAAATCCCAATGACCCCGGTATGTGTCCTTTCAAGAATGCAATCACAATGTCGTCAGCATGCATGATGTTGTTCCAGAGAAACTTTTTGAAAAAAGACACGATCGGACTTATTCCCGCTCAGGGATACACAAACCCTGTCCAGTATTCCAAAAGTGCACTGCGTTGGCTAAAATACATGGCCCATGTACATGGAGTGGAAATCAGGCATGCGGGTAACGGTGGAGAGTGCAGGATAGGTAGAAAGCGCTGCGACGGGTTTGTGGAACTGGAGAAGTTAGTGTTTGAATTTTACGGCTGTTTTTACCACGGTTGTTTAAAATGTTATTCCAGAGACACAGTAAACCCCGTCACAAATAAAACAATGGGTGAGATGAATGATGACACTGTGAGGCGCGCTGAAGGTTTCATCGAGCGGGGGTACCGCCTCCATGACGTATGGGAGTGCCAGTACAGAAAACAGTTGACAAACGATCCAGAAATGCGCGAATTTATTGAAAATCTAGCAATACATGACCCCTTAAAACCGCGAGATGCATTTTTTGGGGGCCGCACAAATGCAGTTAAATTGTACTATACCGTTCAACCGGGGGAGACGATAAAATACGTGGACATATGTAGCCTTTACCCGTATATTTGTAAATGGGGCACTTATGTAGTGGGCCACCCGAAAATAATAACGGAGGGATTCCCCGCTGATAATAACATCGATGGCTTTGAAGGGTTAATTAAGTGTGAAGTACTTCCACCGTATAAGCTCTTTCTCCCCCTGCTCCCGAGCAGGTGTAATAACAAACTGGTTTTTACATTGTGCCGGACGTGTTCTGAACGATCAGTGTCTACTCCTACATGTGGGCACTCAAACAACCAGCGATCGCTAACGGGTGTCTGGACGTCTCCCGAGCTGAAGAAAGCTGTTTCCCTAGGATACAAGATTACAGAAATTCACGAGATATGGCACTATTCTGAAACAGCCACCTACGTCAAAGACACTGATAACAGAGGACTTTTCACCCAGTACATAAACACGTTTCTCAAGATGAAACAAGAAGCTGGCGGATATCCCGGCTGGTGTAGATCCAGAGAAGACAAACAACGCTACGTGGAGGAGTATTTCCAGCATGAGGGAATACATCTGGATGAGGAGAACATTTCACCGAATCCTGGCATGTGCTCCCTGGCCAAGTTGCTTTTGAAAAATTTGGGGGTAAGTTAGGACAACGCCCCCAGCTTTCACAATCCACCTACATCTCCGATCTACAGACGTACTACGACATCCTCAATGATGACAAGAGGGAAGTACAAGATGTGCACTTGATGAACGACGAACTGATTCACGTGACTTACAAGGAAGCTGACGAATTTGTACGATCCAACCCGAGGTCCAATGTCGTCCTCGCCTGTTACACCACAGCTCAAGCCAGGCTGAAATTGTATGAGACACTTGAGAAGTTCGATGATGACCAGCTCCTGTACTACGATACGGACTCTTGCATATTCGTGAGTAGGCCTGGGCAATACGAACCCGAATTAGGGTCGTATTTGGGTGACTTCACCGATGAACTTGGGGAAATCACATCACTACGTTTGTGAGTGCGGGGCCCAAGAGTTATGCATACCAACTAGCCCCTGATAATGACGGAAGAGTAGTCACCGAATGTAAAGTTAAAGGGGTCACCTTAAACTTCAGAAATTCGAGTGTCATAAATTTCGAATCGATGAAGGCTTTGGTGACGGGAAGTGGTCCATGTACACTGGTAACAACTGAACCATACAAGATAAAACGTGACAAGAAGAAGATGGACATCACCACAGAGGTACAGGAAAAGAAATTCCGGCTGGTCTACGACAAGCGGGTAATGTGCGAGAACTTTCCACATTACCGTATGGGTTTTATAAAGCACTTGATGACGATGATGACGGGGATGTTGCATTACTCGCATCGCTCTACAATGAAGATGAGTAGTTAGATATAAAGTCAAAAAGAATGCTACTTCCTATCATTCGTTCGAGGCATGCAAGACTTCAAGATGAGTGTTAAATTTGAGCACCCGTTCAATGCCATCATTGCTGGACCCTCCCAGAGAGTGGTAAAACTCACTTTGTGAAACAACTACTCTTTTCATCGGATGAGATGTTCTCGCCACCTCCAGAAAATATATATGGTGTTATGGAGCTTTCCAACCAGTATTTGGGGAGATAAAGTCGAAATTACCCCGAGTTAACTTCATTGAAGGGTTACCTGGCAACCTGGAAGACTTGTTGGATACCTCTACACCGAATTTAATTATTTTGGATGATTTATTGCAAGAGTGTGTGGATAATCGTGCTATCAGCAATTTATTTGTCAGAGGAACTCATCACCTGAACGCTTCAGTGTTATTCCTGGTGCAAAACCTTTTCCAGAACGGTAAATGTATGAGAACTCTGAGTCTTAACTCGCATTATATTATAGTTTTCAAGAATGCCAGAGACAGCTCACAGATTACCCATCTAGCCAAACAAATTTACCCCGGGCATGCTAAATATGTTCAAGAAGCGTATGCTGATGCTACCAGCAAACCCTACGGGTACATTGTGTTTGATTTAAAACCCCAAACCCGTGAAGAGTATCGTCTGAGGACATCCATCTTTCCAGGGGAGGTGACATCTGTGTACGTTAAGAAATAAAATCCTACGCTGATTAGCCCGGGTATCATTTCACCATGTCAAGTCGTATGAGGAAGCACGCGGACATACTTCGTGTACTCGCCAGTTGTAACGACAGACAACGACGAGGCATAATAAGCGGGGCCAGCAACGAACTACTACGGTGTATTTGTGAATGTTGCCACAATGTGTTAAGTGGCAATGTCAGAATTACTCCATCGAATAAAAAGAAGTTATCCCGCCACAGGTCAACCATTCGTAAACTAGCAGATAAACGAGAGCCTCTGGAAAGCAAGCGTAGAGTATTGATACAACGCGGTGGATTTCTCTCCATGCTGTTAGGTCCTATTCTCGGCGTACTCTCAAGCCTGATCAAGTAAAACAGTCATTATGATGCATGCCAGGAAAATGGCTCTAGTACCTACGGCAATGCTGGAGCGACTTCAGGAAAAGCAACGGGACAGCACATCCCCGATATCACAGACAATTCATGCGGTAGATGCCGAGATGAAAAACATCCTACAGCGCGATGACTTACCGGAAGATCAGAAAATTAATCTCTACACTCAGAGTCTTCAACGTTACCTAACGCTTCAGGGGCAGAGGAAAGAGATCGGCCAAGAACCAGTACGCGTTAAGGTTGTTCAGGGCATCAAGGAAAATTCAATCAACAATGGACCCGAAACAGACGATCCCGAAGACACTGATGTCGGTGCTGAAATCCCCGCTACAGTCATTAGTGATGCGATTGACCTTGTACCAAAGACAATGAAGCGTCGCGCAATACAACTTTTGGAAAAAATGAAATCACATCCCGATGTTATAAACTGGACTGATACTGGTGAGATCTCATACCGCGGGGAGAAAATAAAAAACAGCAATCTCGTTGATTTGATTTACAATGCTTTACGAGTTGGTAAATCCGGGGGCAGTTTAATCCCACAGGATGGCAACACTTTACGCGTGCACTGGCGGATATTAACATACCTGAAGTCCTAGTTACGAATAAAGACTGGTTAGCGTACATAAGGGGGCATAAGAATAAGGCCTCTCAAGAATCGCCGCTGACTTCGAGCCGTTTATTACCTATTGTATCTCAACCATTCACACCTCTATTAAACGATGACAATAGTGGCAATCAGCTGAAAGCAGGTAGATCGAGGAGAGTTCTATCTACACCCATTAGAAAGAGAAAGACAACAAAGACTCGAATTAAGTGGGAGAAGTACTAATAACGGATATGAGCTATGATAAATCCCATTTCACTGTAAATATTCAAACAGACAAGCGTGCATTATTGTAATGTATTTTTTCCCATTTTTTATTTTTTCTATAGAACATTAAATTACATTTAAATCTTAATTCAATACAATGGAATGTCTCTTTTGTGTGTGTGTGTGTGTGTGTGTGTGTGTGTGTGTGTGTGTGTGTGTGTGTGTGTGTGTGTGTGTTTTCCCTACATCTTATTGATATGACTCCAGCATTGATTTTGAAACCTGTATAAAAAAGTCAGTATCTATTACTGGTGTAAATATACCAAAGCGTGCCTGTATAAAATCACTAATCATTTGATCGTTCCAACTTTTCACTGTGGTAAACATACTTTGTATCTTTGACAGACTAATACCTCTACATCTATGAAGAATATAAAAAATAACATACTGACCGCACACTGTGGATAATGCCCCCTGCAATCCTACCCTGTTATATTGGTACGGTGTGTTTGAATTATTTTTCAAAAAATTAATAAAACCTGGCCCATATTCTGAAGGATGCCTACCATACGAGTCGAAAAATTCTGCCTCACCATGGCTATCAAAATACACTGCTAACCAGTGTTCCCCCGGCAGGGTTGACGGATGTGTATTTACAACGTATGCAGAGGGAAACCTGGAAACTGAACGTGGTAATTCATCCTTTGCAAAAACACCCCTGTGATCTCTTTTTGAATACGGGTCCTTTCTTAATACATCATCTATCTGTACAGAGTTCATCTTGAGTAGTCGGTGATGATATTTCGAGGTTTATCAATCTGTATTATGTTGTCAAATTCCGCATAAACAATTAAATTGACAGTCTCCTGTAGGGCTATATCAAAATGCACTTCAATACTCAGTGTACCACTATCAACTATGTTAAAGTGTTCGCCGCCTGTCGACAAATCCGGTGTGAGGTTGAAAGCAAATAAGCAATTTCCACCCACAAAGTCGTCTCTGTCTAAATTATGGCCTTTGTCCCCGGTAAAAATATCTGTCCCCGAAAATAAGGTCTCGTAAGCCCTTATGTAATTCCGACCTCCCTGGACGCTAAATTTCGGGGTTAGGGGTTTTCCAGTTATTAATTCACTGTTTCTAAATACAGCTAAGTAATTGATATTCTGTGTTTCAAATTGTAAGGATTCTTTTCGTATGAACCAGAGAACGCGTTTGATTCAATGAATCCAATAATTAGACGCCTTGGTAAAGGGCCCAGAAACACATTTTCTTTCGTGAAGGTCAAGTGACCGGGTGTCACGGCGTACGATTTACACTCCACCCTTGAGATGGGGTACTTGGCAGGTGAAAGCTCCAATGCTCGAGCGTGACTTTCGATAATAAACGGCGCAACTTTCACTCTTCTTACGTGCAGGCTGGCTTCCAAAATTTGAATTTTATACCCGTTGGCTGGCTGGCTCGACATCAAGCAAAAGTCATTCTTTCCACGAGTCAATTTCAACTTTAAGTCCACGCCATTTAGCAGGAGCCGATTCTGGAAAAAGATGTCACTATGAATCGGTCCAAATAAATCCACCGTTTTACTCTGGCTGGTAAAACTATGGCGCTTCTTCAACCCTTGATTGCCTCCTTCTTCCGTCAGAGGGTTGGCGCTGTCAAATTTACCCGGTGTGTCCTTGTAGAAGAGAGCTGAAGTGAGGTGGGTTGATTTGCTTCATTGAGTAGTTCAATAAAGTTTCAATGTAGGATCGGTAGGCGTATGTGTTATTCGATGAGCTAACCACCTTACCATTTAACGATACTTCAAGTTGAGAAAACAGACTGTGTAGGAGAAGGTTCACCGGCGCAACTTGAGCAGCTGCCGGCAAATTGGACCCGTCGGCGGCTGTAATTTTAGCTTTTATGAAAAGCCTTGTCATTGGTAAGTCGATGTATTCAGAAGGAGAACCTGCCACCACGAATTCGATTGGTGATCCTTCAGCGAGTGTAGAAATTGGATTAAACTGCACGGTCCGACTCTCGAGTATACTGGTCTGCGTTGGTGGCACGGAAAACAAATCAAGTTCACTTTTGTACACACGCATGATGCTTTATCAACTACCTCGTTGAAAGCCATCTTTGGACAAATTCTTTTCGCTTTTAGTCAAAAATGTCACGAGGGGCAAACCTCGATCTCTTCCTGGTAGGTGCTGCTGAGGAAATAGACCGCCTTTTTCGCTTACCGGTGCTTATATTTCGGCGAACTCCCTCCAACGCACGCTTCCCTAGCCCTTTAGCAGTCTCGCGAGACCGGGACTTTAAAGAAGATTTCAAGTTCTTCCCCGAAGCTACATCACTAGCCACGTTAATGCTGGTATGAAGTGCTGCTTTGCCTATCTCTGCTGCACCACGTTTCAGCATTGGCAGCACAAAGCGTGAGACACTACCGAGTAAACCCCCAAGCCCATATCCGCGTTGGTAGGATCCCCTATACACGGGGAAATTACTCTTTGCTTGGCTGATATAGTAATTGTAATAGGGTTTGCTGGCCATCTCCTCTCACAGAAAGTAAGGTGGGCGTCTCTGTCGGAAATGAAGTTTTACGATGACCCTTCCAGACTCAAATGGGACTGGTTTACCCCGCTCATCCCTTATATCGATCTCGATCGTCTCAAACTGGTTGCGGCTGAGGCGTAGATAGTGGGGATTATTAACTGTATACGTGACTGTCTGGCGATGGGATCCTTCCACGGGGAGGTTACAAAGCAGTGGTGTTGACACATTTCCAACCAGCTGGTGTTGCACCACATCACTGTTACATATAAAACGTGGAGCGTAGTGTTTAAGTCAGGCTGTTTTTCACCCATTCCAATACCAGTTTCGTCCCCGGAGTCATACCTAGTATTTCAGCCGCGCTCTCGTTCAGTTCCAAACAGTAGCCATCGCTTAATTCATACCCTATACGGCCTCTCTGAAGCTGTATTTCATTTTTACATGATTTTTTATTCCTCGGGAGTTCTGTGGGAGAAAGCTGTAACCACATCTGCACTGTCTTTGTAGTAACCCCATGGAATACGTATGTTTGTTCTGTTTTGATATTCCTCTTCTTTTTCTTCTTCTCCCCCTTCCTCTACACCCTCATCTTTTGGCTTCATAACGATGCATGAAATCGTCGTACTCTCTCCCAGTACATTACTCCAAGAACGTGGATAAATCATCTGAACCAGTGCAACCTCCCAGTCACCCTTCAAATCCACTTGATGCGCAAGCTTCGTCACGTAGTGGCCTGTCACATTATCAGGATACACATACTGACTCGAGTCGCTGGGCAAGAGCATGTAAAAATCCATTCATTCAGTTCCTCTCACCCCTCCTGTTTATGTTGATATCACGAACCCAAGAGTCAAACTGGGAAGGGTAACCCAGCCAACGAACTAAATATTCTGTGAAACCCCTTCTACGTCGTTTCCTGATAACTTTTTCAACACGGTATAAACCATCCATTTTAACAACTTTTACTAACTCCGCTTCATAGAAAGACCCGTCGATAATTTCTCCATTGTAGTCCTTCAGTCTGTACACTGGATAGCGCCGCGCAACACGCTTCCACACAGTAAATATTTCTTCCGAAAAATTAGTATCGAACCCCCTCCCAAAAGTGCCCCGGTTTGTCGATATCCGGACTTTATCACCGACTTTAAATTTAAACTTCACCGGTTTTGTTAGAGAACGTTTAAATCTTCGCTGTAAAGCTTCCTCCATACCGATGTTTGATTGTCCTCTGTAACCTCGTTCGGTCTCATTCCGATAGTTCTATGTATTGAGTTGTTGTAAGACCGCGTAAATGCCTTAAGTTGATCCAAGTATTTGTAATCACCTTTCTGTGTAAAATATCTATACAACCGGCCCTTCAGCGTGCGATGAAACCGTTCAACTATGGCACATTTATGTTTTCGTTACCAGATGTATAATGTTCAACCCCTTTCAGCCTCAAAAAATCTTTAAACTTTTTATTCATGAACTCGCCACCTTTGTCTGTCTGTACCCTCCAAGGAATTCTTCCCGTACGGAAAATCTTTTTGACTGCATTAATTACACTCTCTGGTCGTTTATTTTTCAAGGGTTCAACAAAGGCAAACCGTGAAAGGACATCGATGCATGTCAATAGGTATTTAACACCCTTGTTATATCTCGACAGTGAACGAAGATCGGTTAAGTCCATTTGCCATACACCATCTATCTTGTACGCAACAGTTTTATTCCTAGGAAATTTCTTTCGTGCAGTTTTATGTAAGGTGTAACTGTCTTCTGTCGATAACCACTTACGTATCTTTCCCTTTGACACTTTATGCGTCCCTTCATCTTTTATGGCATTGTAGAACCCGTCTACACCACGAAAAGCAGCAACACCGTCTGGGTTTCTGTACTTTCTGCTTAGGTACCTGCTTAACTCCATCCGTCAGCGTTGAATTGTTAATTTCCACTTTACCACCGCAGCAGATACATAGACACCTTAGCCTATTGAGGAGCCGTGAAAACTGGGGCGGCAGGCACTCAAAGCAGGACATTTCTGTCAACTCACCAAATGGCGGAGTATAACTGATCAGTGATGCTATAAAATGTGCAATGGCCAAATGAGTGGGGTGATGCCCTCTTTATTGCATGTACCAGGAGTAAAATAGGGACTTTTACAATCTATATATACAACAACATGACCATACTCCTCTGCCAACACAAGCATACATGCATACACACCCACCCACACATCCACCCACCCACACACACACACACACACACACACCCACCCACAAACACACAACTTGCAAATGAAAAAATAAAGACATGTAAATGAATGTTTGCTTTAAACGTTCATGGTTGAGTTTAATTCATTAAACAAATAAAACGATCACGGAGAGTACATGAAAAAATAATATTGGTAAATAAATAAAAAAATTGTATGTAAAGAATCAGAACACATTGAAAGTTTTTTCTTTCTTTCTTTCTTTCGTTTTTGTGATTTAAGTCTCAGGACTTCAGTCAAGTCTATACACAATAGTTCATTCATCACTGCAATCCTGGTACGGCTTCACAGCTTGTATTGATGGCTGCGCTGCTCCCATATAATTATCTTCTTTGTTCTGGGTAATAGAGTCTAACAAAAGGCCTGAACCCGACGATTTCGGTGAGTGGCTGTCTTCCTTTTCGTACGGCTTCCTCATCTGTAGGTTGGAAATTTGTGATCTCCACATATTCCTCTGCCTTAGCACTGGTCTGTGTCTATCTGCTCGTGGGGCTGGTGGTTGATCTTGTATGGGTGAAACATTCTGCAGAATGTCTATCTGCTCCCCTATCGCCTCATCGATGTTGCTGATGTGGGACTTCAGAACTTCCCATTCTTCCAGGTCGAGTGTCATGCCTTTCTTCGTCGGCCAACCTTGGAAAAACTGTCGGATGTGGACTTTCACCTTTCCCTTCCATAAAGATGTTGATACAACCTTTCCATCTCTGTTTAATGGAAAGCGTTTTTCGTAGCTTGAAGGTTGGAAGCTGGCCATCTTACAGATGTTGGGTGTTGCTATAGTACACACTTGTATGCTTTCAGCTGGGAAGAGTTTTTTTTATGTCTCTTCGATTTTTCCACCATCACTTTATATGTGTTAGGCTACCTGTCAAGCTACGAGCGTGTTACAGCTCGACGTAGCTCCGGTATGCTTCATTCATTCGCCTCACTCCTGAATGACAAAAGAGGGGCACGTTGCTGCCTGCTCCCTACTACCGTATGCATAATTCACCAGTTCCTGTCCTTGAACATTATTCATGAAGGTCAAAGTCACCGGTGCCTGGGAACAATAGCTCATTCATGAATACTACAATTTTTTCAGTTTCCTGAAGCAAATTAACCCTTTCATCCCTTTTTTAAAATCATGCTAATGTATTCCACATTCATTTTAATGAACTTCCGACTCCTCCTCATAATCATGCCAATACATTCATATTAATGTTAATCCGCTTCCCGCCTACGTCATCATTACACTAAACTATTCATATTTTTATGCTAATGTACTTCCTGCTTACGTCATTAATGACTTCCTGCCTACGTCATCATTACGTAAAAACTATTCATACTTTTTATGCTAATGTACTTCCTGCTTACGTCATTAATGTATGCACGTATGATGTAACTCATTAAATATTCATAATTTTTATGAATATATGAATATTAAGTGTGCTATCCAGACTTCCTTAACTACTATAAAACCTAATCGATGTTTGATATTGATTTATCCCCATTAAGTTGTATACCAATGGTAAGGGGATTATCTCGGCTTTCTAAGAATATATTGTTTATAGTACTCAGTTGTTTTTGTTTCCGACTAGCGGTAAATATGTTACCCCTTACCCATTCCTATCGACTAGTGAGGGCGTGACAGCCCCCTACAAAATAAGTCGTTACACCCTTAAACACCATCAGACAAATGGAAAATAAGCAGATTATGACAGCTGAGAATACTAGCTAACAGAAAATCATAGTGGGTAAAATGCCTTAGAGGGGATGATTTCGATACCTGGCCAACGGACTAACTGTTTTTGCGTATTGTTCAAAAAATAACTTAAAATTGACACAAACTGAAAGGCTTATAGCTTTGTAACTTTCAAATATGCAATTTTTCCCAATAAAACTATACATGTTTGGAAAGACCTATTTCAGAGCTTTCGAACATTATAACATTTATATGGTTTGTAATTCGTGGTTTAAGGCAGAAAGGGAAACATTACCCCTACCTCTTATATTATAATTTTGTTTTAAAAAATCACTTAAAATTGACACAAACTGAAAGGTATAAGCTTTGTAACTGTAAAATATGCGACTTTTCCCAATAAATCTATCTATGTTTGGAAAGGCCGTTTTCAAAGCTTTCAAAAAGTATAACATTTATGTGGTTTCATAATTCATGGTTCGAGGCAGAAAGGGAAACATTACCCCTACCCCATATGTTGTAATTTCGTTCTTAAATAATCACTTAAAATCTACACAAACTGAAAGTTTAAGCTTTGTAACTTTTAAATATGCAATTTTTCCCCATAAATCTATATTTTTAGAAAGGTCTGATGCAGCGCTTTCAAAAAACGTAACATGTTTATGGTTTCATCATTCATGATTCGAAACAGAAAGGAAACATTACCCCTACCCCTTAAGTTACACACGGATATATGGCATACCGCGTAATAAGAAAACAAGCTCATGCACCCACTAAATCTCAAGACACATACTTTAATGCTGTTTTTCTTCTTTATTGCACTGAGTTCTCAAAAAAATATATAAATACCTAATGAAAAATTGTTGGGGGGCACGGGAACTTAACTATTGGGTGTGAAATTTAGCAAATTTACGATTTACTTTCAATGGCGATATAAAGTCTAATCGAAGTTCGAATATTAATTTATCCCTATTAAGTTATATATCAATGAAAAGGCCATGATCTTAGATTTCTAAAAATGTAACGTTTATAGTATTTTATTGTTTCTGTTTCCGTCGAGCGGTAAATACGTGGCCCTACCCATTGTTGAAATCCAAGATGGCGGCCAAGATGGCGCCAAATGAACCCCATGGGACACTATTTGATTTTGGAACATCAAAATTCATTAAATATAGACCCTAAGGATTACAAAAATGTAGGTTAAAAAATACATCCATGGGGTGCATGGGAACCCTACCTTCCGACTAGACTAAAATGTCATGATGAAAACACCACGACCCTTATGGCGCCGTTCGCCGAGATTGTTATAGCAATGGATATAAAAAAATAGACCAGCGGGTTCCTGACGCGCCTGCAATGCTTACATCTTCGTCGGTTTGTCAGCGTGTCTGTCCGTGATCGCATTTACTCTCCCAGTTACATTCGTTTACTTTCGCCACCCAGTGAACTCACTCACCACTCACTCAGAATTTCACTCTTCCCTCCTTTGCGTCTTTTCTCAGGTGACACAGGCAAACTCAAGATAACAAAGGGTTGCTACGGTTCATACAGTGAACACTCCTTTCGACGACTGTCTTCAGGAGAAGGACAAGTGGCAGTAGATTATTTCTGTGATACAAAATACAACGCATGGAGTTGTCGTTATTGTTGTCAAGGTGACCTGTGTAATATAAACGCTACCGCTACCGACTCTGGTGAGTCAAAGGTCGGTAGGGCAAAGGTCGAATTGACGACGACTTTTATCGGACTGATACTGGCAATATTTGGTGCGAAATATCATTGCAAATGATTGACTCATTTTAACATCTGATCTTAGTTCATAGCTTTGTAGTGTATTTTACGCAGATTATTTCAGAAACTGTATATGTATGATATCAGGGTAGCGTGCAAGGGTAGTATAGGATCCCAATCTGATAGATCAGATTTAGAGATGAACTCCTCCCTTCGTCAGACAAAAGGTGACTGTACAAGATATGAGAAGAGAAGAGCAATGAATGACACAACATGTGACCATCTTTGATTCTTATTTAACAGAGTGCACGGGAATATAGCTAACAAATTTCAAACAATAGAAACCTAGCTGTGTACAGTCAGATCTCAAATTGTTCAAATGTTTTCCATGGCAACCTATTCAATAGTGAATTACAGTTAGGGTGATGCCTATCTAGATGAAAGATGCGACAACACGACGATTAGCTGGGATTAAGAATGTTGAATGTTGTAGATAATGGTTATTCAGGTCATCTATCAAACAGACAAAATTTCTTGAAACCTTTTCATAGAATGATTTGATAATAATTCACAATGTCATGAAATCGTATGAACCAATAGTAGCTGTCAGTGACTATTTCTTAGAAAAATTGTACAGGGACAAACCTTCATTATAATTGTTGCAGAGTAATTACAGGGCTAAATGATTGTTTCCCTTTGTTGTTTTTTGTATACCGACGGCATATTATGTTATTCAACATCAAAGACGTGCTCAATCGTCCATAACTCTTCTTGTCAACACTGTGTCTACATGTTTTGTTAGGACTGTTTTGTTCACATTTGAATCCTGGTCCGCATCAAAATTTTCACTTATGTCGACAGTAATAATGCAGTCTTCACATGTACTGGCTAAGTGGTGACAAGCTGAATAATGTGTATCTCAACATGCTTTGGAGAGTTGGACAATAAACTATTGTTGGCATATAAAAAGTAAAATATTCAAAGGTTACATCAACTGACCCTTTACGGTAACCCTAACTTCTCCTTTCTAAAATATTGAAAAGATGCAAGTAGTATGTATAGTATGGTTTATTAATAGAATGAGTGATATTTCCGAACTATTCAGGAGTGTGTCATATAAAGATAAAGAAAAATTATTATGTTGTCGTCACAACTGAACAATGCTTAACTATGGATGTATCCAGTTTCAAGCATGCGTCCGAAATTAACAACAATATTAACTAAATGCATGTAATCTTGTACTAAGTCAGGCTCTTCAATTGTGTGAATTGTGGAAATATGAATGATTCCGTCTATCCAAATACTCATCTAGGGTAAACACCAATAAACACTCTCGTATTCACCTCAGCATCCACACAGATATGTGTACAGGCGTCAAAATGGCTAACCTTGATTCACACAAAATACTGTAGCGACAATTTTTCTCTTGAAATGTTGCTTCAGGCCAATATATTGTCTTGGACTGGTGGCTTTATATCGGATCACAAACTGCGACAATTATTTATAAGAGTATAAATGACGCTGCATTTTCATGTGATGCTTTTAAAATCACCAAGGTTTCAAGGGTAAACTTGGATAACTGAGTGGTATGATAGATGTTCCATTTGAGTTCCTGGTAACGTACCTCAATTAACCCAACATTGGGAAATTCAGGCTTGAGAGATCTAGACTTATAGTACAATAACAGAGGAGTTAGACCCTTATTTTACATCGGGTAAATCCTACACGTTTGTTTGTTTGTAGACCTGTTCCTTGTTATGCGAATGCTGTGTATGTCTTCTACTTTGACGCTTTACCGTGTCAGAAGTTATATATTTCTTATTATCGTGTAGATTTTATTACTGTGTATTTTTTGGTAAATCATTTGGAAGTTGAAGTTTTTTAATACGTAAACATATTTCCTAAACTTATATATGCACAGGCTTGTAACGGAATCTTTGCAATAAAACATCGTAAATATTTCTCTGGTTTTGTGATGTGCGATTCATTTACTGACAATTACAGTGACGTCTCATGAATGCATTTGTGTGAGGGCGCTATACATTGTGATTGTGGCGTTTGTTTCAAGTTAAAACCCAGGCATTATCCTAAGGGTTCCCGTCTTCTAAAGAGACGCAATCATATGTGAATAAATAACATCATGAGTTTTCTGATATAAGCAATCATCCATAGGCCAGGAAACTGCACAGATCCTTAACTATTATTCATGGCTTAGGACAAAAAATCTTCCATGGAGTAATTTCGAGTCAAAGAGTTCGTCAGCTTGAAAATACACTATGGGAATTTTTTTATATAACAGAAAATTCCAAACGACCTTGCTGGAAAGTTTCTTAATATGTAGCATGCATGACTTGAAATATGTAAAATGTATTTATTTCAAAAGTAAATAAGGTGCATTGTCGACCTCTACAGCTGTCTATGTAGTATTGTGACTAGGACTCTAAATCAATCTATTCATATGAAATGTTAACACAAATGTACAAACGGCATTTATCACGCCCTCATGTGATATCAAAATTTCCATTTAATGCGCCAAGAAACAATTTTGTATACATGTTTGGTTTTTTGGGCCTCCTGGCTGTTGTTATCATGTTTGTATTTTAATTCTCTAAACTTCCACCCTACCACCATATTTCACACCCAAATCTTACTACCTGGGGTTCATTTGGAGTCCAACTCAAACAGCGTAGTTTGCCAATCACGATGCTCATCAGAACTAATATTTCCAATGTGATGAAATTTCTAGTTAAAAAATAATAAGAAATGCACTAATTAAAATGTTTCGGTGACGCATCTATAACACAACTATGTTATATTCTTACATCGGTTTTGATTGGTCTATTTTATCGTATTTATTTTTTCATTGAGAACCAACAAGCCAAAAGCCAACTGACAGGTCTGACAGTACAAGCTAAGAAACAAAGTTTGATACTACTTTGTCAGTTAACACCTTTCTTTTCATTGTTGACAATGCGCTGCAAAAGAGATGCAATAAAAGCTGTATCACGTTGGTTTAGGCGAATACTATTCCTTGCCAACAATTCTTTATTTATAAACCCCTACAAAACTAAACTTTAAAAGATTAATTAACTCCCATAATCCTCACACCCTAGTAAATCTGTCGAAATATTTATTTTTTAGTTTTAGATTGAGGGAGACCTCACTCCAAAAGTTGTCTGCTTAATGAGATTGTGCAACTATGCATAAGCCCCACATATGCATTCACTTGTATGTATTTTTACGTTTTGTAAAAAAGGCCGGTGGCCTACATTACTGAATAAATACCATATATATATAATTTCTTTATCTCGACAGATTTCCTAATTAAGTATTCAAATAATAAAGTGAATCAATAAAGCCTAGGTCGTCAACCTTCTTTTCTAAATCCTGCAGAGATGGTTGAGATGTATCACAAAATCATAAAATATGCTTTCCAAGAAATTTGACTAAAGATGGGTGTATGCACTGCTTGCTAGCTCTGATCAATGTAACTCTGTATCTACACTTTCAGCTCACACGCAAAATTAAATACATTTCTAATTATGTAAATGGGCGAATCTTAAAGAATCTGTGAACCTTCATGCCAATAGCAATCTATTTAGTAGCTCATTTAATCCCATCACAAACAGTCTGCGGTTATAAAACACACTTTTAATCTGATGATACCTCCCACTCATCAAAACACATTTCGTTACCTGTCAACTTCAAATTTACTTGATACACGTTTGATATGTTTAACAGTTCAGTAGTCATTGTCACACTGGTACATAGCGGAAGCTGATGGCTATGCTTTCACTTACTTTGACTTCAATTGTAACGACCACGCGCAGTCAAGGTCATTTTGTTGAAATGAGACCGTTATAGCCAGGAAGCCCTAGATCGAGAGTTTGTATTCCGTAAAGATATCGGGGTAGTAAGTTTGAAACCAGTAACTTACACCAGCAAATGCCTTTCTAAATTGTCCCCAAGCGAACGTAAATTCCAACAAAGGCCAACATGAATGCAATTTCGTCTGTGACACTGCAGTGTAGTACAAGATCTAGATCGCCGCATTCGATCGTTGATACCACAGTCCACACCGTATACCGTAAGGTCTACGGCGACTTTGTCCATTTTTCGTGCAAATGTCTGTGTAAAAAACCCCCACATTCTCAGAAGCATGAGGCAGTTTATTTCTCTAAATTCACGTAAGTTTTGGCCGAAAAAGTCCCGCGTGCCAATAGCAAACTTTTGTCTAATGACAGGCTCCTGTTTAACCTATTTAGAAGATCGTAGAACTCGAAAATGGTATAAAATTAAGCTAAATCAACAAACAAGGAAACCCCCTACTTTAGTGTAAAGTTTGAGTTTAAGAGCACCAAGCGACGACAGTTTTGAGGAATCCGGGTAAGGACTGAACATTTCCCCAGGATGAGGAGAATTATTCGTGGCAACTGTAAGACAGTGAGGAATGTCTGTCCAGTTTAGATCTTGAAGTTTGAGTACATCGAGCAAATAGTGATAATTGGTTACTCATAAAGTGACAATATTTCTTTGTCTCAGCACACAAAATACTTGCTGTAATCAGTGAGTATGCTTTACAGTATCAACGGGAACTGAGGATTGTTTGAAGTTATATTTGAGTGTGTATGATTTTCTTCATCTGTTGTCGATTATTTATTTTCACATGCATAGAGATAAGAACTGTTGAGTGGGTTGGTATGCAGAGCTTGAGCCGCTCTCTAGTGGTTATTTACATAGTATAGAGTCTTTTAATACTATGGAATTGCTGTGGAAAGTGTATTTGCGAATGAACATTTGTTTGAAATGTATTTTGGGTTTTGAAATTTCTACTTTTACTTTCCCCTGGGGCGTGTTATGTGTTGCTCTCGGAATGCAACTGGATGCTTTTTATGTTCAATATTGTCTGTTTTTGGATCTATCAAATGAGGGAGGGAGCTCAATTTCGTGAAACAATAAAATGACGTAAAAAGCGATGATTATTGCTGAAAAATAATTATCAAGTTTTTTATATATCAAAACAATATTATAAAAAATTGAATATTCTCAACGAGCCTCTTACCTTCATAACTGTTTCCATCGATATCCCGATTTTAGAGAAACGGTTTATATCTTTCGTGGCGGCTTGGTAGTTATATAAAGTTGTCTGAGCAGTTGAAGTCAGTTGAAATGCCCTCTGTGCGGATAATATTCAAAAATTGGATGTATTGTTGAGAGCTTGGTCGTCCTCTTACTACCAGTATGACTTTGCATCACGTGACCTCGACAACAATGGAAACAAAATGTCACCCAGAAACCCACACTGCGCACTTATTCATGTTTCAAGAGTTTATTGGAACCAGAGAGAGACTTTTATGAAACTGTAGCAGAAAATATATTCAAGTTTTTGCTCGTTTGCGATGCTGTACATCGCCACTAGTAATATAAGAAGGCAGACATCACGATATCGATTTAATAAATAGAGTGTGTGTATTCTGTAATTTGAAAGAAAAAGAGAAGATGAATGTCATTTTCTTTCAATCTGTCCTATCTATAAATAAGAAAAAAATATATCCCTCCCTACTTCCAGACTGGGAGCAACTCTGTAACAATCTTTTACAATCTGCACATTCTGGTCTGCTAATTAACCTATGTAAATAGGTTTATTATGCATCTTAAAATATAGATATATATCTGTAGACCAATATGTCTATAGAACCATGTATGATTTAATTTGGTATTGAGAATTAATTTGTATATAGCCAGAGCCTTTGTAATGCAATAAATAGCCAGTCATAGGCTGGTTTGAAAGATTTATACCTTCTGTCCCCTTTCCCAATTTGCAAATATATTAGGATGGTCATACGAAAATGCGAGAACTTGTTTATTTATTCTGTGCTGCTACCATCGATATACTTCCGTGTGCAGTTTATGAAATATTTTACTCGAAAATGTCCAAAACTCGGAGCAGAAGGTTACATGATAAAAACAAATAATGAAAATAAATCAATGTTACTGCTATATATATCTGAGAGTGATGCGAAAGTTGATGAAACCTGCTACATATAATGATATAACAGATGTCTGATTGTTCTTATTACACGAATCACACGGGTGTCGTTTATATTGGTATGAATTGGGTTTATTGACAGGAATATTGAAAAACATACAATAAATCATCGTCAGAGATAATTACTCTTGCAGTAGATCGTATACACGGGTAGTCTAATCAGAAGTCTGTCTTCCACTCCGCGTCGTGTGCTCAATTGAACTGCTGTCAGAATATACAATGTCTGTCTTTGTTCTTGTGTTTTGGTTTGTTAGTGATTATCCCGATTTCTGCAAATGTTGCTTTACATCTCCTTGCTCGTTGTTTTGTCACTTTATATGAGACAGGTCAAAGGTAAGATTGTTTTACACAACTTCATATAAACAGTCAAAAAGTATGAAGTAATTCATGTCATATTGTATTATTTTAGGCGTCCAGTAGTGTCTGATAAATGCCAATACAGTTCGAGTCATCAGCAATCAATTTCAATCTTGATAACTAAGTTTGTAATTTTGTCAAACTCAGGTCATTCCTTCCATTCAGGGTTTTTTACATTAGTAGGTCAAGTTGTTCTGTTGAGTAAATGCTAAAATTCTCTAGTCCGTGTACTGGATATCCTACATTCTGTGAAGCGTACCACTATTAATGAATCTGTTGTAAAACACGTGAGCACATTCAGTTCATATCTGGTTTACATCCATACATACACGCGCACGTACTTCATGGGTACGTATACCGGCTGCAATATACTACTGCCGTACTGGTCAGGAGATCGGCGATCAACAATGCTTCCTGTTTTCAAAAGCGCGCACCGTTGCGCACCTATCGTTGCACCCACGTGTTAGGCATCATTAGTAAGCTGATTTTCTGCCCCCTTGGAATAATATAGAAATAACTAAGTAAGTTAGAACTACAATCGTAAAACGCCCGCAAAAATGAGCCGAATGTCAACGTTAAAATCGCGCGCAAGTGTAATGGCGAATTTCGTATTCCAATGACTAACTGCAAAATGATGTAAAGAGAAAATCTCACACGTACCACCTTCCAAAGGCGCCATTTTAAAGTGTATACCATTGTGGAGATATTTTCATTCGAAAGACACCGAATATCTGTCAACTGGGGTAAAAAAACTCCGCCGAAAGTTGCCAATGGGCTCGTTCCCTCAAAATATTCATGAAAATGCCCTTCTGCGATTGGCCAAAACAAAGGTCATGACTTCAGCAAATGTCTCCTATTTAGAGTGTACACGAACTGTCTACAATATGAAGGTATACCTAACCCTGATGATGATGTTTGTCGCACCTCCTTGTGGTAAGTGTCAAGGTTATGTCACTTCCACTGTTTCACTGGCAAACGCCTACACGCGACGTCACGGTTTAATCACATCGGAAAACCAACGTTCCCACATCATCATGTGTCATGAATCAGCACAGAACATCAGATCTATGTATTTCTGTTGATCGCATTATGGCGGCTTCATAGTCTGATTTTAGGCGCTGAAAAGCGTGGCATTTCCGCATCAGTCTCTTCTTCTTTTCAGCTGACTACATTCTCTGAGTGTGACAATTCATCTGATATGGCAGGGTGTGTCTTCAGTAGCCGATACAAAAATATGACTCCATTGCTAGAAAAGGCAAGGCAACTGCAAGCTTAAGGTGACGATTTTGGTTTTGATTCACACGTCAGAATAGTCAATCATGATATAGATTAGATCATACCGCCGTGGTAACATAGGATATACTACGCAATGCGTCACGAAAATACCTCATTTCCGTGTGACTCTACCTTTCGTCATGCAAGTGACCTCGAGTTCATAGTAATTACTATTCAGCATAATAACCCGATGGATTACCGTTAAAGGGACAGTTATGTGCTCGTCTGCATGTTGAGTTACTACTCAACATAAAGGCGACGCTCTGACCATTAGCGTTTATTAACGGGCAAGGGCGAGAGGAGAGCCAAAATTAAGGGCGAGGCTTGCCGAGGGCGTTATAGGCCATGGGCGGAAGGGGGTCTACGTAAACCCCCACAGGATTATAAACTTGTATTTTCCAGAGGCCTTATGATCACTAGAATACGAAATGGAATGTTAACAGAAAAAATATGGGGATGCAGTAGCTGTAACGATCATGTCTTGGAGTGTACCGCAAAATCACGATTTCGCGACCCACATGCATTTTCTTTAAATCTGCGTTCTTTAAGTCATCTGCTGAGCTTATTTTTTAGCATAACCTTACTTCTCTGATATCATTAAAAAAGGCAATTTATTCTTCGTTAAGATGACATATTGTAATTTGATATATCTTGTACATGTTTTGTGAAATATGACCAAAACTAACCCCATATCCCAAAGTTTAACATCGCAAATTACAGTTAATCGCAAATTCTACCAATTTGCTAGCTAGACACAATAAAACATGCAATTCCTTGTATCAGACTTTTAACAGAAAAAATATTTGGATTCTATGGGTGTAACAGCCATATTTTAAAGGTACCGCTAAATCACATTATTGCCGACTCACGGAGGTTCTTTGTGTCGCCACTTGTTATGGAGATTATTGGTCGTATTGGTAGTCGGTGATAGAGCAGCAATACGCGACGATTGAAAGATTCAAAGATTAACATATTATTTTGGAAGTTAAGTCAATGTCGTAATGAACTATCAAGAAATCCCATGATTGGCTTTCAACGGTTCTGTGGCGATGATCCCACTCAGTAACAGTCACCAGGTATCCCAGTATTTCCAACTTATTGGAACTCACCATGGACCTTAATTATTCGTTTTATAGAGTCGTTTTATGTTGTTTTGCGGAAAAAATAAGAATTGCTACACTATTTAAACAAAATTAAAACTAGTTTGTTCCAGAGCCTGATCATCCCGGACATGCAATAAACAATTTAACAATCTTTGATGTGATATTTGAACGTTTTGTCAAGTAGTTTTTTTTCAATTATGAAACAAACATGACAATAATAGTTCACCCTCAGGAACCAAAACATTGTCATTAAAAATCAATATGAACACACTTATGAACTCGTCTGTGAAATTCTACTCATCATTCGGCAAAACTCCTTCTAAAATGTATTAAATCACGAACAATGCTAATTCCTGTATTCTTTTTAAAGTTGTTATTAACATAATATGGGAGCGTTTGAAAGACCATGGATCATACTAAACGATTTTGTTTGAATTTGTAATTTTTGTCTTATACTGTAAATGTTCAGCTTTCACTCTGTAAAAATAGGAATTACTGCTCCTATACAACCACCTGTTTGTTGTTAGTATCCTTTGTTGAATTACGCGCAGCCTGAGGAGTCTTTGTGGGTAGTATATTTGCTGGTGAAATAAGGTGAAACGCGACTGCATAGCTTAATGATTACTGTGATATAAATAGACAGGGTCTTGGTATACGGCTTCAGTTATCAGTGAATCTTGTCACCTGGGACGAAATGCCTTAGCAAGTAGCTCTGATTTCCAAAAAAACTGACCTAGGGATCAGCACATTATTCGTCTTAGTTACACTGTTCAAGACGATGGCTGTAAACTTACCTATTGTGTAAATCGCTTGCGACATCAGTTATTGGTATATCTGCTGGTATTTGTGTCCGATTGTGTTCTTAGAGTGTTACTATTACACTAAATATCTAATGAGCAAAGATAATATGTGTACTATGGTTGAAAACGACTTCTGCTTGACCTACATTTCCTGTACGTCTGTATAATGTGTTCACTATTTATCGGTAGAACTATACCTAATCCATTTTAACGAATGTTTCAGAAAGTGACACAGTATATAATTGTTGATTTCTTACTGTAATATTATCACCCAATAAGTCAGCCGGGAACGTTTGCAAAATATGAGACGTAAATTCTTGATAACAATTATCTAGATCCCGGAAATGGACACTTTTTATGTTGACAATTTCATTTAGTGAAGGTCGTTATAATTTTGCTTATGACAGTTTCAACCGCTGCATTAAAGTCATTCACGCTGACAATTTGGCGCTTCGTTTCTCTGGTCACGTTACAGATCTGCACCGACAAGAATATTTATTTTTATTTTACTTTTGAGTTAAAAATGAACAGCTTTATGTCACCTCGTGTTACACCTTTGTTACACGTCGTGTCAGATTGAGCCAGGTAAAATACGTCATAATATCCAAGGCAGTAACCGAGTTGTGGTAATGAAATGAAAGAACACGGTTATCTATCAGCCGCCGTTGTTCGATGTCTGCTGATGACAATCCATTTTACATTTTACCTTTCAGTGTACAGCCTAAAGTGTTACATCTGCAAGGAACAGTACGACGGTCAAACACCACCCACAGCCAATAAAAACTCAGAGTGTCTGGAGGAAACGACATGTGATGACACTCTTCTGCCGACCAATGAGACTTATGATACCTGCTCTACTCAGGTTGAGTACAACAGTAAGAATACTAGTAATATCATTTACAGATGTAGAGTGAATTTTGCACACCCCCAGGGCGATGATCAAGGCCTACAAAACATTGTGAGGGTTCGGACAAATAGATAAAAATACGTTTCCCGTAGCAATTTAAAACCCTCGGACCCTTAACTTTTTTTCTCATTTTCAAAAATCAAGCATAAATGTGCCGAATTTCACTGCTTTGTGTTGAATAATCTGAAATAAATTTAAACTACATCACAAAACAAAAAGTACCAAACTCAGCTACCCTATGAGGGTTTGTGTACGGAAACCCCCGTTTAATTTTTCTAACGCCTTATTCGGAGACCTTCAAGTAAAGAGCTACTACACTGATGGTGGTTCCCTTTCACGCAAATGTCACGATTACGTTTGTTTATCTTTGTATTTAACATCCAACGTCCCCCTTTGCTAATCTGAAAAAAAACACGATAATTATGGCGCCGTTCGCCGAGATTGTTGAAGCAATGGAAAGCAAAAATAATACCAGCGGGTTCCTTTATCTTGACGCGCCTGCAATGCTTACATCTTCGTCGGTTTGTCAGCGTGTCTGTCCGTGATCGCATTTACTCTCCCAGTTACATTCGTTTACTTTCGCCCATCCAGTGAACTCACTCACTTACTCACTCAGAATTTCACTCACTCCTTTGCGTCTTTTCTCAGGTGACACAGGCAAACTCAAGATAACAAAGGGTTGCTTCGGTTCATTCAATGAACACTCATTTGACGACTGTCTTCAGGAGAAGGCCAAGTTGGCAGTAGATTATTACTGTGATACAAAATACAACGTATGGAGTTGTCGTTATTGTTGTCAAGGTGACCTGTGTAATAAAAGCGGCGCGGGTAGGTCAAAGGTCGCATTGACAATGACGTTTATCGGACTGATACTGGCAATATTTGGCGCAAAATATCATTGCAAATGATTAACCCATTTTAACAGCTGATAGTTTTGTATTGTGTTTTACACATATTATTTCAGAAACTGCATATGCATGATAACAGGGTAGTGGGCAAGGGTGGTATACAGCCCCATTCTGATTGGATCAGATTAAGGGATGACATACTCCCTACGTCAGACAAAAGAAGGTGACTGTAGAAGACATGAGAAGAGAAGAGCAATGAATGACGCAACATGTGACCATCTCTGATTCTTATTCAAAAGATTGTACGGGAATATCGCTAACAAGTTTCAAACAATGGAAACCTAGCTGAGTACAGTCAGATCTCAAATTGTTCAAATATTTTCCATGGCAACCTATTCATTAGTGACCAGCAGGTGGAGTGATGCCTATCTAGATGAAAAATGCGACAACACGACGATGAGCTGGGGTTAAGAGTGTTTAATGTTGACAATGTATAGATAATGGTTATTAAGGTCACCTATCAAACAGACAAAATTTCTTTGAAGCTTTTCGTAGAATGATTTGATCACAATGTCATGAAATCGTATGAACCAATAGTAGCTGACTATTCCTTAGAAAAAATTACGAGGACAAACCTTCATTATAACTGTTGCAAAGTTACTACAGTGCTCAATGATTGTTTCCCTCTGTTTTGTGATATTCAACATCCAAAACGTGTTCAATCATCAATAATGCTGCTTGTCAACACACTGTCTACATGTAAGGAGTGCACTGTTTTGTAAGTACACGGACGACCTTCATCAGAGGCTATACATAATGGAAAAAAGGGGACGAAAATTACATTTTGTATCTGCATTGCCCAATATACGCTAAATTCCTGCGTATTTGTTCTCATATTCATTGACCGAGCAGAACAAAATGTAATTTTCGTCCTTTTTTTTCCATTGTGTCTGTATAGCCTCTGATGAAGGTCGTCTTTGTACGTCCGAAACATTAGGAAGAATAAACATCTATTGTACAGTAGCAGATAGGTCTTTCTTACTATTTTTCACACCTCATGACCCTTTACGGCAACCACAACTTCTTTCTAAAATATTGAAAAGATGCAAGAAATGTATAGTATGGTTTGTGAATAGAGTGATTGATATTTCCCATCTCTTCAGGAGTGTGTCAATATAAAGATAAAGAAAAATTATGTTGTCGTCACATTTGAAGAATGAATAACTATTGATGTATCCAGTTTCAAGCATACATCCGGAATTAACAACAATATTAACGTTTAATGGATGTCATCTAGTACTAAGTCAGGCTCTTCGATTGTGTGAATTGTAGAAATATGAATGATTCCCTCTATCCAAATACTCATCTAGGGTAGACACCAATTTACACTCTCGTATTCACCTCAGCATCCACCTAGATATGCCAAAATGGCTAACCTTGATTCACACAAAACTGTCAGCAACAATATTTCTCTAAAATGTTGCTTCAGGCCAATATATCGTATTCGACTGGTGGCTTTATATCGGATGACAAACTGCGACAATTATATACAAGAGTATTAATGACGCTGTATTTTCATGTGATGCTTTTAAAATCACCCAGGTTTAGCTTGTAAAGATAAACTAGGATAACTAAGTGGTGTGATAGATGTTTCTCTTGCGTTTCTGGTAAAGTACGCTCATTAACCCTACATTGGGAAACTCGTGTTCGACAGATCTAGAGTTAATAGTACAACAACAGAGGAGTTAGGCCTTTATTTACATCGGGTAAATCCTACACGCTTTTAGTTTATTTGTTTGTTTGTTTGTAGACCTGTTCCTTGTTATGCGAATGCTGTGTATGTCTTCTACTTTGTCACTTTACCGTGTTAGAAGTCATACTTAATCGTGTCGATTTTATTACTGTTTATTTTTGGTAAATTATTTTGGAAGTTCAAGTTTTTTTCATACGTAAACATATTTCCTTAACTTATATATACACAGGCTTGTAACAGAATCTTTGCAATAAAACACCTTGAACAGTACTCTGGTTTTGTGATGTGCGAATTTTTTATTGACAATTACAGTGACGTCTCATGAATGCAGTCGTGTGAGGGCGCTATACATTGTGATTGTGGCGTTTGTTTCAAGTTAAAACCCAGGCATTATCCCAAGGTTTCCCGTCTTCTAAAGAGACGCAATCATGTGTGAACACATAACACCATGAGTTTTCTGATAAAAACAATCATCCATAGGCCAGGAAACTGCACAGATCCTTAACTATTATTCATGGCTGAGGACAAAAAACTTCCATAGTGTAATTTCGAGCCAAAGAGTTCGTCAGCTTGAAAATACACTATGGGAATTTTTTTGTATAAAAGAAGATTCCAAACGACCATGCTGGAATGTTTACTTATATGTAGCATGCATGACTTGAAATATGTAAAATGTATTTATTTCAAAAGTAAATAATGTGCATTGTCGACCTCAACAGCTGTCTATGTAGTATTGTTACTAGGACTAGAAATCAATCTATTCATATTAAAAGTAAATACAAATGTACAAACGGCATTTATCACGCCCTTATATGATATCAAAATTACTATTTAATGCGCCAAGAAATAATTTCTGTATACATGTTTGTTTTTTGGGCCTCCTGGTTGTTGTTATCACGTTTGTATTTTAATTCTCTAAACTTCCATCCTACCACCATATTTCACACCCACATCTTACTACCTGGGGTTCATTTGGAGTCCAACTCAAACTGCGTAGTTTGCCAATCACTATGCTCATCAGAACTCATATTTCAAATGTGATGAGATTTCTTTGTTAAAAAATAATAAGAAATGCACTAATTAAAATGTTTCGGTGACCGATCTATAACACAACTATGTTATATTCTTACATCGTTTTTGATTGGTCTATTTTATCGTATTTATTTTTTCATTAAGAACCAACAAGCCAAAAGCCAACTGATAGGTCTGACAGTACAAGCTAAGAAACAAAGTTTGACACTATTTTGTCAGTTAACACCTTTCTTTTCATTGTTGACAATTCGCTGCAAAAGAGATGCAATAAAAGCTGTATCACGTTGGTTTAGGCGAATACTATTCCTTGCGAACAATTTCTTTATCTCGACAGATTTCCTAATTAAGTATTCAAATAATAAAGTGAATCAATAAAGCCTGGGTCGTCAACCTTCTTTTCTAAATCCTGCAGAGATGGTTGAGATGTATCACAAAATCATAAAAAATGCTTTCCAGGAAATTTGACTAAAGATGGGTGTATGCACTGCTTGCTAGCTCTGATCAATGTAACTCTGTATCTACACTTTCAGCTCACACACAAAATTAATAATACATTTTTAATTATGGAAATTAGCAAATCGTAAAGAATCTGTAAACCTTCATGCCAATAGCAATCTATTTAGTAGCTCATTTAATCCCATCACAACAGTCTGCGGTATAAAACACACTTTTAATCTGATGATACCTCCCACTCATACAAACACGTTTCGCTACCTGTCAACTTCAAATTTACTTGATACACGTTTGATATGTTTAACAGTTCAGTAGTCTTTGTCACACTGGTACATAGCGAAAGCTGATGACAATGCTTTCACTTACTTGCCTTCAATTGTAACGACCACGCGCAGTCAAGGTCATTTTGTTGAAACGAGACAGTTATAGCCAGGAAGCCCTAATTCGAGAGTTTGTATTCCGTAAAGATATCGGGGCAGTAAGTTTCAAACCAGTAAACTTACACCAGCAAATGCCTTTCTAAATTGTGCCAAATGAACGCAAATTCCAACAGAGGCCAACATGAATGCAATTTCGTCTGTGACACTGCAGTGTAGTACAAGATCTAGATCGCTGCATTCGATCGTTGATACCACAGTCTGCACCGTATACCGTAAGGTTACGGCGACTTTGTCCATTCTTTCGTGCAAATGTCTGTGTAAAAAAAACCCACATTCTCAGAAGCATGAGGCAGTTTATTTCTCTAAATTCACGTAAGTTTTGGCCGAAAAAGTCCCGCGTGTCAATAGCAAACTTTTGTCTAATGACAGGCTCCTGTTTAATCTATTTAGAAGATCGTAGAACTCGAAAGTGGTATAAAATTCAGCTAAATCAACAAACAGGGAAACTCCCTACTATAGTGTAAGTTTGAGTTTTAGAGCACCAAGCGACGACAGTTTTGAGGAATCTGGGTAAGGGCTGAACATTTCCGTAGGAATGAGGAGAATTATTCGCGGCAACTGTAAGGACAGTGTGGAATGTCTGTCCAAGTTAGATCTTGAAGTTCGAGTACTGGAGACATGGAGTGAATAGTGATAATTGTTACTCAGAGGTGACAATATTTCTTCGTCTCAGCACACACATACTTGCTGTAATCAGTGAGTATGCTTTATAGTATCAACGGGAACTGAGGATTGTTTGAAGTTATATTTGAGTGTGTATGATTTTCTTCATCTATTGTCGATTATTTATTTTCACGTGCATAGAGATTAGAACTCTTGAGTGGGTCGGTACGCAGAGTTGGAGGCGCACTCTAGAGGTTATTTACATAGGCTAGATTTTTTAATACTATGGAATGGCTGTGGAAAGTGTATGTGCGAATTAACATTTGTTTGAAATGTATTTTTGGTTTTGAAATTTCTAATTTTTACGTTCCCCCGGGGCGTGTTATGTGTTGCTCCCGGAATGCATCTGTATTCTTTATTATGTTTAATAGTGTCTGTTTTTGGACATGGGGGAGGGATTGCTGAATACTAATTTTAAGTTTTTATATATCAAAACAATATCATAAAAATTAATATTCTCAACTGCCTCTTACATTCATGATTGTTTCAGTCGAGGCCTCGATTTTAAAGAAACAGTTTATATCTTTATCGGCGGCTGGGTAGTTAAACAAACTTCTCTAAGCAGTTGAAATCAGTTGAAATGTCCTCTGTGCGGATAACATTCGAAAATTGGATATATTTTTGAGAGTTTGGTCCTCCTCTTACTACCAGTATGACTTTACATCACGTGAGCTCAACAACAATGGCAACACATTGTCACCCAGAACCCACACTGCGCACTTATTCATGTTTGAAGTTGTTTGGAACCAGAGAGATAACTTTCATTAAACTGTAACAGTAAATATATTTAAGTTGTTGCTCGGTTGCAATGCTGTACATCGCCACTAGTAATATAAGAAAGCAGACATCACAATATCGATTTAATAAATGGAGTATATGTATTCTGTAACTTGAAGGAAAACAGAGATGAATGTCATTTTCTCTCAATCTGTCCTATTTATAAAGACCTAAGAAAAGATATCTCCTCCCTCCCTACTTCCAGATTGGAGGCAACTCTGTAAACTTTTACAGTCTTTTAGAGTCTGCATATTCTGGTCTACTAATTAAGCTATGTAAATATGTTTATAACGCATCTTAAAAATATATATGTAGACCAATATATCTGAAGAACCATGTATGACATTATTTTCGTATTGAGAATTAATTTGTATATGGGCCGGAGGCCTTGTAATGCAATAATAGCCAGTCATAGGCTGGTTTGAAATATTTATATCTTCTGTATGTCCCCTTTCCCAGTTATTTACAAATAAACTAGGGTGGTCATACTTGTTTTATTTATTCTGTGCTGCTACCATCAATGTGCTGTGCTGCTACCATCGATGTGCTTCCATGTAGGGTTGATGAACTTTTTTTACTCGAAAATGTCCAAAATTCGAAGCAGAAGGTTTCATGATGAAAACAAACCAATAATAAAAATTAATCAATGTTACTGCTATCGGCTATTTAATGGTACAAAAATATTTTTAAATGTTTTTCTGTTGTATACTTAAGCAATAAACCACACCCGGTCACGCTATACCGCAAGATTGTCACCAGTTCACGATAGAAAGTGCATAATATATGAAGTGAACTGGTCAAAACCGAGTGGTTTACCGTATATTCAACTGATTTTTGTCTGACATGGAAAGCATATGCTTGTCATTTATATGTACACCACCAAAATTCAGAGTGAAAACTATATTAATAAGGAATTTAATAAGCACAATGTATATTTTAGTCAAAACACGGAACTATGTACCCTCGAGATAAAGGCCATCTGCCCTACTTACGTCGGGCAAATGATCAACCCTCGGGATCACAGTTTCTTGTTCTGGCTATAATATATAATAGTAACTCGTCGAGGACGTTGAGGACCGTATAGTCATCACGTGACTGAAAGTGAATTAGAACCCTTTCAATTCAACAACTGTTGTATGTTAAAGTGTTCAAAATACATGTTTTACGTGGAAAATCCGGTTTTATGGAAATGAATCATGAAAATCGATAATACGCATAACGATGTCAAGGTACATCAATGCGCCACTCGAATATGAAAATAGCTCTCTCTCTTTAAAGAAATTTCGTCAAATATGGAAATAAAGAATAGCATTGTCATTCGCAAAAGAAAACACACAAACATTTTAAATGAAACCATGTACAAGAGATATGTAATAAAAACATGGCCTAAATAAAGGTCTATATGCCCTCGAGGCAGGAGGCCATTTGTCCTATTGACATCTGGCAAATTGTCAACTACCCTCGAACATATAGGTCCCTATATGTGCTGTAATATATTTTTTTATCGTTCAGATTATTATTGTCTACTCCATATAAAATTGCTCTCATGCATAAGAAGATCAGGTGACAGTGGTTTATGTATACGAATATGAATGCCCGTATTGGCAACAAGCTAAGAAAAAGGATTAAAAATTTGCCAAGTGGATCTGTTTTGTCAGACTTTATATTACGTGGTTTTACAATTGTTTTGCGTCGAACCACCGTGTTAATGTTTCTTTAAATTGATGAGCACACTGAAAATCTAAACAAAATTTGCGACTCAGCAACACGGATACCAGAAATGCTTGTTGTAGTGACGTAGAAAGACCAGAGTATAAATCTCGTATTTTTTCAAGTAAAGACAAACTAGGCTTTTGCATATTTTTCATTTTTTCTTCAAAAACGTGGTTCGGCAAGTTCAAAGTAAGACGTTTAATTCCTTGTTTTCTGGAAAAATGACCGATTTCTCTGTTGTCTTACAGTGATACTTACATTATAATTCTCGGTTGCTGACCGAAGATTGTGGGTAATTGTGGGATCGAAAATGAAACGAAGTTTGCTGTACATCACTGTAGCTTCCCACAGCATTAGAACAGTAGGTTTGTTCTCATAATTGAAAAGCATAATGGGTCTTTCCGTGAACAATATATCTGACCTCACCTATACGAATATATTTTTTTGAATTCGCCAGTAGGAGGGAGCATATGGGAATTGAGCTTTGCCTGAGTTTAAATTGATGTTGGATTTGGAAACGGAAGTAGGAGATCTTGTATGAGTGGGTACAAAAGTGGTAAAGATTTATGAGATTGGGTTCGTACTGAAAGTAAAAAGCAATTCCACCATTAGCGACTAATTCCAAAAAGGCGAATGCTAACAGCTTCGAAGGTTACATCACATATGAGCATGTAAAATGTACTCAGTGACTTATTTGTAATGTCTTAGTTGTTAGGGACTGGACAGAAGTTATAGAGGGGGGCTGGTGCTTTTTGGGGTGGGTAGCTGTTTTCGCACAAGCATTTAGAAGGATCATCAAATTCCACGCATGTCTTTCGGAGGGTCTCACCAGTTTTTGAGCTACTATAAGAATGTAAGATGTGGCCGAAACAGTGCTTCGTCCATAAATAAAAATCATAATAAAAGGAGACTATTGGCCAAACAATAAACAATACTCCAGAACAAAACAAGCTACATCTATTCTTTTATTTATTTGTGATAATTTAAGTTAATGTACTTTGAAATGTGACTTGTGTGGTGAATGTACAAGAAATTTTATTTTTGGAATTCATCTAAATATTCATTAACTATGCATTTTAGTATGCATAAAAAATATGAATATTTTTTCAATAAAAACTCACCAATAATTGCCAATTGACAGGCGTTAGATAGTTAAAATAAATGTACCGATTAGAAAAGGGTCGTTACAAGTGCAAGATTATCGTATGTTTTTTAAGTGTTTGACAATTGATACGAATGTACCTGATCAGAATAGGATGTTTGAAAGAGTAGATGTAAATAACAAACGTGATATTGGAATTTTACACAAAAGTATCATTTAATTCACTTTTTATGTTATAGTCTAGGGGTAAACTATTAAACATTTTTCTCGCCAAAACTTGCTATATCTGTGCATTTATAGGAAAATGTTGTTCACCAGTGACCTATAGGCAGCAATAAAATCTTAACAAACAATAATAGTGCTCTTTTTACAATAAAACCGGACTATAAATGAAGAATAACAATAGCCAATATTGCAAGTAGTTGATACAATAATTTTTTGTGAAATGTCGCCTTTTGTCATCAATTTACTTGAGACCTTACAGAAAAGTGACATATATAAAAGTTCAAAGTATTCTCAAGGTCAAATGAGAAATTGTGATACGCAGAAGGGGGGGGGGCAATGATTTTTGCACATGAACATTGGGAGTGTCACTGTTTTCGCAAACACTTTGAGGGGTCAGTATTTTTGGCGCACCATTATTTAGAAAAACAGCCCACTTTAACATCTGTCCTGTTCCTCAGACCAATCCATGAGTTACCAACTCAAGACAGACCGGTTATTACAGCCATCAGCTTTCCGTATTTAAGGCTGTGGCTTTTAAGGACCTGCTAATCCATCAAAGGCGTATGTAATCTTAACATAGAGCTATTCAGCAATATTCCGTTGATTTTTGTCATTATACATGTAGCATTGAGAACAATAGCGGAAATTGATTTCCGTAATATTTAGAGTTTCAAGCTCCGTCCCCATTTGCAGTGCATTCTGCGGCCGCCTCCGCGAGATTACTGTTGAACGTTTCAAAGGTCATAATTGACGATTCGCAGAATATGTCTTTCGTTCTGTACATATAGCTCAAGGGCTTTTATGAAATGCCCTGATTGCGTCCCATAGTTGTGTTATATATCGGTAGGTATATACTTGACATTGTACAGAACAGCCAATACCTGGTCTATATGACGCCCATGTCACGAATGTACGATGTATAATAAACGGTTATCAGGAAAATACCGGAAAAATACCGACGGGCGATACGCTGACAAAGCGTCCCTGAGCACCGTTTGCCCATATTGTTACTAGATTGAGGGCAACTTAAGAGAAAATAATATATGATACCGGGTCTCATTAATATATTGGATTGTCATGCAAAAACAAAAATATATTGCAAACATAAATAAAACTAATACCTGCGCTACTTTTCTATCATTTACTTAATTGTTGACAACACACAATACTGCAGCGATACTGTCATATGTAAAATGATTAACGACTCTGTATCTGTCTTCACAATTTCTAATTGACTGAACTGTTTCCATATGTTTCATGAGTGCATGGTACTATAGAGACGAAATCCCAAGTGGCCAATTGAAAAGCAAGAAGCAATATTAGAAAGCAAGTGGGCCCAATTAATATAAAAAACATTAGTAAGATCACTGAAGTAGCATGTTTAAGTCAGCTAGTTTGACTAAAAATCATCTTTTGATGTCTCTTTCAGACGACCTACCCAAAAAGGCACATCCGTTGGTGACATTGACTTCCGTTATCAGGTATATTCGATCAAAGTATACTTTCAAACAAGCACAGTAATGATCATCAGTGTGAGTAAACGACAGTGCATTTCAATTAGAATTGTTTCTGCCATCGACAGCCCTAGAGGCCTCTCCATCGGCAGCAGTACTGCTTTGAGAGGCCTATCTATCCAATGTAAGATTCTCATTGCCTAGCAAAGAAATAAAACATGTTGACAAATTCAGTGAAAAGTATGAACGTAAAGTTTTGTTTTGCAAAGGAACTGCGGCTAGTGCACTTCGCTTCGCTTTTTTTTCTTCACTAAAATCTTTCTCATTTTAATTTTCGGGGTAAAGAAACTAAAAACTCAAATGCAAACAAAACATATTGAATACATCGTCAGCCTCTATTTGGCA